>NC_090812.1:141522491-142907491 GCF_000390325.3 Nicotiana tomentosiformis | reverse complement strand
CGGTCAAACTTAGGAATTCGTTAAACCTTTAAACTTCTAGTTTTCAATAAATTACGTTAAATCAAGTTAGGGACTTCCGAATTCGACTCCGGGCATACGCCCAAGTCCCAAATCATGATACGGACCCAGCGGGACCATCAAAATACTAATCCGAGTTCGTTTGCTCAAAACGTTGACCGAAGTCAACTCAAATGAAGTTTTAAGGCACGATTTCACGTTTTCATCAATTTTTCACTTAAAACCTTCCAGAAAAGACACGTATTGTGCATGCAAATCGAGAAAGGCTAAATGGAGCTATTCGAGGTCTCGGAGCGCAGAAATGAAAGGTAAAATCATAGATGACCTATTGGGTCATCACACGAACTCGCTCGCGCGATCAGAATACAAAATTAACATCTAGAACTACGAATCGGACACCATAACGCATGAATTTCAAAGTAAAGTTCAAAAACTTCTAGGATTGCAACCAAGCGTCTGAATCCTATCAAATCAACTCTGAATGATACCAAATTTTGCATACAAGTTCTAAATAGCATAACGGACCTACTCCAAATCCTAAAATCTAATTCCGAACCCGATAACTAAAAGTCAACCTACGGTCAAACTTTTAAACTTCAAATTGCCAATTTTTGGCTAACAACATAAATTAACCTATAGACTTCCGAATTTGATTCCGAGCATACGCTCAAGTCCAAAATCACGATACGAAGCTATCAGAGCCATCAAAATACCGTTCTGGGATTATTTTTCACAAAAAATCAAAGTTTGGTCAATATTTCTAACTTAAGCTTCTAAGTCAAGAACCAAATGGTCTAAATCAACCCGACCAATCAACCCTATAAGTCATAAAACCATAAATACACATGCGTGAAGCATCAAAAGAGAAAACGGGGTGCAATTACAACAAACGACCAGCCGGGTCGTTACAGAAGCCTAATTTGCACGTACATTGGTACCTAACTTTCTTTATTATTATTTCCATATATTTATTAATTAATACCTTTTAACTTTATTCGAGAATATTACTTGATTTTCACACAAGTTAATGTCTCCTAGATGGAGTTGCATCGGTTTGTAACACATACGGTCTTTTGCGCATCTCGACGAGTGAACCCAAGGTAATTTGGTGGAAAACTTTCGCACGATGATCCATGTAGTATTCACTATTTAGGGATGGAGAATTACTTTAGTTCAGCATATAGGGTACTAAACATGTTGCTTGCAGATTTTTGTTATTTAGCTTTTAGAATTCTTTTTCGATTGCTCTACGCCTTTTACTTGTTGTTGCAAACGGCATATCTTTCGGTTGCTTTGCATTACTACAGTGGAATTCATGCACCTAAGATCAAGATAAGGACTTGAAATTTAACTCTACTTGATTTTCTATCTATTTGCAGTTTTATTTTGTTAATTTGTACCAAAATAAAATTATAATTTGTAATCTTTTTCATTTAGGTTTCAGATCTATAAATTTTTCAATTTTGATTGTGGACTTTATATGTTGATTACAGTTAATTGATTCTCAATACTTGTCTATTCTTTTGTTGCGGTGACATTACCTGCACGTATGATCCACTAAGTTATTTTTATTTACAGTAATTCTAGACATTATAATATATGTTGTTTTTACAAAATCTCTAATTAACGAAAAATTAATATTTCTGCCAAGTGCCAAGTTATGAGATTTGCTTAGACTATTGTTTCCATTAGTTAAGTTAATTAAAATTCGTACCTATAAATAGCACAATAAGATCCAATCTGGATCCCCTGGGAACTGTTTACATTCATCCCTTTTAGACTAAACTTCTTGTGTTTTTTTTATTTATAAATATTTTGGGTTGTACTCTTTGATTTTAATTTTTATCTATAGACAAACCACTATTCAGAAGCTCAATTATATCCATGTACTTGAATAGCACAAATTCTCAGCTTTTGAATGTCTGTGAAGTATTATAGGATCATATATTTGTTGATGAGTGGTAAATTTGGTATGATTTATTGTGCAGTAACTTCGAACTAAGGTGAGGCGACATTGATGCACATGAACTTGCTTATAATAATATTTAGTTTCTTATATGGTATTTTCTTTTTCCGGTTACTAATAGAAACTGAGAACACTTTAGAAGGACCTTCTTTTTGACATGTACTCTACGATGACTTGACATCTATAAAAACTAAACCCAATTATTGCCTTAATTTAGTTGGCATTAATTAATCACAAATATAATCCTATTGCTAGAATAACATACAAGTGAAGAACGCTTAATAAATTATAATTTTTTCTACATATGTCGTGTCTTAGGAGAGTCGAGAGAGAAAACAAATTTAAAAAACTTTACATATTTTAATTTTTATTTATAACTCAAATATAATATTTAATAATATTTATGTATTTTTTTTTAATATTATCTAGTCATTGATATGGAGTAGCACGAACCCCCAACCCGAAATGTTGATCTTTATATTCTTTAAAAATAAACTTCACATTAGATAAAATTATTAATATTTAATTAATTTTTCTAATATTTAAAATTTAAAATCAATTATATTTTTGCTTATTAATCTTGCCTTATTTGGATTATGTAAACTTCTGATATTTAGAATTTTAAAATTCATTAAAATTACCTTAGTTATATTTATTTTCTTATTTGACCAACTTTTATATCCTTTAAAAAATTAAATTCTCCTACAACCATATTACGTAAACTTGTGACTAGAATATAATATTTTAAAGTTTAGCTAAACTAATATATTTGGAACTTTGAAACAGCTATAAATTTTTCATTTTGTTTTTCTATAATTTTAAAAATTATCCTTATCATTAGGAACTCTTGAAATTTCAAAATCGGTAGAGTCCATCCAAGATTGGAAATCAGAATGAGTTTAGAGTTATCTCAACCTTTATGTGGTCGTAACGTAGTAAAGAACGGGTTTTAGATTTAGACCAATAAGAATTTAAGAAATTTTTTGTGATGATAGAGTAGCCAAAATAGAAGAAAACATACACCAACAATATCGCTTATAAAAAAAAATATGTTAGGTGAGATATAACATACTAACATATTAGTGTTTCATATAACAAAATATGTCTACCTACAAATATTGTACATCTAATATAACTAAAGTCATTATCTTTGCATGTTTAGAAGGTATTCAATTGAGCTATTGTGTCAATGAAATAATGGTAGAATACATAGTTTGGCTCCGGAACTTAGGACTTAATCTCTATGACACATCTTTTGAGCACGAACAATCTTTTACACACCCATATAGTTGAGTTATGACACGTGATGTGTTTTGATTGGCACGTGGATGCAATCTCCAAATAAAAACTTATCAAGAAAAAAGTGATGTGTTTTAGACACATTTTAGAAAGGTTGTGTGTATAAAAATTGTCCACGGTGAGAAGGTGCATCATAGGGATTTGGTCCCTAAGTTTCATGGTTAAACTATATATTTTGCCATGAAATAATATTTGTTCTCATTATTTAAACAAATATTGTATTTTTATTATAATTTTAATTATTTATTCGAATAATTTAATCTTCTTATGTAAGCATATATAATATTGACCGACGCAAAACACACGTGCAACGCACATATATTTAAACTAGTGCTATTAAATATAATCATTATATTGTGTATATATACATTATACATAATTATATACTATTGTCGATATATGTATTCCACGTATATATTTATTGTCCATTATTATTAACATTAATATACAATCAATATATACATATGAAAAATTTATGATAAAATATAACATTAAAATGTGCATGGTTTTTACTTGGTATATTATTTGGTATAATTATACATGATTTACATCGTGTATAATTATCTATTATAATTTTTACATAATTTATTAGAATTTATACATGATTTATACAATATATATTAATGTAATTATGTAGTTATATTTCAGGATTCCGTATGTATATTATTATACATGTTAAAATCCAGATTTATTAGATTTATTTTTTTGTAAATGGGAATAAAGAGATTATGAAATGTGAGCAATAAGTGCAAGTAATTTTTCGATAGTTGATTAACATTTAATTTTTTATGTATAAAAATGATACATTCTCTTGAAAATATTACCTAGCAAAGAAATAGGAAGCAAACGTTTAGGATTGTTTGTTCCGTGAATCTCGTCAGCTTGATTTTTTTAGGAATTGAATTGATTTGGATTTCCTGATTCTCGATCCAGATTTATAAATTTTTATTAAGGAATGTAATATGTTATGTTAATTACCTACTCTGCTAGGTTTATGTAAAATTTTCTTAAATATTGTCTAATTATGTTTCTTCCCCCAACTTGAGACCAATATGTTGGCCCAAACATTAGCGCAAATCTGGCCTGTCGTTTGGTCCAAATACATAGCCCAACTTCAAAGAAGTCTCTAGAAGGTGCAATCTGAGCCATCGATTGGGATCCAACGGTGGATATGATATCGAATTTTCCTCGTCACTTATCAGATTTTGGAGAGAAAACTAGTCGCTCTCTCTCCTCTTCTCCCTCTCCATTTTTGAGTAAGTTTGCCTGTCAGCCATGGCCTATTTTTGCCATGTCCTTTTCGTGCAACTTCTTGCTTTTCTTTGCAGCAGACTCGGACAAATGAGGACACAGCCCTTATCATTTTACCAAGAAATTTCCTGGAAACTCACCCGTTATTATCCCTTTCTCCCCAAGAATACCCATATATATCACATTTGCACGATATAACAGAGGGAGAACGGAGAGAATAGGGCACATTCCGAGAACACACGAAAAGGGGATTGGGGGACGGAAAACAGAGAACGCATGGAGGGACAAGAGGGAAATCGGGTAGTTTTGAGCAAAAGGGGGTCCTCATCAACCTTTTTTCTACAGTTTTCTTCTTCATTAAGAGCAAATGTTTAACCCCAAAATAGTCCCAAAATCTCCCGTGAAACAGTCCTAAAGAGCAGCAAAATCAGCCACGAAAACCAGTCGAGCAACCAAACTCCGTCGAAGATCCGGCGAGGCTTCTATGTCGAGGCTCCGATTCGTTGCTTTGGCGTTTCAGTCCGCCGATCGTTGCTCCGTTCGGGCGGATTGAGATGTAAATTTTCAGGTCCATTCACTTCCATTTTTTCTCGGTACTTGCTTACATTTTAAGTATACAGTTGCTTTGATTTTTTTTTTTTTAAGTGTTTTCTATTTGCTCGTGATAGATTTTATTTGCTCTTTTAAAAATACTTGATCTCTTTCATATTAATTGCGTTACTGGTTTCGTATTATTTGGGATATATATTTTGTTTTAATGGATTAACTCATTTGAGTACATGTAAGTTCAGTTGGTTGATTTCTAAGTATTTAAATCTTTCTGATATGAGGTTCAACTTTAAAGTAGTTTGATTATTTTGAATTTTTTTTAAATACTGTTTTTAAAAAAAGCGTTATCAATGACGTAAACAAAAAAGTTTTATAAATATTTTAGTGTTAAGTTTTCTTTTTCATTTCTTTTAGTGACTCATGTGATTCGTAATTCTTCATATGAGGTAATTTTTTCAGTTTACAATAGTCAAAGATGATAACCAAGTCAACTATAATAAGATTAAAAGGAAGTATATGTACCATCACTTATATATACGTGATCTGAAATCAAAAGGGACAATACATTAAATATAGACGAAAGTTAATAAAGCAGCTAAGATAAATCATACGTGGTAGTCAATGAGAATGCATAGTCTGGAGCAAGGCGACACAAGGACAGTAACACTATCTAGTATTTATTATAGAATATCAATTACAATTTGATCAATTCAAAGATAAGTACTGTAATCTCACATCATCCTGACATTTCTACTATATTATGCAAAAATAATTTAAAAGTTATTTGACTAATACCAATAATGTATCTCTCTTAACATTACATGTTCCTTTGTGATGCAATTTATTACAAGCATTACCTAACGTCACATTGTATTCAATGTGTTATTTCAAGTGAAATAATAATTTTCATTTGCAAACCTTGAATTTTTGTTTCTAGAAAATTAGTGTACAAGCACAAATAGCATTTTTCAATTTTAACTTCAACTTCAAATAAATTATTTTCAAGTTCAACTAAATATTATCCAAATGTGTGCTAAGATAAATAAAATCCAAAGTGAATATTAATGAGATTAATTTAGTATTACCAAGTCAAATAGGTTTCTCAATTAATTTCCAAAAAAGGTTAAAAAGGTATATCCTAATTTACCTTCAAAAATATTTTACTCATGGGTAAACTTAAAAAAATTGGGACCAAAAAGTCATCAAAACTATAGGTATAAAAGCTTTTATTGGCTAGGAACAAGATTACATTAAGGGGTCGTTTGGTTTAAATACGGCTTATGCCAGAATAAGTTATGTCGGGATAGATTATTTGGATTAGTTATGTCGGATTAATTATAATATTTTTTATTCAAACACACGTTCTAGCTTAAAATGCAGTCAGGTTTGAAAGAAAGGAAATTTTAGCGGGGCCCATAGGTTCATAGATCTTAAGCCACATGTATATGCATTTTGGGGATACGGTTTAAAAGGAACCAATAAGATGATGCAACCTGGAGCGGGACGACCCCAAATTCCTCAAGTTTGTGGCTTCTATATAAGTAAGTAGTAATAGTAATGTTACATTTCTTTTGTTTTAGCATGTTGAAGTGGTGATTCAAGTGGGCTGGTAAATTAGACAAATGGAAAAATTAGAGTTGTTTCTTTCTTGGCAGGAATAAGAATAGGCCATGAGCGTGTTAAGTTAAAAGAATGTCATTTTGTGCTCGTTAATTTGATCTACTTGCTTTATAAGCAATAATTAGAATAATTCCAAAAGTAGAGCATTAGCAATTTATTAAGTTGTAACATCTTAATGGCTCTATAGAACAGATAACCTTCTTAATGATAAAAGTAGCTAATTTATACCATGTCCTCCAGTAATTTCTATAACTCTGAAGCCTAACAATAATTCGAGACGTGAATGATCAATCTATGAATATCGCTAGACGCTTTAGGCGAGATTAATAAATAAATTATCATGGCTATGGGTACGGCTCCCGCAGCATGTCTATGATACATTAATCCCAAGTTCAAGTGTGCCCTCGTGTGCCTTGATTCTCAACTTCAAATAATAATAAACATGTTGTAAATCGTGGGTGCGTTTCACATGGCGTGATTTGCAATGCAAAACAAGTGTGCGACATTGCATCTTGTTTCAATAAATTCCATAATAAATAATAATAATTAAAAGTGGTAAAAGACGGAATGTACATAAGTCTTAAAACATGTAATAATCCGGATAATTGAGCCAAGTGTAATTTGTTAAGCGACCGTGTTAAAATCACGGAATTCGAGAGTGTCTCACACCTTCTCCCGAGTTAACAGAATTCTTTATCCATTTTCTGTGTTTTGCTGACTATAAACAAAGTCATAATTTTCCTTGAATTGGAATTTTGAAATTGGTGACTTGGAACACCGTAATTAAATAATTCTAAGAGGTGATTCTTTAAAATTAATTAAATTAATCCCTTTTCAAATAATGTCACTTCAATTGGATTTTTTGTTTCTTTCCACAACCCGGAAAAAAATGAGGTGTGACAAATACCGGAGCTAAAAAGTCTCTCGTTTTAAGACTTGACGACTTCGCTGCCAGATTAAGGCACCAAGGATTCGGAGCAAAACACTTACCTAGCCTTTTCTCCCTTTTAGATGGAAATCAACCACAACATCTTTGAAATTAGCATGGTCATAGGAGCGCCCCACAAGTTGAAAAAATGGTGGAAAAACATCTGATACAGATGGAATTAGGACACATCTTGGAGCGCTGACCGCGTTGATGAATGTCCGAGGTGATAGAGTGCTTACCAGGTTGTGGATAGAATTCTGAAATCCAACCAAAGCGATTTTCAAGTTTGTTGACTTTGAGCTAACACTAACGCTCGAGGAAGTTACCAACTTTACTGAGTTGCCATGCTGTCGTGTCATAGGTTTCTCTATGTATTGGGATTGAAGAGAAACATGGACCTAAAGAACGTCGAAGACGGGTGGATAAGCCTAGACCAGTTGTTGAATAGTTTGGGCATCTAGAAAGCTATAATCTGCATCATGAAGAATTTCAATATGATAGGGAAACATGGAGAACCTTCGCCCTTTGATGTTCTCTTTGGCATTGTTGGGACTTCTGTTGTTTTCACAGCAGAAAGGGCAGATCAACATTAATGTGCTACCTCTAGTCTTGGCCACATTTTGGGGGAATTTGTGGGTCACTCTTGTCCCGATGTTGTTGGCAGAATTATTCAAGGCATTATCATCATGTTCAAGGGGATATGACTTCTTTAAGGGTTGCAACCTGTTGTTGCAAATATGGGCTACAGAGCATATCTTTCAAAGAGAGCCGACCATCGATTACATTGTCGGTACCAGCAATATGATCCGCAATCATGAAGAGAGAATGAGGCACTGTGCCTTTAAAACAGTGTTTTCGGAGATCTGTTATCCTTACTTTTGCCCCAAAGAATAGTATAAAGGCCTAACACAATCACAATAGCACTAAGTATCCTGCCAAAAAGTGTACATTTGTTTAGTTTTGGTTGTCACTCTTATATGAGTTTTAGGATTAAAATTTTACCTTCCAAGGTTCATTTATTCATGGAGAGGTAATGTAATGGTTACAACTACCATAACCATGTTTAAGAGATTAAACGTTGTAATAAAAATAGGACCCCTATTTTCATTATGAATCCTTGTATGTAATACGTTAGTCATGAACAACATATCCTCTGGGTTGTGACATGGAATGTAAGGAACTTTTAATAGATTTAACATGTAGAAGCAAAGTTTTTCTTGAAAGAGATGTTAGAAAATATTGATCTTTTAACCTACTTACATTGTACGCGACCGCAAGCAGTTTTGCATCCCAATGGATGCTCCATACTTCAGTCTTTCTTCTTTCCATCACCGCTGCTACTATACCTCCCACAATTGTCCAAAGAAAGCATATCCATATCGTGAGGGAGAGCACGACAGGATAGGTCCGCGATGTGATCGCCTAGGCATAGAACAACACTAGAGTAAGATTTTTTGCTTATTCCTAATAACTTATCTGCAACTAAGTTCTATCTTTACCAGCAAAATTATGAAGCCTGTCGAACTCAAGCACCCACTTATTAGCACGAGGGAAACTTTAATAAAATAATTTGAATTTGGGTTTATCCCACCACTTTGAGATGTATGATTAGGCTTTCCTTTTGTCCAAAGTTCAAACACAAGGCTTTGTACCAGAATCATTATCAGTACACCACCAAATGTGGTAATAGTGCCAATTAGCTTGGCCAGGCTGCGGAGACTTTTAAGATTCATCGTCTCAGGCCTGAATAAACAAAATATGTGCAAAAAGAATTTAAATTACAATAAATACTCATTGATACATAGTGTATTAAAATGATTAAATTAGCCCATGTAATACAACAACACTATAGAGATCTTTAATTCCATATTCTAGATCTCAAATAGCTATGAATGTAGGTTGTAGCTGAGTTGCGGAAACAAGAAATATTAACTTATATTAACCAAGAGTGTAAATCACTACATATGTAATATTACATTGTAATAGGTTTTTAAGTGTTTGATTTGAAGCTACAAGATGTGTATTTGAATGAGACAAGGATATAATTTTTCTAGCATATCCAAGCCATTATTAAAGTAATGGCAGGAATAACGTTGCACATTTCAGATGCAAAAGTTGTTGTTGTATCTTTTAAGCCTAGAGAGAAGAAAATCTACCCGATGACTGGCTTGTTGGTCAAGAGAAAGATGTTTAATTAAATGTTGATTACATGGGAAAAAGATTTTTTTTTTTGTGTTTGAGACTACTCGGTATGCTAAGAGCTACAATCTTAGCGAGTATTGCGCGATTCATCTTTGGTCTTGTATTCATGTAAAAAGATATTCAGCTTGTCTGTTAGATTTTGTATTTTCTTTTTATTGCTCATAACTAGGCTAGAATCAAAGTTCAAACATGTTAAGTAAACAGTGAACATAAGAAGAGATGGAGGGAGAGAGAAACATACTTGTCTAGAAATATCGCAAAAGGAGCAATGACCAAAGTAGCCATTACATGTCGATAGAAGGCAAATACATTAGCGCTTAACCCTTCATTCAGAGCAACTTTTCATAGGATATCGAAACATGCTAGCACACATTGCAGAAAGACTGCAACAATGAAAGATCTAGCTCTGTTGAATTAATTCCTCATTTGGATGATTTCTGTTATGCAAAGGTTTTCAGTGTTGGAAGCAGGAAGAGGAGATGGCAGATTTCTGTTATGCAATTGACACGACGACCAACTTCTCTATATAGAAGAGAATCAATTATAGGAGATAGGGGGAAGAATGGGCTAGGGTGATAATACAAAATCAGAATCTGTTTGTGATTTTGCTAATAAATAAATTTCCTATCTGTAAAATCATTAACGAAAGTAGCAGAGAAACATATGTTGAAAGCTTTATAGAAAATTTTCTCTGAATGAGACAAGGGTATAATTTACCTACATATCCAGGCCTTTCATCCAAATGAGGAATTCATCCAACAACACTGAAAACCTTTACAGAATAGAAATCATCCAAATGAGGAATTTATTCAACAGAGTTAGACCTTTCATTGTTGCAGTCTTTCTGCAATGTGTGCTAGCATGTTTCGATGTCCTGTCGAAAGTTGCTCTGAATGAAGGGTTAAGAGCCTATGTGTTTGCCTTCTATCGATATGCAGTGGCTACTTTGGTCCTTTCTCCTTTTGCGGTATTTATAGACAAGTATTCTTCTTTCTCTTCCTCTCTTATGTTCACTTAACATGTTTGAACTTTAATTCTAGCCTAGTTATGAGTAGTAGAAAGAAAATAAAAAAAATGGCTCGTGCAATATTTACTAAGATTATAGCTCTTAGCATAGTGGAGTAAGTCTCAAACATAAAATATTATTTTTTCCCCATGCAATCAGTATTTAATTAAAGATCTTTCTCTTGACTAACAGACCAGTCATCCGTTATATTTTCTTCTCTCTAGGCTTGAAAGATACAATAACTTTTGCATCTGCAATGTTATTCCTATCATTACTTTAATAATGGGCTGGATATGCAAGTAAATTATACCCTTGTCTCATTCAAATACACACCTTGTATCTCTAAATCAAACACTTGAAAACCTATTACAATAAAATATTATATACGTAGTGATTTACATTCTTAGTTAGTATTACTTAATAGTTCATATTTCTACAACGTACATTCAAAGCTATTTGAGATCTAGAATATGGAATTAAAGATCTTTATAATGTTGTTACATTACATGGGCTAGTTAATTCTTTTTAATACACTGTGTATTAAGGGGTACTTATTGTAATTTTAAATTCTTTTTGTACATATTTTATTTATTCAGGCTTGAGACGCCATTCCTTAGCCGGAAAGATATGTGGCCATGAAAGAGGGATGAATCTTAAAAGTCCCTGCAGTCCGGCCAAGCTAATTGGCACCATTGCCACATTTGGTGGTGTACTGATAAAGATTCTGGTACAAGGCCTTGTGTTTGAACTTTAAACAGAAGGAAAGCCTAATCATGCATCTCAAAATGGTGGGATAAACTCAAATTCAAATATTTTTATTAAAGGTTCCCTCCTGCTAATAAGTGGATGCTTGAGTTCGACAAGCTTCATAATTTTACTAGTAAAGATAGAACTTAGTTACAGATAAGTTATTAGGAATAAGCCAAAAATCTTACTCTAGTATTGTTTTATGCCTAGGCGATCACATCGCGGTCCTATCCTGCCGGGCTCTCCCTCACGACATGGATATGATTTCTTGGGACAATTAAGGGAGGTATAGTAGCAGCGGTGATGGAAAGAAAAAAGACTGTAGTATGGAGCATCCATTGGGACGCAAAGCTTCTTGCGGTCGTGTACAGTGTAAGTAGGTTAAAAAGATCAATGTTTCCTAACATCTCTTTCAAGAAATATTTTGCCTCTACATGTTAAGTCTATTAAAAGTTACTTACTTTTCATGTCACAATCCAGGGGATATGTTGTTCAGGACTAACGTATTACATACAAGGATTCATAATGAAATACAATGGTCTAGTTTTCCTAACAGCGTTCACTCCCTTAAATATGGTTATGGTAGTTGTAACCAGTACATTACTTCTCCATGAACAAATGAACCTCAGAAGGTAATATTTTAATTCTAAAACTCATATAAGAGTTGCAACCAAAACTAAATAGATGTACACTTTTTTGCAGGATGCTTGGTGCTACTGTGATTGTGTTAGGACTTTACACTGTTCTTTGGATCAAAAGTAAGGATAACAGATCTCCGGCAACAGAGGAACTAGCACCAACAGAAGAGCCTGGAGGAGATTTCGGGGCTTACAAAGATTTCATGGGATCATACGATTGCCCTTAGAGAATTGAAATGGTACATAATGGAAATCAGCCAACAACTCAATAATCTTCCCTGGAATCTCCTCCTCTAGGTCTTCTTCAGGATCTTCGTCAAATTCTTCCTTGACATCCTCATTATTGATACTCAATTTTGTCCTCATATTTTATAAAGTATCATATACTTTCAAAATATTATTTTGCATTATTATCTAATTTATACATGCCATGTATGTGATTTTATAAGCTTTTAAATTTGATTTCTTACATTTTTCTAAATTGTCCAATATTCATTAATTACTCTTTCAAATTATTTTGAGTGATTTAATCATCCAAATTGATTATTTATACCCATATGCATATTCTATAATATTTTACTTCATTGTATAATTATATTTATATTTTTACTTATTATTTGCAATAATAGTCTATATTCTACAAATAATTACTTTTACTATATTATTTATGTCAAAATAACATTCTATATTTTTATAATTTTGAGTTTTTATTTTTAAGAATTTTTATTTCATAAATAATATTTTTTATTATTTATTAGTTGTTTTAATAATTTATTTTAATTGATTTTGTGTATTTTAAAATCTTATCCAAGTAAAGGCCAATTTTCAGACCAAAAACAGGCCCAAAATACCTAGCCCACTCCCACAGCCCAGACCAAACGACCCTTTAGCCAACAAACCCGGTCGGGATCTGTCCAAACAACCCGCCCCCTTCCTCTTTTGATCTTGACCGTTGATCTCAAATGATCAACGACCTATAATAAACCTACCCCTCTCCTTATAACCCTATAACCCAAACCCTAGACCCATTTTCTCCGTCCAGCCGCCCCTAAACTCTCTCGAACCTTCCCTTCTTCTCTGAAAAAACCCTAGTTGCCTCCTCTTTCAACCCCTCTGAATCTTGTTAACAATGTGATTCATCCATTATTTGCTTACCATATTTATGTTACCTCGCTACTGGTCGACCCTGGTGGTATTACTTAGGTACTTGCCCGATTTTTGCAAGTATTATATACAAAATCAGACCATGCTAACTTGAATCTGTGGGATTTGGATGATGATTCCATTTATATACTTTCAACGAGGAACGGTTTTGCACCTTTGGTTTGATTTACAGCTCAACGAGGAACGGTTTTGCACATTCTAGTTAGACCCAACTAGGGTTTGATATTTTTATCTCCTTTATCAGTTCTGATTGTCTGAGATCTTTTCTTTCCTTCTTTATGGTTAATTGATTGTTTTCCATGATTAGTTTGTTCCAATTGAATACTATATAACTCCACCTTGATTTTCCCTTTAGACAGACTTTTAATCACTCGTATTCCCTCACTTACCCTATTATTCTAAAACTACTGGTTCTTGGCCGGCTGAAAGCCAAGGCCACCGGAATTTGCTTTATCAACCTTCCCAGTGCGAGCTCTGCTCGGGGCTCATCTGAAGCCCTTGTGAACTCTGACGCACTAGGTTTGGGGTCCTGTTGTTCTCTCTTTGCTACTGATAATTGAATTACTGCTGGAAATTGCTCTTCTCATTTACTTGTTCGTTAATTTATAATGGGTAAGTACCTTTGACTCTCGCAGTTTCATTCTCTTTTGCGTATGTTCATGCTCTGTATATCTATGTCACTTAAGCTTTTGTGAACCAATATGATACTGTGTTGTCTCTATTTGTAGTCCTATTTGCTTTGAAGTTATTTTGTGGCTTTGTACTTTTCTTGCATCTGAACCTGCCTAAATTCTAAACTTTGATGTATGCCCATACATGTGTTCAGCTTGAATGATCTCTGACCATCTCAAGTCTGCTTAGCCTTTGTGTTCGTGTGTGTCTTAGTACTTGTACTTGTTGCTTGTATGAGTCCATCTCCATGCCTTGCTTTAGATTCTTGTGAGAAACTAGTTCATGCCCAAAATGTGTCCGTGATATATTGCTTCCTGTTGAGTCATTCATGTACAACTTGTTAACTTTCTTATAGCTAATCCATGATCATGTGATTTCTAAATGCCAATATTGCCTGAACTTCTAAACAAACATGGCATATTTTTTTGCTATTTGTAAACTCTAATGTGTGCTCCTTGACTTGTTCAATCCTGTATTTTTTAGTATTACCTAAGACCTTTAGGGCGGATTTCAATATTTAGCTTCTTCTCCTATATGTGGTCAACTGGTATAAGTCCTGATGCTTGCCTATCCTATTAACCTAGAGTTGATATGTTTTTTACCTACCATGAACTCTTTATATTTTGAACCTTTGTACTATGGCTATTCCTCAGCATGTTAAAATTTCTCATGCTCAACTAAGTGAAATGTTACGGGCCATATCTACTTGCCTGTTTGTTATGCTGTTTGCGATCATATTTTTACTATGCTCTCATGTTAGAGACTTTCATGTGACTTATCTAACTCTGCTAGACCTTCATGTTAAGACCTTCATGTCTAAAGCCTCTTTAGGTTAACTCTGAATTATGCTTTATTTTGAAATTCTATTTGGAGTGGTTTGATATCTTATAATGCACAATCCAGTCACTTTGAACTTGTTTTCTAAAAATATAGTATGTGCCTATCTTGTGTATGCTTTGTATGCCTGCCAACACTTTGTGTAATCCTATCTATGTGCCTTTGGTTAGAAACTGATGTTAGCTACAACCTTAAGAACTAAGTGTGTGGACTTCAAAGGTTGTTTGATTGATCTAGTATGTAGTTTGTCACTTGTATGGTTAGTTTGGAATCCAATTGGGTAAGTAAGGCATTCGTTTGGGCCTAGTTTGTTGGGCCACATGTGTTGTTGCACTAAAGCATTGGATTCAGGCATACTCTAATTTTCCTTGTAAGCCAATTGGACTTAAGCATTGGATTCAGGTGTACTCCAATTGGATTTGGGACTGCTGGTTGTGCGAAGAGTAAGGTTGCTGAAGGCCCAGACATCACTGGGCTATTTTGTGTTGGGCTTGTGACTGTTCTATTAGGCCTGTAACTGTTGTATTCTGTTTGTATTATTTCATTTGGCATATAATAATTTGTAATAGCGAATAATGGGGGATTAGTGAAAATGGGGGGCTGAGATACTTTGTTTTCCTGCATGAACGGGTAGAAAACCTATCTATAGGGCTTTAAATGTCTTGTTTGCTAGCCATGTCCCATCCTTTGGGGATTATCTTAATTCGCCTATTCACTTAGAAAACATGATTTATGGCTAATTTAATGTCTTAACTCGCAATGTTAGAAAAATATGCATATAGGATCTAAACTGGACTTGTTTGTTGCTTGTTTAACTGTCTCATTTCTGCACCTAGATATCACATCTATAGGATGCCAATACAATAATTGGAACTACTCTTATTGATATCTCTTCCTCTGTTACGTGGCTCGCCTAGAAAGCATGCCTATAAGGATAAACAAACAAACATGTGTTGCCATCGCTTCATTGCCCATATCTGAATTATTTGGGAATTATGTTAATATGATGCTATTATTCACCTAGAAAGCATGGCTATAGGATCATTTAACAGAATTATGTTTTAAAATAGCTTCATTGTTAAATTTGGTCATCTAGAAATCCGGCCTATAGGACTTTACATTAACCGTTGAATTGCTTAATCGTACCCACTCGTGTAGAAATTATGCCTATAAGGTTTGAATAATTTAGTATGGTCCAATTCCAAGTCTGCCTATTCATAGCTGCCCACCCACCTAATCTTGAACGTAGTTAAACAACTGTTCGTTTAATTAGTTGAGTGCACATAAGTCTATACGAGGAGGTAAACTTGAACCTTTTGTGTTACCCACATATTATGTGAAGTCCTACTTGTTTTGATTATGTGCGCTTAGTTTTATCATTTTGAGCAGCATAAGGGAGTTTAGAACCACCTGTATAGTAGGTCCAAAGCCTCCTGGATTATAGGCATGGGGCGGCTAAGCACGTATAGGGCGCGACTTAGAATTGAACTAGAACGCGTTTAGGTAAACAACTTCAAGATAGTAATCGGGTAGCAGGAGATGATAGTCTGTGCCTGCTGAATAATATGAACAACTCCTATACTTAAGAGAGTTGCAAAGTATTATTTATGTTGCACGCGGTGATCCTTTAGGCTAAAATACTTAGGACCCCCCATACATGGTCACTACGTGTACACTTATTTATTGAACTAGAATGTATATTGTAATTCTCAAAGAGTTGTATCGATCACTTATTAGTGGACAAGCTATGTCTTTCATGTGTGTAATTTCTTCCATCACTAGTTTCATCCTAGTCTTTACTTTGAATAATTTAATTAGTTATTTTGGACTCTTTGCTTTCCTTTAATTGACATGATCACATAAGATAATTATAATTCGATAATTCACATAGTGTAGAATTTAGTCGGGAACCACAGTTGTGGACCTCGAATAGTGCCTAACCCCTTCTATTCGAGGTAATTTGAGCTCTTATCCAATCTTTGGTAACACAGACTAGTTAAAACAAAGTTATTCGCAAATAGGTGTCCTAACGCACCTCAAAATTATTAGGTGGTGACTCTTCTCTTTTAATACCCATCTAAAAGAGTTGTCACACGTTGAAACCCGCTTTCGCGAGAAAACGAGGTGCGAAACTCATGATGATGCTCCAGCTCCTCTTCTGGATCTTCCTCCCGTTCTTCTTCGGATTCAATCTGTATGTACTCACTATCTGATTGTCATCATCAGGCGGTGGAAGCATATGATCAACTGATCTTGGGACTATATGTTGGTGCATGGTAGAGGTGACAAGGTAGTGAGGTCGAATCTCGTGGTATACTTGCAAAGCTGCTCTCGAATATTCTAACCCGACTAACCCTTCTCGACTAGTGCTAGCAAGTTGATCTTCTTCAAAAATCCACACAAAGTACTCCGGGTACACCATGAATTTTGTCTCATACCCATCGTGATGAAATCACTCCATTCATGTTGATGTTGTCTTACTCTTGGAATTAGAATTTGTCCATTGTAGCCGTCCTTACACAAAGCTATTCGGGACCATAGGGGTACGTCTTGGACTAGACTGAACTATCTCAGGACTCTCAGCAGTGCATATGGCTGAATTCCTTCCACACCCATCAGCTCAATGAAATATTTCTCGGGGCCCCTCATTATTGCTCTACTACTTAACCAAGAAAACTTCCAGTGACGAAGTCTTCAGTTAAGTGAGTCAAAAGCTCATGCCATTCTTCTTGACCATGGGGTGTGGCCCAATGCCTCATTCTCTTTTCATGATTACGTATCATATTGATGGTGCCGATGAAGTAATCGATGGTCGGCTCTCTTTCAAAAATATGCTATGTAGTCCATATTTGCAACAACAGGTTGCAACCTTTAAAGAAGTCATATCCCCTCGAACATACTGATAGTTCCAATGTTGAGCTGCCCCTTCCGTTGTGGAAAAACCAGAAGTCCCAACAATGCCAAAAAGAAGGTCAAAGGGCAGAGGTTCTCCCACGTTTCCCTGTCACATTGAAATTTTAATGATGCATATCATAGTTTCGAGATATCCAAATCTATCGAACGGCTGGTATAGGCTTATCCACCCATATTCGACGTTCCTTAGGTTCATGTTACTCTTCAATCCCAATGCATAGAGAAACCTATGACCCGATATGATGATCGGTAGTCCAGCGAATAGAAACTCGATAAAGCTGGTAATTTTCACAAGCGTTGGTATTAGCTCATAGTCGACGAACTTGGAAACCTCTTTGGCTGGATACCAGAATTATATCAACAACCTGGTAAGCACTCAATCACCACAGACGTTCATCAATGTGTGCGCTCCAAGATGTGTACTAATTCCATCTCCATGTGCTCTCCAAATGTTTCTCCACCATTATTTCAGCTTGTGGGGCGCTCCCATGACCATGCTAATTTCAGGGCTATTCTGGTTGATTTTTATCTAAAAAAAGAGAAAAGACTAGGTAAGTGTTTTGCTCTGAATCCTTGGTGTATTAATCTGGATTAATTTGTCATTTCACATAACGCATGTCGTTAAGTATATGGCCCATTGACATTAGGGAGACTTTCCTACTTGTGAATCAATGCCAAGGATCAACTCGCCTAAGGTGTATGCAACATGACCTATATTATGAGTCATGTGTTCTCAATCCAGTCCATTGAAAAGAAAGCATATACTAAACCACATGTACACCAGATAACAAATCACATACTCATGGACTGAGGAAAATAGTATACTAAAGTATATGCATGTACAAGGTGTACAACTAGAACTCATATTAGGTGGGTACGTCATACAATAATGTATATCCTACTCAAATAGGATATCAAACCCTATACATGGTCTCTAATATGATTCAAGAAGTTCACATAGTCATACAAATGATTAAACATGGACCACAGAAAGTACACAGTCCGGACAAGGCATAATAGAAGCCTAAAGTATAATCCATCCAAATCATGTATAGCACCCACATATACACTGGTCACCTCGCATATACATGGTTTTTCACACATTCCAGTTAACCAAATAAATTCACATCCTAATGGTTATTCCCTCACAACAAGATTAGACATGATACTTAACTCAAACGAGCAATATTAGTACTCCAAGAACGCCTTTCATTTAGAAATCACCTCCAACCAGCTTGAATCTAGCCCAAAAACAGCTAAATAACGTCAAACAAAGGCATATGAATCAACTCCATACAATAAAGCTTTAATCTTTAATTAATTTTCAAAAGTCAATAAAAGTCAACCTGGGCCCACATGGTCAAAACCTGAGTTAAGGCGTAAATACCGACTACCCATAACCCCAAGAGTCCAAATATGTGTTTTATTCTCAAATCCAAGTCCAAATCATATCTCAAAACTTCAATTTTTACTTTCTTAAGTTGTAAGAAAACCCCCTAAATATACCTCAAAATTTCATGTTTAGGTAATAATAATCCATATAGATTCTTGAAATAATTTCATATATGAGTAGAAATCACTAATCCCAAAGTCTTGTATGAACAAAACTCCAAACAAAATTGCCCATCTCCAAGTCTAAAGTCCAAAATATGAGAGAATGAGCCAAAAATCCTGAAATATAATACTTAAGTGGTATGCCTATCGATTTTACATCTGCAAACAAAAGGCTCACATCCGCGAGCTCACTTCTGCGACAAAAAGCTTCCATATGTAAGATTCCTCCCCCTAGCCAACCTCGCACATGTGACAAGACCACCGCTTCTGCGGAGCTGCAAGTGCGCAAAACTTATCGCAGGCACGATATCGCTTCTACGAGGCACCCTCCGGAGGAGCGGTCTCCCAAATCCAATCCTTCTTTCGCTTCTACGCCCTAACCACCGCTGGTGCGATATCGCACCTGTGCACCAAACTCCGCAGGTGCAACACACTAGCACCTACAACACCAACTAACTCCAAAATAATCTGGAATCATCCCGAAACAAACCCGAGACTTTCAGGATCTCATCCAATCATATCAACAAGTCCATAAATACAATCTGGACCTTTCCAAACACATACAATAATATCACATCTACGAATCGAAGATCAAATCACAAGTTGCACATCTCTTAAGTACAAGAACTTCCAAGTTTCCAACCAAGCATCTGATTCAAGCCTAAACAATCTGGATCACAACCAAAATTTGCACACAAGTTCCAAACAACAAAATGAACCTATTTTAAGTTTCAGAATAATATATGGAGTCTGATATCATCAAAGTCAACTATCGATCGAACTCAATAACTCTCAAATTCTTCAAATTGTCAACTTTTGGAAAATAAGCTCAAAATCTTCTAGGAACCTCCAAAATCAAATTCGAACATACACCTAAGTTCAAAATTATCATACAAACTTATTGAAACCATCAAATCACTAATCCAAGACCGTTTACACAAAAATCAAACCTTGGTCAACTCTTCCAACCTAAAGTTTCAAAATGAAATAAAGTATTCCAATTCACTCCCGAACCCCATGAAAGCCAAGCCACCCATCCCCTAAGTCATAAAATATCAAATTCATATAAGGGGAATATCAAACAGGGAAACGAGGTTTAAATACACAATACGACTGGCCAGTTCATTACATACATGACTATCCATTTTTCTCTGCAGGTTTTTAACAAAAGTCACAAATATATCATATGTTTCATCTTTAGTTGCAATAAATAAGTTCCAAGTGAATTTAGAATAGTCATCAATAAATAAAAATACATCTATTCCCACCTCTACTTTGAACACTCATAGGTCTACATAAATCCATGTGAAGTAGTTCTAGAGGTCAAGAGGTACTTACCAACTGCTTTGATTTGAATGATGAATTGATATTTTTACTGTTGGAATAAGCATCACATATCTTATCTTCCATGAATTTTGAATTTGGCAGACCAAGAATTAGGCCTTTGGCAATCAGATTATTTAGCAAAAAGAAACTAGCATGTCCTAGCCTTTTATGCCATAAAAATGAATCATTATCAAGTGCACTAATACATCTCAATTCATTCTCAGTTAAAGGCATAATATCAGCTTTGTAAATATTTTGTGTCTTTTTCCCTTGAGAACCAGTTTCTAGACTTTTCATTTGCGACATTGCAATTACCAGAAGTAAAAAGAACATGGTTCCTTTTATCATACATTTGGGAGACACTCAGCAAGTTATGCTTAAGACCTTTAATATTATACATTTTTAACAGCATGAGAGTGGGACTTACCAATATTACCTATGCTAGTTATATCTCTTTTCATACTATTTGAAGCTCACACTCTCCTTGTAAGCTCTTAGTGAGAAGAATATTTTTCTTTTTCAAGTCATATGGCGAGAGCAAGCACTATCAACATACTATCAATTCTTGCTTCCCCTCGATTAGCCTGCAAAATTTAGAGGTTAGTTCTAGGAACACCGACAAGCTTGAACCCCTTTCTGAGTAAAATGATAATCACATTCTTTTTAGCCCAACCTGGAAGTCTTGTACTTTTTAGTGAAGAACCAAGTTTATCAGTTTTCCTTTTTTCAACATATGCAATATTTTTCTGGTTGGCTTTGATCCTAGCCATGCATGTTTCTTTAAATTATCCATTATTACTACAGTGTGTACACAATCGATTATCAAGAATATTAACATACTTACTATGAATACTATATGGGATTGTGGTTTTTTGAGTACCAATCCTTTCTTATTGCTACTATGGTTTTCATGTAGACTAGACATTATTTCTAAAGATTGGTCCATTTGAGATTTCTTTCCGATTAATACTTGGTCTTGTTCAAGTTTTCCTAAAGTACTCTAGCTTTTTCACATTTAATAGAAATATTAGTTTAACCCTTCTTAGTTCAATCTCTAGTTCTTCCTAAAGGTTAGTGGCGGGATCTTTTCGTTTCATAGGAGCATCAAGAAGTTTCTTATTTTTAGTTTCTAAGGCTACCTTTTCATCACCTAGTGTAAGAACCTAGTCCTTTGGATCAGTGATGAAAATTTTCAGGTTCTTCTTACTTGCTTCTAATTCTTTATTTTCAAACCTAAGTGATGCATAATCATTCATGAGTTGGTCCCTTTTAGTAGAACGCTTTTGATATGCATCAATCAAGACATTGAAAAAAGATATCAGTTTTTTTAGATTAAGTGTGAAGTTTATATTTAATGTCGTAAACACTTACCTCATGTTCATCTTTATTATCAACATTGGAGTCTAAATTTACGAAGGCGGGGAGATCTTCATGTTCTGAATTTGTGTCATCTTTGGCCATCAAGGACAAATCTTCTTTATCATTTCTCCCGTCATCATCAGACTCATAAGTTGAGAAAGTTTGCATTGCAAACATAGCTTTTTTGCCAATTTTGTCTGCAGTCTTATTGGTCAACCTAATTATAGGAACCCGTCCCCTTTTCTGATGTCTCACCTTGTTAGGAATGTTCTTTTTACACTCAATTTTCCATAGTAGACAATCCTTAATAAAGTGGTCCTTTTTTACCACAGTAGTGGCATCCATCCGTATTATTCTTTTCTAGAGCTTCATTTTTGAATGAACTACCCTTCTTAAAAAATCCACCTAATCTGGTTGCTTGTTGAAAATACCGAGTAAGTAGTACCATATCATCTTCTCTATGTCTTACTTTTGAGTGGTTTTAAGAACCAGGTTCTTAGGCTTGCAAGGTTCAGCAGTCTAAACATATAGACAATCTTGATGCAATTTTACCTCATAGGTCTCCAGGTTACCAATAAGGTTATCAAGGGATATTGTGTTCAGATTTCTTGCCTCCATTATTGCATTGACCTTGCTATCCTAGGAGGGTGGCAGTATACTCAAGATTTTTCTTACAATCTTGTTTATCGGAATAACTTCTTTAAGGTATATCAACTCATTGATGATCGATGTAAGCCTTGTATACATCTCTAGGATATTTTTGTGATGACCCGATATGTCATTTTGAGTAATAGCCTTTATTTGAAGGTATACCTGCCGGCGTTCGCAGGACTCGGTGTCACCCTCTATCTTAGTTTCTATTGTATACTCCTATTATAGATGCTGATGTATTAGGGATGTTTCAGTATACTCGTGTAGAGCTTATAACTCGGTCTCACCAGATTTTGGGTGTTATTTTCAGTTGTTTTGTGGAGTCCTTTTTATGATAGCTGTTGGTTTAATTTGGAAGTTTTATTATTATTTTTGTTAATTCTTCATGTATGTTAGCCTTACCTAGTCTTAGAGACTAGGTACCATCACGACATCCTATGGAGGGAGGTTGGGGTCATGCCAAGTTGGTATAAGAGTTGTAGGTTCATAGGTATTACGAGTCATAAGCAGGTTTAGTAGAGTCTCATGAATCGGTACAGAGACGTCTGTACTTATCTTCGAGAGGCTATGGAACTATTAGGAAAACTCCAATTCTTTGATTCCTTATCATGCGAATTTGTTGACTTCGAAATTCCGAATCTTTGTCTTTCTATTCTCTCATAGATGGTGAAGACACACACAACTGGATCCGACGATCAGATACTCGTGTCCCCTGCTAGAGCCGCGAGACGTTGGGACCATGGTAGAGGCCGAGGAGGGGCACATGGTGAAGCCAGAGCACTTGCCCGAGCTGCGATAGAGGAGCCACCAGTAGCTCTAGTTGGGGGCCAGGCAGCTAAGGCGCCTGTTGCTACCCTTGCACTTCAGGAGACCCTTGCGCAGTTCTTGAGCATGTTTGGTACTCTAGTTATGTCGGGGTTTATTCCACTTGTACCAGCTACATCTCAGGTTGGGGGAGGAGCTCAGACTCCCGCGGCCCATACCTAGAGCAGCGAGTCCATGCTGACCCCAGTCCCAGAGGTTATACCAATGCAATCGGTTGTCCCAGTTCAGACTAAGGTTAGGACAATAGCATATAAGGAGGAGCAACTTAGACTTGAGAGGTACAAGAAGTACCACCCTCCTACTTTCAGCGGCCTAGCTACACATGATACACAAGTCTTTCTAGAGAAATGCCACCATAGTTTCCTCACCATGGGTACTGTGGAGACGAGCGAGGTTGCTTTTACTATATTCTAGTTATCGGGACCAGCGTATTAGTGGTGGCGGCCTTATGAGGAGGGTAGCCCAGCCGATGCAGCTTCACTCACATGGGCTTAATTTTCAGAAATGTTCTTGAGAAAGTTTGTTCCCTAGAGCCTTCGGGATGCATGGCGCGTAGAGTTTGAGTAGTTGTGCCATGGTACTATGACCATGTCAGAGTATGCTGTCAGATTCAGTAAGTTGTCCAGTCATGCACCTGTCTTGGTTTCCATAGTTAGAGAGCGAGTCTATCGATTTATCGAGAGGCTCAACTATGGTATTAGATTCAGCATGGCTCGAGAGTTGAAGACAGATACCCCATATCAACAGGTGATATTGGAGGGTATGGGGGGCCAGGAGAGAGAGGACAGGGAGGCCAAGAGGCCTCAAGATTCTGGCAGATTTAGTGGTGCCCGTGCCCCAGTTGCATCCCGTCATAGTAGAGGCTATGTGAGTCGTCCGGTTCATTCAACACTTCCAGATTTATGTTGTACTTTGGATACTCCCAGGTCTCATATTACCCATTATGCACCGCCACTGTCTAGTGCACCTCTTGCATGGGGTGCTTTCAGCGGTCAGTCCAACAGACCAGGCCCGAGCCAGTTTTAGCAGCCACATCCTGCGAGAGCTTATTTTGAGTGTGGTGATACTCGTCATATGGTGAGGGATTGCTCCAGACTTAGGAGGGTGCACCTCCACCGACTACTCAGGCTCCACATATCCCACAAGGTCCCCAGACTTCTCAGACTGTGGTTACTGCTCCAGTTGCCGCTCCATCTGCACAACCTGCTAGGGGTAGAGGTCAGGCATGTAGGGGTCGCCCTAGGGGAAGGCCAGGCCAGATGTTATGATTTTTCGGGTAGGACAGAGATGATTGCATCAGGCGCAGTTATCACAGGTATTGCTTCGGTTTGTCATAGAGATGCATCAGTCTTATTTGATCCAGGCTTCACTTACTTATATGTATCATCTTACTTTGCTCCATATTTGGGTATATCATGTGATTCTTTGAGTTCTCTTATTTCTGTGTCCACGTCTATAGGAGATTCTATTATTGTTGACCGTGTGTATCGGTCGAGCCTAATTATTATTGGTGGTTTTGATACCAGAGTTGATCTATTGTTGAACAGTATAGTAGACTTTGATGTTATCTTAAGCATGGACTTCTTGTCGCCCTATCATGCTATTCTTGGTTGTCACGCCAAGACGGTGACTTTGGCTATGCCAGGTTTATTGTGGTTGGAGTGGAAGGGTGCCTTGGATTATGTTTCTAGCAGGGTTATGCCCTTCCTTAAGGCACATCGGATGGTTGAGAAGGGGTGTGATGCATACCTAGCCTTTGTAAGAGATGTCAGTGTTGATACTCCTACCGTTGAGTTAGTTTCGGTAGTGAGACACTTCCTAAATGTATTTCCGACAGATCTTCCGGGAATGTTGTCCGATAAGGATATCAATTTTGGTATTGACTTGTTACCGGGCACTCAACCCATTTCTATTCAACTATATCGTATGGCCCCAGTGGAGTTGAAAGAGTTAAAGGAGCAGTTGCAAGAGTTACTTGATAAGGGTTTCATTCGGCCTAGTGTGTTACCTTGGGGTGCTCCGATTTTGTTTGTGAAGAAAAATGATGGTTCTATACGCATGTGTATTGATTATCAGCAGTTGAACAAGATTACGGTGAAGAACATCTACCCATTGCCATGCATTGATGACTTATTTGATCAGCTACAGGGTGCCAGAGTGTTCTTAAAGATCGATTTGCGGTCAGGTTATCATTAGCTAAAGATACGGGATCCGGATATTTCGAAGACTAATTATAGGACTCGATATGGTCACTATGAGTTCCTTGTGATGTCATTTGGGCTGACCAATGCCCCAGAAGTATTCATGCACCTAATGAACAATGTATTCCAATCCTATCTTGATTCATTTGTCATTGTGCTTATTGACGATATTTTGGTGTACTCCCGCAGCCGGGAGGATCATGAACAACATTTGAAAATTGTGCTCCAGACCTTGAGAGAAAAGTTATATGCAAAATTTTCAAAGTGTGAATTCTGGCTTGATTCTGTGGCATTTTTGGGTCATATGGTGTCGAGTGAGGGGATCAAGGTAGATCCGAAGAAGATTGAAGCAGTTTAGATTTGGCCTAGACCCGCTTCAGCTACTGAGATCCGGAGTTTCCTTGGTTTGGCTGGGTATTACCGTCGTTTTGTAGAGGGATTCTCATCAATTTTTACACCTATGACCAGATTGACCCACAAGGGTGCTCCTTTCAGATGGTCCAAGGAGTGTGAGGAGAGCTTTCAAAATCTTAAGACAGCTTTGTCTAGAGCCCCACTATCTGTGTTGCTTATGGGTTCGGGGTCTTACACTGTGTACTGTGATACATCACGTGTTGTCCTTGGCACGGTATTGATGCCAAACGGTAGGGTAATTGCCTACGCGTCTATACAACTGAAGGTTCATGAGAAGAATTATCTTGTCCATGACTTGGAATTGGCGGCTATTGTTCATTCCTTGAAGATTTGGTGGCACTATTTGTACGGTGTTCCTTGTGAGGTCTATACCAACCATCGGATTCTTCAGCATCTGTTCAAACAGAAGTATCTTAACTTGCGGCAGCAGAGATGGTTAGAGTTGCTTAAGGACTATGATATCACTATTCTATATCATCCCGAGAAGGCCAATATAGTGGCCAATGCCTTGGGTCGGAAGGCGGAGAGCTTGGGCAGTTTAGCATATCTACCGGCAGTTGAGAGGCCATTATCATTGGATGTTCATGCCTTGGACAACCAGTTTGTTAGATTGGATGTTTCGAAGCCCAATCGGGTTCTGGCTTGTGTAGTTTCTCGGTTTTCTTTATATGATCGCATAAAAGAGCGTCAATATGACGACCCCTATTTGCTTGTCCTTAAGGACACAGTATAGCACGACGATGCCAAGGAGGTTTCTATCAGAGATAATAGTGTGTTATGGATATAGGGTCGATTATGTGTACCCAATGTGGATGGGTTACGTTAGTTGATTCTTCAGGAGGCCCATAGTTCGTGGTACTCCATTCATTCGGGTGCCGCTAAGATGTATGAGGATTTAAGGCAGCACTATTGGTGGAAGAGAATGAAGAAGGACATAGTGAAGTATGTAGCTCGGTGCCTAAATTGTCCGTAAGTGAAGTATGAGCACCAGAGGCCAGGAGGTTTGCTTCATAGACTTGAGATTACCAAGTGAAAATGGGAGCGAGTTAACATGGACTTTTTTGTTGGGCTCCCATGGACTCAGAAGAAATTTGACGTTATATGGGTGATTATGGATAGGTTAACCAAGTTGGCTCATTTTATTCCAGTGGTGACTACCTATTCTTTAGAGCATCTGGCTCAGGTTTATATTTGCGAGATTGTCCGACTTCATGGTGTGTCGGTATCCATCATCTCTGACCGGGGTATGCAGTTTACATCACGCTTCTGGAGGGCTGTACAACATGAGTTAGGCACACGACTTAAGTTTAGTACAACATTCCACCCCAAGACGGATGGACAGTCCGAGCGCACCATTCAGATATTAGAGGATATGATTCGTGCATGTGTTATAGAGTTCGGGGGTTCTTGGGATCAGTTCTTGCTACTTGCAGAGTTTGCCTACAATAACAGCTACCAATCGAGTATTTAGATGGGTCCTTATGAGGCCCTATATGGGAGACGGTGTCATTCTCTAGTTGGTTGGTTTGAGACGGGAGAGGTTAAGTTATTAGGCACAGATTTGGTTCGAAATGCCTTGGAGAAGGTCAAGTTGATCCAGGATCGGCTTCGTACAACCCAATCTAGACAAAAGAGTTATGCGGATCGGAAGGTTCGTGATGTTGCATTCATAGTTGGAGAGAGAGAGAGTCTTGCTCTGGGTTTCACCCATGAGGTGGCCGACAAGATTGCATTTCTACCTAGTCTATCTACAGTTCATCCGGTGTTCCATATTTCTATGCTCCAAAAGTATCACGGTGATCCTTCCGATGTGTTAGATTTTAGCTCAGTCCAACTGGACAAGGATTTGTCTTATGTTGAGGAGTCGATGACCATCTTGGACAGGCAGGTCCAAAAGTTGAGGTCAAAGAGCATAGCTTCATTGAAGGTTCAGTAGAGGGGTTAACCAGTCGAGGAGGCGACTCGGGACACCGAGCATGATATGTGTAGCCGTTATCCTCATCTTTTCATCACTTCAGGTATGTCTCTATACTCGTTCGAGTACGAACGTTTGTTTCAAGAGGAGGAGGATGTAATGACCCAGTCGGTCATTTTGAGTATTTTAGCCCTATTCCCCTATTTATTTCCTCCTCTATGTTATATTGTGGTTATGAGACTTGACGGGGTGGTTGGTTTTGGTTTAGGTTGAGTTTCGGAGTGAAATGGGACACTTAATCCCAAAGTTTGAAGCTTAAGTTGAAAGAGTTGACCGGAGTTTGACTTTTGTGTAGATGACTCCGAAATGGAGTTTTGATGATTCCAATAGCTTCATATAGTGATTTTGGACTTAAGAGCGTGTTCAGATACCGATATGGAGGACTGTAGGTCGTTTTGGCTTGAATTGGCGAAAGTTAAAAAGTTGAAGGTTTGGAAGGTTAAGAACTTTAATTAAGAGTAGAATTTATTGATATCGGGGTCGGATTCCGATTCCGAAAGCTGAAATAGGTCTGTTGTGTCATTTATGACTTGTGTGCAAAATTGAGGTGAATCGGAGTTTGTTTGGTATGAATCGGCGTTTGTTTTGGAAGTTGGATGTTCATGGTTTCAATAGGTTTGAATTGGGTTGAGATTCGTAGAATCGATGTTCTTTGATGTGATTTTAGGCCTCGAGTAGGTTCGTTATATGTTTTGGAACTTGTTAGTATATTCGAACGGGGTCCCGGGGGGCCCCAGGTGTGAGTCAGATTGAAATCGAGATAATTTTGGACTTAGAGGATTGCTGAAGTAGCTGAACTCTGGTGTCATCGCACCTGCGGTGGGAGTGGCTGCAGGTATGAACACGTAGGTGCGGGGGAGTCATCATAGATGCGAATTGGTGCTGGATGAGCTAGGTCCGCTGGTGCGGAGATCCTCATGCAGGTGTGCAACCGCAGATGTGGATTTTCCTTTTGCAGAAGCAGAGTCTAGCCTGTTGACTTGGGACCGCAGGTGCGGTCGTTGTCCGCAAAAGAGGAAGCGCAAATACGCTTGGTGGACCGCAGAAGCGTAATTTGCTGAGCTTTAATGAAGCCGCATCTGCGATAGTTTTTTTGCATATACGGAGTCACAGAAGCAACCTATATTATGTAGAAGCAGAAATCGTTTGGCAGAAACTAATAGAAACGAGGGTTTTATTTCATTCTTAATCTTTTAACTTAGAGAGCTCGGTTTTGGGTGATTTTGAGAGAGATTTTCAAGGAATTGATCGGGTTAAGTGAATCTAACTCGGATTTGGCTATTATACATGAATCCATCGTTATTTTTATCATTTAATTGGTGTTTTGAGTTGGAAAATTGGGAAAATTTGTGAAAACTTCATAGAGTATATTTTGAGGATTTGAAGGTCGATTTGAGGTCGGAATAGAGTAATTTTGGTGTGTTTGGACTCGTTATTGAATGGGTGTTCTGATTTTGTAAGTTGGTAGTGTTCCAAGACATGGTTTCGGGGTTGAACTTTTGAGTTGACTTTTTGATTTTCTTTAAAGATTGCAACTTTGTTATCCAGAATAGTTTCCTATCGTTTGTATTTATGGTATAAAGTTATTTTGACTAGATTCGAGCCGTTTAGAGTTGGATATTCGCGGAAAGGGCATACTAGTGGATTGAGTTAGCATGTTTGGAGGTAACTAGCTTGTCTAACTTTGTGTGGGGGAATTACCCCTTAGGATTGGTATTATTTTGTATTAATTGTGGTACGTGAAAGCTGTGTACGCAATGTGACGAGTGGGTACACGGGCTAAATATGGTAATTGACCAGTTTAAGCTATGTATATTATTTGCGTGCCTTTAATTGAATTGTCATAACATGTTATATTCATCATCGTTAATCTATCTACACTTGATTTACTTGACATTGTTAATACTTGTCTAATCTCTTACTTGTTATCTGCCCTTACATGCTTTGTTGAAGTTATTGTTCCTTTATTGCCTTGTTATATATTTAACTGTTGAGTTACCTTTCTTGAAGTTTCTATTGTTGGGATATTTTATTGTTAAGTTTTGGTGTTGAAGTTGTAAAAGCTGTGAGCACATTGAGGCGAAGTTGTAAACTGTTGAAACACCGTTCTTCTTGAGTTATTCACTTTCAGTTGCCATTTTTGAGACTCCTGCACACATTGTGGCTGAGCCATGGACTATTTGTTATGTAAACACTATAATTGTTGATTCTTTTGGCAAGTTGTTGCATTTGGACACTTGAGGTGCAAGTTGTGATATGTTGTAATATTGATACGCATGAGGTGGTATAAGGATAGGGGTTGATACACATGCAGTGAGATAAGGTGAGAATGATACGCGTGTTGCTAGTAGGGGAACAACTTGAAGTCGCGTGGTGTGATAAGGTAGACTAAAATATGACTAGCATTTTTGAGAAAATGATTTTCAAAACTAAATGTAAGGCTCCCGCGGTGATATTAGGAAAGATTGTGATTGTGATTGTGCAATCTGATACGAGGCAGTACCTAGGACATGATTCTTGTTGTTATCTTTCATTTACATAACTTATGTTATGCTTGCATCGTTTTCTTTGGTGTCCTTAATATGTGTTTCCTCCCTCGATGCCTTTATTGCCTTAACTTTCATTATAGCTTATTTTGGTGTATTTCTTCATTGTTTCATTCCTTGTTTCCATTATTATAGTGTACCATACATATTCAGCTTCTCAATCTATCCTGTCCATCTTTAGATGACTTTATCTGGTACAAAAACTAATTTATCAGTAAGGTTATGATTAGACCTGACTGTCATCTAGATTTTTGGAAAGAACGCTTTATCAGCGGTCTTCCTCCCCTATTCGCTAGCAAAGTCTGCACCAAAATCCAGGATCGTTGTGAAGGTAAAATTCCTTACCATCAAATGACCTATGGTGACATTGTTAGCATTATCAACTTTGTAGGTCTAGAACTCTGCACTGACATCAAACTCAAAAATCAGCTCAAAAAAGAGCAACACTCTTCTAGAAAAGAATTAGGAAGTTTTTGTCAAGACTTCGGTTACACAAACATTGTTGCTCCTTCTACTCATTCTTCCAAGAAGGACAAAGCCTACAGGTCTTCCAGAAAGACCCGTCGCCATAAAACTAGGAAAGATCTCGATGATTCACCTAGAAAGAAATCCAAATTAAGAAGACCTTCAAAGTCTTCCAAAACCAAAGATGTCTGTTGGAACTGTGGAAAAACCGGTCACAGAGCCAACCAATGTAAATCTGACAGAAAGAAGAAGAAGATTAATCTTCTTGAAATCAGTGAAGATACCAAAAAGGAACTCTTCTCCATTCTGGAATAACCCAACTCAGATTCTTCCCCTGATTATTCATCGGATGAGTACAGTGATGATGAAGACATCAACATCGCCTACAACTCAGACTCAAGCCAATCTGGTAATGGATGCCATTGTTCTGGAGCCTTCTGTACTTGTGATAAAACTCCTAACTCCATCAAGGTACTTTCTGATAGCTCCAAAGAAGCTCTGTTTGATGTTGTCCAACATATCACAGATGATGAGTCTAGGAAGAAATACTTGATTGAACTCAAGAACCTTATTCTCACTCATCAAAATGACAGACCTAAACCCAGGTCAGTTTTTGAACCTTTCAGCATGAAACAAGTCATGGCTCGTTTTGATAAGCCAGCTGAACCCTCGATTTCTGATCTGAAACATGAAGTTTCAGAACTTAAAGAAGAAATCAAAGATATTAAATCTAGACTTGGGAAAGTCAAAGTTGATGTTCTAACAGAATAGGTTCTTAAACAAGTCAAGACTTATGGACAAAAGTCAGAAAATGAAGAAGAACCTGAACTTCATGAAAGTGAGTATCATTCTGAAAATGAAAACTCTATCGACTACCGTCTTACCAAAGATAAGACTTCATCGTCCCAAGCTCCCGGCCTTACGGTTATCACTAGTGTCAAACCTCAGAGTTTCCATATTCCTATCAAGATTGTTATTAGCAAACACTTCGCTATTAACAAAATCGCTTTGCTTGATAGTGGTGCAGATCGTAACTGCATCATGAAAGGTATTGTTCCCACTCAGTACTTAGAAAAAAGTACTTTTAAATTATACTCCGCTAGAGGAGAACAACTTCGTATTAATTATAAGCTTTCTAAAGCTCATATTTGTAATAATGGTATTTGCTTGACAAATGATTTTATTATTACTGAAGATATTAACGAAGATATCATCTTAGGAAACCCTTTTATCACCTAGATAAAACCTTTCATTACTGGTTTAGATGGTCTTACTACATGCATACTAGGAAAATAATTGCATTTTCCATTTGTTAAAACCCTTTCACAAGATGAAAGTAATTTCATTAGAGAAAAAACTGTTTTCCGCATAAACAAACTTTCTCAGCATATAACCTTTTTAAAGGATGAAATTAAAGTTAAGAAAATTGAGCAGATTTTAAAAAACCCGGAGATGGTTACTAAAATAGTCAATCTTCAAAACCTTTTCAAAAAAAAATATGCTCTGAATTTTCTAACGCCATTTGGGAGAGAAAAAAGCATTTAGTCGAGCTTCCATACGTTGAGGGATTCAATGAACATGTCATCTCTACCAAAGCAAGACCTATCCGGATGAATCAAGAAATGATGAAAACTTGCAAAATGGAGATTTCAAATCTTCTTAAAAATAATATTATTCGCCCTTCTAAATCTCCCTGGAGTTGCTCTGCGTTTTATGTTAACAAAAGTACAGAGAAAGAAAGAGGTGCTCCAAGATTAGTCATAAACTATAAACCTCTAAATGTTGTCCTGAAATGGATTAGATATCCCATTCCTAATAAAAGGGATCTCTTGAAAACAACTTACAAGGCCAATGTTTATAGTAAGTTCGATATGAAATCTGGTTTCTGGCAAATTCAAGTAGCCGAGAAAGACAGATACAAAATGGTGTTTAACGTTCCTTTTGGTCAATACGAATGAAATGTAATGCCATTTGGGCTCAAGAACTCCCCATCTGAGTTTCAGAACATTATGAACTCCATCTTTAACGATTACAGTTATATGTCTATTGTTTACATAGATGATGTTCTTTTCTTCTCTGAAAACATAGATTCCCATTTCAAACACCTCAACACCTTCCTTAATATTGTTAAGAGAAATGGTTTGGTAGTTAGTTATCAGAAGATTAAACTCTTCCAAACTTCCATTAGATTCTTAGGTCATGACATATATCAAGGATCTTATAAACCTATTTGTAGAGCCATCGAGTTTTCATCCAAGTTCCCTAATGAGATTACGGACAAAACCCAACTGCAGAGATTTTTAAGAAGTCTTAATTATGTTGCTGATTTTATCCCCAACATTTGACAGGTCTGTGAACCTCTTTACAAACGACTTAGAAAGAATCATGTCCCTTGGAGTTCAGAACATACTAAGACTGTCATCCAGATAAAGGGATTAGTGCAAAACCTTCCTTGCCTAGGAATCCCTAACCTAGAAGCTTCTATGATTGTTGAAACTGATGCTTCCGACATAGGTTACGGAGATATCCTCAAACAAACAATTTCCATTGAGTCACCTGAACAACTGGTTCGTTTTACTTCAGGAATCTGGAATTCTGCCTTTTACTGGTATCAGAGCCATGTTGGCAGTATACGTATTTAGCATGAGCAGCTAAGTACATATACTGTCTAGGGCATGGCAAAATTACTTTCATTATGGTATTTATAACTGTAATTATACTTATATCTATTTTATACAGCTCTTTAAATTCGGGTTCTAATATGCTTCAAAATTCCGTATGAGGTTATTATTTTCTCTATAAGTATGAAGTAACCGATTAATATCCGGCTCAGACATTGGCTAGCCTGAAAGAGATAGGTCGTTGTTGCCGAGGTAGGTTGTTAGACCTTGCTAGGTGATCCCGTCGCTAAGATGACTTTAGACAAAAGGATGTAAAGCCAAGAAGACACCACTAAGAAGCCAATAGATCTAAGAAGTTAAGGTACTGTATCTATGAGATGTCTGCATATTTACTGTTTATTTACACGTAATGAATAGTTATTTTAGCACTATAAGCCCCTAGACTGTATTTTCTATCATGAATTCAAATCAGCATGTTTTAAATAGTGTTAACTTATCTTCTGCAGCAACTAAGATTGCTAAGCTAGAAACTGATTTACAAAATTGGAACATCCCCAATGAACCTTTTAAAAAGATTTATGAAATAGGAAATTTCAGTTTCATTAAGAAGCATAACATTAAGACCTGTGAGTCCACTATTGCTATTAATAATTCCTTAGAAATTATTAAACTTCTTTCTGAGCAAGATTTGAATAGATATTGACGTCAATTCAATTATTTGCATATTGGTTTAGTCCAGATTGATGTCAAATCTCTCTTTAGAAAAGGTTTAGACGTACCCATCTGCGTCCTTCTAAGAGATGCTCGTCTATTAAACTTTAAGAACTCTCTCTTAGGAGTCCTTCAAAGTAATCTAGCTAATGGCCCGGTATACTTTAACTGCTATCCTAATTTCTCGGTAGATATCAATGACCCTAACATCATGGATACTTTGACCTTGAACGTCAAAACCAAGAACATGAATAGCAAAATCAATACTCATGAAGTAGCTATCATTCACAGAGTCTATTACAGACTCATGGACACTACTCTTGCACCTAGAGCTCGAGTTGAGAGTGTCAAAGGAGTCACCATGCTTATGGAAGCAAACACTGACCATAGCACGGTATTTGTCCCTAGGCTCCTTAATTGGAATGACATACTCACAAGTGATGAATGGAACTTCGATGCCATAACTCAACCTTCCACTTCGAATCTTGAAAGATCTTAAATTGAACAGGTAATTCAATTTCCTGATGGATCTATAGATCTCAAATTCTTAGGTTCAAATTCTAATCTTTCGAGCAGAACTAGTTCCTTTAGAGGAAGGTCTATTGTTCCTACCAGACCTTCTTCTTTTAAACCTCCGGAGGAAAGCGTAATTGAAAACGCAACTTCTGTCCCAATTACTGGTAACGACAAAGGGAAAGTTACGGGAGTAGACTTCTCCCATACAGTCCCAAAAGTCTATTACCAAAATTATCCTTCTAGTCCAACCCCTAGCGATATGTACCCTCCCCAGGAAGAAGTCCCTGAATTTCTCAAAATGATCAGATCCTGCTACCCTTATACGCTAGATCAAAAGAAGATCGACCGCCAATGGTCTCATCCCGACAATATACCTAAAAGAAAATAGTATGTTGCCATTCTCTTGAACAGAGAAAAGAATTCAGAGATTGCTGGATATCAGACATGAAAAGAATGAGATGTGAAATCAATTTCTTTAAGTGATTTGAAATATCTGGCAAATACGAACATCAGAAGGACTGCCTGCAAATCCTCATCAACAAATGGTATACAGCTAACAACAAAGTTGTTGAGTCTGTCACTCCTCCTCTAGAAGGAATAAAAATCCCAGTTTCCAATACTGTTATCTCTGCTTCTCCTTTTAAAACTAAGAGCGAGAAACCTACAAATATAGCTGCTTGTTCTGATCTCGATCGAGTTATTGAACAAAACAATTACTCGAATCAACTCCTTCATGTCATTTCTAGAAAAATAGAAGACTCTAAAGAAAAGTCTCTATTCAGTGGAAAGCCAACCTTTTCGCAATCCAGTTCTAGTTAGAACATTGAACCAAACTGAGGCTTCAAAATCGCTGAGTTTTCAAAGGACAAATATCCAAAACTCAAAGATACTTTTGAAGTTAGTGGTAATGTCCTCGACAAGATCAATAAATAGTTGGCCAATTTTAATATTTCCAAAGAAGTACCCAAGGAAGGAAAAATATCCACCATCCAAGAGAAGGAAGACCTTCTCCAAAGACTTTCTCATGAACGCTTTCATAATTACAAACATTATCATAAGCATCCATCATTCCCAGATATTCAATATGAGGAGAACCATTTTCTTGCCTCTACTTCTCATGAAGGAAGAAGCATAATTGAATGGAACATTGATGCTTTGGCAGAGCATCAAATTTACCATAAACTTCATGAAATGGGAGTTTGCATTACAGCTTATAAGATAAGAAGATCTTCTGACAAAGAAGCCACCTCTATGATTGTAGCTGGATTTACAGGTATGCTGAAATATTGGTGGGATAATTAATTCACCGAAGATGTTAGACAAGCCATGTACGCTGCTACGGCTGTTGAAACCGTAGTTAAAACCGAAGGAACTACCTCCACTTCTATGGTTATAGGAGGTACTACTACTCCTATGGAAACCACCTCCCAGATAACTAGAGAAGATGCTTGCGCTACCCTTCTCTACCACATAGCAAAACACTTCATCGGAGAACCAAAACTCTTCCAAGATAGAAGTTTACAAATTCTAAACAATCTATCCTGTCCAACTTTAGATGACTTTATCTGGTACAAAAACCAATTTATCAGTAAGGTTATGATTAGACCTGACTGTCCTCTAGATTTTTGGAAAGAACATTTTATCAACGGTCTTCCTCCCCTATTCGCTAGCAAAGTCTGCACCGAAATTCAGGATCGTTGTGAAGGTAAAATTCCTTACCATCAAATGACATATGGTGACATTGTTAGCATTATCAACATTGTAGGTCTAGAACTCTACACTGACATCAAACTCAAAAATCAGCTCAAGAAAGAGCAACACTCTTCTAGAAAAGAATTAGGAAGTTTCTGTCAAGACTTCGGTTACACAAACATTGCTGCTCCTTCTACTCATTCTTCCAAGAAGGACAAAGCCTACAAGTCTTCCAGAAAGACCCGTCGCCATAAAACTAGGAAAGATCTTGATGATTCACCTAGAAAGAAATCCAAATTTAGAAGACCTTCAAAGTTTTCCAAAACCAAAGATGTCTGTTGGAACTGTGGAAAAACCGGTCACAGAGCCAACCAGTGTAAATCTGACAGAAAGAAGAAGAAGATTAATCTTCTTGAAATCAGTGAAGATACCAAAAAGGAACTCTTCTCCATTCTGGAAGAACCCAACTCAGATTCTTCCCCTGATTATTCATCGGATGAGTACAGTGATGATGAAGACATCAACATCGCCTACAACTCAGACTCAAGCCAATCTAGTAATGGATTCCATTGTTCTGGAGCCTTCTGTACTTGTGATAAAACTCCTAACTCCATCAAGGTACTTTCTGATTGCTCCAAAGAAGCTCTCTTTGATGTTGTCCAACATATCACAGATGATGAGTCTAGGAAGAAATACTTGATTGAATTCAAGAACCTTATTCTCACTCATCAAAATGACAGACCTAAATCCAGGTCAGTTTTTGAACATTTTTGCATGAAACAAGTCATGGCTCGTTTTGATAATCCAGCTGAACCCTCGATTTCTGATCTGAAACATGAAGTTTCAGAACTTAAAGAAGAAATCAAAGATATTAAATCTAGACTTGGGAAAGTCGAAGTTGATGTCCTAACAGAATAGGTTCTTAAACAAGTCAAGACTTATGGACAAAAGTCAGAAAATAAAGAAGAACCTGAACTTCATGAAAGTGAGTATCATTCTGAAAATGAAAACTCTATCGACTACCGTCTTACCAAAGATAAGACTTCATCGTCCCAAGCTCCCGGCCTTACGGTTATCACTAGTGTCAAACCTCAGAGTTGCCATATTCCTATCAAGATTGTTATTAGCAAACACTTCGCTATTAACAAAATCGCTTTGCTTGATAGTGGTGCAGATCGTAACTGCATCATGAAAGGTATTGTTCCCACTCAGTACTTAGAAAAAAGTACTTCTAAATTATACTCCGCTACAGGAGAACAACTTCATATTAACTATAAGCTTTCTAAAGCTCATATTTGTAATAATGGTATTTGCTTGACAAATGATTTTATTATAACTGAATTCATTACTGGTTTAGATGGTATTACTACATGCATACTAGGAAAATAATTGCATTTTCCATTTGTTAAAACCCTTTCACAAGATGAAAGTAATTTCATTAGAGAAAAAACTGTTTTCCGCATAAACAAACTTTCTCAGCATATAACCTTTTTAGAGGATGAAATTAAAGTTAAGAAAATTGAGCAGATTTTAAAAAATCCGGAGATGGTTACTAAAATAGCCAATCTTCAAAACCTTTTCAAAAAAGAAATATGCTCTGAATTTTCTAACGCCATTTGGGAGAGAAAAAAGCATTTAGTCGAGCTTCCATACATTGAGGGATTCAATGAACATGTCATCTCTACCAAAGCAAGACCTATCCAGATGAATCAAGAAATGATGAAAACTTGCAAAATGGAGATTTCAAATCTTCTTTAAAATAATATTATTCGCCCTTCTAAATCTCCCCGGAGTTGCTCTGCGTTTTATGTTAACAAAAGTGCAGAGAAAGAAGGAGGTTCTCCAAGATTAGTTATAAACTATAAACCTCTAAATGCTGTCCTGAAATGGATTAGATATCCCATTCCTAATAAAAGGGATCTCTTGAAAAGAACTTACAAGGCCAACGTTTATAGTAAGTTCGATATGAAATCTGGTTTTTGGCAAATTCAAGTAGCCGAGAAAGACAGATACAAAACGGCGTTTAACTTTCCTTTTGGTCGATACGAATGGAATATAATGCCATTTGGGCTCAAGAATGCCTCATATGAGTTTCAGAACATCATGAACTCCATCTTTAACGATTATAATTATATGTCTATTCTTTACATAGATGATGTTCTTATCTTCTCTGAAAACATAGATTTCCATTTCAAACACCTCAACACCTTCCTTAATATTGTTAAGAGAAATGGTTTGGTAGTTAGTTATCAGAAGATTAAACTCTTCCAAATTTCCATTAGATTCTTAGGTCATGACCTATATCTAGGATCTTATAAACCTATTTGAAGAGCCATCGAGTTCTCATCCAAGTTCCCTAATGAGATTACGGACAAAACCCAACTGCAGAGATTTCTAGGAAGTCTTAATTATGTTGCTGATTTTATCCCCAATATTAGACAGGTCTGTGAACCTCTTTACAAACGACTTAGAAAGAATCATGTCCCTTGGAGTTCAGAACATACTAAGACTGTCATCCAAATAAAGGGATTAGTGCAAAACCTTCCTTGCCTAGGAATCCCTAACCCAGAAGCTTCTATGATTGTTAAAACTGATGTTTCCAACATAGGTTACGGAGGTATCCTCAAACAAAAGATTTCCATTGAGTTACCTGAACAACTGGTTAGTTTTACTTCAGGAATCTGGAATTTCGCCCAGAAATATTATTCTACTGTTAAAAAAGAAGTCGTGTCTATAGTGCTATGTATCATTAAGTTTCAGGATGATCTTGTTAACAAAGAATTTTTGGTTAGAGTAGATTGTAAATCTGCTAAAGAAATTCTTCAAAACAAATGTCAAAAATCTTGTTTCAAAACAGATATTTGCTAGATGGCAAGCTCTACTATCTAGCTTTGATTTCAAGATTGATTTCATTAAAGGAGAAAATAACTCTTTACCTGATTTTCTAACAAGAGAATTTTTACAGGAAAAAAATGAGGCCCTTCAATCCTAACACTCCCATCAAAGGAAAAGAAATCAATAAAATGGCTAGACCATTTGTTCCTCTTACGATCACTCCTAGCAAATCAACAGCCCCTCAAAGGCCACAACTTTTTTTTCAAAACCGATATACAGCTCTAGCTGAATATCCGAAATTACCAGCACCAATTCTGATTCCGAAGCCTTTAAAAAAAGGATCATCATCCAGCTCTTCAGTTCAGACAAAAGAGAGCTACACCATGAAAGTTCCAGAAACATTCGCAGAAGCAGTCAACCCCTCAACAAAGAAGGCCTCACAAGAAGACCTTCACAAAGAAGAAACGTTTGACTACATTACCATCCAGGTATTACCCATATTAGCTCTAGACAAAGAGTACGAAGGTCTCAGACTAGAAGACCTAATCAAACTTTGTTTCACGGATTTCAATTATGTGGATACTGACAGTCCATACAAGACGAGGAGGTTCTATGAAGCTATCCTCATCGATACAGACTCCATTGAGGTAGAACATACTTTATGTGATAATAGACCATGGTTCATTAATTACTCTAGGTTTACTATTAAAAGAATCTTATCACCTTTTGAGTGGTTTGTAGATCATTTGCACACACCAGTAGCACTTACCATGACACATCGTCCCCAGACTTATAACTGGCACGATTATAAAGCAGCATGGTTTAATTTCCTGTACCACAGACCAGGACATACTTGGTTCGTCAAATATAGCTTAGGTATTACTAAAGCTATAATTCCTAGATGGTTCTACGAATGGTGGAACTTATTCGGAGAAAATAGAGAAATCCTCCCACAACAATTCCTCAACAGATTTGATGATTTTCAGACCAAAGAGGCCGTTTCTACTTTACCTGAGCACATTAAAATGTGCAAATATTTTGTTCAGAAACGTATATCCTTCATTATCATTTTGAATTTCACTAAGGCAGAATTTGATAGAATCAAATATCTATCTAAAGAAGTCAAGATCAAAGGATGGACTCCTAAACAGCAAGTCCCCAAGGTTCCGAAAGACATCCAGCAAAGCTTCTCTAAAGTTTTACCTTCCAAGGCAGCTCTCAAAGAAAAGCTGAAACAAGCCTTACAAAACATAGACAACTATGAAGAAAGCCAAATCATGCAATTGATTGAAGACGCTGCTTCTATAGGAGAAAGCAGCAATGGAGACATGTGCGACCCAAAGGGGATAGCTTTGGCGTACATGGACCCAAATTACGACTGAAAAGTCTCCATCAACTAAGACCGACAAAGTCTGCATCAGCAAAGGAATCTTATCCTTTTTTCTGTTTATTTTTAAAAATAAGACAACTTTCACTATTTGCTTTTTGAAAAGCTGGACACCCCATTAATGATTATCGACCACCTATGTTTGTCGATCAAATCTGACCATACAATTGTAAGCCTAAAGAAAAAAAGCATCCCTCACTTAGTCTATATAAGACTCTCTTCTCCCATTGTAAGAGGCATCAGAAAATTACCCAATTTTCAAGACCTCTCTCCCCTCTGTATTCTCTTAATCTTCTGCTGCTATGTTTTAATGTTAAATCAATAAAACTCTTGTAAGTTTTTAAAGGGCTTTTGTTACTCTGTTTTAATTTTTAAATATTGCACTTCGTTTCGCCTTTTACTGGTATCAAAGCCACGTTGGCAGTATACGTATTTAGCATGAGCAGCTAAGTACATATACTGTCTAGGGCACCAGTAAAAGGCGGAACGAGGTGCAGTATTTAAAAAATTTAAACAGAGTAACAAAAGCACTTTAAAAACCTACAAGAGTTTTATTGATTTAACATTAAAACATAGCAGCAGAAGATTAAGAGAATACAGAGGGGAGAGAGGTCTTGAAAATTGGATAATTTTCTGATGCCTCTTACAATGGGAGATGGGAGTCTTATATAGACTAAGTGAGGGATGCCTTTTTTTCTTTAGGCTTACAATTGTATGGTCAGATTTGATCGACAAACATAGGTGGTCGACAATCAGTAATGGGGTGTCCGGCTTTTCAAAAAGCAAATAGTGAAAGTTGTCTTCTTTTTAAAAGTAAACAGAAAAAAGGATAAGATTCCTTTGCTGATGCAGACTTTGTCGGTCTTAGTTGATGGAGTCTTTTCAGTCGTAATTTGGGTCCATGTACGCCAAAGCTATCCCCTTTGGGTCGCACATGTCTCCATTGCTGCTTTCTCCTGTAGAAGCAGCATCTTCAATCAATTGCATGATTTGGCTTTCTTCAGAGTTGTCTATGTTTTGTAAGGCTTGTTTCAGCTTTTCTTTGAGAGCTGCCTTGGAAGGTAAAGCTTTAGGGAAGCTTTGCTGGATGTCTTTCGGAACCTTGGGGACTTGCTGTTTAGGAATCCATCCTTTGATCTTGACTTCTTTAGATAGATATTTGATTCTATCAAATTCTGCCTTAGTGAAATTCCAACTGATAATGAAGGATATACATTTCTGAACAAAATATTTGCACATTTTAATGTGCTCAGGTAAAGTATAAATGGCCTCTTTGGTCTGAAAATCATCAAATCTGTTGAGGAATTGTTGTGGGAGGATTTCTCTGTTTCCTCCGAATAAGTTCCACCATTCGTAGAACCATCTAGGAATTATAGCTTTAGTAATATCTAAGTTATATTTGACGAACCAAGTATGTCCTGGTCTGTGGTACAGGAAATTAAACCATGCTACTTTATAATCGTGCCAGTTATAAGTCTGGGGACGATGTGTCATGGTAAGTGCTATTGATGTGTGCAAATGATCTATAAATCACTCAAAAGGTGATAAGATTCTTTTAATAGTATACCTAGAGTAATTAATGAACCCTGGTCTATTATCACATAAAGTATGTTCTACCTCAATGGAGTCTGTATCGATGAGGATAGCTTCATAGAACCTCCTCGTCTTGTATGGACTGTCAGTATCCATATAATTGAAATCCGTGAAACAAGGTTTGATCAGGTCTTCTAGTCTGAGACCTTCGTACTCTTTGTCTAGAGCTAATATGGGTAATACCTGGATGGTAATGTAGTCAAATTTTTCTTCTTTGTGAAGGTCTTCTTGTGAGGCCTTCTTTACTGAGGGGTTGACTGCTTCTACGAAAGTTTCTGGAACTTTCATGGCGTAGCTCTCTTTTGTCTGAACTGAAGAGCTGGATGATGATCCTTTTTCTAAAGGCTTAGGTTGGGGGGCGGTAAGTTTCTCTGAGGGAATCGGAATTGGTGCTGATAATTTCGGATAATCAGCTAGAGCTGTATATCGGTTTTGAAAAGAAAGTTGTGACCTTTGAGGGGCTGTTGATTTGCTAGGAGTGATCGGAAGAGGAACAAATGGTCTAGCCATTTTATTGATTTCTTTTCCTTTGGTGGGAGTGTTAGGCTTGAAGGGCCTCATTTTTTCCCTTTAAAAGAGTTATTTTCTCCTTTAATGAAATCAATCTTGAAATCGAAGCTAGATAGTAGAGCTTGCCATCTAGCAAATATCTTTTTTGAAACAAGAATTTTGACATCTTTTTGAAGAATTTCTTTAGTAGATTTACAATCTACTCTAACAAAAAATTCTTTGTTAACAAGATCATCTTGAAACTTAGTGATACATAGCACTATAGACAAGACTTCTTTATTATTGTTGATTCTTTTAGCAAGTTGTGGCATTTGAACACTTGAGGTGCAAGTTGTGATATGTTGTAATATTGATACGCATGAGGTGGTATAAGGATAGGGGTTGATACGCATGCAGTGAGATAAGGTGAGAATGATACGTGTGTTGCTAGTAGGGGAACAACTTGAAGCCGCGTGATGTGATAAGGTAGACTAAAATGTGACTAGCGTTTTTGAGAAAATGATTTTCAAAACTAAATGTAAGGCTCCCGCGGTGATATAAGGAAAAATTGTGATTGTGATTGTGCAATGTGATACGAGGCTGTACCTAGGACATGATTCTTGTTGTTATCTTTCATTTACATAACTTATGTTATGTTTGCATCATTTTCTTTGGTGTCCTTATTATGTGTTTCCTCCCTCGAAGCCTTTATTGCCTTAACTTTCGTTGTAGCTTATTTTGTTGTATTTCTTCATTGTTTCATTCCTTGTTTCCATTATTATAGTGTACCGTACATATTCAACTTCTTTATTTATTCCAGTAGGTGTCTTGACCTGGCCTCGTCATTACTCTACTGAGGTTAGACTTGATACTTACTGGGTACCGTTATGGTGTACTCATACTACGCTTCTGCACATCGTTTTGTGCAGATCCAGGTACTTCATACCAGCCTAGGCATCCGTGAGTTGAGCTTCGATCGGAGACTTCAAGGTATACCTACCAGCGTTCGCAGGCCTCGAAGTCACCCTTTATCTTAGTTTCTATTGCATACTCTTATTATATTGACTGATGTATTAGGGATTTGTTAGTTGTTTTGTGGAGTCCTTTTTATGATAGCTGTTGGTTTAATTTGGAGTTTTATTATTATTTCCGTTAATTTTTTATGTATGTTAGGCTTACCTAATCTTAGAGACTAGGTGCCACATCCTACGGAGGGAGGTTTGGGTCATGATAATTTTCTACTTGATTTATGTATGGGGGCAGAGTATATGTGAGGTGATGAGTATATATACGTTATCATGGGTTAAGCATGTGGGGTGGGCTACTTAGTCGGTTGTCTTCCATTATTTCATGCCCCATGTTACTACGTGTTAAATACTTTAATTACTACTTGTTCTTACTTGTTAAATTCATGCTTTTATTCATGACATGCCTTAATTTGCTATATGTTTTCATGAATCTGTTTCTTTATTATATTGACCGTCTTTACTTGCCTTATGTTTTTGTATGTTGTTAGATAGCAACTTTTATCAATTTATGTCTTTATTTGTTTAATTTCTTATTGCGTTTCATTGTGAAATACACCATAGTTGGTTGTAGTTTTGTACATACATGTTATTTGTTTGGGATCGGGTTGCATGCCACAATGGATATTGGTATTATTTTTTGGGATTGGGTTGCATGCCACAACGGATATTGGTATTATTGTTTGGGATCGGGTTGCACGTCGCAACGGATATTGGTATTATTATTTGGGATTAGATTGCACGCTGCAGCGGTAGTGGTATATATATTTGTGGATCGGGTTGCACGCCGCAATGGAGAAGACATATTGATTGTTCTTAACTGTTGGTCCTGTATCCGTGTGGTATTGAGAACTTGAGCATAGATATTATTCTGGATCCCTCTGTTGTGTATTTATTGTTCCAGTTTTTTATGTCAACTGTTGTTTCCTCAATTTTTGCTATTGTTTTACTTATACTTGTACAGGTTTATGTGAGTGCCTTATTATAGCCTCGCCACTACTTCGTCGAGGTTAGGCACGACACTTATGGAGTACATGGGGTCCGTTAAACTCTTATTACACTTCTGCACTTCTTGTGCAGATTCTGGTGTCGGTCCCAGTAGCGTCTAGTGGAGCCATTACTTGGACTACTATTTATTCGGAGACTTGAGGTAGAGCTGCACAACTCGCAGACCCTGAAGTCTCCTTCTTATTGTCTTTTGTACTGTTTAATTTGATTCAAATAGTTGTATTTTCATTCAAACGTTGGTTGTAGCACTTTTAGTAGCTCATGCACTTGTGACACCAGATTCCGAGATTAGACTATACGGCGTTTTGGAGTATATTATGTTTATTATGAGGTTTTACAACCTTGCTTCTTATTAAACTGCTTTTAAAATTTGTTAAAATTAATAGTTGTATACTAATGTTGGCTTACCTAGCAAGTAAACGTTAGGCGCCATCACGGCCCTGAGGTTGAGATTTCGGGTTGTGACAAGTTGGTATCAGAGCACTAGGTTGCCTTGGTCTTACGAGTCATGAGCAAGCTTAGTAGAGTCTTGATGATCAGTACAGAGACATCTGTATTTATCTTCTAGAGGCTATAATACTTTAGGTTTGAATCATTCTATTATTGTTCTCTCACAGGTGGTGAGGACTCATACAACATCCACAGCATGTGCAGCAACACCTATAGTAGAGCCTCAAATCAAGCAGGAGGAGGAGATCCCTATTCAGACTGCGTCAGTTGAACCAGCTCAAGTCCTAGAGGGTTCATTGCCACCCAGTACTTCAGGACGCCCTAGTCCTCTTTGTGGGTCTTATGTAGAGCGTGGTCCAGGCTGGTGTATTTCTTGTAGCACTAGCCGTCTCTCAGGATGGGGGAGGAGCCCAGACTCCCGCTACTAACACTCTAGAGTAGATGGCTCACATATATTAGACTCTGGTGGTTCCTCTAATTAGAATAGTTTATCCTATTATTGCTACGCAGTCCAAGAAGGGTCTCACGATGTCATTAGAGGGACTAAAGAGGTTGAATACATTCACCGAGTTATTTCCTATTCGTTTTGGTGGTACACCTTCTGAGGACCCTCAGGATTTCTTAGACCGTTGCCACAAGTTATTGCGCAACATGGGTATAGTGGAGTCCAATAGAGTCGACTTTGCAGTATTTCAGATGCATGGCTCCACCAAGAGGTGGTGGTAGGAGTATGTTCAGGGCAGACTAGCAAGTTTACCTCCACTCACTTGGGATCAGTTCTCAGAGCTATTCTTGGAGAAGTTCATCCCCTTCACTCTGAGAGAGGACTTCTACAACCAGTTTGAGCGCCTCCAGTAGGGTAGCATGACTGTTACCCAGTACAAGACTAGATTTGTAGATTTATCTCGTCATGCAGTTGTCTTGATCCCTACTGAGAGGGAGAGGGTGAGGAGATTTATAGATGGTCTTACTTATGGCATCAGGTGACAGATGGCCAGAGAGATTGAGGATGACATTTCTTTCATTCTAGTTGTCTAGATCGATAGGTGGATCAAGAGGATTCGTGGTCATGGTAGAGAGGCGGCATCTGAGAAGAGGCCTCTTTATTTCGGTGGTTTCAGTGGTGCCTCATCTGGAGGCAAGGGTTTATTTGGTAGAGGCCATGCTATCAGGCCAGTTCAGTCAGCATTTCAGGCATCATATGGTGATTCGAGCAGTCATGGGTCTTATAGGTCTCGTCCAAAACAGCTAGCCTACAGTAAACCTTCATCTCCCATCAGTGCACCACCGATTCAGAGCTATCACAGTGGTTATTCGAACCATCAGGGTCAGTCCCATATTCAGCAGCCACATTAGCAGAGGGAGTGCTTTGAGTGTGGAGGTACATGTCATATCAAGAGGTATTGTCCTAGACTTCAGAGCAGTATGCCGCAGCAGGGTACTCGCGCCATAATTCTGACACCGGTCTCTCCACCATCCGCTCAGCTAGCTGGAGGCAGGGTCAAATAGCTCGGGGTGGTGGTCAGGCTATTAGAGGTGGAGTCCACCTAGGGAGAGGTTGTTCGAGAGGTGGAGGTAAGATTGGTGGGGCTCAGCCCATTACTATGCATTCCCAGCTATACCTGAGGTAGAGTTGTCTGAAGCGGTCATCCCATGTATTGTTCCAATTTTTCATAGAGATGCAACAGTTTTATTTTATTCGGGTTTCAATTATTTGTATGTGTCGTCCTATTTTGCTTCATATTCGGATATGTCTCGTTATTCTTTGAGTGCTCTTATTTATGTATCTACATCTCTTGTGGATTTTATTATGGCATACCATGTCTATTTTGGATTTTCACGCTAAGATCATGATATTGTCCATGCTAGGATTGCCAAGGCTGGCGTGGAGAGGTTCATTGAGTCATGTGCCATATTAGGGTGGTGTCTTTACTAAAGGCATAAAGGATGGTTGAGAAGGGGTGTTTGACGTACTTAGCCTTTGTGATGAATGGTAGTGCTGATACTCCTACTGTTGAGTCAATTTCGGTAGTGAGAGACTTTCCAGATATGTTCTTAGTAGACCTGCCGGTATGACACCTGATAGGGATATTGATTTTGGTATTGACATGGTGTCGGGCACTCATCCTATATCTATTCCACCATATCGCATGGCACCACTAGAGTTGAAGGAATTAAAGGGACAACTTCAGGAGTTGCTTAACAAGGGTTTCATCAGACCGAGTGTTTCGCCTTGGGGTGCTTCAATTCTATTTGTGAAGAAGAAAGATGGCTCTATAAGGATGTGTATTAACTACAGGTAACTGAACAAGGTTACTATCAAGAACAAGTACCCACTACCGCATATTGATGATTTGTTTGAACAGCTTCAAGGTGCTAAGGTGTTCTCGAAGATTGACTTGAGGTCGGGGTACCATAAGTTGAAAATTTGGGCTTCAAATCTTCCGAAGACGGCTTTCAGGAACCGCTATGGCCACTATGAGTTTCTGGTGATGTCTTTTGGGCTGACCAATGCCCCAATAGCCTTTTTGCACTTGATGAACAGCGTGTTCCAGCCATATCTTGATTCCTTCATTATCACGTTCATTGATGGCATATTGGTTTATTATCGTAGCCGAGAGAATCATGAGCAACACCTAAGGATCGTGCTCTAGACTTTGAGGGAGAAGAAACTATATGCTAAATTCTCCAAGTGTAAGTTTTGACTTAATTTAGTGGCATTCTTGGGCCACCTGGTGTCCAGTGAGGGGATTAAGGTGGATCCAAAGAAGATTGAGGCAGTTCAGAGTTGACCTAGGCCTTTTACAGCTACTGAGATTCGGAGCTTCTTGGGTTTGGCGAGTTATTATCATCGTTTTGTGGAGGGTTTTTCATACATTGCAGCTCTTTTGACTAGATTGACCTAGAAGGGTGCTCTTTTCATATGGTCCGATAAGTGTGAGGCGAGATTTAAGAAGCTTAAGATTGTATTATTTACAGCCCTAGTATTGGTGTTTCCTATAGGTTCGGGATCTTATACCATTTATTGTGATTCATCGCTTATTAGGCTTGGTGCGGTGTTGATGCAGGACGGTATGGTGATTGCATACGCGTCTCGTCAGTTGAAGGTTCATGAGAAGAATTACCATGTGCATGATCTATAGTTGGCAGACATTGTTCACGCGCTGAAAATTTGGAGGCTCTATCTATACGACATTTCGTGTCAGGTCTATACCGACCATCAGAGTCTCCAGCACATGTTCAAGCAAAAGGACCTTAATTTGCGGCAGTAAGGATGGTTAGAGTTGCTGAAAGAATATGATATCACCATACTATATCATTCGAGGAAGGCCAATATGGTGGCTGATGTATTAAGTATGAGGGCTGAGAGCATGGACAGTTTGTCATATTAACCGATAGAGGAGAGACCACTAACTATGGATGTTTAGGATTTGGCCAATCAGTTCTTGAAGCTGGATGTTTTGAAGCCTAGCCAGATTCTCACTTGTATTGTGGCATAGTCATCGTTGTTGGAGCTTATCAACGCTCGCCATTTTGATGATCCTCACTTACTGGTGTTGAAAGATATAGTGCAGCGGGGTGGTGCCAAGGAGATTGTAATTGGATATGATGGTGTTATGTGTCTTCAAGGCCGGATTTGTGTTCCAAATATTGATGGGTTGAGAGAATTGATCCTTGAAGAGGCTCACAGATTGTGCTATTCCATTCACCCAGGTGTCACGAAGATGTACCATGACTTGAAATAACACTATTGATGGCGGAGAATGAAGAAAGATATTGTTGCTTATGTCTCTCGGTGTTTGAACTGTCAACATGTGAAGTACAAGCATCAGAAACTAGGTGGGTTGACTTAGAGATTGGAGATACCAGAGTGGAAGTAGGAGCGCATCACTATGGATTTTGTGATAATCTTACCATGGACTTTGAGGAAATATGACACAGTCTGGGTTATTATGGACCATTGACTAAGTTTGCACACTTCATTCCGATGATGACTTCATATTCTTCATAGCGGTTGGCTCAAATTTACATCCGAGAGATTATCTGCCTGCATGGTGTGCCCATTTCCATTATTTCTTATCAAGGCACGCAGTTCATATTGCCTTTTTGGAGAGCCGTGCAGTGTGAGTAGGCCACGCAGGTCGAGATGAGTATAGCGTTTCATCCTTAGATGGACGGACAATTCTAGTGCACTATTCAGATATTAGAGGGCATGTTGCAGGCATGCTCTATGGATTTTGAGGGTCAGCCGGACCAGTTCTTACCTCTAGCAGAGTTCGCCTACAACATTTGTTGTTAGTCGAGCATCCAGGTGGCTCCGTACGAGGCCTTATATGGGAGGGGATGTCATTCACCGATTGATTGGTTTGAGCCGGAGAGGTTAGAATGTTGGACACTGATTTGGTCCGTGATGCTTTGGAAAAGGTTAAGGTGATTCGGGAGCGACTTTATACAACTCGGTCCAGGAAAAGATTTATGTGGACCGAAAGGTTCGAGATGTGTCTTACATGGTGGGCGAGAAGGTTCTTCTTCGAGTGTCACCTATAAAGGGCGTAATGCAGGTTGGGAAGAAGGGAAAGTTGAGCCCGAGGTTTATTGATCCATTTGAAATCTTGGAGAGAGTTGGGGATGTTGCTTATAGGCTTGCGTTGCCTCCTAGCCTATTAGGGGTACATTTGGTATTTTACATTTCCATGCTTCGAAAGTACCATGAGGACGGGTCACACATTTTGGACTTCATCATGGTGCAACTTGATGAGAATTTGACCTATGAGAAGGAGCTGATGGCTATTCTAGACCGGCAGGTTTGAAAGTTGAGATCCTAGAGTTTTCCTTTTGTGAAAGTGTAAGGGAGAGGTTAGCCGATCGAGGAGGCTACGTGGGACTCCAAGTCCGATATGCAGAGTAGATACCCACACCTTTTTAGCAGTCAAGATACTTTTCTATGTTCGTTCGTGTATTGACTCGGCCAATCGATTTGAGTATTACAACCCCGTTTCTCTCATTTACTGCTCAATTTATGCCTTACATTTGTTATGTGACTAATCGGGGGTGATTAGTTCGGGTCCGGTGAGGTTTTGGAATGATTTGGAACACTTAGTTCTAAGGTTTAGAACTTAAGTTGAAAAGGATAATCGGATGTTGACTTATATGTAACGACCCCGGAGAATTGTTGCTAAGGAAATTAAGGTTTTGTGGTGCCGAGGTAGATCAATTAGTACAAAGGTTATGGCTCGGACCTTTTGGGTTGAATAATGCACTGGAGAGTACAGGAAAGTTTCGGCAGAAGAGGACATTTCTGCGGCCCACTATACGGTCGCAGAATCACTATGCGGACCGCATAATGGCCGCAGAGTGAAGCAGATATGAGGCAAGATTTGAGGAAATTTGTGGTGCATTATACGACCGCAGAGTGATTCTGAGGTGCATTATGTGACCGCAGAACAGGTATGTGGGCCGCATAATCACCGTAGACCTATCCAGGCGACCCTCATTTTGGAGCTTCAATTATGCGGTCAGTTTGCGGACTGCATACGTGTTTTGTGATCGTATATGCGATCGCAAATCTGCGTCGGGGCTTCAATTTTTTCTAATTTTTTACCCAACCCAACTTCGATTTATAGCCCTTGAAGCTTATTTTGGAGCAAAAATATTATATTTTTAGAGAGAAGGGAAAGTGTTCTAGAGAGAGGAAGAAGCTCAAGTGCTTTGTCCATCAAGATCTTGTCCAAGCTTTGAAATCCAACAAGGAAATATCACAAAATCTTCACCCAAGAAGTAAGGTTCTAACCCCTAGTCTTCAATTTCGAGTTTAGGTAAAGATGGGTGATTGGGAGTATGATTCTTGGGTGTGAGAGTATTATTTATACATACACATATCAATAAGGTTTGTGGAAAGATTGTTGAGTTCAAATGGGTAAAGATTGGGTTGAAAATGGTAGAAATCTTCAAAGACTTTAATTGAAGATTTGAGGGTCGAGTTGATGTCGGAATTTTATGAAATTTATATGGTTGGACTCGTGGTTGGATGGGCGTTCATATTTTATAACTTTTTCTGGGTTCCGAGATGTCGGGCCCACGAGCGATTTTTGAGTTAAATTTTGAATTTTATTGGAAAATTTGTATTTCCTTATGGAATTAATTACAATAATTGGTAATGACTGAATCGAATTAATTGTGGCTATATACGAGGCTTTTGGAGACCAATTTTCATGGCAATGGCATAGTGGAATAAAGAATTACACAGGTTGAGGTAAGTAACAATTCTAAATCCTTCTTATTTGAGTCACATCAACATGTGTAGTAACCTGTTAGATTAGAACAGCATGACTACTTGCCTTAATTATTTATCTGAACTCCGTGCAGCATGTATAGTAAATTTCCTGTTTTTCCTTGTCTTGTACTTAGTTTAAATTGTAGAATCTCATGTTGTAGCTGTTGAATTCTGTTGTTTGAGCTGTGAATTTACTTTTGGGACTACGGAACGGTATTTCGGGAGATCCCCCTGCATATTTACTTTTGGGACTACGAAACGGTATTCCAAGAGATCCCCCTGAACATTTACTTTGGGACTAAGGAACAGGATTCCTGGAGATCCCCCTGCACATTTACGTTTGGGACTACGAGACGGTATCTTGGGAGATCCCCTATTGTTATTTCTGCGTACTGAGTTGTTACCTTTCTATGTTTTCATTGTTGTTAAATTTCTGCCTTTATTGTTTTGCGATATTTCACTCTGCCTTGTTTTTATTATATATATATACCAGTAGTGCCCTGACCTGACCTCGTCACTACTTGACTGAGGTTAGGCTTGGCACTTACTAGGTACTGTTGTGGTGTACTCATGCCCTTCCCTGCACATATTCTTTGTGTGCAGATCCAGATTTCTCCTACCAGCCTCGTTCTTAGTTTCAGTCGCTGCTGTTTCGGAGACTTCAAGATACATCTGCCCGTGCCCGCAGATCCTCGGAGTCCCCCCTATATCCCCCTATGTTAATTCTTCTCTTATTTCTGTAGACACTGATGTATAGAACATCGTAGAAGCTTGTGACTTATGGTGTTCCGGGTCTTGGGAGTGTTATGTATATTTCAAGAGTTGATTATTGTATATGTCGAGCGGCATCTCAATTGCTTATTTAAAAATATCTGCTACTGTTAGTCTTTAATTTTTTTATTTTTTTTTATTTCATTTCCGCAAAGTGTTAGTCTTACCTAGTCGTAGAGACTAGGTGTCGTCACGACAAATTCACGGAGGGAGAATTTGGGTCGTGACAAGATTTGTAGACAATCATGTATAGTTGGATAGTATGTGGCCTTATTGGCTCGCCCTACCATATTCTATATATGTATATGTATATATATATATATATATATATATATATATATATATATATATATATATATATATATATATGGCATGTTTTCCCACGTATGTTGTTCATATGAATCAGTAGTTTATTTCCAGACGTTATGCATGACCTACACTTATTTCATGTTTATATCTTAGAAGTATGCTTAGGGGTGTTAGATAGGTAGCACTCGGGCACTCGTCACAGCCCATCGGTTTGGGTTGTGACATAGAATTAAGACGTATTAGAATCATTAGGTCCTATAGGCATGATTTCTATATGATTCCAGTATTATACAGACAGTGCTGCAGTTTCTGGACTAACGTATAGCTGGATTAAAACGTTACAGGTCCTATAGGCATGATTTCTATTTTGTATGCATAATAAGGTAGTAAAAACAATCCCAGAACTCTGAATTACCAGTGCTGATTTTATAGATATGCGTATCCTTTATGCATTATGTCTAATAGTTGCATAATAAGGCAGTGAAGTCACTTGAAAACACAGAATTCGCAGCGTCGATAAACATCCTATAGGCAGGATTTCTAACAATTGACAATTAGACTTGATTTTGTAGCACGTTATCCCTATAGGCATGTCATATAAGTGAGGAAGTACAAAAGTAACATAAAGTAATGGATCAATTATTAAACCTTATATTCATGATATCTAGATTGACAAAGATATTGTATTATTGTATCTTATAGGCATACTATCTAAAAGCGTTGGGTAGTAGACATGGAAAAAAGTGTAGCAATTACTTGAGCCAACATATTTTGACAATATAAGTGAACTGTGTGCGTGATTCCTATAGGCATGATCCCTATCAGTGTGCGACACACACTAAACGAAACAACAAATAAGGCATGATGGACATAATAGCAAATAGAACACACGGCCCCTATAGGTATGTTTTCTACCCTTTCATGCATGTATTAGAATACCCCCATCCCTATTTTTATTAATCTCCCCATCATTCATTATTACAAGTTATTACAGCCCGAATGGAATAATACAAATCAAGTATGAATAGTTACAGAAGAAGACAACTATAGACCTAATGATAGGCCCAACACAAATAACCCAGTGTTTTTCTAGGCCTTCGACAACTCCAGTAGACTCAAGTTCCCAACTCATAAGACTAGTTGTCACGAACCCAAATTCTCTCCGTAGGATATCGTGACGGCACCTAGTCTCTAAGATTAGGTAAGCCTAATCAATATGCAGAAACATTAAATAACAGATTAAAACTTGAACATCCCAATAATTTCATAAAAAGAATCTACCAAAACTCAATACGTAAAATCCCAAAACCTGGTGAGATATAAGTCACAAGCTCTAAATACAATACCGAACAATCCTACACATCACTGTCTATCAAAATGTAAAGAAATACTAAAAGAACAGGATAGAAGGGGACTCCGAGGCCTGCGGATGCGGGCAGGTATACCTTAACTCTCTAAAGCAGCAACACAACACACTAATATCGAGGCTGATAGGATGCACTTGGATTTGGACAAAAACATGTGCAGAAGCGTAGTATGAGTACACTATAACGGTACCTAGTAAGTGCCAAACCTAACCTCGGTAGAGTAGTGACGAGGTCAGATCAAGGCCCTACTGGAAACAATTGGAAAACCAAGGCAGAAGATATAATGGTGTAATGAAATGACAGAGAAGTGTAACAATAGAAATTCACATAAGATAACAACACAGAATCAAAGAAGACAATTACAACACGTAATGAAGCACGAATCTTACAAGTTAAGGAACAACAACAACAACAACAACAACAATGCAGCAAACAGAGGAAAACAACAAGGGAACTCCCGAGGTAGCGCCTCGTAGTCCCAAAAGTAAATATCTCACAACGGCACGGCAGAAACCTCGTGCAAACAATAACAACCGCACGACAAAAACATCGTGCTACAATAACAACCCGCACGGCAGAAATCTCGTGCCACAATAACAATCTGCACGGCAGAAACCTCGTGCCACAATAACAATCTGCACGGCAGAAACCTCGTGCCACAATAACAATCCGCAGCAGAAACCTCGTGCCACAATAACAATCCGCACGGCAGAAACCTCCTGCCACAACCAACAGTCATCTCAACAATAATCACAAAAATCAACACATAACAATTGAAACAATGATGATACAAGCAAAAAATCCTACAGTTAAAGAATGAATACGGAATCAAGGAAACAGGTAATTCAACTATGCATGTTGTACAAATTGTAAATAAGAGATAAGACACGTAGACATGTGAAATTAGGCTAAACATGATGACTACACATGCTAGAGTAACTCAATTAAGGAAATAAAAAGGAAGCTACTTAGCAAAAACCAGATATTTCTTTAACATTTAGCCCGAGTACGCACTCGTCACCTCACGTACACGACCTTCACGTATTGCAATTTACCATAACAGTACCAAATCCTAAGGAAAATTTCCCTCACACAAGGTTAGACAAGTCACTTACCTCAAACCTCGCTCAATCAATCAATAAAAAGGCCTTTCCCTCGTTTTCCAACTCTGATCGGCTCGAATCTAGCCAAAATAATTTTATACTATAAATATAACTATAGAAAATTAATTTAAATAATAAAATTATGAATTTAGCAAAGAATTGAAAATTCGCTCCAAAAATCGACCTGGGCCCACGTCTCGGACATCCATTCGATATCGAGTCCAACCATACAAGGATTATCCAAATCCGACCTCATTTGACCTTAAACCCAAGAATTTGGTCTAAGAACTTTATACCCTTTTTCCCCCAAATGTTTCAACCCAAAACCTTAATTAGATGAGGAAATCGAAGATAGATTAGTGGGAATTAAACAAAAACATGTCAAGAATTCTCACCCAAATGTTTCCTCTGAAAAAAATCCCTCAAAATCTCGCCTCAATCGAGCTCTCAAAGTCCCAAAGTGAAAATGAAACCAAACCCTCGACTTTCCCTATTTCTGCCCAGTCAAACCGCATGCGGCCCAAGAATCGCTTCTGCGATGCCGCAACTGCGGGAAACACCATCGCAGGTGCGGAAGCACTTTAAGTCCAGGGATTATGCTTCTGCGGATAAGGGCTCGCATCTGCGAAACCGCTTTTGCAGGAAAAGGATCGTACCTGTGACCATTGGCGCTTCCGCGCCCCTCGCCATCATAGAAGCAAAGGCACTTCTGCGGAATAGTTTTCGCTTATGGGACCACTGCTTTTGCGAGCCTGCACTGTCACGACCCAAAATCTAACCATGGTCGTGATGGCGCCTATCGTGTTACAAAGCAAACCTATTTTCCAAAATATTACTACTAAATCGATTATAAGAATTTAATAAAACATTTCCAACATTTGAATTTTTCATAAACTAAATCAAGTCTAAATATGAGTATAGAAAATACGGAAACGAGCCCCAAACATCAGGGTGTCACTAAGTCATGAGCACCTAAATCTATGAACTAAGAAATAAAACTGTCTAACTGTCAATACAGTCCAAAAGAAGAAATTATAAAAGGAGTAACAAGGTCCTGCGGATGCTAGTAGCTACCTTGCAGTCTCCAAATATAGCCGGCCTGAACTCAACGATTGCCGCGCTCTGACTCACCTGGATCTGCACATAAAGTGCAGGGTGTAGTATGAGTACAACCGACTCAGTAGTAACAGAAATAACTAAGAAACTGAGTAGTAGTGACAAGCTAAGCAAAACAGTCCAATTATTTATTGTCACAATTTACAATAAACATGAATAAACATGTAAATTCCATAAAACAAAACCAACAAATTCCACAAAGAAATTAACAGGTAAATGTAGCAACAGCAAAAGTAAATGCAACCTCACAGCAATGTCACTCCATCACTTAGCACTCGGCACTCAGCACTCAATAGGTACCTACGCTCACTGGGGGTGTGTACAGACTCCGGAGGGGCTCCCAAAGCCCAAGATCTAAGAATAGACAACTCATGTGATGCACGGACAACTCACGTACTATAATATCAATCCCTAGATTTGCACGGTCAACTCACGTGCTACGCGGACAACTCACGCGTTATGGTATCAATACCTGGATCCGCACGGACAACTCACGTGCCTCAATCAAATACCTCACAATAGGCCCTCGACCTCACTCAGTCATGTACCTCTCTAGCCTCACCATCATCAAAAATTAAGGGAAATACAACCCACGTTAAGTATCACAACATATCAGCAAAATAATAGGGACTGAGGTAAACATGTACAATAATATCTATGACTGAGTGCAAATAATGTGAGCATGAATAAAGCCTAAGCATGATCTCTAACATGAAGGCAAACAAGTTCAACAACAAATGAACGCATAACCACAGATAATATCCATTAGGCCTCACAGCCTTACGGGGCGGACCAAGTCTCAATCCCTCGTGGTGTACACCCACATGCCCGTCACCTAGCGTGGGTGTCACTTCCAAACAATCACGTGATGTCAAATCTCCGAGTTTATACCCTCAAAGCCAGAGTTAAAACTGTTACTTACCTTAACAGCAAAAAATCCTACTCCGGGATGCCCTCGTCTCTGGACTCGGTCTCCAAAAGCTCAGAATCTATCCATAATCAGAATAATACTATCAACATAGGCTAAAGAATCGAATTCCAACGGAAAAACTATATAAATAGGCCAAAAATCCGAAATCAGCCAAAACCCAGCCCCCAGGCCCACGTCTCGAAACCAGTCAAAATGGCAGAATAACAAACCTCGTCCTCACCCGAGTCTAACCATATAAAATTCATCAAATTCCGACATCAACTCGACCCTCAAATCTGCAATTAAAGTCTTGAAGATTTCTACCATTTTCAACCCAATCTATACCCATTTGAACTAAACAATCTTTCCATAAACCTTATTGATATGTATAAATGATACTATTACACCCAAGAATCATACTCTTAATCACCCATCTTTACCCAAACTCGAAATTGAAGACTGAGGGTTAGAACCTTACCTCTTGGGTGAAGATCTTGTGATATTTCCTTATTAGAACCTTACCTCTTGGGTGAAGACTAAGGGTGAAGCACCTTACCTTTTGTGGTCGCATAACTACTTATGTGATCGCATAATGATTCTGCGATCGCATAATGATTCTGCGATCGCAGAATTGGTCGCAGAATCGCACTTTTCCAGACTTTGGTAACTTGATCATAACGTTTTGTAGGAATGTCCAAATGACAAACGGTTTGAAGCGTTGGAAACTAGATATATAGACCTTTATTTTGATAGGTGATACACCATATAACACTTCGTATTATGAGAGTTATTCTCATTTGAATTTAGGTCTTGTGCGAACTCACTTGAAACTTTAGTCTTATGAAATTTCCAACTTCCAAACTTCTCGTTAACCATCCAAAATCATCCCGAGCCCCTAGGGACCTCAACCAATATTTCCCACAAGTCATATATCAATACCCAAACTTAGTTGAACCTTCGGAACATCCAAAACAACACCAAAACACCAATTCAACCTCGGATTCAAACCTAAGAACTTCTAAACATCCAAAATTCGCCAACGACGCCGAAACCTATCAAACCGCGTCCGAATGACCTCAAATTTTGCACATACGTCACAAATGACACTATGATCCTACTACAACTTCCGAAATTCCATTTCGACCCCGATACCTAATTTTCCACTGCCGACCAAAATCGTCAAATTTCTAACTTTCGCCAATTCAAGCCTAATTCTACCACGGACCTCCAAATAACATTCCGGACACACTCCTAAGTCTAAGATCACTCAACGAAGCTAAACGAATCATAAAAATCCTAGTCCGAACTCATTTACTCATAAGTCAACTTCCGGTTGACTTTTCTAACTTAGCTTTCTAACTAAGAGACTAAGTGTCTCATTTCATTCCAAAACTACTCCGAACCCAAACCTACCAACTCGATACAACTCAACTCAGCTGAACAGAACATAAATAAGCAGAAATGGGGAAAACGGGGCTACAACTCTCGGAACGACCAACCGAATCGTTACACGCACCTACAATTAATCCTCCGCAGGTGCGAAAATACCAGAACAACCCAGTTTCAGCAGATTTCACAAGTCTCATTTTACTCTGGTTTCAAATTGAATCACACCTGGGGCCTTGTCCGAATATACCAACAAGTCCTAAAATATCATACGAACTTAGTCGAGCCTTCAAATCACATCAAACAATATCAAAAACATGAATTGTGCATCGATTCAAGCCTAATGAACTTTAGAACTTCTAACTTCCACATTTGATGCTGAAACCCATCAAATAAAGTCCGATTAACCTCAAATTTTGCACACAAGTCATAATTGACATTACGGATCTGTTTTAACTTACGAAATCGGAATCCAATCCTGATATCAAAAAGTCCACTCCCGGTTAATCCTTCCAAAATCTTCCAACTTTCCCACTTTCACCAATTAACATCGAAATTACCTACGGAACGTCCCTGCGGTCAATCCTCCGCAGGTGCAAAAATACCAGAACAACCCAGTTTCAGCAGATTTCACAAGTCTCATTTTACTCCGGTTTCAAATTGAATCACACCTGGGGCCTTGTCCGAATATACCAACAATTCCTAAAACATCATACGAACTTAGTCGAGCCTTCAAATCACATCAAAAAACATCAAAAACATGAATTGTGCATCGATTCAAGCCTAATGAATTTTAGAACTTCTAACTTCCACATCTGATGTTGAAACCCATCAAATAAAGTCCAATTGACCTCAAATTTTGCACACAAGTCATAATTGACATTACAGATCTGTTTCAACTTACGAAATCGGAATCCAATCCTGATATCAAAAAGTCCACTCCCGGTCAATCCTTCCAAAATCTTCTAACTTTCCCACTTTCACCAATTAACGTCGAAATTACCTATGGACCTCCAAATTAATATCCGTACACGCTCCTAAGACCAAAATCACCATACAAAGCTATTGGAACTGTCAAAACCCTATTCCGGAGTCGTCTTCGCATAATTTGAACTACGGTCAACTCCTACGACTTAAACTTCTATTTTTAGGGACTATGTGTCTTATTTCACTTTGAAACTAAAAACCAACCCTCTCGGCAAGTCACGTAACCACATAATGAAGCAGAGAGGCCAATAAATAGAGCTTCGAGGCTAGCACTATTAAAATGACCGACTGGGTCACTAGTATAATAAGTCTGAATCCACTAACCAATCACAACATTACATAGAACCAGACATCAAGCCCAAATGAAGGACTCACACATGAGCACACAAGCAACAGAATATATATATATATATATATATATATATATATATATATATATATATATATATATATATATATATATATATATATGTTGAACTAAATAAACAGAGCGAGAAGTCCCCACACTTATTTCTTAAAACTGTAAAGCTAATTATCACCAAGATGCATAGATAAATTCACGTGCAATGTTGGCAGGACATAGATAAGGCAAGTTCATGTTTATATTTTCCAGGTTTAAGGAACATGATTGATCATCATAAGACAACATATTATTTCCAAAGGAGTTTCAAGCACTAACATGGTCAAATAATCGCTTAAGGCGATTTCAAGCAGCAGATCTAATTATGAAAGCTGAAGGATCAACAAAGAACATCCTTAATAAAGTAGTTGTAGCATAAAGAATGACAATATAGGTTCATAATAAGTGAAAGAGTATAACATGTGCAACATTAGCAGGGTTGAGAAGGCATATCACTTAAGTCAACATGGTAAGCATACATGCTTAGTTTCCAAAACAACAAGACTATAGTAAAGCATGAATTAGTCTAAAAGAGACTCAAAACTAGGAATTTAAGGCATGAAGGTCTAATAAAGTCATAGTCAGAGAATGGAAAGTAAACAAGCAAGTAGGCATGGCTTATAACAATTGATAAGAATCCTAATAACAAAGATTTCTAAGTCCAAAGACATCATGGTAGGAGGATATGTCAATCTTAAGGTCAAAGGATAGATAGAATTCCGAACTTAAGCTAGTCAACTATGCATAATAATAAAAACCAAGTGTATTGGGTTTAACTGGAAACCTAGGCCACACTGAAGAATGCATGATTGACCAAATACCAAATTAGCAACATGTTTGGCTAAAACATCGAGACAATAATGAGCACATAAGCAGGAGAACGGTAGAACATACATGAAGAATTCATTAGAAAGAAATTCACTCAAGCAAATTATGGGCAGGAGATAATCTCCTTAGGAATGCAAGAATCCAAGGCAGGGCACGAGAAAAGGCTCTTGAAGAGCAGTTAGTAATCAGAATAGCAGAGCAGGCTGAAGGTAATCAGAAATCATTCAAATTGCACATATATAATAGCCATGCATCGAAGCTCAGAATTCAAATAGGTTCAGATACTAGAAAAACACAGAGGTTTAAGATAAGGCTAAGGCAAACATGAATAGAGTATGCGGGCTTAGTAGATGATTTGAGATACGATATGGTTTGTGTTATGTGAGCTTATGAAGGATTTAGTTGAATCTCCCTGTGGTATTATGGTAGTAATAGAGTATGAGTGTTGCAAGTTATCAGATGTTTTATTCCATGGCTTTGAGCCAAGTGGGGGAGTCTGCTATTGATGATTTGATTACGTGATGATGTGTTGCAGAGGTTGCAGAGGCATACTTTTGAATCAGATATGACTTGCAGAGGTTGAGATCGAGAATGACTCGAGTATTGGAATTTCTAGATACATGTTATGTTACACTTTATGGGTATATGGGGATCATGGAATGATTTGAGTTTGTAATTTGTGACATATGTAGCGTGCATAGAGTAGGGGTTCACTCTTTTGTTCAGAGGTGTGGGTTACTTCTTTGGGTATTGTCGTGCTAATGGGGCACAGGTCGTTTGGCCCGTTTGGGCGGTGCAATTGAGATGTGAGCAGAGTAAATGGCTCTCGAAAAAGTTCTGATGGATTAAAGGTTTATATGTGGCAATTGAGAAATTTGTGGATTTGTATATGGCTAGAATCTGGGGTTTAAGTTGGATGGTATCGAGATTTGCGCTATTTTTATGTCATTATGGATTCTACATTTCAGTATCTGGTGAAGGAAATGACTTTAGACGCATAGAAGGTCTCTTCGGAGTAGGTGTTTTGGTTGTGGTACTTATGGGGTGCTTATTAAGGAATACAACAGGTTATGGGCCTTGGGGCGGTGTGGTTTTATGCTAAGGTCTCGTGTGGTGAGTTTTGGTGGAGAGTCATGGTATTATGGCGAGGAGAGGAATCAACTTAAAGGGAATTCAGAAGGAACTAGGAGAAATAAGACAATTTAGTAGTAGGTTGGATCAGCACCGTAATGGATATGACTGGTTCTTTGGGTACTTATGATGTGGTGAGTCTCTACATGTGTTTTGTGGCAAATCTCTTGGGTGTTTGGTGACCTGCGTAGCTTGGTATCGAAGAGTTCTCGATGATTTCTGTCACGGTTTGAGGTGGATATTTCCTGCTAGCGTGGGGAGCATGTTGCGTATTGTGATTTTCTCCTAGATGAGATCAGATGGAAGGTTCCTGGCCAATTGAGTATATAGTTTGCTTGCGACTCATAGTTGATTATGAGATTCTTGTACTTTTCCTATGATGGCATGATAGATGTGGCGTATTATATGGGATAGAGATTTGCATATGCAAGGTCACGGGTCTGTTTCGAAGGGAAGATCATAAATTCTTAGACAATATGGATAGTTTCCGAAGTTTAGATAAACGTTATAAATATTTGGTAATTCTTGGGAAGGGTGCACATTTCAGAAGGTGCATTATATTTAGACTTGCAGATGCTTCATTGGTATTGCGGTACTCGCATGGTTGGTCGACTACCGATATTCAAATTTTGCTATATGGCACAGAAAAATTATAGAAGTATTCTTCGTGGGATGATCATATATGAGAGATGTGTTAGACATTCGAGCGGTGGAGTTGGGATCGGATATGGTGATTCATGTATTCTATGGACTTGGAGACCATAAGTTCTCAGAAACAGATCATTTCGTGGTTGTGGAATGTGAAGATGTGGCCAAAGCTAGCCAGGTGATAGTATGTATTATGATTCAGTCGTTGTGGACTTTAGGAGGGTTTTGTATCTATTTGTGGGTGACCAGAGTGGATTTGGGGTCCATTTGCAGGCCCAGTGAGGATGTGTATTCTACACCGGGTCGGATTGGTTGACTCTGTACTGCTGTTGTTGAGGGATGTGCCATTCGGTTAGAGTTGAGCTTATTCGTGTTCTGAGATGTTTTATGAGTTACCCTTCTATGCTATGAGGGGTTGGGATCCGTTGGTTATAGGCACACATGGTGCGGTCCTATTTGGGCCTTATAGCGGAATTTGAGCGAGATGGATACTAGGGTGTTGAATGATTGATTGCGCATTTGGTTATGTACTTTTCGGACTGTGGTATTGTGTTATTGGTTCCTCTGTGGTTATGGTCATGCACCTTGGGTACTTGAGGTCATATTGCGTGTGGCTGTTGATTTTGGGCATGATGGCTTGAGGTATTCCATATGGACGGGGTCACGCATTGTAATGGAGTTATGTTAAGATATGATCCTTTGTGCCAGATTTGTGTGTTGTGGTTCTACTGTGTATGATAGACTCATGTCATTGTGGTTGTGGTGGTATTTGTTGAACTTGCGGGACGGTTCTCTCATTTGAGTCAATTTTCATGATTGAGTACGTTTGAATTGTTGCGTATTGGTGCACGGATTACACGATTTGTGGCTCTGTGTAGTATTGGTATGGTGTGTCAGTTGAGTAGCTTGTATTTCATAAGAGAAGGTCGTTGGACCTAGAATGGATACCATCGGATTTGATTACAGCATGTATGGAGGATAATATCGGAAGTCGGCTTAGAAATTGGCTATAGTTCTTGTCAGAGGAGGAAGAGTTCCATGCCTTGTTGATCTGATAAGTGGTTACGAGTTTCTGCGTGTTTCTTTCATGATCGGCAATGTACCAAGGTTTTGAACGAGGTTTTATTTGATATGAGGCTTATTACCGGTACCGGACTTGTTTGAGCAGTTATTGTGGTCAGAAGTTATTGTTACAAATACGCGAGTTATACAGTGTATCATGCGATTATATCTTGGGTTATGGTTATAGCTTGATACATCTTGTTCAGACTTATACAGTGTGTAGATGCGAGATTCGGGTCTTATAGGAAATTCTGGATGTTGGAAATTGGATTATGTGGTTTACGGGTTAAGGTTGAAGTAATCATCTTCAGTATGTTGTGCTGTCAGTCCTATATGGAATAGGGCGACGTGGGATCACCCCCGGGTATATTCATGGTAAGGTTACACGGCGGTTTGGCGGCTTTGGAACAATTCTTGGCACATTCGAAGACGAACGTATGTTTAAGTGGGGGAGGATGTAATGACCCGACCGGTTGTTTTGAGCATTTGAATCCCGTTCAGTGATTTAAAATCTTAAGCAGCATCATATTATGTATTATGACTGGTGTGAATCGTCGGTTTTAGTTTTCAAGTTATTCAGAATCCATTTGGAAGAATGAATTTCATTGTTGAAGCTTTAAGTTGGAAGAGTTGACCAAGTTAGACCATTTTGTTTTTGACCTCGGATTGGCGTTTTGACGGTTCCGTTAGGTCCGGATGGTGATTTTCGACTCGGGCGTATGCCCGGATTTGCATTTGGATATCCCTAGAAGGATTCAGCACTAATTGGCGGAAGTTGGAAATTTAAAGGCTTGGAAAGTTCATAAGTTTGACTGGGAGTTTACTCTTTGGATATCAGGAAAGTGATCAGAACATCCGGGAGCTCAACGCGGAAAAACTGAGTCCGACATAGGAAGACCCCTATCGGGCTTCAGCTGTCATCGAAAAAGGGTCATAGGAACAAGAGAACCAAGAAAGAGTCAAATTGTTGAGCAACTGGAACGTGAATCACCTCGAAAGGTATTACTGTTGATGGATCCTACTTATACTGAAAGTATGTGCTGCACTCTTTTTTCCTTCGCCCAAATTTTGTCCCAATTGGGTTTTTCTGGTAAGGTTTTTAACGAGGCAACAACGGAAAGCATACTACGAAGGAAACGTCATCAGAGTAAAGACCTTTAAATGACAAGGTAATGAAACAACAAGCCACTGCGGGATGGTTAAATAGTCTTTGGCTAGATGGCAAATTCCTAATGAGAAGCGAAACTTGCCATCATACCAAAGGTGATTCAACTGTTCACAAGTGTTTTTCCTCAAAGAAGCAAGACTTCGAGTGTTCCAATTCACATTCTTCGCATTTGAACATTGGGGGAATAATATGAGAATACAACATCTTGATTGCCACGAAAACTGGGACTGTGAGACCCGGGAACAATAATGTCTCATCGAGACCGGGACTGCACAGCTAGCCCCGTAGAAACAAGTTGTAAAAATTATCCACATGTATTGGCAATTTCTTTTCTTTCAGCAAACAAATGCTTATGTACATTTGAAGATAGAAGGAATAAAATGAAGTCCAATTTATTTTTATCTTGTTTCTTGTCCAAACGATGAATTGATTTTATCATTTGAAAGTTAACGAAGGACTTCAAATGCTAGTGCCGAGTAACAGTGATTTCTCAAGAGAGTGAAAGGTGTAAAATGAGGCCTAAACTTCTATTTATGCTTAGAGTAGTTGAGAGGGAAAAGGGTTGAGTGCAGACACATAATTCCAAGTGCAGTCTGCACTCTTTCACCTGGCCATCAGTTGTCTGCTTCTCATGTGCGGTCTGCACAACTTCAAGTGCGGCCGCACAATTCTCCTTGTGGTTGCATAATTGCCCCGAACATACAGGGAAAAAGATTAGAGACCTTGTCATTTGAAATCTTGTTTATCTTCATGAAGTGCGGTCCGCAAATGAAATATGTTGCCGTACAAACTCTTCTGTGATGGCACAATCTTTTTTGTAGTCGCACAATTGAAAAGTGCGGTCCGCATTTTCTTCTCCACTTACACAATTTTGTCCACCCTTCGTTCATCTAACACTCAACCCTGCAGCACACTTCAAATCAAGTTAAAAACAATAAAGAACATCTAACTACCAAAAGAAAAAGGAAAAGAACTTGGTTTCCTCCCAAGAAGCGCCTGATTTAACGTTGCGACACGACGCAATGTCATAGCATCCTCAAGTGAAGTAAATGACCACCACCATGTGGCTCTCTCCAATTTTTCCCACGTAGTGCTTCACCCGATGACCATTGACTCGAAATATTTCATTGTTCTTGTTCCTAAAATCCAATGCACCGAAGGGTGTCACACCAACAATTTCAAACGGACCACTCCACTTGAACTTGAGCTCCCTAGGAAACAACCTCAACCTTGAGTTAAACAACAACACAAGAACACCACCCTTGAACTCTTTGTTCCAAATGTACTTGTCATGAAGATATTTCATATTTTCTTTGTACAAAGACGAACTCTCATACGCATGGTATCGAATTCATCTAATTCATTCAAGTGTGCAACCCGCAAGTTAGCGGCTACATCCCAATCAAGATTAAATTTATTCAAGGTCTACATTGTCGTGTGCTATAGTTCCACCGGAATATGACAAGCTTTTTCTGAACACTAACCGGTATGGAGACATTCTGATAGGTGTTTTGTACGTCATCCTATAAGCCCATAACGCATCATCAAGCTTCTTGGACCAATCTGTCTGATTTGCATCCACTGTTTTAGACAAGATACTCTTTATCTCTCAGTTGGAGACTTTCACTCAATCATTTGTAGATGATAGGGATTCGTGACCTTGTGAGTAACACCATACTTGCTAAGTAAAGTGTCAAAAGCCTTGTTGCAAAAGTGTGACCCCCCATCGTATGATTGCGCGTGGAGTACCAAATCTTGTAAAAATAATCTTCTTCAAGAAAGCCACAACACTTCTCGCCTCATTATTGGGTAAGGCGACGACCTCAACCCATTTGGAAAGATAATCCATCGCGACCAAGTGTTTCCACAAGAACTCACAAAAGGACCAAATAAAGTCAATTCCCCAAACATCAAAAATATCAATCTCCAAGATGGTTGTGAGAGGCATCTCACTTTTCTTTGAAATTCTACCGGCCCATTGATATTCATCACATATTTTCACTTAATCACTTTCATCCTTGTAAAGAGTCGGCCAATAGAAACCACAACTTAGTACTTTGGCCGTCGTTCTTGCTCCACCATGATGACCACGATATGGCGAAGAATGAAAAGCACCAAGAATATCACCTTGGTCTTCTTCCGGTATACACATTCTAATCACCCCATCCGTACAAATCCGAAAAAGATATGGCTCATCCCAATAGTAATCTTGGCAATCTCTTTTGAGCTTCTTCCTTTGGTTTGAAGAGAACTTATCCGGAATGATACCACTCACAAGAAAATTTGCCAAATCCGTAAACCACGATACCTATTTTATTGATAGTGCCAAAAGTTGCTCATCGGGGAAAGAGTCATTGATTTCAAGGCCAACACGTGGCCTACCCTCCTCCTCCAAACGAGATAAGTGGTCCGCCACTTAGTTTTTACTACCTTTCTTGTCTTGAATGTCAATATAAAATTCTTGCAACAAGAGTACCCATCTCATCAACCGAGCTTTAGATTCCATTTTGCTCATAAGATAGCGAAGCACCACATGATCCGTGTGGATAATAACGTTGGAACCCATCAAGTACGGGCGGAACTTCTCAATTGCAAACATAATAGCAATGAGCTCTTTCTCCGTAATGGTGTAATTTACTTGTGCATTATTCATGGTCTTACTAGCATAGTATACTGGATGAAAAACCTTGTTGATACAGTGCCCTAAAATAACCCCAACCGCTATGTCACTTGCATCATATATGAGTTTAAAAGGCAAGCTCCAATTTGGAGCGATAATGATAGGAGTGGTTGTCAACTTGAGCTTCAATTGTTCAAAAGCCCTCATAAAATCATCATTGAAATAAAACTTGACATCCTTCTCAAGGAGCTTGCATAATGGGTTCACCACTTTTGAGAAATCTTTGATAAAGCACCGGTAGAAACCCGCATGACCTAAGAAACTCCTCACACCCTTCACCGAAGTTAGGGGTGGAAGCTTAGAAATTACCTCAATCTTCGCCTTGTCAACTCTAATACCATTCTTTTAGATATTATGACCAAGAACAATGCCCTCCTCAACCATGAAATGACATTTCTTCCAATTTAGCACCAAATTGTTCTCTTCACATCTAGCCAATACTTTGTCCAAATTTGCAAGAAAATCATCAAAAAAATCTCCAACCACTGAGAAGTCATCCATGAAAACTTCAAGGTAGTCCTCTACCATATCCGTGAAAATAGCCATCATACACCGTTGAAAATTCGTCGGTGCATTGCATAAACCAAAAGTCATCCTCTTGAAATCAAAAGTATCATAAGGACATGTAAAGATTGTTTTCTCTTGATCTTCCAGAGTAATAGGAATTTGGTCGTAGCCCGAGTACCCATCAAGAAAATAATAGAAAGCATGGCCGGCCAATATATCAAGCATTTGGTCCATGGAAGGAAGTGGAAAGTGATAATTTCTTGTGACTTTGTTGAGCTTACGATAATCTATACAAACTTTCCAGTCGGTCACCGTTCTTGTGAGAATCAACTCATTCTTGTCATTGGTAACAACCGTCATGCCCTCTTCTTTGGGACACATTGAACCGGAGAGATCCATGAATTATCGGAGATGGGGTAGACAATAATGGCATCCAACCACTTGATAATTTCTTTCTTGACCACTTCTTGCATAGCCTCATTGAGTCTTCTTTGATGTTCAATGGACAGTTTAGCACCATCCTCCAACTTGATCTTATGCATGAAAAATGCGAGGCTTATACCCCGAATATCCTCCAAAGTCTACCCAATAGCCTTCTTCCTCTTTTTCAACACTGCCAATGTGGAATCAACCTGCACATTAGTCAAAAAAGAGGAAAGAACAACGGTAAAGTAGAACAAGGTCCAAGAAATTCATACTGAAGGTGTGGAGGCAATGGTTTCAACTTCAAAATAGGCGGATATTCAATAGATGGCTTTATAGGAGGAGTCTTCCTATTCTCAAGATCCAAAAACAATTTCGGGGGTGCATAGTTGTATGACCTCATTCCTTACAAGGAGTTCACACACTCCATGAAACCATCTATCTCATCATCATCAAAGTTGAGCAAAACGGCTTCCAGCATATCACCAGCGTTGATTGTAGCACTTGTATCATCAACAATAACATCGATCACCAAATCCACAAAAGAACATACATTATTGCTATTTTGTTGCAGCATAGACTTACACATATGGAATGCCACTTTTTCATCACCAACTCAGAAAGTGAGTTCTCCAGCTTCCACATCACAAAGAACTCATAATATCAAGAAAAGGTCTCTCAAGAATAATAGGTACTTCATAATCAACTTCACAATCTAGAATAATAAAGTTCGCCGAAAGAATGAACTTATCAACCCGAACCAAAACATCCTCAATCACTTCCAATGGCCTCTTCATGATATGATCGGCCATTTGCAACCTCATAGATGTGGGTCTTGGTTTTCCAATTCCCAAAGTTTTAAAAACCGAATATGTCATCAAATTGATACTCGCCCCAAGATCACAAAGAGCTTTAGCAAAATCGGCACTCGCAATTGTACAAGGAATCGTGAAAGCACTGGGATATTCCAACTTAGGAGCCATGGAATGAATAATTGCACTCACTTGATGAGTGACTTTGATAGTTTCAAAATTCATCGACCTCTTCTTGGTCATAAGATCTTTCATACACTTGGCATAACCAGGTATTTGTGCCAAAGCTTCTACAAATGGCACATTAATAGAGAGTCTTTTCACCATTTGAATGAACTTCTTGAATTAATTCTCACCATTTTACTTGGAAAGTCTTTGATGATAGGGAGGTGGAGGCTTAAGAAATGGTGCCTTATCCTTTTGCACTACCGACTCCAGTATGTCAATGACCTGCTCCCCATACAAGTTCACCTCATCTTGAGTCTTTTCTACACTATCATCAATGTCAATCTGAACCTCATCATTTGCTTGAACAGCATTTTTTGGGATTTCCTCTTGTATCACTTGCTCATCATCCACAAGTCGCCTTTCACTTGAGGTGGGTGCATTTCCACCACTTCCACTTCTTGTGATAACTATCATAGCATGCCCCGTATTGTTATCACCCTTTGGGTTCACCACTGCATCACTTGGCAGTGCACCCTTAGGAAGAGTATTAAGAGCTTGAGAGATTTTTTCCATTTGAACTTCAAGATTACGGATTGATGTGTTATGTGAGGCAAGTTGGGAATCCGAATAGACATTATTTTCCATCATTTGCTTAAACATATTCTCAATACGGGTCATCTTATTATTTGAAGAACTTAAACCATGAGAAGGCTGAGAAGGTGGGTTGCTAGGTTGTTGATACATTGGGGGCCTTTGAAAACCCGACCCCCTATTTCCCTGATTGTTTCTCCAACCACCTTGATTGTTGCCTCTCCAATTTCCTTGGTTGTTTCTCCTTCAATTTCCTTGGTTGTTGTTGTGGTGCCAACTTCCTTGATTGTTAGAACCCCAATTGACTTGGTTATTTTGTGGTCGTCATTGTTGTTGATTGGAGTCTTAGAAGTTGTTTCTTTGCCCTTGGTTTGTTCACATATTGAACCTCTTATTCTTTCTTATGATAAGAATCATCTAGATCAAAACTACCATCATCTTGCACATAACTCTCCATTCGGTTTTGCAATTGTGGACCCTTGGTCTTCTTCTTATTAACCAACACATTTACCCACTCCATATCATGAACTTGCTTAGGATCTTGAACTTGATTAAGTTGGGCTTTGGCAAGTTGAGTCATAGTTGTTGTCAATTCGGCAATGGCTTATCTATGGTCTTCCAACTCTTTATGGAGGTTAATCATGTTGGGATTACCTTGTGGGACATTGGCTCATGATTGCCAAGCCGAGGATGTTTCCGCCATCTCATCAAGAATATCACATGTCTCCGCATAAGGTGTTGTCATAAAGTTGCCACCAGCCAATTAATTGACCACACATTGGTTCGTAGTATTAATACTACGGTAGAAAGTTTGTTGGATCATGTTGTCGCTCATATTATTGTTCAGTAACTCCTTCACCATTGTCCGATACATCTCCAAAATCTCATGCAAAGGTTCATTGGGCTCTTGCTTGAAAGCCAATATTTCATCCCTAAGAGTAGCCATGTACCCGGGAGAGAAAAACATAGCAATAAACTTTTCCGCCAATTCATTCCAAGTATGTATCGAATGATTAGGCAAGCGTTTCAACCAATCTAAAGCTTTACCCCGTAGAGAGAAGGGAAAAAGCCTTAGCCTCAAAGCATCCTCGGAAACATTTGTTTTCTTGTTCCCCCAACACGTATCCACAAAGCCTTTCAAATATTTATAGGCATTTTGATTTGGCGCACCGGCAAAAAAACCCTCGTAGCTCTAGCAAAATGAGCATCACATTGATAATTTAAAATTTTCCCGACCTAATACGAAGGGGGACTATTGCATTTGCATAGCCTTCATTGGGAAAAATCCGGTGTTGCGTCGCTTGTGGTTGTGGTAGTGGAGGTTGGGGTTGTGGGAGCATGTTGTCTTGTTGACTCCAGCCTCAACGATTTAGATGTGGCACGTAAGGCAGATCATCTAGTTGTTCCTCCTCGCCGTCCAACTCACCCAATGGCATATTTTCGAGCTTATTGTTCACCATTTTGTACCTATTATTTATTCAACAAATTAGTAACACGGAAGGGAAAGAATATATTTCAAGAACACACTCAAATATATAGCTAACACCGCAAAAACTCCCCGGCAACGACGCCAAAAATTAATCCACATCCAATCCGCACTCAATAGTACGTGGAAACGGTCATTGATATTATAGTACCCAACAAGAGTCATAGTCGAATTCCTCAGGGAGTTTGTGTAGGGTGTTAGGGTAGATACTTGATGAGAGTACGTGAAACAACTCAATTGTGCTTCCAAACAAAAGGTGTTTGCTTTCCAAATTAAAACTAAGAGATTTAAGTTAATTACAATTAAACATATAAATAATAATTATTTTTGGTATTATTAATCAATTGGGTAAAAGCATAGGGATGTAACCTTCGCCTAGGTGCTAACCTAATGGGTAAATCACGTTAATGCTTGTTTTGTTGATTGGAGTGTATTATAACTCTCAAGTACTCGGTTATAGAGTGGTTATGCCCAAATTGGCTTTCTCAAGCCCAAGTGGGTATCAATTCAAACAATTGGTATGAGCTCAAGTCGGATTTTCTCTACCTCTAGTTCAAACCCTATAATTAGACTAGCCAAAACCTTAACTAGTCCAATTTCTTGTTAGCCAAGTTTTTCTAGACTAAGTCCCTCTTTCTCAAGCAAGAACTAAGTCAAATAGGCATGAATCAATATGTGCAACCATTAATTCTAGAAATAATGCATAAACAAGGCTAAATAATAAACACTCAATCATAAACAAGCATTAAAATTAATAACCATAACGTTTATACACTAGGGTTGGATCACAACCCTAGAGAAAATCTAGCTACTCATACTAGAAAGAAGAAGAAGAAGAAGAAGAAGAAGAAGAAGAAGTAATTAAAGCCATAAACTAAGATTAAATGATAAAACTAATGATTCTTCACCAATATTGTCACTACTTTCCCAAAACAGTAAAAGATAATCGCTACAGCTGCTTACAATATAAAACTTGCCCTAAAAAGTGTTTCCTGTCTATTTATAGTGCCCTGAAATTCGCTGATAAAAATATTCTTCGGGAGATTCTGCGGTGGCACAATTCCATGTGCAGTCTACAGTTTTCTTTTTCTCATAGGTTAGAGAAATTCTGCAGCCGCTCAATTCCTTCTACGGCTGCACTTCAGCTTCTGCGGCCATATTTTTTATGTGCGGACTACGCTTTAGCGAGGTTTCATACTTGATCTTTTTGCATATTCTCTGAACTTTTCCAATCTTATCAGTGCATCCACCTTTTTGCGGCCGCACAATTTGGTGTGCGAACCGCACTTGTTAAAATTCCTCTAAGGCTTCAGGTGTCTTCTATGCGGCCACATGTGTATTTCTGCGACCGCACTTTCTTCTGCGGGCCGCACTTTGGCCTGCTTTGCTCCTTCTTGCCTTTTTGAGCTCGATTACTCTTTTTTTAGTTAAATTTCTTCGTTAAGGTCTCATCCTTCAACTTGCCTGCAAATTGCACAATTTCATTAGTTTTGGGAACAAAAATCAATACTTTCGGACTAAAACTAAAGCAATAAGGTACTAATAAGTGGTTAAAATCCACACTTATCAATTCACAAATCCCATGTTGCATTTTATCCTTCACGATTGCGGTCTAGAGCTCTCCGATCGCGATGTACACTCTTGTAGCCAAAAAACAGCAGCTGAAAAGGGGCTAAAATGGTCTGAAACCACCTCGAAACCCATCCGAGCCCCTCGGGACCCTGTCCGAACATACCAACACATCCCAAAATACAACACTGACCTACTTGAGGCCTCGAATCCCGCAAAATAATATCAAAACCATGAATCGCACCTCAATTCAAGCTTAACGAACCATTTCAAATTTTTAAATTTTCAAACTTACGCGAAACACGTCTAAACAACTCGAAATCACCTTAAATTTTGCACACAAGTTCCAAATAATATAATGAACTTATTCCAGCTCCCAGAACCGTAATCCGAACCCGATAACATAGAACTCAACTTCATGTCAAACTTATTAACTTTTCAAACCTTCAAGTATCCAACTTTTGCCAATTAGAGCCAAAGCCTTCTAGAAACATCCAACTACAAATCTAGACATACGCCCATCCGGACCTTACAGAACCATCAAAACTCCGATTCGAGTTCAAATACGCAAAAGTCAAACTTGATCAAATCTTCTTACTTAAAGCTTCCAAATTGAAAATCATTCTTCCAAATCAATCCCGAATCATTCGAAAATCAAAATCGATCGTACATGCAAGTCATAATACATTATATGAAGTTACTCACGACCTCAAACCAGCAAACGAAAATACAAATGCTCAAAACGACTTATCGGTTCGTTATATCACACATACTTTACAACCAATAGCAAATTTACGTTAAAAGAATGTCGGCACAACCTTAAAATCATGAATCTGCCACTATTTCAAGGTAACTATTTTGTGGAAGAGGATAGTGGCTTAACGGTGGTTCTCGGCGGTGGAGAAAAAGGGTGTTACGGGGAGAAGAGGTGGCCAGCGGCTATTTTGGGTGTTCTCTTGATGTGGCACTTTTTGATTGGTTCTTATTTTTTCTTTTTCTTTTTATTTTCTTCTTTAAAGATAAATCAAGAATACAAAGATAAGAATATTAACTAATTATTCTAGACTAAAAAAATAAGAAAATGAATAATTGGACTAAAATTAAATGTCGATAAGGAAAATCTAAATTAAAAGAGAATATGTTTATTGTAAATTTTATTTTATTTTGAAAATAAAACATAATTTATATCTAAAATGTGACTCTGCTTTTGTAGTTATAAATTTTTACAAGAAACATTTACTTAAAAGATTAAAATAAAAATGTCTTAATTAGACCTAAAAAATTTATCTAAACATTAAAATGGTATAAAAACCAACTAGGGTCAAATATTATGTATCCACAATGCACAAGAAAGTACTATCAGAGATGTGTATCATTTTTTTAGCTTGTTGTTTTTTATTTTTTAAACTCGTCTTAATTAATTAATATCTAACATTCTATACAGTTCTGAAATTGCTTACAAGTAAATGGTGCAACGATAACTACATACTATTCATCCAATTGATCATTTTCTATACAACTCATAAAACTTGCAAGTACCTCATGACGTGACACGCCTTGATGTAAAAGAAAGCTACGTATGGTTTTTCAAGGATCATAACACCCCCGTTTTATTTGAATAGAATCACTAGCTTTCACCTCGCACTTCATCGTGTAGTTATTCCATATATGGCACGTCTCTTCAATGTTTTCTCCTTTGATTACTTTGTAGACATTTTTAATTTCCTTCCAGTTGCGCTAGTAAAAGGTGGGAACCTTGCCCTTTCTTTTACAGAGAATAAAGAAATTTGACACATGCAAATCTTCATGTGTCGGAACCTTTTCAATGAGAGGCTATTCGCCGATTTTTGAGCATTTTTATCACAACAAGGTCTGGCGCTCTTTTTCATCTTTCAGTACTTTGTTCATTTCTTTCAATTCCAAGATTTTGGCCCTAACGCCACCAGAATTTTCTTGACGCGCCTTTGCCACTCCAATGATACATTCCACAATGAAATGCCATTGATTCTCATCGTTTTTGTTAATCAGAGCATCAATGTCTCTTGATCCTCCGAAAGTCGTATGCACTAACTAAAAACTTTTTAAAAAAATATGGTGGACAACTCTTTCTATTTGTGTACAGGCGGCATAACTACCAATATCAACCATTTTCTTGCTATAATAACTTTCATGTTATATAACTAATGTCGTGAATAAGATGGATGAACATTCTTATCAAAGATGGATAAACATTCGCCTCATAAATTTGGGATCAAATTGAACAACTAGATTTCTACAAAAACATTCTTGTGAAAGATTTTTTTTATTTAGTCAAACTACAATTGTGAATATGAAATTAGCTCGCATATATATGATTTGGAGATGTAGGATAATCCAAATTTGCTGACCAATTGTCTTTTGGGAGTAAATTTGTTTGCACAAACTAGCGGTGCCCTTCATCCATATTGCAGTAATAATGTCCAAATCTATTTTGCTTGCCTCAAGGCGAGTATGTATTGAAGGTGACCACAGTAAAAACTGTCAATTTTGAAGAAAATATTTTTTATTATTTAATAATCTTTAATATTTTATGCTTTAATAATCTTGAGCAAAAATAAAATTTTGACTATGAACTTTTGATCAACAGAATGATGTAAATTTCACGGATAATTGTTCCACAATTCTTTTATCAGTGTCCAAGAGTGATTCGACAAAATTAATGGCCTAAAGCCGAATTTTAATAATAGGCCTTTTTTTATACTTGTGTATAATGTAATAATTTTACAAGACATATATCATTTAAATTCACAACAAACATTGATATTAGTATTATTACTTACATTGATAATCACTAATTCAAGTTAATAAAATCTTAGCCATGTGTTTGTAATACATTACCTTGGATCTTATTATAAAAAACTTTATTTACTAATATGAAGACTTGAGTAGTTTGAATTCAATGTCCAAAAATATTCTACTGCATGCATTCTATCTTTCTTTCCTTTTTTTTGTACTTCTTTTTAATTTCTACGAACTTTAATATTTCTAAGCAAAAAATAAAATCATAAAAATCAAATATGAAAAATTATTGGGCCCGAATATTAGGGGCCTAAAGCATCTCTTAGAATAGAAATTGGCCAAAGAAAGATTTTTGTTACGGTATACGGTCAAAACCGGTTTCAACCTTCGTATGATTAGTCTAAATTGGAACATAATGGACCGAAGGGCATTTTGGTAATATCAGGTATTAGATCTGAACCCAGGTTACCGAGCTCTAATTTCTGGGACCGATCAAATACCGAGCTCGAAATCATTACCGAGCCTGAGTCCAAATCAAATTATGAAGTGAAGTGGGGTTATCGAGCTTAAAAGTCAGAGACCGACCAATATCTAGCCTGATTGGATACCGAGCCCCGAGTCAATATCGAGCTCGAGTAAATATCGAGCTCGAGTTAATATCGAGCTCTAAACCTGGAAATCGGCCAGTACCAAATACGACCAAGATCGAGCCAAGGGACAAGAGTCGTTACAACCGCACTAAGAGAGAGAATCTCTGCGGGAATTAGGGAAAAGCTAATTTATTATGGGATCCCCACTATATATTTTTAATTATATCTAAAGTAGGATTCCTCTACTATAAGAGGGATAGCTACTATTTTGTAAAGGGGGACGAATACACTCTCATATTATTCACAAACATACTGATATCCATATAGAGATTACCCTCTTGTGAACTTTATACATTGACTCATCTTGCTTATTCAAAAATCAGCTTTCTATTCAATTTGGATTGTATTTCATTCTTTATACAGTCAATACTCAATATATTTCTATTTACTTTTCGATTTGTACCAAGTTATACCACGTATCCTTAGAACTACGTATAAATTCAACTCTATCCGTTTTTCGGGTAAACAGTTTGGCGCCCACCGTGGGGCGGGCTAAGGATAACAGTGGTTGTTTGGTACGAATCTCTACAAAACACACCATTTTACGCTTGCTCTCGGAAGTGTCTTTGATTCCAAGTTAAAAATAACAATCTCTCAATTAATGGCCCTACCTATCGACAACGAAGCAGACCTTCAAGATGAGAACAATAACTTAACCCCCGGGGGTGGAGGGCCACTCTTCGATCCCGTTGGAGCTCGGGTCGAAGAGCCAATAGACATTAATTCACATGTGGCCATCGAGGCAAACCAACGTTCCGACCCTGAAAATAGCATTCAAGGTAGAACTCGGTCTGTAGCTCGGAATACTCAAAACGCTGAGAAAAACGGAATCAGCTTGCGTATGATCTTCGAGATGTTACGAGCTCAACAAGTAGCAATAGCCCAGTTGCAGAGCCAAACCTAGGCACCAACCAGACTCGAGCCTAGTCCATGCCAAGAAGTCACCCACAAAATGGGGCCAGCTATAGTAAGGTCAAATGAGCAAGAATCGGGGACTAATCCCGAAATTGTTAAGATGTTCGAAGAACTAACAAAACGAATAGAGTCAGGAGAAAAAAGTATCGAAGCAAACGACAAAAAAGTGAAAACGTACAACTCCAGGGTTGATCTGATCCCGGGGGCACCCGCGATATTGAAAGGCTTAGATTCCAAAAAATTCATACAAAAGTCTTCCCCCCCCCCCCCCAGAGCGCGGCTCCTAAACTGATCCCAAAGAAGTTTCGCATGCCTGAGATTCCTAAATATAATGGAACGACCGATCCCAACGAACATGTCACCTCTTACACGTGTGCCATCAAATGGAACGATCTAGAGGACGATGATATCTAATCTGTATTATTGAAACAATTCGGTGAAACCCTGTCAAAGGGAGCAATGATATGGTATCATAATTTACCGTCTAACTCTATCGATTCTTTTTCTATGCTTGCAGATTATTTCGTAAAAGCACATGATGGGGCCATAAAGGTCGAGACCAGGAAGTCAGACCTATTCAAGGTAAGACAAAAGGATAATAAGATGCTAAAATAATTTGTATCTCATTTCCAAATGGAACGAATGGATTTACCACCAGTCACAGACGATTGGGTTGTTCAAGCTTTCATTCAAGGTCTAAACGAACGAAGCTCGATGGCTTCACGGCGGCTATAGCATAACCTGATCGAGTACCCAGCTATTATATAGGCCGATGTGCACAATCAGTATCAATCCAAAATAAGAGTCGAAGACGGTCAGTTGGGTTCTTGGCCCGTTGTTAAAAGGGACATCGACCGAGAACCAAGGTCAAACAAGGATCGATATCGGCCATATAACGGAGATCATAGGTGGAACGAACCAAGACATAACCCTCTACAAGGCAATAAAAGAATTGATCGAGCCCAAGGGTCTCGGGGGCTGATGAATAGAAATGGGTTCGACGGGCATACCGTACCTAAGGAAGCACCATGGTTATCGGAGTATAACTTCAGCATCGATGCATCCGTTATCATGTTGGCTATCGGATGCATCAAAGATACTAAATGGCCTCGACCTATGCAGATCGATCCTGTCTAGAGGAATCCCAATCAAATGTGCTAATATCATGGCACTCATGGCCACAGAACGGAAGATTGCAGGCAACTAAGAGAGGAGGTAGTCTGGTTATTCAATAAAGGGCACCTTCGAGAATTTTTAAGTGACTGGGCCAAAAACCACTTCAAAAACAGGAATTTCAATAGACAAAACGAACAAGAAGAGCCACAACACATCATCCACATAATCATTGGTGGGATCGATACCCCCCAGGGTCCGGTACTTAAATGCACCAAGATGTCGGTTGTAAGAGAAAAGTGATCCCGAACTCAGGATTACACCCTTGAAGGAACCTTGTCCTTTAATAGCAAGACGCGGAAGGAATCATGCAACCATATAACGATGCACTGGTAATATCTGTACTTATGAATAAAACTCAAGTTAAACGTGTTTTAATTGATCCGGGTAGTTCGGCCAACATCATTCGATTGAGGTCGTAGAGCAACTCGGTCTACAGGACCAAGTCGTGCCCGTAACCTTGGTAATAAACGGATTCAATATGGCATGTGAAACTACTAAGGGCGAAATAATCTTGCTAGATAACGTGGCCTGAACCATCCAAGAAATAAAGTTCCACGTGATCAAAGGCGATATGAGATACAACGCCCTGTTCGGAAGGCTGTGGATCCACAATATAAGGGTTGCACCCTCGACCCTCCACCAGGTTTTGAAGTTCCAAATATCGGAGGGAATCAAAATGGTCTACGGGGAGCAACCGACAACAAAATAAATGTTTGTCGTCAATGAAGTGATTCTGATATCATCATTATCATTAGCAAAAGGATCGGATTCGAAGGAGGAATGAACTACCAAATAGCAATCACAAACGTCAGTTTCGACCCAATTAGAGAATCAGAAGATTGACGAAGAGGAAGAACATAGTATCACTCGATCTTTCGTGGCTCCCGATGATTCCGACACCACCCAATCAATAATCAAAGAACTGGAGCAAGTCATACTAATCGAGTATCTGCCCGAACGAAAGGTATACCTGGGCACGGTGTTAGATCCCAAGCTCAGGAGAAAGCTTATTCAATTTCTTATAGCTAACATAGATTGTTTCGCTTGGTACCATCTTGACATGATAGGGATCCTACCGGGAATCACCACTCATAAGCTAAGCTTGGACCCAAAATTCCACCCGGTAAAACAAAAAAGAAGGCCTCAGTCCGAGGTCAAACACGCCTTCATCAAAGACGAGGTAATCAAACTTCTTAAAATAGGGTCCATTCGGGAAGTAAAGTACCCTGAGTGTCTAGCAAATGTGGTGGTAGTCCCAAAAAGAGGGAACAAGTTTAGAATGTGTATATATTATAAAGATCTTAATAAAGCATGCCCTAAGGATTCTTTTCCTTTGCATAAGATCGATCGTATGATCGATGCCACGGCCGGCCACGGGACTCTCAGTTTTCTCGATTACTATTTCGGGTATAACCAAATACAGATGAACCCGGAGGATCAGGAAAAGACCTCATTATCACTAAGTACGGGACTTATTGTTATAATGTAATGTCATTCAGTCTAAAAAATGTTGGTGCAACTTATCAACGCCTAGTAAACCGAATGTTCGAAAAGCAAATAGGAAAATCAATGGAGGTTTATATTGATGACATGTTAGTTAAATCCCTGCGAGCAGAGGACCATTTAAAGCGTTTACAGGAAACTTTCGACATACTAAGGGAATAAAATATGAAGCTCAATCCCGAAAAATATGCATTCGGAGTTGGCTCGGGTAAGTTTCTCGGTTTTATGGTGTCCAATCGAGAAATCGAGATCAACCCTGATAAAATCAAAGCTATCGAGGACATCACAGTGGTAGATAACATAAAGGTCATACAAAGGCTAACAGGACGGATAGCCGCCCTCGGACGATTCATTTCGAGATCCTCAAATACGAGCCACCGATATTTCTCCCAGCTTAAAAAGAAAAGCAATTTTTCATGGACTCCGGAATGTCAGCAGGCTTTGAAAGAGCTAAAACGGTATTTATCGAGCCCTCCATTGATTCATACCCCGAAGGTAGACGAACAACTTTATCTGTATTTTGATGTCTCGGAGATAACGATAAGTGGAGTCCTAATTCGAGAAGAGCAAGGTACGCAATTCCCTATTTATTAAGTCAGCCGAACTCTAGGCGAGGCAGGAACTAGTTATCTACACTTAGAAAAATTAGCGCTTGCTTTAATAAGTGCCTCTAGGAAATTAAAACTATATTTTCAATGTCATCCGATACATGTTGTAACAACTTATCCTCTACGAAATATTTAACACAAATCTGAGCTTTCAGGTCGATTGGCCAAATGGACCATAGAGATCGGCGGGTGCGACATCGAGTATCGACCTATAACCGCTATCAAATCTCAAATCTTAGCGGACTTCGTGGTTGACTTTACGCCGGCCTTCGTACCCGAGATTGAAAAAGAATTACTGATAAAATCGGGTACCTCTTCGGGAGTCTGGACCTTCTTTACGGACAGTGCCTCGAACACAAAGGGATCCGAACTGGACATCGTACTGAAATCGCCCACAGGTAATGTAGTTAGACAGTCTATTAAAACTACAAAATTGACTAACAATGAGGCAGAGTAAGAGGTCGTGATTGTAGGTCTCGAACTAGCCAGAAGTTTGGGGGTGAGGTCGTGGAAGATAAATGTGATTCCCTCCTCGTGGTAAATCAAGTCAATAGAACTTTTGAAGTTCGAGAATATCGAATGCGGAGGTACTTGGATAAATTACAAGTGACTCTACATCGATTCAAGGAATGGACTTTGCAACATATACTTCGAGAGCAGAACAGTGAGGCCGACGCTCTTGCGAACTTAGGTTCGTCGGTCGAGGATGACGAACTCAACTCGGGGACTGTCGTGCAACTAATGAAATCGGTAATCGAAGAAGGTCATGTAAATATCTACTTCATAAGTCTAGCCTGGGATTGGAGAAACAAATATATAGAGTACTTCAAGAACGGAAAACTTCCACCGGATCCAAAGGAGTTGAGAGCTCTACGCACAAAAGCTGCACGGTTCACCTTATCCAATGATGGAACATTGTTTAGAAGAACATTCAATGGTTCGCTGGCAATATGTCTGGGACCGGGAGATACTGACTACATCCTACGTGAGATTCACGAGGGCACTTGTGGGAATCATTCCGGTGCCTATTCATTGGTCCACAAAATAATCAGAGCAGGATATTATTGGATCAATATGGATAAAGATGCAAGGGAGTTCGTTCGAAAATGCGACAAATGTCAAAGACATGCGCCCATGATTCATCAACCCGGGGAGATTCTCCACTCGGTCCTATATCCCTGGCCTTTCATGAAATGGGGAATGGACATAGTCGGCCCCCTCCCATTGACCCCAGGTAAGGCTCAGTTTATTGTGTTTATGACTGATTATTTCTCTAAATGGGTTGAAGCACAGGCTTTCGAAAAAGTGAGAGAAAAGGAGGTGATAGACTTTATTTGGGACCACATCATATGTCGGTTCGGGATGCCATCCGAGATTGTATGTGATAATGGAAAGCAATTCATCGGAAGCAAAGTAACTAAATTTCTCGAAGACCAAAAAAGCAAAAGGATCCTATCAGCACCTTATCATCCCAGCGAGAACGGACAAGCTGAATCGACCAACAAAACCATCATCCAAAATCTTAAGAAAAGATTAACCAACGCTAAAGGAAAATGGAGAGAAATACTACCCGAAGTTATATGGGGATACCGCACAACATCAAAATCAAGTACCGGAGCGACACCATTCTCGTTGGTTTATGGCGCCGAAGTTCTTATACCGGTTGAGGTCAGAGAACCTAGCATTAGGCTTCGATATGCAACAGATGAATCGAATAACGAGACGATGAACACAAGCCTAGAATTATTGGACGAAAAAAGAGAAGCGGCTCTCGTCCGATTAGCCGCCCAAAAATAGCAGGTCGAAAGGTATTATAATCGAAGAACCAATCTTCGATATTTTAAAATCGGGGACTTATTGCTAAGGAAAGTCACCCTTAACACCTGAAATTCAAATGAAGGAAAACTGGGCCCGAATTGGGAAGGACTGTATCAGGTTCTCGAAATAGCCGGAAAAGGATCCTACAAGCTCGGTATAATAAACGGCAAACAACTACCAAGCAATTAGAACACATCGCACCTAAAACGATACTATTGTTAAGGTACGACCCTCCTATGTTCATTTATATTTCAAAATTAACCCTTGCAAGTGTTCGATCATAAACAAGGATGGATTATTCAACTTGAAGCCTTAGGCCAGAAAGCACGCGTTGCACTCTTTTTCCCTTAGACCATTTTTGTCCCAAATGGGTTTTTCGGCAAGGTTGTTAATGAGGCAATCATTGATCGTGCTAAATTAGAACAATTCAATAGTATTTGAGGCCTCTTTATAATCAACCTCGAATACTGGGGGCATTACCCTCAAATATACCAAGTTAGATTATCAAGTTCAATGCAAGGAAGTTACTTCGTGACAATAGGGTTTCGATAGGAAATATTGTAAGAGCCAAATGGTCAAAACGAACCATGCTCGTGTAGTTTGCTCGATCCCTGGTACAAAACATGAACAACATGTATAATGACATAAAGAGAAATTTCTCCTTTACCGATATCCCATATCTCAGAATCCATCCTCTATTTCGTGATCTATTATGCAAACAGGCTCAAGGGCCGACCATTACCCCATAAATCGGGGACTGCCAACCGAAAAGTCAATGAGATCAAGCCCCACATAAGCCAATGGGCTACATTACTTCGAGTCCGAGTAAACGCTCACTCGACCATAAAGCCTACGGGCTACAACACTTCGAGTTCGAGCAAACACCCACTCGACTATTAAGCCTAAGGGCTAAACTTATTTCGAGTTCGAGCAATCACTCACTCGACCATAAAGCTTACGGGCTACATTACTTTGAGTTCGAGCAAGAACTATCTCGACCACTAAGCCTGGGGGCTACATTACTTCGAGTTCGAGCAATCACTCACTCGACTACTAAGCCTAAGGGCTAATCTTATTTCGAGTTCGAGCAATCACTCACTCGACCACTAAGCCTACGGGCTACAACACTTCGAGTTCGAAAGCCTAAGGGCTAATCTTATTTCGAGTTCGAACAATCACGCACTCGACCATAAATCCTGCGGGCTACATTACTTCGAGTTCGAGTAATCACTCACTCGACTATTAAGCCTAAGGGCTAATCTTATTTCGAGTTCGAGAAATCACTCACTCGACCACTAAACCTACGGGCTACAGCACTTCGAGTTTGAAAGCCTAAGGGCTAATCTTATTTCGAGTCGAGCAATCACTCACTCGACCATAAAGCCTACGAGCTACAACACTTCGAGTTCGAGCAAACACTCACTCGACTACTAAGCCTAAGGGCTAATCTTATTTAGAGTTCGAGCAAGCACTCACTCGACCACTAAGCCTACTGGCTACATTACTTCGAGTTCGAACAATCACTCACTCGATTATTAAAGCCTAAGGGCTACTCTTATTTCGAGTTAGAGCAAGCACTCACTCGAACTTAAAGCCTACGGGCTACATTTCTTCGAGTTTGAGCAAAAACTCACTCGACCACTAAGCCTACGGGCTACATTACTTCGAGTTCAAATAATCACCCACTCGATTATTAAAGCCTAAGGGATACTCTTACTTCGAGTTCGATCAACCACTCACTCGATTATTAAAAGCCTAAGGGCTACTCTTGCTTCGAGTTAGAGCAAGCACTCACTCGAACTTAAAGCCTAAGGGCTAACATTACTTCGAGTTCGAGCAATCACTTACTCGACTACTAAGCCTAAGGGCTAATCTTATTTCGAGGTCCGACTTCGATCAAATTGCCTAAAGGCCTCGAACTTATGAAAACTTTCATAAGGCATGAATGAAACAAAATCTTCATAAGGCAGAGAATAAAACAGAGACAAGTCGGGAAAGGAAAATATCTTTTTTATATATATAAGAGTATTTACAACGTCCGATCAGGACCCTACACAAAAAATCAAAATGGAAAAAACCCTAAGTTTCCTGGTTATCTTCGGGGGCAGTCTCTTCTCCATCGGGCTCCTCCCCGCTCTTGCTCCCATCTTCATCATCATCATCATCACCATCGGAAGCCAAGGCTCCGGCATCGATTTCAAGCTCTTTAGCCTTTTTTATTTCTTCGGTAAGATCAAAACCTCGAGTGTGGATCTCCTTGAGGGTTTCCCTCCCAAGATTGGCATTTGGCGAGTTCAGCAACCCAATATGCTCGAGTTTGAGCGGTCTCGACTGCCTTTTTCGCTTGTACTTGAGCGGCTTCAGCATCGGCCCGATAGACGGCCACGAATGCATCCGCCACGACCTTTACTTTTTCGGCTTCAGATTTGGCCTTGGCAAGTTCGGAAGCCAACCGAGCCTCGAGCTCCTTTATTTTTCTTGCTTGAACCGAGCTCTTCTCCTTCATGCCTTGAAGTTGACTTTCGGCCGATGATAATTGGGCTCGAGCAGTCTCTTTTTCTGCATCGAGGCGGTCCATGCCTTCTTTCCACCCCAAGGTCTCCGCCCTTATCGTATCGACCTCCTCACGAAGCAGCCCGATCACCTCAAGCTTCTGCTGCAGGTGTGAGATCGAAATATTAGCCACCGTTCCCGAATCAAGCCCATGGTTTTTTAAGATTATCATTACCTGCTCGGTCAGGTCGGTCTGATCTTGGTATGCCTTGGCCAACTCGGCTCAAAGATATTTGATTTCTTCCTCTTTCTGCCCATTAAGAAATTTGAGGGCATTTCTCTCCTCCGAAAGCACTCGGAAGTCGGCCTCACGTCTGATCTTAGAGAGAGATGCATTGTTTCCTTCTCTTTCTTGCTCCTCACGTCGCCTTTGACATTGATGTTGTGAGCGACGCCATTCATGGGATTCTCTTTGACACTGCTACTAACATTGCATATACTCCTTCTCTGGATCGCCATGTGTTTCATCAAAACATTGTTGTTGTTATCATCTTCATCCTTGCTATCACCACCTACAAAAAAATGTAGAAGAATTGATTTGAATGGGGTTGTGTCATGCATCTCGCATTAACACGTTACGCACCCTCCCTTACGTTCAATTTTTGTGAAGATGATCTTAAATTTGTTTTTGAATTTATGTGGTTATAAGAGGCGGAGCCAGGATTTGAAGTTTATAGGGTCGTGATTCTAACTCTTTTAAGTTATTAGGTTCTAAATTAATAATGTGTATATATTCAATAGATTCTTCAGACAAATATAGAGTTTGATATATAGTTTTTACCAAAGTTATTGGATCGTTCGAACCCGTAAGCAAAGAGCTAGCTCTGCCCCAATTAAAAGCAAATTAAAAAATTTAAAGTTCCATTATTTTTAATATGAAAACGTATCATTTGTTGGAATTACTAAGAAAATAGTAAGCACAGAACACACCACAAAGAAAGTTCCTTTAGATTCTAGAAAAGGAATTCAAGAAGAGGAACGATAATGATATGCAATAAAATGTTATTAACTCTAGTTTCGAATGAGATTCTACAGAATCAAACCCAATCCATTCATAATTAAAATTATATGCACCACCTTGTTCACGTTCTCTTCTCTGCTTCTCACTGTGATATACCTTGCACATCTCAAGACACTCTTTCCTCTGATGCTCGTCGAATTGATTTTGGACCTCATTGACGTAGTTCTGGATCTTTTATGCCCAAAACTAAGTTTGTGAATGTGAGAAACAGAGCAAGGTGAAGTAAATAGAACAGAAGTCTCGTGCTTTATTGAAAAACTAGTAAAACTTATTACCTGTGCTATTCGCGCGGTATTGTATGTGGAAGACATCGGCGAATGTAAAAATGATCTTTTTACAAATTTAGTCGAGTGGAGGAGAAAAAAACTAATATATAAAGTTAATTCAATTTATTGATGAAATCACAATTATAAGATTTTCTTTAGAAAAAAAAAATCACCTTCAAATTTCTCTGTGTTTCAAGTATACTAATATATCAGGAACACCTTATATTTGTGTAAAAACTTAAGAATAAGGATATGTTTGGGCGAAGTAAAATATTTTTTAATTTTCTTATTTTGGTTGATCTAAATATAATTTGAAAAATATTTTTCTCATTAACTTTTTTTTTCTTGGATCGGAGGAAATTGACTTTCAACCCTACCTCCGCCCCTCACCCCTACCCTAGCCACCAATCCCTCACCCTGCCCCTACCCTCGCCCAACCCCACCCCAACTCCTCGCACCCCACCACCCCTTCCCACCCCTATCCTCGCCACCCCAGCCCAGACTCCAACCTACCACTCTTCCCCGTCCTTATCTATTTCGTCTCCTATAGTGTTTTCTTAAATTATATATTTTTTTAAAAAGTATTTTCTGGTACCTAACCAAATGACAGAAGATAAGTAAAATCGATTATTTTTCAAGAAAATATTTACGAAAATAACACCCTAAGCCCAGAAAATTCTAACCTTCATGGAAGTATCAAAAATCAACATGTCAGCGTGGCTTCAATTTATAGTAACACTAAACAAAAAGATACGATATGACTAAAGAAGAAATACTCCTTTTCAAGAAGTTTGGTATCTTTGGTAATCAAGCAAAAATTGTGGAACACTTTGTTTTTGTAATGAAACAATAAAGAAAAATATTGCAATGAAAGAGAGAATTTTTATTGATTTTGGGATGAATTACAATGGAATAGAACACCTCTATTTATAGGGAAAAAGTGACTTAGCCACCAAGAAACAAACTCTAAGATCTCTCTAAAATATAGACATTCACCTTAAATATAATTTTATTTATAACACTCCCCCTTTAATGTCTATTCAACAGATAATGTGTCTCGTTAAAACCTTAACTAAAATAAAACTCAGTGGGAAAAAAATTCTAGAGATGGAAAAATAGTACACATGTTTAGAAATACGTCTTTTGGTTGCCTCGTTAAATATCTTGCAAGAAAAATCCAGTGGGACAAAACCTTGTAAGGAAAAAAGAGTACAACTCGTATTAACTCCCCCTGATGAGAGCATCAATTCATATTCTTGAGCCCTGCATCCCAATCTTGTATACTAGATTCTTGAAGGTTGACATCGATAGAGAGTTGGTGAATGAATCATCCATATTATCACTTGAACGAATCTGTTGCACGTTGATATCACCATTCTTTTGAAGATCATGTGTGAAAAATAACTTTGGTGAAATGTGCTTTGTCATATCTCCTCTTATGAATCCTCCCTTCAATTTGGCTATGCATGCTGCATTATCTTCATACAAAATCGTGGGTAGTTTGTCATATTTCAAACCACATTTGTCTCGAATAAGATGTATTATATACCTCAACCATACGCATTCACGACTTGCTTCATGAATAGCAATTATCTCACCATGATTAGATGAAGTAGCCACGATTGATTGCTTAGTCGATCGCCAAGATATGGCAGTGCCTCCACATGTAAACACATAGCTTGTTTGAGATCTAACCTTGTGTGGGTCCGATAAATACCCAGCATCGGCATAACCAACAAGATCGAGACTCCAATTATTGTCATAAAATAAGCTCATATCGGTAGTCCCTTTTAGATACTGCAATATGTGTTTGATTCCATTCCAATGTCTCCTTGTAGGGGCATAGCTATCTTGCTAAGACATTAACTGAAAAAGTTATGTCAGGCCTTGTAGTGTTAGCAGGATACATTAGTGCACTAATTACACTAAGATATGGTACTTCAGGACCAAGAAGCTCTTCATTCTTTTCTTGAAGTATCACATCAAGTGATCGAACAACCATCGGAGTACTTAATGTATGTGCTTCATCCATGTAAAACCGTTTCAATACCTTTTCTGTGTAGGTAGATTGATGAACAAAAATTACGTTTGTCAAATGTTCAATTTACAAACCGAGACATAATTTTATCTTTCCGAGATCTTTCATCTCGAATTCCTTCTTTAAATAATCAATTGCCTTTTGGAGTTTTATAGGAATTCCAATAAGGTTTATGTCATCAACATATACGGCAAGTACAACAAATTTCGATGTTGTTTTCTTTATAAAAACACATGGGCAAATGGCATCATTTATATAACATTCCTTTAATAAATACTCACTAAAACGGTTATACCATATTCATCCTGATTGCTTTAGACCATACAAAGATTTTTGCAATTTGATTGAAAATACTTCCCGGGACTTTGAATTATGTGCGTTAGGCATTTTAAATCCCTCGAGAATTTTCAGGTATATTTCATTATCAAGTGAGCCATAAATGTAGGTTGTAACCACTTCCATTAAATGCATGTCAAGCTTTTCATGGACAACAAAACTAATAAGATAACAGAACGTTATTGCATCCATAACCATAGAATACGTCTCTTCATAATCGACACCAGACCTTTGTGAAAATCCTTGTGCAACAAGGCGTGCCTTATATCTTTGTACCTCATTTTTCTCATTCCTCTTGCGTACAAAGACCCATTTATAGCCAACAGGCTTAACACCATTAGTTGTTTGGACTACATGCCCAAAAACTTCATATTTCGCAAGTGAATTCAACTCATATTGGATTGCTTCTTGCCATTTTGGCCAATCACGTCTTTGTCGACATTCTCCAACAGATTTAGGTTCAAGATCCTCACTATCTTGCATAATACTAGATGCAACATTATATGCAAAGACATAATCCACCACTATATCCAATCGATTCAAATTTGTCTCAATATCGATTGAATTTATTGATAGCTCCTTATTTTCTTGAGTCTCAGGCTCAGTTATTTCCTCATGAATCTCAAGATTAGTTAAATCATTGATTTCTTCATGAGACTCTTTCGTAGTGTCATCTTGATCATTTGTTTTCCTTTTTCTAGGATTTCGATCCTTAGAACCTAATAGTCTGCCACGTTTTAGGCGTATTTTTGACTCATTAGTTATGACACTAGAAGATTGTCCAACATGGACATCAATATAGATTGAAATATTCTCTGCAAAGATATGTGATTTTGTTATCCTTTTCAGATCCGTAAATATATCTGGCATTTGATTTGCTATTTTCTGCAAAGTAATAATCTTTTGCACCTCTTTTTCACAAATAGAGGCATGTGGATCAAGATGAGATAATGATGAATTTTCCCACAAAATTTTCCGTTTGGTTTCATCAATTTCTCCCCTTAATTTTGGGAAAAGTATCACATCGAATCGACAGTCTACAAATCGAGCAGTGAACAAATCTCCCATTAATGTTTTGAGGTAGCGAATAATGGAGGGCGATTCAAACCCAACATATATTCCTAACCTTCTTTGGGGACCCATTGTGGTGCGATATGACGGTGCTACATATACATATACTGCGCATCCAAAAATTCATAAATGGGATATATTAGGTCCATTACCAAAAACTAATTGCAACGCGGAATATTTATGATAATTTATCGGTCTTAGACGAACTAGCATTGATGCATGCAAAATGACATGACCCCAAACAAAAGTGTGTAGCCTCATTTTCATGAGTAACGGATTTGCTATCAATTGCAGACGTTTAATCAAAGACTCTGCAAGGCCATTTTGAGTGTGAACATGAGCTACAGGACGTTCCACTTTTATCCCAATTAATAAGCAATAATCATTAAATGTTTGGGATGAAAACTCAGCAGCATTATTGAGTCTAATAGACTTCATTGGATTATCGGGAATTTGTGCCCCGTAGTCGAATTATTTGTGCTATTAATTTTGCAAACGCCAGGTTGCGAGATGATAATATGCACCCATGAGACCATCTAGAAGATGCATTTATTAAGACCATAAAATATCTAGGTGAGTGAATAGGTCCCCAAATGTCCCCTTGTATACGTTCAAAAAACACAGGGGACTCAATCCCAACCTTTGTTGGTGATGGTCTAATAATCAATTTGCCTTCAAAACAAGAAGTGCAAGAAAATTTATTATTTAAAAGAATCTTTAAATTCTTTAATGGATGCCAATTTGAGTTTTCTATAATTAGTCTCATCATAATTGATTCAGGATGTCCCAATCGATCATGCCAAAGTACAAAAGTATTGGAATCAGTAATCTTTTGGTTTACGGTAGAATGTGTCTCAATTGCACTAATTCTTGTCCAATACAGGCCACAAGATAAAAGATGAGAACTTATCAATAACCCTTTTATGACCAGAGACATTCTTGGTAACGATGAGATATTCAAGATTATTCTCATCTATTGTTTCAATATGATATCCATTTCGGCGGATATCTTTAAAACTCAACAAGTTCCTTTTGGACTTGGAGGAGAATATTGCATTATCTATGATAAATATTGTTCCCCTAGCCTTCAATTAGATTACTACTACCAAAAATTGTAGTAACATCTGCCTTACACATACTTAAACGAGAGAAATATTTCTTCTATTTGAATATTGTGTGTGTCATACATAAATCAATTAAACAAATATCTTTACAATTAAACTTTGATCCAAATTTGCTTTGTGAGATATCTATATTTGCTTCCCATGGTTTGACATACAAAAGAAATATACAAATAAAATATTAGTATTTTCAAAGATAAAGGGAAATAAACAAAGTTAAATCAATAACTCAATATTGACTTTTAATGCAATTTCGACCAAACTCTAATTACGTTACAAATAATTACGTAGCTAAAAATAATGTAATTATATGTACACCACATATATGACTAGCACAGCATAAAAGATAATACAATAAATATTATTAGTGTCTAGAAAAAGGAAATAACGAGAGGAGACGCTAGTAATGCGCCTGGCCGCCCCTTTTAAAGAGTCATCAACACACTTTGGACTCTATTTGAATTAATTCATTAGAATCTTGATATATATATATATATATATATATATAAAATGTGCGCTTTGCATGAATAAGAGGTATGGCTGTTCCAGCAATCAAAAAAAGAAAAAGAAAAAGGCATTCTTGTTAAACAATTCAAATATAAGTGGATACTGCTACGTTCTAGTAGCAAAACCGTTTCTTTTGCCAAATTGTCTCTCAATATTTGTAATAAATGTTTTGCTAATCAACGGAAAAGCTAAGTAAACCAAATCAATAACAAACAATGATTAATCAAAATAAAATCAGACAAAACGAAAATTTTATAAAATAAACAATTATAGCGAAACTAATTAATACTAATTGAGAAACTAGTACTCATGTAAAGTCTACGATGACATCATCTTTATTAACTAACTATTACGAATAGGCAAAAAAAAAAAATTAAATTACTCAATCATCTTTAACAACGGATCTATCACTGATCAAGTGATCTATTTTTCCATCATGGTGCTCAATGAACTGGGCCACGACCTTTTCCACGCTTAGCATAACAGGAATACACCTCATCCACTTCAGGCAATGGTGTAGACCCAGTGCGTCAATTTTCGTGATTTCTCATGAGCAAGTCGTTGTTTCGTTCAGCCACAAGGAGAAGAGAAATTAATTCAAAATACTTCTTGAAACCTTTCTTTTGGTACTGCTGTTGCAAGACCATATTGGAGGCATGAGACGTTGTGAACGTTTTTTCAAGCATATCATAGTCAGTGATACTATTTTTACGGAGTTTCAATTTAGAAGTAAATCTGAACATCGCAGAATTATATTCAGAAATAGACTTAAAGTCTTAGAGCCTCAGATGAGCCCAATCATATCATGCTTGTGGAAGAGTGACCAACTTTAAGTTGTCATATCTTTCCTTTAAGGCATTCCACAAACCAATCATATCATGCTTGTGGAAGAGTGACCAACTTTAAGTTGTCATATCTTTCCTTTAAGGCATTCCACAAAACAAGCGGATCTTTGACTGTGATATATTTTATGTTCAACCATTCATCAAGGTGATGACGCAAGAAAATCAAGGCCTTAGCACAGTCTTGGGTAGATGCTTTATTTTTATCTTTAATGGCATCTCCAAGACCCATTGCATCTTAATGAATTTCAGCATCCAACACCCATGTCATATAGTTCTTACTCGAAATTTCAAGGGCAACTAACTTTCTTTTTATAATATCAATCAAAATTAAAAGAGGAGAAAAATTATACCTTAATCTTCTCAAAGAGCTTCTTGAGACGGTAGAATCTCGTGCTGATAACGTATAATGAAACAATAAAGAGGAATATTGCAAAGAAAGAGAGAGAATTCGTATTGATTTTGGGATGAATTACAATGGAATAGAACACTTCTATTTACAGGGAAAAAGTGGCTTAGCCGCCAAGTTACAATCTCTAAGATCTCTCTAAAATATAGATATTTACCTTAAATATAATTCTATTTATAACAATTTTATGCTTTCTTATGTTCGTTATTGAAAGGATGATTGGAGATAACATTGGCAAAACTTAAGAGTTCATTTGTCTCCGGTTAGCGTCAAATACATACTATTACAGACCTTTTAAGAAACTAAGGAAAAGATCACTGTGTTTTTCAACTTTTCACGATCAGATAAAGTTGATCAACTTGATATCAAGCACAAATAACAAACAAAAAAGACATAAACAACAATAGGGTAACAGGATAAGCCACATGCACACTTTGAAGTAAAGAAAATTACTCCTACCTGATGTCATGGATGCTCAAACAATAGTTGGTCGAAGACAATGGGCTCATGTTACAAAAGTTTTTTCCAAAAACCATAACACACCGTTCGGTTTCTTTCATTCACACTCTAAAGCATTCAAGAAACTGTTATTTAAATAATTTTCAAAAGATACCAAAACTTACACTAATGTTTGCGAGAATCTTGACTGGTAGCTACTGGCTAGCATTTTTCCTCATATTATGTCAATATCCTTTATCACTTTCGTTTGTTTTGAAGAGTAAGAGGCGAAAGAAGAATCTCTCCCCTTCAGGGAAAACAAAATTGTCATTGTCACGACCCAATATCCAATCGAATCGTGATGACACCTAACTAAAATCGCTAGGTAAGCTAAACAATATATGATACAACTCAAATAATACTCATCAATAAAGTATAATAAATAAGATTGTGAAAATCAATACAACTATCCCAAAGACTAATAGTACAAGTCATGAACCATTAAAATTTATATTTACAACACTAGTACGAAGAAAATGCAACATATGTTTGAATTTACATAAACAAAATTACAAATCCTAAACTACCATGAACGAAGAGATAGCTTGCCTCTGGAATGTTGGTACGTCTTCAATGCTAGCACGTGTCCTCCACAACAACTCAGTTCCAAAATCTGCACGCAAGGTGCAGAAGTGTAGTATGAGTACAATTGATTTCATGTACTCAGTAAGTATCTTGACTAACCCCGGTGAAGTATTAACAAGGTTTTTAGTTAAAAGATTCTCACTTTATATAACTTGTGTAACTCAATAACAAGTACAATACAGAAAAGTACCCAAGAAAACAACCACAGAACAACGGATATCAAAATAAAGGTGCACAATTAAAGAATAGGTAATAAGCAAGCCTTTTCAATTAAACATGTCAAAGCAAATTGTCACGACCCAAAATCCCAATTCATAGGGTCGTGATGTCGCTTAATACCGCTTGCTAGGCAAGCAAACACATAGCAATAAATAAGAAGGAAAAGAAACTAACAGTTAACAACATTCTAATATCACACATTAAAGGTAACTCAAAAAAATACAATGTGAGTCTAAAATATGACACCGACGGTCAACCATACCAAGATATGGAGTTACGAGTACATGAGCTACTAGAGTTTACTAAATACATTATCTTGAAAGAAGTACAATATTGTCTCGTAAAAAGAAACAATACAAAAGAAATGGAAAGATGACTCTAAGGCATGCGAATGGAATACAGTTCTACATTGAGTCGCCTATCTGCATCCACTAAGCATCTCTCAGGACTCTGCTAGTACTAATATTTTAATCTGCACAAAAAGTACAGAAATATAGTATGAGTATAACCAACCCTATATATTCCGTAAGTGTCGAGATTAACCCCGACGAGGTAGTGACGAGACTAAGACAAGACACATACATATAATCTGTGCATTTAGGTGATAAGAAATAGCGAGATAACAAGTAAAAATAACGGGTAAGATAATTGGATAATAACATGTGACAGAGTTAACAAGTATATAAGTAAAGATATAAAGAACGAGAGAAAAAAAGAAAGGTATTACTAAAGTAAACCACAACGTATGCTTCTACAAGTAGTTCCAAACAAACCTTTCAAAACAACTGAGAAATAACATAGCCAAGTCCTCCGTTCATATAGTAAAAAGACAAAACATAAGGTAACGTAACAATAGCACGGAAACATCCGTCGTGCATATTCACTCTTTCTCGCAAGCACGGAAGCACCCGTCGTGCAATATCTCTCGTCTCGCAGCACGAAAATACCCGTCGTATAATATCTCTTAACCTTACAGCACGGAAGCACCGGTCGTGTAATATCACTCTTCCTCAATACAAACACATAAAATCAGTACCAAACATGATGAGGAACAACAATAATATAAACTTTTTTTAAATAATTATTTTGTTCAATGTGAACTCTATTTTAAAAGGGGTAAAAAGATTGAGCGTTGGTAACTTTTTCATTACTTTTTTCTAATTTGTACATTTTTATTCCTAATCATATTTAATACTAAATGATAGCTTTGACCTCTCTTTCCTTCTCCTTTTTTTGGGTTCGAGCGTTCTTTTCTTCGTGTGAAGGATACATGACAAAAAAAAAAAAACTACAAATCATATTCATTTTTTTAATCTCCAAATAGACCAATGGAAAAAATTAAATTAGAATCTGATTATTTTGGTAGTAATCTGTGGATACTGAATAAACCAACATATATATGCAAGTAAATGATAACCTGAAACTTACTACATTAGCAATCCATTAAATACCAAGTAGTTTTCATTTATCACACCAGGAGAGTAGTAAATAATTATAAACAATAAGAAGTTACTGACATGCAAAAAAAAAAAAAGTTTGTACCCCCTCCAAAATAATCCAACAAATCAATAAACCACAATATAGACAACATATCGAAGGTAAAACAATAAAGTCACAGCAACTAAAGAACAAAATAAAAAAAATAGAGTTAATTCCATCCATACTCAATATACAGTTTGGCAGTACAATGCAGCCGAAATTTCCAACTCAAATTTATTCTAATCTGTGAATGAAAACTCATAACATAGAGAATCTAGAGGAAGAGAAAAATAGAAATATATATATATATAGAGAGAGAGAGAGAGAGAGAGAGAGAGAGAATAATATGAATCCTAATTGAGGTTAACTTTGACAAAAGTGTATGAATCTTGTTGATATCAACGGTAAATCTTAAATAGTACGATTCTATCTAATATAATCTATCTTTGAGAAATAACTTAATTTTTATAGAATTTTTAATTTTTTTTGTCAATCAACATTTAGCTTTCTAACATTCGTGTCTTTATAATAGTAAAAATAATAATATAGGTAGATAAATAGATATAAATATAAATATAAATATAGATATAGATAAAAAGATATATATAATAAGGTATAAAAATATATGCATTGTTGCAAAAGAAATACTCCATCAATTATGGGGATGTCAGTGCAATATATTGTGTTGGGCTATATATTTGTGTAAATTTCCCAATAATGTATGCATTAGATATGTAAAAATGTACTATATGCAAGTATAAAAAGAACAGAGAGAAAATCACCCGCCAATATTCGCATTTCGGAGTGCAAAGAATCTTGGGTCCCCAACCATGGCGACTCGGCGGCGGATATTCAAGAAGTACCTGATCGCCGTGACCGGCTTATCTGGCGCCGCAGTTACCTTTCAAACCCTAAACCTTAACTCTCTCCCATTTTCCACAGATTCGCCGTTCATCAACGGCGTCATTCGCTCCTCCCGAGCTCTCCTCACGGTGCCCTTTTTGTTGTTGTTGAAATTCGCAATCAGTGAACTTAGTTTTCCTGCGCCACTGATTTATATTTGTATTTTGTTTTCTATTCGTGAAGATTACTTCCAGTGTGGTTGACTACAAGTACTCTTTGTACGGCTTCAATCCTGATAGTGATGAGTATCGTCTTGCTCTTTCTAAGGTTTGCACTTTAAATGCCTTCTTGTAATCTGTTGTTCAGTAGTTTCATATGTGAATCTAAAATGACATAGTGATGATTAATTTCTTGAACTAGTTAAGCACTCATATGTGGTTACACTGGCAGAGCCAGGATTTTATGCAAGGGGATTCAAGAATGTTACACCTGAGATTTGAACCTATGATCTAAATCAATTTTTGAACCCCTTTTCCACTTTACTAGAAATTTTCCTAAGGTAAGGAGATTCAACAACTTATATATAACCCAAAATTTTTTCCCCCTATTTTGCAGCATATAATTTTTTGGCGAAGAGGATTCAATTGAACCCCCTTTCTCCTAGCTAGCTCCGCCCATTATGGTTTACATAATTCATGTAGTGTCAGTGTCTACTTCTTGCTAAATAAGTTGAGACTTCCAAATGATGGGGTACTATGCAAAATTTTGTTCTTTTAAGAATATGATAGGAAATTAAAATTGGACGTAAATACCTGCTTGTAACTTGAAGCACTACTATTTTGTGACAGAATTTGCTCATTCAACCCAAAAAGAGATAAGAGTAGCAGACCTTTGATCTTTGATAAGTAAGATAAACTTTATCCAGATAGGCATTGTAAGGCTGCCCCAAGTAGGTGTAAGAAGCTTAATATTTACCAAGATTGTGGGCGCTTTAATACCACGTGAAAAAGAATCAATACATTTAATCTAAAACCTTAAGGCTATAGGTGGAGTACCCTAGGGCCTCATAAAATCTGTTTGGAAATCATTACACAATCAATGTGGAAGGGGTATTCTCGAACAATTTTTTCTCCCTCAAAATATCAAATTAAGTTCATTCAGTTTTTTTTTCCGACGATGATGCCATTTTTTAATTGTCATAGAATCTCACAACTTTCTTGCTTTATGAGTTATCCCAAGAGAATGTTCTTCTTAGTTGTGATATGCAATTGATTGTGGAAGGGATCCGGTAGCATTCTGCAACTCCAAACATATACTGAAGACACAACTAGCTCACATGAAATTGATATAGTGTGGAAATGGAGAACCCCTATCACACCACTCTGTTCTGTTTAATTATTTAGTTATCCTTCTTCCCTTTAGGTACATCTAAGGTCAGCAAAGAGAATTTTGACTATGTGTGACGCCAATAAAGGTAGTTATGTCAAAGCCGGTCAGTTTGTTGCAGCCATTAGGCAAGTGCCTAAAGAATACTCAACATCACTTTCATCATTACAGGATCAGGTTCTATATTTGGTTAATTGAAGTCTTATGTTCTCATTGCTCTATTTGGAACTACTCTATGTAATTGAATTATATTGAAACTGCTTTCTTTTGCTGATCTGTTATCTGTTACAATATAGGCTGTTCCTTGTCAGTTTGAAGCCATTAAAGAAGTGCTACTCAGAAATCTGGGTCCAAATTTTTCAGATATGTAGGTAGTTGCTGATGAAGGGAAAATTCAAATTTTCTGTAATGTAGCTCTGCTGATTCTTTTTCTTTTACCGATTTTAAAAAAATGCTCTGCTGTACCATAAAATTTTCTGGAAAAGCGGAGAAAAAGCTCTTGCTTTTCACTGTCCAGTTTAAGAAAAGCAGTGAATAAAAATCAGCCAGCTAAGTTATTTTATGCTTATGCTTTTAACTGGTAGGGTTTCTTGATACTCTTTTATTTGCTTTGTGACTAGATTTTTCTCCTTTGATGAGCAACCGGTTGCTGCTGCCTCTATTGCTCAAGTACACCATGCTGTTTTAAAAGACCACCAAGAAGTGGCAGTGAAGGTCTGCATTGCTACTTACTGTATGCTGGACATTTTGAGAAAGTCTTTTCTGTTATTCTTTTTGTAACATTTTGCATGTCAGTGCAACTACAGAAGGCTATTCTTACTTTTGAAAGTAATTGTTTGGTCTCATTACTCGTTTGTTTCTTCCCGGAAGAGTGAAGCCTTTAGTTGTACTGATAGTTCTTCTACATGCATTATTCTCAGAGTTTGAATGAGGTGTGAAATTATTGAGTTTATTATCGAGTTTTAGAGATTCACTATGAGAAATTAGTTGGGTGGCTTCTTATGATTTAACTGTAGCGTCAATTTGATAATGGACATTTATTATAAAAAAGTTAGTGATGTAGCATTTGTTTGATAATAGACATCAGTTCTGTAAGTGTATTAAAATTCATTTAATGTATAGCCAGTTTTTCCATATGAGTATCAGTGTTTTTAATATGTAATCATTTGTTCTCTGAGAGACTTGGTGATTTAGTAAACATGTTAGAAGCGCTACAGTGTCGTAATAATCTGATATGAGGATATCATATGTCCTATAAAGAGATTCACAATTTAGGGACTTCTTTCATCCTTGTGCAGGTGCAGTACCCTGGATTGGAGTATCAAATGAAATTTGACCTTGCAACCATGTCTTTCCTGTCGAAATCTGTTGGATTGGTATTGCCTATTTGTCTCTCACCTTATTACTTTTTTTTTTCGTTCCGTTTTTGTCTTTGTATCTGCTCTTATATATTTCTTATGCTCTAACTCGGAAGGCCATACGTTCTAAAAGTTTAGATATGTGAATATAAAATATATGGTTAGTTCCCTTGAGCAGGGCATGAATCTAGTGTTGTTTTTTTCTTTTAGTTTTCTGTGTTGTATGAAACTGGATATTCAAGTCTTGCTTCAACTCCTTGTAACTTGTTGATTTGCTGGTGCCAATTCCCCTTTTGCTGTTTTCTTTTGTTTTTAAGCTAGGTAAAGTATGGCATGCATGTAATTCATCAAACCGCATGAATCATGTCTAATACAAGTAATAAATGAAACCAAAATGCCTGAAAGTGTCCTCATGATTTTCTAGTTCTTGTATCAGTGGCGGAGTATTGTGCCGTATTCCAATATATAAAAAAATAGCTGTGAAATATTGCAGGATCTGATAAAGCATAAGAGAATGATTGCGTACCTTTATCTGCATAGGGTCTGGGTACTCTGGATGCGGAGCCGTTGTGGTTGTGCATCATTGGCACACTGCTGATACTTGGACAGTCAAGAATTCTTGATAGCTACTTGTAGGGCCAAGTCAGACCACATCTTTTAGTTTTGTTATCCTACTAAACCTCTAGCCAGGCTAATCCCTTTCTAGGGAAAAAAAAAGAATTGCTAATCAGATGGGTAAACAGTGCGTCTGACTCCAACAAGTAAAATAAATGACGAGATTAAAAATGTCATTTCTTTTGGGCAATGTGTGCAGTTGACTGAGGAGTTGGAATGGCATAATTATGTATCTATTTAACTTTAACCTCTAGGTGACAGTAATATTTGTCAGTCTTTTGATTGTGGTTGCTACTAAATTTATCCACCTTTTATTGTCATTTTCCGAGTTTAGGGTGTTGCGGTGTGGATTGATCAGTTCTTATTGTAAGAATATCATGTAAAATCATCTTCCATTCAATAGAAAATTCTTTCAATTTAATGAAAGAGATTCTCATATTCCCACTTTAAGTCTGGGCAAGGCATGCAGTTGATTGGAGAAGTTGGAATAGCATAGTTATGTATTCTTTTTAACTTTAACCTCTAGGTTGTGGTGTATTTATAGTCCTTTGATTGTGGTTGCTACTAACTTTATGCACCTTTCATTTTCCAAGTTTAGGTGTTGTGGTGTGGATTGATAAGTTCCTTTTGTAGGAACATCATGTAAAGTTCTTTTGTGTTCCAGATCTATTTTCTGATGCGGTGGTGCCTCTTTTGATTCTTATGTTCAAATATCATTATACTGATTCAACATTCTAACCTTTTCCCCTTATTTGGTTGATACATACTATGACTTTTCTGCAGCTCTTCCCTGAATACAGGTTTCAGTGGCTTGTATCGGAATTTGAAAAATCTATTGCTTCTGAACTTGGTGCGTAATTTCAATTCCAAGAATTGTTTTGAAACATCTGTCTGGATCTCTTCTCTGTTTTATTTTGTCCTTACTCTGCTGTAGGAGGTCTATAGTTCCCTATCACAGCTAGAATTTTATTTTCCAAAATTTTGGTAATTTTTCTTTGGGCGAGAGGTGCTAAAATCAATTAAAATAGACAACCACTCTTTTCTAGTTTCCTCTTCTTGTTCCCCATCCTTGTGGCATTTTCTTGAGATCTTTGGTTGTAGGAATAGAAAAAAATTAGGAATGGGCACATATGTGATGATTAAATTGTCAGCAATAAGGTTGACGAATGGAAGATCTAAGTGTCATAAGCAACAGTCTATGGGCAGTGAGTAGTAACTTCTGAGGTTGAAAGGTGAAACTAATTCTTGAAAATCTATTGAAATTGTTGAGCAGTTGCCTATACTTTCATGGTTTTCTTGGCAATCCCGTTGGAACAACAATATCAGTATTTTGCTAAGCTTGAATTAAGTCCCTTATTATTGATTCTTCCACAATGAACCTAGACCTGCATCTTAGAATTGTAGATATTCCATAAATACATAGCAGTAGTAGGATTCTTTTTATTGATTCTTTCCTTATTTAGATTCAATATGCATGTATGTATATCTTAGTATTTCTTGGAATAATATACAAGGGAATTCTCTCAAATCCCTTGCTTTTTACATGGTATCAAAGCGGGATCTTTTGCTTCGTCGAAGTTAGTCAGAAACATCACCGGGGGTTGACGTGGTCAGCAGTGGCGAAGCCAGAAAATTTAATAAGGATGTTCAACATTAAATACCCTTTGCTAGTGGCCTATGCACATAAAGCAACATCAAATTAAATATGAATAGCGGTGTATCTGAAGGGAGACAGGTGGTGGAATGGAGAGGTGCAAGGAAAAGTGGAAACCAAGAAAGCGGCGTATCTGAAGCTAGTGGAAAGTGTAGACGAGGAGGAGAAGAGGGCGAATAGGGAGCAATATAAGTTGGCTAAGAAAGAGGCAAAGCTAGCAGTTACGGTGGCCAAACTACAACTTTTAATCGTTTGTATGAGGAACTCGAGGGCCGAGATGGGGATAAGAGGTTGTTCAAGTTAGCCAAGGCGCGAGAAAGGAAGGCTCGTGACTTGGACCAAGTGAAGTGCATCAAGGACGAAGAAGGTAAAGTTTTGTTGGACGGGGGACTTATCCGTCGGAGATGGCAGACCTACTTACATAGTCTCTTGAACGACGAGGGGGACAAGAGCATTGTACTGGGTGATTTGGAACTCTCCGGGAGTCGTTGTGACTTTGGGTATTGTAGGCGGATTAGAGTTGATGAAGTTGAGGGGGGTATGCGTAAGATGAGCAGGGGCAAAGCTACCAGGTCGGATGAAATCAAAATACCAGTTTTGGAAGTGTGCGGGCAAGGCGGGCTTAGAGTGGCTACTATCGGGGTATCAAGCTGCTTAGCCATACTATGAAAGTTAGGGAGAGAGCGGTAGGGCTAAGGGTGAGGAGTGTGTTTATCTCCGAGAACCAGTTCGGGTTTATGCCGGGGCGTTCGACTACAAAAGCCATCCATCTTGTTAGGAGATTGATGGAGCAGTATAGGGAGAGGAAGAAGGACTTGCATATAGTGTTCATCGACTTAGAAAAGATGTACGATAAAGTTCCGAGGGAGGTTTTGTGGAGATGTTTGGAGGCTAGAGGTGTACCTGTTGCCTACGTTAGGGTGATTAAGGACATGTATGATGGAGCAAAGACCCGAGTGAGGACGGTGGGTGGGGATTCAGACCATTTTCCGGTTATGATGGGGTTGCATCAGGGGTCGGCACTCAACCCTTTTTGTTTGCCCTGGCGATGGACGTACTGATGCGCCACATCCAATGGGAGGTGCCGTGATGCATGCTATTTGCAGATGATATTGTATTGATTGACGAGACGCGAGCCGGTGTGAACGCGCAGTTAGAGGTATGGAGACAGACCCTGGAGTCTAAAGGTTTCAAGTTGAGCAGGGCCAATACACAATACTTGGAGTGTAAGTTCAGCGGTGAGACTCAAGGAAGGGAAGGTGAGGTGAGGCTGGACTCGCAGGTCATCCCTAGGAGAAGAAGTTTTAAGTACCTTGGGTCTATTATTCAGGGGGATGGGGAGATTGATGAAGATGTCACACATCGTATTGGGGCGGGATGGATGAAATGGAGACTCGCTTCCGGCGTTTTGTGTGACAAGAAGGTGCCACCGAAACTTAAAGGTAAGTTCTACAGAGTGGTGGTCAGCCCGATGATGTTGTATGAGGCTGAGTGTTGGCCAGTCAAGGTAGCAGAGATGAAGATGTTGAGATGGATGTGCAGGCACACCAGGTTAGATAAGATTAGGAATGGGGTTATTCGCGACAAGGTGGGTGTGGCTCCTATTGTGGACAAGATGCGGGAAGCGCGACTTAGGTGGTTTGGTCATGTGAGGAGGAGCACAGACGCCTCGATGAGGAGGTGTGAGGTTGACATTGGAGGGCCTACAGAGAGATAGAGGTAGGCCAAATAAGAGGTGGGTAGAGGTGATTAGGCAAGACATGGCGCTGCTTCAGCTGACCGAGGACATGACCCTTGATAGGAAGGTATGGAGGTCGAGGATTAGAGTAGTAGAGTAGGTAGTCTAGAGTGTTCATAACAGTAGTATTGGCACGCAATCTCGCTTTCGGTTGGTAGTAGGTTTTTATGACTAACTGTTTTTTTCTTTCATTGTTGATCACCTTACTATCTTGTTTTTATTCTGCTTTTTATAAGGCTTTTTGGTGCTGTCCCTTGTCTATATTTTCATTAATGTGGTGCTTATGTTTTCGTGAGCCGAGGGTCTATCAAAAACAACCTCTTTATCCTCACAAGGTAGGGGTAAGGTCTGCGTACACACTACCCTCTCCAGACCTCACAGTATGAGATAATACTGGGTATGTTGTTAAATTAAATATGAATGACAATACTAAAAGGTTTTTAAAAGGGAAAACAATTATTATACAATATAAATTATTGAAGAAAATATCAATAAAGAAAATGTAGACGTATGCAAATCCCAATACTTTCTTGGTCCACTTATATATTTTTTCTTCTTGCGCGAGAGCAAGCGTAGATTATAATATACAGATACTAAATCTTTGGCTCTTGAAGTTGCTAATTTTTTATATCAAAGAATAAGTACTCTAATTCCTTTCACAACAAGATTAAGAAGCTTGTCGGGAAAGTAACTTGTAAGACAATTTTGCAGAGTAGGGTCGAGATATCTTGATTTTCCCATTGAGAAAGAGACTTCTCATACATCATAGCCTCTGGCTCACTAAAATAACCACTCGCACTACAAAAGTTCTATACTCTAAAGAAACTTGCATCATTTCATTTGAACTTTTGAAGTATCTTTGGATGTATTTGACCCTATCAATGAAATCTCTCTATAATCATTAGGAGTAAGCCTTCGAATTCCATTTTCACCTTGAAGCCTTGATTCATGATAGTATTTTGGAACTAATGAGTGTGCCATACAATGCAAAGTGGAGTTACTTTTGATCCACCTAGCCAAAAATTTCTTGAATTGTATCAAAAAAATCCGATTGATCGGTAATAAGATCCTTCTCCTCGTTCTTAAAGATAATTTTCTTCACTTCCTCAATCATTGTATCATACATGTCATAAATAAAATGCAACATTGGACAATCAAGATCGACACTTCTAAGCATAGATACAATAAGTTATGTAAATTTCAAAAAGTAATCAATACTATCCCATCATTCATCATTCATTATAAGAGATTCTATTTCTCGTGTTTTCGCTTCAATTCCTTTATTTTTCATTCATCATCCATCTCTTATAAGGAATGATAAATGATAGGGTAATTGACTACTTCTTAAAGTTTATGGAGACTATTGTATCTATGCTTAGAAGAACCGATTTTGATTGTCCAAAGCACATCTTATTTATGACATGTGAGACGCAATGATTAAGAAAGTGAAGAACATTATCTTTGAGCACGATGAGAAGGATCGTATTACCGATCAACGAATTATTTTTGATACAATCGAAGAAATTCTTTGTGGCTAGGTGAAACAAAAGTAACACCCCTTTGCATTCTTTGCACACTCATTGATTCCAAAATATTATCATGAATCACGGCTTCAAGGTGAAAATGGAATTGGAAGGCTTGCTCCTAATGGAGATAGATAGATTTCATTGATAAGGTCAAGTACTTCAAAGATACTTTAAAAGTTCAAATGAAATGAAGCAAGTTTCTTTGGAATATGAAGTATTTTACGGTGGGAGTGGTTATTTAAGTGAGCCAAGTCTGATTGAGGCTATGATGTACGAGGAGTCTCTTTCTTCGTGGGTAATTCAAGGTGTCTCGGCTCCACTATTACAAAACTTGGCTTACAAGTTCCTTTCGCAATTGGTTTCTTCCTCTTTTTTGTGAAAGGAATTAGAGTACATACTCTTTAATTCATAAATTAGCAACTTCAAGAGCCAAAAATTTGGTGTTTGTGCATTATAATCTACGCTTGCTCTCTCGCGAGAAGGAAAAATATTTAATTGGAACAAACAAGTATTGGGATTTAGATATCTCAACATTTTTTATTTGATATTTTTTTCAGTAATTTATTTTGCATGATAATTCTTTTCCCTTTTCAAAACTTTTAATATTTCTATTCATTTTCAATTTGATGTTGCTTTAGTTTGATATCGATGAGACGATTAATGATTTAATTGAGCTATCAATAGATGAACCTTAATTAGAAGTAGTGGTCTTTGGAGAAGAATTTGAAGATTTGGAAGGAGTTGAAGATATTGAGTAAGAAAGCTATGAGTAGCTAATTTGGCTATACCTAGGGGTGTCGATGGATATTTAAAAACCGACCGAACCGTACCGTACCAAACCGAATTTTAGGGTTCTTTTAACAAAACCGTAGGTTTTTATATAAATTTATAGCCGTACCGATAATTAGGGTAGGTTTTTTATTTTATGAAAATAAACCGAAAATACCGAACCATACCAAATAAATTTACAATGTGAACAATATATTTATATATTAAGTTTAAAAATAATAAAGCATTAAAATTTTTCTTGGGCCTTGGAATTATGAAACAGTTACAAGCTAACAAGTAATTAAACTCAAAATCCTAATTCCCAAACCTATTATGCTACTTCTATTGAAACTAAATTATTTTCAGCATGTTCACTAGCAAGACATAAGGTATTGTAGCGATTATGAGTAGCAATCTACAATGTATTGAATATGTTTCCTTTCGTATGATTTTTGATTTATCTTTTTGAATATTTAATCTTCTATAGACTTTATTCTTGAATCCCAACTTAGTTATTATTTTTCCACTCGTGTGATTTATATTGTTTTTGTATTTGCTTAGTTTCTTTTACGCTGATGTAGAATAGTTGATGGATCTATACTCCAGCCATCTTTCATATTTTCTTAATTCATCACCTTTTAAACTGTAAAAATGTCGAGTTTTGCTAAGTCCTATAAAAGTACGTATGTTATTGCATTCTACTTTTACTAGTGACTTTTACATGACATTAAAAAAAATTACCGAAAATTTACCGAACCATATCGATACCGAAGAGAAACCGACATGATTGGGACGGTTTCGAAAAGTGTAATTTTGGTTATACATAATAGAATAACCGAAAAATTGGTATGGTACAAATTTTATAAAATAACCGGCTGAACCGAATCATTGACACCCTAGTCTATACCTTCCCAGTTTTTTAGTTAAGTTCACATGTTCATAGTTCTTGACTTCTTGGTGAAGGGTGAAGTTCTACTTTGTGCATTGTATTTTTGGTTGTCATGTGATAACTAAATATGAATAGCTAATATGTGACTGAATTTCTAATTTGTGTTTTGCCAGTTTGGTAGTCTTGTGATTGAATAATTTTGAATAACTAAGTTATGAGATAAGTAAGTCGATGTTTATGTCTTAAATTTTAAAATTTCTATTTTCACTTTGTTAAGTTATCTTTTATTTTTCACATTTACTTTACAAGTTACATTCCTTATTTCAAGAGTAATGTCATTCTTGTTCTTGGATAAAAGGCTAGTTTTCTTTCATTTTATGTCTAATTATTTTAATTATATTTCTTCTACTTTAATGTCCTTTAAATATTTAGTTTGCTACTTTATTGTGTAAATTGTAGAAGAATGAAAGAAATATTGCCCATCTTGGAGAATGTCTAGAACTCTAACTGCTACTTGCTATGTCTATGGTTTGAGAAATTCTGAGAATGAAAGATTTGATTATTGGTTGCCCTCTACAACCTACTTGTAAGTTCTCCCCAAAATATCTCTCATAATTTTGGATAACACTATAGCTCTACTTTTAGAATTTAAAATTATTTTTATTCGAATCCCAACACCTTTCTCTATGCCCCCGGATCTTAAATTTAAATGTGTTATTGAAACCAAGAGACGGAGAAAGGTTACTCATCTACTTAGCTGTATTGGAGGTAGCAGTAAGTGCGGTACTGGTGCGAGAAGATAAAGTTAAACAATCTCCAATTTATTATATTAGTAAATCTTTGTTGGATGCTGAAACACATTATCTTCATTTAGAAAAACTAGCACTAGCATTGATAATGGCATCAAGAAAGTTACGACCTTATTTTCAAAGTCATTCCATTTATGTTGTAAGTACTTTTCCGTTAAGGAATATACTGCATAAACATGAGTTATTAGTGAGATTAGCTAAATGTCCATAGAACTTAGTGAATATGATATTATCTATGAGCCTAGAATCCCACCTATATATCCGCACCTATATCGGAACCTCGCACCCGAGTTCGAGCAACATTAAATTCCTTTACTGATTCTTGATATAGAAAATTTAACAAACTCATCAGCGAAGACAAGAGCTGTTTAGCGAAAGATGGACTAGGAGCAGCCACAACAAACTACTGGAGTAATAGATCCATGAAGAAGAGAGCAAAAATGGTAGAACAGACGTGACCCTGATATTTCGAAGCAGCCAGTGGTCCTTTGATCAAAAGCACCAAAGAATTTTGCTGGAATTGACAATGCAATGTCGGAGAGGTAGAGTGGGCTGAAATCCGCCATCTCACGCGCCTCCATGCGCCACTGCTGTGTTTTCTCCCGCAAAAGTCTCCCTTGCGCGTGAGGCTCACCTGCTTCCCAACCAGTCATTGGAGATGGTTTTTCCAGCAGGAATCCTCTTGTGTCCTACTATGGTAGTGGTAAAAACAAATTGGTCACTCCTTAGAGGTGATCCAAACAAACAGTGAATAAATTTTCTTAAAACGAAGAAAGGTTCCGAATCTTTGATCAGAGATCTGAGCCCTAGCGGCTCTGATACCATGTAATAGATGAGGAATGGCAGAATAACTTATGTATTATCCAATATGTGAGAGGTTTATATACATATACATGAACTCTAATTAAGGAAAGAATCACAAGATATTCTATGTATCCCTATATATTTGCTTGGCTATGTACGCGACACCAAAGGCTATTTACATTCATTCAGTAACATTTTGAGATATAAGGCTTTTATAGCTTTTTTTATCCTGTGTTTGAGTAAATTGGCTTTGCTACACATGATTTGGTTGCTCTACAGATTTTATTGCAGAGGCTAAAAACTTGGAGAAAACTGGCAAAAACTTTAACAACAACTGCATGGTTAAGGTTCCCCATGTCTTTTGGGTATGGCATTTCTGTACTTTATGTCAAAGTTACAGCGGTTGCATTTTATTTGCTTGCAGTATTTAGCAGTGAAGATTTCTTGATACTGTTTAACTTAAAGTGATTATCTCATATATATGAAGGATTTAACGACAAAGCAGGTTCTGACGATGCAGTTTTGCAAAGGCCATAAGGTATAGCCTTCAGCCTGCTTCAGGTGGAATTGTGTTTTTTTTTTAAGTCAACTTAGCATCTTGGATAAATTCAAATGTCTGTTTAGCTCTATATAGACAGGATGAATGGCTATAGGGCTCTTTGATTTACTTGGTTAAGCAAAAATTTCTGTAAGCATGTTAAACAAAAGTTTTCCCCTCACATCTCGGTTTGAGTTATATAACAATAGATGATATAGGAGCTGTTATTTTAGACCTAATGGGGAGGAAATTCTTGTGGATATCTGATGTGGCCTTTTTGTTTTAGCATAGCCATATGGCATATACATAAAGATATGGAAACATTTTCAGTATTCACAACCATACACAAAATTTCCTGAAAGGAAGGCGCAAAATATGATCTGAAAAGTGGAGTGGATGATAAAAAGATCTGGATTATATTGAAAAAGACCTTTTTTTTAGTCCATGAAATGCTTGAAGGATTTATAGCCTATGTTGCTCGGTCCTAAAATGCTGTTGTACCCGTATCAGGTCCTCCAACAATGCACTAGTTTTGGAGGATCGACACGCACCCGGCGGAATTATTGAAGAGTCCAAGCAACATAGTTTATAGATTCCTCTTGTGGCTTGTCAAGAATGAAATGCATTTTGGCTTGGAACCTGTTCTTTACTTTCATCGGCATCACTCTAAAATAGTGATCACTATTTGCTCGGAGATGAAGGGGAGCCTTGGCATAACTGGTAAAGTTGCTGCTATGTGATCTGCAGGTCACTGGTTCGAGCCGTGGAAACAGCCTTTTGCAGAAATGCAGGGTAAGGCTGCGTACAATAGACCCTTGTGGTCCGGCCCTTCTCCGGATTCCGCGCACAGCGGGAGCTTAGTGCACCGGCTTGCCCTTTTTTATTTGCTCGGAGTGTAATACAAGACTCGATGTCGATAAAGAACCAGATAATGCCAGGAACAAATATCCTCTTTTGCCATGAATTAAGATGAAAGTTAGTTGGGAGAAAGAATTAGATAATGTTATGTCAATGTGGCATAAATATAAACAACCTGACATATGGATGTTTTTTTTACATAAAATAACTTCACTCTCTCAACTGCTCTCATTCAGGAACAACAAAATGCCATGTCTCGTACTTTTCCACGAAGGATTAGTAGAGTCCACTGTGGAAATAACAGATAAAAGGACAAAATGTAGGGGGGAACGAGATAATTCATTCATTTCTAAATTAGGGAATTTCATGTGCTTGCAATTTCTTGATAGATCCATTATGCTCGACGTTGATGATTTTTTTAGTATATTCATGACTTTAGGACTTAAATGTACATTATTATTATTTATTTATTTATATATTTATTATTATTTACTCTTATTAGGTAATAGTTCTATGTATTTACTAATAAGAAAATGCTAATTACTTGCCTTGAATGAACTTAGTAACACATGAAGCGGTAAATCATACTTTTCAATTACCCATTCTCTTAAAAGGATTTATCGTGATCATAAACTATGAAATGGTAATTGCCCAATTGGACACAAATGACAGATTCTTGTATTTGGGACATGTCAAAATTAAATAGAAGAAGAACAACTATATTAGGAGTCGGCGTTTGTCTTGTGTTTAAATTCTAATATTTTGATTAATCATAATTTTGTATAATTTTTAAATTATACATTCAGCTTTCACGCTGTGAAACAATAAATGTAACAAGTCCTTGAGATAATTGGTCGATTTGACTCTCGCTAAACATAACAGGGTAATTGAGATAGGGCAGGGGGACTTTTTGAAAGATAAGCTTGATCAATTTTAGAGAAAATTGTTTACCCTTCTTTGGTTTTGTAAACTCCATTTTTTGACACATTCATGCTATTCTATCCAACTTAATGAACGTTAGGTACGACTCTTGACTCCTTGCTGATATGTGTTATTAACAGGAAATTCCTTAGCTTTCAGGTCGATGACTTGGATTTTCTGAAGCAAAGAGGAATTAGCCCAGTCAAGGTTTGTCTTATTTAGCAAGATAATAGTCTTATTTTTGTTTCAAACTGAAGAATGTTTGCCTTTATCATTCTGGTTTAGCTCATTCTCAAAGTTATGGACAGTGTTAGTGCCTTTAGCTGCTTTTCATTTCTGAGATTCCTTATTTCCTTTTTCCTCATTTGGGTTATTAGGTTGCAAAAGTTTTGGCAGAAGTGTTTGCAGAAATGATTTTTATTCATGGTTTTCTGCATGGAGATCTACATCCTGGTAATATATTAGTCTCCCCTGAAGGGAAGAATGGCTTTTCTTTAGGTATGCATCTATTCCTTTCTTTAAGCTACCTATTCTCTTTAAAAGGTCACCTTTGTCAAATAAAGATTCCCTTGGATATTCTGCTTATTTGCAGTTCTGTTAGATTTTGGGATTTGTAAGCACTTGGATGAGGATTTCAGATTGAAGTATTGCCAGCTTTGGGAGGCTTTGGTAGTTATGGACTCAACCAAAATACAGCAGATAGGAGAATACTTTGGCGTTGGAAAGTACTCAAGATACTTTCCTGTCATATTTACAGGAAGAACTATTGACAGGTACTTGTATACTCCTTTACTTAACAAATTAATTGCACCAAAGGATTTCGAAGCTACTGAAACTAATTGTAAAATGGATTTGGAATGCAACGTTCAGTAGTTGATCTAGGAAAGGATTTCGAATAGCACCTGAAGAGAGTAATGTAAAGCCATCGGAAATTGCTTTAAATTATTAGGTACTTATTGGAATAATTCCGAGCCATTAAAATTCTTCTAAGAACATATTTTATTTGGATTCATCAGTTTCAAATTGTTCTTTTGTTAGAACTTCAATCTGTCACTTTCAAATTGTTCTTTATATTCAGAACTTTGTACGAAAATAAGAGCAGAAAATGAGGTTGTAGAGGAAAAGAGAATAGTTGATGCATATATCTGAGCTATAACGGGTAGCGCGGTGCACTAAGTTCCCGCTATGCACAGGGTCCGCAAACGGGTCGAAGCACATTTTTTTCAAGTCACTTTGGATCTATAGATTTGAATTGTAAACTAGAGAAAAAGAGATTTAGGAAGTGTTGCCATAAATGCTTCTCAATTCCTCTGATTAAATTGTTTAGATGTGGTGCATTAAAGGAATCCTTGTTTGTAATGATTGGAACCCGATGAAGCGGGGGACTTCATATTGACCAAGTTTAGATTAGACTGTTCTTCACAATCGTTGTTCTCCACCTTTGCTGTGCTTACGATTTATAGGAAATGGTCTTTGGCTTGTTCATTATTTAAATATGGTTCATTTTATTTTAAATCAAATTCATACTTAATAGTGTTCTTCAATTGACGGTGTGGATACTAGATATTGACCAGTTTGAGATGTTAGTATTACGGTGTCGATCCATTTACATAATTTATATATGCATTCTTAGTTGAATTTAAGTGTAATTTTTGATTAAATTTTGAAGGTACAGTGGGTTGATAAGTTTGTGTAAAGCATAAATTGTAGAGATGGGATACAATTTTTTATAGGTTTACAAGATGCCTCCTCACGTGCAAGCCGAATTTCTTCCAAGAATGAGACTGCATGATTTGATACCATGTGAAAGAAGTTCAGCCTCTAACATAAACTTGTAAGACTATGAGTAGAGTGAGCCAATTCCTTTATTAACCTTTTTGGATTTCCTGGTACAATTGATATGAACCATTTATTTAACTCAACATCCTCTTGCACGTATAACCACATTTTAGAGTTCACACAAAACTTTAACATTGACTTACAAGTGTGAAAACAGATTTGCCAAAGGTTAGCTTGATGTCATGTTGAATTATGTGCAAGTCGAATTTATAGTTCAAGTTGTTAGACAAGACACTTTTATTTATTTAATATTAGGTTTACAATGGATACACTCATAAAGAAATTTATTGCTAATTTTTCACATCTCATAGCTTTATTGATCATTATTTATGAATGCTTGCTTAGTTGGGGAGGTTGGGTTACGGTGTTACTCAACTCTTATGCCCCAACCTATTTTCTCCGGTTGAACATTGAGTGGATTATGTCATGGCCACAATTGTTCTACATACCAGTTCCAACCCGCTTATCTACAAACCCTAGACCTTTAAGGTCTCGTTCTCTCAGACGCCTGAGAATGTCAGTTACTAGGGCCTGACCTTGCTTTTCCTTAGAGTACTTGCGCAACATACATGATTGGGAAGAAAAGGGAGAGATAGCAAGAAGGAAGTTAAAAGAGGTGGGTGAGGGCTATTTTGTTAGGAGGGAAAATAGGGGGGGGGGGGGTATTGTAATACTCCTGCACGTTCATGATAATTGTAATTCAAAGTAAACTTGATGTAACTCTTGCTGGCAACTTTTGTGCTAACAGTAAATCGGCACTTGGGAGAGGAATGTCCGCTGAAGAAAAGAAGAACCTGAAGCAGGAATTGAAGTCTCTTAAAATGGAGGACATATCTTCCTTCATGGAATCTCTGCCTGCTGATTTTCTCACAGTATTGCGTACCGAGTAAGGATGGTTGTGTTTCCCTTCTTTCTCCTTTCCTCGTTTGAATAATGATATTTGATTTGTAATGCTAAAATCTCTTAAATTCAGTGGGCTCCTAAGATCTCTGATCAGCAAGTTGGGTGCTCCCTTGCGAGTCCGATTACTAGCATATGCTGAATATGCACTATATGGTCTTTCTTTGAAGGTTGACTCTACATCTGGTAAGCTTCATCTTTCTTGTAGTATCCTTCAGGTCTTGACAAGTTTTTAGCAAGCCATCTCAAATTAAGGGTCCTCTTTCTTCCAAATTGAGACCTTCCAAAAATAATTTTTTGATTTCCAAACTATTAATTAGAATAACATTATGTTGAGTTATTTAATTTGTCATTTAAAATATTTGGAAATAAAGAAGAAAGTGAAAGCTATGATTTCTTAACTTGCACGATCCTACTGAAGGGATTTTCAATTTGGTGCGCATGTGAATTTGAATCTTATTGCTCAATGGTTTTCTGAAGGAGGTTATTAACTAATTATTGCTTCCTGTTTGTGTTTCTTAAGCCGAGGGTCTATCGGAAACAACCTCTCTACCCTCACAAGGTAGGGGTAAGGCCTGCGTACGCACTACCCCAGACCCCACTTGTGGGATTACATAGGGTTTTTGGTTGTTGTTGTTGTTATTAACTAATTATTGACCTATGATGTTCTCTCTTCCTGCCTTTTGTTTGGATTTCGGTTTAAATTGCATAAAAAACATTCAGATTCCGCCATAGAAGTCATGCTCTCTAGATTCAAGACAGGCCTCCGCTACATCCAACTAAGACTCCTCTTTGGTAAGAATATATCGTTACATGCCTATTATGTATTCACACATGAAACCTTTTCTTTTTTTAGTTTAACCATTCGATATCTTAAAACTCATCAGCTGACTAATCCAGATTCGCGCTCCACATATGAACATACACCTAATGTCTCTCCTTGCAGGGATGTTGGAGTTTGTTTCATGGCTAGAAAACATCAAACAGGCGTCAACTAGGAGGTCTAAAAATTTGCTTGCCTCAGCTGGTTATGCCGTTAGGAACTTGTACCGTCCTTTATTGACCACATAATTTAGTCTGGCCAAATGCCGGAGCAGCTGTAATATTGAAGAAACTGTCTCATTTTCATGCCTTCATTTCTTAAGAAACTCTCTTATGTTCTAGGTCTAAAGGTATTTTGTGCAACTATACAAGCTTAAGCTTGTCAGAGATTATACAGGGGTCTTTAAGAAAGCGAAGTAGCAAACAATATGACTTAAAATTGCATGAAAGTTTACTCCAATTTTATATGATAGTATGTTCCAAAAAAAAGACATTTTTATATTTGAAAATTTTAATTTATACTTATTTATTTACCCTTAAAGACGTGCTCCTATAACCATGAAAATGTTATAATATGTTTAAGATCACAAGTTTTAAGGGTATTTTTGGCATGTGTTAAAAGTTTTTTAGTTTTTTAAGTATGTATCTAGTCAAACACAATTATATATAATGAAGCAAGGAAAGTAGGTAGTTTAAGCAACGAAGTCAAGAAACACATAATTTAGTTGACTAAAGAGAAAGTAACAATATAAATCAAGGGGATATTTCACATTGTTGCTCTAGTGGTGAACACTATCCACTTCCAACCAAGAGGTTGTGAATTCGAGTCACCCCAAGAGCAAGGTGGAGAGTTTTTGGAGGGAAGGAGCCGAGGGTCTATCGGAAACAGCCTCTCTACCCCAGAGTAGGGGTAAGGTCTGCGTACACACTACCCTTCCCAAACCCCAGTATTGGGATTATACTGAGGTGGTGTTGTTTGTATCCCATCTTGTCAGACAATGATCAATAATTGTTTTCAGCACACTGTAAATCTTCCATGATTCCTATAATCCATGTTGTCTGTCATGTTATGGTTATGGTTATCGAAGATCAACTATGCAGCAAAATTGAAAGATAACTAAATCCTTATGAAAGGTAAGTTTGGACATTTAAAATCACACAAATAATAGTTAGTTTGTTATTTTTCGCATTTTAGAAAAAGTAATTGTATACTGGGAAATCGCTTATTCGCTTCAACAGTAGCTTTGATAAAAAGGGGGTTAAAGGCAAGTGAATCGAAGATGATCCAAAACTCTTCGTTTGTTAGCTGGTTATATCCTTGAAACCATACAGAAGTTTGAGATAAAAAAAGAGCAATCTATGAAAATCAGATAATCGCCAAAGATACCAACGAGATAGAATATTCAACTTTTGTATTGGTTAGTGCTCTTTTTTCAAGGATCATATGGAGGGAGAGGGAGAGAGAGAGAGAGTCGTTTTCTGTTGTAATGGATCTGCCTTAGCTTCATTGAGAAGCTATCTATATAAAACAAGTAAGAGCCCTTTTCGTGATAAGATCTTTTGACAGTGCGTCTCTGGTTTAGCACAAAGCTTGACGATGGTAAAGCTCGATGATAGTTGATGTCAGATGGTTGGTGAGAATGCGTTCCAGCTTTGGGGCCAAGGTCAAAGGTAAAAGATCAGTTAGGCTTGGTGCCATTTCGTCACCGGTCAACAAGGGCCTTAATCACTTTGAGACAGCACCGTTTCCTCGAGACACTGGTTGCCACGATCTTGGAGCCTCAGGCAGGGCCACTCACCATGATAGCTTCAGTGCTGAATTTCTACTGGGGCCTGACTTACACATAGGAGTGGCAAACAGGCGGGTCGGGTTGGATATGGTTCGGGTCGAAAACGGGTAATGAAAAACGGATAAATTATCCGATCCGACCTATATTTAATACGGATAAAAAACGGGTTAACCGAGGGATAATATGGATAACAATATTATCCATGACTTCTTGAATATGAACTCTTTTTGGGAGAATTTCTAGTCTCCCAAACTTGAGGAACCCCCAATTTGAGGCTTTACAAATATAAAAGTTAAACACATTAGTTATCCATTGGTTACCTATTGGTTATCCATTTTCTAAATGGATAATATGGTTCTTATCCATATTTAACCCATTTTTAAAAAGTTCATTATCTAATCCATTTTTTTGTGAATAATATGAGTGGTTAACTGTGCTCTTTTAATCATTTTGCCACCCCTACTTACATGTGACGTATCCCTGTCGACCTACTCAGCAGGTCCGAATTTTCACCCCATACAGTAACTAAATATAGTTGGTGAAATAAAACATCACTTACAATTTGAAAACAAAAGGAGTAAAATATGTTAAGCTTCTTTATCTCGTCTGTCCTGCAAATGGTTTTGTGAATTGGGCAATGTATGAAATGGGACTCCCCGTGTTTGATGGTTCCTAATCTTTTTAACCGTCATTGCATAAGCATTAGTATGATTTACAGTGAGTTTGAGATTTTGAAATGGAGAAATTCGTGGTAAGGATTATGTTTACTTTCATTGTCCCTATGTGGTACTAATTCGGATTAATAGGACCATAAATTTCGAATATCGGGTTGTTCAAAGAAAAAAACAATAGTAAGAAGAAATCGAGTAATAGAAGTGCTAGAATTGCTATGCCGCTTTTAGAATTTGTTTAGTCTTGTGAACATATAATGGGTTTGGAAAATGCAAAAAAGAAGAATCAATTGATAGTACAAACATGTTGTTGTACGTGAAAGAAAGAAAAGCAGACAAAACAAATGAAAGAAAAGTCAAAAAGAGATAAAGTTATGATATATGCGCTTACATCGGCATTCTTATGATGTATGCGCTTACATCGACATTCTTATGATGTAAGCGCTTATGTCGGCATGACATTCAAATGCCTATAAAAGGGGTATGCATTTTCATTTGCAAATCATCCCTCAACTTCTTCTTTCTCTTTTCAATTAATAAAGAGCTATTCTTTGTGTGGCCGTATAGTAGGTAAAAATTGCCGAACCACATAAATCTTCTCTTGTCTTGTCTTGTACAATTTATTATTTTTCTCTTTTAAATATTTTTTCCCTTCTATTAGCCTGACACGTTTTCCAACAACTGATATCAGAGCACAAACAGTGTAATTCCGGTAGAAAAGTACGGTATCGGTGCAGGTACTATTCACAAGAATAGTGCGAAATTATTGATCATTGTTACTATTCACAGGCACTATTCACATAAATTATTTTTGTGAAAAATGGCATCGAAAGAAAGGAAGGTTAGGATTGACAAGTTCAATGACAAAGATTTTGGATTCTGAAAAATGCAAATAGATGATTATTTGTACAAGAAAAAATTACACTTACCTCTGACCGAGGTAAAACCAGAGAATATGGCCAAAAGGGATTGGGATCTATTAGATCGCCAAGCTCTTTGTGTGATTCGTTTGACGCTAACACGAAATGTGGCCTTTAACATCATTAACGAGAAGACCACTGCAGACCTGATGAAGGCGTAATCAAATATGTACGATAAGCCATCTGCTTCAAATAAAGTCTATTTGATTCGTCGATTGTTCAACTTAAAGATGACAGAAGGTGGATCTGTTACGGAACATATCAATGAGTTTAATGTAATATTAACTCAGTTGAGTTCTGTCAATATAACATTCGATGAGGAAGTCAGGGCATTGATTCTACTATCATCTCTACCAGAGAGTTGGTCTGCAACAGTAACTGCAGTTAGCAGTTCATCGGGAAGTACCAAACTCAAATTGGATGATGTTAGAGACTTGGTTCTAAGCGAAGATATTCGCCGGAGAGAATCACGTGATTCCCCAGGATCTGCTTTGAATACCGAAAGCAGGGGGAGAAGCAGCTAAAGAGGACAAAGTCATGGTCGTGACAGATCAAAGTCAAGGAGAAAAGGGCAATCCAAAAATCGCAAAGATATTACGCGTTGGAATTGCGATAAAAGGGTCACTACAGTAGTCAGTGTAGAGAGCCAAAGAAGAAGAAGAACGATCAATACAAGGATGATAATTCAGCAAATGCAATTGCTGAACAAGTCGGTGATGCACTAATTTGTTGTGCAAACAGTCCAGTCGAACCTTGGATTATGGACTCAGGTGCATCCTTTCACTCTATATCATGCAAAGAATTATTGCATAATTATATTGCTGAAAAATTTGGGAAGGTTTATCTAGCAGACGGTGAACCTCTGGACATTGTCGGGAAAGGTGAAGTTCATATAAAAACTTCACAAGGCACGCTATAGAAATTGTAAAATGTCCGACATGTTCCTGGCCTCAAGAAAAATCTAATATCTATAGGTCAGATTGACAGTGAAGGATATACAACAACATTCGCCTAGAAGATAACCAAAGAAAATTTGGTTGTGGCACGAGGCTTCAAGAAGGGAACATTGTATGCAACTGTAATACAGAGAGATACTATAGCAACATTTGATCATGGCCGTGATAAAATATTGTGGCACCGGAGGCTCGGGCATATGAGTGAGAATGGAATGAAGTTGTTGGCATCCAAAGAAATATTGCCAAACCTAAAGCATGTTGAATTAGGTTTGTACGAAGATTGCATTTACGGAAAACAAAAGAGAGTTAGTTTCTCAAAGGCGGGAAGAACACCAAAGAAAGAGAAGCTGAAACTAGTGCATACAGATGTGTGGGGACCAAATCCTGTAACTTCTCTGGGAGGTTCACACTATTATGTCACATTCATTGATGCTTCCACAAGAAAGGTATGGGTTTATTACAAATAAATCTGATGTGTTTGTTACCTTTAAAAGATGGAAAGCTGAAGTTGAAAATCAGACAAGTCTAAAGTTAAAATGTTTGAAGTCTGGCAATGGAGGAAAGTATGATAGTCAAGAGTTTAAAGCATTCTGCTCGTAGAATGGGATTAGAATGATCAAGACAATTCCTGGAACACCAGAACAAAATGGCGTTACTAAGAGGATGAACAGAACCCTGAATGAACGATCCAGAAGTATGAGAATACATTCTGGATTGCCAAAGTATTTTTGGGCCGAGGCTGTTAACACGACAGCTTACCTCATAAATAGGGGACCCTCTGCACCGCTGAATTTTGAAATTCCTGAGGAGGTATGGACACGAAAGGAGGTAACTCTCTCACATCTGAAATTTTTTGGTTGTGTTGCTTATGTGTATGTAAACTCTAATAATAGAGATAAGCTTGATCCTAAAGCCAAGAAATGTTTCTTTATTGGCTATGGTGATGATAATTTTGGTTATCGATTTTGGGATGATCAGAATAGAAAGATCCTAAGACACAAGAATGTCATATTTAATGGAAATGTGATGTACAAAGACATGCCTGAAGTAGAACCAAAGTGCAGACAAACATCTGAAACAATTGAGTTAGAAGAAATATCAAAAAATGAAGTGGCTAGAGAGACTACAACTGGATCTGAAATTGAAGATGCCGAACCAGAAACCGAATCTGGATCAGAATTAGAACCAGAACCAGAACCAGAGATCGAATCAGATGGAGAACCAGATCTGGTGTCAGGACTTGAATCAAATTAGGGATCAGTTAATCCTGAACCTACATTAAGGAGATCTAAAAGAGTTAAGAATGCTTCAGATATGTTAACTCTCTCTCTCCACTATTTACTTCTGACTGATGCTGGAGAACCAGAGCATTTTGTCGAAGCAATGCAGGTGATAAGCTCTCATAAGTGGAAGCTAGCCATGAAGGAAAAGATGAATTCTCTTCAAAAGAATAAAACATGGATACTTACAGAGTTACCAAAAGGAAAGAAGGCATTGCAAAACAAGTGGGTGTACAGGGTCAAGGAAGAGCATGATGGTAAGAAGAGATACAAAGCACGATTAGTAGTAAAAGGTTTTCAGCAGAAGGAAGGGATTGACTACAACTAGATCTTCTCTCCTGTAGTCAAATTAACTACTATCAAGTTGGTGCTAAGTATCGTAGTTGCATAAAATTTGCATTTGGAGCAGCTAGATGTTAAAACTGCTTTCTTGCATGGTGACCTTGAAAAAGACATCTACATGAAGCAACCTGAAGGTTTTCAAGTTTCTGGTAAAGAAAACCTTATGTGTAAGTTGAAGAAGAGTTTGTATGGTTTGAAACAAGCACCCCGACAATGGCACAAGAAATTTGATGGATTCATGCATAATAATGGTTTCACACGATGTGAGATGGACCATTGCTGTTATACCAAAAATCTTGATAAATCCTATATCATTTTATTATTGTACGTTGATGATATGCTAATTGCAGGATCTAGCATAAATGAGATCAACATGGTTAAGCAACAACTGGCGGAGGAATTTGAAATGAAAGATTTAGGACCAGCTAAGCAAATGCTTGGGATGAGGATTAGCAGAAACAGGTCTGAAGAAACTTTAAAATTGTCTCAAGAAAAGTACATACATAAGGTACTAAGCAGTTTCAGTCTTCATGATGCAAAGACCAGAAGCACTCCACTCGGAAGCCATCTTAATCTGTCGAAGGACCAATCACCTAAGACAGATGAAGAAAGGAAGTACATATCCAAAGTTCCATATGCTTCAGCAGTTGGAAGTTTGATATATGCTATGGTTTGCACTAGACCTGACATAGCCCATGCAGTTGGAGTTGTCAATAGATACATATCAAATCCAGGAAAGGAGCATTGGGAAGGTGTAAAATAGATATTGCGATATCTCAAAGGCACCTCAGGTATGTCACTTTGTTTTAAAATGAGCAATATTATCTTACAAGGTTTTGCTAATGCAAATTTAGGCGACGATCTTGATAGTTGAAAAAGTACCACATGCTACGTGTTCACCTTGGGTGGTACTGCTGTTAGCTGGATGTCCAGACTTCAGAAAAGTGTTGCTCTATCTACCACTGAAGTAGAGTACATGGAAATCTCAGAAGTTGGAAAAGAGATGATTTGGCTCAAGAATTTTCTTAAAGAGCTAGGTAAAAAGCAGGACAATTGTAAGCTTTTCAGCGATAGCGAGAGTGCAATTCATCTTGCTAAGAATCCAGTGTTTCATGCAAGATCGAAGCATATTCGGTTGAGGTATCATCATAATCGAGAGTTGATAAGTGAAGAAACCCTTTCCATGCATAAGATACCAGGATCAAAGAACCCGTCAGACATGTTGACCAAAGTTGTCAGTGTTGACAAACTGAGGCTGTGCATTGCCTCAGTTAGCCTTCAATACTGATAGCGTGAAGGCACCACCAGACAATAGAAAATATTTTTTTAATTTCTTTCTTGATGTAACATAGGTTTGAGGGGGAGATTGATAGTAGCAAACCTGTTGTTGTATGTGAAAGAAAGAAAAGCAGACAAAACAAAAGAAAGAAAAGTAAAAAAAAGATGAACTTATGATGTATGCGCTTACATCGGCATTCTTATGATGTAAGCGCTTACGTCGGCAGGGCATTCAAATACCTATAAAAGGGGTATGTATTTTCATTTACAAATCATCCCTTAACTTCTTCTTTCTATCTTCAATTAATAAAGAGCTATTCTTTGTGTGGCCGTGGAGTAGGCAAAAATTGCCGAACCACGTAAATTTTCTCTTGTCTTGTCTTATGCAATTTATTGCTTTTCTCTTTTAAATATTTCTTCCCTTCTATTAGCCTGACACGCTTCCCAACATCAATCCCATCCATGTTGATTCGGGTTATTTCTTGTCTTTGTTGCTTTATTAATTACTTAAGAGTGTGATCCTGATACGTAGCTATAGCGTCAATTCTAATGTTATATAGCGTTAGCTACGATATATTTTCATTCTTTCAGTGCTCCAAAACTAATCAGGTCAACTTCGAACTTAACTCAACCAACCCACTCTCAACATATCCTAATCAACAGCTCAAGACCATAACCAAATTGAACAAACAAGATTATAAGCCAAAAATCAACTTTCAAGCTCATGCAATACATAACTTTTACAATCTAAGTTTGTCTATAGTTTTGAATATTACAAGACAATTTTGTTGATATCCGAACATGAGCCTTTACGAGTCTCTCGCTGGTTGTGGCGGTAATAACTAGGCCTAGGCAAAGAGCCGGACTAGCTGGGGGCTCGACTCGTTTGTATTTCAGCTCGACAATATTTAGATCAAAGCTAGGCCCAACTCTACTCAGTATTGGTCAAAGTTTTTGTCCGGTCAACTCAACCTGGTTGAAGCTTGCTCGCTCTAGCTCAGACTCAATCAAGCTAGCTCGAGGCAACTTGGTGGCTCACTTGAACAATGTAATGATCACTATAAACTTTAATTTTTAAGATAGTAATTGAGACTTGGAGTAGCTTAACATTATGCATTATGACTCAGGTGTATGGTTTAACCTTTGAGCAGTTCAGAGTTGATTTGGAAGAGTATTTTTTAATTCGGAAGCTTTAAGTTGGAAGAGTTGACCAATGTTTAACTTTTGAGTAAACGGCCTGCTATGCCTAGATAGCAACAAAGCCAACTAGCAGGGTCGATTCGGGGATTAGTGGGATGCCGAAGTTTAGAATCAGGATTTGATGCTTTCAATATGCACGCGTGGTGATTTGGAACTTGGGCGTATGTTTGAATTTGAATTTGGATGTTCCTAGAAGGTTTAGGCCCGATTTGGCGAAAGTTGGCAATTTGAAGAATTGGAGCGTGCACAAGTTTGACCAAGAGTTGACTTTGATGGTATCAGGTTCAGATTATTTTTCCAGAAGTTGGAATATGTTCATTTTGTTATTTGGGACTTGTGTGCAAGGTTTGGTTGGAATCCAGATTGGTTAGACGTGAATCGGACGCTTGGTTGCAAGTTCTTGAAGTTAAGAGAACGATATCGACTTTCAATTATTGGTTTTGATGCTATTTGTGCCATTTCGAGACTTTGGATAAGTTTAGATAATGTATTTAGACTTGTGGCATGATTGGATGGGGTCCTGTGGGGCTCAGGTGTGATTCAGGGTGATTTCGTACCATTTTGATTGTGTTGCTGAGCGCGATCGACGCTCAACCGAGTGAACCCGACCGAGCAAGCCTGTTAGATTCCTTCTACCCAAACTCATCCATGAATAAAGAGGAGATGCACTCAATTAATCAAGAACTAAAAAGATTTCATTAACAACTCCCATTTCATTTCCATTAGTAGCTTTATTCATAATTTCTAAATTATTACAAGTTTATAGATATAATAAAAAATATATTTTCCAAATACCAACATTTCTAGTTTAATTCCCCATATCAAACACCACCCACAACCTGTCTACGGAGCCTCTAAGTATAACAGAAGAGTAGTATGGAAGTGCCGGCAATAAGGCCCCGGCTATACCTTAAAACACAATGTACAACTCAAATGACATCAAGCCCGAAATAGAGTAGGGCTCACCAAAACCTGCTGAATAGAGAGTGACTGCTAACGAGGACCAATGCTGCCCGCTGATGAACCACCTGCATCCATTGAAGATGCAGTGCCCCCGGCAAAAGGGACATTAGTACATATGGAATAGTACTAGTATGTAAAGCTAACTGTCCACTTTCAAAATAGAATGCCAATATAAGAAAGGGAAAACCATAGAAATAGCAAGTCACAATCAACCATATCCAAATGTCCATTTAAAATATAACAATTTTCAAAATACAAAAATAATATATATTTTTGGTTGGGAGATCTTTAGCACCGATATACCACTGTTCACAATACCATCGTTCATAATACCATCATTCACAATACCAATACCACCGCACTTTTAGTACGGAGTCCGATCACGACCCGATCGGCTAGGCCATCTCATCTGACACATCAACCACAATCACAATTTTAATTACAATTTCCAGCACAATCACTATCATGTGTGCGACAAGGTGTCCGATCGCGACCCGATCGGCTAGGCCATCTCACCACAATGCTGTGTGGATTGACATCATCCTTTTCTATCAATCATCTCATCCCAATTAAGGGGAATAATTTTATCACATCAATCTCATCCCAAATAAAGGGATAAATTTTATCACATCAATCTCACCCCAAATAAGGGGAATAATCACAATCCACTCCTACACCGGCACGTGTAGTTTCAGGGTTAGGTTATTTCAACCTACCCTTCCTCGGTGACTATCAATACTCCCAAAAATATTTTTGATTTGCATATAAAGGAAACATCAATACAAATGCATTTACCTCATAACTTTTCATACCGTATATAGCCTCATTGGTACTTTCAACCACTTACAACATCATTATTTCATTGGCTCTCTTGGCCATACATATGATTCATCATTCATGGCACGATGGCCGTATTTCATATTTCACCCTTTTATTTCTTTCATTTCATGGATCATCATCATCATAAATATCAACAAATAGAATATCCCAAAAATCACAACTTTAGGTTCATTAGTAATGAAGACTTTAAACACAATGGATTTCTTTACAAGAAATGGAGTAAAATGATTGGCAATTGAAGCACAAGTTAAAATCATAAATAAGTAACACACCATTTATTCTTGAATTACTTTTCCCAAAAAGGGCAATACACAATTTTCACTCACGAATATGTAAGAACGCAAAACATATTAAAAATACTCATAAAGCATAGCATTAGTTAAAACAGCCACATTGGGGCATGACTTGAGGACATAAGCTTTTAGACAAATCTACTTTTGAAGTAATTTTGGAACAGTTTAATCAAGGCTCATTTTATAACCTTTCTCACCTCATCTCATTTCATTGGCACCTCTAGCCACAAGTATAACTTTCATTCTTGGCACAATGGCCATACTTTATATCTTCAACTCACTTCTTTTGCTTTCGAGCATCTTTATAGATTATAACAATAAGGCATTTCTAATCAAGACTTCAGGTACACATATGAGTAATTAAGAGTCTTAAGCATATCGAATTTTTATCACACAAGTTGGCATACTAGCTTTCATTTGAAACACGACTCAAAGCCATAACATTTTAATACACATATCATTCTTGAACACATTCCCAAAGGATAACATAATGTGATAGGAACATTCAGAACACATTTTGAATACGTACATCTTTTGACACTTTGCTTACTCGGGATAATTGAATTTATTTGGAACAACTCGGAACATGGGAATTAGGAACTTGAGCCAACAATACTTGAAACTTACGGAAAGATCATGGAATTCATTTCTAAAAGAGTAGTTTAGCCAACATACCTGAAATTCGCCCCTTAATAATACTACGATATTCCACCACACTAAACAACTTCAATCTACAACAATGCAACACAACTGCACCAATATTAGCAAGATTTCTATACTTTAAGTCATTTAGACTTTTTATCAAACATCTAGTGTGCATATCTTTATACAACCTCCTCCAATAGAATTTCTTCACCTAACAACCACCTTTCACACCAATGATTCACCTCGCAATCATCTCTAGGCCATCCACAACTTCCATTAGCACATGCATGCCCAACAATTCACTCCCAACCCATAAATATTATCAATTAATTCATTTTACAATCTCTACAATACCACCACAATCTAGGTTAGGCATTTGTGGCTTCCAATCACCATCCCATAAGTCCTAAAACATATTTCATATGTAAATAATCACCATGAATTAGTTAGAGGTAGTAGACATACCTATTATAGACCAAATCTTGAAAGATAACTTTTGGGGTGTTCTTGAGATTTTGAAGAAATTCTATGGAATACAATCAATACCTTGTTGTAACTAGTGATCGAGAAGTGAAATCATCATTAAAACACACTTAAAAACTCACCTTAGGTGTATACTGGAAGCCTTGGCCGGATGGGTGATGGAGAGAAAGACCTAGTCTTGAAGAAATGACTTAGCCCCTCTTTCTACCCGGCCTTGGGGGTATTTAATGGGCTCCTACGTGTGCGGTCGCGCACATGGGCAAGTGACCACACATCTGGTCGCGCACATGGGCAAGTGACCACACATCTGGTCGCGCACCTGAGGCAGAATACCCTCTAATATGTGCGGCCGCGCATCTCGGCGCAAATATGGCATATGTCGGGTAAAATGGCCATAACTTTCTGTAGAAATATCTAAATGATGAACGGTTTAATGCGTTGAAAACTAGACTTAAAGAGATTTAATTTGATAGGTTGATCACCTCATAAGTCTTTATGTATTTGTAGCAGCATGCGTTTGAAGTAGGATGTTGTGCGAATTGAGACATCCTTTTCACTTAATGTATCCAACTTGTTCCACACAAATTCTTTCCATTCACAAAACTCCTTAGTATGTTCCAACACACCTTAAACATATATTTTCATTTCAAAATGATGTGTTCCTATCCTATAGGTCTCTTTTAATACTCGAATGCGTTATCCTCAAATACCGCTGGCGCACTTTAAAATCTTAAATCATTAGGAAATTTTAACAGGGCCTTACAGTTGCATTGCTGATTTCTGGTGCTGTTCTGATGTGCTTTACGTTCGCGATCAATGTGTTGTGTTTGCGTAGAGTGTTCTAGGATGCTTCATCACATTCGCAAAGGTAACTTCGCGTTCGCGAAGTATTGGAGAAGGCTGGACAACAACCTTTTGTGTTCGCGCTTGGTCTCTCGTGTTAGCGCAGTTGAGAGGCCAGTTGGTCTTCGCGTTCACTTGGTGCATGTCGCGTTCGTCATGAAAGCTTAAGGGGATGGGTTGTTTTGTTCCTTGAAAACTTGGGCTTGAGGTCATGTTCGGTAGTTTACAACTGGGGCAGTCTATTTAATTTGCTATTTTTGGGACTTTGCTCTTAGAGCCCTAGACTTCGAGAAGCAGAGATTTTGAAGAGCAATTTTACTACTACATTGAAGGTAAGCAATTTTCACTTGGATTTGACTTTTTATCTTGATTACCCATAGATTTGTACACCTAAAATTTGGAGTTTTTAAAGGAAATTTGGGAGTTTTGCTTACACTCAAGAGTGTATTTTGGGGATTTAAGTACCGATTTAGACTCGGTTTTGAAAACTAATTACATATTTGGACTCGGCAGGTTAGGGGTCATTGAATTTTAGTATTGGTTTCGGATTCGAGCATGTGGGCGCGGGTTGACTTTTATTGACTTTTGTGAATTTCTTCAAAGATCAAAGCTTTATGGATTGTGATTACTTCCTATGGCATTGTTGACTTCCTTAGATGATGTTTGGCTTGGATTTGCGCGATTAGAGGGCTAAATCAAGGTTTTGAGGCGATTCGAGACTGAAGACAAGCCCAGATGAGGTAAGTATTTTCCCTAAGCTTGGTTTGAGGGTTATATCCATGTTGAAAGTGATATTTGTTAAGTGTTGGGGGTGACGTATATGCAAGCTGAAGAGAGTATATGAGCACATCTTGGTTATTCATGATCCAGGTAGTTCTTAGGCCATTAGATGCTTTATTTTGCTATCATGCTTATTTGCTATCATGTTTTCTCCACTAGTATGACTACGTGGGCTATTATTCATGCTAGAAATTATTTTTAGGCTATTTGCTTATTTCTTGAGGCATGATAGGGCTATTTTTGTTATGTTGAACTATTTGTTTTAGCCGTAGTCATACTTTTCTGTCATGATATTATATCTGCATATTATATCACCATCTTTGTATACTTCTTATGTGTTATCTTACATGTTGCTAGTGTCCTTACTTATGTGACATGGTTTTGAGTGGATTTGTGGCACATTGGCATTATTCCGTACGACATATTAATTTTGATACTGCGAGATATTGGCATATTGAGATCTGAGCGGATTAATGACTGATCTGGGGCCATAGAGCCATATTAATATTGATATTGAGGTGACACATACTCCAGTCCCCCTATTGGGCTGAGTGGTACTGATTTTGAGGTGAAGCGTGTGCCATGCCATTTGGGCTAAGTTATGATGATCGTTGACTTTGATACGATCTGCGCTTGGGCTAGGATCTGCCCCTCCGGAGTCAGATGATAATCCATGCTACTTTGGGCCTTGTGAGTATAGGCACACGTTATGTGCTAGTCGAGGAACTTATGTCATGCACCCGTACAGTGCTGGGAGTGTATATATGTGTCTGTGTGAGGATCCATGGGCATCTTGCCAGGCACCGTGACAGTGCTGAGACTATGATTGAGGGGCACTGTGTGCCAGGCACTCTCAATGTGCTGAGATTTTGTATACTTGATATTTAAACTGTGATTCTTTGTTGATTTGGCATGTATAATTGACATGCAAGCATATAGTTGTATTATTCCTTGTGCTAATTGGTATTTGATGTCTCTACTTGATGTCTAGAGCTTTATATTGCAGTTTTATCTTGTCAGATATCTGTCTAAGTGAATTATGTGGAGTTTCATGCCTTGACTGTTATATTTGAAAAGCATGTCTAATTTTCTTGTGTTTAGCAAGCCTGATATTATTTGAGCATCTTTTCTTTATATATTATTATTCTGTTGTTATTGCTATTGCTGGCTATGGAAAGTGAGCATCGACCTTGCCAAGCTCGTCACTGCTTTCAGCCCAAGGTTAGGCGTGCTACTTATTGAGTATATGGGGCCGGTTGTACTCATACCACACTCTGCACTTCATGTGCAGATCCAGATATTGCTGATAGCGGTAGTTACCAAAGAGCTATATCTGGTTTAGCTTGGACATCTCTAGGTAGCACTGTTGTGTCGTTCGCAGGACTTGGAGTCCTGTCTTTTATCTTATTCTCTTACTGTTCAGTCTTCCAGAAAGTATTGTATTTTATTCAGATCTTGTATTCAATATTCTATAGAGCTCATGCACTTGGTGACACCAGATCTTGGGGTGGATTCATTTATATTGACATCTTAACTTTACTTATTTATTTTATTTCATTTTTGAGACTATTTCTTATTATTATTGAAGTTTATTTCTGTATATTGAATGTTGATTTTCCTAGCAAGCAGTATTAGGTACCATCACGGCTTTGGTGGGATTTGGGGTCGTGACAATTTTTAACCCTAGACTTTGAGTGGGGAGATTTTTACACAAGGTAAGAGAGTAAGTGATTCATACTTGATTTTGATAATATATCTTGTTTTCCCATTATTACACATAGATTATAGAATTTGAAAGAGATATTTGGAGAGTGTAAATTGGGATTTGGGAGACGATTTGAACTCAGTTTTGGAATCTAATCATATATTTGGATCGTGAGGTTATGGGTAGTCAGAATCTACCCCTTGACTCGGGTTTTGACCATGTGGGTCCGGGTTGACTTTTATTGACCTTTTGGGAATTGAATAAGGATTGAAGCTTTATTGTTTGGAATTGATTTCTATAGCCCCATCTTACGTTATTGAGTTGTTTTTGACTAGATTTGACCCATTCACAGGCCAATTTGAAAGGCAAGGAATTCTTGGAGTATTGATTCTTGCTTGTTCGAGGTAAGTATCTTGCCTAGGGGTGGCTTGAGGGTATTTCCCCGTATGCTATGATGTTTGCTATATGTTGGGGGGTGATGCATATCTGAGGTGACGATCACATATCACCTCACATATGCGTGCACCGTGGTTATTCATGATCTGGGTAGACTTTAGGCTACTATATGCCTTGTTTCTCTATCATGTCGCCATGATACCGTGTTTCCTCCACTTGTATAACTATGTGAGCTATTATTCATGTTAGAAATCATGTCTAGTTATCGACTTATCTATTTGAGACATGATATGGCTATTTTTGCTTTGTTTAGCTATTTGCCTTAACAATAGTCATATCTTTTAGTCATGATATTATATTCGAATGTTATATCTTTGTCTCTATGCACTCTTTATATGTTATCTTATATATAGTTAATGTTGTGTGTATGACACATGTTTGAGCTTAATTGTGGCATGTCAGTATATTCCGTGCGGTATTTTGATCACGGTACTATGAGATGTTGACATATTAAGACTTGAGAGGATTCATGATTAGTTTTGGTCCATAAAGCCATAATGAGCGGATTGATTGCTAATCTTGGGCCATAGAGCTGTGTATTGATAGCGAGGTGATGCTTGTGTCAGGCCCCTATATTGGGCCTAGTGATGTTGATGGTGAATTTTTGATCCGATCAGCTCCTGGGCTAGGATCCGTCCCTCCAGAGTTAGGTGATAACCCATGTTACTTTGGGCCTTGTGAGTGCAGGCACACGATATGTGCCTAGAAAGAGACTTATGTCAGGCACCCATACAATGATGTGTGTGTGTGATGATTCAAGGTATTGTACCAAGCACCATGAGAGTGCTAAGAGCATAATTGAGGGGTACTTATGCCAGGCACTATGACTGTGCTGAGATTGTGTTTGCTTGATGATTGAACTGTGATGCTGTTGATTTTGGTAGGTTTATTTGACATGCAGGCGTAGGTTCATAATTTTCTCATGCTAATTGACCTTTGTTGTCTCTATTTGATGTTTATAGCTTGAAATCACTGTTTATCTTGATAAATACTTGTCTAGGTGATTTCTATGGAAAGGTTAATGCCTTGACTGATATACCTAAAAAACATGCTTATTTCTTCACTTATTGTGTTAGAGTTGAACCGTTATTATCTGTGCTGTGTTTTCTTATGTGTCATTATTATTCTATCATTGTTGTTGTTGACTATTGAAAGTGAGCATCAGACTTTGCCAACCTCGTCACTACTTTCACCGGGATTAGGCTTGCTACTTACTGTAAGGCCTCATTAAAATTTCCTAATGCGCCAACTGTATTTGGGAATAATGTATTCGAGCATTAAAGGGGACCTATAGAATAGGACCACATCATTTTGAAATGAAAATATGTGTTTAAGGTGTGTTGTAACATACTAAGGAGTTTTGTGAATGGCAAGAATTTGTGTGGAACAAGTTGGACATATTAAGTGGAAAGGATGTCTAAATTCTTACAAGATCCGACTTCAAATGCATGCTTCTACCAAACTATAAAGACTTAGGAGGTGATCTACCTATACAATTAAAGCCCTTTGAGTCTAGTTTCCAACGCATCAAACCATTTGTCATTTGGATATTTATACAGAATGGTATGGCCATTTTATTGGACCTATGTCATATGGGCAGCCAGATGCGCGACCGCGCATATTTGGTAGTTTCTGCCTTGTGTGCGCGGCCAGATGCACGGCCACTTGCCCAGGTGTAAGGCCGTGCACATAGAAGCCCATTAAATAATCCCAAGGCCGGGTAGAGAGAGGGGTTAAGTAAGTTTTGAGCTAAAACATGATATTTTGAGAGTGAGAGAGTGCCATAGAGTGGGAAAGTGATCTTCAACAAATTGTCTTTCGATTCTTGCTCAAATCTTTGAAGATTAACAAGGAAAACTCACTAGGTCTTCATCCTAGAGGTAAGATTCTACACCCTAGCCCAAAATTTCAAAATTTATCTAAAAATGGATAATTAGCAAGACAATTCTAACGTCTCTTTGACCCAACTCCCCACCACCGCCCAACACAGCCAGTCGCCGGCGTACAACCTGACACCACCGGACCCAGGTAAGCCCCCCACCCCTATCTCCTTTTCCTCTCTCTTCGCCTCTTTCTTCCTCTGCTTTAATCTTCTGCTTCTTTTCCCCCTCCTCTCTCCTCTGATTTTCCCGATCTGACTCTATCTCTGCCTCTCTAGCTTTCCCGTTTCTGCTTTTTCTTCCTTCTCCCTGTTCTCTGTATCTTTCCCGTTTCTTCTACTTCTTTCTTCACCTATTCTCTTTATCTTGCACTTTTCCTCTTATTCTTTCTTTCTTTCTTCCCGTCATTGCCCTAGCCTAGCGGCGTAGGCAGCTTTGGCGACACCCCCATTACTGTCTGCACCTCCTCTTTAGTGCTGTTGGTCGGATTCCTAGACCTAGCAGCGGCAACATGGATTTTGCAAGGTGAGGATTTTCTGCCAGCCCTCGGGCAACGCGCCCGGGAGCTTCCAGAACATAGCTACTGTGGACAACACCTCTCTCGGCACCCGTTGGGACTCCAGGTTCTATCGTTCTTGCTTAGAATTTGCTATTTGTTATTATTTTGTCGATTGCCTTTTATCCTTGAGTATTGTATTTCCTTCGGCTTGCCTACATTTATCTGCCATTAGTTGTATCATTCCTATTTCATTCCTATTTTTTGCATGCCCTAGTTATATTACATTTCAGCTTATATTTAGGCTTTGCTTGTTTTACGCTTCGCCTGCTCATCTGCATTTGTAGTAGTCTAGGCTTAGTCTATATCCCTATATTTTTGCTGGTGTAGTGGCTATTCTGAGCGATGGCAGTGTAAGGTCATGTCCTCAGGTGGATCAGGGGGGCGAGGGGCAAGGGTGTCAAGGGGGGTAAGGATTACATAAGGTTGAGAATTGAATCCTGGAACATAGGGACACTGACGGGTAAGTCGATAGAGTTGGGGAAGATTCTCTAGAAGAGAAAGATTAATATAGCATGTGTCCAGGAGACTAGATGGGGGGTACGAAGGCTCGGGATGTTAATGGGTATAAGCTATGGTATTCGAGGGTTGTTGGAGGTAAGAACAAGGTAGGCATTTTAGTTGATAGGGACCTTAGGGAGTTAGTGGTGGATGTTAGAAGGGTGAATGATAGGCTGTTGATTATTAAGCTAGTGGTTAATGGGTTCACTTTTAACGTGATTAGTGCTTACGCGCCTCAATCGGAACTGAGCGAGGAGGTCAAAAGGCGCTTTTGTTAGGATTTAGACGTAGTTGTGCGTGGTATCCTGCAGTCTGAGAAGATTTTCATAGGGGGTGACTTTAGTAGTCATGTTGGGGAGACGGCTAGGGGTTATGATGAGGTGCATGGCGGGTTCTATTTTGGGGCTAGGAACGAGGGCGGTACTTCATTGTTGGAGTTTGCTAAAGCTTTTGATTTGGTGCTAGCTAACACGGGTTTTCAGAAGAGGGAGGATCACCTGGTCACTTTCCGGAGTAGGGTTGCCAAGACTCAGATTGATTATCTTCTCCTCAGGAGAGGTGATAAGGGTATGTGTAAGGATTGCAAGGTTATCCCGAGGGAGTGTCTGTCGACGCAACATAGGCTTCTATAATGGATTTGGAGGTTAAGGGAGTACAGAAGAAGAGAGCGGTGTACGGACAACCTAAGATCAAGTGGGGAGCTTTGACTAAGGGAAAGGCTCAAGAGTTGGGGGAGAAATAGTTGGCTATGAGGGCCTGGAGGAGCAGTGGAAACGCGAGTAATATGTGGATCATGAAAACAAACTGCATTAGGTAAGCTACTAGGGAGGTGCTAGGGGTCTTGAAGTGTTACTTGGGTGGCCACAAAGGGGACTGGTGGTAGAATGAGGAGGTCTAAGGAAAAGTGGAAGCTAAGAAAGCGGCGTATCTGAAGCTAGTGGGGAGCACGGACGAGGAAGATCGAAGGTCATGTAGGGGGTGCTATAAGAAGGCAAGAAGAGAGATGAAGCTCGCAGTTACGACGGCCAAGACTGCAGCTTTTGAAAGATTGTATGAGGATCTTGAGGGCAAAAGAGGGGATAGGAAGCTGTACAAGTTAGCCAAAATTAGGGAGAGGAAGGCTCGGGACCTGAATCGAGTGAGGTGCATCAAAGACGAAGACGATAAGGTATTGGTGGAAGAGGCATGTATCAGACGTAGATGGCAGGAGTACTTCCATAGACTCTTGAACGAGGAAGGGGATAGGAACATAGTGCTGGGTGAGTTGGAAAACTCAGAGAGTCGGAGAGATTTTGGGTTTTGTAGGCGTATTAGTTGTGAGGAGGTTGATGTGGCTATACGGAAGATGAGCAGGGGTAAGGCGACTGGGCCTGACGAGATCCCAGTGAAATTTTGGAAAGAAGCGGGTAGGGTAGGCATGGATTGGCTTACTAGCTCGTTTAACGTCATTTTCAAGACGAAGAAGATGCCCGAAGATTGGAGGTGGAGTTTGATGATTCCGTTGTACAAAACAAAGGTAATATCCAGAACTGCAACAATTATAGGGGTATCAAGCTGCTGAGTCACACTATGAACGTTTGGAAGAGGGTGGTGGAGAAGAGAGTGAGGACAGGTGTATCTATATTGGAGAACCAGTTCGGATTTATGCCGGGACGGTCAACCACAGAAGCCATTCACCTTGTGAGATGATTGGTGGAGCAGTATAGGGAGAGGAAAAAGGACTTGCACATGGTGTTCATTGACCTTGAGAAGGCTTATGATAGAGTCCTGAGGGAGGTGCTATGGAGGTGTTTGGAGGTTAGCGGAATCTCGGTAGCGTACATTAGGGTGATTAAGGACATGTACGATGGCGCTAAGACTCGGGCGAGGACTGCGGGAGGAGACTCGGAACATTTCCCAGTGGAGATGGGGCTACATCAGGGATCAACCCTTAGCTCGTTTTTGCTTGCACTAGCATTAGATGTCTTGACACATCACATACAAGGGAGGGTGCCATGATGCATGTTATTTGTTGATGACATAGTACTAATTGACGGGACGCAAGGGGGTGTTAACGCTATGTTGGAAGTTTGGAGACAGACGTTAGAATCCAAAGGTTTCAAGTTGAATAGGTCGAAATTTGAATACTTGGAGTGCAAGTTTAGTGAGGAGAGGCATGCAGAAGAAGTAGAAGTTAAGATTGATACTCAAGTCATTCACACAAGAGATATTTTCAAGTATCTTGGGTCTATAATCCAAGGCAACGGGAAAATTGACAAGGATGTTACTCACTACACTGGAGCGGGTTGGATGAGATGAAAGCTAGATTTGGGGGTTTTATGTGATAAGAATGTACCACCTAGACTTAAGGGAAAATTATACAGGGTGGTGGTTAGACCAACTATGTTGTATAGAGCTGAGTGTTGGCCCGTCAAGAAGTCTCAGAAATGAGGATGTTGAGATGGATGTGTGGTCATACTAGGAAAGACAAGATCAGGAATGAAGTTATTAGGGACAAGGTGGGAGTGGCACCCGTGGAAGCTAAGTTACGGGAATCGAGGCTGCGATGGTTTGGGCATGTGAAGAGGAGAGATATAGATGCCCCGGTCAGAAGGTGTGAGAGGTTGACTATGGCGGGCTTGAGGAAGGGCAGGGGTAGGCCTAAGAAGTATTGGGGAGAGGTGATTAGGCAGGACATATCGGTGCTTTACCTAACCGAGGACATGACTAGCGATAGAAAAGTGTAGAGGTCGAGGATTAAGGTGGTGGGTTGACAGGTAGTTGCGAGTTTTTCACAGGTTCACCAGTAGCACTAGTAATATTCTTGCTGTGGGTTGAAAGTTACTTCCTTATAGGTTTTTATTGTATCTGGTACTTTGCAACCACTTCCTTTGTTTTTGTATATTGCTAGTGGGATTGTTGCTCTCTGATTGTTACTATTTGATGATACCTTTTCTCCTCTTTTACTGGATATTGTTGCTCCCTGGTGGCTACTATTTGATGCTACTTTTTCTTCTCTTTGCTTATCGCCTTTCTCCCCCCTTTTCCCTCCTCTTCTTCTCCTCTATTCTTCCTTTCCACCTTTTCTTGAGCCGAGGGTCTATCGGAAACAGCCTCTCTACCTCTCCAGGTAGGGGTAAGGTCTGCGTACTCACTACCCTCCCCAGACACCACCCATGGTATTATACTGAGTATGTTGTTGTTGTTGTTGTTGTTGTGTTATCAAAGGGTGTAGGAAGATTGTGAGCTAAAAATGGTAAAGAATGGGTTGTGGGATGATGGAATCCTCCATAAAAGGACCTTGAAACCTTAATGCACACTTAGCGTTTGATAAAATGCTCAAATGAGCTAGAACCATGATCATCCTCCTAATCTTGGTTCAATTTGTTATATTTCTAAAATAGATTAAAGTTGCTAAGAATTCCTGAATATTTTAGAGTTTAAGGAAGCTCAATTGAGGTATGTTGGCTAACTCCTCTCCTAGAATTGAATCCCACGGTATTCATGTGATTTATGTAAGTCCCGAATTGTTCATTATGAAAGTGACTATTCCGAATAAGCTTGTGCTGAAAGATATATGTTCAATATGTATCCCAAAATGCTTTTATCATGTTATGTTATCAATTGAGAATATGTTTAAAGTATGAGCTGTGCATTAGTAATGATGTGACTTCAAGTAGCTATTATGCCAAATCTTGTGAAAAAAATCTCTAGGTGCTTAAGACTCTTAATTTCTCACATGTGTACTAAAAACTTTGATTTGTAATGCTTTGTTATTGAGGATGATGATGATGTTTGAAAATAAAAAAAATGAGCATGGAATACTAAATACGACCAACGTTCCAAGAATAATTTTATAATTGTGGCCACTAGTGCCAATGAAATGAAAAGATGTGAAAGAAGTATGAAATGAGATGATTGGTATAAAAAAGTTGATGTCTTGAATGAGACAGCCTAGCCGATCGGGTCGTGATCGAATGCCATGCCGCACACATGGTGGTGATTGTGCTAGAAATTATTATTGTGGTTGATGTCTCTAATGAGATGGCCTAGCCGATCGGGTCGTGATCAGACTCCTTACTAAAAGTACGGTGGTATTGGTATTGTGAATATTGGTATCGTGAACAGTGGCATATTGGTATTAAAGACCTTTCAACTTAAAATATGGAAACTTATTTGAATATTGTCTTGATCCTAATTTGAGGTTTTATTGTTGTTTGAGGCTTCCACTGATATTATGATTGTACTTGCTCATGTAATTATCATTCTATTGAGAGGATGTTTTGTCATTCATACTAGTACTATTCCATATGTACTAACGTTCCTTTTGCCGGGGGCGCTGCATCTTTAATGGATGCAGGTGGTTCCACAACAGGAGACACTGATCAGTGATAGCGGTACACCCTCTTCCCAACTGACTTAGTGAGCCCCACTTCATTCCGGGGTCCTGTATCTTTTGTTCCTTGTGTATTGTGTTTAAGGTATAGCCGAGGCCTTGTTGCCGGCATTATCATAGTACTCTTCTTTATCAATAGAGGCTCCATAGACGTAGTGTGGGTTGTGTATTGGTGTTGGAAAAGTCAAACTATGTTATGTTGTGGTTGTATTACTTGTTCCATTTGAGACTCTAAAATGATAAAACTATTGGTAATGAATTGGTATTATAGACATGATCACCTTATTGTCTAATTAACAAAATTATGTATTCTCTTTATTCATGGATGAGTTTGGGTAGTAGAATATCTAATAGGCTTGCTTGACCGGGTTCACTCGGTTGAGCGCCGGTCACGCTCCCCGAGTTTGGGGCGTGACACTTACTAAGTTCACGAGGTCGGTTGTACTCATACTACAATTTGTATTTCATGTGCAGATCCAGGTGTCGCTAGTAGTAGTGGTTGCTAGAGAGCTATTATCTGGATTTTCTTTGAGATTCGAGGTAGCACTGCTGTTCCATTCGTAGGCCTTAAAGTCCCTTCCTTTATCTTATGTTATTACTATTTAGTCTTCCAGACATTACTGTATTTTGTTCAGACATTGTAGTTAGTATGCTATAGAGATCATGCACTCGGTGACACCACATTTTGTGTGGTTTCAGTTGTATTGTCATTGGACTTCAATTATTTATGCTATTCTGCTATTTAAAATCATTTATTTCAGTTGTTGAAGTTTATCCGCATATTTGTTGTTGGCTTCTCTATCAAGCAGTGTTAGGCGCCATCATGGCTTCGGCGGTATTTTGGGTCGTGACAATGAGTATGCATTTGGAAGATATATTATTAGTACCATATGAGCATATGACAAATTCAATTGAGTAACACAACGAGTTCATGGTAGTTAAGGAGAAAAAGTTATTATAGGTTCTCGGATAATGTGATTATGGGGTTGAGCTAAGTGGGGGAGTCTACCATCGACGATAAGATGATATGGACATGTCATGTTATAGTTCCTGGACTGAAGTACGCTTGTGGATTAGTTATGACTTGGGAAGGGTGACATCGAGGATGACTTGGGCAAGGAAACTGCTGGATGTGTGATGTACTGCACTTTGTTATATGTGGAGACTGTTGAATTACTTAGGTTTGATATTCTTTGCGGGTATAATATGCACGGAGAAAGGGTTCCCTCGATTTCTTAAGGACGAGGTGGATTCTTTTAGAGAATCTTGTGCTATCGAGCACAAGCTGTTCAGCATGTTTGGCTATGCATCAAGGACTAGCGCAGAATAGGTGGATTTCAAGAATGGTTCTAGTGGGTTCAAGTTCCAGGATGTGATAGTTAAAGATTTACCAGATATTTTGTTGGGTTAAGAATTTGATATTGGCATTGGATTATGATAGGGACTTGTAGTACTTATGTACCATCTTTGATTCTACAATGCAACATTCGAGAGATGAAGGAACAATTTTAGATTTCATTTGGGTGGGGGGGGATCTTGTTAGAGAGAACATTTTGGCTTGAAGTACTTTTGGCTATAGAATGCAAATAAAATGTCTTATGGATAGTGAAATTATGTAGTTCTATATTAGGATCGATCACTTGGTATGGGTTTTCTCTTAAAGACCATTGTGTATTGGAAAAAAAAGTGATGCCTTGATGGCAGGTCAAGAATAATATGAAGAAGTTGGGTTGGGTCTGTATCAAAGTGACTTAGGTCAACATAGTAATGGAAATGATCTGTCTCTTAGTATGATTGTGCATTGCAGATGCTTTTGTGAAAGAACTTTTGGGTTTGGTGGTCTGTGTGACTTGGTTGGATTTTACTCGATTCCAATGGCTTGATTATGTGTAAGTGAGCTTCTAAGAGCTTGAGATAACTTTGACCATGACTTTAAAATTAATGTTGCCTACATGCTTGGATAGTTTGTTGCATGGTGGTGATTGATTCATGGGTTGAGCCAAGTTGTATGCTGTGAGGATATGGAGTACTTATGAGGAGGATTACACTACTTGTGATTCAGAGTTGATAATGGATTTCTCGTACTTAGGTATGGCATCATGATGGATGGGTGAGCCGTTTATGTTTTGGATTGCTTTGCAAAGTCACAATTCATCTTTGGGCAGAAGGAATAGGATCAGAGATAACATGGATGATTTGAGTTACTCAAGAAGTATAGTAGTATTGATTTTTGTATCACCAAGGAAGGGAATATGTCGTAGAGGATGCTTGTTGATGGGGTCTATGGACAATTCGACTAAGCTCTACAATAATTGTGTGATGGTTAGTCGTTGAGGTTCAGATTTTAGTTGCCTAACATGGAAGGATTAATGGAAATGCATATTTCTATATGCTTGCAAGAATAACTTAATGGTTGTGTTTGAGAGGGCATGTAGAAGATTACTAGGATGAGGAATCCTGCACTTTTGAGGTATAGTGATTGGACATGGGACTATGTCTTTTATTGCGGACAATGGAGATGTGTTGTATGGGCCTTGGATGGATGACTTGAGAATATTTGTGCTTGATAGAGCTCGAGGTTCGCGGTATTCGATGTGTTGTGTTCTTCCTGAGTATAATAAGATTACCCTTCTAGAGATCTTGGTTTAAGAAATAGGGTTCAAGGGATTATTGATATTATTTTTGTAGGTTGGGATTATGAGCAAGCTAAATAAGAACTTTAGAGACTCAAAGATTTGTATAGTCGATGCATTGGTATCCACGAGGCTATAGCAGATCACGGGTGGCAAACACTGATTGAGGAATATAAAGGAAAAAGATTTGAAATGTAGTTTTCTGATAATTGGGTTGGTAACAAGTTGCATGTATATATTCCCAGTTGATATCAATGGTTTGGAAATTACTTGTGTGTCCATGTTTCAAAGTCGAAATGGGTCCTTATGAGCTTATGGAATGCTTATTACACACTTCAAAAGAATATGGAGTTAGTTTGAGTGTCTACTGGCAAGACTGCTAAGGATGCAGATTCTATGGCGAGTCAAATTTTCTTATATAGCGCAAGATGTCATATGAATATGTCATTCAGAAGGGTGATATTTATATAGGATATTTTCTACTGTCGGATATAATAAAGTGATATCTCACCATGTGATTTTGGTAGTTACGACATATGGTTTGTGTGCACAGATTGAGTTGGATTGAGTTTGCTTAATTGTTACATAATGGACAGCTAGAGTAAGTTGTATAGATACTCACAGACTCGTTGAGAAAGAACACCATAGTCTCGAGGAGTCATTGGGTGATAAGTTGCTTTTTCACAAATTTGTTTTATTTGGGTTATTACTTGTATGGTGCACAAACTATGTCAGTTGAGGTTCCACGTGGAGTTATGCATGACTTGTTGATCTTAAATCTTGTACTACGTGAGATGAAGCTCACAGGCCAAGAATTAGCCCAATCAAATTTGGGTAAGTTATATTTGGAAGAAAAATACGTTTAGGCAACCTAGAACAGGCAATGGTTCTTGCTACACGAGAGGAATCCATGACTTGTTGATATGATAGGTGGTTATGAGTTTCTATAGGTTTATTTCATTATTAGAGGTGTTGGAGGGGTTGGGGCAAGGATCTATTTGAGCTGGGATTATTGGTACCAGATTTGGCAATGAGTAGTTATTACGGTCAAACAATATTGCTATGGATATACGCGTTATGAGATATATCATGTGGTTATATCTTGGAAGTACATTTATGACTCAATACAGGTTATTGGGATTGATACAATGAACATATATATGAATCGAGTCTTGGAGGAAGTTTCAGGTATTGAAGTTGGGTTTAAAGGCTTATAAGCTAAGGTTGAAGGAGGAATCTACATTCACGATATGTTAATGGATTTATATGGATGGAGGTGACATGAGATCTCCCTTGGGAATGTGTATGATGAGTTTATACATCTAGTTGGCGACGTTGAAATGACTCTTGGTACCTTCGAGGACGAATGTATGTTTAAATGAAGGAGAATAAAATGATCCAACCGATTGTTTTGAGTTATAGAGCCTCGTTACTTGGTTTTAGACTTCCCGTATGTCTATTTGATGTTCTGTAACTTGCGGGTATGGGTGATTTTAGTCCTAAGAGGTTTGGGAGTGATTTGGAACACTCAGTTCCTAAATGGAAGCTTTAAGTTGGAAGAGTTGACTAAAGTTTGACTTTTGGGTAAACGGACTCGGAATCGGATTTTGATGGTTTCAATAGGTTCTTATGATTATTTTGAACTTGTACATATGTTTAGAGGGTTTTGGATATACCTAGAAGGATTCGACACCATTTGTCGAAAGTTGGCAATTTGAAGAACTTAAGAATCATAAGTTTGATCAAGAATTAACTTTGATCTTATTGGGCTCTGATTGATGTTCCAATCCTATGAGTAGGTCAATGTATATAATTAGGACTTATGTGCAAAGTTTGATAGTGATCCGAAGTGTCTAAGGGTGATTTAGATGCTCTTTTGAATGAATAAGGGCGTTATGACTAAAGAAAGTTTCTATATGTGGTTTGGCTTTTGATTCATAGATGTGGTGATACCGTATGTGTTTTGAGACCTTGGGGGATCGGGTGAGCTCGGACCACCCGGAGCATGTTTTGAAGTGCAAAATAATGCTGGTTTATGTTATGCACTTTTAGCTACCAGATTAGGTACTTTTAGCGACTAGATTTGTATTTTATATTAGGCAAGCTTATTTTGCCATTTTTGGAGCTAGGGAACTCGGTTTGAGGCGATTTTGGAGAGGGATTTCACTCAAATCATGAGGGTAAGTGATTCTAACTTGGTTTTGATTATATATCATGATTACCCATGTTACACATAAATTAAGGATTTATAGAATAGCAAATGGGATTTTTTACTTGAAACCTAAGAGAGTGTATTTTGAGGTTTTGAACATCGATTTGGACTCGGATTTGGATATATTTATACTCGTGGAGTAATGGGTCACCGAAATTTGGTCTTGGTTGCAGATTTTGACCATGTGGGCCCGCATTGACTTTTTTTTTCTGAGTTTGTTTTTTTAATTTCTTCAAAGATCGAAGCTTTATTGTTGGAATTGCTTCCTCTGTGATCGATATTTGGCAAGGTTTTGGGCAATTAAAGGTCAAGAACAAAGGAATAAGTGTGATTTGGGGTTGAAGACTAGCCCGAAAAAGGTAGGTTTCTTGCTCAACCTCGACTTGAGGGAATTTTTCCTTGCATTGATTGATATGCTAAAAGTTAAGTGTTTTGGGGGTGACGTATATGCGAGATGGCGAGGATATGTGGATACTGAGGTTATTGTCACTATCCAAAATCTCACCTTAGACCGTGATTGCACCTAGCCAACTCACAATCAACAAAATACAGTCCAGATTCTTTTAATTAATAGAGTTATATCATAAATAAAGACAGGAATAATATCAAAATAGTATAATATCTGATACAATCATAGCATAGTTCGAACACAACCCAAACAATACAACCCCCAAGAATTAGGTTGCATAAGTATAAGAGAAACTACTGATTATTACAAGTCTAAATACATAATCGAAACTGTCTAAGAGAAAGAAAATAGACAAGAGATAAATAAAGACAAGGACTCGTGCATTGCGAAATGAATCCATGAGTTGCAGCTCTCCCTAAGTCTCTGATCTAACACCAAGGTAATAAGTGTGGATTTAACCACTTATTAGTATCTTCTTACTATAGTTTTTAGTCTGAATGTGCTAATATTTGTCACTTAATCTAATAAAGATAGTTGAATTGCAGGCGTGCTGGTGAATGTAAGATCAATGATGAAATATAACACAAAAGGGGGTGTTCTATCAAATTTCAACAAAGAGGAAAAGTGCAAAGAGAAATGTGGTCCGAAGAATTCTATCTGCGACTGCAAAAGCAAATGCAGTCTGCAGAAGATGAAATGTGGCCACAGAAGAAGAACTGAAGCTTAAGAGATTATTGGCAGAAGTGTGGTCCGCAGACTAAAATGTGCGGTCGCACTTGATCCGAAAAATAGGTTTGCACTAACAAACTTGAAAGATTAGAGAATGTGCAATCGAACAAGTCTGAATCCTCCTCAAATATGTCCCACACAAATTCAAGTGCGGCCGCAGAAGCTAAAGTGTGCCCGCAAAACTGAAGTGCGACCGCAGAACCCTATGAAAGGCATTTTTGTCAGAGAATTCGGGAGCCTTATAAATAGGACTTATGACTTTTTTAGGACATCGTTTCATTGTAGCAGCCGCTAGGTCATTATATTTAGCTATTTGGAGAAATTTTGAGTTACAATTAGAGAGGATCAATTACTTTTTCCTTTTATTTTAGTGTTATGTCCTTAATTTCTTCTTCTTTTCGTCTTTCTATGTTTATTAGCATGAGTAGTTAGTTTTTTATAGGGTTGTGATCCAACCCTAGTATGTAAAACTTACGGGTGTTTACTATTAATGCTTCTATTGATTGGTTTAGCATTATTTAGCCTTGTTTATGCTTTAAAGTTAGAATTAATTGATTCATGCCTATTTGACTTTGTTCTTATTTGAAAAAGATGAATTTAGTTTAGGAAAACTTGGCTAACAAGAAATTGAACTAGTTGAAGTATTGATTAGTTTAATTAAATGATTTGAAATAGAGATAGAGATAATCTAACTTGCACTCATATTCAATTGCTTTTATTGATACCCATTTGGAATTTAGAGAGCTAATTTGGGAATAATCACTCTTTAACCGAGATGTATTGAATGAGTACTTGAGTATTGAGAGTCATAACAACCAGGATCTACTATGAAAGTATAAATTTACTCTACCCATTAGGTTTATACCTAGGTCAAGGTTACAACCCTAGGCTTTTCTCTATTTGATAAAACCTCAAAAATATTTTAATTATCACTTGTTTGCTAGCTTAGTCAAAATCATTAGTAGTTGTTTGGTAAACATACACACTTTTGTTTGAAAGTTAATTTAATTATTTCGAGTTGCTCTCTTAAGTATTTACCTTAACACCCAATCTAAACTCCTTGTGGATTCGACCCCGACTCGCGTTGGGTTTAATATTGTAATGACCGTTTCATATTCCCTTAATTGGAGTGCGGATTGGACGTGATCAAAAGGCTCAACAAGAGGCCCCACTAGCACCTACCTAAGGATCTGCACAAAAGATGTGCGGAAACATAGTATGTGTACATCACAATTGGTACCAAGTAAGTATCAAATATAACATCGACGAAGTAGTGACGAGGCTAAAGAAATCAAGATACTTACAACATACATATAAATAACATAGCTTAGAACTAAAACCGTGAATAGTCTCATGATCACCGGGTATTTAGGATATAAAATCAGTCGAAAGTTGTAAAGCATGGTTTTCCAATTCAAGATATATTCATAACGCTGCTCAGATATGGCATTTAAAGATGACATGCTTCACTCAACGGAGTCGAGGCTCCCAACTAGCATATATAAGTGAAATGCAACAGAGGTTCCTTCCATGGATTCGGTATCGGTAGTGAGGGAGTTTCTAGAGGTGTTTCCTATGAACTTGCCGGGTATGCCGCCCGATAGGGATACTAATATTGGTATTGACTTGGTGCCGGGAACGCAACCCATATCTATTCCACCATATCACATGACTCCAGCTGAGTTGAACGAGTTGAAGGAGCAGTTGCAAAAGTTGCTTGATAAGGGATTCAATAGACCGAGTGTGTCTCATTGGGCCGCGTCGGTGTTGTTTATGCAGAAGATGGATTGTTCTATGGAAATATGCATTGATTAAAGCAGCTAAACAATGTTACTGTCAAGAATAAATATCCACTGCCTCAAATTGGTGATTTATTTGATCTGCTTCAGGGTACTAGAGTCTTCTCGAAGATTGTTTTGAGGTCGGGCTATCATCAGTTGAAGATTAGAGCTTCAGGTATCCCTAAGACGACTTTCAGGAATCGTTATAGACATTATGAGTTCTTGGCGATGTCTTTTGATTTGACTAATGCTCCAACAACATTCATTCATTTGATGAATAGTATGTTTCATCCATATATGGATTCTTTTGTCATTGTCTTTATTGATGTCATCTTGGTTTATTCTCGTAATAGAGAGGAGCATGTGTAATACTTGAGAGTACGACTTCAGACTTTGAAGGATCATAAGTTGTATGCTAAGTATTCAAAAGTATGTTCTGGTTGGATTCAGTTGTATTCTTGGGTCATGTTATGTCTAGAGATAGTATTAAGGTTGATACTAAGAAGATTGAGGTGGTTCAAAGTTTGCCTACACCTACTACTGCTATAGAAATAAGGAGTTTCTTGAGTTTGGTAGACTACTATCATCATTTTGTAGAGGAATTTTTATCTATTGCATCTCCATTGACCAAGTTGACTCAGAAGGGCACACCGTTCAGATGGTCTGATGTGAGCAAGGAGAGCTTTTAGAAGCTCTAGACTGCTTTGACTACAACTCCAGTTTTTGTATTGCCCTCAGTATCGGGGATGCATCCCTTCTATTGTGATGCTTCACACGTTGGCTTTGGTTGTGTATTGATGCAGGATAGTAGGGTGATTGCCTACGCGTCGCGCCAGTTGTATCCCCATGAGAAGAATTATCCGATTCATGATTTAGAGTTAGCAACAATTATGCATGCGCTCAATATTTAGAGGCATTACTTTTATGGTTTGTCTTGTGAGGTCTACACTAATCATCGAAGTCTTCAACATCTGTTAAAGTAGAAGGATTTGCATTTCTTGTTGAAGGATTATGATATCACTATCTTGTTTCATTCGGGTAAGGCGAATGTGGTAGCATATGCCTTGAATAAGAAGTGTCACGACCAAAAATTCCACCTTAGGACGTGATAGAGCCTAGCCATACTTGCTAAGCAATTTGAATCACAATCAAGAGAAAATAGTCCATATTCTTTTAGTTAATAGAGTCACAACATAAATAAAGACATAAATAGTCTCAAACGAGCATAACATCTGATACAATCATCACATGGTTCGAACACGACCAAAATAGTATAACTTCCAAGGACTAGGTGGCACAAATACACGAGCAACTACCAAAAAATATAAGTCTGAATACATGATCAATACTGTTTGAGATAACAAAATATATAAGAAATAATAAAAGATAGGGACTCGAGAACTACAAAATAAATCCATGGAGTGCATCTCACCATAAGTCTCTAAGCGACCACCTAGGCTCAAGGAGAGGCTTTGCTAGTACCCATATGAGGATCTACACCAAAAAGATGTGCATGAGCATAGTATGAGTACACCACAATCGGTAATCAGTAAGTATCAAGTCTAACATTGAAGAATTAGTAGCGAGGCTATATGTAGGGCTGCTCAAAACCGAACCGTAACCATTAACCTAACCGAACCGATGGCTTATTGTCTTATTGGTATCGGGTTATCGAGGTAATGTATGGTAAACGAATTGAGATTTTATAATTAATGGCTTAACGTTTGGGGGTGGATTACTCAATTTTATTATCGGATAAAATGTTAACCCATTAAGAATTTATATATTTACACTTTTACCTTCATTGAGTATTCAAAAAATTATTCTAGAGTAATAAATCCCAAAGTATACTATTGTAATGACCCGACCAGTCATTTTGAATGTACTAGCCCCGATCCCATATTTACTGCTTTCCCCGTATCTGTTTCTGCTTATGTGACTTGCCAGGAGATCTTGTTTTTGGTTTCAGAGTGTTTTGGGACACTTAGTCCCTAAAATAAAAGCTTAAGTCTTAAGATTTGATCATAGTCAGAACTGTGTGAAGACGACTCCGGAATGGAGTTCCGTCAGTTCCGTTGGCTCCGTTGGGTGATTTTGGACTTAGGAGCGTGTCCGGACTGTGAATTTGAGGTCTGTAGCTAATTTACGCTTGAAATGGCGAAAGTTGAATTTTTGGAAAGTTTGACCGGGGGGTTGACATTTTGATATTGGGGTAGGATTCTAATTCCGGAAGTTGGAGTAGGTCCGTAATGTTGAATATGACTTGTGTGCAAAATTTGAGGTCAATCGGACGTGTTTTGGTATGATTCGGCATCGTTTGTAGAATTTGAAAATTTCGAAGTTCATTAAGTTTGGATTGGAGAGCGATTCGTGTTTTTGTTGTTATTTGACGTGTTTTGAAGACTCGACTAAGTTCTTATGGTATTTTTGGACTTGTTAGTATGTTTGGTTGAGGTCCCGGGGGCCTCAGGTGTGTTTCAGATGATTAATGGGTTGAATTTGGACTTAGGAAAATGGCTGAAGCCTTATGATATCTGGTGGTTTCGCACCTGCGGTGGGGAGACCGCAAGTGCGTACCCGCATGTGCAGACGAATGAGCACAGAAGCAGGAATTCAGGAGATGGCCAGGGGTCACAGGTGGGAGGGAATTTCCGCATCTGCAAGCCCGCAGATGCGCGTGAAGCTCCGCAAATGCGGAGAGTGAGCTGGAGGGAAAGATCGCAGAAGCAGACATTTGCCCGCAGGTGCGTACACGCAAGTGCGACCACTTGCTCGCAGATGCGGACCCAGTCCCTTAAGTCATTTCTGCACCTGCGAGAGAAATTCCGCAGGTGCGGCGTCGCAGGTGCGGCAGTGTGTCCGCATATGCGGAAAATCTGGGCAGAAAGTTTAAAAGCAAGGGTTCGCGATGTTAGCTTTATTTCACCATTTGAGACTCGGACTTAGGCGAAATTGGAGAAGCTTTTCAAGGGGATTATTGAGGTAAGCTTTTTGTACTCGTTTTTGATCACAAATCTTGATTCCCAACTGATTTCCCCACCTAATTAGCGAGATTTTGAAGTGAAATTTGGGGGTTTAAGGCTTGAGAATTGGAGAGTGGATTTTGGGGATTTGGAGGACCAAATGATGTCAGATTTTGATGAATTTAGTATGGTGAGACTGTGACTGAATGGGCTTTCGGGCTTTATGACTTTTATCGGATTTCGAGACGTCGGCCCGGGGCCCGGTTTGAGATAATTTCGGATTTTGGCTTATAATTTTGTATGTTTCTTGTTAAATTGATTCTTTTAGCCTATATTAATTATATCGTAATGCTTGTGGCTAGATACAGGGCGTTTGGAGATTTATTCGAGGGACAAAGGCATTGCGGAGTAGGATTTTGCATGGTTTGAGGTGAGTAACAGTTTTAAATCTGGTCCTGAGGGTATGAAACCCCCGATTATTGGATCATGTAAGTATTTTGGAGGTGACGCACATGCTAGGTGACAAGCGTGTGGGCATGCACCGTAGGAATTGGGACTTGGTCCATTCCGTGAAACTGTAAAGTTGAATAACTTGTTGCTAGCTATATGCTATCCCTGTGTTATAGAAATTTGACTGCAAATCATGTTAGAAATCATGCTTAGGCTATGTGATGGTACTTTTGGGACCCGCGGAGGTCGCGTACTTGTTGAATTATTTGCTAAATGCTGTCTTGTACTCAGTCATGGTTTTACTTGCGCATCATATCTCAATCTCTTCTTGATTCTAGTTGATACATTATGTTATCTTTGTTTGGGCCGATCTTTGTGATTTTTGAGAGCCCGAGAGACTAGAGAGGTTGATGACTGAGTGAGGCCGAGGGCATGTCTATGAGGTATTGATACTATGGCACATGAGTTTTCCGTACAACACGTGAGTTGTCCGTGCGGATCCACATATTGATACTATAGCACGTGAGTTGTCCGTGCGGATATAGTGCTTGGGCTGAAAGGAGCCCCTCCTCAGTCTGCACACCCCCAGTGAGTGCAGGTACCTATTGAGTGTGAGTACTGAGGGCTGAGAGCTGAGTGATTGAACTATTGTGACGAGTTTAGTGACTGTTGCCTTGAGGGGTTGTACTTGTTTTTCATTTGTTGATGCACTTAGTTTCTATCTGTCATTGTTGTGAAATTTCTGAAAGATTCTATATCTAGATTACCTGCACTTTAACTGTATTAAACTGAGTTGACTTAAACTGCCGGATGTGAAAGCATGTCTATTCTTTGCTGGAATTATTGAAAATGAATTGTAATTATATAGCTCATCACTACCTTCTTAGTTCCTTATTTATTTTTATTACTTACTGAGTTGGTTGTACTCATGTTACACCCTGCACTTCATGTGCCGATCCAGGTGTTTTCGGTTGTAGCGGGTGTTGATATTTGAGCAGCTGATTCAGGAGACTATCGAGGTAGCTGTATGGCGTTCGCATGCCTTGGATCTCCTGCATTATTTTATTCTCATTTCAGTTCTTATTCCTTAGATGTTGTATTAGACTGCTCCTAGTATACATGCTCACGTACTCAGTGAGACCCCGATGTCAGGTTATTTTTTAGCTCTTATGCTTTGGGTTTTCCCCCGTTTTCTTTATGAAAGACTCCAGTTATTTTAAATATATTAATTCATTTCTGTTAAATGTTGAAAGTGTTTTGGAGATGTCGGCTTTCCTAGTATCACGATAAGCGCCATCATGACGGGTTAGGTTTTGGGTCGTGACAAGTTGGTATCTGAGCCTAGGTTACATAGGTCTCACAAGTCATGAGCAGGTTTAGTAGAGTCTTCCGGATCGGTACGGAGATGTCTGTACTTATCTTCGAGAGGCTGCCGAACCCTTAGGAAATTTCACATTCTTGAATTCTTGTCGTGCGAATCTTTTGATTCTGGTAACTAAATTTCTGTTGTTCTAATTCTCTCACAGATGATGAGGACGCGTACTACGGGACAGGATGGAAAGCCGCCGGTACCACCAGTTAGGGCCGCGAGAGGCCGAGGTCGCGGTAGAGGCCGCGGTAGGGGCAGAGGTACAGCTCTCACCGCAACCAGGGCAGCACCTGCAGATCCGCCAGTTGCCCCAGTTTAGGAGCAGGCTCCAGTTGTGGATGCGCCTGTGGGATCAGCTCAGGCACCACCCGTGCCCATTATGATTCCAGGCCTTTAGGAGGCCTTAACTCAGATTCTGACCGCGTGTATCAGTCTTGCTCAGGCGGTCTCTGTTCCGACCGCAACAGCCACTTCTTAGGCCGGGGGAGATGCCTAGACTCCAGACACAAGGGGAACCACCAGCCCATCCGGATGCAGCTACTCAGGACTATGTAGTTCCTGTCATGCCTGATGATGAACAGCATAGATTGGAGAGGTTTGGGAGACTCCGGCCTCTATCTTTCAGTGGTACCGAGGGAGAGGATGTACAAGGCTTCTTGGATAGGTGTCAGAGGATACTCCGTACAACAGGTATTCTAGAGACCAGTGGGGTCTCGTTCACTACTTTTCAGTTCTCTGGGGCTGCCTTCTATTGGTGGGAGGCTTACAAGAGGCGTAGGCTGGTCGACGCAACACCCCTTACCTGGTAGCAGTTCTCCGGTCTATTCCTGGAGAAATTCGTGCCTCAGTCACGCAGAGAGGAGCTGCGCAGACAGTTCAAGCAGCTTCATCAGGGTGATATATCCATGACACAGTATGAGATGAGATTTTCAGAGTTGGCCCGTCATGCTATCTGGTTGGTTCCCACATACAGAGAGAGGATCAGGAGGTTCATAGATGGCCTCACTTTTTATTTGTGATTGCTTATGACAAGAGAGAGAGAGTGTCTGGTGCTACTTTCGACGAGGTTGTCAACATTGCTCGTCAGATTGAGATGGTTTGCAGCCAGGAGCGGGTTGAGAGGGAGGCCAAGAGGGCTCGTGGACAGGATGGATTCAGCGGTGTTCCTTCTGGGGGGCAGTTCCACCACGGTAGGGGTCGTCTTTTCAGACATGCTCAGACGGCTCGCCCAGTTCACTGTGGTGCATTATCTGGCCATGGTGCACACAACTATCAGCAGGGCCAGTCTTCATTTAGTGTACTACCAGCACAGAGTTCTCACCCTGCCTCATCAGCTCAGGTGTCCACGGGTAGTTCTTCAGGGTATCAGGAGCAGCTGTTCCGTCAGAGGAGGGGTTGTTTCGAGTGCGAAGATTTTGTTCATATTAAGAGGGATTGCCCTAGGTTGTTGGGTGAGACTCCACAGTAGAGTTCTCAGCCGATGGCACCAGCACCAGCAGCTTCACCACCCACCCAGCCAGCTAGGGGTGGGGCTCAGTCAGCTAGGGGTCGCCCTAGAGGGGGAGGCCGATCAGGGGTCGGCCAGGCCCATTTCTATGCTCTTCCTACCAGACCAGATGCCATTGCTTCGAATGCTGTGATTACAGGTATTGTCTCAGTTTGCCATAGAGATGCCTCTGTGTTATTTGACCATGGTTCCATTTATTCATATGTGTCCTCGTATTTTGCTCATTATCTAGATATGCCCCGTGAGTCTCTAGTTTCATCTGTTCATGTATCCACTCCAGTGGGCGATACTATCATTGTGGACCGTGTATATCGATCATGTGTTGTGACTATTGGGAGTCTGGAGACTAGAGTGGATCTCTTGCTGGTTAGTATGGTCGATTTTGACGTGATTTTGGGTAGGGATTGGTTGTCTCCATGTCATGCTGTTCTAGATTGTCACGCTAAGACCGTGATGTTGGCGATGCCGGGATTGCCGAGGGTTGAGTGGAGCGGCTCCATAGACTATGTTCCTAGTAGAGTTATTTCATACTTGAAGGCTCAGAGGATGGTTGAGAAGGGGTGTCTATCTTATCTGGCCTTTGTGAGGGATATTAGTGCAGAGACCCCTGCTATTGATTCTATTCCGGTGGTGCTAGATTTCCTGGATGTGTTTCCTATAGACCTGTCGGGCATGCCGCCCGATAGGGATATTGATTTCGGTATTGATTTGGTGTCGGGCACTCAACCCATTTCTATTCCACCGTACCGTCTGGCACCGACTGAGTTGAAGGAGTTGAGGGAGCAGCTTCAAGAACTCCTTGATAAGGGGTTTATTCAGCCTAGTGTGTCACCTTGGGGTGCAGCAGTTCTATTTGTGAAGAAGAAGGGTGGTACTATGAGAATGTGCATTGATTACAGATAGTTGAACAAGGTCACAATCAAGAACAAGTATCCATTGCCGCGTATTAATGGTCTGTTTAACCAGCTTCAGGGAGCGAGGGTGTTCTCCAAGATTGATTTGAGGTCAGGGTATCACCAGCTGAAGATTTGGGACTCAGATATTCTTAAGACAACTTTCAAGACCCGTTATGGCCATTATGAGTTCCTTGTGATGTCTTTTGGGCTGACCAACACCCCAACAACGTTCATTCATATGATGAACAATGTGTTTCATACTTATCTTGACTCGTTCGTTATTGTATTCATTGATGACATCCTGGTGTACCCTCGTAGCCAGGAGGAGCATGCCCAGCATCTACGGATTGTGTTACAGCGGTTGAGGGAGGAGAAGCTTTATGCAAAGTTCTCCAAGTGTGAGTTTTGGCTCAGTTCAGTGGCGTTCTTGGGACATGTGGTGTCTAGTAAGGGTATTCAGGTAGACCCGAAGAAGATAGAGGCAGTTCAGAGTTGGCCCAGACCGTCCTCAGCCACAGAGATTCGGAGCTTTCTCGCTTTGGCTGGTTATTACCGTCGCTTTATGGAGGGCTTCTCATCCATTGCATCGCCCTTGACTAAATTGACCCAAAAGGGTGCTCCTTTCAGGTGGTCGGAGGAGTGCGAGGAGAGCTTCCAGAAGCTCAAGACTGCTTTGACCACGACTCCAGTTCTAGTTCTACCACCAGCTTCTAGTTCTTACACAGTGTATTGTGATGCCTCACGGATCGTCATTGGGTGTGTTCTAATGTAGGAGGGTAGAGTGATTGCTTATGCTTCGCGCCAGTTGAAGCCTTGTGAGAAGAACTATCCTGTCCACAACCTTGAGTTAGAAGTTATTGTTCACGCTTTGAAGATTTGGCGGCACTATTTGTACGGGGTCCATTGTGAGATTTACACTGATCATCGGAGTTTGCAGCATCTGTTCAAACAGAAGGATCTTAACTTGCATCAGCAGAGGTGGTTGGATCTTCTTAAGGACTTATATCACCATTTTGTACCATACCGGGAAGGCCAATGTGGTGGCCGATGCCTTGAGTCGCAGGGCGGAGAGTTGGGGAGCTTAGCATATATTCCTGCAGTAGAGAGGCCATTGGCATTGGATGTTCAGGACTTAGCTATCCAGTTTGTTAGATTGGATATTTCTGAGCCGAGTCGACTATTGGCTTGTGTGGTCTCTCTGTCTTCTCTTTATGATCGTATCAGGGAGCGTCAGTATGATGACACCCATCTGCTTGTCCTTAAGTACACAGTCCAACACGGTGATGCTAAGGAGGTCACTATTGGGGATGATGGTGCATTGAGAATGTAGGGCAGGCTATGTGTGCCCAGCGTAGATTGTTTGTGTGAGTTGATTCTCCAGGAGGCTCACAGTTTGCGGTATTCTATTCATCCGGGTGCGGTGAAGATGTATCAGGACTTGAGACATCATTACTAGTGGAGGAGAATGAAGAAGGACATATTGGAGTATGTAGCTCGGTGTCTAAATTGCCAGCAGGTGAAGTTTGAGCATCAACGACCAGTTGGGTTGCTTCAGAAGTTAGAGATTCCGGAGTGAAAATGAGAGTGGATCACTATGGATTTCATTGTTGGGCTTCCATGGACTCAGGGAAGTTTGATGCAGTTTGGGTGATTGTGGACTGGCTGACCAAGTCAGCTCATTTCATTCCTGTGAAGACTACCTATTCTTCTGAGCAGTTGGCTCGAGTGTATATCCGCGAGATCGTCAGGCTTCATGGTGTACCAGTATCTATCATTTCTGACTGGGGTACACAGTTTACATCACGGTTCTAGAGGGCTTTACAACACGAGTTGGGGACTCGAGTGGAGTTGAGCACAACATTTCACCCTCAGACGGACGGACAGTCCGAGCGCACAATTCAGATATTAGAGGATATGCTCCGTGAGTGTGTGATGGAGTTTGGGGGTTTGTGGGATCAGTTCTTGCCTCTAGCAGAGTTTGCTTACAACAACAGTTACTAGTCGAGCATCCAGATGACACCATATGAGGCTCTGTAGGTTTCCAGTGGGTTGGTTCGACACGGGCGAGGCTAGATTATTGGGTACAGACTTGGTTTAGGATGCTCTGGAAAAGTTAAGCTGATTCAGGATAGACTATGCACAGCCCAGTCCAGATAGAAAAGTTATGCAGATCGACAGGTTCGCGATGTTCCATTCATGGTTGGAGAGCGGGTCTTACTCCGAGTGTCACCCATCAAGGGTGTTATGAGGTTCGAAAACAAGGGCAAGCTGAGCCCGAGGTTTATCGGCCCATTTTAGGTATTGCGACGTGTTGGGGAGGTTGCTTATGAGCTTGCCTTGCCTCCCAGTCTAGCAGGAGTTCATCCAGTATTCCATGTTTCTATGCTCCAGAAGTATCACGACGATCCATCTCACATGTTGGATTTCAGCTTAGTCCAGTTAGACAAGGATTTATCTTATGTTGAGGAGCCGGTGGCGATCTTGGATAGGCAGGTTCGAAAGCTAAGGTCGAAGAATATTGCTTATGTGAAGGTTTAGTGGAGGGATCAGCCGACCGAGGAGGTGACTTGGGAGACCGGTCATTATATGCGCAGCCGTTATCCTCATCTTTTCACCACTTCAGGTATGTCTCTATGCTCGTTCGAGGACGAATGATTATTTTAAGAGAGGGAGGATGTAACGACCCAACCGGTCGTTTTAAGTGTACTAGCCCCGATCCCCTATTTACTACTTTCCCCGTATCTGTTTCTGCTTATGTGACTTACCGGGAGGTCTTGTTTTTGGTTTTGAAGTATTTTGGGACACTTAGTCCCTAAAACGGAAGCTTAAGTCTTAGGATTTTGACCATAATCGAAACTATGTGAAGACGACTCCGGAATGGAGTTCCGTTGGTTCCGTTAGCTTCGTTGGGTGATTTTGGACTTAGGAGCGTGTCCAGACTGTGAATTTGAGGTCTATAGCTAATTTAGGCTTGAAATGGCGAAAGTCAAATTTTTGGGAAGTTTGATCGGGGAGTTGACTTTTTGATATCTGGGTTGGATTTCAATTCCAGAAGTTGGAGTAGGTCCATAATGTTGAATATGACTTGTGTGCAAAATTTGAGATCAATCGGACGTGTTATGGTATGATTCGGTATCGTTTGTAGAATTTAGAAATTTTGAAGTTCATTAAGTTTGGATTGGAGGGTGATTCGTGTTTTTGTTGTTGTTTGACATGTTTTGAAGGCTCAACTAAGTTCGTATGGTATTTTAGGACTTGTTGGTATGTTTGGTTGAGGTCCCGGGGGCCTCGGGTGTGTTTCAGATGCTTAACGGGTTGAATTTGGACTTAGGCAAATGGCTGAAGCCTTTTGATATCTTGTGGTTTCGCACCTACGGTGGGGAGACCGCAGGTGCGTACTCGTACGTGCAGACGAAGGAGCACAGAAGCGGGAATTGAGGAGATGGTCAGGGGTCGCAGGTGCGAGGGAATTTCCGCATCTGCAAGCCCGTAGATGCGCATGAAGCTCCGCAGATGCAGAGAGTGAGCTGGAGGGAAAGATCACAGAAGCGGACGTTTGTCCGCGGGTGCGCACACGCAGGTGCGACCACTTGCTCGCAGATGCGGACCGAGTCCCTTAAGTCATTTCCGCACCTGCGAGGGAAATTCCCCAGGTGCGGCATCGCAGGTGCGGCACTGTGTCCGCAGATGCGGAAAATCTGGGCAGAAGGTTTAAAAGCAAGGGTTCGCGATTTTAGCCTTATTTCACCATTTGAGACTCAGACTTAGGCGATTTTGGAGAAGATTTTCAAGAGGATTATTGAGGTAAGCTTCTTGTACTCGTTTTTTATCAGAAATCTTGATTCCCCACTAATTTCCCCACCTAATTAGCGAGATTTTGAAGTGAAATTTGTGGGTTTAGGGCTTGAGAATTAGGGAGTGGATTTTGGGGATTTGGAGGACCAAATGATGTCGGATATTGATGAATTTAGTATGGTGAGACTCGTGAGTTAATGGGCTTTTGGTTTTTATTACTTTTATTGAATTTCGAGATGTGGGCCCGGTGGCCCGGTTTGAGCCTATTTCGGATTTTGGCTTATAATTTCATGTTTTTCTTGTGGAATTGATTCTTTATCCTATATTAATTATATCGTACTGCTTGTGGCTAGATATGGGGCATTTGGAGATTTATTTGAGGGGCAAAGGCATTGCGGAGTAGGATTTTGTGCGGTTTGAGGTGAGCAACAATTTTAAATCTGGTCTTGAGGGTATGAAACCCCCGATTATTGGATCATGTGAGTATTTTGGAGGTGACGCACATGCTAGGCGACGGGCGTGTGGGCATGCACCGTAGGAATTGGGACTTGGTCCATTCCGTGAAACTGTAAAGTTGAATAACTTGTTGCTAGCTATATGCTATCCCCGTGATATAGAAATTTGACTGCAAATCATGTTAAAAATCATGCTTAGGCTATGTGATTGTACCATTGGGACCCGCAGAGGTCGCGTACTTGTTGAATTATTTGCTAATTGCTGTCTTGTACTCAGTCATGGTTTTACTTGCGTATCATATCTCATTCTCTTCTTGATTCTTGTTAATACATTATGTTATCTTTGTTTGGGCCGATCTTTGTGATTTTCGAGAGCCCGAGAGACTAGAGAGGTTGATGACTGAGTGAGGCCGAGGGCCTGTGTGTGAGGTATTGATACTATGGCACGTGAGTTGTCTGTGCAGCACGTGAGTTGTCCCCACGAATCAATATATTGATACTATAGCATGTGAGTTATCCGTGCGGATATAGCGCTTGGGCTGAAAGGAGCCCCCCCGGAGTCGGCACACCCCCATTGAGTGCAGGTACCTATTGAGTGTGAGTATTGAGGGCTGAAAGCCGAGTGATTGAACTGTTGTGACGAGTTGAGTGACTGTTGCCTTAAGGGGTTGTACTTGTTTTTCATTTGTTGATGCACTTAGTTGCAATCTGTCATTGTTGTGAGATTTCTAAAAGATTCTATATCCGGATTACCTTCACTTTAACTGTATTAAAGCTGGAATTATTGAAATTGAATTGTAATTGTTTAGCTCGTCACTACCTTCTCAGTTCCTTATTTATTTTTGTTACTTACTGAGTTGGCTGTACTCACGTTACACCCTGCACTTCGTGTACAGATCCAGGTGTTCCCGGTCGTAGCGGGTGTTGATATTTGAGCAGCTGATTTCGGAGACTATCGAGGTAGCTGCATGGTGTTCGCAGACCTTGGCTTTCCTTCATTATCTTATTCTCATTTTAGTTCTTATTCCTTAGATGTTGTACTAGACTGCTCCTAGTATAGATGCTCATGCACTCAGTGACACCCCGATGTCGGGCTATTTTTCCGCACTTATGCTTTGGGTTTTACCTCATTTTTTTAATGAAAGACTCCGGTTATTTTAAATATATTAATTCATTTATGTTAGATGTTGAAAGTGTTTTGGAAATATCGACTTGCCTAGTATCACAATAGGTGCCATCACGACGGGTTAGGTTTTGGGTCGTGACAACTATGTACATGCTGGATATGAGAACAACATATACATTAGAATAGAGAAAGTGCAGCAAGATGCTATGATAAAAAAAATGGCTAATGGAAGGTGATCACAGTCCTTTCTTCTCTGCTCCATTCCTGTTATTTGGCTTGATAATTAAGGCTGATGCTTCATTTGGGTGCAGTGATTGAGATAGTCTCATATCCAACATGTACGTAATATACTGTGGGATTTATTGTCATGTGCAGAGAAAGTGCCTCGAATATACATTAGAATAGCATATGATCGAGTTGTGAAGCTAGAGCAACAAGATGCTATGATAAAAGAATGGCCTCCATAGAACGTGTACACTTTGGAAAGTGATCACAATCCTTTCTTCTCTGCTCCATTCCTATTATTTGGCTTGATAATTAAGGCTGCATCTTCATTTGGGTGTAGTGATTGAGATATCTTCATTGAGTATTCAAAGATTTTGTTCCAGAGATTGTTTTGTGTACTAGGACTATTCAAATATTTTTTATTTAGTTTAGTCGATAAACCGCCCGATAATCGTTAATCCGATAGCAATCCATCCGTTATCTTATTGGATGGCTAGCAGATTACTACATTTATAATGCGATAACCGATAAGCCAAACCGTTAAGCATAATTATTCGTCCGATAAGCAACCATATCTATATGCATCTGGATACTTGTAACACAGATATAAATAACATATATTAGGTCTGAACAGTAATTAATCTCATGAACAACAAATATCAAAGATGTAAGGCAATCGAAAGATATACAACATGCCTTTTCCAATTTAAGAGATGATAAGTATACTCCTCAGATATGGTATTTAAAGATGACATGCTTCAATCAACGGAGTCGAGGCACCCAACTAGCATATATAAGTGAAATGCAATAGTCATCATTTATATGAATGCTTCTAAATGAGTCAGGGATGTTTATGCATGCTCAAGACTCTATCACTCACCATAACTAGTACAAAATTCATGTACCATGTACACTATCCATGTATCACCAAACTCCATAAAACATTCATGTATCGACCCGATACACAATTCATGTATCGACCATGCTCACACGGTCAAAAGTAACATGGGTTATCACCCGACTATGGAGAGATGAATCCTTATCCAAGCATAAAAAGGATCTTGATAGCTCACTCATAATCAAATATCCATTCATCATGTCCTGTGTGCCATAAATATATTTCATCTTCACGACTTTACCTCTCGTGCCACAATCTCAGTCCAAAATAAGTATCCAAATGTAATACGTATGCATATGTATAGAACTATAAATAAAATATGCTAAAGGACTTAATAATAATCATACGTATATGTGCTAATGGAATTTCTATATGACTACGGATGATTCAAACAATTCAACATGTCAAGAATAAGCTCCCATGCCTTCATAAATAATCATAAGTCTACACATGATCTCTAACATGAATAAGAGATCAACGTAGTCATATAAGCCAAACAAATCATGAATCAATATGAGCACATAATCAAAACAAGGCATAAAGTATCTTAATTCTATCCCGGACGTAATATAAACTTGGTACGTGCATATGCACTCGCCACCCCGCATATACACCATCCCAATAACTCAAACACAAAGCAATCACGTCAATCCTAGGTGGTTTCCCTCTTAACAAGGTTAGCCAAGAGACTTACCTCTACCCGGTAGATACAAATCAATCAAAACTCGCCAATGTTACACCCCGTACTTTAGTCGTCACTGTCATTATAAGATTATCTAATGTAAGATAAAAAATGATGAAATCCTTCTACAAGGCTAAGGAAGGTTTATTGAAGTCTTAAATAATTTAAGATGAATGAGACTTGGAAAAAGACAAATGAGATAATGTATACATAAAATTGAGCTGCTTGCTTACGGGGATACTTGCTTGAGCTACTTTCTTACCCATCCTACTAGCTTGCTCTACTTAACACATGTCATGATTATTAAACGAGAATAAGACACATGTATAAGTGAATAAGGGAAGCATGTGACACTTATTAAGTAATCAAGCAGGTGATAAGTAGGTGTGTCACCTACTTGCAAAAAGGGAAGGCCCAAATTAATCTACCTAAATGGACATGTGTAGGTTAGACAAGATGTCCTATTCAGGGGTTGAATCAAGACACCTATCCTCATAATTTCCAAGTAGTATAAACATAAATAGAGCCACAAAATTCTGTCCCAAATTTATCTACTCCAAAACCCTCAAGAAGTTGCCGAGAATCTTGTTCTTCTTTCAATTAAAGTTAAAGGGTAATCTCCAATCTTGAAGGATCTGAAGTTATGCAAGTTAACGCTCATCAAGGGAAAGATACTACCATTGTTTCATCCCTACAAGATCTTATCTAGCTAAGAAAATCATATCTTTTTCATTTATTTAAGTTTATCTAAGTTCTAGCTAGGTTGTTTGGTGAAGGACTTGTGAAGTAGAGGCTGGAAATTGAGTTGAAGTTGTTGAGGTGTTATGGACTGTTTGGAGTAGTTTTATGTTATTATATGGCTGTTACATGTGAATATTGGCTTGGAAATGTTGTTTTTAAGCTTATTGGTGCCTTAACTAAGTTGTGAGAGTAAGAATTGATGAAGTAATAATCTGAAAATCAATTTTGAGTTGCTGTAATTTGTGGATTGCTATGAGTTCGTTTTTATGTTGTGTTGTGGCTTAAACATTAGTTTGTATAACCTGAGTATATTGTGGTTGTCAGTATTGAATTGTATTCAAGATCTAGCTAAATTTTAGGGATGGAAAAGTGCAAAGTAGCACTAGGTTGTTGTGTGTGATTGTGTGGACTATTTTAGTGATGTATTGCAATGGATTTTAAGGTGGGATATTGATGTAATATGTTTATTGACATTTTGGGCATGCTGGTCTTGTTGTTTAATTTAAGGAAAGGAAAAGAATAAGGGGAGGTGCTGTCCAATTACTCGTAGACGAGCTAGTTGCTCATTTGTGTTGAACTCTAGCTTTCGTAAGCTTAACAATGCTTCCATATCGTTGTTGTAGATTGAAGTACTAACGGTTTGAACTAACTCCATGAGGTTAAGTAAACGACAAAGGTATGTTAAGACTATCCCTTCTTTCCTTTTGGCATGATCCATATGATACAAACGAAACAAGCAAACGCACAACTTTTATAAATGACTCTATTCATAGAAGTACTAGGGGTGACTATGTTCTTGATTCCCCATGTGTCATATTATTATATCATCTGTTCATGGGTCTCATAAAATACGTAAGTTGATAAGTTTATCTAAAGGCATATTGATCTTATGACATTCCGAGAGATCTTATTGACTTACTTCATTATGCATTGCATTCATTTATACATGCACATTGATCCATGACCATATGGCATTATATATGCGTCTATTATATTTATATAGGGTATGGGGAAAGGTTATGACTTTATATACGCACCACCACCTGATTACCTGGTATACATTGATGATTTTGCCCACTGAGGCCAAGATGATATGATGGGATGCCCTCAGAGGCTTGATGATTTTATGTACGCATATACCCATGTATGATATGACATTTATATGCATATGCATGTTATTATAAATATTTCATAATTCACAGGGCTATTTAGACTTTCAGGTTGAGTCCTTTACTCCATGTTTCTTTCACATCTTTTATATACTGCTTTTCATGTCTTACATACTCGGTACTTTATTCGTACTGATGTCCCGTTTGCATGGGGATAATGCGTTTCATGCCCGCAGGTCCTGATAGACAGGTTGACAGTCCTCCTAGTAGGCAATCCGCTCAGCAGAAGGTGTTGGTGCACTCCACTTGATCCGGAGTTGCCTATTTGGTCAATATGCTTTGGACATGTATTGATTGCTATGGCAGGGACCTATCCTGACCTTTATGACATTAATGTTCTATTAGGGGCTTGTAGACAGATGTCAGACATATGAAAGATTGTATGGCCTTGTCGGCCTATGTTTTGAGTGTACAAGTTATCATTTGGTCTTATAGGCCCATATGTCACATGTATAACTTTGTATTCCAAGTTGGGTCGTCCTATATCAAGCATTCTCTTATATTTTATTATGGTTATCTCATGATGGCCTTTCCTGCTCATTTACTTATGATAGTATAATACGAAAGATACGTTACATTAGTACTCGGTTGAGTTAGACACCGGGTGCCTGCCGTGGCCCCTTCGGTTTTGGTCGTGATAGCCAAATCATCGAAATCTGACTCCAAACTCTCGAATCTAGTCAAATACAACCCAATAATGTCAAACAAAGTCATAGAAATCAATTCCAAATAATAAAGCTCGAATCTTTAATCAAATTCCTAAAAGTCAATAAATGTCAACCCGGGCTCACACGGTCAAAACCTAAGTTAAGGGGTAGATCCCAACTACCAATAACTCTACTAGTCCAAATATGTGATTAGATTCCAAAATCGAGTCCCAAATTGACTCCCAAATCCCCAATTTACACTCTCCAAAATTATAGACAAAACCCCCAAATTTCTCTTTCAAACACTATAATCTATGTGTAATAATCCACAAGGAAACAAGATATATTACCAAAAATAGTGTAGAAATCCTTACCTCCAAGTAGCGGGTGAAAGTCTCATAAACAATCTCCAAAATCTGAGGTTTATGGCTCAAAATATGAAAAAGTGGGTAAAAGTCTCGAAATCACATCTTAAGTAGTCTACCATATAGTCCGCCCCCTTAAGTACTACCAATGCCCCTTCTCTCTCAAACTAGGTTAAAAATTCCCCTAAATTGTAGCACCGGAAATGGCCACATCTCCTCCACCCGGTGATGGAAAGCCACTACACCAAATTGGGCAAATCGGGTGATACCAATTATAGAATCATCTTCCCAAAAACCGTCAAAAGCTACAGAAGAGATTTTGGACCACTCCACCGTGGAAGTGGAACATGCATCTGGTGACCTACGGTCGGAGGAAAATAGAAATTCAACCAAGCCAACTCAATGCATGTCTCTTTGTCTTGTTGAGGAGAACATAATGACCACCTCATGTGGGCAGGAGCCCGATTCAAATGTGTCAATTTTGCTACAGAATGATACAACTAAACTTAGCACTCCAAATGTTCGACGAAATGACACTAGCAATTTTAACCAAATTCAGACTGTCACAGGCACTGCCGATGTCTTAAGGCACCAAGAGGAACAAATGGCCAAAGCTTCAGAACAAGTCATCCAGAAAACTGAATCCACTGATCTCTCCAATAATCCTGCGGCACTCCAAATGATCGAAATTGATGAACCTCATATTGGAATGATGCAAAAACTCCCTACTGTCATGGAAGTTGAGCAAGAAAAGGCCACACACTTAGGCAATTCCATTGCAGTAGGTATTCATGCTGTCACACAACAACCTGACTCCACAGCTCTAAACCAAGGTGCACAGACCATACACAATCACCATGGAAGTTCTCCTATATGTCCACAACAATTAAAAGACAAAGGCATTCAAGCTACCCTCCCAATTCAGGCAAAATCCAATATCCAAATAGTCAGCAACAAAAATACCCTACCAAAGATTTCATCCAACTTTGACAAACCTACCTACACCAAGCCCACAAACCAACAATCTACACCTAATCAGACACCGAATAATGTCAACATTGGTAACCAACCTAAGGATCTCAACATCAAACCAAAACAACCACCTAACTCTCCTGCACCATATCCACCCATAGTTAAACACTCATATGTTACCAAATTAAGAGCGAGGCATGAAGCTGAGTTAGAACCGATCAAATACACACTACCCAAATTCACCACAAAGCAAGGCCAACATGCAGTCATCTTTCACAGACATGACTACATGGTAAAACTAGTAGCAAGATGTAGGTTCACAGTTGTTGGAAAATTGTCTAACACAATGCCAAGAGTGGAGATCATTCGAAGAAGCTTTGTGGCACAAACTGAGCTAAAATGAGGGGTCAATATAGCACATTACAATGCTAGAACAGTCTACATAGATTTGGTCAATGAGTATGATCATGTCACAGTATGGACTAGACAGTTCATGTATATACAGGGGAAAATGATGAAACTAGAAGCATGGACTCCCACCTTCAACCCCAATGAAGATTCACCAATTGTCCCTTCATGGGTGGTGGTGCTAGAACTATCTTGGGACTTCTATTATATGGATCTCTTGACAGTTTTACTATCTCCACTAGGAAAGGCTCTTCACTTGGACTTGGCTTCTTTTCAAAAAACCAGAGGAAGTGTGTCTAAGATTAAGATGCAAATTGACTTGACAAAGCCAAGACCCCATCATGTCTGGTTAGGATTTGATGAAGACGAGAATGATGATGGAAGGTGGCTTAAAGTACAATATGAAAATATCCTCGAGTACTGCCTCTATTGCAAACATATGGATCACAACTCACATGATTGCCCTATCAGGATGAAAGATGAGGTAAATAAGAAGAAAAAGACCAGAATGCAGCTGAAGGCCACCGGGAAAATCATAAAAATTAACCATCAGCTTAGAATCAAGTCACTCAGAAGGAGAACCAAAGCAAGGAGGCCAAAGCTAAACACCAACAACATCCAGCAAGACCATAGAAACAAGGAGGGCCAACCACCAGTCAGACTAAGGAAAACAAAACTGATGAGAACCCACAAGGAAATGAACATCAATAGTATATCACAATCAATTAAAAGGAAGGATGGCAAACACAGAGGAAGATACAATTCAAAGGGCAAAACAATAAAAAATGACACCAGACATCCATACCAAAGATAGCTATAGGATCATAAAAGGTTAGTGAAACCTCACAAGTTGAAACACAAGCACAATCAACCAAAGAGACACAACAACAAACTAAAGAAACAACCACAATGCAAAAACAATCCTCTATTAGTGCTCCTACAACTACACATGAGAGGAGTCTTCATCCTACATTGACTTCTACTGTTGAAATGGAAGGAGTAAAGGGGAACTGTCAGGAAGAACTTAGCTCTGCTAGGATGGGGGACCCAAAAGGGGGTGGGATTCCTCATGCTATACATGAAAGTGTACATGCACCTAATCTAAACCAGCACAAGATGGACCATACCTTCACTGATACCTCCAATCACCCTCTAGATACTCATTCAGGTGAGGAGACTAATATGGAAATCAGTAGCTCTGAGGAAGATCAGTCAGCTATCATTAAACAACTGGCTAAAGGCAAGGCAAAAGCTGCTTCTGATTTCTCCATTCAGATACCAAAACCCAAAAATTATCCAAGTCAGAAGAAAAGAAGAGCAATGAGAAGGAAAAATGAAAAATGACATCAGCTGAGCAAAATCAAATGCAGGATTCTGATGTCCAAAAAAAGAGATTTATGGAGAAGAGATTCTCAACATTGATTGTTCTATAAGATACCTCGAAGATGATGAATACAGACCCATCCAATCTGAGGATGAACCTGTGGAATGGCCGGAAGAAGAAAATGATCACAATGATCACCTTTGTGAACTTCTCATTGAAGCTGTAAATGGATCATCTGATAAATAGGAACTCATCATGACACAAAACCTATCATCAGAATGGGACCCTCACCAAGAGTTACCAGAAGTAAAACAACTGTAGCTACCAATATACTACCAAAATCCACAACCCCATCAAAACCTCAATGATTAGTACACTTATATGGAATGCAAGAGGTATTAAGACCTCATGAGTTATTGAAAGACTCAGAATCCTAAAGCAACTTCACCAACTATCTCTCATTGCTATCCTTGAACCCTTCTTGAATAACACTTACATCAACTACTTTAGACTTCAGGTCTTTATGCACCAAGCAACTTCCAATGTCAATGACAAAATTTGGGTATTCTGGGATAAAGAATTCACAACTAAGGTTCTAGATTCTGATGAACAACAAATATCTATGGAGATGAAACATGCGGAGGATGGAAACACTTTTAACCTCATATTTATCTATGCCAAATGCAAATCAGTGTTGAGGAGACCCTTATGGGATAAATCTTCTATATACACCATCCCTTGGTGTGTCATAGGGGATTTCAATGTTATAGCATCTGTAGAGGAGAAAATTAGAGGTATTCCTTATCAGATGAGTAAAAGCTTGGATTTTTTGAGCATGATTGAAGATAGTGGTCTGGTGGATCTTGGCTACTATGGTCACAAATACACCTGGTCAAATGGAAGGGGACCAAATTCTATAGTCTAAAAGAGACTCGATAAGGGTCTAGTGAATGACCAATGGTTGATTGCTTTCCCTGCCACTACTGTTTCTCATCTAGCTTCAGTAGGTTCTGATCATAACCCTCTCCTGATGGAGATCAATGTAAGGCAAGAAATGGGCTAGATATACTTGAAATTCCTCAACTGCTGGGTGGACAATGAGAAATTTATTCCACTAGTGGAGGAGATATGGACCAGAGAAGTTATAGGCAATCCTATATAGGTCTTCCATTAGAAACTCAAAGCACTTAGCAATGCTTTGAGCATATGTTCCAGATAGGAATATAGAGATATTTTTCAGAAAGCCAAACCGTTTGAACAGCAAGTCAAAGATGCAGAGGAGACATGGGCATAGAGTAATTCAGAGAATGACAAAATTACACTTCAGGAACTCAAAGCTCAATATCTCAAGTACATGAAACTGGAAGAGTCAGTCTTCAAGTAGAAAACTCACTTACAATGGTTCAAAGAAGGGGATGAAAATTTCAGATACTTTCAAAGCCTAATGAGGGGTAGAAGAAGAAAGTTATACATTCGCAAGATCAAGGATGAAAAAGAAAATTGGGTACAGGGTGATAAGGCTATAGGCCAAGTAGCGTGTGACTATTTTCAAGAACTCTTTTCTGATCCAGGAGGTACTATCAGAGAAGATATACTCTCATGCATCCCAACCATGATCACCCCTAAAGATAGCAATGCCCTTTCCACAGAACCTATAATGAATGAACTAAAAAAAATAGTCTAATCCATGAATCCTACAAGTGCTGCATGCCCTGATGGTATGAATGGTAAGTTTTACAAGGCTTGTTGGGAGATCATCAAGTTTGATTTGATGAAGGTTGTATTGGCTTTCTATGGAAGAAACACCATGCCCATATACATGACAAGTTCATGTCTTGTCCTACTTCCAAAAGTGGAATTTCCTAACTCCCTTACAAAATTTAGACCAATCAACCTCAGTAATTTCATCAACAAGATCATCTCCAAGATCATTAGTACTAGATTGGCCCCAATTCTTCCCAGAATCATCTTAGCCAGTCAGATAGACTTTATTAAAGGGAGAAACATTTATGAAAACATCATGCTCGCACAGCAAATTATGCATGGCATCAAAAAGCCTAACATTGGGACCAATGTTGGGACCAAAGCCTATGATAGAGTCACATGGAGATTCACATGTATCATGCTTAGAAGAATGGGATTCTTTGAAAGAATCATTGACATGATCTGGAGAACTCTGTCCAATAATTGGTATTCAGTCATGAGTAATGGCACCAGGTGTGGCTTCTATCAATCTACTAGGGTCCTAAAACAAGGAGACCCACTAGCTCCTTCCCTGTTCATTATTGGAGCTGAACTACTTTCCAGGATACTCAATTACCTCAACTATGATCAATTTTTTAATGGCTTCTATATGCAAAAGAGAGGACCACAGATTAATCACCTCAGTTTTGAAAATGACATTACCATATTTACCTCAAGAGGTAGAGTATCACTTCAAAAAATTATGAATATCTTGAACAGCTATGAAGAAAGTTCAGGAAAAAAAATTAACAAGGATAAGAGTTATTTCATGACTTCACCTAGAGCTTTCCAGTCTGCTATCAGAAGGATTAGAGCAGAAAAAAGTTTCTCAAAGAGGAAATCTCCTCTAACTTACATGGGATGCCCTTTGTATATAGGTAGGAAGAGGATCATTCACTACAATAATCTCACAGCTAAGATTGTAGGTAGAATCAAAGGCTAGCATGGAAAAATGCTATCCTGGGTGGCAGGGCTACTCTGATAAAACATGTGATGCAATCAATACCAATCCACCTCTTATCTGTAGTGTCTCCTCCAAAAACTGTTATGAAGCAGATTGAGAAATTGGCAGCAAACTTCTTCTGGGGTCTGGAAAAGGACAAATTGAAGTATAATTGGGCTTCTTGGCAGAACCTGGCCTATACAATGAAATAGGGTGGTCTGGGATTCAGAACAATTGAGGATGTCTGCAAATCAATGGAGCTCAAACAATGGTGGCACCTCAGGACCTTTCAGTCTCTATGGAGTATTTTCTTTAGAGCCAAATACTGTCAAAGGTCCAATCCCATATCCAACAAATGGGACTCTAGCCAGTCACAAGCATGGAACAAGATGATGATTAACAAAAAGGAGGCTGAGCAAGCTATTCAATGGAGATTTCACTAAGGAAATAATCTGTTCTGGTGGGATAATTGGTTAGGAATAGGACCTTTGGTTGACCATAAATTTGGTGGAGGCAGGCCTTGTAACACCCCTGTTTCCTATTTTTGGAGGGAGGGTCAATGGGATCTTCAGAAACTAAATAAAAATGCCACATACCACAAGATCCAAGACATCATTCAAACCCCTATTCATTACGAACCTCATACCTTAGATGAAGCCATTTGGACACCAACTATTAATGGTAAATTCACTTGTGCCTCTGCTTGGGAACTCATCAGAAAGAAGAAGCAACCTAACTTCTCCAACAGAATGACCTGGCACAAGAAAATACCTTTTAAGTGGTCCTTCTACCTGTGGAGAGCTCTTAGAAATAAATTGCCAACTGATGAGAGGGTTCTTTTATTTAGCAACCCTACTGTAACCAGATGTGTTTGCTGCACTAGACCTGCCAATAAAACTGTGGATCACATTTTCGGCAGAGGTTCTTTTGCCAACTATGTTTGGAGAAAATATGGTGGCATAACATGAATACAAACTGACAACAAGACTCTCAAGATGCTCTTGATGACCTGGTGGATGCAAAAAAGTCATAATGAAGTCCAAAAGTTAATCCTCGACACCATGCCCATTATTATCTGTTGGAACCTTTGGAAGAACAGATGCAGTAAAAAATATGGAGGAAAGGCATCATCCATGGTCAGGGTCTTGTTATCTATCAACTCAAATGTTTCAATGCTGATGAGGACCTGTTTGCCTTATATATCCTGGCCCTTCAACTGGAATGAACTATATCCAATAGTGGAACATATTAAACACCACACCTCTGTCACTCAAGTCATCTGGCAAAGACCTGAATCACCTTCTGTGAAGGTCAATAGCGATGGGAGTGCTCTAAGTAATCCAGGCAGAATAGGGGTAGGGGTTATCATCAGAGATTATACCAGTGAGTTCATCCATGCCATTGCTACCCCCCTTGGAGAAGGTACTGACAATCTTGCTGAAATAGAACCAACCATCATAGGAGTGCAATGGTGTTTGGACAATGGATTTTACAAAGTCTACCTTGAGGTAGATTCAACTCTTCTTATCCAGTGGCTAATCAAAAATGAATCCCCCTAGACTCAGGATGAAAGTGCAGAAACTTAAGGAACTCAGCTCACAGTGTGAGGAATTCGGATCCTCACATGTGTATAGAGAAGCTAACTGCCCAACTGATTCCTTATCCAAGTTAAGTCACGAGCTACCAGCAATGACACATTTCTACTTCCCATCAGCTCTACTTAACCACATCAGAGGACAGATCTTACAAGACTCCATCAGCACTCCAGCTTTCAGACACAGGAAAACAAGCAGAATCACTGCACCATCACAATCTTCTCATGAATATGGGTAAAATCAGAGAAACAAGGGGAGCAGACCTAATTGTCTAATTATCCACACCTATGGCCCCATATGATCACAAGCAGAACAAACACCTTGCTCAAATCCCTCTAGAGGAGAACACTGGTGCAGCTTGGTATACTAACCTTGGTTTTTGTTTTGCAGGTAATACCAGGCCCTTGAAAAGTCCTCTGGTGGTCCTTCAGAGTGTGGTATCAACAACTGTGTTGCGCAATCTACTAAAGGATAATCAGAGCATCTATAGCCATGAAACCAAACACCTTATCATAATACTAACACAGAAGTCCTCTCAATCTCCAACACACTTCACCAGTTATCTATACCTCCAATCTACTGCACCAATGATCAACCAATGCAAACGACTGCCCACATTCCTCACCTACAACTGGAAGTCACTCACCCAGTTTGACACCAACAAGACATAGCCATCCACCCAACCTCTAACCACCAGTCCATTTCAATTACCCTACAGCCTTAGTAACAACCATCCTTACCCCCACACACCACACTCAACCAACAAGCACACAGATCCCAGAACCCACAAGATCCTGAGATCAAGCACACATACAATTCTCAGAAGCCACAAGAAACTGAGAATGGCCTTACACTCAACTCTCAACCTTCAAAAGGAAATGAGAGGAGAGAATCATTGCTGCAAAACAAGAAGCACAAAAAGTTGCTATTACACTAACTTTGTTCTCTTTTTGCAGGTACTTATATATATGCCTTACTTAACCAATTGACATACCCTCAGTGTGTGGTATCAATACAATATGTACTCATTCTACTAAGGGCATATTAATGTCTTAAAGCAGGTCCTAGTTTGACTACCTCAAATAGACTTCCTCATACCCTACAACTCATAGCTCCCCCCAGTTAACTTTTGCCTTTTCATGCTCATTTTCATTACAAGGAGGAAACAATAGGGCAACACTTGGAGATGGACTTCCTCAACTCAGACTGTACAACAGGAATCCCAACATGTAGAACACTGCAATCCTCTGCAATTCACTGATACAGAACCAGTACATGCTGTATGACACTAACATTTGATCCATCATCAACTGGAACCTCAACATAGTTCCAATAGCTTCAGCTTCAAAACAGCTAACCAATTTTTTTATTTTTGCATGTACCATATTGAGTGATATGTCCTTACCATTGAGATGTTCTCAGAGTGTGGTATTAGCACAATTTGTGCTCAATCTACTGAGAGCATGTCAAAGACTCAAGGCATATCAGTTCCTAAATCACACACTTGTGCATACATTTAATAGGTACCCAACAGGACACATCTAGCTACCCTGCACTGCTTTTTCATCAGCCCTCAGATGCAGAAACTCACATACTGTAGCAGCCTCTTCACAAAGGGATCTGCCTCAGCACCCAGAATCTACCATCTTAACCTATCTGTTTCACTGCCTCATGGATAAAAGCAACCAACAACTGCTCAATATCTTCTGTCAAGAACATCATGCAGAAGCAGCAACCTCAATAATATACATGGGCTCTTTTGATAATAATCTTCAACTTGGCTTTCTCTAGCCTCATTGGCAAAGCAAAGTTAAAGATAGTTCCTGTCACAACCCAGAATTTCTACCGTCGGGACCGTGATGACGCCTAACATTTCACTTGCTAGGCAAGCCAACGTTAAAGAATTTATCAAGCCAATTCTTATACATTTCAGTAAATAACAGCAACTAAGCTATAACGACTTAAAATAAGTGCGGAAATTTATAACAACCTCAATATATAAATTACTACCCAGATCTGGAGTCACAACTCACGAACTTCTAGGATTTTACAAGTAAAAGTCTGAAAGAAATACAACTGTTTGAACGAAAGAAACAGTAAAAAGAAAACTGAAAAGATAGGCGGGGACTTCAAACACTGCGAACATCAACAGATCTACCTTGAGTCTCCGATGAACCAGTCCGAGCTACTATGCCTCTCGATCAGCTGGGACCAATACCAAAGTCTGCACAGGAAGTACATAGTGTAATATCAGTATAACCGACCCCATGTACTGGTAAGTGTCGAGCCTAATCTCGACGAAGTAGTGACAAGACTATGACAAGACACCCATATAACAAACCTGTGCAGATAACAATATATGTACAAGAAAATAACAATAACAGCTAAACATGTACTATTGGGAGGGGGACATGCTAAAGGGGCATATGATATAGGAGATACATCGAAAATGATAACCAGAACAGTCGACATACTTTTAACAAGTGAAAAACAACTAAACACAATGAAGAAAATTGCACGGCATCACCCTTAGTGCTTTTACTCTCAGCCTCACAATATAAATTAATAGATACGACACGACATCACCCTTCGTGTATTAACTCTCACAATATGGCACAGGATCACCCTTCGTGCATTGACACTCACAATATGGCACGACATCACCCTTCGTGCATTAACACTCATAATATGGCACAGCATCACCCTTCGTGCATTAACACTCTCCCTTACCATAATGCAATAAACAAATAACAACATGGATATAAAATAACAAGTACAAGCCTTACCTCATCATTTGGTTCCACAATATAAACCTCAACTTCGGAATCAATACTCAATTATCACCATAAGATCCGTAAACATGATAAGAACGATCAATATAACAATACTAGTCTAAGCATGGATAACATGAAACAAGGAAGCTATAATTGCAAGAAACCAAGCCCCCGCCCGCATGCTTTAACCCGACTACAATGCATAAGTACTCGTCACCTCACATATACGTTGTTCCCTAACATTTAAACATGTAGCAAATAGACAAACAAGTCATATTCCCTCAAGTCAAGGTTAACCACGATACTTACCTCGCTCCGAAGACCAAACTCAAAGCTCAACCACGACTTTTCCTTTCACGCAAGCCTCAGAACCAACAAAATATAGCAATTACCAATCAAACAATTCAATTTAAGCCGTAGGAACTACCCAAGATTGTAAAGAATTCAATTTAGGTCATTATTGAAAAAGACAACAAAAGTCAACTCCCAGGCTTGCTTGGTCCAAACCGAAATTCGGACCAAAACCCGATTACCCATTCACCCCTAAGCCCGGTTACGGAATTTATTTTGGAGTTCGACCCCAATTTGAGGTCTAAATCCCAATATCACAAAAATCTCTAACTTTACCCAAACCCCCAAATTTCCACCATGAAAAATCTAGATTTTAGGTTAAAAACTTCTGAAATGTAATGAAGGATTAAAGAAAATGGGTCAAAATCACTTATCAATGATTTGGAGAAGAAAGAGTCTTGGAAAAATCGCCCCTAGGGTTTTCTTGTTTTGAAAATTTGAAGAATGAGTGAAAATCCCATTTTTCAAATCATTTGAACAGTTCTGGCGTCGCACCTGCGACCTGGGGTTCGCAAATACGAGCCCCACAAGTGCGACAAATGCTTCGCAAATGCGAAACTGCCCTACGCCTCCTGTCATCGCAGATGCGAACAAATGTTTGCAGATGCGGATAAAAGAGGGTCGTAGATGCGACCCAAAACTTCACAGATGCGAAGGTCCACCCCCAGCCCAATTATCGCAAATGCGATGGCCTCTTTGCAGATGCGAGCTCGCATTTGTGATCCAGACCTCGCCCGAGCCCTCGGGGCTCTAAACCAAAAGTGCACACAAGTCCAAAAATATCATACGAACTTGCTCGCGCGATCAAATCGCCAAAATAACGACTAGAACTACGAATTGAACACCAAATCAAATGAAATTTTCAAGAACACTTTGAAACTTCTATTTTCACAACCGGACGTCCGAATCACGTCCAACCAACTCCGTTTTTCATCAAATTTCACAGACAAGTCATAAATATAATAATGGACCTGTACCGGGCTTCGAAACCAAAATACGGACCCGCTATCAACAAGATCAAATATCAGTCAATTATTAAAATCATTAAAGTTTCAAACTTTTAATTTTTTTTAATCAAAATTCCATATCTCGAGCTAGGGATCTCAGAATTCGATTCCGGGCATACGCCCAAGTCTCAAATTACGATACGGACCTACCAGGACCATCAAAACACGGATCCGGGTCTGTTTACTCAAAACGTTGATCGAAGTCAAATCAAATTAATTTTTAAGGCAAAAATTCTCATTTTGATTAGTTTTTAACATACAAGCCTTTCGGAAGAATACTCGAACTACGCATGTAAGTTGAGGAAGGCTACGATGAGGTTTTTGAGACCTCAGAACGCAGAATTAGGTTCTAAAATATAAGATGACCTATCAGGTCATCATAGTTCCCCATGCAACCATTAGCATTTTGTCATTCTCCATGGGGATATTCTACTGTAGATGTAGGTCTTATTGTATATAGACCATGCACTTTCAACTCAACCACATAGTAGATTTAGGTTCACTTGTGCATTTTTGTATAGTCGACCTAGGCTCATTTTATCATGTTTTTGTATACCAATTGCCTATCATTTATGGATAGGTAGTTGGCACATCATTATAGGTCTAATTTCACATAGTCTTCAGGATCCATTTGATTGTCAAGTTAGGATGACCAAGTGTGTATCCACCATATTCTCGGAGGTTAGGTTTATGTCCCCCTCCTTTGTTGTACTCTATTTTACATTTATGAAAATTAACCCTAGGGACAATGCCTAGTGGATTGACCAAAAAAAAGTAGTCTACCAGTATTATTCTCCGCGAACGCGGCCCAAACCTCGCGTTCGCGAAGCATAAAATCTGCCTCTGTCCAAAATGCACTCCGCGAATGCGACATAGCCATCGTGAATGTGAAGGCCAAACAACCCATCCTTCTGGGATTGCGACCAATCCCTCACGAACGTGAATGCCAAAGCTCCAGGTTCCCACTCTTCATCGCAAACGTGACCCTCCTGGCACGAACGCGAAGGACCAACCCCCATCCATCACGAATGCGACCACCCATGCATGAATGTGAAGAAGAAATCCTCCCCACCACCAAATCCTTCATTGCGAATGTGAGGATCATCTTGTGAATGAGAAGAACACCAGAAACCAGCAAAATCAGCCAATTTCGAATTTGCTCCAGGTGGTCTGAAACTCCGAGCCACCCAGGATCCCGTCCAATCATAGCAACAAGTCCATAAACACTAACTGGACCTATCCAAAGCCTCCAAACACACACTATAACATTATATTGATGAATCAAATATTAAAACATAAGTTGAACTTCTCTTAAGTTTAAGAACTCCCAACTTCCAACCAAACATCTGATTCAAGCCTAACCAATCCGGATTACATCTAAACTTTGCACATAAGTTACGAATGACAAAATGTACCTATTCAAGGTTCCAGAACAACAATCCAAATTCGATATCATCAAAATCAACTCCCGGTCAAACTTAGGAGTTCTCCAAATCTTTAAATTGCCAACTTTCGGCAAATAGAGCCAAAGTGTCTTAGGAACCTCCCAATCCAAATACAAACATACTCCTAAGTCAAAATCATCATACGAACCTATTTGAACCATCAAAACACCAATATGAGGTCATTTACATAAAAATCAAACCTTCGTCAACTCTTACAACTTAAGCTTATAAAATGAGACTAAGTGTCTCAATTCACTCTCAAACCTCCCCGAAGACAAACAAACCACCCCCCCACAAGTCATAAAACAACAATCGACATATGGGGAGCATCAAATAGGGGAAACAAGGCTCAAATACATAAAATAACTGGCCGGGTCATTATAAGAGCATGTGATGTTTGGCATTTATCCCAGTTAATGAGAGGAATTTGGATATGAATGTTCCAGCCTTGGCCAATAGATTTGTGAGATTGGATATTTCTGATCCTAGTAGAGTTCTTTCTTGTGTTGTTGCATAATCGTCCTTGTTTGAGCGCATTAAGGCTCGTCAGTATAGTGATTTCCATTTGCTTGTCCTTAAGGACACGGTGTTAGGTGGTCATTGGTGATGATGGTGTATTGAGACTTCATGGTCGGGTTTGTTTTCCTAATGTGGATGGTTTGGGGGGAGTTGATTCTTGAGGAGGCTCATAGTTCAAGGAATTCTATTCACCTAGGTGCTACAAAGATGCATCACGATTTAAAGTAGCAATGTTGGTGGCGGAGGATGAAAAAGGATATTCTTGATCATGTTTCACGATGTTCGAATTGTCAACAGGGCAAGTATGAGCATCAGAAACCAGGTGGTTAGGCACAGAGATTGGTTATACCATAGTGGAAGTGGGAGCGCATTACAATGGACTTTGTAGTAGGGTTGCCGTGGATCTTGAGAAGAATTGACGTTCGGTTCATAGTGGATAGATTGATCAAGTCAGCGCATTTTATTCCGGTGATGAGTTCTTACACTTCAGAGAAGTTGGCTCAGATCTACATCAGAGAGATTATCTGTTTGCATGGCGTGTTAGCTTCTATCATCCCGAATCGAGGCACTCGGTTCACATCGTGCTTTTGGAGAGCTGTTTAGCGAGAGTTGGGTATGCAGGTGGATCTATGTACTGCATTTTATCCACAGACAAATGGGCAGTCTGAATGGACTACATATATCCTTGAGGATATGTTTAGAGCCTATGTTATTGATTTTGGAGGCTAGTAGGATCAGTTTTTACTATAGCAGAGTTCGCATACAATAACAACTATCTGTCTAGTATCTAGATGGATCCATATAAGGCCTTATATAGGAGGTAGTGTCGTTCTCCAGTTGGTTGGTTCAAGCCTGGTGAGGCTAGGTTATTGGGTACAGACTTGGTTCATGATACGTTGGAGAAGGTGAAGTGATTCATGAGCGACTTCGTACAACACAGTCCAGACAGAATAGTTATGCTGATAAAAAGGTTTGTGATGTGGCTTTCATGGAGGGTGAGAAGGTTTTTCTTAGAGTTTCACCTATGAAGGGAGTGATGAGATTTTGGAAGAAACGCAAGTTTAGCCCTAAGTATATTGGCCCGTTTGAGGTTTTGGAGAGAGTTGGCGAAGTGGATTACATGTTTGCTTTTCCGTCTAGCTTGACGGGAGTTCATCCAGTGTTTCATGTTTCCATACTGCGGAAGTACTATAAAGACAAGTCCCATGTGTTAGATTTCAGTACATTGTAGTTGGATGAGAATTTAGCATATAAAGAAGATCTAGTGGCCATTTTGGATAAGTAGGTTCGGAACCTTAGGTTGAAAGAGATTGCATCAGTGAAGGTTCAGTGAAGAGGTCAACCGGTCGAGAAAGCGACTTTGGAAATCAAGCATGATATATAGAGCAAATATCCTCATTTGTTTGGAACTCCAGGTATGATTCCGAACCCGTCTGAGGACGGACATTTATTTTAGAGGTGGAGAATGTAACGATCCGACCAGTCATTTTGAGTATTAGAACCCCAATCCCCTATTTGAGTCTTCTCATATAATTAATGTTTGATGACTTACGGGGATGGCTGCTTCGGTTTCGGGAAGGTTCAATAGTGATAGGAACACTTAGTTTTATTTTTGGAAGCTTGAACTGTAAGAGTTGACCTATATTTGACCTTGAGTAAACTACCTCGGATTGTTGATTTAATTGTTCCTCTAGGTTTGTATGTATTTTAGACTAATGCATATGTTCAGATTTGAATTTGGAGGTTCTCATAGGTTTTGACTCTATTTGTCAAAAGTTGGTAATTTGAAGAATTGGAGAGTTTGTAGGTTTGACCAATAGTTGACTTTGATGTTATCGGCTTTTGATGGGTGTTCTAAGACTTTGGATAGGCTCTTTTACTTGATTGAAACTTGTGTGCAAAGTTTGGTTATGATCCGGAATGTCTAAGTGTGGTTCAGACATGTTCAGCGAAGTTGAAAAGTTTAGAAGTTAAGGAAATATAATTTGGTCTTCCATTTTTGATTTTTATATTATGTATAGTGTTTTGGTTCTTTGGATAAGTTTTAATTAGGTATTTAGACTTATTGGTAAGATTAAACGGGACCTCTAGAGTCCTAGGTGTGTTTCGAGATAGATCCAAACCATTTGGGGGCTGCTTCACACAACTAGTTCTAGTGTATCGCACCTGCGGAAGAAGGTGCGCAAATGCAAAGTCGCACCTGCGATGGTAGGTTTGCATTTGTGATGGTAACTTTGTGCACCTGCGAGATGGGGGCTGGTTAGAGGATTTACGCACCTGCGCTACTATGGTCATACCTACAGAGCAACAGATGCTTCGCAGATGTGACGATCGCCTGAGTAAGTGGAACTCACAGACACGAGCTTTTGCTCGTAGATGCGAGCTTTTGAGCATAGAAGCATGCTCGTAGATGCGAGCTTATAGGGCGCAGAAGCGAATGCCCTGTTAGACTTTATATATACCAAGGGTTTGCTCATTTTTTATTATTTTGAGTTTTGGAGTACGGAAAGAGGTTATTTTTAGGAGATTTTCACTAGTACTTTGAGGGTAAGTAATTTCTACTTGGATTTGATTACATGTCTCGATTCCCCATAGATTTATACACTTAAAACATATAATTTGAAGATAAATTTGAAAGTTTTATCTACACTTTATGAAAAGTGTAATTTGGAAATTTGAGAGTCGATTTGGTCTCGGGTTTGAATTGTAATCATATATTTGGACTCCTGGGATTACAGGTTGTCGGGATCGAGCACTTGACATGGGTTTTGAACATGTGGTTATGGTTGACTTTTGATGACTTTTTAAGAATTGATCAAAGATTGTAGCTTGATTGTTTGAACTCGATTCCAATAGCTTTGTTTGACATTATTAAGTATATTTTGGCTACATTCAAGCTTGTTGGAGGTGATTTTGAAAGGAAAGTGGTTTTGGAGGTTTGATTTGGCTTGCAAAAAGTAAGTATCTTACCTAATCTTGGTTGAGGGAATAACACTTAGGATTTGACCTTATTTGATTAATTGCTACATGTTGGGAGCAATGCATATGTGAGGTGACGAGTTCTAATGCGGGTGCTACTTATGGTTCATGACTAGATTAGACTTTAGGATTTCATTATGCTTTATTTGACTATGTGCCTTTCATGATTTATGTTTTAATCACTTGTATGACTACTCGAGCTTATCCTTACATTCTAGAAAGCATGTTTAGGATTTGTCTCTTAATTGGCGAGGATGGGCTATTCGTGAAATTGTTGTTACACTTGATTTAGCCATAGTCATGCTTCACAGCTTGTGTACACATACCCACCTTATTATTATGTCATTGTGTACCTTATTGATTACTTGTGAGCATATGCCTCTTTAAAGATGAAATGTTATTTCGGTTTGTTATGATTATGGCACATCATATTACATTTGGACATATTGAGCAAATTGTTTTGCAAATGACACGAGGTTTCTACTGTGCGGTTATTGTGGCATTATTGTTGTTATGGCATGAGGTCTTTGTCGTGCAGTTATGTGTATATTAATACTATTATGGTGTGAGGTCTTTACCGTACAACATGTGGATGCAAATCCATTCCCTAGGGTCGCCCTCTCGTATTTTTCTCTTGATGGTGTACATGCAGATTGTGATAAAATGACACATGTTTAGTTGATTCTGATATAGAATCCGATGTGATGAATTTTGAGCATGAAGGTGGAAGCTTTGACCATCCAAGTGAATCCTTTATGCCTTATCATGCGTTCTACATGCTTTCTACATTGAATTCAAACTTGCTATTTGATGCCTCTGTTATATGCTTTGACTTGCTAGACAAGATAGAAATATCTGTGTTGAGTTGATATCTCTTGATATGATCTTTGGCCATATTGTATCTCCTTTCGTAGTTTTGTTGTGTATTTTCTGAACTGTACATGTTGGATTGATTATTATATATCACATGACTTGAACTTCGTCACTACTTCACCAAGGTTAGTCTTGATACTTACTAAGTATACTGTCACGACCCAAAAATCCCATAGTCATAATTCAAGCCATTTTTTTTATAAAGATATAATTTAATACACGTGTCGAAACCAAAAGTGGAAATAATTTTAAAAACCTCTCAAGACTGGTAGTACTGAGTCACGAACTCTAACTGAATACATGAAATGATCGCAAGGATCGAATACTCAATACTGTTTGAATAATAAATAACAGTACAATAAAATAGAAAGACTCCAAGGAACTGCGACGACCAAGCAGCTCTACCTTGAATCCTTGCGATCCCACTCTAACTCTGTCCGAGTCCGATATCTCCAATACCTGGGTCTGCACAAAAATGTGCAGAAGTATAGTATGAGTACACCACAGTCGGTACCCAGTAAGTATCAAGACTAACCTCAGTGGAGTAGAGACGAGGTACAGTCAAGACACTTACTAATCTAATAACCTGTGCAATATGATATACAAAATAATAGAAAACAAATAGCAGTGATAGCAATACAAATCAACTAGTGATTTAAACAGCAAGGCAACAGGAATACCGTAAAATATTAGTCAAACGAATAATAAACACAGGTACAACCAATTAATCAAGTACTTTCAATACACATCTTTTATCTATAAGTTTTTCAATAAACGTCTCTAGAATATAATCCTTTTCAATAAATATATTTCGAATATACTTCCTTCAAATAAATATCCTTCCATTATAATTCTTTCAAATAAATATCTTTCGAATATAATTCTTTCAAATATAATTCTTTCAAGTAAATATCTTTCAAATATACTTCTTTCAAGTAATTATCTTTCTAATATAATTCTTTCAAATAAATATCTTTCTAATATAATTCTTTCAAGTAAATATCCTTCAAATATAATTCTTTCAAGTAAATATCTTTCAAATATACTTCTTTTAAGTAAATATCTTTCTAATATAATTCTTTCAAGTAATTATCCTTCAAATATAATTCTTTCAAGTAAATATCCTTCAAATATAATTCTTTCAAATAAAAGTCACCTTGTGACACCTCATTTAACTTTCCTGGCGTGAGAAATATATTCAACGTATCACATCAAATGGCACGGCAATACCTTCGTGCACTTGTCTCATTCTCACCCAATACATATATGTAGATCAAATCAATTGGCACGGTAACACCCTTCGTGGATTTATATCTTTCTCACCGTGCATACATATAACAGTACCAATTAGGTGGGAGAAATACCAATAACAATAAAAGAAATAAAGTGGAGGCACACAGGAAGCAACGATGACTACAAGTCACATAGAAAACAAAGGTGCACAATAACATCTCAAGATAAAGGCATGAATGTATACACAACGAAAACGATATCACAATATAATGTATGTCTCTTGTCCTCGCCTGCACGGAAACACCCTTCGTGCCATGAATATATGTTAATATAAAAATAATTGCACGGCATCACCCTTCGTGCTTTATACTCTCAAATGGCACGGCATCACCCTTTGTGCTTTACACTGTCCATCGCATGATAATATAGTTCAAATGGCACGGCATCACCATTCGTGCATTACACTCTTCCTTACCAAGCACATGTATATCATTAACAAGCAAGGTAGGAAACATAAATAACATCAAGGAGAGTGTTTAAACCACAGCACAATACAACAATTCATATCACAATTTGCCACTGACCATAACCAAATTCCAAATATGTAGCAGAATCAATAAATTCTTCAACAAATAGCCCAAGGCTCCACAAAACGTATATAAAACCTCAAAACAATCAACAGAGGTGAAAAATACTCAGTATAGGGCAACACCTTCATCAATTCAATTTCTTGATAATTATATTAACTCCTCAATTTAAACTTATTTAATATATATTTGCAAATAAGGATTCCATCATGAATTTAATTCCAAGAAAAATATCAAATCAACAAACACACGTAATTCACATAAAATCCAAATGACAATAACACCAAGTTATTATATAAAATACAAACTTGACAAATAAGGAATGAGGCGTGATAATTCAATGATTTACTAATGCCAACAATTATCTAATTTAATACATAAGAATACCTAAAACTTTAAACCAATAAAATTTGCACATATAAGCCTTAGTACGTACTCGTCATCTCGCGTACACGGCATTCAAATCACACAATTTCCACGTAAGACTCAATGCCTAAGGGGTAATTCCCCCACTCGAGGTTAGGCAAGATACTTACCTTATTGATGTTATGCCGATATTCCAAAATCGCCTTCTTGCTTGAATTGACCTCCGAAAAGCTCAAATCTATCAAAATTAATTGTACCACTTCATTAAAATTCATCGGAAATAATTTCGGATAATAAAACACCAACTTAAAATTTTATTCTAAAAAGTCAGTGCGGGGCCCGCCCCTCGGCTCGAAAAATATTAACGAAATCCGAACACCTATTCCGATACGAGTTCAACCTTACTAAAATTATCAAATTCCGATGATGGATCGCCCTTCAAATATTAAATTAAAGTCTAGAGGATTTTTACCATTTTCAACCCAATTCACTAATTTAGTGATAAAAACAACACTAGATTCATGTAATTTAACCAAAATCAAGTTAGAAATTCTTACCCCAATATTTTCAATGAAAAACTCACGAAAACTCGCCTCACCCGAGCTTCCTTGGTCCAAAAATGGAAGAATGAGACGAATTTGGACTTTATTCTGCTATCCAGGGATTTGTTCTTCGCGTTCGTGACCATTCCCTCGCGTTCGCGATGAACAAATTCTCCAACAACCATTTTCAAACTCTTCTCAGATAGCCTCTAGTATAATGGTTATAACCTTTTGTACAGACCTCTAAATCACAAATGGTGTAACTCTCTGGAAACTAGACTCAAAGATCTATAACTTTCATTTGTTGCTCATTTCTTTATTCCTTATAGATTGCGAGATATAAGCTTCCAAAGTCAGCCCTGTGCAACAAATATTTCCAAACTCTTTCCAGACAGCCTGTAGTATATCCATCATAACCTTTGGTAAACAACTCCAAATAATAAATGATTTACCTTTCTAAAAACTAGACACAAAGGGCTACAACTTTTATTTTTGGATCATCTCCAAATTTCTTATAGATTGCGAGATATGAGCCTCCAAAATTAGACTATTGCAACAGAGATTTCCTTCTTCGCGAACGCGAGAGTCTCTTCGCGAACGCGAAGAACAAATCCTAGAAGTCAAATCCTTCTTTGTGAACACGAGAGGCTCCTCGCGAACGCGAAGAACAACACAAGATATCAGCAAATCAGCATCTAAAGTAGCCCAAAATTATCAGAAACACACCCGAAACACACCCGAGGTCCTCGGGACCTCAACCAAACATACCAAAGCATCCCATAAAATCATACGAACTTAGTCGAACCTTCAAATCATCTTCAACAACACCAAAAACATGAATTACACACAGATTCAAGCCTAATGAACTTAGAAATTTTCGAATTCCACAATTGACGTCGAAACCTCCCAAACCACGTCCGAATGACCTCAAATTTTGCACAAAAGTCAGAAATGGCACAACGAAGCTATTCCAATTTCCAGAATCGGATTCCGACCCCGATATCAAAAAGTCAACCCCTCGATCATACTTTCCAAAAATTCATCTTTCGCCATTTCAAGCCTAATTCCACTACAGACCTCCAAATAATTTTCCGGACATGCTCCCAAGTCCATAATCACCATACAGAGCTATTGACATCATCAAAATTCCAGTCTGGAGTAGTTTTCTCAAAAGTGAACTCTCCGGTCCACTCTTTACATTTAAGCTTCTAAATAATGATTGTTCTTTTAATTTAATTCCGAATCTTTAGTAATTCAACTCGACCACACCCGCGAGTCATAATACATATTGCGAAACTGCTCGAGACTTTAAGTCACTGAACGAGGCGTTAATTCTTAAAACGACAAGTCGGGTCGTTACATTCTCCACCTCTTAAACAAATGTTCGTCCTCTAACGTGCTAAGAATTATTTTGAGGTTACCAAATTGATGATTTTACTTTTACACATATACTCCCGGTTAATCCCACATTACTGCATTTGAGATAAGCCTGACAATACCATCTCAATTGAGATTATTTCTTTTATCCATATTTGTAAACTTTAAGACCAATTTCTTACACTCCAAACATTTCCAAAAAGCCTGATTTTCACAACAACGCATAGTATTAGTCTCAACAAGCTATAGCAACTAGTGCCTACGCACACATCAATTTTCATTATAGTGTTAAGCACTTCGAAATTTTTCCGGGATGTTACATTCTCCTCCACTTAGGATCATTTGCCCTTGAATTAGAAGTAGAGTCCGCTCTCAAACACATAACATAACTTATCTCTTCTTTCGCACGTCTCAATCCCCCAAATTTTACTAACTCCCAAATTTTACAAAATTTTTGGCAGAGTCTCCCCTATAAATGAGGCCTATCCACCTGCCAGAGTAACACCAAAATGACTCCTAACAACACATCCACAATCCAACAAAGCACCACAATGTATATATCAATAACACTAATCTCATTATTACAAGCACCGCATTATCATAATGATATCAGGACATGAAGCACATCATATGTATGCCCATCACCACATCTCTGGTCTTAATAGTTGTTCATAATCGATTACAACATCGCCAATTAAACTCATATAAACCAAAACCTCGTTTCGAATTTTTACAACACTGACATCAAAATGTGAGGCATGAAGACCTCATAACTATTTACCGGACTTAACGAGTCATATTTAACGCTACCTGGGCACTCACCTCGTAGGCTAAAACTCAATAATTACAGCACAATTATGGCATAAAAACACATAAAAGAATTATCACATAAGCCTATCAGGCATAACTCCCTATTAGTACTATAGTACAAATTAAGCTTCACAAAGGGAGAATTTAAACTCATAAAAATTTCACCACAAGGACCTCGTCCTTATATAACCTCCACCGCGGCTTGTAGGCCGGTTTAAATATTTCACATCATATAAAAATGCGAGGATCTCGTCCTCAACTCCGAATCACAAGTATTTTGCACATTGCGCCAATTGACATTTTCAATTTCCTTCCTTTCTTCTTTTAAATAAATTTCGTAAACACATAATGAACCCTCATACCGGTAGGGCACAAAATTCATAAAAAAAATTGGAATCAATTATTCCGAAACACATAAAATCCACTGTAGTGAATAATAAAAATTACTTTTGAATTTATAGCCCTCAATGGTGCACAAAAATAAAAATGACCGACACAGGCTCACATCTTCAACTCTCCCAACAGGGATAAACATATAAGTGGGTCACACAATTATGAAGCTCACCCATAAGTGGAGCATAATAGGGGGACTCACCTCAATATTCAGAACCGAATCAAATTAAGGGAAAATATCCTTTTATAACAGAATTAGGATCGTACCTGTAACGACACCATCTGGTGTATCGGCCTCAGCCAAAATCATAGCGATTATATCAATGGGTCAGGCCTCCACCTCTTAGGCGCCCTCTACCCGCCTGTCCTCCACCTCTAACTGACCATGCACGTGGAGTATTAACTGGAATAACCATTGTAAGATCCCTGTGCTGATGGTGCATTAAAAGAACTTACTGTAGCACCCTGAATATTTTTAAATTGTTGTTGTGACCCCGCTGGTACTAAAATGTAGAATTATTAAGGACGAAGGAATACCGCAAGCCCCAACATCATCCCACATAGATCTCACCCCTTAATCATATACAAGTTTTGGAGAACCTTTCATTACCACGTAAATACATCTCAGGCCAAAATTGATATAACACATGACCCCGCAATCTGATCGTTGATCGTGGATTCCCCTCACTTGGCGCGAAGCCATAAGACACATGACGATGATCCACAATACTAACCTTCACCGGTCATAAGACACCTCAAGCCATTTATTTGGCGCATGTCATCCTCGTGACAATTAAAATCGCTTTCTCCAGTGCCTTGGCTACCAGTATGTACCCTTCGCTAAATAGAAATCCCATACGAACTACTTAGTCTCTCATACCACCAACTATTTCAGATCTACATCCACCTCGTGACCCTACCACAATTGTGATGATTAGGCAATTAATTAAACCTTCCTTATATCATACTTATCAACCAGATGTCAGAACCTGCTGCACCCCAATGTGCACAACTGAATGATCTCTCAATACTTTCGCATCCTCGATCTGGATGACACGTCATAATAATGGTTGAGCAACCTTGGCTCCCTTATAACCCCTCAGTAGTATCCCGAACCGTTGGCGCATAGTTGATATCGAGTGCGCAATTTCATACATGAGTAGATGCAAAAGAACATAAGATATATGCTTCAAGCTGAATAAATGCCGCACGATAAAGAATGAAAGAAGTGAAATTTTTTCCTACTAGCTCTGTAGCCTCTCGAAGATAAGTACAGATGTCTCCGTACCGATCCGCAAGACTCTACTAAACTCGTTCGTGACTCGTAAACCCTATGAACCTAGAGCTCTGATACCAACTTGTCACGACCCAAAAATTCTACCACAAGCGTCGTGATGGCACTTAGTCTCTAAGACTAAGTAAGACGATTATAATCATAATTCAAGCCATTTTTTTTATAAAGATATAATTTAATACACGTGTCGAAATCAAAAGTGGAAATAATTTTAAAAACCTCCCAAGACTGGTAGTACCGAGTCACAAACTCTAACTGAATACATGAAATGATCACAAGGATCGAATACTCAATACTGTTTGACTAATAAATAACAGTACAATAAAATAGAAAGACTCTAAGGAACTGTGACGACCAAGCAACTCTATCTTGAATCCTTGCGATCCCACTCTAACTCTGTCCGAGTCCGATATCTCCAATACCTGGCTCTGCACAAAAATATGCAGAAGTGTAGTATGAGTACACCACGGTCGGTACCCAGTAAGTATCAAGACTAACCTCAGTGGAGTAGAGACGAGGTATAGTCAAGACACTCACTAATCTAATAACCTGTGCAATATGATATACACAATAATAGAAAACAAATAGCAGTGATAGCAACACAAATCAACTAGTGATTTAAACAGCAAGGTAACAGGAATACCGTAAAATATTACTCAAATGAATAATAAACATAGGTACAACCAATTAATCAAGTACTTTCAATACACATCTTTTATCTATAAGTTTTTCAATAAACGTCTCTAGAATATAATCCTTTTCAATAAATATATTTCAAATATACTTCCTTCAAATAAATATCCTTCCATTATAATTCTTTCAAATAAATATCTTTCGAATATAATTCATTCAAGTAAATATCTTTCAAATATAATACTTTCAAGTAAATATCTTTCAAATATACTTCTTTCAAGTAATTATCTTTCTAATATAATTCTTTCAAATAAATATATTTCTAATATAATTCTTTCAAGTAAATATCCTTCCAATATAATTCTTTCAAGTAAATATCTTTCAAATATATTTTTTTCAAGTAAATATCTTTCTAATATAATTCTTTCAAATAAATATCCTTCCAATATAATTCTTTCAAGTAATATCCTTCAAATATTATTCTTTCAAGTAATTATCCTTCAAACATAATTCTTTCAAGTAAATATCCTTCAAATATAATTCTTTCAAATAAAAGTCACCTTGTGACACCTCATTTAACTTTCCTGGCGTGAGAAATATATTCAACGTATCACATCAAATGGCACGACAATACCTTCGTGCACTTGTCTCATTCTCACCCAATACATATATGTAGATCAAATTAATTGGCATGGTAACACCTTTCGTGCATTTATATCTTTCTCACCGTGCATACATATAACAGTACCAAATAGGTGGGAGAAATGCTAATAACAATAAAAGAAATAAAGTGGAGGCACACAGGAAGCAACAACGACTACAAGTCACATAGAAAACAAAGGTCCACAATAACATCTCAAGATAAAGGCATGAATGTAAACACAACAAAACGATATCACAATATAATGTATGTCTCTCGTCCTCGCTTGCACGGAAACACCCTTCGTGCCATGAATATATGTTAATATAAAACTAATTGTACGGCATCACCCTTCGTGCTTTTACTCTCATCCTCACCTGATAATATAAATGAAATAGCACGGCATCACCCTTCGTGCTTTACACTCTCAAATGGCATGGCATCACCCTTCGTGTTTTACACTCTCAAATGGCACGACATCACCCTTCGTGCTTTATACTGTCCCTCGCATGATAATATAGTTCAAATGGCATGGCATCACCATTCGTGCATTACACTCTTCCTTACCAAGCACATGTGTATCATTAACAAGCAAGGTAGGAAACATAAATAACATCAAGAAGAGTGTTTAAACCACAGCACAATACAATTATTCATATCACAATTTGTCACTGACCAAAACCAAATTCCAAATATGTAGCAGAATCAATAAATTCTTCAACAAATAGCCCAAGGCTCCCCAAAACGTGTATAAAACCTCAAAACAATCAACAGAGGTAAAAAATACTCAGTATAGGGCAACACCTTCATCAATTCAAATTCTTGATAATTATATTAACTCCTCAATTTAAACTTATTTAATAAATATTTGCAGATAAGGATTCCATCATGAATTTAATTCCAAGAAAAATATCAAATCAACAAACACACGTAATTCACATAAATTCCAAATGACAATAAAACCAAGTTATTATATAAAATACAAACTTGACAAATAAGGAATGAGGCGTGATAATTCAAGGATTTACTAATGCCAACAATTATCTAATTTAATACATAAGAATGCCTAAAACTTTAAACCAATAAAATTTGCACATATAAGCCTTAGTACGTACTCGTCATCTCGCGTACACGGCTTTCAAATCACATAATTTCCACATAAGACTCAATGCCTAAGGGGTAATTCCCCCACTCGAGGTTAGGCAAGATACTTACCTTATTGAAGTTATGCCGATATTCCAAAATCGCATTCTTGCTTAAATTGACCTCCGGAAAGCTCAAATCTATTCAAATTAATTGTACCACTTCATTAAAATTCATCGAAAATAATTCCGGATAATAAAAGACCAACTTAAAATTTTATTCTAAAAAGTCAGTGCGGGGTCCGCCCCTCGGAACCCGACAAAATATTTACGAAATCCGAACACCTATTTCGATACGAGTTCAACCATACCAAAATTATCATATTCCGATGACGGATCGCCCTTAAAATCTTAAATTAAAGTCTAGAGAATTTCTACCATTTTCAACCCAATTCACTAATTTAGTGATAAAAACAACACTAGATTTATGTAATTTAACCAAAATTAAGTTAGGAATTCTTACCCCAATGTTTTCCTTGAAAACCTCTCAAACAATCGCCTTACCCGAGCTTCCTTGGTCCAAAAATGGAAGAATGAGACGAATTTGGACTTTATTCTGCTGCCCAGGTATTTGTTCTTCGCGTTCACGACCATTCCCTCACGTTCGCGATAAACAAATTCTCCAACAACCATTTTCAAACTCTTCTCAGACAGCCTCAAGTATAATGGTCATAACATTTTGTACAAAACTCCAAATGACAAATGGTGTAACTTTCTGGCAACTAGACTCAAAGGTCTATAACTTTCATTTGTTGCTCATTTCCTCATTCCTTATAGATTGCGAGATATAAGCTTCCAAATTTAGCCCTATGCAACAGAGATTTCCAAACTCTTCCCAGATAGCCTGTAGTGTATCCATCATAACCTTTGGTAAACAACTCCAAATAACAAATGATTTACCTTTCTAAAAACTAGATACAAAGGGATACAACTTTCATTTTTGGATCATCTCCAAATTCCTCATAGATTGCGAGATATGAGCCTCCAAAATCAGACTATTGCAACAGAGATTTTCTTTTTCGCGAACGCGAGAGTCTCTTCGCGAACGCGAAGAACAAAATCCCAGAAGTCAAATCCTTTTTCGCGAACGCGAGAGACTCCTCGCGAACGCGAAGAACAACACAAGATATCAACAAATCAGCATCCGAAGTTGCCTAAAATGATCCGAAACACACCCGAGGTCCTCGGGACCTCAACCAAACATACCAAAGCATCTCATAACATCATACGAACTTAGTCGAACCTTCAAATCACCTTCAACAATACCAAAAACACGAATTACACACGGATTCAAGCCTAATGAATGTAGAAATTTTTGAATTCCACAAATGACGTCGAAACCTCCCAAACCACGTCCGAATAACCTCAAATTTTGCACACAAGTCAGAAATGGCACAACGAAGCTATTTCAGTTTTCAGAATCGGATTCCGACCCCGATATCAAAAAGTCAACCCCCCGGTCAAGCTTCCAAAAAATTCATCTTTCGCCATTTCAAGCCTAATTCCACTATAGACCTCCAAATAATTTTGCGAATATGCTCCTAAGTCCATAATCGCCATACGAAGCTATTGACATCATCAAAATTTCATTACGGAGCAGTTTGCTCAAAAGTCAACTCTCCGATCCACTCTTTATATTTAAGCTTCTAAATAAGGATTGTTCTTTTAATTTAATTCCGAATCTTCAGTAATTCAACTTGACCACACCCGCGGGTCATAATACATATTGCGAAACTACTCGAGACCTTAAGTCACTGAACGAGGCGTTAATTCCTAAAACGACAAGTCGGGTCGTTACATATACATTGTCCCATACTCATACTATACTTCTGCACTTTTTTTGCTGATCTGGATGTTGGCAGTAGCGGACTCAGGAGGGTGTTTAGCAGTTGATAGAGGAGTCTCTAGGTAGTGTTGCATAATCGCTAGCAGGCCCTTGGAGTCTCCTTTTTTTTTATTATCATATTGTTATTATTATTTCAGGAAGTATTAGTATTATTGAGAGATTTAATTATATCTTACTTTAGATCTCACGACTCCATACTATAAGGTTTTGAAAAATTTGATGTAGTGGTATCTTTATGCTTTCTGTTGTTTAGAAGACTTATCTTGCTATTTGTGCTATATCAGTTATTTTATATCGGGCTACGTTTGATTTGATCTATGTTAAATGTTGGCTTACCTAGTATTGGATATTAGGTGCCATTACAATCATTGGTGGGTTTGGGTTGTGACACTAAAATTCAAAACGAGAAGTTGGGTCAGAGGTGGATCTAGGATTTTTATAACATGGGTGCACCACTAGAGAAAGGAGAAAAAAGAAAGTATTAAATGTGAATTGATACCTGCTCCTCTAGGTAAATAACTCAACATTCAATCAAGTGCACCATTTAGCCTCTTTGACGCGGGTACCCATCAGATAATATTAGATCAATTTTAAAAAATATGTATATAAAATACATGATTTGACGGAAAGACCATAGATTCACGTGCATCATATTTTAGGCTATAAATCCGCCCCTGTGTTGGGTTATTAGAAAAAGTACAATTTCCTTTTAATTAAGTGAATTATTAGTTTGATAGTATCTTTTAGTTGGCATATTCAAATAGCTAAATCTGTAGATCCATTATTCATTGCGTAGTTAGTGGAAATTAAAAATAACGTTCAATCTTCAGTTCATAATGATCTAACCAAAGAAATAAAAAGATAATAGTTCACATTGATTAAGGTAGTACGATGCTATAAATGAGAAGGATATGCATCAATATTTCTCATCACGTGTATTTTCTGAATCAGCGCAACCATCTTTGTCGAGGTTGTAGAATAAAAACAATTAACAGTTACTTCAGAAAATAGATCATGTGGAGTGCAATTATTACCAATACGAATATTAAATGAAGAATGCTAATTGGCTACACTGGAGTACTAATTAAGAAACATAATTTACAAAAGCATGAAATGGTGGCTTTTCTTACTCAATTTATTTTTAGTTCATTCTGAATGTTATTACAAAATTTCCTCGTTAAACACTTTAGATGTTTAGCTCTTTTTTTTCCATCTAAGTAGAAATAAAAAACTAAAGAATTTATCTGAAATGGGTGGATTAATTATTTTTAATTCCAGATTTTATAAGTTTAAAATTTAGAATGATACATATAAATTCTTAAACTGATTTCGACGATGTTATTTAAATTTAAGTTGATTGTTTTTAATTTTATTACATTGCCTAATTTACCCATCTGTATTATATACAAGTAATACCACTAATGTCACGACCCAATTTCACCTATAGGTCGTGATGTCGCAACAACACTACGGCTAGGCAAGCCAACTTAATAAATTAAGCATTCATTGACAAAATTTAAAATCAAGAGAAATAATAAAACCCAAATTCTACCAATGTGTATGTCAAGACCTGGTGTCACAAGTGTATGAGCATCTATTAAATTATACAAAACCTCAAATACTGTCTAAAATAAAAATAGACAGAATAAAAAATACAAAGAGAAACACTAGTAACTGCAGAACGGGTCAAAGAAACAGCTCACTACTATGCCCCTGGATAACGTGGGTGTAAGACGATAGGTCTCCCACTAGTACTTACCTCAGTTCCTGCATAAAAAGTGCCGCAAGTGTAGTATGAGTACGTAAACAACGTGTACCCAGTAAGTATCAAGCCTAATCTCGAAGTGGTAGAGACGAGATGACCGACTTTGACACTCACTATGGGTCAATAATAATAATTGAAATACAACTAGAATATTTAAATCAGCATAATTTACAGAATTTAAAATAATTTATTTAATCAGCGGAAATAATCAAATTCCTTCAAATGCAACAATTCTCAATATATTAATTAAATTCCTTCAATTCAAATAATTTCCAATTTATCAATTAAATATCATTTACAGGAATAACAATTAATTCTGTAACAAGCAAGAATAATAATTCATTAAATTTCAAAGATTTTTCAATTTATCAATTAGCTTCGCAAGCTAAAATAAATTATTAAAGTACCGTATAATTATTATTATTATTAAGCACGATTTCTGCCGAGTACGTACAACCCGATCCAGAGTGTCGTGTACACTGCCGAGGGACGTGCGGCGCGATCCATAGATGCATCTATCCTGCCGAGGCGTTCGGCCCGCTCCACAAGAAAGGAGGACATTTTCTTATGTACCTCCGGAAGGAGAGTATATTTGTTATAAGATAAATTCAGGAGTAAAAATAATTTCTCTTAACAATTAATTAATTTAAACAAAAAATCAAGTATATGAGATTTTCATCCTTTAATATTTTTAGCTAACAGTTCACAATATATATATATATATATATATATATATATATATATATATATATATATATATATATATATATATATATATATATCAAGTAATATTAATTAAACAAGTAATACAATTTACACAAGTAATTCATGCTTTGAGTCCTAAACTACCCGACTCCCAGCCCTTTTCATCAACTGCAGATATCGCAAATACGACCTTGAGTTCGCATTTGCAAATCTTCGCAATTGTAGAACAGGGATCGAAATTACGAACCCTGACAACCTCCTCAAATGTCACAATTGTGACAAAGGCTTCAAAATTGCGAAGCTGACTTTCATCGCAAAAGCGACCAAATAATCGCAAATGCGACCCAACCCAGGGCTGTACTGTCGCCGCAAATGCGAAGGGGAAAGTCGCATTTACAAGATCTGACCTCGCCTGTCCACTTCCCAATTGCGAGGCTGGTGCTCGCAATTGCGACATCAGAGCACCAGCACACCAGAAATCCTGTTTCAGTTCAAAACCCTTCCGAACCAAACCAAACATCCCCACAAGTCTAAAAATATCATACGAACTCGCTCGCGCGATCAAAATACAAAAAATCTAGAACTACGAATCAGGCATCAAAATGAACTCCGATGTCTATTTCTATTGAAGCATTAGATCCTTATCATAATTACGGAGCCATAACAAAAGGAATCATCAAATTTGGACATAGTATGAGGGGGTTATGCTCATTTTAGTGTCGGAGAAGAGAGATGGTGCTGGTGCTTCGCAGATGCGAAGTTGATCCACTTCTGCGACCCCGCAGGTGCGAATGTTTGTCTACAAAAGTGGAAATGACAACTAGAAATACGCAGGTGCGGCTTTTTGGGTGCAAAGGCTTTAATGCTCGCGTATAAAAAAATAGACTGCGTTCTTTTGGTATTTTGAGCATATCTTGAGTTATAGAGCTTCGATTGAGGTGCGTTTTGCGGCGTTTGTATCTTATTTTCATTGGGCTCAGTATCTAATCTCAATTTTTGTATTTTAACATGATTCCAGTAGTTAGTTTGTGAATTAATCTATATTTTGATTGGAGAATTGGGGATTTTTATCAAAAACCTTTCTAAAGAGAATAATTGGGTTTTGAACATCGATTCAGAGTAGGAATTGGAAGAAATTAGTATGGTTTGACTCGTAATTGAATGGGTAATTAGATTTTGTAAGTTTTGTCAGGTTCCTAGGTGCAGGCCCAGGTTTGACTTTTTGGTTGACTTTGAGTAAATGTATAAAGATTCGACCTTTATCTTTTGGGATTATTTTGTTAGGCATTATTAGATGTATTTGAGTTGCTTTTGGCTAGTTTCAAACCGTTCAAAGGTTGTTACGCGTGGGATGGTATTTCTAGAGTATTGTTTGGCTTGTTCGGTATTGGATTTGGCTTGTTCGAGGTAAGTAGCATATCTAAACTTGGATTTGAGGGTATTAACCCAGGGAACTATGTTATAAGAGATGTATTGAGATGATGCACATACTAGGTGATGAGCGTGTGGGCGTGCACCGGGAAATCGTGATTCTAGTTGACTATTAGACTATGATCAGACTTGTTTTGTTGTTATATCTTGTTACATCCATGTTCTCCCTATTTATTTGATTATATGAGATGTGAATCATATTAGAAATCATGTTTAGGCTATGCTCTTATTCGGTTGAGACCTAATGAGGCCATCTCTGTTGTTTGGAGTTATCTGCTCTAACTGTAGTTATATACTTAGTCATGATTCTTCATTTGCATATCATATCTTAGTCTATGTTCATCACTCATTGTTACATCATATGCTATCATTGTTTGGGCTGAGTGGTACGAGATTTGTGAGCCCTTGAGACTTGAGATATTGATGACTGAGGTGGGCTTGAGAATCGTGTTGTGAGTTTTATTATGGGATCGGGCTGCACGCCGCAGCAGGCCTTATTATCTATTTATGGGGCCTGGTTACACGCCGCAGCAGGCCTTATTGGCTATTTATGCGATCGGGCTGCACGTCACAGCATGTTATATTGGCTTTATATTAGTGCTTGGGCAGGATCTGCTCCTCTGGAGTTTGACATACTAGCAGTGAGCGCAGGTACCGTATAGTGCTGAGTGATTATATGTAATGAGTTGGAGTTTGAGACAGGCAGATTGAGTACTCTGAGAGTGAAAGTATCTGTGATTATCACCGTGAAATCATTCATTCGACATGCATACTTGGCATGTAGGCATAGAGATGCATTTTCCTCATGCTATACGATATTGTGCCATTCATAACTTGACATGCATATTGACATGTAGGTATAGAGATGTACTTTCCTCATACTTTCTGGTAGAGAAATATCCTATCTGTTGTTTTGAGAAAAATCGCAGTTCTCTGATATACTCATCTTTTGGTGATTTCGGTAAAAGATTTGAATTTTATTGTTATACCTGAAAAACATGCCTATTTTCCGTAACTGTGAACGAGTTGAGCATAATATCTTTGAGTTATTATTTTTACTACTTTTATTATATTGATACGAGTTGTTCTTGGCTATTGGTTCTGGACTTTGGCCATTTTCCAAGCTCGTCACTTCTTTCAACCTAAGGTTAGGTTTGTTATTTATTGAGTACATGGGGTCGGTTGTACTCATACTACATTTCTGCACCTTGCATGCAGATTTTGGAACTAATGTTGTTATGTACGGCGGAAGCTGGCATTGAAGATTTACCCGCATTCCGGTTATTGCTGCCTCTTGTTCATGGTAGCTTTAGATTTGTAAATCTGTTTATTTATATTTCGAACAGAGGATGTATATATTTCGTACCATCTTTATAAATTCTAAGTCTTAGAAGCTCATGACTTGTACTACCAATCCTTGGGATTTTATATATAAAGCTGAGTTATTTTATTTATTGATTCTTGTTTGTCCTATTTGAGTTGTGTTGTCTATCATTTGGCTTACCTAGTGGGTTGGGTTAGGTGCCATCATGATTGCATGCATTTTTGAGTAGTGAAAAATGGTCAGAGTCCAACACCAAAAGCCAAAGATCAACTCGTAATAATATAATGAAGGTAGTACAAGTAATAACTCAAAAGATATTATGCTCAGCTCAATCGAAGTTATGGAAAAGTAAACATGCTTTTCAGATATAACAGTGTAGCCCAAATCTTTTATTGGAGTCTACAACATACGAGTATATCAGACAAACTGTGATTTTCCCCAAACTTTCAACAACAGACAAGACATTTCATTATCAGATTGCATGAGAAAAGTACATCTCTATGCCTACATGTCAATATGCATGTCAAGTAATCAATTATCATATACCGTCTAGCATGAAGAACATACATCTCAATGCCTACATGTCAAGTGTACATGTCAAATCATGAATGCCACAGTACCATCTAGCATGAGAAAATGCATCTCTATGCCTACATGCTCAGTATGCACGTCAAATGAATGATTTCATAGTGATATTTCTAGGTACTCTCACCCTCAACATACTCAAGCTGCCTATCTCAATTGTCCACATCATCACACACACATACACACACACACACACACACAATCACTCAGCACTGTACGGGTCCTGGCTCATAATGCCCTCACCAAAGCACCTATATACATATATCACTGTGCCTGCGCTTACTGCTGGTATGTCAGACTCCGGAGCGGCGGATCCTGCCCAAGAACTAATCAAAATCCTATAAGGCATGCTGCAGCGTACAACCCGATCCACAATAATAATAAAGCCAATAAGGCTTGCTGCGGCGTGCATCCCGATCCACAATAATCAATAACAGCCACAAAGCCAATATGGCCTAATACAGCGTGCAGCCCGATCCAATTTAATCGCGAGTCCAACCATGCTAATTTCACTCAATTCGACTCTGAATCAATGTACAAATCTCAAAAATTCACTTTAGGAAAGTTTAGACAAAAACCTCCAATTTCTCTTGTGAAATCATCAATCAAATGCCAAAAATAAAGATTGAATCACGGAACATAATCAAAACCAAGTAGAAAACACTTTCCATAATCAATATGGTGAAAGTCGCCTCCAAAATCGCCCAAATCCGAGCGCCATAGCTCAAAATATGATAAAACGTCTGAAACCTTCGAAATAGAGTACTTATAATCGCTGAACAACAATACCCATCGTGATTGCGGGATTTCCTTCACGATCGCGAAGAACAAACTCTACTGCCCCAAAAATGCACTACACATTCGCGATACAGCCCACACGAATGTGATGCCCAAAGACGCCAAAGCTCCACGAATGTGACATGACTTACACAAACACGATTAAGGATCCATCAGCTGCCAGCTCTCCTTCGCGACTCTATGCGAACGCGGTAATACGATGCGACTGCGAAGACCAATCCTCATAAAGCAACGCGAATGGGGAGGGACGTCCGTGAATGCGACAAATAAATTACCCAGCTCCAGATTACATATCGCGATCGCATCCATAGTATCGTGATTGCGAAGACCATCCGAGACATCACAAAACCAGCAGTTCAAAATGAAAGAAAATGGTCCGAAATCAATTCGAAACTCACCCTAGCCCCTCAGTACCCCGCCCGAACATACCAACAAGTTCCTAAACATAACAGACCTACTTGAGACCTCAAATCACACATAATAACGCCAAAGTCATGAATCGCACCTCAAATCAAACTTTATTAACTTATGAACTTTTAATTTCCAAAACTCGTGCCGAACCATATCAAATCAGCCCGGAGTGACCTCAAATTTTGCACACAAGTCTCAAATGGAATAACGAAGCTATTCAAATTCCCAGAACCACAGTCCGAACCCGATATCATCAAAGTCAACCCTCACTCAAACCTATGAACTTTCCAAACCTTCAAATTTTCAACTTTTGCCAATTATTTCCAAAACCTTCAAGAAACATCTAAATGCAAATTTGGGCATATGCCCAAGTCCAAAATCACCATTCGGACCTAACAGAACCATCAAAACTACGATCCGAAGTCAAATACATAAAAATCAACCTTGGTCAACTCTTCCAACTTAAAGCTTCCTAGCTGAGAATAATTATTCCAAATCAATCCCGAATTACCTGAAAACCAAAACCGACGATTCACCCAAGTCATAATACATCATATGAAGCTACTCAAGACTTCAATTAGTTGAACGAAATTCAAATGCTCAAAATGACCGGTTGGGTCGTTATATTTTCCCCCACTTAAACATACGTTTGTTATCGAACGTGCCGAGAGTCATTCCATAGCCATCAAATCACTGTGTAATCTCACCTTGCACATACCCAGGGGTGATCCCATGTCACCCCAATCCATATAATCCTGATAACACAACATAACTGAAGATCCATATGCCAACCTTAGTCCGTAAACCTTAGAATCAATTTTCTAACATCTGGAATTCATTACAAGACCCAAATCTCGCATCTACACCCCGTAAAATTTTGAAAAAGCTATATCAAGGCATAACCACAACCCAAGATGTAATCACCTGATATACCACATAACTTGCATACTCGTAGCAATAATTTTCGATCATAGTAGTTGCTCAAAAACAAACCCGATACCGGTAATAAACCTCATATCAAATAAAACCTCATTCAAACCTTCGTACACTGCCGATGATGAAAGAAATACGCAGAAACTCATAACTACTCATCAGATCAACAAGTCATGGATCTCTCTCTCATCTGACAAGAACTAAAGCCAAATTCTAAGCCGACTTCCGATATTATTCTTCCAAACATATCGTAATCAAATCCGATAGCACCCATTCTAGGTCCATTGACCTCATCTCATCAAACACAACTATTCTACTGATATGCCACACCAATACAACCTAAAGCCATAAACCGTGCAATCCATGCACCAACAAGCAACAATTCAAATGTATTCAAAGATAGAAAATGACTCAAATGAGAGAACCGTCCTGGAAGTTCAACAAGTACTACCAAACGCAATTCTATGAACCCATCACACATAGTAGAACCAAGACACACGAATCTATCACCAAGGATCATATCCCAACATAACCCTGTTGCAATGCATGACCTCACCCAAATACCGGTCCATATGAAATATCTCAAGCCACAATGCTCAAAATCAACAACCACATGCAATTAGACATCAAGTACATGAAGTGCATGATCATAACCATTAAGAAGCTTTTAACACAATATACCACAACCTGGAAGGACCATAATCGATGCGAAATCAACCATTCAATACCCCAAGAGCTATCTAGCTCGAATTCCGCTACAAGGCCCAAACATAACCGCATCATGTACGCATATAACCAACATATCATAACTCATCAAAGCATAGGAGAGTAACACATAACACGTATTAGAACACGAACAAGCTCAACTCTAACCGAATGACACACCCCTAAACACTAATAGTGCTGAATTAACAAGTCCGACCCGGCGTAGAATACACATCCTCATAGGGCCTACCAGTGAGCCCCCAAATCAACTTTGGTCATCCCCAAATGGATAAATAACCCTCCAAAAGTCCACAATGACCTAAAAATAACACATACTACCATCTGGCTAACTTTGGCCACATCTTCACAGTCCGCAAACACGAAACAATCTGCTTCTGAGAACTCCCAGTCTCCACATCTATAGAACATATGAATCACCATATCCTATCCCAACTCAACCACTCAAGTGACTGACACTTCCTTCATACAGAATCATTCCACGAGAGATACTTCCATAATTCTTCTGTTCCACATAGAAAATGTGAACATCAGCAGTCGATCAACCAGGCGAGTACCACAATACTAATAAAGCATCCGTAAGTCAAAACACAAGGCGCTCTTCTGAAATGTGCAGTCTTCTCAGGTGATATCAGATAATGCCAATATTCTTCTAAATACTTGAAACTGTCCATGCTATCTAGAACTCATGACCTCCCTTTCGAAACTGAACCCCAAACTAGTACATACAAACCTCAATCCCACGCGATGCACCGAATCTATCATGCTATCATATGAAAACACGAGAACCCCATTATTAACTCAAAGTCACAAGTAGAATACATACTCGATCAGTCCGGAACCTTTCACTTGATCCCATCTAGGAGAAAATCACAATTTGCAACATACTCCTCATGCAGGTAGAAAATATCTATCTCAAGCTGTGGTAGAAATCATCGAGAACTCTACGAAGCCCATTTGCACATAACCAAGCCATCAGGACAAAATCCCTTTAAATCAACCAAGTCATATAGGTCACCAAGCTCTGGAGTACTGCCACAAAATGTTAGTAGAGACTCACCAGATTATAAGTACCAAAAGAACTGAGCATACCATTACCATACTGATCCAACCTACTACCAAGTTGTCCTTTCTCCTCTGAGTTTCTGAATTGCCTTCAGTTAACACTTCTCCTTGCCATAATACTATGATCCTCAACCAAAACTCGCCACACGAGATCCTAGCATGAAACCACGTCGCCCTAGAGCCTAGAAGACATTGTATCCCCTCTTAAGCACCCCAAAGTACCACAACCGAGATACCCACTCTAGGGAGACCTTCTATGAATTTGACGTTGTTTCCTTAACCTCTCTGATGCTGAAATGTAGAGTCCATAATGATATAGAAATGCCGCAGGTCCTAACACCATCCAATGAAAATGTCATATCTTAGTCTTATACAAATCCAAGGAAAACCTCCAAATACCACATAGGAATCTTAAACTCTTTAGAACCTTCTCGAGAGTTATCCACCCCATTCAAATCTCAAATGCACCGGCCAAACGAGCCGAACGACCTGTGCCCCATTAGCACACCAACGCCCAAAGGAGTAATCTACACCTCTAAGCAACCGATCGGATCCCCTTTCCTTAGTACATTATATCTATCACGAATGGCAACCCTAAACCATTTCCAAGACTTCCATATATCAATAAGGTGTAATACATCATGCATCCAGAAATTTCCTTGCTTAAGTTATCCTTAAAACCAACTTCTGCAAGTCATCATCGATCCATAAGTATGCCTCAGACCGAAACCAATACAACACATAACCATGCAATCAAATCGTCGATGGTAGACTCCCCCACTTGGCTCAAAGCAGAACAAAACATTCGATAGATCACAATAGCCATACTCTATTACTGCCATAATCCCGCACTAAGATTCAAATAAATGCTTCCTAAGCTCAGGCAACACAAACCATAAAATATCGCAAATCCTCTACTACGCTTGCATTCATCCTCGCGAAAGTCAAATCGACTTTCTCAACCGATCCAAACTCAAAGCGCAACACATATAACCCACTGGTAGAAAGAAACTCTACACACAACATCATAAGGATCACACATCCATAGACCACCCCGCAGAAGATAACCCACTTGCTTAGCCTCAAATTGGCATTTAACTACGCTCTACCATGGCCACAACCACCATGCAATCACTTAATCTTCTCGAGTCAAAACTCATCAACAAGACATAAGAATCTACTTCATCTCATAACTGAGTAACATGAAAAATCCCTCAACATGATCATAACTCGAGACTGTACAACACATCAAGTCAGAAATCAAGCATCCAATAATCCTTTTCACATCCCAAGAAACCCTAATCTTCACATCAAAGTCATCTGAACACATCCTGCAGTCACCTCATATTCATCATATAGCTATCCAACCACTCACCAAGCCATAAATCACACTACTAGGGATACTACCAGACATATAAGCCCGAAAGCACATATTTACACAGCTGAAACCGCCGAGCCCAAGTTATGGTCCAACCCTGGCCTCAAGTCCTCCAAACTGTCCCATCACCAAAACACGAAAAACATATCTCGCACCTCATCCATAGAATTGCAAGTCGTCGATGCATAATTGATACCAAGTGCTCAGTATAACATACAAGCGAGTCGAAGGAATTCAAGAGATATGCTTCAAGCTGAATCAATGCCGCACAATAAGGAAAGAAAGATGGGAAGTTTATCCTAAATGCCTTGTAGCCTCTCAAAGAGAGGTATGAATGCCATCATACCAATCCGCTAGATTCTACTAGACATTTGCTCAAGACTCGCAGAACCTATGAACCTAGAGCTCTGATACCAACTTGTCACAACCCAAAAATCCTGCCCGCTAGGTAAGCCATATGATATACAATAAAACTCAAATAGGATAACATAAATCAATAAATAAAATACTTATACAAAATCCCAAGAATTGGTAGCACAAGTCATGATCTTCTAAGACTTAAAATTTATAAAGCTGGTACAAAATAAATACATCATATGTTTGAAGTATACATAAACATATTTATAAATCTAAGCTACCAAGAACAAGAGGCATCTATAACCGGAACGCAGGTACATCTTCAATGCCAGCTCCCGTCGTACATAACAACATCAACTCCAAAGTCTTCACGCAAGGTGCAGAAGTGTATTATGAGTACAACCGACCCCATGTACTCAATAAGTAACAAACCTAACCTTAGGTTAAAAGTAGAGACGAGCTCGAGAAAACAGTCAGAGTCCAACACCAATAGCCAAAGAACAACTCGTAATAATATAATGAAGGTAGTACAAGCAATAACTCAAAAGATATTATGCTTAGCTTGTTCACAGTTATGGAAAAGTAAACATGTTTTTCAGATATAACAGTAAATCCCAAATCTTATATTGGAGTCTACAAAATATTAGTATATCAGACAAAATATGATTTATCCCAAACTTTCAACAACAGACAAGACATTTCATTATCAGATAGCATGAGAAAAGTACATCTCTATGCCTACATGTCAATATGCATGTCAAGTCATCAATTATCATATACCGTCTAGCATGAGAAACATATATCTCAATGCCTACATGTCAAATCATGAATGCCACAATACTGTCTAGCATGAGAAAAATGCATTTGTATGCCTACATGCTCAGTATGCTTGTCAAATGAATGATTTCATAGTGATATTTCCAGGTACTCTCACCCTCAACATACTCAAGCTGCCTATCTCAATTACCCACCTCATCAGACACACACAATCACTCAGCATTGTATGGGTGCCTGACTCATAGTGCCCTCACCAAAGCACCCGTATACATATATCACTGTGCCTGCGCTCACTGCTGGTATGTTAGACTCCGGAGGGGCGGATCCTTCCCAAGCGCTAATCAAAAGACTATAAGGTATGTTGCAGTGTGTAACCCGATCCAAAATAATAATAAAGCCAATAAGGCCTACTGCAGTGTGCATCCCGATCCACAATAATCAATAACAGCCACAAAGCCAATATGTCCTGCTGCAGCATGCAGCCCAATTCCAATAACACTCTTAACACAACTCTAAGGCCCACCTTTGTCATCAATCTTTGAAGTCTCAATGGCTGACAATCTCGTACAACTCAGCCCAAACAATGACAACATGTGATGTAATCGTGAATGATGAATAGAGACTGAGATATGACATGCAAATGAAATCATGACTGAGTATATAATTATATTTAGAGAAGATAACTTAAAACAACAAAAATAGCCTCATTAGGTCTCAACTGAATGAGCACATAGCCTAAACATGATATCTAACATGAATTACAACTCAATTAATGTAACAATTAGGAGTTACACCGATAGAATAAAATATAACAGCAAAACAAGTCCGGTCATAGTCTAATAGTCAACTTGAATCATGATTAACCGGGTGCACCCCCAGAATCTCGTCCCTAGCATGTGCGTCACCACAATACATCTCTTATAATATAGTTCCTAGGGTTAAATATCCTCAAATCCAAGTTTAGATATGTTACTTACCTCGAACAAGCCAAATCCAATACCGAGCAAGCTAAACAACACTCAAGAAATGCCACCCCGCGCGTATCAACCTTCTAAATAGATCAAAACTAGCCAAAAGCAACTAAAAACATCAAATAATGCCAAAGGAAACAAACCCAATCGATAAAGGTTGAATCTTTAATAAAAAGCCCAAAGTCAACCAAAAAGTCAAACCCGAGCTCGCATCTCGGAACCCGATAAAACTCACAAAATACAACAACCCATTTAATTACGAGTGCAACAGTTCTAATTTTACTCAAATACGACTTTGAATCGATGTTCAAAACTCAAAAATTCACTTTAGGAAAGCTTAGACAAAAATCCCAATTTCTCCTTTGAAATCATCAATCAAATGCGAGAAATGAAGATGGAATCATGGAATATGATCAAAATCGAGTAGAAAACTCTTTCCCCAATCCATGAGGTGAAAATTGCCTCCAGAATTTCCCAAATTTGAGCTCCATAGCTCAAAATCGCCTACTCGAGACCTCAAATCACACATAACAACATCAAAAGCACAAATTGCACCTCAAATCAAACTTTATGAATTTTTAACTTCCAAAACTCGTGATGAACTATATCAAATCAACCCAGAGTAACCTCAAATTTTGCACACAAGTCCCAAATGACATAACAAAGCTATTCAAAGTCCCGGAACCACAGACCGAACTCGATATCATCAAAGTCACCCCCAGTCAAACCTATGAATATTCCATACCTTAAAATTTCTAACTTTCGCCAATTAATGCCAAAACCTTCAAGAAACATCCAAATGCATATCCGGGCATACGTCCAAGTTTAAATCACCATCTAGACCTAACGGAACCATCAAAACTCCTATCCGAGGTCAAATACATAAAAGTCAAACTTGGCCAATTCTTCCAACTTAAAGCTTCCTAGATGAGAATCATTCTTCCAAATCAATCCCGAATCACGTGAAAACCAAAATTGACGATTCACACAAGTCATAATACATCATATGAAGCTACTTAAGACTTCAAAAAGCTGAACAGAATGCAAATGCCTAAAACGACCGGTTGGGTTGTTATAGAATTGCAACCAAGCATCTGAATCCTATCTAACCAACTCCAAATGACACCAAATTTTACAGACAAGTTCTAAATAGCATAACAGACCTATTCCAAGTCCCAAAACCAAATTTTGAATCCAATATCCAAATGTCAACCGACGGTCAAACTTGGGAAATATTCTAAACCTCAAATCGCCAACGTTTGGCAAAATAACTCAAATTAACTTACGGACCTCTGAATTCGATTTCGGGCATACTCCCAAGTACAAAGTCACAATACGAACGTATCAGAGCCATCAAAACACCATTTAAGTGTCATTTTCACAAAAGTCAAACTTTGGTCAACATTTCTAACTTAGGCTTCTAGACCAATAGTCAAAGGGTCCAAATCAACCCAAAACTTTTCCGGAACAAAACTAACCAATCCCGTAAGTCACAAAATAATAAATGCACATGTGTAAAGTATCAAAAAGGAAAACGGGGCATAAATAAAGAAAACGACCAGTCGGGTCGTTACATTCTCCCCTTCTTAAAACAAACATTCATCATATAGACATACTTGAAGTGACAAATAGGTGAGGATAACTCCGCATGTCTTGATCGGTCTCCCAGGTCACCTCTTCGACCGGATGAACCCTCCATTGAACCTTCACTGAAACAATGTTCTTTGACCTTAACTTTCAGACCTGCCTGTCCAAGATGGCCACCAACTCCTCAACATAAGTCAAGTCCTTTTGTAATTGGACTCAGCTGAAATCTAATACATGGGACGGATCACCATAATACTTTCGGAGCATGGAAACATAGATCACTCGGTGGAATGCCGATAGGCCGGGTGGCAATGGAAGCTTGTAGGCTGCGTCATCAACTCTCTCAAGGATCTCAAAAGGACCGGTATACCTAGGGCTCAACTTACCCTTCTTCCCGAACCTCATCACCCTCTTCATGGGTGACACCATAAGCAAAACCCTCTCTCCCACCATAAATGCTACATCACGATCCCTTCGATCAGCATAACTCTTCTGCCTCAACTTTGTTGTACGAAGTCGATCTTGGATTAACTTGACTTTCTCCAAGGCATGCCAAACCAAATCAGTGCCCAATAACCTAGCCTCAACCGACTCAAACCAATAAACTAGAGAACGACACCGCCTCCCATATAGGGCCTCATAAAGAGCCATGTGAATACTCGTTGGTAGCTGTTGTTGTAGGCGAACGCTACAAGTGGAAAGAACTGATCCCAATAACCCTCAAAATCCATAACACATGCACGAAGCATATCCACTAAGATTTGAATGGTGCGCTCGGACTGCTCGTCCATCGGGGCTGAAATGTTGTACTCAACTCAATCTGTGTTCCTATCTCACGCTGTACAGCTCTCCAGAAATGCGATGTGAAGTGCGTGCCTCGATCGGAGATAATGGACGTTGGAACGCCATAGAGACGAACAATATCATAGATATTGATCTAGCCAGTTGCTCTGAAGAAGGTGGTCACTTCCGGGATGAAATGTGCCGACTTGGTTAGCCTACCCACAAATACCCATACTGCATGAACTTTTTTCAAAGTCCGTGGGAGCCCAACAATAAAATCTATGGTAATACACTCCAATTTTCACTCGGGAATCTTAAGTCTGAGAAGCAAACTGCCCGGCCTCTGATGCTTGTACTTCACCTATTGACAATTTAAGCACCGAGCCTTATACTCCACTATATCTTTCTTCATTATTCTCCACCAATAATGTTGCCTCAAATTCTGATACATCTTAGCGGCACTCGGATGAATGGAATACCATGAACTGTGGGCCTCCTCAAGAATCAACTAACGCAACTCATCCACATTGGGCATACATATCCGGCCCTGCATCCGCAACACCCCATCATCTCCAATAGAAATCTCCTTGGCATCGTCGTGTTGTACCATATCCTTAAAGACAAGTAAATGGGAGTCATCATACTGACGCTCTCAAATAACGAATACTGAGAAACCATGCAAGCAAGAACCTAAATGGCCTCCGAAACATCTAGTCTCACAAACTTGTTGGCTAATGCACGAACATCCATGTCTAATAGTCTCTCACCAACTAGAATATATGCAAGGCTGCCCATACTCTCTACCTTCCTACTCAAGGCATCGGCCACCACTTTGGCCTTATCGGGATGATACAGAATAGTGATATCATAGTCTTTAAGCAACTCTAACCACCTCTGCTGCCTCAAGTTCAGATCCTTTTGCTTAAACAAGTGCTATAGACATTGATGATATGTGAATACCTTGCAGGATACACCGTAGAGATAATGCCTCTAAATCTTCAATGCGTGAACTATAGCTGCCAACTCTAGATCATGAATGAGGTAGTTCTTCTCATGGGGCTTCAACTAGCGCGAAGCATAAGCAATCACCCTACCCTCATTTATCAAGACACATCCAATATTAATCCGCAAAGCATCAAAATAAATCATTTATGAACCCGATGCTAAAGGCAAAACTAGAACTGGAGTTATGGTCAAGGAAGTCTTGAGGTTTTGAAAGCTCTCCTCACACTCTTCGGACTACCTGAATGGAGAATCCTTCTGGGCCAATCTGGACAAAGCTGCAGCAATGGACGAGAAACCCACTACAAAACGTGCTATAATATCCGGTCAAACCAAGAAAACTCCATATCTCAGTAGCTGAAGATGGTTTGGGACAACTCTGAACTGCCTCAATCTTCTTCGGATCCTCCTTGATCCACTTGCTAGATACCACATGACCCAAAAACACCACCGAATAAAGCTAGAATTCACACATGGAGAATTTTGCATTCTTCTCCCTCAAGGTCTAGAGCACGATCCTCAAATGTTGCTCATGATCTGCCCGACTACAAGAATATACAAAGATGTCGTCAATAAACACAATGAAGAATGAGACAAGATATGGTTGGAATAAACTGTTCTGAGGTGCATAAATGCTGCCGGGGCGTTGCTTCTCCCAAATGACATCATTAGAAACTCGTAGTGACCATATCGAGTCCTGAAAGCAGTCTTCAGGATATGCGGATCCCGAATCTTCAGCTGATGATACCCCGACCGCAAATCAATCTTCGAGAATACTCTAGCATCCTGAAGCTGGTCAAACAAGCCATCAATGCATGGTAATGGGTACTTGTTCTTCACTGTGACCTTGTTCACCTTTTTATAATCAATACACATCCGCATAGTACCATTATTCTTATTCACAAACATAACCGGAGCACCTCAAGGTGAGTCACTAGGCCGGATGAAACCCTTATCATAGCTTTTTCTTTAATTCCTTCAACTCCACTAGTGCCATATTTTATATTGGAATAGAAATGGGCTGAGTTCTCGATCCAAGTCAATACAAAAGTCGATATCTCTGGGGAATCTCTCACTACCAAAATTGACTCAACGGTAGGAGTATCAGCACTAACAACCCTCACAAAGGCAAGATATGCTTCACACCCCTTCTCAACCATCCGTTATGCCTTAACAAAGGACACAACCCTGCTAGGAATATAATCCAATGTACCCCTCCACTCCCACAAATGGCAAATCTGGCATAGCCAATATCACACTCTTGGTGTGACAATCCAGAATAGCATGATAGGACGACAACCAGTCCATGCTGAAGATCACATCAATGTCTACCATATTTAGTAACAATAGATCAACTCTGGACTCAAAAACACCAATAAAACTAAACACGATCGGTAAGAACAGTCCACAATAAAAGAATCTACCACAAGCGTAGACACTTGTACAGCAGAACTCAAAGAATCACGAGATATATCCATATATGGAGCAAAGTAAGTTGACACATATGAGTAAGTGGATCCTGGATCAAATAAGACTGATGCATCTTTACGACAAATCGGAACCATACTTGTGATGACAGCATCTAATGCAACCGCCTACGTCCTACCAGGAACAACATAGAAACATGCCTAGCCTCCAATTCTAGGGAGACCTCTACACGCCTGACCTCCACCCCTAACCGGTGGAGGAGGTGGAGCGGCAACTAGAGCAGCAACCACGGACTGCGAACCCTGTGGACCTTGAGGAATCCGTGGAGCCTTTGTAGTCTGTGGAGGTGTACCCTTCCTGAGTCTGGGACAGTCCCTCACCATATGTCTGGTGTCTCCACACTCAAAACAAGCTCTCAATAGGCACACCAGCTTAAAATGTCCTTGGCCTAGTCAGCTAGACTGACCGCTGAAGGCACCCCGTGTAGAAGGTGCACTAGAATGTGGCTGAGCAAAATGGGCAACCCGGGACCTCGAAATAGCAAGAGCACCACTAGTACCTGGAAGTGCTGAATGAACTAGGCGGTTCACATAGCCTCTACCATGATGGGTAGCAACTACAACCACTATATTCTCCCGAATCTCGAGGCCTCTGAGCCTCCCCGTCCTTTCTTTCATGACCCCGCATACCCTCCAACCTCCGGGCGATCTCTACCACCTACTAATACGGAATGTTTTTCTCTAACTCTCGAGCCATGCTGAATCTAATACCATAGCTGAGCCCCTCAATGAATTTGCGGACTCGGTCTTTGACTGTAGAAACCAAAGTAGGTGCATGTTGGGACAACTCATTGAATCTGATAGCATACGCTGACACTGTCATAGTCCCCTATCGCAGCTGCTCAAACTCTATGTGCCATGCATCCCGAAGGGTTTGGGGAACAAACTCTCTCAAAAACATCTCTGAAAACTGAGTCCAAGTGAGTAGGGCTGCATCAGCTAGGCTACCCTCCTCGTAAGCCTGCCACTAGGGCTGTGTATAATTTGGTAAATACCGAATTACCGTACCGAAACTAAAAATTTTGGTATTTGGTATTCGGTATGATATTTCATTTAAGTTTTAAAAAAAATTTGGAATTAGGTATGGTATTTGGTATTTTAAAATAAAATACCGATACCGTACCGAAATATATATTATATTACACAATAACATATTATTAATTATAATATAAATATAAAAAATCTATAATTTTACTTTCCTTTATTCTCCAAATTCATCAATTAACTCTAAGCAAGTAACAAGACATTTCTATTGATCAAAGTTATTGCTTAATGTACAGTTTTCTCTCTCTGGTTGATATTTGCTCGTTTTGGACAAAACTTTTGTCAACAAATATTTTTAGTTTTGTACTTTTGAGTACTTTAATTAAGAATATTACAGTCTATGACTCTATGCACTAGTTAATATTCAAACTGAATAAACCGAAGTTACCGAACCGACTAAACCAAAACTGAAAGGAGAAAAATCAAACCATACCGAATTTAATTAGGTACGGTATTGGTATAGCATTTTAAGAAACCGAATACCGAACAGATATGTCTAAATACCGTACCGTACCGACCGACGAACACCCCTACCTACTACCATTGATACACTGCTCCTGATAACTGAAATGTAGTAAAAGCAACTCTGCTTACCTCCACAATACCCATGGTGCAGAGAATACATTGGCACTTCTCTAGGAAACTTTATGCATACTCGGTGGTTATGCCACTAAAAGTAGGAGGATCATACTTCTTGAACCTGTCAAGTCTCCTTTGCTCCTCCTCCGATGTTGTTGTACTGACCTCTCGCTGAACCAGAATAACTAGCTGTGCTGGCATGATACCTAAGACCTGGTCAACGTGGATCCGCTGCTCTGGAGTACGGGCCATGGAAGTCTGAGCTCCTCCCCCAGCCTGAGATATGGTTGGTGCAAAGGGAATCAATCCTGCCTGAGCTAGGGTGCCGAACATAATCAAAAATTGTGGTACGGTCTCCTGAAGTCTAGGGGAAACAACAAGTGCCTTGGGTGCATGTCCCCCAACTGGAGCTATTGGCGGCTTCTCGATCGCTACTCGGGCAGATGCTCTGGCTGTAACACGTGCTCCTCCTCGGCCTTTGCCCTGGCCCCGGCCTCGCGTAGCTCTAGCAGGGGCGGGGATGTCTGATCATTAAATCCGACAGTGTGTGTCCTCACCATCTTGAGAGAATACAAAGACAAAGATTCTTATTTCGAAGTCAACCAATTCGCACGATAAGGAATCAATGGAATGGAATTTACTAATAGTTCTGTAGCCTATCGAAGATAAGTACAGATGTCTCGGTTTTGATCCGCAAGACTCTACTGAACTTGCTTATGACTCATAACACCTATGAACCTAGAGCTCTGATACCAACTTGTCACGACCCTAATTACCCACCTTAGGATGTCGTGATGGCTCCTAAGTTCTAAAACTAGGTAATCCTAACAAACAAGAGAATATGATAGAAATAAATACTGAAAAAGCATGATGTGATCTAATAAGGCTCATAATAATTGCAATACTTAATCACGGCTACAATACTCCCTAAATCTGGTGGAATTGAGTCATAAGCTCTATAGAAATGTGCTAAAATCAAAATACATCACTGTCTGAATAGAGGATAAACAATAATAAGAAAGATGGCGGAAGGTGACTCTGAGGCCTGCGAGCATCGCGCAAGTATACCTTGAAGTTTCTGGAAGTAGCAGAATGATCACTAGCACTTGGCACTAGCAGATATACCTGGATTTGCACAAAAATGTACAGAAATGTACTATGAGTACACCACAATAGTACCCAGGAATTATCAAGCCTATCCTCGATAGAGTAGTGACGAGTCCAGGTCAGGACACCCACTAGGACAATATAAACTGAATCGAGTATAATATGATCTAATAATGGGAAGCGAGGAAATAAATGACAGATAAGCAATTCAATAATTTAAGCTAACAATGGAAGATTTAGTGGTAAAGGCAACAAGTAGTGAGCACCAGAAGAGACAACAAGTAGTTAAACACGGACAATTACAAGTAAGAAAATGAAGAAAAACAACAAGTACTATTCAACCAATAAATCTGTTTAAATCATGGAATGAACAACAAGAATCACAACCGAGGCACCATGCCTCATATTTTACATTTCACAATTTCAATCACAATCTTTCCTAATACCACCGCGTGAGCCTTGCATTTATTTTTAAAAATATATTTTCCGTAATAGCTACACGTGTATTAGTCCCCTTCTCTCACCGTGTGGCTTCAAGTAATTCCCTTATAAGCAACACACGTATAAATTCCTACCTTATCTCACTACATACGTATCAACCCCTATATTTATACCACCGCATGTGTATCAATATCACAATAAAATAATCAACTCGTACCACATGTGCCCATGTTCCATACCACTTACCAAAATCAACAATATCGATGTTATCACAACATATAGCCTCTAGATCAATCACAATGTGTACAAGGATCTCAATAACAACAAAATAAATAAGGAATGCTCAACAAGGAAAGATATCTCAATAATTACCATTTTCAACCTCATTGGGATAATGACTTCCACAACTTCAGCACCAATAACTCAACAAGAAGATATTCCACAAAATAACAACTCCAAGTAAGAGTATTTCAACAATAAAAGGGGTAACAAGACAATAAGGAAGGTAGCAACTTCAACTAAGCATATAAGCAATTACAACAATAAAGGGTATAACAAATGCTAACAACATCAATTAGAGCATGTGAGAGTAAATTTAACAATAAAAGATGTAACATGTTATAAATAAGTCGAGTTAATACACAGAATAAGTCTACAAGTCTAAATCGGCCAAAATACCAAACATATCCCACGTACACACTCGTCACCTTATGCACACATCTTCCACAGAGTAAAATTAACACACAACAACCCAAATGTTAAGAGGTAGTTCCCCCATACAAAGTTAGGCATGATACTTACCTCAACTAGGCCAAATCAACCCTTGAAAATAGCTTCTCACCTAAAATTCGCTTCCACAAGGCTCAAATCTAACAAAAAATGACTTAATATCATCAAACATGCAAGGGAAACCAATGAGACCTAAAGTCAACATTTCTAACTTAGGCTTCTAGACCAAGAGTCAAATGGTCCAAATCAACCTGAAACCTTCTCGGAACGAAACTAACCAAACTTACAGGTCACAAAACCACAAATGCACTTGTGTTGTAAGGCCCTATAAAATTTTACCAAGAACTCAGGATTTTGTGATGCCGAGGTAGGCTAATATGTTATAAGGGTATAGAAAATATTTGCAGTGAGAAGGGCTCACTGCAGTACAGATTTTTGGACTTGCAGTGCATCGAGGAGTTGGTGGGAAATATTTTCAGCAGATGTGCCGCAGAGTGAAATAGAAGAAGCTCAATTTTGGAGGATTTTTCGCGGTCTAGTATGCGACCGCATAACTATTTTGCGGGCTGCACTTCCATTGCAGAATCAATAGAAAGATTTTATTGATGGAGGTTTTGCGGTCTATTACACGACCGTATAACTTCTTTGCAGACCGTAGATTGGCCGCAGACTTGAGCAGGCCAGCCTAGTTTTTCGAAACCATTTTGTTGTCCACTTCACGGACTGCATATTCGTTTTACGGTTGGGTCTGCGATCGTAGACCCGAGTCATAGGGTTATGTTTTGGGAAATTTTTACCCAACCACATTTTTATAAAAAGACTTTGGGGGTTATTTTGGCTGGTTCTAACGGTTGTTTTAGAGAGAGTGGAGTATGTTAGAGAAGGAGGAAGATGCCCCAACCATTTTGGATCATAAGAGCCTTCAATATATTTTCAAGAAGAAGGAATTAAATCTAAGGTAGAGAAGATGGCTTGAGTTACTCAAGGACTACGATATTGATATTCTATATCATATGGGAAAGGGTAATATTTTGGAGGATGCTCTTAGTCGGAAATCTATGGGCTATTTAGCTCACTTAGAGGCATACCAAAGTCCATTATCCAAGAAGGTTCATCGGTTGGCTAGTTTGGGAGTTCGGCTTGTGGACTCTAGCGAAGGTGGGGTGATTGTGCAAGATAGGGCTGAGTCATCCCTTGTAATAGAAGTTAATGAGAAACAATATGACGATCTGTTGTTGGTGCAATTGAAGAAGGGGATTCATAAATACAAAACCATGGCCCTTTCTCTTGGCACGAATGATGGTACACTAAGGAACAAAGGGCGATTATGTGTTCCAATGTATATGGTCTCCGGAAAAGAATCACGATCGAGGCTCACAGTTCCAGGTATTTCGTGCACCCAGGCTCTACGAAGATGTACCATGATGTCAAGGAAGTCTATTGGTGGAATGACATGAAGGGGGATGTAGCAGATTTTGTGGCTAGATGCCCAAAATGTCAACAAGTGAAGGCTGAGCATTAGAGGCCAGGAGGTTTGGCACAAAATATAAAGATCCTAATGTGGAAGTGGGAGATGATCAATATGGAGTTTGTAGTAGGTCTACCTCGCATGCCTCGTAAGTTTAATTCGATTTGGGTGATTGTGGACCGACTCACAAAATCAGCACACTTCTTACATGTTAAGGCTATCGACACAGTAGAACAATATGCTCAGTTGTATATCAAGAAAATAATCATGTTGCATAGCACTCTAGTCTCTATCATCGCAGATCGAGGGGCACATTTCACCACTAAATTTTAGCAGAAATTCCAGGAAGGTTTGGGCACACAGGTAAATCTTAGTACAAATTTCATCTACTGACCGATGTGCAAGCAGAGCGGACTATTCAAATGCTTAAGGATATGGTGCGTGCTTGTGTTTGTGACTTCAAGGGTAGCTGGGATGACCATTTACCATTGATAGAATTTGCTTATAATAACATTTACCATGCTAGCATTCAGATGGCACCATTCGAGGCTCTATATGGTAGGAAATTTATATCTCCCAATGGGTTGTTGGAAGTTGGGGAAGTAGAATTGATAGGGCCAGACCTCGTGCATCAGGCTATGGAAAAGGTGAAGATCATTAAGGAACGGTTGAAAACTGCTCAGAGTCTCCAAAAGTCCTACTCGAATGTGCATCATAGGGATTTGGAATTCAAAGAGGATAATTGGGTATTCCTGAAGGTTTCTCCCTTGAAGGGTATAATGCGATTTGGGAAGAAATGGAAATTGAGTCCAAGGTATGTTGAACCATATAGAATCATACAGAGGGTTGGTAAAGTGGCCTATAAGCTTGAGTTGCCTCCAGATATGTCTTTAGTACACCTAGTGTTTCATGTGTCCATGTTGAAAAAGGTAGTTGGAGACCCATCACTCCTTCTTCCGGTAGAGACTATTGAGGTTAATGAAAAATTGACTTATAAGGAGATTCTGATTTCCATTCTTGATAGACAAGTCCAAAAATTGAGGAATAAAGAGATTGCCTCGGTGAAAGTGCTATGCGAAACCAACAAGTTGAAGATGCCACTTGGGAGGCCGAGGAAGAGATGAAGAAGAAATACCCTCATTTGTTTGAATGACTAAGTAGTTGTGTTTTAAAAGAATGTTAAGAGCTTACTTTCTATAAATTATGTTCAACTTGTACCGTTTATATTAAAGATGCTCCTTTTGGTAATATAATGCTTAAGAGGTTATAGTTGGTGTTATTTTCATGCTATGTTACATCATTGTATTATGAATATGTGGTTAGGATTGATTTCTGGCGTTCTCTGACAGGTGGATAGGCCCAAATACAAGGGAGACTCTGCCAAAACTTTTGAAAATTTGTGGAGTTAGTCAAATTTGGAATTTTTGGTGAGTGGAAGAAGAGTTGAGTCATGTTGAGTGTTTTAGGCGGACTCTATTCCTCATTCGAGTACAAATGATCCTAAGTGGGGGAGGGATGTAAGGCCCTGTAAGATTTTGTGGTGACGAGGTAGGCTAATGTGTTAGAAGGGCTCGCCGCGGTACAGATTTTTGGACTTGCAATGCATCAAGGAGTTGGTGGGAGATAGTTTGCAGAAAAGGCACTTCTATGGTAGGCTTCGTGAACCCAAATCTCTTCTGCTAGCCACAGATGTGCCGCATAGTGAAACAGGAGAAGCTCCATTTTGGAGGCTATTTCGCGGTCCAGTATGCGGCCGCATAACCATTATGCGGACTGCACTTTCATTGCAGAATCAACATAAAGATTTTCTTAAGGGTGGTTCGCGGTCCATTACGCAATCACATAACTGCTCTATGGACCGCAGATCAGTCACAGACTTGAGCAGGCTAGCTCAGTTATTGGGAACCATTTTGCGGTCCACTTCACGGATCACATATCCATTTTGCGGTCCAGTCTGCGATCGCAGACCCAGTTCGGAGGGTTTAGTTTTGGGAAACTTTTACCCCACCCCATTTTTATAAAAAAGACTTTTGTGGTTGTTTTGGCTGGTTCCAACGGTTGTTTTAGAGAGGGGGGAGTATTTTAAAGAGGGAGGAAGAAGCCCAACAATATTTCTCATCAATTCTTTCCCCATTTGGAAGATATCATCAACTATCCGGGTAAATCTTTCACCTAAGCTTTCATGCAATTGTTATGGGTTTATGTAAGTTGTGAAGTGCGTGAATAGGCCATGCATGTGCCAAAGATGGTATGAAGGGCTACGAAACGTACATGATCCTTTAATGATAAATGCTTTTTGGGAGTATCATCAGGACACTGAGGAAGGTTAGGTCATAAATACCCAAGCTTGAAACTACACGTGCTGGAGTAGGGATTAATTGAGGGATAACTTCCCATTATGTTATATTGATGTTATTCCCCTTAATTCAGATGAGTTGATAGCTAGGAAACACCATGTCGACCTACACAGTATTGTGGTAGAGATCGGACGCCATGCCGCGCACATGGTGGTGTTGTGTTTCTATGTCCAACCTCATACTTTGTGGTGAGACGGCTTAGCTGATCGGGCATAGATCGGACTCCATGCCATAAGCATGGTGGTGTATAGGTACTAAAGATCTTCCAACCTAAAATATTGATATTTTACTCGAAGATTTATCTTACTCTTGACTTGGTACTTTAATATTGGTTTTCTCAATAGGTTCATGTTCTCTCCTTGTGTTGTTACTCCATTCATTGAGAGGGTTTTTAGCTTTACCTACTAGTACTATTCCATATGTACTAACGTCACTTTTGTCGTGGACTCTGCATCTTTAATGGATGTAAGTGGTTCCACAGCTGGCAGTATCGATCATTGCTAGCGGTACACCCTCTTCTCTGCGAACTTGGTGAGCCCCACTTCCTTTCGGGGCCTTGTGTCTTTTGATCCTTGTACATAAGTGTTTTGAGGTACAGGGCCTTGTCACCAGCACTTTCATATTGCTCTTCTGTTCCATTTAGAGGCTCTGTAGACATAGTGTGTATGGTATTTTGATCTCGGGAAAATCACTCTAAATGTTGTAGTTACCGGATGTTCTACTTTTAGTATGAATGTGTAATCTTTTGGAAATTGTAAATGAAGCCCCTTTAAGTAATGATAGATGTTTTTGTATACTTTATCCTCTTCACATGTCTATCTCTTGTTATTGATTTTCAAATAATGCTTGGGTAAGGTTAGGTAGAAGGTATCAAGTAGGCTTGCTTGACTGGGATATCTCGGTTGAGCGTCGGTCGCGCTCCCCAAGGTCCGGGCGTGACATGTGTGAAGTATGAAAAGGGAAAACGAGACGTAAATACACAAAATGACCGGTTGAGTCATTACAAATGTATAACCACATGATGTGACATATCGGCCATATGCCCACAGTAACAACTGGCCATAATACCTGCCCATTACCCAAACCCTGTACCGGTAAATAGTCTCATATCGACTAAAACTTTGTTCCAAAACTTCCCAACACTGATAATGCTGTAAGAAAGATGTGAAACTCATAACTACTCACCCGACCAACAAGCAACATCAAACGCCACCTGGGCACACACATCGCAATCCAACTCAACAAGCACAACTCGTATACGACTAAATCTGGAAAGAGAACCATATGAGAGAACTACCAAACAAGTTCAATCAAACCTCTCTATAGCAACATCATTTGTTCTGAATTATTATGATTGTTATAGCGAAGTGTTGTTATATAGAACATATATTAAAACATAGCATGAAAATTGGTTCCATAGAAAGCTTGGCTTTTATAGTGAATGACTGTTATATAATGATGTTTTTACAAAGAGGTTTGACTGTACAATAGGTACAACTCTCCATCGTTACCATAATGCGAGTCCATCCCATAAGGAAGAAGCAAGGCACATGCAATAACCATAATGGATATCATCCTATGATGAACCCACCACGGCACCTAGCCCGGTACAAATACACTTATCCGCAAAGAACACAAGGTTCCCATCCTCGACTCGGAATAACAAGCAAGATATCCATCCTACAACTAAAAACCTTCTGCTAACTCAACCCCGTAGCAAAAATCACAACATGTAACAGACTTCCCATACTAATAGAGCACCCAAATCACAAGTCGGACCAAACCATAAATAAATCACATCTAAACCTACCATATTTAACAAACATAAAGTCCACCCAAGCCTCATGACCCTCAATAGCGACAAACCAAAATGATAGAAACGGGCTATCATAATAGAATCCCCCAATTGGAGTGAACATATGAACAAAGTACAGGAATCATAATTCAACCATATATAAAGCAAAGTAGGATGAAGCTTACCAATAAATGGGATCGAATCAAAATAATACTAATGCATCTCCATAACCAGCCAAAACCATACTTGTAATGATATCATCTGGTACAACAGCCTCAGCCCAACCAGAAAAAGCGCAACAATGTGCCTGGCCTCTCCCTCTAGGATGACCTCTACCCTCCTGACCTCCACCCCTAGCTGGCGGTGCAGGCATAACAACAACTGGAGCGGAACCGATAGCCTAAATACTTTACTGTGGTACACCAACCCGAAGTCTGGGACAATCCCTCATCATGTGCTTTGTATCCCAATACTCAAAGAAATATCTCCGCTAATGTGGTTGTGGAAGCTGTCCATTATGGGTACTCTGGGTCCCATGAATATTTGAAGCACCACGTGAAGCCTGAAGTGCAAAATGAAGTGGCTGGCCCACGAAACCTCTACCATGATGCGCCCCTGCCTCCAAAATAGTGATCAATAGATCCTCTCAGTCCACGAGGCCTCTTAGTCTCCCTATCCTCCCTCTCCGTTCCCCGCACACCCTCTATCATTCGAGCGATCTCTACAACCTGCTGAAATGGAGTATCTGTTTCCAACTCTCGAGCCATGCTAAATCTAAGAACATAATTGAGCCCTCGATAAATCGGCAGACTCGCTCTCTAACTATAGGAACCAATGTAGGTGCATGTCGGGAAAACTCGCTAAATCTGATGGCGTACTCCAACATTATCATAGTGCCCTGGTACAACTGCTCGAACTCAGTATGCCATGCATCCTGGAGGGCATGGGGAATAAACTCCCTAAAACTCGTCTCTAAAAACTGAGTCTAAGTGAGTGGATCTGCATCAGCTGGCCTACCCTCCTCGTAAGCCTGCGGCCACCTATATGCCTCCCCGACATCTGAAATATAGTAAAAGCAACTCCGCTCACCTCCCCAATACCCATAGTGTGGAGAATATGCTGGCACTTCACTAGAAATCCATGTGCATCCTCAGTAGCTACGCCGCTGAAAGTAGGAGGGTCATACTTCTCGAACCTCTCAAGTCTTTTATGCTCATCTTCTGATGCCACTAGCCTGACCTCTGGTTGAACCGGGATAACAGGCTGTACTGGCATAACATCAGGGACCTGACCAATATGAACCCGGTGCTCTAGAGGTGTGAGTATGAGCTCCTCCCCCAATCTTTGAAGTAGCTGGTGCCACCAGAATCAATCCTGCCTGACCCAATGTACCAAACATATTCAGGAACTACGCTAAAGTCTCCTGAAGTCCTGGGGTAGCAACAGGCGCCTCTGCTGCCTTCCCCCCAACCGGAGATACTGGTGGCTCCTCAGCTGCTGCTCTGGCAGGTGATCTAGCTGTAGCAAATGCTCCTCCTCGGCCTTTGGCTATGCCTCTACCCTGGACCCTAGCAACACCGGCTCTAGAGGAAGCATCATCAGAAACTACATCTCTTGTCCTCATCATCCGTGAGAGAATAGAATGACAAGGCTCAAACTCTAAAATCAATAAACTCGCACGATAGGAATGAAAGAAGTGAAGTTTCCTAATAGTTCTGTAGCCTCTCGAAAGTAAGTACAGACGTCTCTGTACCGATTCTCAATACTCTACTAAACTTGCTTATGACTCGTAGAACCTATGATCCTAGAACTTTGATACCAACTTGTCACGACCCCAAATCCCCTCCTTATAATGTCGTGATGGCACCTAGTATCTAAGACTAGGTAAGCCTAACACATGCTGAGTTATTAATAGATTTACACCAATTAACCATTAAACATTGACCAATAATAGTTATACATAGCCAACAATCATCAATAGATGTACAATATTCAAGAACCGGTAGTACGAAGTCATAAGATCTTCTAAGAGTAACTAAGAACATCAAATACATCACTTTCTGTAATAGAAATAAACAGTAACAAAGTAAAAACTCCATCAAGTGACCCCGAGGCATGTGAACGCAACGTCAAGTATACCTTGAAGTCTCCGCCGCAACTCACAATCAACTAACTAGTGATCGGCACGCTTCGAGGTACCTGGTTCTGCACAAAGAGATATGAAGAAGCGTAGCATGAGTACACCACAGTGGTACCCAGTAAGTATCAAGACTAACCTCGGTGGAGTAATGACAATGTTCGTCAAGATACCTACTAGACATAGTAACCTGTGCAAGTATTAATATAAACTAATAGAGGAACGAATATCAATATAAAGCTAACCTGGAAGGAATAACAATATAACACTAGAAAATAGAAAGTAGAAGCAACAAATTGCAATAAGGAGTAAACAGGTGATAACGCTACAAAATCAGATCACAGTTTAAGTACCAGTTAACCCAATTAAGGAAAATAAATAACAACCAAATAATCAACTGTTCTTTCACAAGGTTTACACAAGAATCACCTCCAGGTACTACACCTCATAATCACAAGTCACGGGTCCCAAATCACGAATCATAATCACATGGCATCTCATGCCCACATTACCAATCACAATCACACGGACAACTCACGTGCTACACGAACAACTCACATGCCAATGCCATTAACACCTATGATCTGCATAGACAACTCATGTGCCACTAGTAACAATACCTTATATCCGCACTGACAACTCACATACCAACAGTCCAATGCACTCACAAAAGGCAGGTATACAAGAAGTCATGTTCATGATCAATAAACATCAATATTCATACCCTGGACTGATTAGGTGACATGTTACGGTGTATGCTTGTGCAAGTGTACTATCACAATTCAAGTCAATAGGTAAAATCAGAGACACCGAGTAGCACATTGGAAACAACACAAAAAAACCATAATAAGCATGGCACACACAAGAAAGTCTCACCACCACACAAATATAATCAATAACAATTCCCCCAAGAGATCACAAATCATCCCCGATATACCCCACCTTGTCTCTCCGCGTGTGCAACATATAAAGTAAACGCACGCCTTGTCTCGTCACACGTGCAAACCTATATATATATATATATATATATATATATATATATATATATATATATATATATATATATATATGAGAGAGAGAGAGAGAGAGAGAGAGAGAGAGAGAGAGAGAGAGACAGAGAGAGTCCTCCTTGTCTTGCCATATATGCAAATATCAATAATAACAATAGCATAAACAACTCAAGTGATAAACACCCCGACAATCCTCTCAACAATCCCACATGTGCCAAAAACATAACATCATAATATAATAACTTGCACCACATGTGTCCATATGCCACAATATTTCGATAATAACAATTCCAATACTACAACCACACATAGCCCACGACTCAACAATGCTGAATACAACAACAACCACCATAACACGGGAGTACATCAGGTAAATAAACACAAGAACTACAACAACACAATTAAATGGAGGAACATGCTCACAATGAAAGAGATAGCAAGTAATAATGACTTCAAATAAGAATGACTCAACAATAATAGAGATAATATGTAACAACAACTTTACATAATAATAAATTAATAATGGAAGAGATAACATATAACAACAACTTTAAATAAGAACAAACCAACAATGGAAGAGATAAAATGTCAATAAAAGAGGCACCAACTTCAATTAAAGCATATAAGAGTATATTTGACAATAAAGGATAGAACATGTACTAACAACTACAAATAAAGCATGTAAGAGTAAATCTAATAATAAAGGATGTAACATAATATGGCAACTTCAATTAGATGCATGAAAGAAGCCTAAGGGTCTAAACCGGTCAAATTTCCACATATAAGGCCATATACACACTCGTTACCTCGTATACAAAGGACAAATCAACACTCAAAAATAGCTCTTCCTTTACAATTCGCCTTCGCTCAGCTCAAATCTAACCAAAATCAACTTAATAACATCAAACAATGCAAGAGAAACCAATTACGATAGATAAAGCTACGATTTTTACAAAATTTCCCATAAGTCAACAAAAGTCAACCCGGGACCGCCCGGTCGAAACTCGAGTCCAAGGATAGATTCCGACTATCCATAACCCCATATTTTTATTTTTCAAAACATAGACAAAATTTCCCAAAATTTCACTTTGATTCTCAAAATTTTGATGTTAAATCCCATATATAATCATGTACAATAGTTAGAAATTGATCAGAAATAATTAACCAATGATTGTAGATAAAAATTCCCTCTCCAAATCGCCTCCTACTGAGTCTAGGGTTCAAAGATATGAAAAATAAGACCAAAATCCTGTCTTCCAGCCCTTATGTTCAGGCGCAGGTGTCGCAAATGCAACTCGGGGTTCACAAATGCGAACCCTGCAAATGGGAAGAATGATCACAAAAGCGACATCCATCACAGCCCTGCTAACATTACAAATGCGACCATATTGTTGCAAATGCAACTACTGAACATTTCGCAAAACGGCCTAGTGATCGCAATTGCGATCCTGCCTAGCCGAGACCCCATCGTAAAAATGAAGAAAATGTCTGCAAATGCGAACCTAACAAACCCAAGTGAACTTCGCAAATGTGACTCCCACCTCACAAATGCGGATGTCACAAATGCGAACAAAATCTCGTATTTGCGAGACCTGAAGCACCTGTTCAAAAACCAGCAAAACTGAAACACTTCGAAATGGGTCTGAAACTCACCCGAGCCCTTGGGGCTCCAAATCAAATATCCACACAAGTCTAAAAATATCATACGAACTCGCTTGTGCGATCACAACACCAAAATAACATCTATATCCGCAAATCGGATATCAAAATATATGAAGTATTTCTTTGAAACTCAAGAACTTCTAAAAACACAACCACATATCTGATTCCTATCAAATCATCTTTGAATGAGGCAAACTTTGCAACAAATTTCAAATAACAAAACTGACCTATTCCAAATTCTAAAATAAAAATCTAATCCCGATAGCCATTATACAAATACCTATAAAAAACTAAAATAGTTACTCTTGCTATAGCTATTAAGAATCTTACCCATTAAAATTACCGTTACAACTATTTAAAGTCAACCTCCTAAATGAGCCACCTAATCCCTATTTTCTCTCCTTTTCCCCTCTTTTTTTTTCTTTCTTTTTCTTCTCATCCTTTTTCTCCCTTTATTTTCTATTTCCTACTTTTTCATTATTTTTCTGCTTTTTTTAAATAACCCGATCGGTTATTTTATTTTTTAGAATCTCGTTCCCCTATTTAAGACCTCTTGTATATGATTTTCCTATTTATGACTTGCAGGCGAGATTGGTTTGGTTTCGAAAAGGTTCAGTTTGAATTCGAAATATTTAGTTCTATTTTGAAGGTTTTAGAATTTGCTAAGTTTGACTTGGAGTGGACTTTGGTCTTATCAGATCCAATTTGGTAATGTGAACCTGGAGACATATTTGTGTTGTTATATTGGACATGTGTGTGAAGTTTGATTCCATTCTAAGTTGTCAAAGTATAATTCATCGCGTTCGGAGTTAGTTGAAAGAAGTTAGAAGTTTGAAAAGTTGATTAGTCTGGTTTGGGGTGTAATTCTTGATTGTGATATTGTTTTACGTATTTTGAGACCTCGCTTAGGTCCGGATTAGATTTATGGACTTGTTGGTTTTATTGGACGGAGTTCCGAGTGGCTCGGGTGAGTTTCGGACCACCCAGAGCATGTTGAAACAAACCATTAAAGCATGCCACAAGTAAAATATGTAAGAAAAAAGACACAAATAAGCAAAAATACTACCCCAAGCATGAAAAACCTTGGCATCCGCATATACGCTCGTTACTTCACATATACGTTACTCTCAAGTACGTAGCACGTAGCAACAAAATTACTTTTAGGAAACTTTTGTCGTTGAAGCCAACAAACATACTTTCCTCTATCCTATCAAACTTGTCCAATCTAGCCCAAATAATGCTTTACAATGTCAAACAAAGTCATAGGACACATTTAATCAATCAAAATCTAGGGCTAAGTCAAATGTCAACTAAAGGTCAAACCCGAGCCCACTTGGTCAAAATCCAAAACCTAAGTCAAATCTTATTGACCCATAACCCTACGAGTCCAAATTTGCATTTAGATTTTAAATCTAAGGTCATTATGACATTCAAATATTGCTATAGGTGATTCTGGGTTTTCTTTCAAAAATCCAACGATTCCACCTTTAATCCATGTTCTTACGGTAAAATCGATAATAGATTTATGATATAATAACATGTGTGAGTCAAAATCACTTAACCCGATGTTATGGATGTGAATCATCATCAAACTCACCCAAATCGAATCCCTGAGTCTCCAAAATAAAAAACAAAAATGATCCAAAATCACAAAATGTGATATTTATAGTAGCTTGCGTGCATCGCATGCCTATGTCTTTGACATCCATGAAATTGGTCTGATTTTGCGATAACATAGCTTCCAATCTATAATAAATTTTGAGATGAACCAAAAATCAAAGTTGTAGCCCTTTGAGTCTAGTTTCCAATAGTTCAAACTATTCATTATTTTGACATTTGTGTAAAAACTCTTCAATTTTCTCGAAACATACCCGGCTAGAAACACGAAGCATAGTGCTAAATTCTAATACGATGACTCAATTTGCCTAAAGAGCCTTTAAAGTCCTAACATTTCATGCAATAGTGCCTAAATGCTCTTGAGCTCCCGGGGTCCTACTCTGAACATACGTACAAATGCAAAGATATCATATAAACGTACTAGAAGACTCAAACCGCGAACCAAAGTGTTACTACTAGAATCGAGGGTTAAGGTCACTAATAGCCTTAAACTTCAAAATAACAAGAAACTATTCCATATCCTACCTGAACCCTTTGGTAACCAACTACCTATACTCGCAAGTCATAAAATACCAAATGAACATACATGAAGTTTCAAATAAGGAACATGATGCTGAAATTTAATATGACATGTTGGATCATTACATGTACTTGCATTATAAATCCATGAAGTTTATAAATGATAGCAATAACAGTCCAAATAAATAGATAATGCATAGATCAACAATACACAAGTACATCATTTAATAAAATGCGTGAATATCTCGTATTAGTATATAGAATCAAGATTCAACCTTAGTCAGAAATCGAATGTACCTCATATCATACTTGCACGCACACCATCCCTAGAAATTGGGAACAATGATTCTAGAGGGAAGGATACAATTTCACACACAAATAGGAATGTGGGTCCACATACTCTAGCTGATATTTCAATCTGAATATGATCTACATATCCACAATAGCTCCAATATGAGTTCAAACATATCATCAACAATCCGAATACGAATCCACATATCCATAATAGCCTCGATATGATTTTACATATCTTCAACAACCCGAATATGAATTCACATATCGACAATATCATCTCATACATGCAATGAGAATTACATATGAAAATAAACGCATATATGCATAGTGTATGACCAAAAGCAGCCTTACCATGTAGAATAGTGTACATAAAGGCTATAATATTAAACTAGCATTTGGAAAGTGCCTATAACATTAACTAGCATAAATGAGATACTCACTTAGTTTTACAATAGGTTTAGAATATATACTCATCACGTACGCGCTACTTCCATATACATAATATAATATGTATAATAATATCAATTTGGGAAAATTTCCCTATTAAGGTCAAAGTCTTAACTTTCCCCGGTCTGAGCAAGCCCTAGCCTTCAAGAACGTCCTTTTCTCAATCCAAATTCACCAAATGACTCCGATCAGTCAAATCAAAGTCAACCCAAAAAAATCAATACTAGGCTACATGATCAAACGCCAGAACAAAACTCAACTTCGAGTTAAGCATTACCCCACGAGTCAAATATATGGTTAGATTTTCATTTGGACTCTATTTAGGTGTTCAAATCTAAATTTTAGTGATTCTAGGTCGTAGGCAGAACAATACTATATTCCATCATTAATTCATGGTTTGATGTTAACAATCAACGGGTAATCAAGATCTAACTCAAATTTGTGTTTGAAAGCTTACCCTCGACTTGTAGTTGAAAACCAAGTCCAAAATCCCTCAAATCTGAGCATGGGAAGTCCAAGAAAATTAGTCTTTTATATATCAGGTCCTTGCTAAAATTGAGGCCCCCTCTTTGCAAATGCGGCTCTAGCTCTTAAATGCGAAGGCTGCTCGGTCTAGTCTACTTCAAAATTGTGGTTAGTCCATTGTTATTATGACCAATGTAAACGTGATCACGTCCAACTATGCCTTATAAAAGAGATTAAGCGGTCGTTGCAAATATAATCCGATCTAAGAGTCCGGAATCGAATTCCACAGAGAATTAAGGTTTAGTTACAACTGTTCACAATCACTAAGAAGACAAGTTTGAACAAATTTTTAAATTATAAATATTGATATTTTATTTCTAACTAATTAACTAACAAGTACTAGAAAGCAGTAAAATTATCAACTAGCGAGGATAAAGTTGGAGACAAGATAAATGACGCTTAGAGTTAATATTTCCCCAATTGTTGGAATCATTCCCGCTACATCAATTGTAATTTAGCCTAAGTATTCTCTATTGATCGTGAGCGCTTCAGGTGTCGTAATTTTCTCCCCAACAATTACAATAATATTCTCCCGAACTACGCTAGCTGGCACGATCTTACCGCTCACTATGACCACAACAAGACTTTGTTATTCCTAATATCACCTTCAAAACTGCCGTATTAATTACTCACATATGTTAGGTTTGACATTGTTCAACAACCACCTAAATATGTACCCCTTTTCAAGCAATACATATTAAATAGGCACAGTCAATTGAGAGCTCTTCAATCAACAGAAATAAGCACGTAGTTAAACAAGTGTAGAGATTCAAAGGCTCAATTATATAAACATGTATTAAGAATTCATCCTCCAAAAGGTTCCATCAAAACCATAGATAAGAAATTAGCTATTCATGCTAGTATGTAAAAATACAGTACTAGTATTCATAGCAATGGAAAATAGGAAGAAAGAGGAAACAATGTGAAGTTGAATCCTTCTCCTTGTTCCAAGCGTGTTCTTGCCCCTCTAATATCTTCTCCCCCTTCAAAAAGGGGCTAACAATCATATTTATATGAACTAGGGTTGTGTTCGGCGAGTTTGGCTTCTTCTAACTTGGATTGGAGAAGCTGATTTCTTCTGCTCCAACACCAGTCTGGTGAAGCGAACCTTGCTTCGCTATCCAAGATTTCTCTCTTTAGATTTTCTTTCGCTAGTTTTTCTCCTATTTGATAATTTTCGTTCCTACACATAAGAAACACGTAATGATCATATTTTCACTTTAAAAATGGTGTGAACTCCTGCCACTCACACAAAAAATAATACACAAATACATGCAAAATATGCACTTTTCACCCTTTATCACCACCCCACACTTAAACTCTTGCTCGTCCTCGAGCAACTCAAAATTAGGCGCATTGGCAAGAAATACATTGCAAAACATACTCAAGCATCACCAAAATGACAATGATTTATATCAACTCTTAGAACCCATCATATGCACTCTTCACACCTTTCCTCAAATTTTAAACTTATGCCAAGATCATTTAAAATATTCATGTGGCTCTTTCTAACATCCTTGCCTTAAAACTTGACTCCAATGCATTCCACACTATGACTCGCTCCTTGTGCCAACTCAAAAATTAAGGTCTCTACAATCCTTTGCAAATTATGTGCCTTTACCAACAAACCACAGAGAAAGTAGTCCACACACTCAGTATAAGTTCAAGTATATTTAAGGACTCTCAAATTGGAATAGTTCGCTCGCTCTCGCAAATAAAACTCTTATGCCATCCAAGTTTGTACCATAGGTTTGCCCGTAGTGTAAAACTTAACTAATCTAAGCTTGCAAAGTCTAGGATCAAGTAGGACTTTATAGGTTGTAATGTAGGCTAAGAGACGGATAGGATATATTTGTGAAAATAGTAACTAACCCTCCTAAGTACTTTAATACACTACACTTCACTTTCAAGTACCTTCTTTTCATGACCAATTCAATGTCTTGCCATGAAACCATACACATTTAAACCCTTCTTCATTAAGTACATCAACATATAGATACTCACTAGCCCAGACAAAGATAATTCATTTTTTCTTTTTTTTTTTCACACTCTCCTTAATTTGGTATTTCCAGCTCGTACCTTATTTTTTGTTTAAACACATGTGCACCTTATCGGCCTTTCTATAGTTCCACTCAAAAGTTACCCAATCTCTTTCTTTACTCTTCTAGCTACTTAAATGCTTTCAGAAATAAAGGTTCAATAAAATTTTATTAAGAACAAAGGGGATTCAGCTTGTAATGTGGTTGCCAAAAAAAAAAGGTCTACAAGCTTAAATGGGGTGACTACAGATAACATTAACACTAGTAGACAAATATGCTAAATGGACAATCAAAGAAAGCCTATATCACTTCCCAAACTAACAAGACTTAATCATTTCTCTTTGACTCACAAACGTGGCAAGTTCTGTAGTAGCAAGGATGGCACACAGTATACCAAAATCTAACCTCACAAAATCAGAATGGCTCGGACCCGACTCTCAAGTTAAAGCAACTAACACAGTCATCATAAAATTTAAGCACACTGGAATTAATCACAAGCGGTGAAAGATGAGCCTCAGTGTCAAAATAAAGTCACATATATTCACAAGGCATATAATCACAAGAATCATGAAGAAAGTACTCAACACAAATGCTCAATCTCTAATCTCCTATATAAAATATGTCAAAAAGTTTAGATACTCATGTTCTCCCCATTCCTTTATCACATAAAGAAAAAAAACAAAAGTCTTTTTGTCCTTTTCTTTAGACTTTAAATGTTCAAAAAAACTTTCTAGGAAGTCCATCTTCAGGAAAAGTCCAAAACCTTTTAAAAATTCTACCTACAAAAAAGAACAACTACCCGGTTCAAATAACCATCCCTTGAAAAAGAACCGTGGCCATAAGAAAAATCAAGGAAGATTATTTCTACCTAATTATTTTTTTCAACACACATAAAATAACACACTAAAAAGCATAGGAAATCACCCAAACAGTCTCTTCAACCCACACTTAAAATTGTACATTGTCCCCAATGCTGACCCATAAATATAAGAGGGTAAAAGAAACTCCTTGGTAGGCCAAAGACCGAAGCATTAGCAGTTCATGGGGTACTCAGACTTCTCCCAGACTTGGTTCATTATGTGGGCACCCCGCACTTAGTTCTAACCATCTTACTTGTTTTTGCTTTCTTTCAATGACTTTTCTTTCCATGCTCCTAGAAAATTTAAAACAACACTACAAAAATAATACAATAAAAAAAACTAAAAATAAAAAAAAGCATTAGAGTCGTGTTACTTCCCAACAAGCGCCCGATTTAACATCCCAGCGTGATGTGAATCAGTCTCTGCCTCAACCTCGAGCTTACGAATTGAGCCCCAGGTTTTGATTCAGGCTTATTATTATACTCTTGGGGTGGTACAACTTCTTGCGAGCCTAAGTTTACGTAAAATTTCTTGCACTTTTTGGCTCTCGACCGAGGAATGTCACCTTGCCTAGATAGTCTTGAAAATTTTAAAATATAAGGCACATCTACCTCTTTCCTTGAGTTATTTTTATGTTCAAAGGGATCAATTCACATTTCACCATCCAAACATAATGTAGAGAAGTGTTTGGAATGAGATCCAACATTCTCAAATACCTCAACTTTAAGATTTTTGACATCCTCAACACAGATCACACTAGAGTCAACTAAATTTGTATCTCCAATGTCCTTGGCTGACTCTAATATTAATTCTTCACCATTAGTATCCACAAATTCTAGTTGGATAGATTGTTGGTGTTCTACTCTGACCTCCTCCATTAGCACCTCAATTTATGAATCTAATACATGCTATTTTTGGCTACTATCCATAATATTAGCTTGTTGAGCGTTAAATGCTTCAATTAATTGATCCACGTGAGCCTCCAAGTTGCCAATAGTTACCTCTTACCTTTGGATAGTATCAAATTGCATTTGTATTTGTAGTTGTTCCTCATTACTTTGTTCCATGAAGCACTTTAGTATATCTTTGATCTCCTTTAGGTCAACTTCCCGGGGTTCTTTGTTCCGGTTAACCTCACAAGAAAAAGTAGAACCATCATAATAAGGGGTTGGGGGAGGATAAGAAATACAAGCAAAACCATAAAAGTGACCATCTTACCCACCACAAACATCACATACATTCCACACATAAGATTGAGTTGGTGCACATAACTTGCTACTCGTGCTAGTATTTGAAAATACAAGACTAGAATTCATAACAATAGAAAAATAGAAAGAAAGAGGAAAAAACATGAAGTTGAATTCTTCTTCTTGTTTCAATCGTGTTCTTGCCTCCCCAAAGTCTTCTCTTCCTTCAAAAAGTGTCTAACTATCATATTTATATGAACTAGGGTTGAGTTGGGCGAGTTTGGATTCTTCTAATTCGGATTGGAGAAGTTGATTTCTTCTGCTTCGGTACCGGTCTGGAGAAAGAGAACCTCACTTCGATGTCCAAGATTTCTCTTTTCAGTTTTGTCTTTTGCCAATTTTTTTTCTATTTGATCCTTTTCCGCGAAACTTTATTCCTACACATAAGAAATACGTAATGAACATATTTTTACTTTAAAAGTGGTGTGAAATCCTGCCACTCGCCCAAGAAATAATACACAAATACACTCAAAATATGAACTTTTCACCCTTTATCAAAACACGAGAGGCTAGCCGTAAAAGCGTCTCCTCAGCAACCCTAGTTCTGCAAATGAGACCTGGTGTTCGCATTTGTGACGCACAAACTGTGACAACCCGACCAGTCATTTTGCAAATTAGCATTATGTTTGGTGGCTTAAGGTCTCAAGCAGCTTCGTATTGTGTATTATGACTTGCGTATGTGGCCGGGTTCAGTTTCAGATGATTCGGGAGTGATTTGGAAGATTGATTCTTGTTTTAGAAGCTTAAGTGGAAAGAGTTGATCGGAGTTTGACTTTTGTGTAGATGACTCCAGAATGGTATTTTGATGATTTTAATATCTTCGTATGGTATTTTGGACTTAGGCATATATCCAGATCTAGATTTGGAGGTCCGTAGGTTGATTTGATGCATTTTGGCAAAAGTTAGACAGTTGAAGGCTTGGAAGATTGAGAGGTTTGACCAGGAGTTGACTTTATTGATATTGGGTTCAGATTTTGATTTCGTGAGTTGGTATAGTTCCGTTGTATCATTTGGGACTTGCATGAAATATTTGACGTCATTCCGGGTTGATTTGATATGTTTCGGCTCGAGTTGTAGAAATTAAAAATTCATAAGTTCATTAAGTTTGATTTGAGGTGCGATTCATAGTTTTAATGTTGTTTGATATGATTTGAGGTCTCAAGCAGGTCCGCATTGTGTTTTGGGACTTACTGGTATGTTCAGACGGGGTCCGGAGTGGCTCAGGTGAGTTTCAAATAAGTTTGGATTGTGTTGCGCTCATTTTTGATGTTTCGACGTCGTTTCTTCAAGCATAAATGATACCACTTAAGAAAATGAGCTCCAATTTCTATTTTTATTAAAATATTAGATCCGTATCGTAATTACGGAGCCATAGCAAATAGAAACGCAGAATTTGGACATCGAATGAGGGAGTTATGCTCATTTTAGTCTCGGAGAAGAGAGCTGGTGCTGGTGCTTCGCAGATGCTAAGTCGGGTCTGCATCTGCGATTCCGCAGGAGCAAAAAATGGTCCGCAAATACGGAAATTACAGCTGGTAGACCGCAGGTGCGGAGTGTTAGGCGCAGAAGCGAAATTCCATGTGTATTAAAAAAATCATACTACGTTTATTTAGTATTTTGAGCATATCTTGAGTTCTAGAGCTCTGATTGAGGTGATTTTCGCGGCGTTCTTCTCGCCTTTTCATGGGGTTCATTATCTAACTCTAATTTTTGTATTTTAATATTATTACAGAAGTTTATTTTTGAATTAATCTATATTTTGATTGGAGAATTGGTGGTTTTTATCAAAAACTTTTCCAAAGAGAATAATTGGGTTTTGAACATCGATTCGGAGTCGGAATTGGATGAAATTAGTATGGTTGGACTCGAAATTGAATGGGTGGTCAGATTTTATGAATTTTGTCGGTTTTCAAAGTACGGGCCTGGGGTTGACTTTTGAATTGACTTTTTAATTTTCATTAAGGATCGAAGCTTTATTATTCAGAATTGTTTCTTATGATTTTTATTTATGATATTAAGTTATTTTGGCTAGATTTGAGCCATCCGTAGGTTGTTTCACATGAGCAGGTCAATTTGGAGTATCGGTCTAGCTTCTTTGAGGTAATTATGTTGTCTAACTTCGTGGGGGGGGGGGGGGGGGGACTACCCCTTAGGATTTGAGTCATTTGTTCTTATTATGTCATGTGAAGGTCGTGTACGCGAGGTGATGAGTACATACTCAGGCTTATTTGTAGAAATTTGACCGTTTAGGTTTCTTAGGTTTTTATGTCCACTAAAAAGGAAGTTGTCTTATCATGTTAAATCCTAGATTTACTAAATTTACCCTTACATGTCTTATTTGGAGTTGATTGATTCATGTTCTACCCTTGTTGCCAATAAACTCTTATGTGCCTTAATTGAAGTTGCCGCCTCTTTTATTGCCATGCTGTCTTTTCCGCAATTACTTACCTTTAATTGAAGTTATCATTATCTTTTTCGTAATTGCTAAACCTTAATTGAAGTTATCATTAAGTTTTCCGTAATGGCTAAACCTTACTTGAAGTTATTATTATCTCTCACGTAATCGCTTAACCTTAATTTAGGTTTTGTTATCCCTTTCGTTATTGACTTATCCTTATTTGGAATCATTGACTTAGGCTATCTCTCTTATTGTTGAGTTGTACTTATGTGGAATCGTTGTGATACATTATCTCTTTCCTTGTTGAGCTATTCTTGTTGAAACCATTATTCCCTGTTGTGTCTTTCATTGTGAGCTCATTCTTCCATTTCTTTGTGTTCTGTAGTTCTTGTGTTGATTTACTTGTCGTACTCTCGTGTTATTGTTGTTGTTGTTATTGTTGTTGTTGTATTCAGTGTTATTAAGTCGAGGGCGATGCGTGGTTGTGGTATTGAAATTATTTTGAGGAAAAGTTGTGGAATATGGGCACATTCGGTGAAAGACCTTATATTGAGTTGTTATGTTTTGGCACACTTGGTATTGTTGAAAGGATTGCCGGGGTGTTCGCACGTGAGTTATCCGTGCTTTTTTTACTATTGATATTTGCACATGCAGAATGACAAGACGGGCTATATATATATGGGTTTGCGCATGTAACGAGATAAGGTGGAAATATTATTATGCACGTACGGCGAGACAAGGCGGGCATTTACTTTATTGTTGCGTACGTGGCGAGACAAGGTGGGCTATGTCGGGGATGATTTGTGATGACTTGTGATGGCCTGGGGCATTGTTATTGATAATATTTGTCTAATGGTGTGCCTACCTTGTGTGAGTTATGCATTTTACGTTTTGTTGTGTTGTTTCGTATGTGTCATTCGTTGTCTCTACTCTTACGTGTTGACTCGAGTTGTGATAGAACACTTGCACAAGTATACACGTAATTAATCACCCATATTGGTTTGAGAAGATGAATCCTGATGTCTATTGATCATTTACATTTATTTTAGTGTACTTTTCTTCTGTGTGAGAGCTGTACTATTGCCACGTGAAGTGTCCGTGAAGATATAAGGTATCAATGGTTTTGGCATGTGAGTTGTCCGTGCGGTTCAAATTTATAATGTGGGCACAAGATGCCAAGTGATTTAGATTTGTGATGTGGGACCCGTGATTTGTGATTTTAAGTTTTGGAACCTCGAGAAAATTCTTGAATCAATCTTGTGTAAAAGCAGTTGTTCTTAATGAGTTGTTACTTGCTTTCATTTAATTGGTTTCAACTGACTTAAACTGTGTTCAGCTTACTCTACGGCGTATTACCTGTTTGTTCCCTTTTGCTAATTGTTGTCTCTAGTTTCCTATTGTGAGTATTGTTTTGTTATTTCTACCATGCTTAGCTTTATAATGACATTGCTCCCTGTTAGTTTCACATTCATACTTGTACAAGTTATTAAGTCCAGTAGGTGTCTTGACTGTCCCTCGTCACTACTCAACCGAGGTTAGTCTTGATACTTACTGGGTACCGTCGTGGTGTACTCATGCTACGCTTTCTGCATATTTTGTTATAGATCCAAGTACTGGGAGTTTGTTGGTCATTAGCTAGCTGATCGAGCATTGTTGTGGAGACTCCAGGTATACCTGTTTTCGCGTTCGCAAGCCTCAAAGTCACCTTCTGAAATTTTACTTTCTACTATTTATTTCTTTTCCGGAACAATTGTATTTAGATATTTTCTAGTAAATTCAGTAGAGTTTATGATTTGTACTACCAGTTTTGGGATTTGTTGGCTTTGTATAAAAAAAATTTGTTTCATATTTAATAGTTGTTGGTTGAGTTTGCCATTAATTCAGTAAGTGTTAGGCTTACCTAGTCCCTATGACTAGGTGCCATCACGATATCCTATGGAGAAAAATTGTGGTCGTGACAAAAACTATGCCAAGAATGTTTTAAGTGCAAAACCCTCCTGAAACACTTCCAAGTCCCTTAGGTCCTAACTTGAACCATGTCAACAAGTCCCAAAATGTAATATCAACCTATCCAAGGCCTCAAACAATAAAATAAGATGCAAAATGTAACGATATGACCGTTTGTTTTGAGTATTTGAACCCCAATCTCCTATTTTATGCTTTACATATGTGTAATTTATGCTTTATTACTTGAAGGTTATAACGACCAGGCTGGATGTTTGAGCGTTTAAGACACGTTTCCCAATTTGATGCTTCTCGTATGCTTTATTATTATTTTTTGACTTGCGAGGATGATTGGTTTGGTTATGGAAAGGTTTTGGAGTGAATTGGAACACTTAGTTCCATTGGTGGAAGTTTAAGTTGTAAGAGGTAACCAAGGTTTGACTTTTATGTAAAGTTTAGATTCTTGTTTTAATGGTTTCAATAGGTTTATGGTTATTTTGTACTTAGGCATATGTTCAGATATGGATTTGGAGGTTCCTAGGATGATTTGGCTCTATTTGCCAAAAGTTGACAATTTGAAGGTTTGAAAAGTTTACATGTTTGATAGGGAGTTGACTTTGATGCTATCAGGTTTGGACATTTATTTCGGAACTTGGAATAGTTCTGTTTTACTATTTGGAACTTGTGCGCAAAGTTTGGTTACGTTATGAGTTGGTTAGGCATAAATTTGTTTGGTTGTGAATTCTTGAAGTTCTTGAACTTAAAGGCATGCATCATGTGTTTTGGTGTTCGATTCTTGGTTATCGATATTGTTTTGATGTTTTAAGCTTTTGAGCTAGTTCTTATGTTGTTTATATACTTGTGTGGATGTTTGGTATGGGGTCCGAGGGGCTCGAGTGAGTTTCTGATTGAATTTGAAAGTTGGGAATTTTGCTGGTGCTGCAGAAATCACTTTTGCGATGTTCTGCTCGCATTTACGAGGTCCGTATTTACGCACTGCTGATTGCATTTGCGATGTGTGACTGTGAAGGCCAGCTTCACATTTGCAAAGCTAGTGTCACAACTGCGACATCTTTACGAAGGGCGCTTCGCATTTTGCAACGAATGATCGCATTTGCGAGGTTCCAGGTCGCATTTGCAAGGTCTGTTCCTCAGCGGCCAAGTTCGCATTCTCTACAATCCAGAAATGGCTCTTATAAAACCAGCTACAGATGTCGCATTTGTAGCTCAAAACTAGGTAGGAATTACTTACCCCAATCAGCCACTTAAAAATCTCTCCAAGAATCGCCTCCCACCGAGCTCCCAAATAAATTTTTGTGTTATGAACTCAAACCCTCATTTTTGGAATATTTAAATCTGCCGAGTGATCTTCTTCTTCGCGAACACGGTCCTCCTCTCGCGTTTGTGTAGCACAAACCCATCTGCTGCCCCAAAATCTTCTTCGTGAACGCGAGGCTCCACTCGCGAATGCGGTGCCTATCTGACCCCTAGCTTCGAGAACGCGGCCCCTATTTCACGAACGCGAAAACCAAATGCGTGGGGTCCCAGCTGCCTCTTCTTCCTCTTCGCGAACACGGCCCCCTTCATGCATTCGCAATGCACCACCTACCCAGTCATTCGTGAACGCAGCTCCCTCTTCGCGAATGCGAAGAACAATTCTTCACTACCACCAGCTAGCCTTCGCGAACGCGGGATTCCGCCGCGAACGCAAAGAAGGAAACCAAAACTAGCACCCAAAATTCTTTAGCAGTCTACTAAGTCCAAAATCGATCCGTTAACTATCCGGAAACCACCCGAGGCCCCTGAAACATCGACCAAACATACCAACCAGTCCTAAAATATCATACGACCTTAGTCGAACCTTTAAATCACATCAAACAACGCTAACAACATGAATTGTGTATCGATTCAATCCTAATGAACTTTAAAACTTCGAACTTCTACATCTGATGCCGAAACCTATCAAATCAAGTCCGATTTAACTCAGATTTTGCATATAAGTCATAATTGACATTACGGACTTACTCCAACTTCCGAAATCAGAATCCGACCCCGATATCAAAACGTCTACCCCCGGTCAAACTTTTCAAAATTCATCCAATTTTCCAACTTTCGCCAACTGACGCTAAAATGACCTACGAACGTCCAATTCAACATCCGAATACGCTCCTAAGACCAAAATCACCCTACGGAGCTATTGAAACCGTCGAAATTCTATTCCGGAGTTGTCTTCACATAATTCGAACTACGGTCAATTCCTAGACTTAAACTCCCAATTTAGGGACTATGTGTCCCATTTCACTCCAAAACTAAAAACAAATCCCCCGGCAAGTTATGTAACCACAAAATGAAATTGAGGGAGCAATAAATAGCGGTTCGGGGCTAATACTCTCTAACGACCAGCTGGGTCGTTACATGCTCGGTGACGACTGATTTCTTCCCGGATATCGTTGGAATGACGCACAACCATAATTATCTCATCAATGCTCTAATACCATGTGAGAAAGTACGGGAGAAAAATATATATTATTAATATTCTATGTTACAATGAACCCTATTTATATGTATACATAACACATAACCTACTCCTATTACATATGACTAGAACTAATTACTTATATTCACATAACTATTCTATCAGTACACGCAAGTAGTGATATATTCACCAAGGTTTTTTTTTCTTTTTGCATATACATCCGCAACTGCCTCTTCTATTGATAGTGAGAACCTTCTGTAAAAAAAACAACTTAATTTAGAGATTCAAAAGAGAAGCAGAATTATATTAGTACTATAAAAGATAAAAAATAAAGTTGCGGAAGATCTATCAAAAATAGTTTAATAGAAATAAATAGAGTTGAAGAATGTACTTCATAGTTCATACACTACATGAATTGTTTTTTTACTATTTTATTCAAAAGAACTTCGTAAAGTACAACCTTTTGGTTTAAACCACAACTGAAATCAAATATTTCTCGACGTACTTCAACTAGTCTACTTAGAAGACACAAAAAACAAAAACCATGGTGCAACTTGAGATCACTGTTAGTAGTAAATGCATTCCGGACACAAAAGAAGATACTACAACAGAATGATAAAGAAAGTTCCATAAATGATAAAGCAGTAAAGGTGTCCTGAAAATATTGTTTGTTGCTTGCTGATGATGCTTGAAGTACGGAAATCAACAAGTGAAGGTTGCAGCAAGTTTTAACAACAGAAGGAAAAATTTTGCAAAAAGAAAATTCAGAGTGAAGGATTTGTAGATGAATAAGCAGCAAAATATACAGTAATGAAATTGACATCAAAATCTCAAATGATTTTGAGATGTAATACTATTATTTATTAATGTAACAAAACTCATCTTAAGCTCTTCACCTTGCTTGATATCAGAAGCACTTAGATGATCCTGCAGATTTTGGCATGCTTCCTCAATTTTGTGTAGTCCACTGTCTTATAGATTTAAGTGAACCATCTAATAATAAGTAGAGAAACATGTTATTTACTATAAAATTGAAAAAGTGAAGCATCTAGTGTATCAACGGCTTGCAGCAAGGTTTTAGAAGAAGGAAAGTTTCAAAAAGATAAAATAAAATGAAGGATTCCTAGATGAATAAACATTAAACATAATTGTAATGACACAAAATTATCAAAAAAAATAAATTAAAGTGTATTAATAATCAATGTAACATAAAACCATCTTAAGCTTTTCACCTTGCTTAATCTCAGAAGTATTTAGACCATCTTTCGGTCTTTGGCTAGCTTCCTCAATTTTTGTTATCAGGCCTAAAAGTCAACCTTCGAAAATGTGAAATCATACTAGTTGGCAAGGTGGGGAATATCGAGGCTCTAGCACTACTATAGAGTTGTAAAGATGGGGCTTTTCATACCGAGGACGAAACGTGTCACCACCTAATTTTTACCGTAGATCGTGATGTCGCCTAACGTCGACGTTAAGCAAGGCAGCGATTAACTATTCATTTAATTATTTATTTTAATATTTTTTAAGTCATAAATTTTTGTTTAATAAAGAAACTAAGAGTAAATGACTATAGTGATATAAAGAATAAAATAAACATAAGAGTGAAGTAGTGAAATTAATAGACAAAAATTATGAATATCTACTAGCATTTCTTGAAACCCGGTATCACAAGTGCACGAGTAAACTAGTAGAATATAAAAAACTTGCTACCGCAATTAGTCCAATTTCTTGTAGTAGATAGAAAAGTAAATACAACAAGGACGAGACTCTGGGTGCTGCAGAACGGAGCATAGGAAGCAACTCACCACTAGATCTTCCGGTAGCGGGGATACGTGCCTGACTGGCCACCAGATGTACATGCCTCAGATCTCGCACGATTAGTGCAGAGTGTAGTGTGAGTACGTAAATAACGTGTACCCCATAAATATCTAGTCTTACCTCGAAGAAGTAGTGACGAGAGGGTCTGTAATGACCCAACCGGTCATTTTAACTTTTAGAAACTCGTTCCCTAAAATAAAACTCCCCGAGCACGCTTTTATTAATTTATGACTTGCGGGGATGGTTGGTTCGGAATTTGGAAGTGTGTAGGTTGAAATCGGAACACTTGGTTCCTTGAGTTAACCTTAAAAGGCCAAGTTTGACTTCGCTCAACATTTTGAGAAAATGACTCCGGAATCGGGATTTGACGGTTTCAATAAGTTTGTATGATGATTTTGGACTTGGGGTATGTTCGAATCGGGTTTTGGATAACCCGGGAGCGTTTCGGCGGTTAATAGTGAAAATCAACTATTTGAAGGTTTAAAGTTCTTTAAATTTGGTTTGGAGTAGATTTTTGAGGAATTGAAGTCTGTTTGGAATTTCGAGTTTGGAAATAGTTCCGTATACTGATTTAAGACTTGCACGCAAAATTTCGTGTCATTCCGGGTAGTTTAAGTACGTTTCGGCGTATTGGAAGTAAATTGAAGAACTTGAAGTTCTTAAATTTGATTCAATTTGGTTTGGGGTGTGATTCCTAGATTTGATGTTGTTTTACACGTTCTGAGAGTTCGAGCGAGTCCGTTTTATGATTTCAAACCTGTTGGTATGTTCGGACGGGGCCCCAGAGGTCCCGAGTGTTAACCGGACGAGGCTCGGATAAATGTTGGAATTTTGAAGAGGAGCTGAAGCATTCTGCTTTTGGTACGTTCGCACCTGCGCTTGGACAGTCGCAGGTGCGACTCTCGCAGATGCAAGGTTTTATGTGCAGAAGTGAAAAGGGGAAGGAAAGCCTGCCATCGCAGGTGCGGAATCTCGGGCACACCTGCGAACGCGCAGGTGCGAGAAAAATGGCGCAGATGCGGAAACTGGATAGCCAAGCTAAGCTCGCACCTGCGAGGCTTTTCCGCAGGTGCGAACACCTTCCGCAGGTGCGAAAAACCTGTGTGGGCAGAATGGTTAAAAAGTCAGGGCTCAGACATTTTGAGCCCATTTTTCCTCAATTTCCGGGCGATTTAAGAGCTTTTGAGAAGGGGGTTTCAGCTAGCAATTGAAAGGTAAGTTAATTCCACACTCTTTGAGTTAAATACATAGATTATAGGTAGATTATAACTAGTAAATCTTAAAAATCAAGAGTTTAGGTAAAAAAACTAGATTTTTATAAAAATGAGATTTTAACTACAAAAATGGTTATGGAATTGGATAGAAATTATAAATTTGAGTTCTTGAGATTATGGGTAACGTTGTTATCCAAAAATTTTCGTAATCCGAGCACGTGGGCCCGGGGTAAATTTTAAGAATTTTACCATTTTGGATAGAGTAATTTAATTAATAGATGAATTTCGAATTATTGAACATATATTAATTATTTTATATAACTTTTAGATAGTTTTAGATTTTTCGGCATTGAATCGAAAAATTTACGCGACGCGATAATCGGAAAGTGGACTTTGAGACGAGGCAAGTCTCTTGTCTAATCTTGTGAGGGGAAAATTACCCCATAAGGATTAAATTGAATAATTATTGATAATTGCGGGGGCTACGTACGCACGAGGTGATGAGAGTCCGTGCGTAGCTACTATTAATGCTAAAGTTCGGGTAGTTTAGGACTCAAAGCATGAATTACTTGTGTAAATTATATTCCTTGTTTAATTAATATTATTTGATATATATATATATATATATATATATATATGTATATATATATATATATTGTGAATTGTTAGATCAAAATATTAAAGGATGGAAAAATTTATATGTTTGATTTTCTGTTTAAATTAATTAATTCTTAAAAGAAATTATTCTTTCTCCCGAATTTATCTCATAATAAATATACTCTCCTTTCGGAGGTACATAAGAAAATGTCCTCCTTTCTTGTGGAGCGGGCCGAATACCTCGGCAGGATAGATGCATCTATGGATCGCGCCACACGTCCCTCGGCAGTGTACACGATATTCTGGATCGGGCCGTACGTCCTCGGCAGAAATCGTGCTTAATAATAATAATAATTATACGATACTTTAATATCTTATTTCAGCTTGCGAAGTTAATTGATAAATTAGAAAATCCTTGGAACTTAATGAATTATTACTCTTGCTTGTTAAATAATTAATTGTTATTCCTGAAAATGATATTTAAGTGATAAATTAGAAATTATTCAAATTTAAGGAATTTAATTAATATATTGAGAATTGTTGCATTTGAAGAATTTTGATTATTTCCGTTGATTAAATAAATTATTGTAAATTCTGTAAATCATGTTGATTTATATATCCTAGTTGTATTTCAATTATTATTATTGCCCCATAGTGAGTGTCAAAGTCAGTCATCTTGTCTCTACCACTTCGAGATTAAGCTTGATACTTACTAGGTACACGTTGTTTACGTACTCATATTACACTTGCTGCACTTTTAGTGCAGGAACTGAGGCAAGTACTAGTGGGGGACTTCATGTTATCCAGGGACATAGTGGTGAGCTGTTTCTCTGATCTGTTCTGCAGCTACTAGTGTCTCTCTTTGTATTTTAATTCTGTCTATTTTTATTTCGGATAGCATTTGAGGTTTTGTATAATCTACTAGATGCTCATACACTTGTGACACCAGGTCTTGGCACACACATTGGTAGAGTTTGTGTTTTATTATATTTTCTTGGTTTTAAAATTTTATCAATGTATGCTTAATTTATTGGTTGGCTTGCCTAGCTGTAGTGTTGGGCGCCATCACGACTTATAGGTGAAATTAGGTCGTGAAAACATGGTATCAGAGCACTAGGTTCACTTAGGTATCACAAGTTATGAGCAGGCCTAATAGAGTCTTGCAGATCGGTACAGGGACGTCTGTACTTATTTTCAAGAGGCTATAGGGTGTTAGGAAATTACCTTTCTTCATATTCCATCGTGCAATTAATATAGTACTAAATATCCTTCTCTTATTCTCTCACAGATGGTGAGAACGCGCGAATGAAGTTCTAGACTAGGGAAGAGCTACTCCCCTAGTTGCTAGAGGCCGAGGCAGAGGCCGAGGCCGAGGGAGGGCTCCAACCCGTGGTAAAGGGTGAGGACGTCCCAGGACTGTTCCAGTTATGCCGTCAGTGGGTCCAGTAGAGAATCCCATTATTGAGGAGCAGGGTGAGGTGCTTGTGGAAGAGCCAGCTCCAGTGGATTTCACATCTGCACCGGGATTTCAGGATGTCATAGGTCATATGCTTCGGTTCATGGAAAATATAACTCAGGCCGGTTTATTTCCGGCAGACCCAGCCATATCTCAGGTGGGCGGGGGAGCACAGACCCCTACCGCGCAGGCTCATGGATAGGCAGCTGCTATATATCAGACCCAGGGTGCACTACCCGTGGGTGGAGCCCAGCCAGTGTCAGCAGCTACACCTGAGCCCAGGCCAGCTGTAGTCACCGATCCTCAGAAACTATTGGACAGATGGACTAGACTACATCCTCTTGTCCTTGGGGGTTAGCGACATGAGGATCCCCAGGATTTCATTGATCGTTGCAGGGACAGACTGCACAATATGAGGATATTGGAGTCTCATGGGGTAGACTTTGCTACTTTTCAGCTAGAGGGCAGAGCCCGTAGATGGTGGCAGTCTTATGCTCTTGGCAGACTAGCAGATTCTCCTCCCATGACTTGGGAAAGGTTCACCCGTATCTTCCTGGACAGGAATATTCCACCCTCCCAGAGGGAAGAGTTGCAGTTTGAGTTTGAGCAGCTCCAGCAGGGTCAGATGTCAGTGACTGATTATGAGGCGAGGTTTTCTGAATTATCTCGCCATGCACACTTATGATACTCCCTACTGAGGCGGAGAGAGTGCGGAGGTTTGTAGCCGGTTTACATACTGGTATTCAGGCCACTATGGCTCGAGAGGTTGAGATGGGTACTTCTTATGAGCGAGTTGTGGAGATAGCCCGGAGGATTGAGGGTGTACGTCAGCGGAGCCGAGAGCATATTATGAGAGATAAGCGGTTCAGGTACTCTGGAGAGTTCAGAGGTGCTCTGTCTAGGGGCAGAGGTCAGTTCGTGAGGGGGCAGTCCAGTAGACCCCCATTTCCAGCACCACCACCTCCTCGAGGTGCTCCAGTGCGACCTTATCTCAGTGCTATACCAGAGAGTTCCTACTGCCCACCAGCTATTCAGGGTCCTCCCAGTGGGTATTCAGTTCGCCAGGGCCAGACACTTAGTCAGCAGCCCATCGCACCGAAAAGTTGTTACGAGTGCGGGGATCCCAGTCACATGCGGAGGTTTTGCCCCAGGCTTCGGGATAGACCAGTACAGCAGGGTCAGCAGCCTATGCTTACCGGACCAGTTTCTCCACCAGTAGTCCGACCACCAAGAGGTGGAGGACAGGTGGGTAGGGGTCATCCTAGAGGTGGAGGTCAGCCAGGCGGAGGCCAGCTAGTTGGCGCTCCAGCTCGGTTCTATGCTTTTCCGGCTAGACCAGATGCAGAGGCCTCAGATGCTATTATTACAGGTATTATTTCTGTTTGCAGCAAAGATGCCTCAGTATTATTTGATCTAGGATCCACGTATTCATATGTGTCGTCTTTATTTGCTCCATTCCTGGGTATTTCTTGTGAGTCCTTGAGTACTCCTGTTTATGTGTCCACTCCTGTAGGCGATTCTATTATTGTGAATTGGATCTACCGGTCCTGTATTATTACATTCTGTGGTTATGAAACTAGAACAGATCTCTTATTGCTCGAGATGATCGATTTTGAAATTATTCTGGGTATGGACTGGTTATCTCCATATCGTGCTATTCTAGATTGCCATGCCAAAACTGTTACCTTGGCTATTCCATCTTTGCCTAGGCTGGAGTGGAAGGGTTCATTGGTTAGTTCATTTAATCGGTTTATTTCTTTTATAAAGGCTCAACACATGGTTGAGAAGGGTTGTTTGGCTTATCTAGCCTATGTTCGGGATACTACTGTAGAGACTCCGGCTATTGATTCAGTGCCAGTAGTTCGGGAGTTCTCCGATGTATTTCCTTCAGATCTTCCAGGTATGCCACCTGATCGTGATATTGATTTTTGTATTGACGTGGCTCCAGATACCCAGCCTATATCTATCCCACTTTATCGCATGGCTCCGAAAGAATTGAAAGAATTAAAAGAACAACTTGAAGAGTTACTAGCCAAAGGGTTCATCAGACCGAGTGTATCGCCTTGGGGTGCACTGGTATTATTTGTGAAAAGGAAGGATGGAACAATGCGGATGTGTATTGTTTATCGCCAATTGAACAAAGTCACTATTAAGAACAAGTACCCGTTGCCGTGTATTGATGACCTATTTGACCAGTTGCAGGGTGCTAGGGTGTTCTCTAAGATCGACTTGAGGTCGGGGTATCATCAGTTGAAGATTCGAGATTCGGATGTTTCGAAAACTGTTTTCCGTATTAGATATGGTCATTATGAGTTTTTGGTAATGTCTTTCGGTTTAACTAATGCCCCGACAACGTTTATGGATCTGATGAACAGAGTATTCAGGCCATATATTGATTTGTTTGTCATTGTCTTCATTGATGACATTTTGATCTACTCGCACAGCAAGGAGGAACAACAACAACAACAACCCAGTATAATCCCACTAGAGGGGTCTGGGGAGGGTAGTATGTACGCAGACTTTACCCCTACCCTGGGGTAGAGATGCCATTTCTGATAGACCCTCGGCTCCCTCCCTCCAAGAACTCCCCACCTTTCTCTTGGGGTGACTCGAACTCACAACCTCTTGGTTGGAAGTGGAGGGTGCTTACCACTAGAGCAACCCACTCTTGTCGCAGCAAGGAGGAACATGAGCAGCATATGAGAGTAGTGCTCCAGACATTGCGGGAACAAAAGCTATATGCTAAGTTCTCTAAATATGAGTTTTGGCTAGAGTCTGTAGCATTTTTGGGACATATTGTATCGGGTGAAGGTATTAAAGTTGATCCCAAAAAGATTGAGGCAGTTCAAAATTAGCATCGTCCTACTTCAGTGACTGAGATCAGGAGTTTCCTAGGTTTAGCAGGTTATTATTGTCGGTTCGTGGAGGGCCTTTCATCTATTGCAGCACCTTTGACCAAATTAACCCAGAAGGGTGCTCCATTTCGATGGTCTGATGATTGTGAGGTAAGCTTTCAGAAGCTCAAAACAGCATTGACTACAATACCGGTGTTAGTGTTGCCTTCCGATTCGGGGATGTATACAGTGTACTATGACGCTTCACGCATTGGTTTGGGTTGTGTATTGATGCAGGAGGGGCGAGTTATTGCATATTCTTCACGTCAATTAAAACCCCACGAGTAGAATTATCAGGTACATGATTTGGAGTTAGATGCGATTGTTCACTCCCTTAAGATTTGGAGGTATTATCTTTATGGGGTGTCCTGTGAAGTTTATACTGATCATCACAGTTTGCAGCATTTGTTCAAGCAGAGGGACCTAAATTTGAGGCAGCGTAGATGGCTGGAATTACTAAGAGATTATGATATTTCTATCCTATATCATCCAGGTAAAGCAAATGTAGTTGCAGATGCCTTGAGTAGAAAGGCAGAAAGCATGGGTAGTTTGGCTTTCATTTCAGCAGAAGAAAGGCCATTAGCTTTGGATATCCAGTCCTTGGCCAACAGACTTGTACGGTAAGATATTTCAGAGCCCAGTCGAGTTCTTACATGTGTCATAGCTCAGTCTTCACTATTTGAGCAGATCAAAGCTCGCCAGTATGATGATTCACACTTAATGGTTCTTCGAGAAACGGTGCTACGAAGTGGTGCCAAGGAAGTTACTATTGGTGCAGATGGTGTTCTGTGACTCCAGGATCGTCTGTGTGTTCCTAATGTGGATGAACTGAGGAAAAAGATCCTGGAGGAGGCACACAGTTCTCGGTATTCTATTCATCCAGGTGCTACGAAGATGTATCGTGACTTGAGGCAGCATTATTGGTGGCGACGAATGAAAAAGGACATAGTTGAGTATGTAGCTAGGTGTCTAAATTGCCATCAAGTTAAATATGAGCACCAAAGGCCAGGTGGCCTACTTCAGCAGATGACTATACTAGAGTGGAAATGAGAACGAATTACTATGGACTTTGTAATTGGGTTGCCGCGGACCTTGAGGAAGTTTGATGCAGTTTGGGTGATTGTTGACAGGTTGACCAAGTCGGCGCATTTTATTCCTGTTGTGACTATGTATACTTCAGAGAGGTTGGCCCAGATTTATAGTCAGGAGATAGTTCGGTTGCACGGTGTGCCAATTTCCATCATATCAGATAGAGGCCCTCAGTTTACTTCACATTTCTGGAGAGCGGTGTAGAGTGAGTTGGGGAATCGTGTAGAGCTCAGCATAGCCTTTCATCCGCAGACAGAAGGGCAGTCAGAGCGGACGGTTCAGATTTTGGAGGATATGCTCAGGGCATGTGTGATTGACTTTGGAGGTCAGTGGGATCGTTTCCTGCCTTTGGCCGAGTTTGCTTATAATAACAGTTACCAATCCATCATCGAGATGACTCCATTTGAGGCTTTATATGGTCGTCGATGCCATTCACCTATCGGATGGTTTGAGCCCGGTGAGACTAAGTTATATGGTACTGATTTGGTAAGGGATGCCTTGGAAAAGGTAAAGTTGATTCAGGAGCGACTTCGTACAGCACAGTCCAGACAGAAGAGTTACGCGAATCAGAAAGCGCGTGATTTATCCTTTATGGTAGGTGAAAAAGTTCTCTTGAAGGTTTCGCCGATGAAGGGGATTATGAGATTCGGAAAGAAGGACAAGTTGAGCCCAAGGTTTATAGGCCCATTTGAGGTGTTGAGACGAGTTGGGGAGGTTGCTTATGAGCTTGCATTGCCTCCCAGTCTATCGGGAGTTCATCCGATTTCCCATGTATCTATGCTCCGGAAGTATCATACTGACCTATCACATGTGTTGGACTTCAGCACAGTTCAGCTAGATCAGAGTTTGGGTTATGAAGAAGAGCCATTTGCCATTGTTAATAAACAAGTTCGCCAGTTGAGGTCCAAGAGGATTTCTGCAGTAAAGGTCTAGTGGAGGGGCCAACCAGTCGAGGAAGCGACTTGGGAGGCCGAGGAGGACATGCGGAGCAAATATCCAAACTTATTTAACACTCCAGGTATTATTCTAAACCCGTTCGAGGACGAACGTTTGTTTAAGAGGAGGAGAATTTAATGACCCAGCCAGTTATTTTAACTTTTAGAAACCCGTTCCCTAAAATAAAACTCCCCGGGCATGATTTTATTAATTTATGACTTACGGGGATGGTTGGTTCGGAATTTGAAAGTGTGTGGGTTGAAATCGGAACACTTGGTTCCTTAAGTTAGCCTTAAAAGGCCAAGTTTGACTTCGATCAACATTTTGAGAAAACGACCCCGGAATCGGGATTTGACGATTCCAATAGGTTCGTATGATGATTTTGGACTTGGGCGTATGTTCGAATCGGGTTTTGGATAACCCGGGAGCGTTTCGGCGCTTAATAGTAAAAATTAACTATTTGAAGGTTTCAAGTTCTTTAAATTTGGTTTGGAGTAGGTTTTTGAGGAATTGAAGTCTGTTTGGAATTCCTAGTTTGGGAATAGTTCCGTATAATGATTTAAGACTTGCACGCAAAATTTCGTGTCATTCCGGGTAGTTTAAGTACGTTTCGGCATATTGGAAGTAAATTGAAGAACTTGAAGTTCTTAAATTTGATTCAATTTGGTTTGGGGTGTGATTCTTAGATTTGATATTGTTTTACACGTTGCGAGAGTTCGAGCAAGTCCGTTTTATGATTTTAAACTTGTTGGTATGTTCGGACGGGGCCCCTGGGGTCCCGAGTGTTAACCGGACGAGGCTCAGATCAATGTCGGAATTTTGAAGAGGAACTGAAGCATTCTGCTTCTGGTACGTTCGCACCTGCGCTTGTATAGCCGCAGGTGCGACTCTCGCAGATGCGAGGTTTTATGCGCAGAAGCGAAAAAGGGAAGGGAAGCCTGCCATTACAGGTGAGGAATCTCGAGCTCACCTGCGAACGCGCAGGTGCGAGAAAAATGGCGCAGATGCGGAAACTGGGTAGCCAAGCTAAGCTCGCACCTGCGAGGCTTTTCCGCAGGTGCGAAAGCCACAGGTTCGAACACCTTCCGCAGGTGCGAAAAACCTATCTGGGCAGAATGGTTAAAAAGTTGGGGCTCAAACATTTTGAGCCCATTGTTCCTCCATTTTCGGCCGATTTCAGAGCTTTTGAGAAGGGGGTTTCAGCTAGCAATTGAAAGGTAAGTTAATTCCACACTCCTTGAGTTAAATACATAGATTATAGGTAGATTATAACTAGTAAATCTTAGAAATCAAGATTTTAGGTGAAAAACCTAAATTTTTATAAAAATGAGATTTTAACCACGAAAATGGTTATGGAATTGGATAGAAATTATATATTTGAGTTCTTGAGATTATGTGTAACGTTGTCATCCAAAAATTTCCGGAATCTGGGCACGTGGGATCGGGGTAAATTTTAGGAATTTTACCATTTTGGATAGAGTAATTTAATTAATAGATGAATTTCGAATTATTGAATATATATTAATTATTTTATATAACTTTTGGATAGTTTCGGATTTTTCGGCATTGAATCGAGAATTTTACGCGATGCGACAATCGGAAAGTGGACTTTGAGATGAGGTAAGTCTCTTGTCTAATCTTGTGATGGGAAAATTACCCCATAAGGATTAAATTAAATAATTATTGATAATTGCGGGGGCTACGTACGCACGAGGTGACGAGAGTCCGTGCGTAGCTACTATTAATGCTAAAATCCGGGTAGTTTAGGACTCAAAGCATGAATTACTTGTGTAAATTGTATTTCTTATTTAATTAATATTATTTGATATATCTATATATATATTGTGAATTGTTAGATCAAAATATTAAAGGATGGAAAAATTTATATGTTTGATTTTCTGTTTAAATTAATTAATTGTTAAAAGAAATTATTCTTCCTCCCGAATTTATCTCATAATAAATATACTCTCCTTTCGGAGGTACATAAGAAAATGTCCTCCTTTCTTGTGGAGCGGGCCGAACGCCTCGGCAGGATAGATGCATCTATGGATCGCGCCGCATGTCCCTCGGCAGTGTACACGACACTCTGGATCGGGTCGTACGTCCTCGGCAGAAATCGTGGTTAATAATAATAATAATAATAATAATAATAATAATAATTACACGATACTTTAATAGCTTATTTCAGCTTGCGAAATTAATTGATAAATTGGAAAATCCTTGGAATTTAATGAATTATTACTCTTGCTTGTTAAATAATTAATTGTTATTCCTGAAAATGATATTTAATTGATAAATTAGAAATTATTCGAATTTAAGGAATTTAATTAATATATTGAGAATTGTTGCATTTGAAGAATTTTGATAATTTCCGTTGATTAAATAAATTATTGTAAATTATGTAAATCATATTGATTTATATATCCTAGTTGTATTTCAATTATTATTATTGCCCCATAGTGAGTGTCAAAGTCGGTCATCTCATCTCTACCACTTCGAGATTAGGTTTGATACTTACTGGATACACGTTGTTTACGTACTCATACTACACTTGCTGCACTTTTTGTGCAGGAACTGAGGCAAGTACTAGTGGAGGACTTATCGTCTTACACCCACGTTATCCAGGGACATAGTGGTGAGCTGTTTCTCTGATCCGTTCTGCAGCTACTAATGTCTCTCTTTGTATTTTAATTCTGTCTATTTTTATTTCGGACAGCATTTGAGGTTTTGTATAATCTACTAGATTCTCATACACTTGTGACACCAGGTCTTGGCACACACATTGGTAGAGTTTGAATTTTATTATATTTTTTTAGTTTTAAAATTTTATCAATGTATGCTTAATTTATTGGTTGGCTTGCCTAGCTGTAGAGTTGGGCGCCATCACGACTTATAGGTAAAATTGGGTCTTGACAGGGTCGATATCGACACTTATTATGACCACGCCGGGCGGATTATATTGTTATGCATGTGACCACGCCGGGCTGGTAGCACGTTGAATTGGTCGTGCATGCGTGTAGATATGGATCTATCCCCCTAGGGTCACCCTCTCATGTTTCTCTCTTTATGGAGTACACGCGGATATTGAAGAAAACTGATCAGTGATTTGGTACGGATATGGAAAGGTTGAGCAAAATCTGGCTAGTGTTTGTTTTGGATTTTGCATGTCATCTTTACTTGCAATTTCCTTGGTTATTTACCTGATTCATTTGCATATCATCCTTATATGATGTATCATTTACTGAGCAGAGCACTTGAGTAATTGTGCACATACAGATTGTTCTCTTTGTGCTTTATACTTGATCACATTACTATTCTGTGCTTGTTGAATTTATGAAACTGTACATGTTATAGCACGTATCATTTATAATTCTTGCTTATTTTACCTCGACGAGATTAATTATAATACTTGCTCAGTACATTGGATTGATTGTACTCATGCTACACTCTGCACTTAATTCTGCAGATCTAGGTGTCGGACCCAGTCATCAGTAGCTGAGGCTTGGAGCAGAGCGGATCATTGAGAGACGAGGTAGAACTTCATTCTCGACCGCAGTATTGTCGTCTCTTTTCTTATGTACTATTGTCTTTATTTCAGACAGTATTGTATTTGGTAATTTTAGACTTGTATGTCCGTATTGGAGCTCACGACTCTGTATTTACCAGTTCTGGGGATTTATCTTGTATTGGCATTATTATATTATTGAGGTTTTAGACTTATGTTATTTCTGTAAATTCCGCTATTTTGATTCCTTAGTGCTATGTCCGATTTTTCTAGCAAGTGTGTTACGCGTTATCACGAATGATTGGATTTTGGGTCGTGACAAGATAATTATAAGAAAAAAGAACCTAAAATCGTCTACATATGCACTAAAATGTTAAATACCTCTAATAAATATATGATGAATCATACAAGTACTTAAAAGCTAGTGCAAAAAGCATTCCAAATGGAAGATATTAGTGTCTCCGTTTCAACGGATGTGACCCTATTTTCTATTTAGTTTGTATCAAAAAGAATGACATCTTTCGTTATTTGGAAACAATTTACTTTTATGCAATGATTTATAGCCACACAAAATATATGTGCCTCATTTTACACCACAAGTTCAACAGCCTTCTCTTTTTTCTTAAACTTCGTGCCCGATTAAATGAATTCACATAAATTGAAACGGAGAGAGTATTATTCATTAACGGGAAGTCACATCACTTTTTAAATAATCGTACAATATATGAAAGACAAGGAAACAATAACATACAAAGGAAATTGTTGTACTACTTCCACTTAGTTACACACATTGCCAAGCAAAGCCCTATGCGTACATGCGCAACAAACCCAACAATCACTGCAATCAGACGAATGCGGAGTACAACTTCGAAGACATGTGTTAAGCTCGGGAAGTAATCTCCTTCCAAATCCTGAGAGATCACGTTCAATATCCCGTGTAGCTATAATTTGCGTCTTTGAGAGCCACGACACATTAACTGAAATATATACCATTATAATATTGTTAGAATTAAATTATAACTTATATAGCATGAATACACATTTACGACATGCTCAAAAATAAATACACATAAATGAATAGGGCCACATAATTAGCAGCGCGTATATCCACGCTTACAGTAGCATTAATTACAATTTAGAGATTAAAGAGAGATGAATACTAACTGATGGATGCCATGAGAAGAATAGTGAATACAAAACCGAATTTGGGCAATGCCATTGGAGAAATAGCAGTATTCTCTTTATGCAAATTTTGGTGTGAGCATCTCTTGTTCACAGAGGCCGTAATTTATACACATCCACTACCGAAATGGCCTCTAATAAAGATTAAGGTTGTTGCTTTGATCCTTCTCTTATTATTTTCTTAGTCTAAGCATGAAGAAGCATTAAAATAGTTAGAGAAAGATAGTTTTTAATCAATATAAAGATTTGACAGAATCTCAACTCCATTATTTTGGGAAGACTTACATGTGGCATGACACCTTGTATTTCACAACATGAAGAAGGCTACTGCCTACTAAAATATGTGATTGAACTACACTACTTCAATTTATAAATGAAAATTGTAAACATTTTCTTTTCTAGTTTATACATTCTTGTGATCGGAACATTAATTTGGTTATAAAGATTTTTGCAATGGAAAGTCCTGATTGAATTTTTGTTGTATTTCTCACTAGATTAAGCTAGCGATTTAACGTATAAGTTTAGATTACATTAGGGGTGTTACTTGTGTATAATACATAAATGTAAATTAGGCAATGTAATAAAATTAAAAACAATCAACTTAAATTTAAATAACATCGTCTAAATCACTTTAAAAATTCATATGTACCATTCTAAATTTTAAGCTTATAAAATCTGGAATTAAAATAATTAATCCACCCATTTCAGATAAAGTTTTTTATTTCTACTTAGATAAAAAAAGAAGAAGAGCTAAACATCTAAAGTGTTAACATTTAACGAGGAAACTTTGTAATAAGCATTCAGAATGAACTAAAAATAAATTGAGTAAGAAAAGCCACCATTTCATGCTTTTGTAAATTTTGTTTCTTAATTAGTACTCCAGGGGAGCCAATTAGTATTATTCATTTAATATTCGTATTGGTAATAATTGCACTCCACATGATCTATTTTATGAACTAACTGTTAATTTGTTTTTATTCTACAAACTCAGATAAAGATGGTTGCGCTGATTCATAAGATACACGTGATGAGAAATATTGATGCATATCCTTCTCATTTATAGCATCGTACTACCTTAATCAATGTGAACTATTATCTTTTTTATTTCTTTGGTTAGATCGTTATGAACTGAAGGTTGAACGTTATTTTTAATTTCCACTAACTACGCAATGAATAATGGATCTACAGATTTTGCTATTTGAATATGCACACTAAAAGATACAATCAAACTAATAATTCACCTAATTAAAGGAAATTGTACTTTTTCAAATAACCCAACTTCTCGTTTTGAACTTTAGTGTCATTACCCAAAATTTTACCAATGATTGTAATTGTCCCTAATCTCCAAGACTAGATAAGCCAACATTTAATATACATCAAATCAGATATAACAAGATATAAAATAGCGAGATAAGTCTTCTAAACAACAGAAAGCATAAAGATACTACTACATCAAATTTCTCAAAACCTGGTAGTACGGAGTCATGAGCTCTAAAATAAGATGCAATAGAACCTCTTAATAATACTGATACTGCCTGAAATAATACAAAAAGTATGATATAAGGAAAAGGGGACCAAGGGCCTGCGAGTGATCATACAGCACTACCTCGAGTCTCCTTTGTCAGCTGCAAAACACCCTCCTGAGTCCGATACTGTCAACATCCGAATCTGCAAAACAATGTGATGAAGTATATGTAACGACCCGGCCGGTCGTTTTGAATATTATAACCACGTTCCCCCATTTATTACTCAATTTATGCCTTGCAATTAATTTATGACTTATCGGGTTAGTTGGTTCGGGTCCGGAAGGAAATCGGAATGAAATGAGACACTTAGTCTCATAATTGAAAATTTAAGTTAGAAAAGTAGACCGGATATGGACCTATGTGTAAACGATCTTGGATTTGAATTTTTATGATTCCAATAGCTCCGTATGGTGATTTTGGACTTAGGAGCGTGTTCAGAATATTATTTGGAGGTCAATCGGACGTGATTTGATAGGTTCCAGAGTCATTTGAAGAAATTAGAAATTTCAAAGTTTATTAGGCTTGAATTTTAGTGTAATTCATGGATTTAGCATTGTTTGAGGTGATTTGAGGATTCGACTAAGTTCGTATGATGTTTTAGGACTTGTTGGTATATTTGGTTGAGGTCTCGAGGGTCTCGGGTGAGTTTCGGATGGTTAACAGATCAATAATTGAACTACAATAGTTGCTGCAATTTCCTTATGTTGAAAATTTCTTCAACGAGAATCGAGCCCAGAATCGAGCCCAAAAAATCGAGCCCAGAATCGAGCCCAGGGTCGAGGGCCACGATCGAAGGCAATGTCGAGGATCAGGATCGAAGACATGATCGAGCCCAGGGTCGAGGGCCAGGATCGAAGGCCGGGTCGAGGATCAGGATCGAAGCCACGATCGAGCTCAGGGTCGAGGGCCACGATCGAAGACCAGGGCCGAAGACATGATCGAAGGCCAGGGTCGAGGGCCAGGGTCGAGGGTCAGAATCGAGGCCCAGGATTGAGGCCCAGGATCGAGGATCTCGATCGAAGGCCAAGAGCGAGGCAGAAACGAGGCAGTGTGGGCAGAATTATAAAGCAGGGACTTTGTTACATTCGCCAATTTTGACAAATTGGAGCTTGAGGAGAGGCGATTTTTAATAGATTTTTAAGGAAAACTTGAGGTAAGTCCCTTGTAATCATTTCTACTCCATAAAATTATATTATCATCGAATAATCCGACTAGATTACATGATTTTGAGGTGTAAATCGGAGATTGGAACTTTGAAATTTGGAAATAAGATTTGTAGATTTGAGGGTCGAGTTGGGGTCAGATTTTGATAAAATTGGTATGGTTAGTCCAGTGGTTGAATGGGATTTTGGATTTTGTAACTTTTGTTGAGTTCCGAGATGTGGGCCCCACGGACAATTTTTGAGTTAAATTTCGAATTTTTATGAAAAATTAGTATTTTCTTATGGAATTAATTTCAATAAATTTTACTGACTGAAAAGAATTATTCGTGACTAGATTCGAGGCATTCAGAGGCTGATTTGCGTGGCAAAGGCATAGCAGAGTAAAGAATTTCACGTTTTGAGGTAAGTAATAGTTTTAAATCTGGTCCTGAGGGTATGAAACCCCGAAATTTTGTGTCATGTGATTATTTTGGAAATGACGCACATGTTAGGTGACGGGCGTGTGGGTGTGCTCTGAGGGGATTGTGACTTGGTCCATCCCGTAAAACTGTAAAGTTGAATAACTTCTTGTTAGCTATATGCTTTCTATGTGTTGAAGAAATTTGACTGTAAATCATGTTAGAAATTATGCTTAGGCTATGTGATAGTACTGTTGGGACCCACAGAGGTCACGTACTTATTGAATTATTTGCTAATTTCTATCTTATGGTCAGTCATGATTTTACTTACGTATCATACCTCAGTCTTTCTTGATATTTGTTGATGTATTATGTTATCTTTGTTTGGGCTAATCTTTGTCATTTCTGAGAGCCCGAGAGACTAGAGAGGTTAAGGACTGAGTAAGGCTGAGGGCCTGTCGGTGAGGTAAGGATATTATGGCACGTGAGTTATCTGTGCAGGATATTATAGCACGTGAGTTGTCCGTGCAGATTATGGCGCTTGGGCTGTAGGAGCCCCTCCGGAGTCTATACACCCTCAGTGAGCGAAGGTACCCATTGAGTGTGAGTGTTGAGGACTGAGAGCCGAGTGGTTGAGTTGTGGTGATGAGTTGAGTGATTGTTGCCTGAGAGGTTGTACTTGTTTTGCATTTATTGTTGCACTTGGTTTCTATCTGTCATTACTGTGAAATCTCTGAAATATTATATATCCGGATTACATAAAATTGAACGGTATAAAATTGATTTGACTTAAACTACCGGATTTGAAAGCATGTCTATTCTTTACTGGAATTACTGAAAGTGAACTATAACTGTGTAGCTCGTCATTATCTTCAGTTCCTTAGTTATTATTGTTACTTGCTGAGTTGGTTGTACTCATACTACACCCTGCACTTCGTGTGCAGATCCAGGTGTTCATGGATATAGCGGGTGCTGATCATTTCGCGCAGTTGGTTTTCAGGAGAATTTGAGGTAGCTGCCATGTTCCGCAGACTTTATCTCTCCTTCTCTATCTCCTTGTTTATTGTATTTGGTCTCAGACTGTTATAGACCGTATTTTCCAGACTTGTATTCATATTAGATGCTCATGTACTCAGTGACACCATATTTTGGGGAGTGTTCATGTCAGTATTTGTGAGATTTTGTATTGTATTAAATTATTGTATTTTCAAACTTAAGAGAAATTATGGTTAATCTAGATTTTGGCTTGCCTAGTATCGAGATAGGCGCCATCACGACAGGTTGGGATTTTGGGTTGTGACAGTATAGTATGAGTACGTGACAACGTATAGTCAGTAAATATCAAGACTAACCTCAGTAAAGTAATGATGTGGATCAAGTCATATGATACCTACTAAACCTATACAGTTTAGAATATACACAACAAGACTACGAAAGGAGATACTATATGGCAAAAGATCATATCAAGAAATATCAACTCCACGTAGATATTTCTATCTTGACTAGCAGGTCAAAGCATATAACAGAGGAATCAAGTAGCATGTTAGAATTTGATGTAGAAAGCATGTAGAATGCATGATAAGGCATAACAGATTCTATATCAGAATCAACTACACATTTGTCATTTTATCACAATCTGTGTGTACGCCATCAAGAGAGAAACACGAGAGGGAGCCCCTGGGGTATGGATCGTGTCCACACACTGTACGATAAAGACCTTGTGCCATAACAATAACAATATCCACATAACTACACGACAAAGATCCTATTCCATAACAACAATAATGCCACAATTACCGCACAGTAGAAACCTCGTGCCATTTTCAAATCAATCTGCTCAGTATGTCCAAAATGTGATAAAATGTGCCACAATCATAACAAATCGAAATAACTTTTCATCTTTAAAGAGGCATATGATCACAAGTAATTAATAAGGTGCACAAGGACATAATAATTAGGTGCAAATGTGTGCACAAGTTGTGAAGTATGATCTAAATCAAGTGGAACAACAATTTCACGAATAGTCCATCCTCGCCAATTAAGAGACAAATCATAAACATGGTTTCTAGAATGTAAGGATAAGATCACGTAGTCATATGATTGATTAAAACATAAATCATGAAAGGCTCACAGTCAAATAAGGCAAAATAAAATCCTAAAGTCTAATCTAGTCATGAACCATACGTAGCACCAGCATAAGAACTCATCACACGTGACGGCCCGATAGATCATTTTGAGTTCTATCATTTTTTTCCATATCCCGAGACCTCTATTAGCTTCATTTGATGATGTTTATTTGCGTGTGTGGTCCGTGTTATTTTTCGAAAATTTTTTACATATAAATTTGAAGAAAAATGATTTTAGGCTTAAAATGAAAGTTGAGTTGACCACGGTCAACATTCTTGATAAACAATTTTGGATCGGTATTTTGACGATTCCAGTAGGTTCGTATGATATTTTTGGACCTGTACGCCCTTTTGGTTGGGATCTGGGGTGACCCGAGCGCAATTCGGCGTATTTTGGGAAAAAGTTTGATAATAAGTTTTCAAGTTGAAAATCATGAGTTTTAATCATCGATTATTGTTATTTGATGTTATTTTGATGATTTGAGGTAGCGAGCAAGTTTGTACGATATTATTACACATGTGTGCATGTTTGGTTTGGAGCATGACAAGCTCGGATGAGTTTCGATTGTGTTACAGATGAGTTTGGATGGTATGAGGACCACTGGTGTATCCCTTGTTACTTGTGTATGTTGCAGATCTCGCAATTGTGAGGTCTGGCTCGCATTTGCGAGCCTCACTTTTTCGAACATGAGTTCGCATTTGCAAGCAGGGGCTTGGGCTGGGTGATCTCGCATTTGCAAGGAAAAGGTTCGCTTTTGCGAACTGTCTGAGGCCGCTTATGCAAACATTTTGGTCGCATTTGCGACCATTGGCAACAAGGTTAGCCTCGCATTTGAGAAGCCTTTGGTCGCAATTGCAATGGGGGAACCTTCGCATTTGCGATCCAATTGCCGCATTTGCGACTTCTAGGCATCTGATACACTGATTGCATTTGCAATCTGTGTGTTGCATTTGTAGGCATCGTATTTGCGAGCAAGAGTTCGAAAATGCGATGCCTGTAGCTGGGTAAAAGAGGGAAAAAATGGGACTTAACTCATTTATACCATTTTCCAACCCTAAATACTCTAGAGACGATTTTTGAAGAATAATGTCTTCCCAAATTCATTAGTAAGCAACACTAATCCACTTTCTTTCAATTCTCCATTACTTTTCATGAGTTTATAACATCAAATCGAGGATTTTCATGGTAGAAATTAGAGACTTGGGTAGAAATTAGGAATTTTGCAAAATTGATATTTATATCTCAAATTGAGGTCGGATTTCAAAACAATACATAGCCGGCTCGGGGTGAATGGATAATCGGATTTTGGTCCGGATCTCTGATTTTTGACCAAGCAAACCTGGGGTTGACTTTTGTTGACTTTTTCAATTTCATCATTGGGTAGTTTCTAAAGTTTCTTTTGAATTGTTTGAACGATAATTGGCTAGATTCAGCTGGTTTGGAGGTTTGTTCGAAAGGCAAGGCCGTAGTTGGTTGATTGATTTAGTTGCAGAGTGAGGTAAATGTCTTGTCTAATTTTAATTTGAGGAAATTAGGACTCGTTGGTTTATTTGTTATGTGAATTTATGTGGGTAAATGGCATATATGCAAGGTGACGAGTGTATATGCGCCCTCATGGGTTAATGCTTGCGGGCTCGATTATTTATTTAATGTTTTCAATTATTTTATGCCTTAATTTATTCCATGTTGTTATTTGTTAAATGCTTTAATTACTACTTTCCCTTACTAGTTAAATCTTGCCTCTATCCGTTACATGCCTTAACTACTAATTATTTCCGTGTATCTGTGACTTTATTTATCGACTATCTTCACTTGCTTATTGTCACGACCCGAAATTTCCACCATCGGGGCCGTGATGGCGCCTAACATTTCACTTGCTAGGCAAGCCAATGTTAGAATAATATAATGCATTTCAAAACAATTTTTAAATTTATTAATAACAAAGAAACAAATGCGGAAATAAAGTCTGAAATGTAATAAATAATCCATAAAAGTAACGGAGTCTAAATACCATCCCAGAACTGGTGTCACAAGTACACGAGCTTTTAGAATAATACAAATAAAGGTTTGAATAAAATAAAGTTGTCAAAAAACAAACATACACAACTAAAGTAAAGTAGACGAGAACTTCAGAACTACGGACGTCGTGCAGTTATACCTCAAGTCTCCTTTGGTAGCTGAAATCCGAGCAAATCTATGGTATGCCACTAGGACCAACTCCGAAATCTGCACAAGAAGTGCAGAGTGTAGTATCAGTACAACCGACTCCATGTACTGGTAAGTGCTGAGCCTAACCTCGACGAAGTAGTGACGAGGCTAAGGCAGGTCACTTACATTAACATGTATGCAATAATAGTAACAACAAAAAATAATAGAAATAAATCAGGCAACTCATTTATAATAGTTGAAACCAACTCAGCAGTCATAACCAATTATTATTTCAACCAATTTTCGTTGCAGCGTGCAAACCGCTCCCACAATATATTTATTTTCAATCCTCAAATGTATTTATTTTAATCAAGTATATATATATATATATATATATATAGACTTTTAAATAAGTCTGTTGCGGCGTGCAATCTGATCCCCCAATATAGACTTTTAAATAAGTCTGTTGCGGCGTGCAATCCGAACCCCCAATATAGACTTTTAAATAAGTCTGTTGCGGCGTGCTATCCGATCTCCCAATATATATATATATATATATATATATATATATATATATATATATATATATATATATATATTTACCTTCATTTCTGTTGCGGCGTGCAACCCGTTCCCCCAATATATCTTTAAACAACTCATAAATGTAATAAAAATTACTCCAATAAATACCACGTCCGATGAGAAACTATTAAGGATCAAGGCACATAATAATTATAATTTATTTATGAACAAACAATGGCAATTAACAATTAATTATGAAAATCATGGAGAAAATAGGCAGTTTAATATTTAGTATGCAAAATATTAAATAACAATTAAGACACATAAATCAAATAGCATGTAACAATTATTGCAGAAATTCAAGAATTAATATTTGACAAAGAATAGGAGAGAAATAATTTTTATAACAATTAATTCATGATTCAAAACGATTTATGATTTTTCAAGTAATTATGCAAATAATTAATTTGACGACGTATAGACACTCGTCACCTCTCCTATACGTCATTCACATGCATTTTACATAACAAATAATTTAAGGGTTCTATTCCCTCAAGTCAAGGTGAACCACGACACTTACCTCGCTTTGCAAATATCAATAAATTACTTGACCACAGCTTTTCCTTTTGAATTTGTCTCCAAATGCGTCAAATCTATTCACAAACAATTCGATATACTCAATACGAATCATAGGAATTAATTCCATATGAATTTACTAATTTTCCGGATAACAATCCAAAATTCACTTTAAAAATTGATAGTGGGGCCTATGGCTCAAATATTAGAAAAACTTACGAAATCCGAACACCCATTCCGAGACGAGTCCAACCATATAAAAATTATCAAATTCTGATGTCAAATGGACCTTCAAATCTTAATTTTTTGTTTATGGAAAGTTTTACAAAAATTTCAATTTCTTGCATCCAAATCCGAAATAAGTGATGAATATAGACATGGATTTATGAAATATAATCAATTTTGGTTGTTGAACACTTACACAATTCAAAGTCATGAAAATCCCCTTTGAAATCGCCCAAATCCGAGACTTAAAATTCAAAATGAGTAAAAATGGCGACTTCCGAATTTATGGGCTCTGCTCAGTCATTTTCGCATCTGCGGATAAAAGTTCCGCATTTGCGGACTCGTATTTGCGATACAAGGCTCGCATTTGCGATGCCAGGCTGCCAGGTGAAGTTTCGCATCTGCGGACATTCCTGTCGCACCTGTGACATCCGCTTCTTCACAAAATGGCAGCACATGCAAAGACCCTAGGCCAGCCCAGTCCCGCATCTGCGCAATTCCGCCGCACCTGCGGCATCACACCTGCGACATCGCACCTGCGGCCAAGACCCTCGCAGGTGTGATTACATCAGAGGTATAATTTTTTCCAGAATCTTCTTAAGTTCACAATTTGATCCGATTTCGATCCGAATCACACTCAAGGTACTCGGGACCCTGTCCGAATATACCAACAAGTCCCGTAACATACTACGGACTTCCTCAGGGTATCATATCATGTCAAACAACGCTGAAATTACAATTCACACCCCGATTCAAACTTTTGAGTTTTAAACTTTTCTATTTGCAAATCTCGTGCCAAAATATATTAAATGAATTCGGAATGACTTCAAACTTGTCACACAAGTTTTAAATGACATAACAGAGCTATTTCAATTTTCAGAATTGGATTCCGGCTCCGATATCAAAATGTCAATCCCGTGGTCAAACTTGAAAATCTTTAGCCTTTAAATTACTAGTTTCCGTTAAATGGTCATAACTTGAGCTAGGGACGTCCAAATGAAATTTAGGGCATACGCTCAAGTCCCCAATCACGATACAGACCTAGCGAAATTGTAAAAACACTGATCCAGGTCCGTTTGCTCAAAATGTTGACCAATGTCAACTCAATTGAGTTTTAAGGCTCTATTTCACATTTTAATTCATTTTTCACATAAAAACTTTCTTGAAAATTTTACGGACTGCGCACGCAAGCCGAGGAGTGATAAATAGTGCTTTTCGATGTCTTAGAACATAGAATTAACTATTAACTAACATTTTGGATCATCACATTCTCTACCTCTAAAACAAACGTTCGTCCTCGAATAAAGTTAGAAAAAGTACCTGAGCTGGTGAATAAGTATGGATATTTACTCCGCATGTCCAACTCGAACTCCTAGGTAGCTGTCTCAATTGATTGACCTCTCCATTGCACCTGAACTGAAGGATAACTCTTAGACCTCAACTGTCGGACCTGCCGGGCTAGAATAGCCACCGACTCCTCCTTGTAAGTCAAATCTTTGTCCAATTGGACCGAGCTAAAATCTAACACATGGGACGGATCACCATGATATTTTTGGAGCATAGACACATGGAATACCGGATGAACCGCTGATAAACTAGGTGGTAATGCAAGCCTGTAGGCTACTTCACCCACCCTTTTAAGAATTTCAAAGGGTCCAATATACGTAGGGCTCAACTTGCCCTTCTTTCCGAACCTCATTATACCTTTCATAGGTGATACCCGGAGTAATATTCTTTCTCCAATCATGAATGCAATATCACGAACTTTATGGTCGGCATAACTCTTTTGCCTAGACTGAGCTGTACGAAGTCGATCCTGAATAACTTTGACCTTATCCAAAGCATCCTGTACCAAATCGGTACCTAACAACCGAGCCTCTCCCGGTTTAAACCAACTAACTGGGATCGACATCCCCTTCTGTATAATGCCTCATATGGAGCCATATGAATACTCGACTGGTAGCTATTATTATAAGCAAACTCGGCAAGTGGCAGGAATTGATCCCAAGAACCCCCAAAGTCTATAACACAAGCGCGAAGCATATCTTCCAATATCTGAATGGTGCGCTCTGACTGTTCGTCTGTTTGCGGATGAAATGCTGTACTCAACTCAACTCGATGCCTAACTCACGCTGTACATCCCTCCAGAAGTGTGAGGTAAACTGCATACCTCGATCTGAAATAATAGACACAGGCACACCGTGAAGGCGGACAATCTCACGAATGTAAATTTCAGCTAACCTCTCTGAAGAATAGGTAACTGCCACTGGAATGAAATGTGCTGACTTGGTCAACCTGTCCACAATGACCCAAACTGCGTCAAGTTTTTTCTGAGTCCATGGAAGTCCAACAACAAAATCCATAGTGATACGCTCCCATTTCCACTCGGGAATTTCTAACTTCTGAAACAAACCACCGGGTCTCTGATGCTCGTACTTGACTTGCTGAAAATTCAGACACCAAGCTACATATGCAACTATATCCTTTTTCATTCTCCTCCACCAATAATGTTGCCGCAAATCTTGATACATTTTGGCGGTACCTGGATGAATAGAATACCTGGAACTGTGTGCCTCTTCAAGAATTAATTCACGAAGCCCGTCAACATTAGGCACACAAATACGACCCTGCATTCGCAGAACTCCATCATCCCCAACAGCAACCTGTTTGGCATCACCGTGCTGCACCGTGTCCTTAAGGACAAGTAAATGAGGATCATCATACTGCCTCTCCCTGATATGCTCATATAAAGAAGACCGAGCGATTGTGCAAGCTAGAACCCGACTGGGTTCTGAAACATCTAACCTCACGAACTGATTAGCCAAAGTCTGAACATCTGCAGGTAATGACCTCTCACCAACCGGAATATACACAAGACTGCCCATACTCACAACCTTTCTACTCAAAGCATCGGCTACCACATTGGCCTTTCAGGGGTGATACAAAATGATGATATCATAGTCTTTCAACAACTACAACCATCTTCTCTGCCTCAAATTAAGATCTTTTTGTTTGAACAGATACTGAATGCTACGATGATCAGTAAATACCTCACACGAGACACCGTATGGGTAATGCCTCCAAATCTTCAGCGCGTGAACAATGGCTGCCAATTCTAAGTCATGAACATGATAATTCTTATTGTGAACTTTCAACTGCCGAGACGCATATGCAATCACCCTGCCATCTTGCATTAATATTGCACCAAGCTCAATGTGTGATGCGTCACAATATACCGTATGCGATACTGAACCTGTGGGTAATACCAACACTGGCGCCGTAGTCAAAACAGTCTTGAGCTTCTGAGAGCTCAACTAACACTCGTCTGACCATCTGAATGGTACACCTTTCTGGGTCAGTCTGGTCAATGGGCTTGCTATAGATGAAAACCCTTCCATGAACCTACGATAATAACCTACTAAACCCAGAAAACTCCGAATCTCTGTAACTGAAGTGTGTCTAGGCCAATTCTGAACAGCCTCTATCTTCTTAGGATCCACCTTTATGCCTTCTGCCGATACAACATGCCCCAGAAAAGGCAACTGAGTGTAACCAAAACTCACATTTTGAAAATTTGGCATATAACTGATTATTCTTCAAAGTATGAAGCACACTCCGAAGATGCTACTCATGCTCCTCTCAACTACAAGAGTAAATCAAGATATCATTAATGAATACAGCCACAAAAGAATCCAAATAAGGCTTGAAAACCGGATTCATCAAATCTATAAATGCTGCTGGGGCATTTGTCAACCCAAATGACATTACTAGGAATTCGTAATGACCATACCGAGTCCGAAAAGCTGTTTTAGGGACATCAGATGCCCTAATCTTCAACTGATGGTAACCAGACCTCAAATCGATCTTCGAAAATACCTTGGCAACCTGAAACTGATCAAATAAGTCATCAGTTCTTGGCAGCGGATATTTGTTTTTGATAGTGGCCTTATTCAACTGCCGATAATCTATACACATTCGCATTGAACCATCATTCTTCTTTACAAATAATACTGGTGCACCCGAGGGTGAGATACTGGGTCTAATGAATCCCTGATCAAGCAAGTCTTGTAACTTCTCCTTCAATTCTTTCAACTCCGGTGGGGCCATATGATATGGTGGGATAGAAGTCAATATCTCTGTCGGGTGGCATCTCCAAAACATCTGCAGAAAATACTTCTAGAAATTCACGAACAACTGGTACTGAGTCCATAGAAGGAACATCCGCACTGGGATCGCGAATATAAGCCAAATAGGCTAGACACCCTTTCTCTACCATACGCCGAGCTTTCATATAAGAAATAACCCTGCTGACAGAATGACCAGGAGTTCCTTTCCACTCTAACCGAGGTAACCCCTACATGGCTAGGGTCACTGTCTTGGCATGACAATCCAATATAGCATGATAAGGTGACAACCAATCCATACCCAAGATGACATCAAAATCTACCATATCAAGAAGTAGAAGATCTACACTAGTCTCAAGACTACCGATAGTAACCACACACGAACGATAGACATGATCTACTACAACAGAGTCTCCCACCGGTGTAGATACATACACAGAAGCACTTAGAGAATCACAAGGCACAACCAAATATGAAGAAAAATAGGAGGACACATAGGAATAAGTAGATCCTGGATAAAATAGAACTGAAGCATCTCTATGGCAAACTGGAATAATACCTGTGATCATAGCATCAGATGACTCGGCCTCAGGCCTAGCTAGAAAAGAATAAAATTGGGGCTGAGCCCCACCACTCTGAACTGCGTCCCTGGGACGACCACTAACTGGCTGGCCTCCACCTCTAACGGTCTGACCTCCAACTCTAATGGCCTGACATCCACCTCTAATGGTCTGACCTCCACCTCTAGCTGCCTAACCCCTACCTCTAGCTAGCTGAGCAGGCGATGAAGAAACCAGTGCCAGTATGATGGCACGAGAATCCTGCCGAGATCTGTTACTCGCCAACCTAGGGCAATACCTCCTGATATGACCAATGTTCCCACACTCATAACACCCATCCTGATGTCATGGTTGCTGAAGCTGAAGCTGACCCGAATGGGCTGGATAACCGATGTAGTGACTCTGGAGTGGTGGTGCACTGATAGGAGCTGAATGTGAACTAAATGCTGGCTGCCCATAGTAAGGCATAATAGAACCGTAACTCCCTGAATCACCGTGAGATGCCTGAAGCGCTGAATGAAACGGTCTGGGAGGATGACCCCTACCAAAATTACCCCTACCTCCAGACGAGGCACCACTGAAACCACCAAACTGACGAGGCCTCTTATTAGACCTCTGCCCTCTCTCCTATGCAAGAACCATCTCGATCCTCCTCACGACATTAGCAGCTGCCTGAAAAGAAATCTCACTATTGGTCTTCTGGAGTGGTGGTGCACTGATAGAAGCTGAATGTGAACTAAATGCTGGCTGCCCAGAGTAAGGCATAATAGAACCGTAACTCCCTGAATCACCGTGAGATTCCTGAAGCGCTGAATGAATCAGTCCGGGAGGATGACCCCTACCAAAATTACCCCTACATCCAGACGAGGCACCACTTAAACCACCAAACTGACGAGGCCTCTTATCAGACCTCTGCCCTTTCTCTTGTGCAAGAACCATCTCAATCCTCCCCACGACATTAGCAGCTGCCTGAAAAGAAATCTCATTTCCGGTCTCCTTGGCCATCTGAAGCTTGATAGGGTGAGTGACTCCCTCAATAAACCTCCTCACTCTCTCTCCCTCAGTAGGTAATAAAAGGAGAGCATGACGGGCTAAATCCACAAAACAGGGCTCATACTGAGTAACAGTCATATTGCCCTGCTCTAAACACTCAAATTGCTTGCGGTAATCCTCTCTCAGTGTGATAGAAAGGAATTTCTCCAGAAATAGCTGAAAGAACTGATCCCAAGTAAGTGCAGGCGATCCAACTGATCTAGTCAATGTATAATCTCTCCACCACCTCTTGGCGGAGCCAATCATCTGAAATACAGCAAAATCAACCCCCATTGGTCTCAACTATACCCATGTTCCGCAACACCTCATGGCAGCGTTCAAGATAATCCTGTGGGTCCTCAGAAAGTGTATCACTAAAGTGAACTGGAAAGAGCTTAGTAAACTTATCCAGTCTCAATAAGGCCTCAAAAGACATGGCAGGCCTAACACCGATCTGTGCCGCAACAACTGGCTGAACTACCCCAACTGTCGGGGCTTTTGGAGCCTTATTCTGGGGAGCCATCTACTCCGGAGCGGGAGTAGTGGGAGTTTGTGCTCCTCCTCTAGCCTGTGGGACGGCTGGTGCTACTGGAAATGTACCATTCTGGGCCACGCCCTCCATAAGACTCACCAAACGGACTAGAGCATCCTGAAGTACTGGAGTAGCTATGAACCCTTCCGGGACATGAACTGGTCCAACTGGTACAGTCTGAACTGGAACCTCCTCCTGAAGATCCACCTGAGGTTCTACAATAGGTGCTGTTGCTCGAGCACTAGACCGAGCCATAGTTTCCACCGGGGGCTTTGGTCCTTGTCCATCGGTAGATATATTACATGCTCTCACCATCTGCGAGAGAATAAGAATGGAATGGTTCAATCATTGATGATAGAATAAATTCGCACGACAGAATAAGAAAGAAGTGATATTGTTCCTAAACTTCATAGCCTCTGAGAGATAAGTATAGACGTCTCCGTACCGATCCTTCAGACTCTACTAAGCTTGCTCATGACTCATGAGACCTATGTAACGTAGTGCTCTGATACCAACTGTCACGACCCGAAATTCCCACCTTCGGGACTGTGATGACACCTAATATTTCACCTGTTAGGCAAGCCAACATTAGAATAATATAATCCATTTTAAAACAATTTTTAAATTTATTAATAACAAAGAAACAAATGCGGAAATAAAGTCTGAAATGTAGTGAATAATCCATAAAAGTAACGAAGTCAAAATACCATCCCATAACTGGTGTCACAAGTGCACGAGCTTCTAGAATAATACAAATAAAGGTCTGAATAAAATAAAATTGTCTAAAAACAAACACACACACCTAAAGTAAAGTAGATGGAAACTTCAGAACTGCGGACGTCGTGCAGATATACCTCAAGTCTCCTCTCGTAGCTGAAATCCGAGCAAGTCTATGGTACGCCACTAGGACCAACTCCGAAACTGCACAAGAAGTGCAGAGTGTAGTATCAGTACAACTGACCCCATGTACTGGTAAGTGCTGAGCCTAACCTCGACGAAGTAGTGACGAGGCTAAGGCATGTCACTTATATTAACCTGTACGCAATAATAGTAACAACAACAAATAATAGAAATAAATCAGGCAACTCATTTATAATAGTTGAAGCCAACTCAGCAGTCATAACCAATTATTATTTCAACCAATTTCTGTTGCAGCCTGCAAACCGCTCCCACAATATATTCATTTTCAATCCTCCAATATATTTAATTTAATCAAGTATATATATAGACTTTTAAATAAGTCTGTTGTGGCGTGCAATCTGATCCCCTAATATAGACTTTTAAAAAAGTCTATTGCGGCGTGCAATCCGATCCCCAAATATATACTTTTAAATAAGTCTGTCGCGGCATGCAATTCGATCCCCCAATATATATATATATATTTACTTTCATTTTCGTTGCGGCGTGCAACCCGTTCCCCCAATATATCTTTAAACAACTCATAAATGTAATAAATATTACTCCAATAAAATACCACATCCGATGAGAAACTATTAAGCATCAAGGTACACAATAATTATAATTTATTTATGAACAAACAATGGCAATTAGCAATTAATTATGAAAATCGTGGAGAAAATAGGCAGTTTAATATTTAGTATGCTAAATGTCAAATAAAAATTAAGACACATAAATCAAATAGCATGTAACAATTATTGTAGGAATTCAAGAATTAATATTTGACAAAGAATAAGAGAGAAACAATTTTTATAACAATTAATTCATGATTTAAAATGATTTATGATTTTTCAAGTAATTATGCAAACAATTAATTTGACGACGTATACACACTCGTCACCTCGCCTATACATCGTTCACCTACTGTTCACATAATAAATAATTTAAGGGTTCTATTCCTTCAAGTCAAGGTTAATCACGACACTTACCTCGGTTTGCAAATATCAATAAATTACTCGACCACAGCTTTTCCTTTTGAATTTGTCTCCAAATGTGTCAAATATATTCACAAACAATTCGATATACTCAATACGAGTCATAGGAATTAATTCCATATGAATTTACTAATTTTTCGGATAAAAATTCGAAATTCACTTTAAAAATTGACAGTGGGGCCCATGGCTCAAATCTCGAAAAAACTTATGAAATCCGAACACCCATTCCGAGACGAGTCCAACCATACAAAAATTATCAAATTTCGATGTCAAATGGACCTTCAAATCTTAATTTTTCATTTTTGAAAAGTTTAACAAAAATTCCAATTTCTTGCATCTAAATCCGAAATAAGTGATGAATATAGACATGAATTTATGAAATATAATTACTTTTAGTTGTAAAATATTTACACACTTCAAAGTCGTGAAAATCCCCTTTGAAATCGCCCAAATCCGAGACTTAAAACTCAAAATGAGTAAAAATAGCGACTTCCGAATTTATGGGCTCTGCCCAATCATTTTCGCATCTACGGATAAAAGTTCCGCATTTGCGGACTCGCATTTACGAGACAAGGCTCGCATTTGCAATACCAGGCTACCAGGTGCTGTTCTGCGTCTGCGGATATTCCTGTTGCACCTGCGACATCCGCTTCTGTGCAAAATGGCTGCACCTGCGAAGAGCCCTGGCCAGCCCAATCCCGCATCTGCGCAATTCCTCCGCACCTGCGGCTTCGCACCTATGGCCAAGAACCTCGCAGGTGCGATTACATCAGAGGCAGAAATTTTTCCGGAATTTTCTTAAGTTCACAATTTGATCGATTTCGATCCGAATCACACTCGGGGTATTCGGGACCCCATCCGAATATACCAACAAGTCCCGTAACATAATACGGACTTACTCGGGGTCTCATATCATGTTAAACAATGCTGAAATTATAATTCACACCCCGATTCAAACTTTTGAGGTTTAAACTTTTCAATTTGAAAATATCGTGCCAAAACATATTAAATGAATCTGTAATGACTTCAAATTTTGCACAGAATTCCTAAATGACATAACAGAGTTATTCCAATTTCCAAACTAAATTTCGGGCATACGCTCAAATCCCAAATCACGACCTACCGGAACTGTCAAAACACTGATCCGTGTCCATTTGCTCAAAATGTTGACCAAAGTTAACTCAGTTGAGTTTTAAGGCTCTATTTCACATTTTAGTCCATTTTTCACATAAAAACTTTCTGAAAAATTTTACGGACTGCGCAAGCAAGACGAGGAGTGATAAATAGATCTTTTCGAGGTCTTAGAACACAGAATTAACTATTAAATTTAAAGATGACATTTTGGGTCATCACACTTATTGACTGGTATGTTATTAGATAGGTAATTTTATCCGCTTTATGTCCTTAATTGTGTAGTTCTTTTACTGCCTTTGTTTTTGAATTATGTTGTAGTTGTTGTGAACATTCAATATAATATTTTTGATTGGGATCGAGTAGCACGCCGCAACGGTTGTTGATATTATTGAGTGGGATCGGGTTGCACGCCGCAACGGTTATTGGTATTGTTGTGTATGATCATGTTGGATGCTACAACGGATATTGGTATTACTGTTTGTGGATCGGGTTATGCGCCGCAACAGAGAAGACTGGTTATTGATATATAATTGTAGATCATGTTGTGCGCTACAATAGAATATGTTGTATTGTAACTGTTAGATATTGAAGAATTTATTCAGGTACATTGATATGAGATTTGAGAACATGATATTCTGGGGCCCTCTGGTAGTTGACTTTCGGGTCCATTTATATGAGTTTACTACTTTATTTATATTATTGTATTCTGTTGTTATTATCCTTCTAGGTTTATTTCGAGTGTCTTGTGGTAGCTCTGTCACTACTTCGTTGAGGTTAGGCTCGGCACATACAGAGTACATGGGGTCGGTTGTACTCATACTACACTTCTGCACTTTTTGTACAGACACCGGTATTGGTCCTAGCGGCGTTTAAAGGAGTCCTTGCCCGGATCGACTTACAACAAGAGTCTTGAGGTAGAGCTATTGTCATTCGCAGTCCCTGAAGTCGCCTTGCATTCTATCTTTACTGTTTACTTTTAACTCAAACAAATATATTTCTGTGATGACCCAAAATATCATCTTTAAATTTAATAAGTAATTTTGTGTTCTAACAAAAAGCACCATTTATCATTCATCGACTTCCGTGCACAGTCCGTACAATTTTCCGAAAAGGTTTTATATGAAAAATGGATTTAAATGTGAAATAGAGCTTTAAAAACTCAACTGAGTTGACTTTAGTCAACATTTTGAGCAAATAGACCCGGATCAGTATTTTGACAATTCTGGTATGTCCGTATCGTGATTTGGGACTTGGGCGTATGCCCAGAATCAAATTCCGAGGTCCCTAGCTTGAGATATTGAATTTTGATGAAAAATTAAAAGCTTGAAAACTTAATAATTTTTAAGAAATTACTGATGTTAGATTTATTGACCCGGGGTCCGTATTTTAGTTTCAGAGCCCGGTATAAGTCCACTATAATATTTAAGACTTGTCTACCGAATTTGGTGAGAATCGGAGTTAATTTGACGTGATTCGGACGTCCGGTTGTAAAAATAAAGGTTTTAAAGTTTTCTTGAAAATTTCCTTTGATTTGGTGTCCGATTCGTAGTTATAGGTGTTAGTTTGTCATTTTGATCGCGCGAGCAAGTTCGTATGATATTTTAGGACTTGTGTGCAAGTTTGGTTTTGAGCCCCGAGGGCTTGGGTGAGTTTCGGATGGGCTACGGGATGATTTCGGACTTAGGAAATCTGGTTTTCTGCAGACTTCAGGCTTCTGGTGTGTTCTTCTTCCCGTTCGTGAAAGTACTCTCGCGAACGCGAAGAGCAAATTGGGGCTGGCATGTTTTGTGCTTCGCGTTTGCGACAGAGTGACCGCGTTCACGAAGGCTTGAGGTTCAAAGGTTCGCGTTCGCGATCGAAGCCTCGCGTTCACGAAGGGAAAAAGGCTGGCCAGGATAATTGCCTTCGCGTTCGCGAAGGGCATCTCGCATTCGCGAAGGCCAAGCTAGGCAAGCTTCGCGTTCGTGAAGTAGCCCTTGCGTTCGTGAAGAGTAAAATTGGACAACGCAAATTTGTGCTTCGCGAACGCGAGGCACTGACCGCGTTCGCGAAGGGTAAAAATCCCAGATACAGAACTTAAGTTCTGGAAATGGGGTTTCGACCCATTTTCAACTCTTTTCCATTTTTGAGCTCGGGTAGGGCGATTGTTGGGCGATTTTCACAGGAAAACATTGGGGTAAGTGTTCCTTTTCCTATATTGATTATATTTCATGATTCCATACTCATTTATATCATGAATCTGTGAAAGTTTGGATGAAAAATCAGATTTTTATAAAATCTTCCAAAAACGAAAATTTAAGATTTGAAGCTCCATTTGACATCGGAATTGGATAATTTTTGTATGGTTGGACTAGTCTCGGAATGGGTGTTCGAATTTCGTAAATAGTTCCGGAATTTGATATGTGGGTCCCACTGCCGAATATTTTAATGAATTTAGGATTTATATCCGGAAAATGTGTAAATTCATATGGAATTAATTCCTATGATTCGTATTGAGTATATCGAATTGTTTGTGAATAGATTTGAAGCTTTTGGAGACAAATTTAAAAGGAAAAGATGTGGTCGAGTAATTGATTGGAATTTGCAAGGCGAGGTAAGTGTCGTGGTTAACCTTAACTTGAGGGAATAGAACCCTTAAATTATTTGTTATTTGAAATGCATGTGAACGACGTATATGCGAGGTGACGAGTGTCTATACGTCATCAAATTATTTTAAATCATAAATTAATTATTATAATAATTATTTCTCTCCTATTCTTTGTCAAATATTAATTCTTGAATTTCTGCATTAATTGTTACATGTTATTTGAATTATGTGTTTTAATTGTTATTTGACATTTAGCATATTAAATATTAAACTACCTATTTTCTCCTTGATTTCCATAATAATTTGTTATTTTTCATTGTTTGTTTCATGATTAAATCATAATTATCGTATGCTTGTTGTCTTATAATTTTTTATCAATTGTTGCATTTATTGGGAACATTTCTCCTATAAGAATTGGTAAATGGATATATTGGAGGATCGGGTTGCATGCCGCAATAGACTTATTAAAAGTCAATATTGGAGGATCGGGATGCATGCTGCAACAGACTTATTAAAAGTCAATATTGGGGGATCGGATTGTACGCCGTAACAGACTTATTAAAAAGTCTTTATATACTTGATTGAAATAAATATATGACAGACTTATTAAAAGTCAATATTGGAGGATCGGGTTGCACGCTGCAACAGACTTATTAAAAGTCAATATTGGGAGATCGGATTGCACGCCGCAACAGACTTATTAAAAAGTCTATATATACTTGATTGAAATAAATATATGACAGACTTGATTAAAATAAATATATTGGAGGAGCGGGTTGCACGCCGCAACAGAACTGAATGTGAATATATTGTGAGAGTGGATTGCACGCTGCAATAGAATTGAATGTGAATATATTGTGAGAGCGGGTTGCACGCTGCAACAGAATTGATGGAAATAATAATTGGTTATGACTGCTGAGTTGGCTTCAATTATTATAAATGAGTTACCTGAATTATTTCTATTATTGTTGTTGTTACTAATATTGCGTACAGGTTAATGTAAGTGACCCACCTTAGCCTCGTCACTACTTCGTCGAGGTTAGGCTCAGCACTTACTAGTAGATGGGGTCGGTTGTACTGGTACTACACTCTGGACTTCTTGTGCAGATTTCGGAGTTGGTCCCAGCGGCGTACCATAGACTTGCTCGGATTTCAGCTACCAGAGGAGACTTGAGGTAAAACTGCACGGCGTCCGCAGTTCTGAAGTCCCCGTCTATTTTACTTTAGCTGTGTGTTTATTTCCAGACAACTTTATTTTATTCAGACCTTTATTTGTATTTATTCTAGAAGCTCGTGCACTTGTGACACCAATTCTGGGATGGTATTTAGACACCGTTATTTTTATGGATTATTCATTATATTTCAGACGTTACTTCCGCAATTGTTCTCTATTATTACTAATTTTAAAAATTGTTTTAAAAATGGATAATATTATTCTAGTTTTGGCTTGCCTAGCAAGTGAAATATTAGGCGTCATCACGGTCCAAAGGTGGGAATTTCGGGACGTGACAGTTGGCATCAGAGCACTAGATTACATAGGTCTCACGAGTCACGAGCAAACTTAGTAGAGTCTGAAGTATCGGTACAGAGACGTCTATATTTATCTCTCAGAGGCTATGAAGTTTAGGAACAATATCACTTCTTTCTTATTATGTCGTGCGACTTTATTCCATCATCGATGATTGAACCATTCTACTCTTATTCTCTCGCAGATGGTGAGAACACGTAATACCTCTACCGATGGACAGGGACCAGAACCCCCGGTGGCAACTATGGCCAGGGTTAGAGGTCGAGGTCGTGCTAGAGGCCGAGGCAGAGGCCGAGGTAGAGCTCAATCCAGAGCTCGAGCAGTTGAAGAACCTCAGGTGGACCTTCAGGAGGAGGTTCCAGTTCAGAATGTACCAGTTGGACCAGTTCAGGTCCCGAAAGGATTCATAGCCACTCCAGTACTTCAGTACGCTCTAGTCCGTTTGGTAAGTCTTATGGAGGGCGTGGCCCAGAATGGTACATTTCCATTGGCACCAACCGTCTCACAGGCCGGGGGAGGAGCACAAACTCCCACTACTCTCGCTCCGGAGTAGATGGATCCCCAGAATCAGGCTCCAGTATCCCCGCCAGTTGGGGTAGTTCAGCCAGTTGTTGCGGCACAGACCGATGATAGGCCCATCATTTCTTTTGAGGCCTTATTGAGACTGGATAAGTTTACTAAGCTCTTTCCAGTTCACTTTAGCAGTACACCTTCTGAGGACCCACAGGATTATCTTGAACGCTGCCGTGAGGTGCTGCGGAACATGGGTATAGTTGAGACCAATGGGGTTGATTTTGCTGTATTTCAGATGACGGGTTCTGCCAAGAGGTGGTGGAGAGATTATACATTGACCCGACCAGTCGGATCGCCTGCAGTTACATGGGAGCAGTTCTCTCAGCTATTTTTGGAAAAGTTCCTCCCTATCACACTGAGAGAGGAATTCCACAAGCAATTTAAGTATCGACAGCATGGCAGTATGACTGTTACTCAGTATGAGTCCCGTTTTGTGGATTTGGCCCGTCATGCTATCCTTTTACTACCTACGGAGGGAGAGAGAGTGAGGAGGTTTATTGAGGGACTCACTCACCCTATCAGACTTCAGATGGCCAAGGTATTTCCCTACATTGGCGAGTAATAGATCTTGACAAGATTCTGGTGCCATCATACCAGCACCGGTTGCTTCACCGCCTGCTCAGCCAGCTAGAGGTAGGAGTCAGGCAGCTAGAGGTGGAGGTCATGCTATTAGAGGTGGAGGTCAGGCCATTAGAGGTAGAGGTCAGGCCGTTAGAGGTGGAGGTCAGCCAGTCAGAGGTCGTCCCAGGGACGCAGTTTAGATTGGTGGGGCCTAGCCTCGATTTTATGCTTTTCCAGCTAGGCCTGAGGCCGAGTCATCTGATGCTGTGATCACAGGTTTTATTCCAGTTTTCCATAGAGATGCTTCAGTTCTATTTGATCCAGGATCTACTTATTCCTATGTGTCCTCCTATTTTTCTTCATATTTGGTTGTGCCTTGTGATTCTCTGAGTGCTTCTGTGTGTGTATCTACACCGGTGGGAGACTCTGTTATAGTAGATCATGCCTATCATTCGTGTGTGATTACTATTGGTAATCTTGAGGCCAGTGGGGATCTTATACTTCTTGATATAGTAGATTTTGATGTCATCTTGGGTATGGATTGGATGTCTCTTTATCATGCTATATTGGATTGTCATGCCAAGACAGTGACCCTAGCTATGCCTGGGTTACCTCAGTTAGAGTAGAAAGGAACTCCTGGTCATTCTTCCAGCAGGGTTATTTCTTATATGAAAGCTCGGCGTATGGTAGAGAAAGGGTGTCTAGCCTATTTGGCTTATATTCGTAATCCCAGTGCGGATGTCCCTTCTATGGACTCAGTACCAGTTTTTCATGAATTTCCAGAAGTATTTCCTGTAGATTTGTCGGGGATGCCACCCGACAGAGATATTGACTTCTGTATTAATTTGGCTCCGGGCACTCAACCCATTTCTATTCCACCATACCGTATGGCCCCGCCAGAGTTGAAAGAATTGAAAGAGCAGTAACAAGACTTGCTTGATCAGGGATTCATTAGACCTAGTGTCTCGCCCTGGGGTGCACCAGTATTATTTGTAAAGAAGAAAGATGGCTCTATGCGGATGTATATAGACTATCGGCAGTTGAATAAGGCCACTATTAGAAACAAATAGCCGCTGCCAAGAATTGATGAATTATTTGATCAGTGTCAAGGTGCCAAGGTATTTTCGAAGATCGATTTGAGGTCTGGTTACCATCAGTTGAAGATTAGGGCATCTAGTGTCCCTAAAATAGCTTTTCGAACTCGGTATGGGCATTACAAATTCCTAGTGATGTCATTTGGGTTGACAAATGCCCCAGCAGCATTTATGGATTTGATGAATCCGGTGTTCAAGCCTTATTTGGATTATTTTGTGGCTGTATTCATTAATGATATCTTGATTTACTCTTGTAGTCGAGAGGAGCATGAGTAGCATCTTTGGAGTGTGCTTCATACTTTGAAGAATAATCAGTTATATGCCAAATTTTCAAAATGTGAGTTTTGGTTAGACTCAGTTGCCTTTTTGGGGCATGTTGTATCGACAGAAGGCCTAAAGGTGGATCCTAAGAAGATTGAGGCTGTTCAGAATTGGCCTAGACCTACTTCAGTTACAGAGATCCGGAGTTTCCTAGGTTTAGCAGGTTATTATCGTCGGTTCGTGGAAGGGTTTTCATCTATAGCAAGCCCATTGACTAGATTGACCCAGAAAGGTGTTCCATTCAGATGGTCAGACGAGTGTGAGATGAGCTTTCAGAAGCTCAAGACCTTTTTGACTATGACGCAGTGTTGGTATTACCTACAGGTTCAGGATCGTATACGATATATTGTGATGCATCTCACATTGGGCTTTGTGCAATATTAATGCAAGATGGCAAGGTAATTGCATATGTGTCGTGGCAGTTGAAAGTTCACGAGAAGAATTATCCTGTTCATGATTTAGAATTGGCAGCCATTGTTCATGCGCTGAAGATTTGGAGGCATTACCTCTACGGTGTCTTGTGTGAGGTATTTACTGATCATCGTAGCCTTCAGTATCTGTTCAAACAAAAGGATCTTAATTTGAGGCAGAGAAGATGATTAGAGTTGTTGAAAGACTATTATATCACCATTTTGTATCACCCCGGAAAGGCCAATATGGTGGCAGATGCTTTGAGTAGAAAGGTTGTGAGTATGGGTAGTCTTGTGTATATTCTGGTTGGTGAGAGGCCATTAGTTGCAGTTGTTCAGACTTTGGCTAATCAGTTCGTGAGGTTAGATGTTTCAGAACCCAGTCGGGTTCTAGCTTGCACAGTCGCTCGGTCTTCTTTATATGAGCGCATCAGAGAGAGGCAGTATGATGATCCTCATTTACTTGTCCTTAAGGACACGGTGCAGCACGGTGATACCAAACGGGTTGCTGTGAGGGAAGATGGAATTCTGCAAATGCAAGGTCATATTTGTGTGCCTAATATGGATGGTCTTCGTGAATTAATTCTTGAAGAGGCACATAGTTCTAGGTATTCCATTCATCCAGGTGCCGCTAAAATGTATCAAGATTTACGGCAACATTATTGGTGGAGGAGAATGAAGAAGGATATAGTTGCATATGTAGATCAGTATCTGAATTGTCAGCAAGTTAAGTACGAGTATCAAGACCTGTTGGTTTGCTTCAGAAGTTAGAAATTCCTGAGTGGAAGTGGGAGCATATCACTATGGATTTTGTTGTTGGGCTCCCACGGACTCAAAGAATATTTGACGCAGTTTGGGTCATTGTGGACAGGTTGACCAAGTCAGCACATTTCATTCCAGTGGCAGTTACCTATTCTTCAGAGAGGTTAGCTGAAATTTACATTCGTGAGATTGTCCGCCTACACGATGTGCCCGTGTCTATTATTTTAGATCAAGGTACGTAATTTACCTCACACTTCTGGAGGGCTGTATAACGTGAGTTAGGCACACGGGTTGAGTTGAGTACATCATTTCATCCACAGACAGACGGACAGTCAGAGAGCACCATTCAGATATTGGAAGATATGCTTCGCGCTTGTGTTATAGACTTTGGAGGTTCTTGGGATCAGCTCTTGCCACTTGCGGAGTTTGCTTATAATAATAGCTACCAGTTGAGCATTCAGATGGCTCCATATGAGGCATTATACTGAAAGTGATGCCGTTCGCCAGTTGGCTGGTTTGAACCGAGAGAGGCTCGGTTGTTGGGTATCGATTTGGTACAGGATGCCTTGGATAAGGTTAAGATTATTCAGGATCGACTTCGCACAGCTCAGTCTAGAAAAAGAGTTATACTGACCGTAAAGTTCTTTATATTGCATTCATGGTTGGAGAAAGAATATTGCTCCGAGTTTCACCTATGAAAGGTGTAATGAGGTTCAGAAAGAAGGGCAAGTTGAGCCCTGGGTATATCATACCTTTTGAAATTCTTGAAAGGGTGGGTGAACTAGCCTGCAGGCTTTGCATTACCACCTAGTTTATCAGTGGTTCATCTGGTGTTCCATGTGTCTATGCTCCGAAAATATCATGGTAATCTGTCCCATGTGTTAGATTTCAGCTCGGTCCAATTGAACAAAGATTTGACTTACGAGGAGGAGCCAGTGGCTATTCTAACCTGGCAGGTACGACAGTTGAGGTCTAAGAGTTATCCTTCAGTTCGAGTGCAATGAAGAGGTCAGCTGGTAGAGCCATCTACCTGGGAGTCCGAGTCGGACATGCGGAGTAAATATCCACACTTATTCACTAGCTCAGGTACTTTTTTTTTTCTCTAACTCCGTTCGAGGACGAACGTTTATTTTAGAGGTGGATAATGTGATGACCCAAAATGTCATATTTAAATTTAATAAGTAATTTTGTGTTCTAAGACCTCAAAAAGCACCATTTATCATTCCTCGACTTGCATGCGTAGTCCGTATAATTTTTTGAAAAGTTTTTATATGAAAAATGGATTAAAATGTGAAATAGAGCTTTAAAAACTCAAGTGAGTTGACTTTAGTCAATATTTTGAGAAACCGAACCCGGATCAGTGTTTTGACAATTTCGGTAGGTCCGTATCATGATTTGAGACTTGGGCGTATGCCCGGAATCGAATTCCGAGGTCCCTAGCTCGAGATATGGAATTTTGATGAAAAATTAAAAGCTTGAAAGCTTAATGATTTTTAAGAAATTACTGATGTTGGATTTATTGACCTCGGGTCCGTATTTTGATTTCGGAGTCCGGTGTAGGTCTACTATAATATTTATGACTTGTCTTCCGAATTTGGTGAGAATCGGAGTTGATTTGACGTGATTCGGACGTCCGGTTGTAAAAATAAAGGTTTTAAAGTTTTCTTGAACATTTCCTTTGATTTGGTGTCTGATTCGTAGTTCTAGGTGTTAGTTTGGCGATTTGATTATGCGAGCAAGTTCGTATGGTATTTTAGGACTTGTGTGCAAGTTTGGTTTGGAGCCCCGAGGGCTCGGGTGAGTTTCGAATGGGTTACGGGATGATTTCGGACTTAGAAAATCTGATTTTCTGTAAACTTCAGGCTTCTAGTGTGTTCTTCTTTGCGTTCGCGAAGGTACTCTCGCGAACGTGAAGAGCATATTGGGGATGACATGTTTTGTGCTTCGCGTTCGCGGCAGAGTGACCGCGTTCGCGAAGGCTTGAGGTTCAAAGCTTAGCGTTCGCGATCGAAGCCTCGCGTTCGCGAAGGGAAAAAGGCTGGCCAGGATAATTGTCTTCGCGTTCGCGAAGGGCATCTCGCGTTCGCGAAGGCCAAGCTAGGCAAGCTTCCCATTCGCGAAGTAGCCCTTGCGTTCGTGAAGAGTAAAATTGGACAGCACAAATTTGTGCTTCGCGAACGCGAGGCACTGACCGCGTTCGCGAAGGGTAAAAATCCCAGAAACAAAACTTAAGTTCTGGAAATGGGGTTTCGACCCATTTTCAACTCTTTTCCATTTTTGAGCTCGGGTAAGGCAATTTTTGGGTGATTTTCACGGGAAAATATTGGGGTAAGTGTTCCTTATCCTATATTTATTATATTTCATGATTCCATTCTCATTTATATCATGAATCCGTGAAATTTTGGAAGAAAAATAAGATTTTTATAAAATCTTCCAAAAATGAAAATTTGAGATTTGAAGGTCCAATTGATATCGGAATTGGATAATTTTTATATGGTTGGACTTGTCTCGGAATGGGTGTTCAGATTTCATAAATTCTTCCGAGATTTGAGATGTGGGTTCCACTGCCGAATATTTTAATGAATTTTGGATTTTTATCCAAAAAATTTGTAAATTTATATGGAATTAATTCCTATGATTCGTATTGAGTATATCGAATTGTTTGTGAATAGATTTGAAGTTTTTGGAGACAAATTTAAAAGGAAAAGCTGTGGTCGAGTAATTGATTGGAATTTGCAAAGCGAGGTAAGTGTCGTGGTTAACCTTGACTTGAGGGAATAGAACCCATAAATTATTTGTTATGTGAAATGCATGTGAACAACGTATAGGCGAGATGAAGAGTGTCTATACGTCGTCAAATTAATTATTTTCCTGCTTACTTGAAAAATATCATAAATTAATTATTATAATAATTGTTTCTCTCCTATTCTTTGTTAAATATTAATTCTTGAATTCCTACATTAATTGTTGCATGCTATTTGAATTATGTGTTTTAATTGTTATTTGACATTTAACATATTAAATATTAAGCTGCCTATTTTCTCCCTGATTTACATAATAATTTGCTATTTGTCATTGTTTGTTTCATGATTAAATCATAATTATTGTATGCTTGTTGTCTTATAATTTTATATCAAATGTTGCATTTATTGGAGAAATTTCTCCTATAAGAATTGGTAAATGGATATATTGGAGGATCGGGTTTCATGCCGCAACAGACTTATTAAAAGTCCATATTGGAGGATCGGGTTGCACGCCGCAACAGACTTTTTAAAAGTCAATATTGGAGGATCGGGTTGCACGCCACAACAGACTTATTAAAAGTCAATATTGGGGGATCGGATTGCACGTCGCAACAGACTTAATAAAAAGTCTATAAAAACATGATTGAAATAAATATATGACAGACTTATTAAAAGTCAATATTGGAGAATCGGGTTGCACGCCGCAACAGACTTATTAAAAGTCAATATTAGGGGATCGGATTGCACGCCGTAACAAACTTATTAAAAAGTCTATATATACTTGATTGAAATAAATATATGACAGACTTGATTAAAATGAATATATTGGAGGAGCGGGTTACACGCCGCAATAGAACTGAATGTGAATATATTGTGAGAGCAGGTTGCATGCTGCAATAGAATTGAATGTGAATATATTGTGAGAGCGGAGTGCATGCTTCAACATAATTGATGGAAATGATAATTAGTTATGACTGCCGAGTTGGCTTCAATTATTATAAATGAGATACCTGAATTATTTCTATTATTGTTGTTGTTACTAATATTGCGTACAGGTTAATGTAAGCGACCCGCCTTAGCCTCGTCACTACTTCGTCGAGGTTAGGCTCAGCACTTACCAGTACATGGGGTCAGTTGTACTGATACTATACTCTGCACTTCATTGTATTTCAGACGTTACTTCCGTAATTGTTCTCTGTTATTAATAAATTTTAAAATTATTTTAAAAATAAATAAATATTATTCTAACGTTGGCTTGCCTAGAAAGTGAAATGGTAGGCACCATCACGGCCCGAAGGTGAGAATTTCGGGACGTGACAATTTCGTTCAGACTTTATTTGTACAACTCTAGTTGCTCATGTGCTGGTGACGTCGGATATCTGGGATTAGTATAGACCGTAGTCTAATATAGATTTATCTTATGTAATTCAGTTTTGCTAATAGTTAATTATTATTGTTGTGTTGTTTTAAATTCTAAAAAGGATAATTAATTTGCTAACATCGGCTTGCCTAGCAAGTGGATGTTAGGCGCCATTATGACTCAGTTCCACCGGGAATTGATAGTTTTGTTGCAGTTACTCAGTATTGAAATTATTATGAGGCTTATTAGTTTACATCATATTTTTTCAGTCTTTATTTCTGTCATATTTACTTGTTTGTTAGGCTTACCTAGTCTAGGTTCCATCACGACATCCTAAGATGGGTAATTTGGGGTGGTCGTGACAACCTTGTGGATGTATTCATGAGTTGTTGCACCTAGTTGAGGATTGTATAATGTGTTTGATGAGAACAAGACTCTTGGTGGATGTGGAAATTTGATTCTAAGGTTTATCGGCATGAGTTGGAGGAATGGTCTTCGGTTGAGATGATGTTGTTTGGCTTATATGGGTTGGGTGACGCGGGAACAACCGTGTGTATGTATATGGTGAGTATATACAACGATATGATGGTTTTAGAAAGACTCTTGGCACGTTCAAGACGAACATTTGTTTAAGAGGGGGAGAATGTGACGACCCGACTGGTGGTTTTGAGCTTTAGCATTTCGTTCAGCGGTTTGAGGTCTTGAGTGGATTCATATTGTGTATTATGACTTGCATGTATGTTCAGACTCGATTTTCGGGTGTTTCGAAAATGATTTGGATGGGCGATTCTCATTTTAGAAGCTTAAGTTGGAAATATTGACCGAGATTTGACTTTGGTAAAAATAACCCCGAAATGGTATTTTGATAGCTCCGATAGGTTCGTGTTGTAATTTTGGACTAAGGCATATGCCCGGAATTGAATTCGAGGTTGATTTGGCATGTTTTGCCGAAAGTTAGCAATGAAAGGTTTAGAAAATTCCTTAGGTTTAGCTATGGTTTGACTTTATAGCGATCGGGTTCGAATTTTTATTTTGGGACTTGAAATAGGTCTGTTTTGTTATTTGGAACTCGTTTGCAATTTTTGGCATCATTCCAAGATGATTTGATAGGAATCAGACGCGTGGTTGTGTTTTTAGAAGTTCTTGAGTTGCAAAGTAAATTTTCATGCATTTTGATATCCAATTCGCGGTTCTAGATGTTATTTTGGTATTTTATTTTCATGAGAGCAATTTGTATGATGATTTTAGACATGTGTGGAACGGTTTGGAGCCCCGGGGACTAGGGTGAGTTTTAGACGAGTTTCAGAGTATTTGGAAGAGTTTCAGTTTTGCTAGTTTTTTAACAGGTGCTGCAGGTCTCGCAAATACAAAATTTTGTTCGCATTTACGACCTCTACATTTGTGAGGTGAGAGTCGCATTTGCGAAGTTCACTGGAGTCTGTTAGGTTTGCATTTGCGGACATTTTGTTCGCTTTTGCAATGGGGGTCTGGGCTAGGCAGGATCGCAATTGCGATCACTAGGTCGCTTTTGCGAAATGTTCAATATTCGCATTTGCGACTTTAGGAGGGCTGTGATAGATTTCGCTTTTGCGATCATTTTTCGCATTTGCGAACCCCAGGTCGCATTTGTGATACGTGCTACTAAACATAAGGGCTGGAAGACGGGATTTTGATCTCATTTTGCATATCTTTGAACCTAGACTCAATAGGAGCGATTTGAAGAGGAAATTTTCATCTACAATCATTGGGAAAGTAAGTTTGATCAATTTCTAACTATATTATATGATTATATGGGATTTAACACCAAAGTTTTGAGAAGCAAAGTAAAATTTTGGAAAACTTTATCTATGTTTTGAAAAATAAAAATTTGGGATTTGAGAGTTGAATTGGACTTGGATTTTGAAACAAATCACATATATAGACTCGTGGGGTTATGAGTAGTCGGAATCTACCCTTGGACTCGGTCTTCAATCGAGCGGGCCTGATGTTAACTCTCTCTCTCTATATATATATATATGTGTGTGTGTGTGTATATATATATATATATATATATGACAAGAGTGGGTTGCTCTAGTGATAAACACCCTCAACTCCCAACCAAGAGATTGTGAGTTCGAGTCACCCCAAGAGCAAGGTGGGGAGTTCTTGGAGGGAAGGAGCCGAGGGTCTATTGGAAACAACCTCTCTACCCAGGGTAGGGGTAGGGTCTGCGTATAAACTACCCTCCCAAGACCCACTAGTGGGATTATACTGAGTTGTTGTTGTTGTTGTTGTATATATATATTGGGTTTGCGCATCTGGAGAGACAAAGCGGGATATTATTGGTGTACGTGCGGCGAGACAAGGCGGGTATTTACTTTATATGTTGCGCACGTGGCGAGATAAGGTGGGCTATGTCGGGGATGATTTGTGATGGCTTGGAGGCATTGTTATTGATGATGTTTGTGTGGTGGTATGGCCCTCTTGTGTGTGTCATGCATATTGCGGGTTTTGTTGTGTTGTTTCCAATGTGCTACTAGGTGTCTCTAATTTTACATGTTGACTTAAACTGTGATTGTACACTTGCACAAGTATACACCATAACATGTCACCTATTCCAAGGTATGAATCTTGATATTTATTGATCATGTACATGACTTCTTGTATACCTACCTTCTATGCATGGATAGGACTGTTGGCACGTGAGTTGTTTCTGCGGATATGAGGTATTGTTACTAATGGAACGTCAATTGTCCGTGTAGATTTGTGATTTTAATGGTATTGGCACGTGAGTTGTTCGTGCAGCACGTGAGTTGTTCGTGCAGCACGTGAGTTGTCTGTGTGGTTGTAATTGGTAATGTGGGCACGAGATGACATGTGATTATGATTCGTGATTTGGGACCAGTGACTCGTGATTATGAGGTGTAGTACCTGGAAATGATTCTTATGTAAACCTTGTGAAAGAACTATTGATTATTTAGTTGTTATTTATTTTTCTTAATTGGGTTCACTTGTACTTAAACTGTATTCTGATTACTTTGCGGCGTTATCACTTGTTGCTATTTGTTGCTTCTACTTTTCATATGCTAGTGTTATATTGTTATTCCTTCCATATTAGCTTTATATTGATATTCGTTCCTCTGTTAGTTTATATTAATACTTGCAAAGGTTAATATGTCTAGTGGGTATCTTGACTGAACCGTGTCACTACTATACCGAGGTTTGTCTTGATACTTACTAGGTAACGCTGTGGTGTACTCATGATATGCTTCTGCACATCTTTTTGTGTAAAACCAGGTACCTCGGAGCGTGTCGGTCATTAGTTAGCTGATTGTGAGTTGCGGCGGAGACTTCAAGGTATACCTGCCATTGCGTTCGGAGGCCTCGGGGTTACCTTCTGGAGTTTTTACTTAGTTACTATTAATTTTCATTACCGCTTTTGGGATATTGTACATCTTTTAATGGTTGTTGGCTGTATATAACAATTACTGATTCATATTTAATGGTTAATTAGTGTAAATTTGTTAATAACTCGATATGTGCTAGGCTTACTTAGTATTAAAGATTAAGTGCATCGCGGCATCCTAAGGAGGGGATTTGAGGTGGTGACATCAATCATACAAGTACTAAAAAGCTAGTGCAAAAAGCATTCCCAACGGAAGATACTATTATTCATTAACGGGAAGTCACACCACTTTTTGAATAATCTCGTACAATATATGAAAGACAAGGAAACAATAACACGAAGGAAATTGATGTACTACATCCACTTAGTTACACACATTACCAAATAAAGCTCTATGCGTACATGCACAACAAACCCAACAATCACTGCAATCAGACGAATGCGGAGTACAACTTCGAAGACATGTGTTAAGCTCTGGAAGTAATCTCCTTCCAAATCCTGAGAGATCACGTTCAATATCCCGTGTAGCTATAATTTGTGTCTTAGAGAGCCACGACACATTAACTGAAATATATACCATTATAATATTGTTAGAATTAAATTATAATTATATAGCATGAATACGCATTTACGACATGCTCAAAAATAAATACACATAAATGAATAGTATAAATGAAGAGGGCCACATAATTAGCAGCGCGTATATCTACGCTTACAGTAGCATAAAATTACAATTTAGAGACTAAAGAGAGATGGATACTAACTGATGGATGCCATGAAAAGAATAGTGAATACAAAACCGAATTTGGGCAATGCCATTGGAGAAATAGCAGTATTCTCTTTATGCAAATTTTGGTGTGAGCATCTCTTGTTCACAGAGGCCGTAATTTATACACATCCACTACCGAAATGGCCTCTAATAAAGATTAAGGTTGTTGCTTTGATCCTTCTCTTATTATTTTCTTAGTCTAAGCATGAAGAAGCATTAAAATAGTTAGAGAAAGATAGTTTTTAATCAATATAAAGCATGGAGTACACACGGATATTGAAGAAAACTGATCAGTGATTTGGTACGGATATGGAAAGGTTGAGCAAAATCTGGCCAGTGTTTGTTTTGGATTTTATATGTCATCTTTACTTGCAATTTTCGTGGTTATTTACCTAATTCATTTGAATATCATCCTTATATGCTGTATCATTTACTGAGCAGAGCACTTGAGTAATTGTGCACACACAGATTGTTCTCTTTATGCTTTATACTTGATCACATTACTATTTTGTGCTTGTTGAATTTATGAAACTGTACATGTTATAGCACATATAATCTATAATTCTTGCTTATTTTACCTCGACGAGATTAGTTATGATACTTGCTCAGTATATTGGATCGGTTGTACTCATGCTACACTCTGCACTTAATTCTGCATATCTAGGTGTCGGACCCAGTCATCAGTAGCTGAGGCTTGGAGTAGAGCGGATCATTGAGAGACGAGGTAGAACTGCATTCTCGACCGCAGTGTTGCCGTCTCTTTTCTTATGTATTGTTGTCTTTATTTCAGACAATATTGTATTTGGTAATTTCAGACTTGTATGTTCGTATTAGAGCTCACGACTCTGTATTTACCAGTTCTGGGGGATTTATCTTGTATTGGCATTATTATGTTATTGAGGTTTTAGACTTATGTTATTTCTGTAAATTTTGCTATTTTGATTCCTTATTGCTATGTCTGATTTTCCTAACAAGTGTGTTACGCGCTATCACGACTGATTGGGTTTTGGTTCGTGACAAGATAATAATAAGAAAAAAGAACCTAACACCATCTACATATGCACTAAAATGTTAAATACATGTAATAAATATATGATGAATCATACAAGTACTAAAAAGCTAGTGCAAAAAGCATTCCAAATGGAAGATATTACTCTCTCCGTTTCAATTGATGTGACCCTATTTCCTTTTTAGTCTGTATAAAAAAGAATGACATCTTTCGTTATTTGGAAACAATTTACTTTTATGCAATGATTTATAGCCACACAAAATATATGTGCCTCATTTTACACCACAAGTTCAACATCCTTCTCTTTTTTCTTAAACTTCGTGCCCGGTCAAATGAATTCACATAAATTGAAACGGAGAGAGTATTATTCATTAACGGGAAGTCACATCACTTTTTAAATAATCGTACAATATATGAAAGACAAGGAAACAATAACATACAAAGGAAATTGTTGTACTACTTCCACTTAGTTACACACATTGCCAAGCAAAGCCCTATGCGTACATGCGCAACAAACCCAACAATCACTGCAATCAGACGAATGCGGAGTACAACTTCGAAGACATGTGTTAAGCTCGGGAAGTAATCTCCTTCCAAATCCTGAGAGATCACGTTCAATATCCCGTGTAGCTATAATTTGGAAGGAGATTACTTCCCGAGCTTAACACATGTCTTCGAAGTTGTACTCCGCATTCGTCTGATTGCAGTGATTGTTGGGTTTGTTGCGCATGTACGCATAGGGCTTTGCTTGGCAATGTGTGTAACTAAGTGGAAGTAGTACAACAATTTCCTTTGTATGTTATTGTTTCCTTGTCTTTCATATATTGTACGATTATTTAAAAAGTGATGTGACTCGTCTTTGAGAGCCACGACACATTAACTGAAATATATACCATTATAATATTGTTAGAATTAAATTATAACTTATATAGCATGAATACACATTTACGACATGCTCAAAAATAAATACACATAAATGAATAGGGCCACATAATTAGCAGCGCGTATATCCACGCTTACAGTAGCATTAATTACAATTTAGAGATTAAAGAGAGATGAATACTAACTGATGGATGCCATGAGAAGAATAGTGAATACAAAACCGAATTTGGGCAATGCCATTGGAGAAATAGCAGTATTCTCTTTATGCAAATTTTGGTGTGAGCATCTCTTGTTCACAGAGGCCGTAATTTATACACATCCACTACCGAAATGGCCTCTAATAAAGATTAAGGTTGTTGCTTTGATCCTTCTCTTATTATTTTCTTAGTCTAAGCATGAAGAAGAATTAAAATAGTTAGAGAAAGATAGTTTTTAATCAATATAAAGATTTGACAGAATCTCAACTCCATTATTTTGGGAAGACTTACATGTGGCATGACACCTTGTATTTCACAACATGAAGAAGGCTACTTGCCTACTAAAATATGTGATTGAACTACACTACTTCAATTTATAAATGAAAATTGTAAACATTTTTCTTTTCTAGTTTATACATTCTTGTGATCGGAACATTAATTTGGTTATAAAGATTTTTGCAATGGAAAGTCCTGATTGAATTTTTGTTGTATTTCTCACTAGATTAAGCTAGCGATTTAACGTATAAGTTTAGATTACATTAGGGGTGTTACTTGTATATAATACATAAATGTAAATTAGGCAATGTAATAAAATTAAAAACAATCAACTTAAATTTAAATAACATCGTCTAAATCACTTTAAAAATTCATATGTACCATTCTAAATTTTAAGCTTATAAAATCTGGAATTAAAATAATTAATCCACCCATTTCAGATAAATTCTTTAGTTTTTATTTCTACTTCGATAAAAAAGAAAGAGCTAAACATCTAAAGTGTTAACATTTAATGAGGAAATTTTGCAATAACATTCAGAATGAACTAAAAAAATTGAGTAAGAAAAGCCACAATTTCATGCTTTTGTAAATTATGTTTCTTAATTAGTACTCCACGGGAGCCAATTAGTGTTCTTCATTTAATTATTTAATATTCGTATTGGTAATAATTGCATTTCGCATGCTACAACCTCAGATAAAGATACACGTGATGAGGAATATTGATGCATATCCTTCTCATTTATAGCATCGTACTACCTTAATCAGTGTGAACTATTATCTTTTTATTTCTTTGGTTAGATCGTTATGAACTGAAGGTTGAACGTTATTTTTAATTTCCACTAACTACGCAATGAATAATGGATCTACAGATTTAGCTATTTGAATATGCCAACTAAAAGATACTGCCAAACTAATAATTCACTTAATTAAGGAAATTGTACTTTTTCTAATAACTTCTCGTTTTGAACTTTAGTGTTACGATCCAAAATTCCATCAATGGTCGTAATGACACATAATCTCCAAGACTAGGTAAGCCAACATTTAATACAGATCAAATCAAATATAGCAAGACATAAAATAGCGAGATAAGTCTTCTAAACAATGGAAAGCATAAAGATACTACTACATCAAATTTATCAAAACCTGACAGTACGGAGTCATGAGCTCTAAAGTAAGATACATCTAAACCTCCCAATAATAGTGATATTGCCTGAAATAATATAAACAGTATGATAATAAGGAAAAGGGGACTCCAAGGGCCTGCGAGCGATCATGCAGCACTGCATCGACTCTCCTTTGTCAACTGCTAAACACCCACATGAGTCCTCTTCTGCCAACACCCGGATCTGCAAAAAAAGTGGTGAAGTATAGTATGAGTACGGGATAACGTATACTCAGTAAGTATCAAGACTAACCTCAGTAAAGTAGTGATGTGGTTCAAGTCATGTGATACCTACTAAACCTGTACAGTTCAGAATATAAACACCAAGACTACGAAAGGAGATACAATATGGCCAAAGATCACATAAAGAAATATCAACTCAACATAGATATATCTATCTCGACTAGCAAGTCAAAGCATATAACAAAGGCATCAAGTAACATGTTAGAATTTAATGTAGAAAGCATATAGAATGCATGATAAGGCATAATAGATTCACTTGAATGGTCAAAGCTTCTACCTTTATGGTCAAAACTCATCACAACAGATTCTATATCAAAATCAACTAACCATTTGTCATTTTATCATAATCTGTGTGTACGCCATTAAGAGAGAAACACGAGAGGGCGACCCTAGGGGATGGATCGTGTCCACACATTGTACGGTAAAGAACTCGTGCCATAACAATAACAATATCCACATACCTGCACGGCAAAGACTTCATGCCATAACAACAATAATGCCACAATTACCGCATAGTAGAAACCTCGTGCCATTTCCAAATCAATCCACTCAATATATCCAAAATGTGATATAATGTGCCACAATCACAACAAATCGAAATAACTTTTCATCTTTAAAGAGGCATATGCTCACAATTACTTAGTAAGGTGCACAAGGACATAATTATTAGGTGCGGATGTGTGCACAAGCTGTGAAGCATGACTACAGCAAAATCAAGTGGAACAACAATATCACGAATAGTCCATCCTGGCCAATTAAGAGACGAATCATAAACATGGTTTCTAGCATGTAAGGATAATATCACGTAGACATATCATTAATTAAAACATAAATCATGAAAAGCGCACAGTCAAATAAGGCATAATAAAATACTAAATTCTAATCTAGTGATGAACCATCATACTAGCACCCGCATAAGAACTCGTCACCTGTGACGATCCGGTAGGTCATTTTGAGTGCTAGCATTTATTACCATATTTAGAGAACTCTATTAGCGTCATTTGATGTTTATCGATTTGTGCGCATATTCCGTATCATTTTTCGGAAAGTTTGGATGTAAAAATTTAAAGAAAAAGTAATTTTAGGCTTGAAATGAAACTTGAGTTGACCACGGTAAACATTCTTGGTAAACGACCTAGAATCGATGTTTTGATGATTTCGGTAGGTTCGTATGATATTTTTGGACTTTGTGATTTTACGCACTTTTGATTGGGGTCCGGGGTGACCTAAGCGCATTTCGGCGCAATTTGTGAAAAATTGCGAAAATGAGTTTTCAAGTTGAAAGTCATGAGTTTTGATGATCGATTCTTGTCATTTGATGTTATTTTGATGATTTAAGGTATCGAGTAAGTTTTTAGGATGTTATTACACTTGTGTGCATGTTTGGTTTAGAACCCGAGGGGCTCAGGTGAGTTTTGAATTTGTTACAGATGAGTTTGGATGGTTTAAAGACTACTATTGCATCTCTTGTTACTGGTGTATGTTGTAGATCTCACAATTGCGAGGCCTGGCTCGCATTTGCGAACAAGAGTTCGCAATTGCGAGGTCTGGCTCGCATTTGCGAGTAGGGGCTCGGGCTGGGTGACCTTGCATTTGCAAGGAAAAGGTTTGCTTTTGCGAACTATCTGAGGCCGCTTTTGCGAATATTTGGTCGCATTTGTGACCACTGGCAACAAAGGTCATCTTCTCATTTGCGAAGCTTTTGGGCGCAATTTCAATGAGGGAACCTTCACATTTGCAATCAAATTGTCGCATTTGCGACTTCCGGGCATCTGATACACTAATCACATTCGCGAGCCATATGTCGCATTTGTGAACAAGAGTTCGCAAATGCGGCACCTGTAGCGGGGTGAAAGAGTGGGAAACGGGACTTAGCTCATTTTACACCATTTTCAACCATAAATACTTTAAAGGCAATTTTTGAAGAACATATTCTTCCTAAATTCATTGGTAAGCAACTCTAATCCACTTTCTTTCAATTCCCATTACTTTTTATGAGTTTTTAACATCAAATCTAGCATTTTCATGGTAGAAATTAGGGATTTAAGTAGAATTTAGGGATTTTGCAAAATTGAGGCTGAATTTTGAAATAAATCACATAATCGGGCTCGGGGGTGAATGGGTAATCGAATTTTTTGTCCGGATCTCGGATTTTGACCAAGTAGGCATGGGTTGACTTTTGTTTACCTTTTCAATTTCATCAAAGATTGAACCATTTTCATCAATGGGTAGTTTTCAAAGTTTATTTTGAATTGTTTGAACGATAATTGACTAGTTTTGGTTGGTTTGGAGGCTTCTTCTGTGATGACCCGATAGGTCATCTAGAGATTTAAATCTTAATTTTGTGTTTCAAAACCTCAAAAGGCTTTTTTTAGCCCCTCTCTATTTGCGTGCACAGTCCGTGCCTTTTTCTGGAAAATTTTTATGTAAAAAATTGATTAAAACGTGAATTCGTGCCTTAAAAACCCATTTGAGTTGACTTCGGTCAATATTTTAAATGAACGGACCCGAGACTTAGCTCATTTTACACCATTTCTCAATCCTAAACACTCTAGTGGAGATTTTGAAGAACATTTTCTTGCCAAATTCATTGGTAAGTAACACTAATCCAGTTTATTTCAATTTTTCACTACTTTTCTGTAACACCCCGGAAACATTTGAAGTATTTCAGTGTAAAGCCCCGTAAATTTCGCAAATGAATTCAAGATTTCGTGGTGCCGAAGTAGGCTTACGTGTTTGAGGATTGTATAAATTCAAGGTTTTGGGTTGAACAGTGCGCCGGAGAGTAAAAGAAAATTTTTGGCAAAAGAAGGCGTTTCTGCGGCCCACTATGCAGTCGCAGAATTACTCTGCGGACAGCATAATGGCCATTGAGTGAGGACCAAATGGGCAGGCTTGGATGCCATTATGCGATCGACTATGCGACCGCAGAACTGTTCTGTGGTTCATTATGCGACCGTAGAATAGGTCTGCGGGTCGCATAGTGACCGTAAACCAGGTCAGTTTCTTTCCAGTTTTGGACCCCAATTTCGCGGTCAGTTCGCGGTCCGCATAACCATTATACGGTCGTATATGCGACCGCAGACCCTGTTCCGGAGCTTTATTTTTGAATTTTTACAGCCCGACCTAACTTCGTTAAATACACGCAAATGGTCATTTTCGAGCAAATATTCTGATGTTTTAGAGAGAAGGGAGAGTGTTTTAGAGAGAGAGAAAACCCTAGGCTAATTATTCATCAAGTTTTTGTCAAATCTTGGAAGATTAACAAGGAAAACCCACAAGTTCTTCATCTAAGAGGTAAGGTTCCATACCCTAGTTTTCAATTTCGAATTTGGGTAGAAGATGGTTAATTAAGAGTATGATTCTTGGGTATGAGAGTATTATTTATACATGCATGTACCAATAAGATTTTTGGGAAGATTGCTGAGCTTAAATAAGTAAGGATTAGGTTGTGTAGTGAAGGAAATCTTGTAGAAGAACCTTGTGGTTAATTTTGCACATCTAGTGTTTGATAAAATGCTCAAATGAGCTGAGAGCATGAATATCTTCCTAATTATGGTTCAATTTTATTATGTCTCAAAATAGATTGGGATTGCTAGAAGTTTTAAAACGTTGTAGTAATTTAAGGAAAGCTCAATTGAGGTATGTTGGCTAAACTTTCTTTCTTAGAATCGAATTCCATAATGTTCCCGTGAGTTTCAAAGTATGGGTTGCGTATTAAAATGTTGTGGCTTTGAATCGTATTTCAAATGAAAGCTAGTATGACAAATCGTTGAGAAAATCTCAATATTCGTAAGACTCTTAATTGCTCATATATGTACCTAAAGTCTTGATTGGAAATATCTTATTGTTGATAACCTATAAAGATGGTTGAAAATAAAATAATTGAATTAGTGATATAGTGTGTGGCTAACGTGCCAAGAATCTAAGTTATGACTGTGGCTAGTAGTGCAAATGATTTGAGAGAATGCGATAAAGAATATGAAATGAGCCTCGACTCGATTTTTTAAAAACGATTTTGAAAATAGAACTGCCTAAAGGCTTTTGTACTCAATTCATGCCCATAAGTGGCTGCTTTAACTAATGCTTTACTTTATAAATATATCAGTGTGATTCGAGTTCTTACATACTCATGTGTTGAAATTATATATTGTCATTTATGGAAAGGAGTATTTCAAGAATAAATGATGTATTGATTGTTTATGATTTTGATGTGTGTTTCTATTGCTGGTTGGTATGCCCCATTCTTTGGGAAGAAACCATTTGTGTTTAAAGTTCCCATTTTAAATGAATTTGAAGTATATGATTTCTGAAATATTCTATATGCTGATATTTGATGGTGATCTTTGAAATTGAAAGAGGTTAAATTGTGGAATATGAAATACGGCCATTGTGCCAGGAATAAAGAATCTTGTGAATGGCCAAATGAGCCAAGGAAATATTGTTGTTGTGAGTGACTGAAAATACTAATGAGGATTTATACAATGTGAAAGAGGTTGAGGTGAGTACAATTGTATTTATGTTAACTTTTGTGTGCAAATCAAATCAAAAATATTTTTGGGAGCATCATTAGCAAAACCGAGGAAGTGTGGGTCATAAGGCCCACACCTGAAACTACTCGTACCAGTGTATGGGTGGATTGTGATTATTCCCCTTATTTGTGATGAAGTTGAAACATTGGTAAAATTGTGATTATTCCCCTTAATTGGGATAAAACTGGTAACAATTGTGGATTGGAAAATTCGACCCACACGACATATGTGGGAAGACGGCCTAGCTGATCGGGTGGAGATCGGACATCGTGTTGTGCACATGGTGGTACTACTCTTGGTAACAACTTTCTTTCACATCACTTGTCAAACCACATTATTCGTGGGGAGATGACTTAGCCGATCGGGCGTGATCGGACTCCGTGCTAACAAAGATGGTGGTATATCGGTGCTAATGACCTCCCAACCAAATATTGTATATGAAGTTCGTATTTTTAATATTATTATGTTTTAAACTGGACATTTGGATATTATGGATTGTGACTTGCTGTTTTTTATGTGTTGCCTTTTCTTATATGGGCATTCTATTTTGAAAGAGGTTTTTTAGCTATACATACTAGTGCTATTCGACAGTACTAACGTCCCTTTTGCCAGGGGCGTTGCATCTTTAATGGATGCAGGTGGTCCTACATCAGGCGGCATTGATCAGTGATAGCAGTGCACTCTTTTCAGTTGATTTGGGGAGCCCCACTTCATTTCGGGGTCATGTATCTTTTTTTTCTCATGTACTGTGTTTTGAGGTATAGCCGGCACCTTGTTACCGGCATTTCTATATTACTCTTCTATTGTACTTAGAGGCTCCATAGACAGGTTGTGGGTTGTGGTTGATGTTGGGAGTTGAACTAAAAATATTGGTATTTGGAAATCATGTTTTTTATTAATTCTATAAACTCGTAATATTTTGAAAATTATGAATGAAGCTGCTAATAGGAATGAAATGGAAGTTATTAATGAAATCTTTTTAGTGTTTGATTAATGGAGTAAATATCCTTTTTATTCATGGATGAGTTTGGGTAGAAGAAAATCTAACAGGCTTGCTCGGCACGGTTCTCTTAGTTGGGTGCCGGTCGCACTCCCCGAGTTTGGGACGTGACATTTTCATGAGCTTTTATCAAATTTAGGATTTTCATGGTAGAAATTAGGGATTTAAGTAGAATTTAGAGATTTTGCAAAATTGAGATTTAGACCTCAAATTGAGGTCAGATTTCGAAATAAATTACAGAACTGAGCTTATGGGTGAATGGATAATCGAATTTTTATTCGAATCTCGGATTTTGACAAAGCAAGATCGGGGTTGACTTTTTTAATTTCATAAAAGATTGAACTTTTTTCATCAATGGGTAGTTTCTAAAGCTTATTTTGAATTATTTGAACGATAATTGGCTAGATTCGGTTGGTTGATAGGCTTGTTCGAAAGGCAGGGCCGTAGTTGGTTGATTGATTTGGTTGTGGAGTGAAGTAAGTGTCATGTCTAACATTTATTTGAGAAAATTAGGACTTGTTGGTGTATTTGTTATGTGATTTATGTGAAACAACGGTGTATATGCGAGGTGACGAGTGTATATGCACCATCTTTGGTTAAAGCAGGCGGGTTGGAGTATTTACTTAATGTTTTCAATTATTTAAGGCCATTATTTAATCCATGTTATTATTTGTTAAATGCTTTAAAGGTTACTTGCCCTTACTTGTTAAATTCTTGCCTCTACTAATTGTTTCTATGTATCTGTGGCTTTATTTATCGACTGTCTTCACTTGGTTATTGACTTGTGTGTTATTAGATAGTTTCTTTTACCTGCTTTAAATCCTTAATTGTGTAATTATTTTATTGCATTTATTTTGAATTACGCCGTAGTTGTTGTGAATGTTCATTATAATATTATTGTTTGGGATCGAGTTGCACATCGCAACGGTTATTGGTATTATTGAGTAGGATCGGGTTGGACGCTGCAATGGATGTTGGTATTATTGTGTGAGATTGGGTTGGACGCCGCAACAGATATTGGTCTTAGTGTTTGGGATCGGGTTGCATGCCGCAATGCTATTTATATATATTTGTGGATCGGGTTGCACGCCATAATGGAGGAGACTTGTTATTGATGTGTTGTAACTGCTAGATGTTGTAGAATTTATTCCGGTACTTTGATATGAGAGTTGAGAACATGATATTTTGGGGCCCTTTGGTAGTTGACTTTCGGTTCCATTTATATGAGTTTACTACTTTATTTATATTACAGTATTTTGTTATTATTATCCGTCCAGATTTATTGTGAGTGTCTTGTCATAGACTTGTCACTACTTCGTCTAGGTTATACTCGACACCTACATAGTACATGGAGTTGGTGTAATCAAGCTACACTTCTGCACTTCTTGTGCAGATATCTATGTTGGTCCCAGCGGCTTGTGGAGGAGTTGTTGCTCGGATCAACTTACAGTAGGAGACTTGAGGTAAAGCTGCTGGGTTTAGAGTCCTTGAAGTCCCCTTCCATCTTATCTTTATTGTTTACTTTTAATTCAAACAGTTGTATTTTATTCAGACTTTATTTGTAGAACTCTAGTTGCTCATGTACTTGTGACACCAGATATCTGGGATTAGTCTAGACCGTGGTATAATACGGATTAATCTTATGTAATTCAGTTTTGCTAATCGTTAATTGTTATTGTTGTATTGTTTTAAATTCTAAAAATGGATAATTTAATTTGCTAATGTTGGCTTGCCCAGCAAGTGGATGTTAGGCACCATCACGACCCCAGGGTTAAAATTTTGGGTCGTGAAATCACTTCACATATACATTGCTCCTAATATGTAGCAATTAAGCAAATAAGGTCAAATACTAAGTGTTATTTCCTCAACCAAGATTAGGTAAGATACTTTTTTCAAGCCAAATCAAACCTCCGAAACCGCCTTTCCTTTCAAAATCACCTCCAATCGGCTTGAATCTAGCTAAAATTTACTTAATAATGTTTAATAAGGTTATTTGCATCAAGTTCAAACAATAAAGCTTCATTCTTTCATAAATTCTTTATAAGTCAATCGGGCCCACATGGTCAAAACCCATTTCAAGTTGTAGATCCCGAATACTATAACCCTACGAGTACAAATATGTGATTAAATTCCTCAATTGTGACCAAATCGACCCTCAAATCCCCAAATTATACTCTCTTAAAGTGTAGATACAAATTCTGAATATCTCTTTAAGATTATTTGTTCTAAGTTTATAAATCCATGGGGAATCAAGTCATATAATCAAATTCAAGTAGAAATTACTTACCCCAAAGTAGTATTGAAAATATCCTAAAAGATAACCTCTTTCCGTGATCCAAAACTCAAAATAATGAAAAAAGAGCAAACTCTTGGTATATAGGAAGTCTGCCAGGGCCTACCTTCTGTGCCCTATAAGCTCGCATCTTCCAGCACGCTTCTGCGAGTTCCACTTACTTACACGATCATTGCATATGCTGCTCCACATGTGCATAAATCCTCTGACCAACCCCTATCTCGCAAGTGCACAAAGTCTATGTAGGTGCAAATTCGCACCTATGCTCCAGCTCTGCAGGGCCATGACAATTCCACATATGCGAACCTACCATCACAGGTGCAACTTTCACCTGCGCACCTTCTTCTGCAAGTGCGCTGCACCAGAACTAGTTGTGCTAAGCAACCACAAAATGGTCTGGAACCATCCCGAAACACACTCGGGACTCTGGGGGCCCCATCGAATCACACTAACAAGTCTAAATACCTAATGCAAACCTTTCCAAAGATCCATTTTCTTAACTTCTAAACTTTTCAACTTCTTCGAACATGTCCGAACCACACTTAGACATTACGGATCACAACTAAACTTTGCTCACAAGTTCCAATCAATTAATTGAGCCTATCCAAAGTCCCTAAATACCAATCTAAACCCGATAACATCAATGTCAACTACCGATCAAACCTACGAACTCTTCAGTTCTTCAAATTGCCAACTTTCGACAAATAGAGTCAAAACCTTTTAGGAAACTCCAAGTACGAACATACACCTAAGTCTAACATTACCATACAACCTAGTGGAAAATAAGAATCACACATCTGAGGTACTTTACTCAAAAGTCAAATATAGGTCAATTCTTATAGTTCAAGCTTCCAAAAATAAAACGAAGTGTTCCAATCACTCTCGAACCTTCCCGAAACCCAAGAAGCCATCCCCACAAGTCATCACATATCAATTACACATACGAGAAGCATCAAATAAAGGATTGGGGTTTTAATACTCAAAATAACTGATCGGATCGTTACATTCTCCACCTCTAAAACAAAAATTTATCCTCAAATGGGTTTAGAATCATACCTGGAGTGCCAAAAATGAGGACATTTGCTATGAATATCATGCTATATTTCCCAAGTCACTTCCTCGACCAGTTGACCTCTCAACTGAACCTTCACTGATGCAATCTCTTTCGACCTCAAGTTTCGAACCTACTTATTCAAAATGGCCACTGGCTCTTCTTCATATTCTAAATTCTCATCCAACTAAATTGTACTAAACTCTAACATATGTGACTTGTCTTTATTGTACTTTCACAGCAGGGAAACATGAAACACCGGATGAACTCCCATCAAGCTATATGGAAAAGCAAACATGTAATCCACCTTGCCAACTTTCTCCAAACCCTCAAATGGGTCAATATACATAGGGATAAACTTGCATTTCTTCCAAAATCCCATCACGCCCTTTATAGGCGAAACTCTAATAAGAATCTTCTCACCCTCTATGTAATCCACATCACCAACCTTCCTATCAACATAACTCTTATATCTGAACTACGTTGTACGAAGCCACTCCTGAATCATTTCACCTTCTCCAAAGTATCACGAACCAAGTCTGTACCCAACAACCTAGCTTGAGCAGGCTCGAATCAACCAATTGGAAAATGACACCGCCTCCCATATAAAGCTTTATACAGAGCCATCCCACTGGCCTTCGAAATCAATAACACAGGTTCTCAACATATCCTCAAGGATCTATATGGTCTACTCCACCCGCATGCCAAACTCTTATTGAACAGTTCTCCTAAAATAGATGTGAAACGAGTGCCTCTATTCGAGATGATAAAAGCAAGCATGCTATGCAAATGGGTACTCTCTCTAATGAAGATCTGAGCCAACTTCTCAGAAGTGTAAGAAGACATCACCAGAATGAAATGCGTAGATTTGCTAAATCTATCCACAATGACCCGAACAACGTCAATGGTCCTCAAGGTCCATGGAAACCCTACCACAAAGCCCATAGTAATACACTCCTACTTTCCCTCTGGTATAACCAATCTTTGAGTTAACCCACCTAGTTTTTGATTCTCATACATAACCAATTGACTATTCAAAAACCGAAAACATGATTTACAATGTCATTTTTCATCCTTTACCATCAATAATGCTGCTTTAAATCCCGATGCATCTTTGTAGCACCTGGGTGAATCAAATTTCTTGAACTATGAGCCTCCTCAAGAATCAACTCCCTTAATTTATCCACATTAGTAACACAAACACGACCATCAAGTTGCAATACACCATCATCTCCAATGGTCACCTCCTTAGCACCACCTCGCAACACCATGTCCTTAAGGATATGAAAATGGGGATCACCACACTAACGAGCCTTCATGCGCTCAAAAAGGGATGACTATGCAACAACACATGCAACAACTCTACTAGGCTCAGAAATATCCAATCTCACAAATCTATTGGCCAAGGCCTAAACATCCATAGCCAAAGACCTCTCATCAAATAGGATAATACCAAACCCACATGCTCTCAGCCTTCCTGTAATAGCCTGGCTTGTTGTTTTATATATTTGAGCCTTATTTCCCCTATTTGATACTCGTTGTATGCTGTTTGTTATTTTATGACTTGCGAAGGTGGTTTGTTTTGTTTCGGGAAGGTTTGAGAGTGAATTGAGACACTTAGTCTCATTTTGGAAGCTTAAGTTATAAGAGTTAACTAAGATTTGATTTTTATATAAACAACATCATATTGGTATTTTGATAGTTCCAATAGGTTCATATGATAATTTTGAACTTAGGCGTATCTTTAGATTTGGATTTGGAGGTTCCTAGGATGTTTTAGCTCTATTTGCCGAAAGTTGGCAATTTAAAGGATTGGAGACTTCCTAAGTTTGACCGGAGTTGACTTTGATGATATCAAATTTGGATTGTTGTTTTGGAACTTGGAATAGGTTCTTTTTGTCATTTGAAAATATTGTGCAAAGTTTATATGTAATCTGGATTGGTCAGGCTTGAATCAAATGCTTGGTTGGAAGTTGGGATTTCTTAAACTTAAGAGAAGTTCAAATTATGTTTTGATCTTTGATTCATCGATGTAATGTTATCGTATGTATTTGGAGGCTTTGAATAGGTCCGTATAGTGTTTATGGACTTATTGGTATGATTAGATTGGGTCTTGGTTGGCTCGGATGAGTTTCGAACCACCCGGAGCAAGTTTGGAATTGGTTGATTTTGCTGGTGTCTGGTGTTCGTCGCATTCACGAGAGGATCCTTGTCTTTTTTATGAAGGATTTGGTACTAGGGAGGATTTCTTCTTCACATTCATGCCTGGATGGTTGCGTTTGTGATGGCTGGTGGTTTGGTTCTTCGTGTTCGCGCCAGGAGACCGCGTTTGCGATGAAATGTGAGAACTGGGGGCTTTGGCCTTCACGTTCGTGATGGCTATGTCGCATTTTCAACAGATGAAGATTTTATATTTCGCGAAAGCGAGGCTTAGGCCGCGATCCTCGATGGAAAAGCTGGGAAGACTACTTAAGATGTGATTTCAGAACTTTTACCCAATCTTTCATATTTTCAGCCCTAGACCTCGGATTTTTGGAGATTTTTAAGGAGACTTTCACCCGCTACATGGAGGTAAGGATTTCTACACTAGTTTTGATAATATATCTTATTTTCCCATGGATAATTACACATAGACTATTGTGTTTGAAAGAGAAATTTGGGGATTTTGTCTATATATTTTGAGAGAGTAAATTGGGGATTTGTAATCGGTTTTGGAATCTAATCATATATTTGGACTAGTAGAGTTATGGAGTCATATTATAATGATTTGGCCAGTTTTGATTAATTTTTATCTATCGGGTGGAGGTAAGTCTCTTGGCTAATCTTGTTAAGATGGAGACCACCTAGGATTGACTTTATTGCTATGTATTTAAGGTATTGGGGTGGTGTATATGCGGGGTGGTGAGTGCATATGCATGTATTAAGTTTATATTATGTCCAGCATAGAATTGAGATACTTTATGCCTTGTTTGATTATGTGCTCATCTTAAGTCATGATTTGTTTGGTTTATATGACTATGTTTCTCTCTTATTCATGTTACAAATCATGCCTAGGCTTATGATTATTTATGAAGGAATGAGAGCCTATTCTTGACATGTTGAATTGTTTGAATCATCCGTAGTCATATATAAATTCCATTTGAACATATCCGTATGATTATTATTAAGTCCTTGTGCATCTTTTATCTATAATTCTATACATATGCATACATATTACATTTGGATACTTATTTTGGACTAATATTGTGACACAAGAGGTAAGGTCGTGCAGATGAAATACAACTACGGCACACAGGACATGATGAATTTGGATATTTGATTATGAGTGAGCTATCTATCTCCTTTTTGTGCTTGGATCAGGTGATAACCCATATTACTTTGGACCATGTGAGCGTGGTTGATACATGAATTTTGTATAGGGTTTGGTGATACATGGATTGTGTGTCATGGTACATGGATCTTTATCGGTTATGTTGAGTGATAGAGTCTTGAGCATGCATAAACTACCCCAACTCATTTAGAAGCATTCGTATTAATGATAACTGTTGCATTTCACCTATATATGCTAGTTGGGAGCCTCAACTCCATTTATTGAAGCATGCCATCTTTAAATACCGTATATGAGCAGCGCACTGATCATCTCTTGAATTGGAAAATTCATGCTTTATATATTTCGAATGTCTTACATATTTGATATCTGTTGTTCATGAGATTAATTATTGTTCAGACCTGAGTTCTGTTATTTAATTTATATCTGTGTTGCAAGTATCCAGATGCATATAGCCTCGCCACTACTTATTCGAGGTTGGACTTGATACTTACTTAGTACCAATTGTGTGTACTAATACTATGCTTATGTACATCCTTTTGATATAGATCCTCAGGTGGGTACTAGCAGAGCTTCTCCTTGAGCCTGGGTGGTCAAGGAGAGGCTCACACACTTAGGGTCAGCTACACTCCATGGATTTATTTAACATTTCTCGTCTCCCTGTCTTTTATTATTTCCTATCTATTTGGTTATCTCGGACAATATTGATCAAGTATTCAAACTTATATTTGTTTGGTTGTTGCTCATGTATTTGTGCGACTTTGTCCTTGGTAGTTATACTATTTTGGTCGTGTTCGGACCATGTGATGATTGTATCAGCTGTTATGCTCTTTTGCGACTATTTATGTCTTTATTTATGTTATGACTCTATTAGCTAAAAGAATCTTTACCATTTTTTGTGGATTGTGGGTTGGCTTGCTTAGCTAGTATGGCTAGATGCTATCACAACCTAAGGTGGGATTTTGGGTCGTAACACTTCCTACTCAAGGCATCAACTACCATTTGACTTACCCATGTGAAACAAGATAGTGATATCATAATCCTTCAACATCTCTAACCACCTTTGCTACCTCAAATGCAAATCTTTCTGCTTGAACATATAATTAAGACTTCGATGATTAGTGTAGACCTTCTGTTAATCAAATGAATGAATGTTGCTGAAGCATTAGTCAAACTAAAAATAATCTTTGAGAACACTTTGGCACCCTGAAGAAGATCAAATAAATTGTCAATGCGAGGCAATGGATACTTATTATTGATAGTAACCTTGTCCAACCGCCTATATTTAATGCACATCATCATAGAACCATCTTCGTCTTCATAAACAACATCGATGCGCCCCAAGGAGACACACTCGATCTATTGAATCCCTTATCAAGCAACTCTTACAATCGCTTCTTCAACTTGTTCAACTCGACTAGAGCCATGTGATATGGTGGAATAGATATGGGATGCGTGCCCGGTACCAAGTCAATACCAAAATCAATATCCCCATCGGGTGGAATACCTTGTAAGTTCGTACATCTCTAGAAACTCCCTAACTAGCGATACCAAATCCTTGGAAGAAACTCTACACTAGAATCCCAAATAAAAGCCAAGTATGCTAGACATCCCTTCTCAACCATACACTAAGTCTTCATAAATGAAATCACCCTACCTATGGAATTACCAAGAGGCCCTCTCGATTATAATTTAGGCAATCCTAGCATAGCCAAAGTTACGGTCTTGGCGTGACAATCTAAGATAGTATGATACAGGGACAACCAATCAATTCCAAGAGTTGCCTCAAAATCAACCATGTCCAATAGTAATAGATCTACCATAGTATCATACCCACCAATATTAACTACATAGGACTGATAAACACGATCCACTATAATAGAATTTCAAACAGGTGTAGATACATAAACAATAATATCTAAAGAATCACAAGGCATATCCAAATATGATGCAAATTAAGATGACACATACAAATAAGTAGTACCTGTATCAAACAATAGTGATTTTTCTCTATGACAAACTGAGACAATACTTCAAATTATTGCATAAGATACAACTGCATCAGGCCTACAAGGTAAATCATAATAACGATCCTGGCCTCTACCTCTAGGATGTCCTATCCCTGCCTAACATTCACCTCAAGCTGGCTGTGTAGGTGGTGTAGTAACTGGTGTTGGAATCATCAACTGGGTACCCTACTAGGCTGCACCCACCCTCATCCTAGGACAATCTCTCCTTATGTACCTCAAATCCCCACACTCGAATCAATCTCTCTATTGACGTGGCTGCTGGGATTGAACCTGCCCCAAATAATTGGATTAACCGTTGTAAGATCCGTGACCTAAAGATGCACTGTAAGAATCACGTGCATGAGGTGCACTAAATGATGACTATTTGGACGAGTACTCTGAAACCCATTGCCAGCTGGAGCACTGTGTGTAAGGCTCCATTAAAATTTCCTAATGATTTAAGATTTTAAGGTGCGCCAACGGTATTTGGGAATAACGTGTTCAAGTATTAAAGGAGACCCATGGGATAGAACCACATTATGTTTTAATGAAAAATATATGTTTAAGGTGTTTTGGAACATACTAAGGAGTTTTGTGAATGGCAAGAATTCGTGTGGAACAAGTTGGATACATTAAGTGGAAAGGATGTCTTAATTAGCATAAGATCCTATTTCAAATGCATGATGCTACCAAACTATAACTACTTATGAGGTGATCTACCTATCAAATTAAATCCCTTTTAGTCTTGTTTCTAACTCTTCAAACCGTTCATCATTTGGACACCCTTACAAGAAGTTATGACTAAATTCCCAAAGGATGGAAGAATGTGACCGTGCTATATGCCTCGCGGCGCAATGTCTGTAGTGTTGTAGACCGTGCTATATGCCTCGCGGTGCAAGGTCTGTTGCATGGTATACCGTGCTATATAACTCACGGTGCAAGATCTATATCATGGTAGACCATGTTACAGAGCTCGCGAAACCTGGTCTGTAGCTCGCTACAGACCGTGCCTAGCCTGGTCTGTAGCCCGGACTGGATTTTTTAGGGTCCGTTTTTCTAATTTCATAACCCGATCCTAGTTCCTATAATACGATCTTAGGGTCATTTTGGATGGATAATCTGATATTTTTAGAGAAGGGAAAGTTCCCTAGAGTGAGAGGAGGAATTCCTAAGCCCTTGTTCATCAAATCTTGCTCAAGCCTTGAAATCTAACAAGAAATCCCTCAAGTTCTTCATCTAAGAGGTAAGATTCCATACCCTAGTTTTCAATTTCAAATTTGGGTAGAAGATCGTTGATCAAGAGTATGATTCATGGGTGTAAGAGTATTATTTATACATGCATCTACCAATAAGGTTTGTGGGAAGATTGTTGAGCTCAAATAAGTAAAGATTGGGTTGTGAAATAAAGGAAATCTTGTAGAAGAACCTTGTAGTCAAATTTGCACACCTACTGTTTGATAAAAACCTCAAATAAGCTGAACCCACGAATATCTTCCTAATTATTGTTCAATTTTGTTATAATTCTAAATAGAATGGGATTGCCAGGATTTTCGAAATATTGTAGTAATTTAAGAAAATCACAAAGCAAGGTATGTTTGCTAAACTCTTCTTTGAGAATTGAACCCCCCTCCCCTCCCCCCTCCCCAATTACTCTTGTAAGTTCCAAGATGTTTATTATAAATCGAGTATTCCGAATAGGTTTTGTGACAAAGATATATGCTCAATTCGTGTTTCAAATGCTCTTATCATGTTGTATTATAAATTGAGGATGTGTTCCAAACTATGGATTGTGTATCTACATGTTATAATTCCAAGTCGTGATTCATGTGAAAGTTATTATGCCAAATTGTGTAGAGAATGTGATTGGGATTATACCTCCACCCGCATATATTAGGGTGAGGTGGCAGGGCCGCTTTGTGTAGGATTTTGGTATTGTTGTTACACCACCACCCGCATACATATACATATATATTTGGGGTGAGGTGGCAAGGATTCTTTGTGTAGGTATTGGTATCGTTGATGCATTTTCACCCGCATATATTGGGGTGAGGCGGCATGGCCACTTTGTGTAGCTTTTTGGTGCTGTGGTTATACATCCACCCGCATACATTGGGGTGAGGCGGCAGGACCACTTGAGTAGAGTTGTGGTATTGTACTTACACCTCCACCTGCATACATTAGAGTGAGGCGGCGGGGCCGCTTTATGTAAAGATAGTTATAGAGGATCTCATATTAAATTCTATAAATGCTATTGAAAGGTCTTGATAAGCTTGTTTTGGCTTTAACGACTATCTACGCTATTCTATTGTCGCCCTGATTCATCATATTCAAATTGTACTTTCGAGTTCTTAAATTGGTGTTTGATTTTCATACTAGTACTATTCGACATGTACTAACGTCCATTTTGTCTGGGGCGCTGCATCTTTAATGGATGCAGACGGTTCCACAATGGAGGATATTGACTAGTTATAGCGGTGCTCATTCTTCCCAGCTGACTTGGTGAGCCCCATCTCATTCTGGGGTTGTGCATCATTTGTTTCGTATGTGTTATCGTATTTTGAGGTATAGCTGGAGCCTTATTTCCGGCACTATCATTGTACTCTTTGGTATCTTTAGAGGCTCTGTAGACTTAGTGTGGGTTGTATATGGGTGTTGGGAAGGTTAAACAAGTTGTGTTATGATTAAATCACTTGTTCCACTTTGAACCATGAAGGTGTGTGTGTGTTTTGAGACTTATTAAGTGAAGTAACTAATGGTAATGAATTTGGTATTGTCTACATGATCTCCTTGTTGGTTAATTAACGAAGTTATGTATACTCTTAAAATAATGGGTGAGTTTGGTAGAAAGTATTCAATAGGCTTGCTTGATCGGGTTTACTCGGTTGAGCGCCGGTCACGCTCAATGATTTTGGGGCATGACTCTATGTGAAGTCTGAGGTGCTGACTCAACTGGCCTACTAGAATTGCCGCTAATATGGTAACTCTTGCCTTTAGAGTAGGTACCACCAAATCCTCCAATATCACGAGGCTTCTTGGCCTCTACCTCTCCTGCCTATGGATATGGTCCAATCTCCCATCAATCTGTATCACCTGATGAAAGGTAGTTTCAGTCTCAACCTTTCGTGTCATCCCAAACCTAAGACTATAACTGACTCCCTGAATGAACCTCCAAACTCTCTCCTTCTCAATAAGAATCAAGAAAGTTGCATGGCATGACAACTCTGTGAGCTTCATCTCATACTGAGTAATTGTCATGCCATCCCACTACAAATGCTCAAATTGGTTGCACAACTCATATCTTCTGGTGAATGGAATGAACTTCTCTAAGAAGAGATTTGAAACTGAGCCCATATGAGAGAAAGTGACCCTGTTGGTATACCATGCTCATAAGTCCGTCACCACCTCTTGGTTGGCTCCTTTAACTAAAAACGTAGTGAAATCAACAACATCAGACTCCATTGGTCCCAAATTACATATAATCTCATAACATCTATCCAAGAACTCCTAAGCATCAATTGTGGTTTCACAATCAAAACATGGTGGATCTATCTTGTGGAAATGATCCATCCTTTTCTTCTCCTCAATTGACATAGCAGGTAAACTCTCAGGTCGAACTGTAGCAACAGGCTGAACCGCTCCAACTGGTGGAACAACTAGAACTCGTAGAGTTTGAAATATAGCAGTAGCCTACTCCAGAGTGTGAATAGCTAGGGTCTATGCACTCCCTCCAGTTTGAGAAAGATAGAACTATAGGAATCATACAAGCATGTGCCACACTATCAAAATAGCTCAAGATCCGGACCATAAGGTCCTGATGCATAGGTGTAGCAATAAAAACCTCGGGATCCTGAGCTGGACCCAGTGGAACAATATGAGCCGGAGCTTGATCCACTATTGGAGCTACATATGGCTCCTTAGAAACTGATCTAGCACGAGAATGAGTGGCTTCATGTACTCCATCTTTCACCGGTCTAGCCGTACGTGCTTTGGACTGAACTCCAGCCTTGCCCCAGCCCCTACCTCTCCTGGCTCTTGCCTGGGATGCTTGATCCTACCCAACTATTGTGAATGAATGTATTTTCACCATGTATGAGAGAATAGAATAGTAAAAATGAGATATAGTCGCACAATAGAGAAGAAAGAAAGTGAAGCTTCCTAATTGTCCCATATCCTCTTGAAGATAAGTACAGATGTCTCCGTACTACCACTCAAGACTCTATTAGACATGCTCATGACCCATAGAACCCATCAACCTAGAGCTCTAATACCAACTTTGTCACGACCCAAAATCTCACCAACGATTGTGATGTCACCTAACCTCCAAGACTAGGTAAGCCACATAAATCAAATCAAACATAGAAAAATATAAATTAAATGAGATAGTATAAATAGAAAGATAAATCTTCTAAACATTAGAAAGCAAAAAAGATACTACAACATCAAATCCCCCAAAACCTGGTAGTACGGAGTTATGAGCTCTAAAGTAGGATACAACTGAACCTCTCAATAATATAAATACTATCTGAAATAATAATAAGAGTATGACAATAGGGGAGAGGGGACTCCAAAGGGGTTTGGAGCAATCATGCAACACTACCTCGAGTCTCCTCTGACAGTGATAAACACTCTCCTTAAGTATGATCTTTGCCCCCCATAAGCTCGCATCTGCGAGCTTGCTTCTAAACTCAAAAGCTTGCATCTGCAAGTTTCACTTACTCGGACAATCTTTGCATCTACGATGCATCTGTAGCTCCATAAGTGCAACGATAGTAGCGCAGGGGCGCAAATCCTTTGACCAGACTTCATCTCGCAGGTGCCCAAAGTCTTCGTAGGTGTGACTTTGCACTTGCACTCCAACTCCGCAGAAGCGACCATCCATATAACCATGCCAATTGCGTAGATGGGGACCAACCATCGCAGGTGCGACTTCCCACCTACGCACCTTCTTCCGCAGGTGCGATGCACCAGAATCACTTGTGCCAACCAACCCCCAAACCTATCCAAACACTCGTAACACTACAAATAACATAGAAATCAAGAATCAAAGACTAAAATCCATTTCCTTAACTTCCAAACATTCCAACTTTGCCGAACATGTTGGAACCGTACTTAGACATTCTGGATCACAACCAAACTTTGAAAACAAGTTCCAATCAACTAAATGAGCTTATTCAAAGTCCCAAAATACCAATTGGAACCAATAACATCCAAGTCAATTATCGATCAAGCCTACGAACTCTCTAATTTGAACAATTCTTCAAACTGCTAACTTTTGACAAATAGATCCAAAACCTTCAAGGAACCTCCAAATTTAAATTCGAACATACGCCTAAGTCCAAATTAACCATACGAACCTATTGGAACCATCAGATCACTAATCTGAGGTCATTTGCTAAAAAGTCAAACATAGGTCAACTCTTACAACTTGAGTTTTAACAATAATACTAAGTGTTCCAATCACTCTCGAACCTTCCCAAAACCAAACCAGTTATCCTTGTGTCACAGACCAAAATCCTACCAGAGGTCGTGATGGCACCTAACCACCAAAACTAGGTAAGCCAATCATACTAATAACATTCAATCATTAAAACATGATATATTAAATTTGAATCATCATAAATAGTGGAATAAGTAATCAACATAAACCAAAATGGAAAAACACAATACCAACTCCAAAAACCAGGTAGTACAGTGTCATGAACTCTAAGCCGAATACATAAAGAGTCTCAAAAGTACAATAGTGTCTGAAAGTAATAGATCAATATGAAATAGGTGAAGGGGACTCCAAGGGTTTGCGATGGTCATGCAGCTCTACCTTGAATCCTCTTGATCGACAACATGCTCAGTCATGAGGTCCGCTACCTCCAACACCCGATTCTTCACCAAAATATGCAGAAGTATAGTAAAAGTATGGGACAACGTGTATTTAGTAAGTATTAAGACTAACATCGATGAAGTAGTGACGAGGTTCATGTATTGTGATACTCACCAAATTAAGAACCTGTGCAATATACATAATAACTTGCAACAAGATTATAACAAGATGCATCATCATCAACTCAATAATATGAGGTATCAGTTCAACACAAGTAAAATCAATCTCGACAATCGAATCATCAGTCAATAACATAGGCATAATGCACAACATGCATAGAGGATTCACATGCATGGGCATGCTTCCATCCTTATACACCACTCATTATCACTTGCCTCCACATGAGAATCAATCACATCAGTCAAAGTACCACAATCTGCTTGTACACCATCAAAAAAGAAACATGAGAGGGCAACCCTACGAGGATGGATCCATATCCACACGTAGCACGGCAAAGACCTCGTGCTATAATTATATCAATCGCATGGCAAATAACTCATGTCACAATATCATCACAATCGCACGGCAAAGACCTCGTGCCACAATATCATCATAATCGTATGGCATCACATGGCAAATGACTTCGTGCCACGATATAATCACAATTGCACGGCAAATGACCTAGTGCCAATATCCAACCAATCTTCTCAACATGTCCACATTCGCCATAATCATAATAATGCAAGATGCCAAATCATCATCATCAAAGAGACGTATGCTCATAATTTTTCAACAAAGTGCACAAGGACGTATTAATAATAAAGCACGTATGAATGCTAAATATATGAAGTATTACTATGACTAACCTAAATATAGTATTCATTCCACAATAGCCCATCTTGGCTAATTAAGTAGAAATAACCATAAAGATGATCTCTAGCATAAAAGGATAAGTTCACGTAGTCATACCAAGATTAAGCATGTATCATATAAGGCATATAATCAAAATAAGGAATATTAGAAGCCTCAAGTCTAATCTGGTCATAACCCATACATAGCACTTGTGTACACGCTCGTCACCTCGCGTACACGCCACTTTTAACATAACACAATTAGGCAAACAAGGAAAAATCCTAAGAGCTATTTCCCACAAAAGATTAGGTAAGATATTTACCTCAACAAGCCCAAATCAACCTTCTAAAATAGCTTTTCCCTTAGAAATCACCTCCAACCAGCTCGAATCTAGCAAAAAATAACTCAATAATATCAAACAAATCATATAGCCTCAATATTTACTCAATTCCCAAAAAGTCAACAAAAGTCCACCTCGTACCCACACGTCAAAACCTGAGTTATAGGGTAGATCCCGACTACCCATAACCCCACGAGTTCAAATATGTGTTTAGATTTCAAAACTGAGTCCAAATCGGCTCCCAAATACCCAATTTTCACTTTCCAAAATTATAGTGAAAACTCCCAAATTTCTCTTTCAAATCCCATAATTTATATGTAATTATCCATTGAGAAAAAAGAGATAATATCAAAATCAAGTAGGAATCACTTACCCTCTTTCCTTATGTGAAAATCTTCTTCAAAAATCGTCCCTCTCGAAGTCTATAGTTTAAAATATGAGATAATGGTTAATTTTCATGATTATGTCTTTAATTTCATCATTAAATTAGTGATTTGGGGTGAAAATTCGGGGGAAAATGGAGGAAAGTTCGTAGGCCAAATTTTGAGGTTTTGATCGAGATCTTCGTGTCGGAGTTTGGTAAAATTGGTATGGTTGGACTCGTGGTCGAATGGTTGTTCATATTTTGTGATTTTTACCCGATTCCGAGACATTGGGTTGGGTCGACTTTTTGCGGCGAGTTTTCACTTCTTTGCTAGTCGTAGTTTCATTATTTAAATTAGTTTCTTGTAGATATATTTATAGTATGTAATTGTTATGGTTAGATTCGAGCTGATCGGAGTCAGAAAGTCGAGGGAAAGGCATTTTTATCGATTGATTGAGCGAGATTTGAGGTAAGTGACTTGTCTAATCTTGTTGGGGGGAAGCTCCCCTTAGGATTTGGTACTGTTGTAACAATTTGTGAATTTGGTACTGTTGTAACAATTTGTGATATGTGAGCGTCGTGTACGCGAGGTGACGAGTGTGTACATGGGCTAAATGTAGAAATTTTGGTTCTTGCTGAGTAGTCTTCTTTTAAATTCCTTAACTGAGTTGCCTTAGCATGTGTAGCTGTCATGTTTAGCCTAGTATCGCATGTTTACGTGTCTTAACTTACTTAAAATTTGTGCAACACGCTTAGTTGAATTACTTGCCTCCATGATCTTGTATTCAGTCTTTAACCGTATGATTCCTTGCTGTAAATTCATTGTTCCATAAGTTACGAGTGGTGTCTTTACTTTTAGGACTACAAGGTGGTACCTTGGGAGATCCCCCTATTGAATATTTACTTTTGGGACTATGAGGCGGTATCTCAGGAGATCCCCCTATTGCATATTTACTTTTGGGACTACGAGGTGATATCTCGGGAGATCCCCATGTTGTGTATTTACATTTGGGACTACGAGGCGATACCTCGGGAGCGCCCCTGTTGTTTACCTTTATTTGCTGTGATGTTACCTTTCTGAATTTTCTCGTTGTTCATTTCTCAGTCATTTCATTGTATTATTTTATTTTTTGCCTCATTTCCTTTTATTCCAGTAGGGCCCTGACCTGATCTCGTCACTACTCTACTGAGGTTAGGGTTGGCACTTACTGGGTACCGTTGTGGTGTACTCATACTACACTTCTGCACATATTTTTGTGCAGATCCAGGTTCTTCCTACCAGGCCAGATAGCAGTGAGCTAGGTCGTACGTGGAGACTTCAAGATATATCTGCTAGCGTCCGCAGACCTCGGAGTCCACCTCTGTCCTTATTATGTTGTTATCCTTATTCTCTTTAGACTCTGATGTATAGAGACACTTAGTATTTTCTCTTAGAAGCTTGTGACTTATTTCTACCGGATTTCGGGAGTTGTAATTATTTGAATCACACTTTCTATTTATATATAAGGTGTTGAGATTTGAGTTCAGTTTTATATTCAGTTATTTTTCCAATTGTTAGGCTTACCTAGTCTTAGAGACTAGGTGCCATCACGACAACCTACAGAGGGAAATTGAGGTCGTGACAGAGCAATTTTTCGGCGACTTAAGAAGTTGTTTGCATCAAAATCCTTTTTACCGGTATTGTGCATAAACCAGCACCACCATAGTTCACCATCCTCCGGCGACCAAACCCCACCGGAAAAATCCCGTCCATGCACCCTCACGCGCCGACTAAACAAAGATTTTTCTAGCGAGATCTGTCCACGCATCGATGCGTGGACCACCTTTCGGCCAGTTTCCGACGAAGCTTCTTTTGGACAGATTACTCATGAGGTTATTTTGAGTCTGTCCATTCAAGTTTCATCAAATCCCGGCATGCTTTTTATTTTCCATCGAGTGAACAATATTTTTCCCAAAAAAAGTGTTCTGATTTGGCATTTCAAGGTTAACCATACAACTTTTAATCAAGCATCTGAGAAATTTGTTGTAGCAAAATGGAATCCAATACTATGAATAGTTGGATGGTTTCTCTACCGGATTTATTGAGTTTCTTTAGTACAAATCATGTAAACATACATCTTCAGAGATAGCTTCTGTTGTTCAAACATGTAATAGCGTGACTTGTGTCTCTCAATCTTCATCCTCCGAGTCTTGGCTCATTGACTCAGGTACGTCTGATCATATTTCTGCTAACAAATCATTTTTCACTACTATTTTATGTTCTAAATCTCATCCAACAGTCACAATGGCCAACGAGCCTCAAACCATGTCAACTGAAATAGGTCAAGCAAGTCCACTTCCTTCCTTACCTTTAGATTCAATTCTTTATTCTCCTAGTAGTCCTTTTAATATCATAGCCGTTAGTTGCTTAGCCAAAATCCCTTAAATTCTCTATTTTATTTCACGATGACCTTGTTTTTATACAGGAACGCAGTATGGGGCGAATCATTGGTACCAAGCATAAATTGAATGGACTTTATTATCTTATCTTTGCAAAATCACATGGAATCACATCTTATCTTCCTTCAATAACTTGTCTTGTTACTAATTCACCAGATTTATTACATAAATGGTTAGGACATCCTAGTTCGTCAAAACTTCAAAAATTGTTACATGGTTTATCTCACTTGTCTACTATAGAGTGTGAGTCATATCAACTCGTTAAGAATACTCGCTCCAATTTCCCTCGATGTCTTGATAATTGAGTATAGTTACCTTTCACTTTAGTCCATTCAGATATTTGGGGTCCTAGTCGAATCAGTTCCACTTTGGGATTTCTCTACTTTGTCAGTTTCATTGATTATTCCAGGTGCACTTGGATATTTTTGATGAAAAATTGATATGAGTTATTTTCTATTTTCCAGACCTTCGATGCTCAAATTCAAAATCAATTTGGGGTTTCTATTAGCATCTTTCGTAGTGATAATGCCCTAGAGTGTTTGTCTTCCCCATTTCAGCAGTTTATGAACTCTCATGGAATCATTCATCAAACATCTTGTCCGTATACATCTCAACAAAATAAGATAGTTGAAAGAAAAAATAGACATCTCATTGAAACTGCTCGTACCCTACTCATATAATCTTATCTTCCGTTGTATTTTTTGGGGGATATTGTTCTCACATCGTGTTATCTTATTAATTATATGCCATTCTCAACTATCCAGAATCAAGTTCCATTCTCTGTCTTGTTTCCCCACATACCTTTTTTTTCTCTTCCGCCCCGTGTCTTTAGGAGCACGTGTTTTATTCATAACCTTCAATCCGGAAAAGGATAAGTTAGCTCCTTGTGCTCTTAAGAGCGTATTTCTAGGTTACTCGAGAATGCGAAAGAGTATTGATGCTATTCAATTGACCTCCAATGGTACCTTATGTTTGTTGGTGTTGCCTTCTTTGAAACCCAGTTATACTTCACAGACCCATGTGATCACTTGGATGTTTTTGAGGTGCTACCAGTTCTATATTTTGGAGATTCAGTCACTATCTCCCATTCATCTTCCTCCACAACTCTAGCTCCACCACCTACAACTTCAATTCGAGCTCCACCACCTATAGCTCCAATTCCATTACCTAGTCTAGTTCAACCTTCTATAGCTCCACCACTCCTGACTTATCACCGTCGTCCGCGCCCAACATCATGCTCAGGTAATTCACGTCCTGCATCTGACCCTGATCCTACTACGGACTTATCTCCTTCTAATCAATCGACTTCACTTAAGAAAGGTATACAATCCATACTTAATCTAATCTCCATTATGTGGGTTTAAGTTCATATTGTCTGTCATCATCCCGTTATACATTTGTATCATCTTTGTCCTCTATTTCTATCCCTTAATTCTATAGGTGAAACACTGTCTCATCCAGGATGGCGACATGCTATGATTGACGAGATGTTTGCTTTACATACGAGTGATACTTGGGAGCTTGTTCCTCTTCCTTCAAGTAAATCTATTGTTGGTTGTAGTTGGGTGTATGCAGTCAAAGTTTGTCCATATGGATAAGTTGATCGACTTAAGGCTCATATTGGTTGTAGTTGGGTGTATTTGGGCTCGATTACAGTGGTACTTTCTCTCTTGTGGCTAAAATAGCATCAGTCCGCCTTATTTTTATCCATGGCTATTGTTCGCCATTGACCTCTCTATCAGTTGGATATTAAGATTGCCTTCATTCATGGTGACCTTGATGATGAGGTTTATATGGAGCAACCACCTGGTTTTGTTGCTCATGGGGGTCTAGTGGTCTTGGATGTCGGTTGCGCCAGTCAATATATGGTCTAAAGCAGTCTCCTCGAGCATGGTTTGGTAAGTTCGGCACAGTTATTCAGGAGTTTGGCATGACTCATAATGAGGCTGATCACTTTGTGTTTTGTCGGCATTCTTCTTCAAATCTCTGTATTTATCTGATGGTTTATGTTGATAATATTGTTATTACCGATAATGATCAGGATGGTATTACTAAGTTGAAGCAACATCTCTTTCACCACTTTTAGACTAAGGATCTGGGAAGATTAAGGTATTTTTTAGGTGTTGAGGTCTATAAGTCTAGCTCAGGTATTGTGATCTCATAACGAAAGTATGCCTTATACATTCTTGAGGAGACATGAATGGCAGGCTGTAGACCTGTTGACACTCCTATGGATCCGAATTCCAAACTTTTACTAGGACAGAGGGAGCCTCTTAGCGACCTTTCAAGATATAGGCGGCTGGTTGATAAATTAAATTACTCCACAGTGACTAGACCTGACATTTCCTTTCATGTGAGTGTGGTGAGTCAGTTTATGGATTCACCCTATGATTGTTATTGAGATGCAGTTGTCCGCATTCTTCGATATATAAAATCAGCTCCAGGCGAAGCATTATTGTTTGAAGATCGAGGCCATGAGCAAATTGTTGGATATTCATATATTGACTAGGCAGGATCACCTTTTGATAGACGTTCTATGTCTGGATATTGTGTCTTAGTAGGAGGTAATTATATGTCTTGGAAGAGCATGAAACAGAATGAGGTTGCTAGGTCTAGTGCAAAAGCAAAATATCGAGCAATGTGTATGGAGATATGTGAGCTAATTTGGATCAAACAGTTGCTCAAGGAATTAAAATTTTGTGAGATCAGCCAGATGAAACTTGTGTGTGATTATCAAGCTGCTCTTCATATTGCATCAAATTCAGTGTTCTATGAGAGAAATAAACACATTGAGATTGATTGTCACTTTGTCAAGAAAAGATACTCTCAGGAGATATTTCTACAAAGTTTGTGAAGTTGAATGATCAGCTTGCAAATATTTTTACCAAGTCTCTCACAAGTTCTCGTATTAGTTACATATGTAACCAGTTCGGTACATATGATTTGTATGATCCAGCTTGAGCAGGAGTGCTAGAATATGTATGTGAATATATGTAATTAGTCCTAGTCCCATATATTATAGTAGTAGGTAATTGTTATGTATACATATAAATAGAGCTCATTTTAACATGGAATATTAATAATATATATTTTTTATCACATGTGCCATAGTAAAAGGAAGAGCTCATCGAAAGACCTTTATTATCAACAACAATGGTCGAGGCTGGTGAAGTGTGTAAAAGTCCAGGAGCATATAAGGCTGCAAAGGAAGCAGAAGACACTGTTGCACAGCTTGCACTAATGGCACTGTCCACAATTGCCTTTGAAAGGTAAAGCCCTTTGTAATATATCTGAGTTTAAGGTCACCTATAGGGTTATTAAAGGTAAATACCTATTATAAGCATTACTTAGTAACCTGATAGAAATGGTAATTAACCTACTATAATAGGTTAAAGTAGTGTAATTTGTTTTACATATATAATTTAAATTCTATCTTAGTAGTCAATGTGTCTAGTGTGCTTCTAGTTTTTTCAGTTTCTATTTTGGTGATTGGTACGGAAATTGACAATTGGCAATGTCAGTCATGCGCCACTCTTGTGTCTTCTATACTGCCAATAGCTGATATTACGTTTTTTGTCCTTTTTATTCTTTTTGTCGAAAAGTAATATAAGCAATTACAAGAGTTTTCTGCAAGAACTAGCATAACACGAAGGACTTTGCTTTCCTGAATATAAGATCATCAGGATTGGTGGGCTTGACAATTTGACATTCTTCTCAACTATAGAAATTGAAGGTGAAGTCGTTCATGTAGATGCTGCAAAGTCCAAGAAAAATGCAGTAGAAAATATTGCCAAGGTTGCTTATGTAGTTTTGGCAAATGTAATGACCCGATCAGTCATTTTGAGATATAGCGTCCCGTTCAGTTGTTTGAGATCTTGAGTAGCTTCAAATTTTGTATTATGACTTGCGTGTATGACCGGCTTTGACTTTCGAGCGATTCATGATTGATTTGGAAGAATGATTCTCATTTTAGAAGCTTTAAGTTGGAAGAATTGACCAAGTTTGATTTTTGCGTATTTAATCTCGGATTGGAGTTTCTATGATTCCTTAGGTCCGAATGGTAATTTTGGACTTGGACATATGCCTAGAATTGGATTTGTAAGTTCCTAGGTTGATTTGGTACGTTTTGGCGAAAGATGGTAATTTGAAGATTTAGAATTTTTCTAAATTTGACCACGGTTTGACTTTACAGATATCGGGTTTGAATTTTGGTTTCGGGACTTGGAAGAGCTCATTCTATCATTTGGAACTTGTATGTAAAATTTGATATCATTCCGAGTTGGTTTGATCAGAATTGGACGCATGGTTGTGTTTCTAGCAATTTTTGAAGTTCATTGTGATTTTCATGTGTTTTGGTGTCCGATTCGTGGTTTCGGATGTTATCTTGGTGTTTTGATAGCACGAGCGAGTTCGCATGATGTTTATGCTTCTGTGTGGATGTTTGGTGTAGAGCCTCCAGGGTTCGAGTGAGTTTCGGACGCGTTCCGAAGTGTTTTGTGAAAGGTTCATTTTTGCTACTGTTTCAGGTCTCGCAAATGCAAGATCTTGTTCACATTTGTGGACCTTGCATTTGCGAGGTTGTAATGATCCGGCCGGTCATTTTGTGAATTGCAGCAATGTTTTCCCATTTATTGCTTCTTCTATGTTCATTCGTAGTTATGTGAATAGCGAGGGTGGGTGGATTGGTCTTGGAAAAGTATCGGAGTGAACTGGGACACTTAGTCCCAAAGACCAGACGAAGGAGATATGAATTTCATTTAGGCGGGTCAAGGCTTGGCTTGACCCTGTGTTGGAAACTTAAGTTGCAAGAATTGATCGGAGTTTGAATTTTGTGTAGATGACTCCGGAATGGAGTTTTGATTGTTCTAATAGCTTTGTATAGTTATTTTGGACTTAATTTTATGTCTGGATGTTGATTCGGAGGTTCGTAGGTTGATTTGATGTTCTTTGGCAAAAGTTGAAGGTTTGGAAGGTTGAGAGGTTTGATCGATAGTTGACTTTGTCTATATTGGGTTTGCATTTTGGTTTTGAAATTTAGAATAGATCTGTTATGTCAATTGGGATTCGCATGCAAAATTTGAGGTCATTCAGAGTTGATTCGATACAGTTCGGCATGAGTTTTGGAAGTTAAAAGTTCATTAGTTTCATTAGGCTAGAATTGCGGTGTGATTTGTGATTTTAGTATTGTTTGACATAATTTGAGGCTTCGAGTAGGTTCGTATTGTATTTAGGACTTGTTGGTGGGATTGGACGGGGTCCTGGGAGCCTTGGGTGTGTCTCGGATTGGCCCCAGATAATTTCTCCATGTTTTGGCATTGCTGATTTCTGATATCTGGTTTTCTTCTTAGCGATCGTGGAAGGGTAGTCGCGATCATGTAGTGTATTGTTGAAGGCTAGATGATTGTTCTTCGCGTTCGGGAAGTGGTGACCGCATTTGCAATGATTTGAGGTGCATTATCCTTTGCGATCACATGTGGGCCAATGTGTTCGCGTAGAAGGGAGGCTGGCGGTAAGTCTTTGCGATCGCGAATGTAACATCCCGGAAAAATTTGAAGTACTTAAGCGCTATTAAGAGAGCTGATGTGCACTAATTATATTATTTCGAGTGCATACGAGGACTATTAATATGATGGATATCAATTGGATATGATAATAAGTGTACGAGGCATTTTATAAGTGACGTGGGGTCTAAGGAGAGCCCTGTGTCCAAGTCAAGTTGGAAATTTCACGATAGACTAAAGTTTCAAATGGGTACGCATAAGACCAAACTTTGAACGGGCATATATATATATATATATATATATATATATATATATATATATATATATATATAGAGTTATGTGATGATCTACCTATCAAATTAAAGATCATCGAGTCTAGTTTCTAACGCTTCAAACCGTTCATCATTTGAACACTCATACAAGAAGTTATGACCAAATTACCAAAGACTGGCAGAATGCGATTTTGCGGCCAATTCTGCGACCGCAGAACCATTATGCGATTGCAGAAGTGGTTATATGACTGCAAACTGGTCACAGACTTGTCCAGTAAAACCTATTACTGGGCACCAGTTTCGCGGTCAATTGTGCGACCTGCATACCTATTCTGTGGTCCATTATGCGAACACAAACCTGATTTCGGAGGGTTAATTTAGCTATTTTCATAACCCCGACCCCATTTTGATAAATAGGCTTTGGGTCTTATTTTGGGGCAATTATCTGAGGTTGTTTTAGAGAGAAGTGAGAGTGTTCTAGAGAGAGAAAGTAGATGAAGTGTTTTGTTCATCAACATCTTGTTCAAGCCTTGAAATCCAACAAGGAAATCTCACAAGATCTTCACTCAAGAGGTAAGATTCAAACCCCTAGTCTTCAATTTCGAGTTTGGGATAAAAGATTGGTGATTAGGAGCATGATTCTTGGGTGTAAGAGTATTATGTATATATGCTTGTACCAATAAGGTTTGTGTGAAGATTGTTGAGCTTAAATAAGTAAAGATTGGGTTAAGGAGTGAAGGAAACCTTGTAGAAGAACCTTGTAGTTAAATTTGCATACCTAGTGTTTGATAAAATGCTCAAATGAGCTGAAACCTTGAATACCTTCCTAATTTGTGTTCAATTTTATTATGTCTCAAAATAGATTGGGATTGCTAGAATTTTCGGAATGTTGTAGTAATTTAAGAAAAGCTCAAAGCGAGGTATGTTGGCTCAACTTCTTTCCTAGAATTGAATCCAATGATGTTCTTGTAAGTCCCGGGTTATTCTTTATAAATCAACTATTCCGAATAAGCTTTGTGTTGAAAGGTATATATTCAAAATGTGTTCCGGATGCTTCTATCATATGATGTTATCCTTCGAGAATGTGTTCAAGAATGATATGTGTATTAAAATATTATGGCTTTGAGTTGTGTTCCAAATGAAAGCTAGTATAACAAATTGTGTGAGAAAAACTCGACATGCTTAAGACACTAAATTGTTCATATGTGTTGTGTACCTAAAGTCATGATTTGAAATGCCTTGTTATTGATAATATATAAAGATGCTCGAAAGAGAAAGAAGAGAGTGGTGATATGAAGTGTGGCCACCGTGCCAAGAATAAAAGTTATACTTGTGGCCAATGGTGCCAAAGAAATGAAATGACGTGAGAAAGGTTAATAAATGAGCTTTGATTCAACTGTACCAAAATGACTTCAAAATTAGAATTGGCTAAAAGCTTATGTACTCAAGTCATGCCCATATGTGGCTGTTTTAACTAATGCTATGCTTTGTGAGTATTTTCAATATGTTTTGCGTTCTTACATCTTCGTGAGTGGAAATTGTGTATCCCTTTTTGGGAAAGGTATTTTAAGAGTATTCTATATGATGATGTTCATGATGATAATCCTTGAAAGTAAAGAAATGAAAGTGCGGAATATGATATACGGCCACAGTGCTATGAATGAAGAATAATATGTATGGCCAAGGGAGCCAATGAAATAATGATGTTGTAAGTAGTTGAAGATAATTGTGAAGTGATATATGGTGTGAAAGGTTATGAGATGAACGTATTTGTACTTTTGTTTCCAATGTGTTATAATCCCCTACGTTCTTGCGAGTAAAGGCTATGATGTTCCTAAATGTTCTAAATGTTCTTAATGTTCTATGATCACCGATGGCTAGTACAAGTAAGTGATAGTATGAACATGAAATGTGGTCGTTGCCTAAATGAGAATTATGAAGTGTTGTATGTCCCAATGGTTTCAACTATAGGTGTATGCTTCTGAAATAATGTATGTAAATGGCTTCGATTGTTATGTCCCCAAGAGTCATTAACCTAGCTAATGACCTCAAGATGTCAAGTGAGTGAATAATGAGATGAAAGGGAGATGTCCTATGCTAAATGATGATGAACCTTAAGGAAAGAAATTGGGCTCATGTGCCATTGAAATCGACTTATTGATTTACCATGCATGTGCTAATGTAATTAATTGTGTTTCTCCATAATGAGCATAAACATGAAGTATTCCAATGATATGGGAAATTACGACCTTAAATGTAATGACAAACTATGTCTCTTTGAGTTTATATATGGTATTGTGATTGGAATTACACCTCCACCCGCATATATTAGGGTGAAGCGGTAGGGCCGCTTTGTGTAGGGATTGTGGTATTGTGATATATCTTCACCTGCATATATTGGGGTGAGGCTGTAGTGCCGCTTTGTGTAGGGATTGTGGTATTATGATACACCTCCATCCACATATATTGGGGTGAGGTGGTGGGCCGCTTTGTGTAGGGATTGTGGTATTGTGATACACTTCCACCCGCATATATTAGGGTGAGGCGGCAGGGCCACTTTGTGTAGGAATTGTGGTATTGTGATACACCTCCACCCGCATATATTGGGGTGAGGCGGTAGGGCTGCTTTGTGTAGGGATTTTAGTATTGTGATACACCTCCACCCACATATATTGGGGTGAGGCGGTATTCGTTTGAAAGATAAAAAGTTGTTCATGAGAGATGAAAATGAGAGATTGTTAGCCAAAGTTCTTATGGCTAATAATAAAATGTTTGATTTGAACCTTCAAAGTAATGTTCTAAGGTATTTGCTTTCATGTGCCAAAGATTCATCTTGGCTTTGGCATATGAGATTTGGTCATGTGAATTTTGTTAGTCTAAGCTTGATGAAGAAGGAAATCATGGTGAATGGATTGCCAACTATTGATCATTCGAGCCAACTTTGTGAATGATGTCTCTTTGAAAAGCAAGCAAGAATTCTTTTTCCTAAAGAGTCTTTGACTAGAGCCTGATGCCCATTAAAATTGATTTACATGGATGTGTGCGGATCAAATAAGTCATCTTCACTTGGTAAAAGTAATTATTTTTTACTTTTCATTGATAATTTTTCTAGAAAAACTTGGGTGTATTTTTTGTAGGTAAAATCAGAGGTGTTTAATACTTTCAAAAAATTCAAGAGCATGGTGGAGAAACAAAGTGGCTATCAAGTTAAGTCATTGTGGTCCGATAATGGTGGAGAATTCATTTCAAATGAATTTAAGGATTTTTTTTGTGAAATAGTGGAATTCGTCACTTTTTGACAGTTCCAAGATCATCACAACAAAATAATTTTGTGAAAAGAAAAAACCGGACTATTCTCAACATGGCACGGAGTATGTTGAAGAGTAAAAATATGCCAAAGTATTTTTGGGCTAAAGCAATTACTTGTGCAGTGTATTTGTCAAATCGGTATCACACCAAGAGTATTCGTGACAAAACACCTCAAGAGGCTTGGAGTGGCTTCAAGCCAAAAGTTGCTCATTTGCGAGTTTTTTGGAGTATTGCCTATGCGCATGTGCCGAATAAGAAGAGGTCCAATCTTGATGATAAAAGTGAGAGATATGTTTTCATTGGCTATGATCAAATTTCTAAAGGTTATAAATTATATAACCCAAAAAATGGCAAGGTCACCATAAGCAGAGATGTTGAGTTTGATGAAAATAATGCTTGGGAATGAAAAACTAAAGAGGAAGATTACTCCTTTAGTCCTTTCTTTGATGAAGATGATGATGAATAAGTTGCGGAGAAGCACATCACACCACCTTCAACACCTCCAACACACGTTCAAGAAGAAGATGAGTCAAGTTCAAGTTCTTCAAGTGAAGTGCCTCAGAAAACTAAACGTTTTCTTGAGTTGTATGAAAATATAGAAGTGGTAAGAAAAGACTTATACGATTTGACTCACTTTTGTTTGTTGGTGGATAGTGAGCCTTTAACTTATAAAGATGCTGCCCGAAATGCGAAATGGAGAGATGTCATGGATGAAGAAATCAAGGCAATCAAGAAGAATGGTACTTGGAAATTAGCCACACTTCCAAAAGGCAAAAGCACCATTGGTGTGAAATGGGTGTACAAGTCGAAGAAAAATTCCAATGGTAAGGTAAAAAGGTACAAAGCAATATTGGTTACCAAGGGATACAAGCAAAAGGCTACCATTGACTATGATGAGGTATTTGCACTGGTTGCTGGTTTGGAAACAATTCATTGATCAACCTTTGGGCCACAAGGTTGAAGGACATGAAAATAAAGTCGGCTTTCTTGAATGGTGTTTTGGAGGAAGAGGTTTACAATGATCAACCTTTGGGCCACAAGGTTGAAGGACACGAAAATAAAGTGTTAAAATTGAAGAAATCTCTTTATGGCTTGAAGCAAGCATCATGGGCTTGGAATAGTAGAATTGATAAATATTTCCAAGCAAATGGGTTTTCAAAGTGTCCACAAGTACATTCACTTTATGTCAATATTGCTAAAAATGGTGACATCTTACTTGTTTGCTTGTATGTAGATGATTTGATCTTTAAAAGAAATAATTCAAAAATATTTAAAGAATTCAAGGAAGCTATGGCAAGAGAGTTTGAGATGACGGACATTGGCTTACTGTCATACTATCTTGGAATCAAAGTGCAAAAAAGGAAGGATGACATTTTTATTTCTGAAAAATAATACGCAAAGGAAATTCTCAAGAAATTTGAGATGTAGAACTGCAATCCCGTGAGCACCCCGTTGAATGTGGAGTTAAAGTATGAAGATGGAGAAAAGATCAATCTCACACTTTCAAGAGTCTTGTTGGAAGCTTAAGGTACTTGACATGTACAAGACCGAATATTCTTTTTTGTGTTAGAATTGTGAGTCGCTTTATGGAAGAACCTACTACCTCCCATCTGAAGGTAACCAAACGAATGCTTCGGTACATCAAAGGTACCCTTGATTATAGAATATTATATTCATCTTCCAAATACTCCAAGCTTGTTGAATATTATGACAGTGATTGGGCTGGTGATATTGATGATCGAAAGAGCACTACTGGGTTTATTTTCTTTCTTAGAAATTCCGCATTTACATGGAATTCTAAGAAACAACCAATTGTGACTTTGTCAACTTGTGAAGCGGAGTATGTACTAGCTTGTTCTTGTGTTTGTCATGCAATTTGGCTAAGGATCATGTTGGAGGAACTTCACCTACCATAGAAAAGTGCAACAAAGATTTTTGTTGACAACAAATAGGCTATTGAAGTAACCAAGAATCTGGTATCTCATGAAAGGAGCAATCATATTGATACTAGGTATCACTTTATTAGAGATTGTGTATCTAATAAAGTTATGGAGCTTGAGGATGTGAAGTCATGTAACGACCCGATCGATCATTTTGTGTAATTGCGCCTCGTTACCCCCTTTTTATGCTTCACACATGTGTGTTTATGGTTTTAAGACTTTCAGGGTTGGTTAGTTTCGTTTCAGGAAGCTTTCGGGTTGATGTGGACCCTTGATTCTTGACTTAGAGGTTTAAATTAAAAATGTTAACTAAACTTTGACTTTTATGAAAACGATCCCGGAACTATATTTTTATAGATCCGATAGATTTGTATCATGATTTTATACTTGGGCGTATGTCCAAAATTAATTTTGGAAGTCCATAGGTTGATTTATGTTCATTTGCCGAAATTTGGCAATTTGAAGTTGAAAAGTTTGACTGTAGGTTAATCTTTAGCTATCGAGCTTGGAATTTGATTTTGGTACTTGGAATAAGTATGTTATGATATTTAGAACTTGTCTGCAAAATTTGGTATCGTTTGGAGTTGATTTGATAGGATTCAGACGTTCACTTGTAATATTAGTAATTCTTGAACTTTACTTTGAAATTTGTGTATTTTAGTGTTCGATTCGTAGTTTTAGATGTTATTTTTGTATTTTGATCGCACGAGCGAGTTCGTATGATGTTTTAATACTTGTGTGGATGTTTGATTTGTAGCCCACAATGCTATAATGAGTTTCAGACATGTTTCAGAGTGTTTTGGACTCAAGATAGCAAATATTTGGTGTCTGGTGCTCTAGTGTTACAATTGCAAACACCAGACTCGCATTTGCGAAGGTGACAGAAGGGGTGGCAGTTGTCACAAATATAACTTCCCCTTCGCATTTGGGAAGGAAGTATGCTATTGAACTGGGTTCGCAATTGCGAACATTTGTTTGCATTTGCGAAGTACCCAACTTCGCAATTGTAAAGCCTTTATCGCAAATGCGATGTTGGCATATGCTATCAGGGTTCGCAAATGCGAGCCCTGGTCTGCAATTGCAAGAATTCGCAAATGCAAACCCTGTGTCGCAAATGCAATATCTGCAGCTGGTTAAAGGATTGGGAGACGGGATTTTTGAACTCATTCTCTCATTTTTGAACCTTAGACTCGGTAGGAGGCGATTAGGAGAGGGGATTTTCAACTAAAAACTTTGGGTAAGTGATTCTAATTCATTTCTAATCATATTCGATCAATTTATCTTAGATTTTAACATCAAAATCATGTGAATCAAAGTGAAAATTTGTGAACCTTTGTCAAGTTTTTGAAAAATAAAAAATTACATTTTGAGAGTCGATTTGGGCTTGAATTTTGAACTTGATCACATATATGAACTCTTGGGGTCATGAGTAAACGCAATCTACCATTGGACCCGGGTTTTAATCGAGCGGACCCCGAATTGACGTTTGTTGACTTTTTAAAAAAAGTGTAAAGATCTTAGCTTTATCTATTGCAATTGATTTCCCTAGCATTGTTTGATGACATTAAGTCGATTTTGGTTAGATTTTAGCCGTATGGAGGCAAAATTTAAAGAAAAAGCTATTTTCGAGTGTTGAATTGACCTAGTTGAGGTAAGTGTCTTGTCTAACTTTGTGTGGGAAAACTGCCCCTTAGGATTGGTATTGTTTGAGTCCATTGTGCTAAATAAAATTTGTGTACGCAAGGTGACAAGTGGGTACACGGGTTGTATATGCTAATTGATCTCTTTAGGCTACTTAGACTATTTTTGTGCTTTAATTGGAATGTAATATCATGTTCTAAATTCCCCTAGTCAATATATTCTTACTTGTGTTAGTCTATCCTTGCATGCCTTAAATGATTCCATTAACACTTGTTCTACATTCTAATTAATAACTTGCTCTCATGCTTTAGTTGAACTTGTTGCCTCTTTAATTGTTACATGTTATCTCTTTCATTGTTAATTATCGTTATTGGAAATTATTGTTCATGTTATCTCTTTTATTGTTGATTATCGTTATTTGAAGTTATTTTTTAGGTTGTCTCTCTCATTGTTGAGTTTCATTATTTGGATTTACTGTTCATGGTATCCTTTCCCTTGTTGATTTTCATTATTTGAAGTCATTGTTATGTGTTATCTATTCCATTGTGAGTTATTCTTATTTAACATCGAGGTTATAAATTGTTTCTCATTGTTGAGCTATTGGTGTTGAAGCTGTGAAGCCATTATTACGTTGAGACGAAATTGTTATTGTTGAAACATCTTCTTGTTGAACATTTTACATTCATTGTTGTTATTATTATTCTTGTACATGTTGTGGTGGAGCCGTGGGCTATTGTTGTGAAAATATTGATATTGTTGATTATTGGCAAGTTGTGATATATAGGCACTTGTGGTATGAGTTGTTATTGTGATGTGAGATTGACGCGCATGCGGCGGCATAAGGCTTAGGGTTAATGTGCATGCGGTGGTATAAGGTGGGACTTATGTGCGTATTGCTTGTAGGGGAACTTTGTGAAGTCACGCGACGTCATAAGGTAGGCTAAAGTGCGTGTAGCTATTTTGGAAAAACTGTTTTCAAAACATATTTCAAATGTAAGACTCACGTGGCGGTATAAGAAAAGATTGTTATTGAAATTGAGAAATCTGAATACGAGGCGGTATCTATGTTGTGATTCTTGATTATACGAGGCGGTACCTCAATTGTGATTTTATTATACATGAGGTGATACTTCATTGTGATTCTTTCTATTTATTTCCTGTTTCAGAGAGTTTTGGTGGGAAAATTTCTTGTTGTTTCATTTTTATTTGTTCTAGTAGTTGTTGTCCATGTATGATCATTGTAGTCCTCTTTAGTTGCTTCTTTTATGCTATTTTCATGCTTAATCTCCGGTATCCCTTTATGCTATTATCTTGGTTCGTACCAGCTATTTCTCCGCTTTCCATTATTTATCCTCATTACATTTTCATACAGTTTATTTATTAGGTGTCTTGACCCGACCTCGTCACTACGCTACTGATGTTAGGCTTGATACTTACTGGGTACCATTGTAGTGTACTCATACTACGCTTCTGCATGTCTGCTCGTGTCAGTCGTTAGAGATCATTTGTAGCTACCTTACGGAGACTTCGGCGTATGCCTGCTCGGCGTCCGCAGGCCTCGGAGTCACCTTCTCTATTTTACTTCTTGTTGTATTTTTTCAAACAGTGATCTATTAGATATCTTAGTTTTATTCTATAGAGCTTATGACTCTGTTCCGTTGTTCTTGGGAATTGTATGGTTGAGATTCTGTTTTTCAGAAGTTATATGAGTTTATCAGACTGGTTTTAAGTATTTTGTTAATTACATTTGTTCAATTGTTATCAAATATTAAGCTTACCTAGTCGTAGAGACTAGGTGCCATCACGATATCCTATTGAAAAAATTTGGGATCATGACAAGTCACAAGACCAAATTGCGGATATTTTCACCAAGCCATTGAAGATTGATCTTTTTCAAAAGCTAAGGAATGCTCTTGGAGTGATGAAACAAGTTTAAGGGGGATGTTGAAGTGTGAAAATAATAAACTTATTTTTCATTTATTCACATTTGTTTACATTTGTTCATGAACTTGCATATTAAGTTAGCATGTATTAGAGTATGAGCAGATTGATGTACATTGGAAGATACAATATCAAGATGGACTAAACAATTAGTTGTAACCCAATTAGAGATGGCAATGGGGTGGGACGCGGTGAAAGATCTAAAAGAGGTGGATGATCCCAAGTATTGCAAATATCACTGTATCGCCAGTCAGCCTACAGCAAAATGCTTCGTCTAAAGGAGAAGATCATGACATTGGTGAGAGATGGAAAGGGCTTTCATTGTTGTGGAAGAAGAAGCCTTCGTATCTTTATGCAACTATTTAATTTATTCGGAGCAGCGGGGTGGTTGCGGTGCGGGTTCAGCCTTAACCCGCATATAGTTCAACCCGCACCGCCCCGCATCGCATAGCAAAAAAATTATTTTCTTAAAAAATATTTTCGACTCTGTAACCAAACACTAGAAAATAATTTTCGAAATTTATTTTTCATTCACCAACCAAACATGAAAAATAAGTGCTACAATCATTCACTACACCGTTAGAAGCTTTAAAGGGCAATTGCTATTCCTCGGTTAGTTTGGGCTTAAATCATTGGCTAATTTGGGCTGCTTAAAATAAATGGGTTTATTTGGTTGTGCCCAAATATAGTCCATCGTTAAAGTAGCTCATGCCCAACCCATTAAAACCTGAACGGGTTAGACGGGTCAAATGGGTTTGGGTCACTTTTGCCACCCCAGTAAAACTCGATTGTGGCCTCAAGACGCGCAAGTATAGTGAAGTTAAGTAGCACTCAACAAAATGGTAGCAGCTGCTAAACTCCTCCGCGCACAATTGGCCAGTACCAAGTGAGCTTGAATTACCATACTCGATCCGATGAAAAGTCATGTTTGAAATGCCATAGTAGCTTTACACTTATATGCAAGCATTAGAGGGATAATACTTTCTCCGGTAAATAATCTTTAGCTTCTGAGTTCTGCCAAATTGTTAAGATTGGTAAATCGGTTCCAGCAGTGTAAGTGCTTTCTATGTCTTTAAATTACATATGATCTATCCTCTATATGATCCTACTAAAACTTAAACAAATATATACTATTTGATTTTTCCCTCCAAACTGGTATGTAGATATATATTTATCAATTATTCAACTAGCTTTCAATTCCAGAGCTGACTGTATGAATCTTTTTATATCCATTCTGATTCATTGTGGTTCATTTCATTCCAATAGTTAAAGACGAACTAAATTTACTTACAAAGATTCCTGTTAAGTACGAGATCTGGTGTAATCTTAACTTACTGTATATCTTATATATATTCCTATAACTCCATTTGTTGTGCTTATTCCTTTTTTGCAGTCAAAAACCAAAATGACATACCTGAATACCAAAAGTTATAGAACGACTGATGTAAACTAAGAGTCTGCCAAAACTGTATAGAGAACCCAGTTCCCACAGTAAGCAACATACTATAAAACCAAACAGTATTGGGAACCAGGTTCTCTATCTGTTTCCACAGTAAATAGGCAGTAAATAAAGAACACACGATATTTACGAGAAAATCTCCTTGCTCAGAGGATTAAAAACCACGACCTACCCTAGTAGGATTTCAACTCTACCAAACCAAGCAAACTTCAGATAACAACCTATTGCAATCTAGGAATTAAACTCTTAATCCTTCACCCCTTATAATAACTCTATTGTAAGCCCTTTGTAATAACTCTATTACAAAGCAACAACTCTTGACTAACTCTAGTCAAGAAACTAAACCAAACATTGGTTTAAATCTGTCCTACAAAGACACTTATTGAAAGTAGTGTAGGATTACAAATGAAGAACAAAATAACAAAGACTCAACAAACTTAAGTACTTAAGATATCTTCAATCTTTGAATATGGTATTTGAGGTTGCAACAGCTTTTTTCTTGAGAGAGGTAGTGGCTAGCACTTGAGAGAATATTATTTTTGGATTTTGCAAGTGATGGAGAGATGAAATCCCTTGTCTCATGTTGATAATATGTGTGTGTGAGGTCATCAAGGATGATGCAATAAAGTGTGATTTAGTTTGGCCTTAGCAAGCTACAACTGTGCTGCTATACTGCTGCAAGACGGTACAGTGCAATAACTTTTACAACTGTAGAGTTGACTACGTGACGACCAGGGGAACTAATCCCTATTTGTTCCCTCTGTTGTTCCCTTATCCGATTTCATTGAGAATAGAACCAGACATCTGACTAGTCACTCTGAACGTAAGAGAACTAATTTTATCAGGTTCCTTACCCGGTTCTCTCATGAAGTTTGTCAAATCATCAAAATAAAAGACGTATAACGTATCAATTTCGCCATTTTTTATGATGACAAGCTTAGAATTGATATTCCCTCTGAGAACTAGATCTCCACATCGTTCCCCTTACGAATCAGCCATATTCCCTCTGAGAACTAGACCAAAGGAACTGATCACAACTGGTTCCTCAAGATTGTTTGGCAAATCATCAAAACACAAAATAGCATAACTTATCAATTTCCTCCTTTTTGATGATGACAAACCCATAATTGATATTCCCCATGAGAACCAGATTCCTTATATGTATTGATCACATCTGGTCCCTATCTGGAAACTCGAGAACGTTTGGCAAATCATCAAAACACGAAATAGCATAACTTAAAGCAGTTTCCCCCTTTTTGATGATGAAAAACCCAAAATTGATGTTCCCCTTCAAAATAGATTCTTTACATGTATTGGTCACATCTGGTCCCTATCTGGTTCTTATCTGGTTCCTCGAGAACGTTTGGCAAATCATCAAATCACAAAATAGCTTAACTTAGAGAAATTTCACCCTTTTTGATGATGACAAGTACATCATTCATGTTCCCCCTGAGAACAAGATTCCTCACGTGTTCCCCTACGGATCAGACCTATAATCAACATGTTAACAACAAAGCTTCCCCTGCGAAGTAGAGTTATCTTTCATGCACAATACGACATATCAATTCGATTATGTTCCCCCCCTGTTGACACCTATGTAACTTCCCCCTTTTGGCATCATTGAAAAGAATAACAGAAGAAACACAACCAAAAATAAGTTTAGCAACATTAACTTATGCCACTTGGGCAACACAACATAAACAATAACAAGAACAGCAAGTGAATGTCATTGTACATAATAGAGTGATTGCCCATAGTAGAATAATTATAACAAAAGTACAGTAGTTTCAACAATGCAGAATATGACAATTTAAACAACTAAAGTACCAATGTCATCAAACACAAGAGTCAAAAGAAGATAGGAATTTGAGGAAACTTGGAAGGGGTGAAAGACATGGATCACCGGGCAGGAAGAAAATTAAGGGGATAATGACTTGATGAGCTTGTCCATTAGTTCATTCACAGTCCTCTTGTCATGCCCCGAACTCGAGGAGCACGACCGACGCTCAACCGAGTGAAGCCAGCCGAGCAAGCCTATGTTACATCAACCTCTCATCATAACTCATGCATGATTTATCAAAACATAATTAAATCATGACTTTCATATTTGAATACATTTGGCTCAATGGCCCATAAATATTTTTTTTTCTTTTCTTTTTCTCTCATGATGGGTACATAGCTTCATAAATATCTGTGAACATAAATACATGACGAAACTCAAAAACTTAAGTACTTGACCCACAGTGTACATGTAGCTTCTATGACAATAGATACCTAAGTACATAAAACCAACTAGACTAGAATGCTCACTGGAATTATAGCGGCCTCACCATAATCTGCTACGCAAAAGATCCCAACCAAAGATCCAAATCATCCTGTAAAAGTATACCTGCATCCATTAAAAGATGTTGCGCCCCCGGCAAAAGGGACGTGAGTACATGTGAAATAGTACTCGCATGTAAGTCAAACAAAACAACATATGAAATCATGGTAATTCAAATAAGAGTCATATGAAGTACATCATTTTAAATTTTGTTTAGGATTAAATAAGCCATATGAACTATGTGTGGAATACATAATACAAAGTAATTGAAACAACATGTTCAAACAAGGCCAATGAAAATGGCCAATATCTGCGTTAATAATGCGTCTCACTAGACCGTCCATATCCCTTTCTTATCTTACACCTATACATTTCATAGACCGTCCTTAATGTTCACATATCATATTAAACACTTATGTCTTTCATAGACTGTTCATAGGATTCCATAGACAATACACCTATGCGTCTTATGGACCGTTCATAGGATTCAAATATACCATACAATACACATGTGCATTTCATAGACCGTTCACAGTGTTTACTTACACAACACACCTATACGTTTCATAGACTGTTCACAGTGTTTACATATATAATACACTTGTGCATTTCATAGACCATCCACAAGATTTCATAACACAATATACCTATGCGTTTTATAGACCGTCCACATGATTTTATAACACAATATACCTATGCATTTCATAGACCATCCACAGAATTTCATAACACAATATACCTATGTGTTTCATAGACCGTCCACAGGATTTCATAACACAATATACCTATGCGTTTCATAGACCGTCCATAGGATTTCATAACACAATATACCTATGTGTTTCATAGACCGTCCACAGGATTTCATAACACAATATACCCATGCGTTTCATAGACCGTTCACAGGATTTCATAACATAATATACCTATGTGTTTCATAGACCGTCCACAGGATTTCATAACACAATATACCTATGTGTTTCATAGACCGTCCACAGGATTTCATAACACAATATACTTATGCATTTCATAGACCGTCCACAGGATTTCATAACACAATATACATATGCGTTTCATAGGTCGTCCACAGGATTTCATAATACAATATACCTATGCATTTCATAGACCGTCCATAGGATTTCATAACACAATATACCTATGCGTTTCATAGACCGTCCATAGGGTTCATGCATATCATTATGCATATAACCATATATAAACTCAAAGCAACATTATTAATATTATATTAAGGTCGTAAGTTCCCGGATCATTGAAGAACTTCATGTTCATGCTCATCATGGAGAAACATAGCACACATTACATTAGCACATACATGATGAATCAATAAGTCACTTTCAATGGCACATGAGCCCAATTTCATTTCTTAAGGTTCATCATCTTTTAGCATAGGACATCTCCCTTTCATCTTGTGATTCAATTACTTGACATATTGAGGTCATTAGCTAAGTTCATGATTCTTGAGGACTTAACATCGAAGTCATTTACATACATTATTTCAGAAGCATACAACTATAGTTGAAACCATTGGGACATACAACACCTCATAATTCTCATTTAGGCAAGCAACCACATTTCGTGTTCATACTATCACTTTATTAGTACTTTCAATTACTTACAACATCATTATTTCATTGGCTCCCTTTTTGCCATACATATTATTCTTCATTCATGGCACGGTGGCCGTATCTTATATTCCATACTTTTATTTTCAAGCATCTTTATAGATTATCGACAACAAAGAATCTCTAATTATGACCTTTAGTACACCTATGAGCAATTACGAGTCTTAGTCACATTTAGACTTCTTACACAATTTGGCATAATACCCTTCACTTGAAACACTACTTGGAGTCATAACATTTTTATATCCAACTCATGCTTTGAACACATTCCCGAAGGATAACATCAAATGATAAGATCATCCGGAATACATTTTGAATATATACCTTTCAACACAAAGCTTATTCGAAATAGTTAATTTATAAAGGATAACTCGGGACTTACAAGAACATCATGAAATTCAATTCTAGGGAAGAAGTTTAGCCAACATACCTCCCTTTGAGCTTTCCTTAAATTACTACAACGTTCCGAAAATTCTAGCATTCCCAATCTATTTTGAGACATGAGAAAATTGAATTATAATTAGGAAGATATTCATGGTTTCAACTCATTTGAGCATTTTATCAAACACTAGGTGTGCATATTTGGCTACAAAGTTCTTCTACAAGATTTCCTTCACTCAACCACCAAATCCTTACTTATTTAAGCTCAACAATCTTCCCATAAACTTTATTGGTATATGCATCTATAAATAGCACTCTCACACCCAAGAATAATACTCTTTATCAACCATATTCTACCCAAATCCGAAATTGAAGATTAAGGTGTGGAACCTTACCTTTTAAATGAAGAACTTGAGGGATTTCTTGTTGAATCTCAAGGCTTGGACAAGATCTTGATAAACAAATCACTTGAGCTTCATCTTCTCTCTAGAACACTCTCACTTCTCTCTAAAAATATCAGATTTTTTGCTCCAAAATGAGCTTCAAGGGTTATTTATCGAAGTTGGTTCGGGTTATAAAGATAGAAAAATGGATACTCCGAAATTCTGAACCGGGCTATAGACCATGCTGGGCACGCTCTGTAGTGAGCTATAAACCAGGCTAGGCATGCTCTGTAGCGAGCTATAGACCAGGCTAGGCACGCTCTGTAGCGAGCTATAGACCAGGCTAGGCACGCTCTATAGCACGGTCTAGCACGCTACAGACCTGGATTCGCAAGGGATATAACAAGGTCTAGCGCTCTATAGACCTGGCTTCGCGAGGGATATAGCACGGTCTAGCGCGCTACAGACCTGCCTTCGCGAGGGATATATCACGGTCTAGCACGCTACAGACCTGCCTTCGCGAGGAATATAGCACGGTCACATTCTTCCAGCCTTTGGAAATTTGATCATAACTTCTTGTAGGAGTGTCCAAATGACAAACGGTTTGAAACGTTAGAAACTAAACTCAAAGAGATTTAAAGTGATAGGTAGATCACCTCATAAATCATTATAGTTTGGTAGAAGCATGCATTTCAAGTAGGATCTTGTACGAATTAAGACATCCTTTCCACTTAATGTATCCAACTTGTTCCACACGAATTCTTGCCATTCACAAAACTACTTAGTATGTTCAAACATACCTTAAACATATATTTATCATTTCAAAATAATGTGGTTCTATCCCATGGGTCTCCTTTAATAGTCGAACACGTTATTTCCAAATACCGTTGGTGCACTTTAAAATCTTAAATCATTAGGAAATTTTAACGGGGCCTTACACCTCTAATCAATGATCATCTTCTCTCTCAGGTCCTCTACCTGTTTCCTCAATCTTTCATTCTCACCCTTCAACTGAGCATTCTATTATGCCACTGAACCAAGGGGACCTGGTTCTCTACTTTTCTGGGCGAGCTGAACCATCAGTCGAAACACCATGAATCTGACCAAGCTTTTCCTCATCAAGAACAAACTGAGTCCCATGCATATATAGCATCTGAGTATCACATACAACATATAAGTGTTTTACTTCTTCTTCAAAAACTTTTGGACTTGGAGAAACAAAGAGGTGATTTTATTTTTGGAACTCAACAACGTCAAGAAGTTCCTCCAATTTTCTGCAATATCATAGTCAAACACTCTTCCTAACAACACTTTGCGAGATTTCAGAGTCCTCTACCTCTCTAAACCCGATAACTCAACCTTTTGCTTCAGTAAGGAACCAAACTCCTCAGTCACACTACCCTTTCTTTTCCTAAACGATCAAGTCTCCATCTTCTTCTTCTCCACCTATTCACCCTTATCATATGTTGCATCTTTCTCAACTGACTTTCTTTTTTCCATTTTGATCATTTTTTTGAGTTCTTTCTCATAAGTGAAGATTTTTCCACTTCATTCTCCCTCCCCCATTCTTCACATCAGCATGTCACGCCCCTTCATCATCAATCAACATACTTTTCATCAATCCTTTTTACTGGATCAGTGGTTCGTTTAAGCATAAAGCTTAAGAGAAAAAGATCATCTTCATAATTAACATCATGATAAGGACTTGAGGGACTAGGTCCCTCATTCAATTCCCCTTTTTCCAGCACATTCACCAATTTATTCATCCTTCAAGACTTCCACAAACCCAATAATAAATTCAGCCTCACTCTCTAGAATATTAGATTTACCATGTTTCCTTTCAGTTAAAGTCCAATCAAAATCTACAAAAGACTTCTCTGAGTTTTGATTCAGATGGAGTTGGGATTTTGGAAGATGACAGAGTTGGGTTCACTTCTGGTATATTTGGAGAGAAGGATTGATTTTTAGACAAGGTTGATTCTGGTTTAGAAGAAAAGAATCGATTTTGGTTGGGTGTGAGAGAAGGAAATGGCTTTTTTGAGGCAACAAGTTAGTTCGGAAAAGGTTTAACATTTTGGACTTCAAAAATTAGAAAAGAGGCGGAAATAATTTAATGACATGACACTTCAGCAGTTTAAAAAGGCATATAATTATTGAAGAGACTACTAACCTGAGTCAAAGGAACCAGGTTCCTTGACGGTTTTTTAAAATCTTAACAAAAACTTCTAGAAGTGCAATATCACTCATACTTGTTTTCTCTTGAAACTTCCATGTGTGTATACCTGTAACGGTCTAGAATTGAGTTATATGCCACCAGAAAAATGCTTTTTAGCATTGTACCTTTTCTTCTTTACATAGCCAATCATCGAGGGACCAGGTCTTTAGTTGACCTTGATCAGCCCCGACTCGAGACGATCTCTTTCAAAGTGTTCTCTGCTCAGTTCTTTGGTAAAGATATCTGCTACCTGATCCTTCGTCTTGCAAATCTTCATACAAATAAGCCCCTTTTCCACATTGTGCCTCAAAAAGTAATATCGTACATTAATGTGCTTTGTCCCTTGTGTTGTACCAGGTTCTTTGCCATATTTAGAGCACTTGTGTTATCACACAAAAATGACACACAACCTGTAAACATACCCAAATCTTCTAGTTGTTGCTTGATCTATAGCAGTTGAGCACAACAAGAGGCAACATCCACATATTCATCTTCAATAGTAGAAAGAGCCACAATGTTTTGTTTCTTTATACACCAAGAGATCAAGCATGACCCTAAAAAATGTTCCATTCCAGATATGCTCTTTCGATCCACCAGATATCCAACATGATCAGCATCAGCATATCCAACCAAGTCAAAATTATGTCCTGAAGGATAGAAGAGGACCAAGTCCTACGTTCCCTTAGGATACCTCAAAATTATGTTGGAAACCTTCAAGTGAGATTCTTTTAGGCTTGATTGGAACCTAGAACACAACCCAACACTAAAAACAATATCAAGTTTGCTAACAGTCAAGTACAGAAAAGATCCAATGATACCCCTATACATAGTTTCATTGACAGGAGAACCAGGTTTGTCCATGTCTAATTAAGTAGTAGTGGCAATAGGTGTATCAATGGTCTTAGCATTCTCCATCTCAAATCTTTTCAGTAGATCTTAGAACAAGAAGGTTTTGATTCTAAGAGATGGAGCTCTAGAAGTGAAGTTCCAAATAGTACTGGTTTTCTGCCACTGAGACTGAACATCCACCCGTCTTTGGTGATTTGTACCATTGTACTAAAGGACAGAAAAATAACTTCTTTCTTTCTATTATTTTATTATTTGGAATAATGGAAAAAGTCAAACCCTACTTTGAAGTACTTAAACATCAGAATTTGAAGGAAGAGGTTCCTCCATATTTGAAACACCATTGACATTAACAGAATTATGACTTCCAGTTCTTTGTTCTGCATCAGGAGTACCTGATGCAATATCATCAACTCTATGTTCAGCTTCAGTCGAGGTGATAGAGGGATCAGGTTCCTCTATGCCTTTTTGAGATTCTGCTACATCTTCTTCATCGCTCTGCTTGACTTGACACATCAAATTAGTCTTTCCATTTGCACTATCTATAGCTTCACCAGGAAATTTCGTAAATTCTTCATCTTTATTTTCTTTGTTATGTGACCCTTTACCACCATTATTGAAAACAAAATATTTTGCATCCAAAGGCTCTTAGGTAAGTCAGCTTGGGTTTTCTCCCATTAAGCAGTTCATAGAGAAACTTCTCGAGAATCATGCACTTCTTAATCAAGTAGCAAGCAACGTTGACAGCTTTAGCCCACGAACCAGGTCCTCCAGAACCAACTTGTTCAACAAATAAAAACTTGCATGCCCCAGTCTTCTGTGCCATACTAAGCATCATCATCAATGACACTTAGGCATGTTATATCACCACCATTCAGTGAATCAAGGTTTGCAACATAGATGTTCTTGAACCTTTTGGCTATCAACACCACTTCACCTGTTTTGAGATTGGTGAAGGTGCAAGATTTGGATAAGAACTTCACTTTATTTTTTCATATCACAGATTTGAGACACATTCAACACGCTAGATTTCAATCCATTCACCTAGTATACATTTTCAATTGCATGGGAGAGTGTTTTTCTAATTTTTCCACCACCAAGAATATAGCCCTTTTTGTCGTTACTAAAGGACACACACCCACCTTGTAAGGCCTAGAGTAAGAGAAAATCATCCATTCTTCCAGTCATATGCTTAGAGCAGCCTCTATACATATAACATTTTTTTACTGCTACCTCTCACTCCATCCTGCACACGAAATCACTAATTAGACTTAGGAACCCAAGCCAGCTTAGGTCCCTTATAATGATAGAGCGGGCGGATCAAACTTATTTTCGCCCATGCAGGCAACATATATTTTCCTCTTACAAGACCAGGTTCCTCAACAATATGTTTCTTTTCAACAAAAACTTTATTTTTCTGTAGAGACTGGATTTTAACTTTACAAGAGTCCTTGTAATGACCAGTTTGAACATAGTGAGTACACAACCAATTATCAGCCACAATTACATACTTGTTATGGGGATTATAAGAGGTTTTAGCCTTTTGGAACCCGATTCCTTACATGTTTCCAACATTACTCTTGTACATAGACGTTATTACATCAGAGAAACGGGTCCATTTAAGTTACTTATCAAGATCATTTTTAACCCATTTTAGATCCTCCTGAAGTTTTCTATTCTTTTCAAGCTCAACAACAAGACTTGTTTTAACTTTATTAAGCTCACTCTCAAGCTCAAGTTGAGCCTCACTAGCCACTTCTTCACCCTTTGGGGTGTCTATCCATTTTTTTATTTGGTTTTTCAACAAGGTATTTTCTCTAATTACTTCTTCCACTTGTTCCTTCAAGTCTACAATGGAAACTACTATATCATACCTCTATTGTTCTATGTCACCAATTTCTTCAATTAAAGTATTTTTCTCATTAATAAGGCTATGATAGCATCAATCAACACATTTTCTAAGGACATCAATTTTTTCTTAGAGTAAGTTTGCAAATTTCTTTGAACATCAAGAAAACTTACCTCATCTTCCTCTTTATCCTCATCATCATCAGATTTGGCCATGAGTGCAAAGATTGACTCTTATTATGAAGATCCATTGTCAACAACCATCATCGATGTATCTCCTTGGTCATCTTCACCTTCAGATTCACTGGAGGTATCTCCTAGGCAGCTAGGGCTTGGTTCACCATATTGTAAGCAACATCTCTTTTTTTGAACTTTCTGTCAGGGGCCTGGTTCCTCTTAGCTGCCTTATCAGTGTTGCTTTTGTAATGATCCTGCTTATGAAGAAGACAGTCTTTAATGAAGTGTCTAGGCATTCCACATTTATGACAATAATCATTTCCTATAAAATTCTTGCTGGAACTTCCTTTCTTTGGGATCCCACCATTTCTACGAATCAATTTTTGAAATCTTCAAGTGAGATACGCCATGTCAGATTCATCACTACTTGAGTCGCTGTGGGCAGCTTTGAGAAGCAAGTTCTTCCCCTTCTTAGGCTCTCTTCTTTCAAGATCTTTCTTTCTCTTTATCTCATAGATTTTGAGATTTCTAATGAGTTCATCAATGGTCAGCTTCTGCAGATCCTTGGCTTCAATGATAGTATTCACTTTACTTTCCCAGGAACCTAGTAAAACACTGAGTATTTTCCAGATCAGCTTGTTTCTTGGGATGACTTCTCCAAGGGAGTGAAGCTCATTGATAATGGAGATTAAATGTGTGTGCATATCTTGAATAGACTCATCCTTCTTCATCTTGAAAAGTTCATACTCTGTAGTAAGCATATTAATTTTAGACTGCTTAACCTGAGTTGTTCCCCATGAGCAGTTTGAAGAGCTTCCTAGATCTCCTTAGCAGACTGACAAGCTGAGATGTAGTTGTATTCATCTGGTCCGATGCAACAAACAATATTCTTCTTTTCCTTTAAATTCTTCTCAATAGCCTTTCTATCAACATCATTGTACTGTTTTTTTTGTTTTTGGGACTATAACCATTCCCTTACTAACAGTTTTCATGGGAACAAAAGGTCCATCACGGAATACATCCCATAACTCTGATTCCTCGGCTGCGATGGAATCATGCATTCTTATTTTCCACCAACCATAGTATTGGCCGTTGAATCTTGGTGGTTTGTACGTTGATTGTACTTCCTCGAAGTTTGGTGGAGCACCCATGAGGATCCTTTATAGGTGTTAACCTTTTAGAAATAATCTTCTCAGATACCAATTGATGTAAACTAAGAGTCCACCAAACTATATAGAGAATCAGGTTCTCTATCTGTTTCCATAATAAATAGGCAGTAAATAAAGAACACACGATATTTACCTTTAAAAAACTCCTTTCTCATTGGATTAGAAACCACGACCTACCCTAGTGGGATTTCAACTCCACTAAACATAGCAAAATTCAGATTACAACCTATTACAAAATAGGAATTAAATTTTTAATCCCTCACCCCTTACAATAATTCTATTGTAAGCCCTTTGCAATGACTCTATTACAAAGCAACAACCCTTGACTAACTTTAGTCAAGAAACTAAACCAAATAGTAGTTTAAATCTATCCTAGAAACACACTTTTTGAAAGTAGTGTAGGATTACAAATGAAGAACAAAATAACAATGACTCAAGAAACTTAAAGACTTAAGATATTTTCAATCTTTGAATCTGGTCCTTGAGGCTGCAACAGCTTTGTTCTTGAGAGAGGTGGTGGCTAGCACTTGAGAGAATATGATTTTTGAATTTGGAAGTGTTAGAGAGATGAAATCCCTTGCCTCATATTGATAATATGTGTGTGTGAGATCATCAAGGATGATGTAATAAAGTATCCTTTAGTTTGGCCTTAGCAAGCTACAACTGTGCTGCTGTCAGATGGTATAATGTAGCGGCTTCTACAATTGTAGATTTGACTGCGCGACGACTAGGGGAACCTATCCCTATTTGTTCCCTCTGTTTTTCCCTTATCTTATTTCATTGAGAATTGAACCAGACATCTGACTAGTTACTCTGAACGCAAGGGAGCTAATTTTATCAGGTTCCTTATCTGGTTTTCGCATGAAGTTTGTCAAAGCATCAAAATAAAAGATGCATAACTTATCAATTTCCCCTTTTTGATGATGAAAAACTTAGAATTGATATTCCCCCTGAGAACCAGATCTCCACATTGTCCCCCCTATGAATCAGCCATATTTTCCCTAAGAACTAGACCAAAGGAACTGATCACAACTGGTTCCTCGAGACTGTTTGGAAAATTATCAAAATACAAAATGGCATAACTTATCAACGGCAAAATTCCTTTCTCCATCCCTCATCAAACCACTACATGTCAATTTTGTCATGTTATGTTTCCTAAGACACATAATTTACTAACTTTAATGTGACAAAAAATAATTCCATTACTTTACTATTATACTGGGCATGAAATTACCCCGAGTTACTAAAATGTAAATCTTAAAAGTGAATATGCAACCAAATTCTAAAAGCACATAGCTTCCGTACATACACCAAATTTGCTATAGTACTGAAACATGCAGAAAATCTTCTTCCCCTGGTGTTTTGGGGCCGATAATTTTGTTGGGGAGGGGGGCAGGGAGGGCGTCTCTATGTATATATATACATGGAACTTGGAAGAAAAAAACTTAATGTGATGAAGAGGTTTAGCAGAAGCAAAGAAACCATGTATAAATCAAAGCTACAAGAAAATTGTGTCAAAGCAAGAAATGGGCACTTCCAAAGTACTGTTGCAAAAGATGAAACAAACCATATGTGGTTGTCAATGGAATCAAATTTGACTCTCCCACTTCTTGCAAATCATCTAAAGAAGCCCACAGTGAAGTTGCTAAGTTTTCTTTCCTTCACTTTATTTCTAGTATAAGAAGTATATCTCTATATAGCATTACTGATGCCCTTTTGCATGTTTTGACTTTATATGATCATTTTATAAGAAAAACTCAATTTTACCTTGGATTGTTTTCGTCTAGTACCTTCTTGAATTTGTGAAGTCAAATCTATAAGTATGAAAGATTAATATTTTTTTCTCGAATAAAGTAGAAACAACTGTACCATTGATTTTCTCCACTGGAATCAGGTAATCCCCCATCTTCTTGTCTCTTTATTTTCCCCCTGTTTATGCTTCCTCTTTCTTTCTCCTCCCCTATCCTTATTCTCCTTTACCCTCCTTCTTTTATCAATTTTTTTCTTTCTATATCCCGCGTACCACTGCCTAGAAGCGACACACTTTTTGGTCGGCTAGGTTTTCTTGGTCATCTTCTTTCTTTTCCTTGCTCGCTGCTGTTCAAATTTCTAGATTTAGTAGCAACAACAGAAGATTCTGTACAGAGGCAACTTTTCGAAGAAGCTTTAGAGGCGCGTGAGGTCCACACGGGGGCAGCTAGAGGCAAATGACAAGCGCAAAACACACACTTAAATTATGCTCGCTAATCAAATATAATATATTATAATATCATATACATAGGGATTGAATTTAAACAGTATTCTCGTAGTTTCTAGCTTGATTGCTATTCAACATGATCAACATTTAAGATTTATATGATTTGTAGCTAAAATTAATTAAGAGTCTAAAGCTATTGACTAATGACAATCGAAAAAAGGAACAAGCAAAGAAGGTTATCGATGGAACAAGATAATTGTTCGTGATCTAACTCTAGATAATTCACTTCTAATGTTCAAGTAAGTTTCTCGAACTCACTGAATTATTAGCTTAAACATTTAACAAAAACTACTCTCTCGATTAAGTCTTAATCTCACAAGATGAACCGATTTAAGCATGTGAAGATATGCAAGAATGTGTAATGGATTGATCTTTAGAAAAACCTCTTTAGATTATTCTCCTAACTAGGTTTAATCAATAATTAAACTAGCCTCTTTCGATTACTTAGAAGAATCTATGAACTCAACCAACAATATAATGCAAAGATATCTCAAGTTATGCCTATCTCGATTACATGAACTAGTGAATATAGATGCAACAACTAAATCATCCAAAAATTCTTCAATACATAAAACTAGAGTTATAATCCACAAACAATCATCAATACAACAAATACATAAAACCCTAATTGGAACTACTCCATAGATATGGAGCAATTCATCACAAATAAAATTAAAGTATAGAAAAACATAAATTCAATCCAAACTCGGTTCTTGAGTGAGGAAGGAATGATGAAATCCTTGTGCTTTTGCTCATCCAACTCCTCCTTAGCTTCCTTAGGTCAAAAGTGTGTCAAAAGTTCAGAAAATAATATTTTTCCATGTATTTATACCAAGTAGGGTCAGGCCCAGACGAAACCACCTTCTCCTAGCCGAAATAGGACATTGGCTCTGTAAAACCTACACAGGCGCGCCGCATGGGGCAACGCGCCATGCAGGGCTTTAGTGGGGAATTCCAGAGAGCATCACAATTCAATAGGCTGCCCAAATACAGTGCTGCGGCGCAAGACGCGCCACAGTAGCGCAAATTTCTCAGAGTACGACTCCAAACTCGATTTTTGACGTCTAGACTTGGTCCTTCACCCCCGAACACGATCCCGGCTTAATCCCTTGGGCTTTTACATAGACTTCAAAGCTCTAAATAGCTCGAATTCGCTCCACAATATCTAGATCACTCAGAATCCCCCCTACAAGGCATAAAACACACAATAAGTACAAAATACTAGAAATTAAAGCTCACACACACTTAAAGTGCAATAAGCGACTAAAATACGAGATTATAGTTTACCATCAACACCCCATACTTAAACCATTACTCATCCTCGAGCAATCAAACTACACTTTTATATAGAGATGACTTTTTTAAACAACTCTCCTAACTCATCACCCCACGACTATTTAAAATAGACTAAGCACAATACCGTAACATCCTAGCCTCAAGATTTGACTCAAAAGCACCACATATTTTTCACAACCCGCTCACTTACTCTAACACAGAGGTAAACGACATTACCATTCCTTCATGAATCAAGTGCTCTCACGCAATAATAAAGAGTAGTTTCACACACAGTAAAATTTAAGAACAATTAGGAACTCAAGATAGAAAGAATTCACTCACTCTCAGAAGCAACATTCATGTTCCACAAAAGACATACCATAGGCTTGCCTGTAGTGTACTACTCTACTAATTGAGCTCATTCAGTCAAGGATCAAGTAGGACTTTAATTGACTGTAATGTAGGCTGCGAGATGGGTAGGATATATTTGGATATAAGAGTGACTACAACTCACTAAGTACTTTAATACATAATAACCGTTCAAAACCCCACACTTATGTCAAACCATAACTCCACTTTCACATCAATATACATTAGCTCCATACTTATTTAAGCACAAATACATCAAGTTACTACTATCAAGAAATATTTTTCATAATCATACACTTATTTGTTTCTTTCGTTTTCAATTTAAGTTGCTCTTACTTTTTTCAAAACAGTGCACATTTCTCCTTAGTTCAATAATTCCACTGAAAAGTCAAACCAACACCCCACACTTCAAGTTTTACAAAGTTCATAACAAATTCAAGTGCGCACGAGAGGTACAAGGTTCAAATAGATGGTCAATTCAAACAAATGAGTAAGGCTTGTAATGTGGTTTCCAACGAAACAGGATTACAGGCTTAATGGGGTTAATTACAACACATAACAATTAGATGGGTAAAACATATCATTGGCTCAACAAAGAAACGTCTATATCACTTCCAAGACTGAATAAAACTACTATTTCGCTTTGCAAACACACGGGGCAAGTTCAAGACATCAAATGCAATGCACATAATAACACAAGACCTCACACACACATGGCACATAACTCACTCAGGATCGGACTATCAAGACACTCTAGTCAAAGTAGTTAAGCAAAGTTAAAATCATACAATTTAAGGTACTTTTACAAAAGCGAAAAATTGAGCATAAGCGTCATAATTAAAGTACTTACTATTCTCAAGGCATCATAAATTTAAGAGAAATTGCCGGGATGGAACTTCCTCGACAAGATCTATCTGAGGCTCCACTGCTCGGGCTGCTGCTTGGGCTCTGGGCTGAGCCCTACCCCTGCCTCGGCCTCTGGCACAGCCTTGGCCTCGACCTCTACCCCTCGTAAGAGCTGCCACTGGAGGCTCTGGCTGCTGCTCAGCTAAGGAAGAGGTATGTATCCTCACCATCTATGAGAGAATAAGAGTAGAAGAGTTCAATCAATATTGAGAAAACAACATCGCACGACAGAGGAGAATAGAAGTGAAATTGTTTCCTAACTTCATAGCCTCTGGAAGATAAGTACAAACGTCTCCGTACCGATCCTCCAGACTCTACTAAGCTTGCTCATGAATCGTGAGACCTAGGTAACCTAGTGCTTTGATACGAACTTGTCACGACCCCGAATTCCCACCGTCGGGACCGTGATGGCGCCTAACATTTCCCTTGCTAGGCAAGACAACGTTATAGAAATAAAAAGTGCGGAATAATATAATAAGTGCTATAATAAGTGCGGGTCGTGAATAAAAACAATTTAGCTAATGTGAAATATAATAAGTGCAAAATAATATAAAAACTGTGTTAATTACTACCAGCCGGATCTGGAGTCACAATTCACGAGCATTCTTAAATTTACTACAAGTAATAGTCTGAAATAAATACAACTATTTGAATTAAAGATACATTAAAACAGAAGGACAAACGGGGACTTCAAGGTCTGTGAACACCGATAGATCTTCCTTGAGTCTCTGGAATCTCGATCAACCCGAGCCAGTACCAAAAGCTACACAGAAATTTCATAGTACAGTATCAGTATAACCGACCCCATGTACTGGTAAGTGTCGAGCCTAACCTTGACGAAGTAGTGACGAGGCTAAGGCAAGGCACCTACAAATCGACTTGTACAGTTTAACACTGTATATACAAATAACAGTAATGAAGAGCTAGACAGGAAATATCGGGATGGGGAAACATGCTGGGGAAAATACGAGATAGTGAACTATAACAGAATGATAGCTGGAACAACCAATATATAATGAATCAACAGGAACACAAATACAGTAAAGGAAAAATGCACGGTATCACCCTTCGTGCTTTTACTCTCAATCTCACCATAAAATTAATAGAAATGGCACGACATCACCCTTCGTGCATTAACTCTCATATCATGGCACGACATCACCCTTTGTGCTTTTACACTAATAATATGGCACGACATCACCCTTCGTGCATTAACACTCTCCCTTACCATAATGCAATGAACAATTAACAACACGGAGATAGAACAATATATACAAGCCTTACTTTAACATTGGTTCCACAATATAAATCTCAACTTTGAAATAAATATTCAATTATCACCAGAAATCCATAAACATGATGAGAACGATCAATTTAACAACACTAGTCTAAACATGTAATAATTAGGCATAGGAAAGAGACAATATAAGACAAACGGGAGAAAATAGGGAAAACAGGTAAATTGGCGGCGCATAAGTACTCGTCACCTCACATATACACCACTTACATGAATTTCATATAGCAAATAATTTGAGGTTCCTAATTCCCTCAAGTGAGGGATAGACACAATACTTACCTCGCTCCGAATGCCACTTAATACTCAATCACAGCTTTTCCTCTAGAATACACCTCCAAACCACTCGTATATATTCAAAAAATGACTCAATAATATCAAATATTTCTAAAGGAATCAATTACATTGCATAAATTTAGATATCCCAAATTTTCATCCAAAAAGTCAAAAATCGACCCCGGGCCCGCTTGGTCAAAACCCGAGGTTTGGACCAAAATCCATTTACTCATTCACTCCAGAGCCCGGATATATAATTGGTTTTGGAATCCGACCTCCAATTGAGGTCTAAATCCCCAAATTTCCGAAATTCCTAGTTTCTACCATAAAAACTCTAGATTTTAGGTTGATAATTCATAACATGAAATGGGTAATTGAAAGAAAATGGTTTAGAATGACTTACCAACACTTTGGGGAAGAAAATAACTCTTAAAAATTGCCTCTAGCCTGTTTGGTTTTTGAGAAAATGAGTTAATGGCCAATTCCCATTTTTGGATTCTGTTAAGTGCTGGGCGACAGTGTTCATCACATTCGCGAGAGCACTGTCACGTTCGCGAAGAGTATAGGCTGCCAAGCCTTTGCATTCGTGAGACTGTGTTTGCGTTCGCGTAGGCTACCCCCTCTGGCCTTCGCATTCGCGAGACATTGCTCGCGTCCGCGATGAAGGAACGACCAACCCTCCCCCAGGTCCCCAAGTGCTTCACGTTCGCGATGAGCCGGTCGCATTCGCGAAGGGTAAATCTCCCATCACTTTGCGTTCGTGACCAAGCCTTCACGTTCACGAAGAAGATATTTTCAGCCTTACCAATTCACTCTTCGCGTTCACGAGAGGACCTTCGCAAACGCGAAGAAGGACATGCTAGAACACCAGAATCTGCAGAAAACCTGATTTTCCAAAGTCCAAAACATCCCGTGGCCTATCCGAAATTCACCCGAGCCCTCGGGGCTCCAAAACAAACATGCACACAAGTCTAAAAATATCATACGAACTTGCTCGCGTGATCAAATCGCCAAAACAACATCTAGAACTACTAATTTAGCACCAAATCAAATGAAATTCTCAAGAACACTTAAAAATTCCTATCTTCTCAACTGGACGTCCGAATCACCTCAAATCAACTCCGTTTCTCACCAAATTTCACAGAGGAGTCTTAAATATCATAATGAACCTGCACCGGTCTCCGGAACCAAAATACGGACCCGGTACTAACAATGCCGAACATCACTCAATTCTTAAAAATAAATAATTTCCAGAATTTAAATTTCCATCAAAAATTCATAACTCGAGCTAGGGACCTCCGAATTCGATTCCGGGCATACACCCAGGTCCCATAATTCGATACGGACCCACCGGGACCGTCAAAATGCGTATCCGGGCTTGTTTACCAAAAATGTCGACCGAAGTCAACTAAAATTAACTTTTAAGGCATAAATTCTTACTTTCATCCGTTTTTAACATATAAGCCTTCCGGGCCAATACCCGGACTGTGCACGTAAATCGAGGAGGGTAAAAATGAGAGTTTTAAGGCTTAAGAGTGCATAATCGAGTTCTAAAACATAAAATAACCTTTTGGGTCATCACAATCGAGGATCAAGGTGTAAATCTCGGAACGGATCAAATGAGAAACGGTTATTTAGCTAATCATGGGATTTCCTTCTGTAATTAGAATTATACGATAAGTGGAATTCCTCTACTCTATAAAGGGGGGTTCTAATCATTTGTAACGGACATTGTTCACAGATATCAAAGCAATATAATTCTCTTTCTCATTTATACTATTGTTCATCAGCTTGTTATATTTTAATTGTTCTTGCATCAACCAGTTGGAGGGTATCCAAACTCGAGGGTTGAGTTCCATTCTAATACCGGTTTGTTTTACTTTATAGTTTATTTCTGTTATTAATCTTCATATTTATCAATTGGTATTAAGCAAAATCACGTGCCCTTAGAACCACATTATAAGTTCAATTGCTATCCAATTTTAAGGGTAAACCGTTTGGCGCCCACCATGGGGCTAAGGATAATAGTGATTGCTTAATACTGGTTCCGATAACATTCACTGCTTTACACTTGTTCTAAGAATCTTTTTTTTCAGGATAAACATGTCAAACTCACAAGCAGCGCCTACACATGGTGACAACGACCTAAGATTTCACGGGGGAAATGACAATATAGCCACCCTAGGGATCGAGGTGCCTCAGGCTGACCTTGAGGGAGAACCAATTCCAAATCCCGTCGATGTCAGTTCACATGTCGCCCTAAATGCAAATTTTTGCGTTGATCCCGAAGGTAGCGTACGCAGGGAAGTTTGATCAGGTGGTCGAGGTACACAGGGCGGAGAAGATGGTGGAGTTAGCCTCCAATTGATATTCAAAATGTTACAGGCTCAACAAGCCGTTGTAGCACAACTACAAAATCAGCACCGAATACCGAGTAGGATCGAACCAGAAGTTGTCCACAGGACCGAGCCTGTGCCGGAAAGGTCAAACGCCAACGAATCGGGGACTGACCCCTGCATTATGAAAATGACCGAGGAGCTCACTAAACGGATTGAATCAGGAGAAAAGAAAATCGAGACAAATGACAAGAAATTAGAGACATACTACTCTCTGGTTGACCAAATACCGGGGGCACTGCCGATTCTAAAGGGTATTGATTAAAAGAAATTCATACAGAAGCCTTTCCCTCCAAGTGCAGCTCCGAAACCCATTCCAAAGAAATTCCAAATGCTAGAAATTCCTAAGTACAATGGGACCACTGACCCTAATGAGAATGTCACTTCTTATACATGCGCAATAATTGGGAATGACTTGGAAGACGATGAGATTGAATCTGTTCTACTAAAGAAATTTGGAGAAACCTTGTCGAAAGGAGCAATGATATGGTACCAAAATTGGCCCTAATTCCATCGATTCCTTCACTATGCTTGCAGATTCCTTCATAAAGGCACATGCCAGAGCAATAAAGGTTGTGACTAGGAAGTCGAACCTCTTCAAGGTGAAACAAAAAGACTACGAAATGTTGAGGGAATTCGTATCTCCGTTCCAGATGGAACGCATGGAACTACCACCGGTCATAGATGATTGGCTGTTCAAGCCTTTACTCAAGGTGTGTACGATTTCATATAGAAGTCACACGTTCTTCTCACTGCTCAAAAAGAAGCACAATTTTGCATGGACCCCGGAATGCTAACAAGAATTGGAAGAACTAAATCGGTACCTCTCGAGCCCGCCACTGCTTCATACTCTGAAAGAGGACGAGCAACTCTACTTGTACTTAGCAGTCTCGGAAATCGTGGTAAGTGGGGTCCTAGTTCTAAAAGAGCAAGGTAAGAAATTTCCTATTTACTATGTTAGTCGAACTTTAGGTGAGGCCGAGACCCCGTACCCACACTTAGAAAAATTAGCGCTTTCTCTAACAAGCGCCTCTAGGAAATTAAAACCATATTTTTAGTGTCACCCGATCTATGTGGCGACTACTTATCCCTTTCGCAATATTTTGCATAAGTCTAAACTTTCGGGCCGATTGGCCAAATGGGCCGTCGAGATTAGTGGGTACGATATCGAGTATCGACCCCGAACGGCCATCAAATCTCAAATCTTAGCGGACTTCATGGCCGACTTTATGCCAGGCCTCGTACCTGATAGCATCAAGGATAAGGATAGAGTTTTGGAAGCTCCAAGACCATTTACAAGATCTCAAGCTAAAGCATTGTAGACTAAGGTTACTGGACTTCAATGGCAAAAAAAAAAGATTTTAATTGTAGAGGAAGAGCTCAAGCCCAAAGTAGATGAATTATCCAAGTTTTATAATTATTTGGTGATACAAATTGAAGTCCAATAGGAGGAAGATTGGGCCACCAAATCAGCCTTTGAAGTCCACCAAAGGGGCTCAAAATGAGCTTAAAAGAGGTCCAAACATGGGGTGTTTCAAAAGGAGCCCAATTGGAGTCCAAACCAATAGCCCACACTAATAGTTTTAAGGTCCAAATCTGTCCCAGAGGGATTTGGCCGCCCCCCACCTAGTTGTAATGACTTTTCTTACTCCTTAGAAACTACCCTACCTAATTGTAACGACTTTTTATGCCTTAGTAGCCACCCTACCTAATTTTAAGGACTTTTTATGCCCTAGTACTCCTATAAATAAGGAATTCTTACCATTCATTGAGACACTTCATTATTGATTAAGCATATCATACTTTGAGAGTTCTTTTGAACCTTTGTTACTTATGCTTTGAGATTTATCTTTCAACCTTTACTAGTTCATAGTTCAAGGTAGTAAGATTACTTCTCTATTGTGATATCTTTGATTCCTTTGTTTTTTTCTTATAAGGCGACTAATACAAGTTATTAATTATTGTCTCAACTTACTCGGAAAGCGGTCAAGATCCAAATCTATTGTTTTGATTTTCTTTTAAGTAAAGGCGTTTGATTTCTTCAATAAATCAAGACGTTGTTGCTTTGATATTGTCAAGACTATATAACTTGCGTTCTTTGAAGTTCTTGAAATTCTTTACTTGAATTTTCCCATATCCTTTATTTTCTACTCTTTAGTTCTATTTGTTCAATTCCTTATTGTTATTGCTTCCGCATTTATTTCTCAAATGCTTATTCTAGTTTGGATTCCTGACCTAGTTGTTATCAAGTGATATCAGAGCGGTTCTATCAAGGTTTCATTCTTGATAATTCTGGCGATTTCTTGAATACTAAGAGCGAAAAAAACAAGTTAAAAAAAACAAAAAAAAACGAAAATTAGTTTTAAAAAAAAATTGCTTGCTTTCCAGGAACTTTCTTTTGTATCTAATCTATTTCCAAAAACTATCAAAGGAAACAAGAAGAGGGGATCCCAGATTATAAAAGAAAAGACAAAAAATTAATTTTTTCTTACTCTTTCAAATCTAAATATATAATCCTTTCCTTTTTGTTCATGTCTTGTTTCAACCGAGCCTAATAGTTCTAAGATTTGGTTTTTCTTTCATTTGTTCCCCAAACATCTATATTTTACTACTAAGAACTTTATATGAGTTGGGTTTAACTATAAATCTACAAAGTATTTTGTTCAAAGGTTCTTTCGAGAGAGGAAAAAAAAGGCAAAGTGTGTGTGAGAAAAATTGAGAAAAAAGTTAATTTTTCTGATACAGTTTAATTATTTAAGATGTCATGTATAGGTAGTGATGATGAACGAAGGGTTCTTCAAGAAGCCGAAATCAAAGCAAAAAATAATTTTACATTGCAAGCTATGCATCAATAATTCGAAAGATGGGATTTGCAACTCCAAGAGATGAGGGACACCATTGCTGAGCAAAATGATACAATAGCTGAACTTAGAAGGAAAAATAATGTTAGGCTCCAAGCTAGGAGAAATGCACCCCTTGCTCCCATTATAAATCAAGAAAGACCTATAGATGATTTTAATGATATTGATTTTGATAGGGTGGGAAGAGATAGGAGGGGACAAAGAGGTAGAGTGGAAGATGATAATATAAGTTGTATAAAGAAAAAGATTCCATCTTTCAAGGGAACAAGGGATCCAGACTTATACCTTGATTGGGAGATAAATGTTGAAGCCATCTTTGACTGTCAAAACTACTCTGAGGGTAAGAAGGTTAAACTTGCTATTGTTGAGTTTTCTGACTATGCTGCTATTTGGTGGAAAAAGCTTACTAGGGACAGATTGCATGAAGGAAAAGCACCAATTGCTACTTGGGTTGAGATGAAGAGGGTGATGAGAATAAGATTCATACCATCACACTTTCAAAGAGAGCTACAACAACGTCTTTAAACATTAAAGCAAGGGTCCATGTATGTGGATGAGTACTTTAAGGCTATGGATATGACTATGATCCAAGCTAATTGTATGGAGGAAGAATATGCTACAATGGCTAGGTTTTTAAATTGTTTAAATAAGGAAATAGCTGATGTAGTAGAATTACAACAATATGTAACAATAGATGAGTTAGTTGATTTGTCTGTAAAGGTAGAAAATCAAAATAAAAGAAATCAAACTAGCTCGTGGAAAGGTCGGTCAAACACCATCTCCAAGAAGCCATGGTCGAATCAAGAGATGAAGAGTTCTTCTAGACCTCAAAAAGACAAGGATAAAGGTATATTTGAGAACAAAGAGGGATGTAACACCTTTAACCCAAAACCTTTTACACCTTCTAGTTCTATTCAATGTCATAAATGTAAAGGAAGGGGACATATGATGCATGAATGTCCAAGTAGAAGAAACATCATTCTTAGAGAATATGAGGATATGAGAGTGAAAAAAGTGAGGGAGAAGAAGAGAGAGATATGAGTAATGATGTTGATATAGAACTACCTAATGATGGCATGATTGTGGTAGTTAGGAGGATTATGACTATCAATTTGGGAAGCAATCGTGAAGAACAAAGGAAGAACATATTCCATACTAGGTGTGGGATAAAAGGAAAAACTTGTTCTATGGTCATTGATAGTGGTAGCTGTGCTAATGTGGTGAGTTCATAATTTGTGGAAAAATTGGGACTTGCATGCATGAAACGCCCTACTTTTATAGACTCCAATGATTAATTGATAGTGGTGAACTAAAGGTAAACAAACAATGCATGACTTCATTCAATGTTGGTAGATATGAGGATGATATTCGTTGTGACGTAGTCCCTATGCAAGCTTGTCATATCTTACTTGGTCGTCCTTGGCAGTATGATAGAAATATTTTTCATGATGGAAGAAAGAATAGATATTCTCTTGAGCTAAATGGCAGGAAATTTACTCTTGCACCTTTATCTCCTTCTCAAGTGTTTGAAGATCAAAAGAAATTAAGGGAAACAATGGAAAAACCAAGGGGAGGGATAAAAAGAGAGCTTGAGGAAAAAGAAAAGAAAGGAGGCCAAGAGTTAGAAAAAAAGAGAGACGGCCGAGAGAAAGAGAGAGAGGGCAGAAATTTGAGAGAAGAGATAAAAAGGGGCTTGAATGAAAAAATAGAAAGTCTTGGTGAGAGGAAAGAGGCTAAGGAAATAAAAAAAAAAAGAGTTTTTATATAAAAGACAAAGAGTGTTTAAATACAAGAAAATAGAGGTTACTTATAATACTACTTACGTACAAAGAAGCTTTGATTAATTCTGAGTTACTAACTTCTTCATTGTCAAGTAGTATTTCTTCTCTTTTGCAGGATTTTGAAGATGTTTTTCCTGAAGATATTCCTAATGGATTGCCACCTTTACGTGGCATTGAGCATCAAATTGATTTTTTGCTTGGATCATAAATCCCAAATAGGCATGCTTATAGGAGTAATTCAGAAGAGACAAAAGAGCTTCAAAGGCAAGTTTAGGAGCTGCTTGAGAAAGGCCTTGTGAGAGAGAGCATGAGCCCTTGCTCTGTTCCCGTCCTATTGGTACCCAAAAAGGATGGAACTTGGAGGATGTGCGTGGATTGTAGAGCAATCAACAAGATAACGGTAAAGTATCACCATCATATTCCTCATCTTGATGACATGTTGGATCAATTACATAGATCCAAAATCTTTTCTAAAATTGGTATAAGAAGTGGTTACCATCAGATTCGAATGAATCCTGGAGATGAATGGAAAACTGCTTTTAAGACCAAATATGGGCTTTATGAGTGGTTAGTTATGCCTTTTGGCTTGACTAATGCACCTAGCACTTTCATGAGATTAATGAATCATATCTTTAAGGATTTTGATAGAAAATTTGTTGTGGTGTACTTCGATTATATCTTGATCTTTTCTAACACTTTAGAAGAGCATGTAGAACACCTAAAAGAAGTTTTTGAAGTTCTTAGAAAGCAACTCTTATTTGCTAATCTTAAAAAGTGTACTTTTTTTGTGGATCGTGTGATTTTTTGGGGTTTTGTGGTTAGTTCTAAAGGAGCTGAGGTTGATGAAGAGGAAATTAAAGCAATAAAAAAATGGCCTAAACCTAAGAGTGTAACTGAAGTTAGGAGTTTTCATGCACTTGGCTAGTTTTTAGAGGAGGTTTGTGAGAGACTTTAGCACTATTGCTTCTCCTTTAACTGAAGTTACTAAAAAGGATAAGATTTTTACATGGGGAAAAGAACAAAATGATGCTTTTAACTTGGTGAACTAAAAATGTTATGTTCTGCTCCATTATTATAATTGCTTGATTTTTCTAAATTGTTTGAAATTGAATGTGATGCTTCTGGCAAAGGAATAGGTGTTGTTTTGATGCAAGATTCTAAACCTATTGCCTACTTTAGTGAGAAGTTGAGTGGAGCCACATTGAACTATTCCACTTATGACAAAGAGTTATATGCTTTGGTAAGGGCCTTAGCCACATTGCAATATTTCTTGTGGCCAAGAGAGCTTGTCATTAAAACTGACCATGAATCCTTGAAATACTTGAAGAGTCAAGGTAAGCTTAGTAGAAGGCATGCTAAGTGGGTTGAATTCATTGAAACCTTTCCTTATGTAATTTCTTACAAACAAAGGAAAGATAATGTTGTTGCGGATGCACTTTCAATAAGGTATGTCTTAGTTTCTACCTTGACTTCTAAATTGATGGGTTTTGATCAAATCAAGGGACTTTATACTAATGATGTTGATTTTGGCAGATTGTAAGTTGGGTTCTTTTGAGAGGTTTAACCTCCAAGATGGGTTTCTCTTTAAGGAAAATAAGCCGTGTATCCCTAATTGCTCTTTACGTGAAGTATTTGTAAGGGAAGCACATTGTGGAGGGCTTATGGGCCACTTTGGAGTCCCAAAGACACTAGACATACTTGCGGAACATTTCTTTTGGCCTGGAATGAGAAAAGATGTTGAAAGAATATGTGCACAGTGTTTGGAATGTAAATAAGCTAAATCTAAAGTGATACCACTTGGTCTTTACACACCATTACATGTTCCTACTTCACCTTGGATTGATATTTCTATGGATTTTGTGTTAGGTTTGCCTAGAACAAGGTATGGTAAGGATAGTATATATGTTGTGGTAGATAGGTTCTCCAAAATAGCTTATTTTATTCCTTGTTTAAAGACTAATGATGCTTCACATGTTACTGATCTTTTTGTAAAAGAAGTAGCCAAATTGCATGGTATGCCTAGAACTATTGTTAGTGATAGGGATGCTATGTTTTTGAGCCACTTTTGGCATATATTTTGGGGAAAGTTAGGCACTAAATTATTGTTTTCTACTTCTTGTCACCCACAAACTGATGGACAAACTGAAGTAGTTAATAGAACCTTAGGAAACATGGCGAGGGCTATTTTGAATGGTAAATTAACTTCTTGGGAAGCTCACTTACCTATGATTGAATTTGCTTACAATAGAACAATCCATTCTTCTACAGGTATGTCTCCTTTTGAGGTTGTTTATGGTTTTAATCCCTTTACTCCCATTGATTTATTATCATTACCTACTAATGATATTGTTAATCTTGATGATAGGGCAAAGGCTGAGACGATGAAAAACATTCATGAACAAACAAGGCTTGCAATTGAGAAGAAAAATGAGCAAACTACCTTGAGAAAGAATAAGGGTCGAAAATAAGTTATTTTTAAACTTGGAGATTTAGTTTGGGTTCACTTTAGAAAGGAGAGATCTCCCTCCAAAAGGAAGTCAAAGTTGCATCCTAGAGGAGATGGCCCATTTCAAGTCCTTGAAAGGATTGGAGACAATGCTTACACGTTGGACCTTCCTGGTGAGTTCCAAAAAAATGCTACATTCAATATTGCTAATTTGTCTTTGTTCGATGTAGGATCGAATTCGGGGACGAATTCTTTCCAAAAAGAGGGGAATGATAGCATCAAAGACAAGGAAAGAGTTTTGGAAGATCTAAGGCCATTTACAAGATCTCAAGCTAAAGAGTTGCAGACTAAGGTTGCTGGATTTCAATGGCAAATAAAGAAGCTTTTAATTGTAGAGGAAGAGCTCAAGCCCAAAGTAAATTAATTATCCAAGTTTTAAAATTATTTAGTGATCCAAATTGAAGTCCAAGAGGAGGAAGATTGGGCCACCAAATCAGCCCTTGAAGTCCACCAAAGGGGCTCAAAATGAGCTAAAAAGAGGTCCAAAAGGGGGTGTTTCAAAAGGAGCCCAATTGGAGTCCAAACCAATGGCCCAAACTAATAATTTTAAGGTCCCAATTTGCCCTAAAGGGATTTGGCCACCCCCACCTAATTGTAATGACTTTTCTTACTCCTTAACAACCACCCTACCTAATTGTAATGACTTTTTATGCCTTAGCAGCCACCTTACCTACTTTTAAGGACTTTTTATGCCTTAGCACGCCTATAAAAAGGAGTGCTTCTCATTCATTGAGACACTTCATTATTGATTAATTATATCATACTTTGAGAGTTCTTTTGAACCTTTATTACTTATGCTTTGAGATTTATCTTTCAACCTTTACTAGTTCACAGTTCAAGGTAGTAAGATTACTTCTCTATTGTGATATCTTTGATTCCTTTGTGGTATTCTTAGAAGACGATTAATACTAGTTATTAATTGTTGTCTCAAGTTACTCGTAAAGCGGTCAAGATCCGAATCTATTGTTTTGATTTGCTTTTAAGTAAAGGCATTTGATTTCTTCAATAAATCAAGACATTGTTGCTTTGATCTTGTCAAGGCTATAGAACTTGCGTTCTTGGAATTCTTTCCTTGAATTTTCCCATATCCTTTATTTTCTGCCCTTTAGTTCTAGTTGTTCAATTACTTATTGTTATTGCTTTTGTATTTACTTCTCAAATTCTTACTTAAGTTTGGATTCCTGACCTAGTCGTTATCAGTACCCGTGATCGAAAAGGAACTATTATTTAAGTCAGGTACATCATCGTGGGTGTGTACCCTCTTAACAAACGGTGCCTCGAACGTGAAGGGGTCTGGACTAGGCATCATTTTGAAGCCGCCCACGGGTAATACAATTAGACAAGCTATCAAAACTTCCAAGTTAACTAACAATGAGGCCGCGTATGAGGCCATGATTGCAGGTCTCGAGCTAGCTAAAGGTTTGGGAGCAGAAGTCATCGAGGCCAAATGTGACTCCCTGCTTGTGGTAAACCAAGTCAACAGAACCTTCGAGGTTCGAGAAGATGGAATGCAGAGATACTTGGAAAAACTATAGGTGACACTATATTGGTTTAAAGAATGGACCCTACATCATGTGCCTCGAGAACCAAACAGCGAGGCCGATGCCCTTGCAAATTTGGGGTCATCAGTCGAAGACGATGAGATTAGCTCGGGGACTTTCGTTCAACTTTCAAGATCAGTAATCGAAGAATGCCACGCCGAAATCAACTCCATAAGTCTGACCTAGGATTAGAGGAACAAATATATCGTGTACCTAAAGAACGGGAAGTTTCTATCGGATCCTAAGGAATCGAGGACTCTACATACGAAGGTCGCACGATTCACATTGGCCGAAGATGGAATACTATATATAAGGATGTTCGATGGACCACTGGCAATATGTTTGGGACCAGGAGATACCTACTACGTCCTACGAGATATCCACGAGGGCACCTGCGAAAATCATTCCGGTGCCGAATCATTGGTTCACAAAGTCATCGGAGCAGGATACTATTGGGCCGATATAGAAAAGCATACAAAAGAGTTTGTTCGAAAGTGTGACAAATGTCAAAGGTATGTGCCAATGATTCACCAACCCGGAGAGCAACTTGATCAGTCTTATCCCCATGGACATTTATGAAATGGGGAATGGATATCGTCGGCCCTCTACCATCGGCCCTAGGTAAAGCTAAATTTATTTTGTTTATGACTGACTATTTCTCTAATTGGTTGAAGCACAGGCTTTCGAGAAAATTAGAGAGAAAGAAGTCATAGACTTCATCTGGGACCACATTATATACAGATTCGGGATGTTTGCCGAGATCGTATGCGACAATGGAAACCAATTCATCGACAGCAAAGTGACAAAGTTTCTTGAAGATCACAAAATAAAAAGGATCCTGTCGGTGCCATATCATCCTAGTAGGAACGGACAGGCCGAATCGACAAACAAGACCATCAATCAAAATATAAAAAAAGATTGAACGACGTTAAGGGAAAATGGAGAAAAATATTGCCTAAAGTCCGGTGGGATCATATCGAACAATGTCAAAATCCAGTACGGGGGGAACACCGTTCTCTTTAGTATATGGCGCCGAAGCTCTAATCCCGGTTGAAGTCGGGCAACCTAGCGTCAGGTTTCGATATGCAATGGAAGAGTCAAATCACAAGGCTATGAATACAAGCCTCGAAGTGCTAGATGAAAAACGGGAAGCCGCCCTCGTTTGAATGGCCGCACAGAAACAGCGGATCGAAAGGTACTACAATTGAAGAGAAAATCTTTGACACTTTAAAATCGGGGACTTAGTTCTGAGGAAGGTCACCCTCAATACTCGAGACCCAAACGAAGGAAAACTTGGCTCGAACTGGGAGGGACCATATTAGGTCCTCGATATCATCGGAAAGGGATCCTACATACTTGGCACGATGAACGGCGAATAATTACCTAACAATTGGAACATATCACTCCTCAAATGATATTACTGCTAAGATACGACCTTCTCCATTTTCGTTTATATTTTATACTAACCATTTCCAGGTGTTTAATCGAAGACATCAAAGGATTCTTCAAACACAAAGTCATTAGGTCTGAAAGCACGCGCTACACTCTTTTTCCCTTAGACCGGTTTCTGTCCCAAATGGTTTTTTCTGGTGAGGTTTTTAACGAGGCAACCATTGTTCGTGCTAACATAGATCAATTAAACAGTATCCGTGGCTCCTTTACATTCAACCTCGAATACTGGGGGGCATCACCCTTGGATAGTTACAAAGAAAATACTTCGTGCCGATAGGGTCTCGATAGGTAAATTTTGCAAAGGACCAAACGGTCAAATGAACCGTGTCCACGTAGATTACTCGAGCCCTAATGGCAAAACATGTACGCATGTATAATATATTGAAAGAAGTATTTTTCCTTACCGGATGTTCCATGCCTCAGAGAAATTTATACTTCACAATTTTCTACTTATGATCTATTGTGGAAACCGGCTTAAGGGCCGATCACAACTGAACCTCAAACAATTTACCATATACTCGAGGACTGCCGTCCAAAAAATCGACATGATCGAATTACTAAACCTCAAAATCATAATACCTTAAAAAAGCAATCCTCAATTTTATAGGCCACGGCCACCCCACTCGGGGACTGACACTTCGAACGAGTTTGAAGTATAGCAGTGAAACAAGCCTAAGGGGAAAATCCCAAACTAAAGGCTACGGGCAAATTAACACGGTTCGGAGACGTTCGAATTCTGTTATAAAACAGGCCTTCAAATATTCTCATAACCGGTTAAAAAAGGGAACCCCCGGCTGAATTATTAAGGGTCTCAATAATATCGACCCTCAAAAAACCCTAAGGGGTATCTAATTATTCGAACTCTCGGACAATTTTGTGCTAAGGCATAACAAAGAAAAGTATTTCAATAATACCAATACTCGAAAAAACTAATGGGTACATGTTTATCTCGTGCTAAGGCATGACAAATTTTTATGTTTCAAGCCGAAAAAGGGGAAAAGCCATTATTTCGAGAAATCGTCCTTACTCAACTAAAACCTAAGGGTCACTCTACTTCATGTTTGATTAAGTACTCACTCGATTTTAAAGATTACACTGGTCCGACTTCGGTCTAGTTGCCTAAATCCCAAACTTGTGAGCAAAATCTCCATAAGGCATAAAGGCATGAATGAAATAGAAATTTCACGAGCAGGAAATAGAATAAAGACAAGTCGAAGAGAAAAAAGCTCTTTTATATATATATGAAGATATTTACAAAGACCGATCAGGGTCCCGCACAAAAAATCAAAAAAGAAAAAACCTAAGATTCCTAATTTTCCTCGGGGGCAACTTCTTCTCTATCGAGGTCCTCCCCATTCTCGGACCCGCTCTTGCTGCCATCATCATTATCATCATTGGAATAGGCCAGCGCTCTAGCATCAACTTCATGCTATTTAGCCTTTATTATCTCATCGGTAAGATCGAAACCTCGAGCGTGGATCTCCTCGAGGGTTTCCCTACGAGATTGTCATTTGGCGAGTTCAGCAATCCAATGTACTCGAGCTTTAGCTGTCTCGGCTGCCTCTCTAGCTTGGACTTGAGCGGCTTCAGCTCAGCCCGGTAGACGGCCACGATCGCCTCTGCCTCGGCCTTTGCCTTTTCGGCTTCAGATTTTGCCTTTGCAAGTTTGGAAGCCAACCGAGCCTCGAGCTCCTCTATTTTCTTTGCCTGAGCTGAGCTCTTATCCTTCATACCTCGAAGATGACTTTCGACCGATGACAATTGGGCTCGAGCAGCCTCTTTTTTCAGTAGCAAAGCGGTCCATACTTTATTTCCACCCCAAGGTCTCCGCCTTCATCATGTTGACCTCCTCGCAGAACTGCTCGATCCTCTCGATCTTCTGCTGTAGCTGTGAGATTGAAATGTTAGCTACCATTCCCGAATCGAGCCCATGAGCTTTTAAGATTTTCATTACCCACTCGATCAGGTCAGTATGATCTTGGTGAGCCTTGGCCAACTCAGCTCGGAGGTCCTTGATCTCCTCTTCTTTTTGCTCATTGAGAAGTTTAAGGGCGTTTCTCTCCTCCGTGAGCCCTCGGAGGTCGGCCTCACATTGGCTCAGCACTGCTCGGGACTTTGAAAACGCCTCCTGATAGATTGCCAAAGTCTATACGGCAAAAAGAAAGGAAATTAGATAGGAAGAGAAGGAATAAACTAAGTATGATATCGACAAAGGGAGTTGAGACTCACCCGATTCAAGGCTTGTTGAGCCTTATTGAAGAGACTTGATGCTTTACTCAGGTCGGTAGCATCCTCGACCCCGATAAAGTAACCACGGAAGGGGTCCTCCCCTCCATGGGCCCCATCTACTTCGGGAGTCCTCGTAGCTTGGGCCTCTGGAATTGCCTCCTCGGAAAGCGCAGGGAGAATCGGCAAGTCTCCATTATCTATTTCCCCAAGTGAGCCACTTGGGGCATTCTCCTCGGTGCGAAGGACCTCGGAGCCAACCCCTTCAGACATACCCGCCTTTTGCTCATCTCGACGGGAGGCATCTTCGATCTTGGACGACTCGGGGACTTTGCTCGAGTGCTTTTCCAAGACCCCCTCGGCTCAAGGCAGAATATCCTCAACTACCACCGACTCAGCGGCCTTTGGGGCCTTGATGGTTTTCTTCACTCGGGCCACTAGTTCCAAGCCATCATCTTCATCTTCTTCTTCTTCCTTCCTTAGCCATTGAATCACATCGGGAAACACACGGGGCATCCAAGAGACCGCTACATCATGGAAAAGACATCAATAAGAAAATACAAAGGAACAAATAATACATTGAAGCTAGCAGTGAGACAGTACTTATGATTCATGTTCCATTTCTCGGGAAATGGCATCTTCTCGGATAGGATTAGGTCAGATGTCCTCACTCTAACGAACCGGCCCATCCAGCCTCGATCCTCATCCTCGCCTATGCTCGAGATCAGCACTTTGGTAGCCCGACGTTGGAGTTTTATTAACCCGCCTCGATAAAGGCGGGGGCTATACAATCTGATAAGGTGATCGAGGGTGAAAGGGAGCCCCTCGAATTTTCTCACGAAGAATTGGAGTAGAATAACAATTCGCCAAAAGTAAGGATGGATTTTGCCTAGGGTTATTTGGTATTGACTCTAAAAATCAACAATGACGGGGTCGAGGGGCCCCAGCGTGAAGGGGTAAGTGTAAACACTTAGAAACCCTTCCACATGGGTGGTGATGTCTTCTTCGGAGGTCAGGATTACCACCTCTTTTCCCTCCCAATTGTAGTCTTTCTTTACCTTCTTGAGGTATCCCTCAGTTATCAAGCATATATACCTCGACATTGGCTCGCATCGACCAGGAATCGACGAGGCTTTATCGGTCTTGAAATTGAAGTTTAGCGCGCACCCCATAGGAATACATTCCTCAAGACGGGGTTCCACCGGCGTTTTCCCGCTGGCCGGTTGAGAAAGTAAAGCAGCTTCTTTTTGTGGTAACGTTTTCGATGTTTTTGCCATTTTATTGTGAGTTTGGAGAAAAGGAAGATAATAGGACTTGACGTTTGAGAAAGGATTAACAGCAAAACCTGAAGATTTGTAGAAGGGAAGAACTTAAGAGATGTAAAAGCTTTGGAGATTAGAAGGAAGTGAAAGTAAAGTTTGTATCAATGGGAAAGAGGTCATTAATGACTTGGGAAACTGTACCGACGGGACGTTTCGGTCACTCCTGGCGCTTACGTCACGAGGATGACGTCATGACTGGTCGAGGTAGAAAGTTGAAGGCTCAATTCGTTTCTTGTCCTTACACTCCAAAAAATAAGGGGACTATATATATACGGGTAAAACCGGGCCCACCCGATTTTACTATTTGACCGACACCGAGAGGTTGCATCGAAGGACGACCTCGTAACGGAACAGATTAAATCACGAGGATAAGGTATCAAGTTCAGAATCGAGGTACCTGTCGAGATCGAGGCTAGTAGCGATCGAAGCCAAATGAGACAGACATCGAGCAAGATCGAAGATAACACAATAATAGAAAGGCGATATATCCATGACTGGTCGAGAATCATGGCGTAAATCTCGGAACGGATCAAATCAGAAATGGTTAATTAACTAATCATGAGACTTTCTTCTTTAATTAGAATTATACCATAAGTTGAATTCCTCTACTATATAAAGAGGGAGGGGGAGGGAGGGTTCTAATCATTTGTAACGGACATTGTTAACAGATATCAAAGCAATATAATTCTCTCTCGTTTATACTATTGTTCATCAGCTTGTTATATTTTAATTGTTCTTGCATCAATCAGTTGGAGGGTATCCAAACTCGAGGGTTGAGTTCCATTCTAATATCGGTTTGCTTTACTTTATAGTTCATTTATGTTATTAATCTTCATATTTATCAATTGGTATTAAGCGAAATCACGTGCTCTTAGAAACACATTATAAGTTCAATTGTTATCCAATTTTAAGGGTAAACACATCGTCTTATTGAATCCACCTACTAGAGATTATAGGCTGGTCCCACCAAGCCCTTTTGTTTGCCCTCGTGGTTTCTATCGTTCTATTGGTGGTGTTGGGTTTGGCTATGACTCTGTTCAGAAGAAATACAAGGTAGTTAGAATTTCAGAAGTTTACGGGGATCCTCTATTCAATGATCCTAGTGTGGTGGAGTGGAAAGGATAGGTTTATGATTCGAGCACTGATTCATGGAGAGAACTTGCTTATGTGGATCAAGAGTTGCCCTGGCCTTATACGTTCCCCTTCTCAGAGATGTTTTTCAAAGGAACTTTTCATTGGTATGCCCACAGAAACATGGTGGTAATTCTTTGTTTTGATATCAGCACTGAAGTTTTTCGCACGATGGAAGTGCCTGAAACTTGTGCTTCGTATGACCAGAAGTGTTATAGCCTCGTAGTCTTAGATGAGTATCTAACATTTATTTGTTACCCTGACCCACGGAGGGAAAGTAGTCTAGTACAAGAAACGATTGACATTTGGATAATGGAGGAGTACAGTGTAAACGAGTCTTGGATTAAGAAATATACAATTAGAGCTGCTCCTATTGAATCCCCATTGGCAGTTTGGAAGGATCGTCTATTGCTTCTTCAAGACAAAAGTGGACTTCTGATTTCAAATGATCTTAATTATGATGCAGTCAATGAGTTCAAATTAGATGGTTATCCTGGAAGTTTGAGAGTTATCGTTTACAAGGAAAGCTTGATTCCAATTCCTACAGGTAGCACACAAGTTCAAAGTTTTAGTGAAGGTATAACTCCTTAAGGAATTACACCTGCTTTTGAGAAACTGTTCATGAACATATGAACCATTAGATCTTGTTGTGGCAAGCAGCTTGTTTTATGAATTTTCCAGTTATTGGAAATTGCTTGCCATGTCAACGTACAGATTTCTTTGCCTTGCAAATTTAATGAAAGCCAGTTATTAGTTCTCTTTCAATTTATATTCTTTCTCAAGTCTGTTAATTTAATTGACTATATTTATAAGTTGCAATGACAATCACTCTTATATTGCATAAACTGGATACTTTTCGGTTCTCTAAGCTCTTAAAGGAAAAGTGATCTTTTGGTTGTGACAGCCTTTTGTTTAAATCAAGTCATAATATAAAGTAATGTAAAATTCGTACACTGTTCTGTCTCTTCTGCATGTTTTAATCTATTCACTTATAAATTATTTCGTTATTTAAAAATGCTACAATTATCAGATCTGATATTATATGCATTTGTTATATAACGCATTCTGGTTTATTTTGTGATGCCTGCGGAGAAACATATTTGTTTGGTGATGAATAAGTGCATACATGAAGCACAAATTTAGAAGCAACCAAAAACCGATTCCGTACCCATTAGGGTTTTCGAGGGTCGATATTATCGAGACCCTTAGTAATTAAGCCGAGGGTAGCCTTTTTAACCGGTTTATGAAAATATTCGAAGGCCTATTTTATAACGGAAATCGAACGTCTCCGAACCATGTTAATTTGGCCGTAGCCTTTAGCTTGGGATTCGCCTTTTGGGCTTGTTTCCCTGTTATACTTCGAGATTGATCGAAGTATCAGTCCCCGGATGGGGTGGCCGTGGCCTATAAAATCGAGGGTTGCTTTTTTAAGGTCTTACGATCTCGAGGTTTTAGTAATTCGATCATGTCGAATTTTTAGATGGCAGTCCCTGAGTGCGGGGTCAGTTGTTCGAACTATAGTTGTGACCGACCCTTAAGCGAGTTTCCACAATAGATCACAAGCACGACATTATAAAGTAAAAATTCTCTAAGGCATGAAATATCTGGCAAGGAAAAATACTTTTTTCAATATATTAACATGATTACATGTTTTCCATTAGGTCTCGAGTAATCTACATGGGCATGGTTCGATCGACCGTTTGACGCTTACAAAATTTACCTATCGAAACCCTGTCGTGAAGTATTTTCCATGTAACTATCCGAGAGTGATGCCCTCCAGTATTCAAGGTTGATTGTAAAGGAGCCTCGGATACTATTGAATTGCTCTAAATTAGCATGAATAATGGTTGCCTCATTAAAAAACTCGCCGGAAAAACCCATTTGGGAAAAAACCGGTCTAAGGGAAAAACAGTGCAACGCGTGCTTTCACACCTAAGCGCTTTGTGTTTGAAGAATCCTTTGATGTTTTCGATTAAACACCTGCAAATGGTTAGAATAAAATATAAACAAAAATGGAGAAGGACGTACCTTAGCAGTAATATCGTTTGAGGAGTGATATGTGCCAATTGTTTGGTAATTGTTCACCGTTCATCGGGCTAAGTCTGTAGGATCCTTTTCCGATGATATCGAGGACCTGATACGGTCCCTCCCAGTTCGGGGCAAGTTTTCCTTTATTTGAGTCTCAAGTATTGAGGGTGACCTTCCTCAGAACCAAGTCCCCGATTTTAAAGTGTCGAATATTGGCTCTTCGATTGTAGTACCTTTCGATCTGATGTTTCTGGGCGGCCATTCGAACGAGGGCGGCTTCTCGTTTTTCATCTAGCAATTCGAGGCTTGTACTCATAGCCTCGTGATTTGACTCTTTCGTTGCATATCGAAACCTGATGCTAGGTTCCCCGACTTTAACGGGATCAGAGCTTCGGCGCCATATACTAAAGAGAACGGTGTTTTTCCCGCACTGGATTTTGACATTGTTCGATATTCCCAAAGGACTTCGGGCATTATTTCTCTCCATTTTCACTTAGCGTCGTTCAATCTTTTCTTTAGATTTTGAACGATGGTCTTATTTGTCGATTCGGCCTGTCCATTCCCACTAGGATGATATGGCGTCGACAAGATCCTTTTTATTTTTTGATCTTCGAGAAACTTTTTCACTTTACTGTCGACGAATTGCTTTCCATTTTCGCATACGATCTCGGCAGGCATCCTGAATCGGCATATAATGTGGTCCCAGATGAAGTCTGTGACTTCTTTCTCTCTAATTTTTTCGAAAGCTTGTGTTTTAACCCACTTAGAGAAATAGTCAGTTATAAACAAAATAAATTTAGCTTTACCTGGGGACGATGGTAGATGGCCGACGATATCCATTCCCCATTTCATGAATGGCCATGGGGATAAGACTGAGTGGAGTTGCTCTCCGGGTTGGTGAATCATCGGCACATACCTTTGACGTAGATTCGTCAGTTTTTCATATATAGTGTTCATTGAACATCCTTCTATATAGTGTTCCATCTTCGGCCAATGTGAATCGTGCGGACTTCGTACGTAGAGTCCTCGATTCCTTAGGATCCGATGGAAGCTTCCCGTTCTTCAGGTACTCGATATATTTGTTCCTCCAATCCAAGGTCAGACTTGTGGAGTTGATTTCGGCGTGGCCTTCTTCGATTACTGAGTTTAAAAGTTGAACGACAGTTCCCGAGCTAATCTCGCCGTCTTCGACTGATGAACCCAAATTTGCAAGGGCTTCGGCCTCGCTGTTTTGTTCTCGAGGCACATGCTGTAGGGTCCATTCTTTAAACCGATGTAGAGTCACATGTATATTGTCCAAATACCTTACATTCGATCCTCACGAACCTCGAAGGTTCTGTTGACTTGGTTTACCACAAGCAGGGAGTCACATTTGGCCTCGATGACCTCTGCTCCCAAACCTTTAGCTAGCTCGAGACCTGCAATCATTGCCTCATAATCGATCTCATTGTTAGTTAACTTGGAAGTTTTGATAGCTTGTCTAATTGTATTACCCGTGGGCGGCTTCAAAACGATGCCTAGCCCTGACCCCTTCACGTTCGAGGCGCCATTTGTGAAGAGGATCCACACCCCCGATGATGTACCCGATTTTAATAATAGTTCCTTTTCGACCACGGGTACTGATAACGACTAGGTCGGGTGAAGGATTTCGCGATCGCATGAAAGCGAGTTATTAGTTCTCTTTCAATTTATATTCTTTCTCAAGTCTGTTAATTTAATTGACTATATTTATAAGTTGCAATGACAATCACTCTTATATTGCATAAACTGGATACAATTCAGCTCTCTAAGCTCTTAAAGGAAAAGTGATCTTTTGGTTGTGACAGCCTTTTGTTTAAATCAAGTTATAATATAGAGTAATGTAAAATTCGTACATTGTTCTGTCTCTTCTGCATGTTTTAATCTATTCACTTATAAATTATTTCGTTATTTAAAAATGCTACAGTTATCAGATCTGATATTATATGCATTTGTTAAATAACGCATCCTGGTTTATTTTGTGATGCCTGCGGAGAAACGTATTTGTTTGGTGATGAATAAGTGCATACATGAAGCACAAATTTAGAACCAACCAAAAACCGATAGGAAAATTAAAAACTATTGAAAATAATGGTGTGCCTTTAGAAATTTCTAAATCTTCCAGCCTAGCCAAAGATTTTCCAGTTCTTTGAAGTTTTACTCCTTTTTATTTGTATTTTTACTTTTATAATCCTTTCACACTATTATTTTTGAAATGCTGTTGATGAGTAATGAGTTGTTGCAGTCCCATAAGCTATAGTCGAAAGAGTAGTTTATTTCTTTTTATTTAATTTCTGAAGTAGATGTTACCATATCCTCATAATCTTTTTCTCTTGTTGCACAAGGATGATCAACTTTTAAAAAAAATATCCTATGCTGTACTAAAAGTTTTTCAGTTCCCTTTAACGATTCAATTGGTTGTTTTGAGTTCTAGAGCCTTATTTCCTTATTTGCTGCTTTTCGTAGGTCATTTTAATATTTTATAAATTGCGGGGATGGGTGATTCGAGTTCCGAGACGTTCAGGAGTGATTTGGGATGCTTAGTTCCTAACAAGAGACTTAAGGTTTGGAAGAGTTGACCAAGGTCAACATTTTGGGTTAATAGTCTTAGATTGGTAACATGAAGGTTCTAATAGGTTCATATGGTGATTTTGAACTTGTGCGTATGTTCCCATCGGGTCTCGAATGACCCGGGGCTAATTCAACACTTCTAATCGAAAGTTGGAATTTTGAACTTAAGAAAGTGTTAAGACCCCAAAATCTCACCTAAGGTAGTCGTGACTAGTCTCTAAGACAAGGTACCCTTAATATTCATTGATAGCTTAACAGAAATAACAAACTAAGATAACAAAATAAATCGATAAAGAAAACTCATAATAACTCCAAAGCGGAACATCAGTAATAAGATCCCCAAAACAAGTGGAACTGGGTCATAAGCTCTAAAGAAGGTACTAAAATCTCTAATACAACAATGTTTGATAATAGGATAAAAAGTAGTAAGGAAAATAATTGAAGGTGACTCCGAGGCCTTTGAGCGTCGATTAGGTATACTTTGAAGTCTTCAAAAATAACTGTATGATCACTGGCGTTCTGCACGAGCAGATGTACATGGATCTGCACAAAAAATATTTTCAGAATCACAGTATCAGTACACCACAACGTTACCCAGTAAGTATCAAGCCTAACCTCGATAGAGTAGTGATGAGGCCAGGTCAAGATACCTACTCGGCTAAGAAAACTAAACAGAGTATTGTATAGCCTAATAATGGAAAGAGAGGAAATGAATAACAATAAGGCAGTACAATAATATAAGCTAATAACGGGATTTAAGGTAATAAAGACTACAAGAAACGAACACATGATGAAAATAACAAGTAATAAAATACGGACAAATCCAAGTAAGACAAGGAAGGAAACAACAAGATCTGTTCAATCAACTAGTCTTTTTGACATAGAATGTACAACAAGAATCACAACCAAGGTACCACACCTCATAACTTCATTAAATCACAATCACAATTTTTCCTTATGTCGCCGCGTGAGCCTTACATTTAGATATTTATTTGAATTATTTTTTTCCAAATAGCTACAAGTGCTTTAGCCCCCTTATGCCGTCGTGTAGCTTGAAGTAATTCCCTTACTAGCAACACACACATAAATCCCACCTTATGTCACCACATGCACATTAACCTCTATCCTTATACCGCCACATGCACATCAATATCACAATACAATAACAACTCGCACCATACATGCCTATATGCCACAACTTGCAAAAATTAACAATACCAGTATCACCACAATATATAGCCCACAGCTCAACCACAATGTGTACAAGTATCTCAATAATAACAAAAATGAATGAGAATTACTCAACAAGAAAAAAATATCTCAATAATCAACAACTTAAACTTTAATGTGATAGTATCTTTCAAAACTTCAACTTCAATAGCTCAAACTGAAGGTAATCCACGAAAAGAGAACTTTCAATTCAATTGTATAACATTAGCTTAACAATAAAAAAGATTGTATGAATTAGCAACTACGTCTAAATGCATGGGGATAATTCAACGTGAAGAGGTATCATGAAATAAAAACTTCAAACAAGATGACTCGACAAATAAAAAGGTACATGACAACAAGAGAAATAACAGCATCAATTAAGGCATGTAAGAGCATGTTTGACAATAAAAGATAGAACATGTGATAATAACATCAAGTAAATCATGTAAAAACAATTTAACAAAGGAAGATATAGCATGATACGACAATTTCCAATTTAATGCATGAAAGAGCGTAAGAGTCTAAACCGGTCAAATACTACATATAAGCCTGTGTGCACACTCCTCACCTTGTGTACACGCCTTCGACATAACTCAAATAGTGCAATCAACCCTAACCTAAGGGGTGGTTTTCCCCACACAAAGCTAAGCAAGTTACTTACCTCAAACAAGACAAATCAATCCCCTAATAAGTCTTTACCGCGTAAATCCAACTCCGGACGGCTAGAATCTAGCCAAAATAACTGAATACCATAAATGCAAGCCATAGGTAGCAATTCCAGAAAATAAAGTTTCAATCTTTAAAAAAATCATAAAGTTAACACAAAAATTCAACCCCAGACTCGCACCTTGGAACCCGATCAAACTTACTAATTTTGAACCCATTCCGAGATGAGTCCAACCATACTTTAATTAAACTAAAACTTACAAGATCACTATAAGATCACTAGCGTCCGGCATGAGCAGATATACCTGGATCTGCACAAAAATATTCAGAAGCGTAGTATGCGTACATCACAATGGTACCCTATAAGTATTAAGCCTAACCTCTGTAGAGTAGTGACGAGGCCAGGTCAAGATACCTCTAGGATAAGAAAACTGAAGAAAGTATAGTATAGCCTAATAATGGAAAGAGAGGAAATGAATCACTATAAGGCAGTACAATAATGTAAGCTAACAACGAGATTTAATGCACTAAAGACAACAAGAAACGAACACATGATGAAAACAACAAGTAATAAATTATAGACAAATACAAGTAACACAAGGAAGGAAATAACAAGAACTGTTCAATCAACAAGCCTTTTTAACATAGAATGTACAATAAGAATCACAACCGAGGTACCACACCTCAAAACTTCATTTCACAAATCATAATCACAATCTTTTCTTATATCGCCGCGTGAGCCTTACATTAAGATTTATTTTTGAAAGTATTTTTCCCAAAATAGCTACACGCACTTTAGGGCCGTTATGTCGCCGCGTGGCTTCAAGAAATTCCCTTACTAGCAACACGCACATAAATCCCACTTTATGTCCCTGCATGCACACCAACCTCTATCCTTATACCACCGCATGTGCATCAATATCACAACACAATAACACCTCGCACCAGACGTTCCCAAATGCCACAACTTCCCAAAATCAACAATACCAATATCACCACAACATATTACTGACGGCTCAGCCACAATGTGTACAAGAATCTCAATAATAACAAAAATGAATGAGAATTACTCAACAAGGAAAAGACATCTCAATAATCAGCAACTTCAACCTAAATGTGATAATAGCTTTCATAACTTCAACTTCAATAGCTCAAATTGAAGGTATTTCACATAAACACAACTTCCAATTCAATTGTATAACATAATCTTAATAATGAAAAAGATAGAATAAATTAGCAACTATGTCTAAGTGCATAAGGATAATTCAATGCGAAGAGGCATCATGAAATAACAACTTTAGATAAGAATGACTCAACAAATAAAGAGGCACATGACAATAAGAGAGATAACAACATCAATTAAGGCATATAAGAGCATGTTTGACAATAAAAGATAGAATATGTGATAATAACATCAAGTAAAGCATGTAAAAACAAAATTAACAATGTAAGATATAACATGATACGAATATTTCCAATTAAATGCATGAAAGAGACTAACCCGTGTGTAAGCCTCATGTACAAACTCGTGTACACATTTGTCACCTCGTGCTGCGTCCAACCATACTAAAATTATCCAATTTCGACCTCAAATGGACCTTCAAATCCTCAGTTCATGGTTTGGGAAAGTTTATACAAAAATCCACAATTTCTCCAACTCAAACCACTAATTAAATGATAAAAACTAAGATAGAATCATGAATAATAAACAAATCCAAGTCAAAAACTCTTACCCCGATCCAAACCTTGAAAATCCCCTCCAAAATAGCCCAAAACCAAACTCTCTAACTCAAAAAGTGGGAAATGAGATAAAACCCTCGATCACACCCTTTTTCTGCCCAAGCATCTGCGACTTCGCACTATGGAAAATCCATCGCAATTGCGGCTTTCACTTAAGGCACAGCAACTTCCGATTCCACGGAATAAATAGCACACTTGCTCTTGCGCTTCTAAAAAAAAGGGTGCATCTGCTCTCCCGCATTTGTGCAAAGGTCACCGTACCTGCAGCCCCTTACCTACAGTCCAATTCTGCATCTACTGAGCATAGTCCGCTCCTGCGATTGTGCACCTGCACTATATTGTGCTCACATGTGAACCCAGCTTCCCTAGCCCAAACTCGCCTCTGCGGACAATGGACCGCTTGTGCGGCGCCGCACCTGCGGCCATACCATCACAGGTGTGATTGCATTAGTTCTCAGCATGCATAAAAGATCCTCCAAGTCAAAAATGAATCCGGATTCAATCCGAATCACTCTTGGGGCCCCTAGGACCCCGTCCGAACATACTATAAAGTTCCAAAACACAACACGAACCTACTCGTGGCCTTAAATCACATTAAACAACATCAAATCTACAAATTGCACCCCAATTCAAGCCTATTGGATCAATGAACATCCTACTTCTAAAACTAACACCGAATAAAATCAAACCAACCCCAAATGAGCTCAAATTTTGCATGCAAGTCCCAAATGACAGAACATACCTATACCAACTCCCGAACCACATTCCGAACATGATATCAATAAAGTCAACCCTCGGTAAAACCTATCAACCTTACAATCCTTGAACTTTCCAATTTTTGTCAAAAAGCACCAAATCAACCAATGGACGTGCAAATTAACATCCAGATATACCCCTAAGTCCAAATTCACCATAAAAAGTTATGGGAACCATCAAAGCTCCATTCCAAATTCGTCTATACAAAAGTCAAACTCTAGTCAACTCTTTCAACTTAAGTTTCTAACTTTGGGACTAGGTATCCCAATTCACCCTGAAACTCACCCGAAACTAAACTAACCACCAGACAAGTCACATAATTACAAATAAATATAGAAGAGGTAATAAATAGGGGAATATGGCTACAATACTCAAAACAACCGACCGAGTCGTTGTAGAAAGTTAGAGATTTTTGGTTTGATGCTCGATTCTTGATTTTGCTTTTGTATTTAGTATTTCAAGCCTTTGTACAAGTTTGTATAGGGTATACAAACTTGTTAGATTAATTGGAAAGGGTTCTAGAGAGCTCAGGTGAGTTTCTGAGTGATTTCGAAGCATTTTGGAATATGTTGCAACTGTTGGTTCTCTGATGCAGAACAGTGCATCGCTATCGTGGAGCCAAGTCTCGAGATCGGGTATAAGGAATTGGACAAGGGGAGAATTTCACTTCGCGATCGTGTGGAGTTGGTCCACGATTACGTAGGGTCGTCAGTTTGTGCAACGCGGTCGAGTGAAGGATTTCACGATCGCATAGGAGCCAGGAAGGTTGGACTTTGCGATGGCATGAGTCTAGTCGCCTTTGCGTAGAAGGATCGGGCTTAGGGGTATTTATGGTCCAGAATATGGGATGTTGCTCATTTTGACAATTTTGAGACCTAGACTTTTGGAGGAGGCGATGTTTGTGAGATTTTACCCAAACTTCAAAAGTTTTTTTTTTTTTTATGTTGGAATGATAAGTTTCATTAATTAAGTGTAAGCGTACAGAGATTGTGATGCCTGGGCACCATATTGCAAACATAAGTAGTAATAGATTTAGTAGCTAAGCTAGAAGTGCTAACTCTAATGTGATTAGTGTTACAATCCCAGGTGCTGCTCTAGGCTGGTTCTTCAAGACCAGTTGAAAAAAAGGAGTTTACTTCCGTCAAGCTAGCTGCCCATTGATGGACAAAAATTGGGTGCGTCTCCCTTGTGATGGCGATATTTTCAGATGTTGACGGGACTACTTCGACAGTAGGTAGTTCTAGAATTTCTTCAAGTAAAAGGCATGAAACAAAAACTCGTGGAGCTTCAAAAACTGATGTGGCAGCAGTACTATCCATCTGACATCCATATTTCTCTAAGAAATCTGCAACTCTATTTTGTTCTCTGTGCGCATGGGACACCATTGGATCATGTAGCAGCTGTAGAAGGTGCCTGCAATCACAGAGTAGATTAGTGTAGAGTGGATTATCTTTTGTTAATAGGTTGATTACCTCTTTGGCATCCAGTTCCACCTCAAGTGGTACTAGTTGCCTTTGTACTGCTAGTTTAAGGCCATGAAGTAAAGCATGCATTTCAGCTGTGAGGCTGTTGGGTGTGGTAAGTGAGCCTGCAAAGACCATAATCTAGTCGCCTCTATCAATAAGGATTACCCCACAAATACCTGTGTACTTCTTAGTTGATGAATAAGCACCATTTGTATTTAGTTTAAAGTAGTTAGGTCTTGGTGGAAGCCATCGTAGTGCATTGCGAAGTCTAGTGGGTTATTTACAATGAAAAGCTGCTCGATAGGAAAACTCCATAGCTTGATGTAATGTAAGTGCTGGAGAAGTTTTTAAATTTTTGTGCTCAAATAGGTTGCGGTTGAGAGTGATCCAAATATTCCATAAACTTAATGATAGGTAGGTGCGGTGGTTAATTTTGTAGGGCAGGTGAATGTGCTTAGAATGTATGAGTGGGTAAAGCCACTGTTGTGGAGTTACCCAATGTTGAAGATCTGATATGTGTGGTTGAAGCCCTACTGAGCGCCAGTAGTGTCGTGCATTTGTGCAATGTAAAAAGATGTGTGTAGTAGTTTCCTGATCAGTCTGGCAGTAGTTGCAAATATTGTTGGGGAGTAATTCAATAGCATGAAGTTACTGATTCGTGGGAAGTCTGTTATGGTGCAGTACCCAGAGAAAGATTTTAACTTTTGGGGGAATGGGTAGCATCCAAATCTACTTCAAACTGGTGCTTGGGGCTTGTGTGGGTGGATTGGAAACAAAGAGGGCGTCGTACATGGAATTTACTGTAAATTTGCCAGAAAGATGTTGTCACTCCTCAAAATCGAGTAGCGTGACCGGCGCTCAACCGAGTAAACCCGGTCGGGCAAGCTTATTAGATTTTTTTTTTACCCAAACTCATCCATGAATAAATATAATACAAATTTTCGTTAAGTAGACAATAAGGTTAACATGTCTACAATACCATTTCATTTTCATTGGTTACTGTATTTAATAAGCCTAAAAACACACACACACTCCTACATGGTTCAAAGTGGAACAAGTGATTTAATCACAACTCAACTTGTTTAACATTCCCAACAACCATGAACAATCCACACTAAGTCTACGGAGCCTCTAAAGATACCAAAGAGTACAATGATAGTGCCGGCAATAAGGCTCCGGCTATACCCCAAACCATATAATACATACGAAACAAAAGATGCACAACCCCAGAATGAGATGGGGCTCATCAACTCAGCTGGGAAGAATGAGCACTACTATCACTGGTCAGTATCCTCCGCTGTGGAACCACCTGCATCCAATAAAGATGTAGCGCCCCAGGAAAAAGGGACATTAGTACATGTCAAATAGTACTAGTATGAAAACCAAATACCAATTTAAGAAATTAGAAGTACAATATGAATATGATAAATCACAGCATCAATAGAATAGCATAAATAGCCGTTTACGCCACATGAGGCGTACCAAGAGCTGTCAATTATATTTATAGAATTTAAGATGAGATCCTCTATAACCATCTTTACATAAAGAGGCCCCGCTGCCTCACCCCAATGCATGTGGGTAGATGTGTATTCCCCAATACCAAATATCTACACAAAGCGGCCTTGCCGCCTCACCCCAATGTATGCGGGTGAAAATGCATCAACGATACCAATACCTATACAAAACGGCCATGCCGCCTCACCCCCAATATATATACATGTGGGTGGTGGTGCATCAACAATATCAAAATCATACACAAAGCGGCTTTGTCGCCTTGCCCCAATGTATGCGGGTGGAGGTGTAATCCCATTCACAATCTCTACACCATTTGACATAATAATTTCCACATAAATCACGACTTGGTATCATAACATGTAGATACACAATCCATAGTTTGGAACATATACTCAATTTATAATACAATATGATAAGAGCATTTGAAGCAAAAATTGAACATATCTCTTTGTCACAAAACTTATTCAGAATACTCGATTTGTAATAAATATCTTGGAACTTATAAGGGTATTGGGGGTTCCAATTCTTAAAGAAGAGTTTAGTCAACATACCTCAATTGAGCTTCCTTAAACTTTAAAATGTTCCGGAATTCTTAGCAACTTCAATCTATTTTGAAACATATCAAGTTGAACCAAAATTAGGAAGATGATCATGGTTCTAGCTCATTTGGGCATTTTATCAAACACTAGGCGTACATTAAGGTTTCAAGGTCCTTTTATGTAGGATTCCATCATCTCACAACACATTATTTACTAGTTTTAGCTCACAATCTTCCTACACCCTTTGATAACACATGCATACAAAATAAATAACTCCCATACCCAAGAATTGTCTTGCTAATTACCCATGTTTAGATAAATTTCAAAATTAAGGGCTAGGATGTAGAATCTTACCTCTACGATAAAGACCTAGTGAGTTTTCCTTGTTAATCTTCAAAGATTTGAGCAAGAATCGAAGGATAATTTGTTGAAGACACTCTCCCTCTCTAGGGCACTCTCTTACTCTCAAAATAACAGGTTTTAGCTTAATGGTCCATTGAGTCTATTTAAACGAACTAGGGTCGGGTTATAAAAACCTAAAAATGAAGTTCCAGAACAGGATCTGGGGTCGCATATGCGACCGCAGATTGGACACGCGGTCCGCATATCGGCCATACAAATTGGTGCCCAAAACTATTGCCGCTTGCGTGGGTCTGCGGTAGTTATGCGGCCGGCATACCTATTCTGCGATCGCATAATGTACCGCAGACCTTCCTCCAAGTTGGCCCGCCTCTGATTCACTCTGCGGCAATTATAGTGCCGGCAATAAGGCTCCGGCTATACCTCAAACCATATAATACATACGAAACAAAAGATGCACAACCCCAGAATGAGATGGGGCTCATCAACTCAGCTGGGAAGAATGAGCACTACTATCACTGGTCAGTATCCTCCGCTGTGGAACCACCTGCATCCAATAAAGATGTAGCGCCCCAGGAAAAAGGGACATTAGTACATGTCAAATAGTACTAGTATGAAAACCAAATACCAATTTAAGAAATTAAAAGTACAATATGAATATGATAAATCACAGCATCAATAGAATAGCATAAATAGCCGTTTACGCCACATGAGGCGTACCAAGAGCTGTCAATTACATTTATAGAATTTAAGATGAGATCCTCTGTAACCATCTTTACATAAAGCGGTCCCGCTGTCTCACCCCAATGCATGTGGGTAGATGTGTATTCCCCAATACCAAATATCTACACAAAGCGGTCTTGCCGCCTCACCCCAATGTATGCGGGTGAAAATGCATCAACGATACCAATACCTATACAAAACGGCCATGCCGCCTCACCCCCAATATATATACATGTGGGTGGTGGTGCATCAACAATATCAAAATCATACACAAAGCGGCTTTGTCGCCTTGCCCCAATGTATGCGGGTGGAGGTGTAATCCCATTCACAATCTCTACACCATTTGACATAATAATTTCCACATAAATCACGACTTGGTATCATAACATGTAGATACACAATCCATAGTTTGGAACATATACTCAATTTATAATACAATATGATAAGAGCATTTGAAGCAAAAATTGAACATATCTCTTTGTCACAAAACTTATTCAGAATACTCGATTTGTAATAAATATCTTGGAACTTATAAGGGTATTGGGGGTTCCAATTCTTAAAGAAGAGTTTAGTCAACATACCTCAATTGAGCTTCCTTAAACGTTAAAATGTTCCGGAATTCTTAGCAACTTCAATCTATTTTGAAACATATTAAGTTGAACCAAAATTAGGAAGATGATCATGGTTCTAGCTCATTTGGGCATTTTATCAAACACTAGGCGTACATTAAGGTTTCAAGGTCCTTTTATGTAGGATTCCATCATCTCACAACACATTATTTACTAGTTTTAGCTCACAATCTTCCTACACCCTTTGATAACACATGCATACAAAATAAATAACTCCCATACCCAAGAATTGTCTTGCTAATTACCCATGTTTAGATAAATTTCAAAATTAAGGGCTAGGATGTAGAATCTTACCTCTACGATGAAGACCTAGTGAGTTTTCCTTGTTAATCTTCAAAGATTTGAGCAAGAATCGAAGGATAATTTGTTGAAGACACTCTCCCTCTCTAGGGCACTCTCTTACTCTCAAAATAACAGGTTTTAGCTTAATGGTCCATTGAGCCTATTTAAACGAACTAGGGTCGGGTTATAAAAACCTAAAAATGAAGTTCCAGAACAGGATCTGGGGTCGCATATGCGACCGCAGATTGGACACGCGGTCCGCATATCGGCCATACAAATTGGTGCCCAAAACTATTGCCGCTTGCGTGGGTCTGCGGTAGTTATGCGGCCGGCATACCTATTCTGCGATCGCATAATGTACCGCAGACCTTCCTCCAAGTTGGCCCGCCTCTGATTCACTCTGCGGCAATTATAGTGCCGGCAATAAGGCTCCGGCTATACCTCAAACCATATAATACATACGAAACAAAAGATGCACAACCCCAGAATGAAATGGGGCTCATCAACTCAGCTGGGAAGAATGAGCACTACTATCACTGGTCAGTATCCTCCGCTGTGGAACCACCTGCATCCAATAAAGATGTAGCGCCCCAGGAAAAAGGGACATTAGTACATGTCAAATAGTACTAGTATGAAAACCAAATACCAATTTAAGAAATTAAAAGTACAATATGAATATGATAAATCACAGCATCAATAGAATAGCATAAATAGCCGTTTACGCCACATGAGGCGTACCAAGAGCTGTCAATTACATTTATAGAATTTAAGATGAGATCCTCTGTAACCATCTTTACATAAAGCGGCCCCGCTGTCTCACCCCAATGCATGTGGGTAGATGTGTATTCCCCAATACCAAATATCTACACAAAGCGGCCTTGCCGCCTCACCCCAATGTATGCGGGTGAAAATGCATCAACGATACCAATACCTATACAAAACGGCCATGCCGCCTCACCCACAATATATATACATGTGGGTGGTGGTGCATCAACAATATCAAAATCATACGCAAAGCGGCTTTGTCGCCTTGCCCCAATGTATGCGGGTGGAGGTGTAATCCCATTCACAATCTCTACACCATTTGACATAATAATTTCCACATAAATCACGACTTGGTATCATAACATGTAGATACACAATCCATAGTTTGGAACATATACTCAATTTATAATACAATATGATAAGAGCATTTGAAGCAAAAATTGAACATATCTCTTTGTCACAAAACTTATTCAGAATACTCGATTTGTAATAAATATCTTGGAACTTATAAGGGTATTGGGGGTTCCAATTCTTAAAGAAGAGTTTAGTCAACATACCTCAATTGAGCTTCCTTAAACTTTAAAATGTTCCAGAATTCTTAGCAACTTCAATCTATTTTGAAACATATCAAGTTGAACCAAAATTAGGAAGATGATCATGGTTCTAGCTCATTTGGGCATTTTATCAAACATTAGGCGTACATTAAGGTTTCAAGGTCCTTTTATGTAGGATTCCATCATCTCACAACACATTATTTACTAGTTTTAGCTCACAATCTTCCTACACCCTTTGATAACACATGCATACAAAATAAATAACTCCCATACCCAAGAATTGTCTTGCTAATTACCCATGTTTAGATAAATTTCAAAATTAAGGGCTAGGATGTAGAATCTTACCTCTACGATGAAGACCTAGTGAGTTTTCCTTGTTAATCTTCAAAGATTTGAGCAAGAATCGAAGGATAATTTGTTGAAGACACTCTCCCTCTCTAGGGCACTCTCTTACTCTCAAAATAACAGGTTTTAGCTTAATGGTCCATTGAGTCTATTTAAACGAACTAGGGTCGGGTTATAAAAACCTAAAAATGAAGTTCCAGAACAGGATCTGGGGTCGCATATGCGACCGCAGATTGGACACGCGGTCCGCATATCGGCCATACAAATTGGTGCCCAAAACTATTGCCGCTTGCGTGGGTCTGCGGTAGTTATGCGGCCGGCATACCTATTCTGCGATCGCATAATGTACCGCAGACCTTCCTCCAAGTTGGCCCGCCTCTGATTCACTCTGCGGCAATTATAGTGCCGGCAATAAGGCTCCGGCTATACCTCAAACCATATAATACATACGAAACAAAAGATGCACAACCCCAGAATGAGATGGGGCTCATCAACTCAGCTGGGAAGAATGAGCACTACTATCACTGGTCAGTATCCTCCGCTGTGGAACCACCTGCATCCAATAAAGATGTAGCGCCCCAGGAAAAAGGGACATTAGTACATGTCAAATAGTACTAGTATGAAAACCAAATACCAATTTAAGAAATTAGAAGTACAATATGAATATGATAAATCACAGCATCAATAGAATAGCATAAATAGCCGTTTACGCCACATGAGGCGTACCAAGAGCTGTCAATTACATTTATAGAATTTAAGATGAGATCCTCTGTAACCATCTTTACATAAAGCGGCCCCGCTGCCTCAACCCAATGCATGTGGGTAGATGTGTATTCCCCAATACCAAATATCTACACAAAGCGGCCTTGCGGCCTCACCCTTATGTATGCGGGTGAAAATGCATCAACGATACCAATACCTACACAAAACGGCCATGCCGCCTCACCCCCAATATATATACATGTGGGTGGTGGTGCATCAACAATATCAAAATCATACACAAAGCGGCTTTGTCGCCTTGCCCCAATGTATGCGGGTGGAGGTGTAATCCCATTCACAATCTCTACACCATTTGACATAATAATTTCCACATAAATCACGACTTGGTATCATAACATGTAGATACACAATCCATAGTTTGGAACATATACTCAATTTATAATACAATATGATAAGAGCATTTGAAGCAAAAATTGAACATATCTCTTTGTCACAAAACTTATTCAGAATACTCGATTTGTAATAAATATCTTGGAACTTATAAGGGTATTGGGGGTTCCAATTCTTAAAGAAGAGTTTAGTCAACATACCTCAATTGAGCTTCCTTAAACTTTAAAATGTTCCGGAATTCTTAGCAACTTCAATCTATTTTGAAACATATCAAGTTGAACCAAAATTAGGAAGATGATCATGGTTCTAGCTCATTTGGGCATTTTATCAAACACTAGGCGTACATTAAGGTTTCAAGGTCCTTTTATGTAGGATTCCATCATCTCACAACACATTATTTACTAGTTTTAGCTCACAATCTTCCTACACCCTTTGATAACACATGCATACAAAATAAATAACTCCCATACCCAAGAATTGTCTTGCTAATTACCCATGTTTAGATAAATTTCAAAATTAAGGGCTAGGATGTAGAATCTTACCTCTACGATGAAGACCTAGTGAGTTTTCCTTGTTAATCTTCAAAGATTTGAGCAAGAATCGAAGGATAATTTGTTGAAGACACTCTCCCTCTCTAGGGCACTCTCTTACTCTCAAAATAACAGGTTTTAGCTTAATGGTCCATTGAGTCTATTTAAACGAACTAGGGTCGGGTTATAAAAACCTAAAAATGAAGTTCCAGAATAGGATCTGGGGTCGCATATGCGACCGCAGATTGGACACGCGGTCCGCATATCGGCCATACAAATTGGTGCCCAAAACTATTGCCGCTTGCATGGGTCTGCGGTAGTTATGCGGTCGGCATACCTATTCTGCGATCGTATAATGTACCGCAGACCTTCCTCCAAGTTGGCCCGCCTCTGATTCACTCTGCGGCAATTATAGTGCCGGCAATAAGGCTCCGGCTATACCTCAAACCATATAATACATACGAAACAAAAGATGCGCAACCCCAGAATGAGATGGGGCTCATCAACTCAGCTGGGAAGAATGAGCACTACTATCACTGGTCAGTATCCTCCGCTGTGGAACCACCTGCATCCCATAAAGATGTAGCGCCCCAGGAAAAAGGGACATTAGTACATGTCAAATAGTACTAGTATGAAAACCAAATACCAATTTAAGAAATTAAAAGTACAATATGAATATGATAAATCACAGCATCAATAGAATATCATAAATAGCCGTTTACGCCACATGAGGCGTACCAAGAGCTGTCAATTACATTTATAGAATTTAAGATGAGATCCTCTGTAACCATCTTTACATAAAGCGGCCCCGCTGCCTCACCCCAATGCATGTGGGTAGATGTATATTCTCCAATACCAAATATCTACACAAAGCGGCCTTGCCGCCTCACCCTAATGTATGCGGGTGAAAATGCATCAACGATACCAATACCTACACAAAACGGCCATGCCGCCTCACCCCCAATATATATACATGTGGGTGGTGGTGCATCAACAATATCAAAATCATACACAAAGCGGCTTTGTCGCCTTGTCCCAATGTATGCGGGTGGAGGTGTAATCCCATTCACAATCTCTACACCATTTGACATAATAATTTCCACATAAATCACGACTTGGTATCATAACATGTAGATACACAATCCATAGTTTGGAACATATACTCAATTTATAATACAATATGATAAGAGCATTTGAAGCAAAAATTGAACATATCTCTTTGTCACAAAACTTATTCAGAATACTCGATTTGTAATAAATATCTTGGAACTTATAAGGGTATTGGGGGTTCCAATTCTTAAAGAAGAGTTTAGTCAACATACCTCAATTGAGCTTCCTTAAACTTTAAAATGTTCCGGAATTCTTAGCAACTTCAATCTATTTTGAAACATATCAAGTTGAACCAAAATTAGGAAGATGATCATGGTTCTAGCTCATTTGGGCATTTTATCAAACACTAGGCGTACATTAAGGTTTCAAGGTCCTTTTATGTAGGATTCCATCATCTCACAACACATTATTTACTAGTTTTAGCTCACAATCTTCCTACACCCTTTGATAACACATGCATACAAAATAAATAACTCCCATACCCAAGAATTGTCTTGCTAATTACCCATGTTTAGATAAATTTCAAAATTAAGGGCTAGGATGTAGAATCTTACCTCTACGATGAAGACCTAGTGAGTTTTCCTTGTTAATCTTCAAAGATTTGAGCAAGAATCGAAGGATAATTTGTTGAAGACACTCTCCCTCTCTAGGGCACTCTCTTACTCTCAAAATAACAGGTTTTAGCTTAATGGTCCATTGAGTCTATTTAAACGAACTAGGGTCGGGTTATAAAAACCTAAAAATGAAGTTCCAGAACAGGATCTGGGGTCGCATATGCGACTGCAGATTGGACACGCGGTCCGCATATCGGCCATACAAATTGGTGCCCAAAACTATTGCCGCTTGCGTGGGTCTGCGGTAGTTATGCGGCCGGCATACCTATTCTGCGATCGCATAATGTACCGCAGACCTTCCTCCAAGTTGGCCCGCCTCTGATTCACTCTGCGGCAATTATAGTGCCGGCAATAAGGCTCCGGCTATACCTCAAACCATATAATACATACGAAACAAAAGATGCACAACCCCAGAATGAGATGGGGCTCATCAACTCAGCTGGGAAGAATGAGCACTACTATCACTGGTCAGTATCCTCCGCTGTGGAACCACCTGCATCCAATAAAGAAGTAGCGCCCCAGGAAAAAGGGACATTAGTACATGTCAAATAGTACTAGAATGAAAACCAAATACCAATTTAAGAAATTAGAAGTACAATATGAATATGATAAATCACAGCATCAATAGAATAGCATAAATAGCCGTTTACGCCACATGAGGCGTACCAAGAGCTGTCAATTACATTTATAGAATTTAAGATGAGATCCTCTGTAACCATCTTTACATAAAGCGGCCCCGCTGCCTCACCCCAATGCATGTGGGTAGATGTGTATTCCCCAATACCAAATATCTACACAAAGCGGCCTTGCCGCCTCACCCCAATGTATGCGGGTGAAAATGCATCAACGATACCAATACCTACACAAAACGGCCATGCCGCCTCACCCCCAATATATATACATGTGGGTGGTGGTGCATCAACAATATCAAAATCATACACAAAGCGGCTTTGTCGCCTTGCCCCAATGTATGCGGGTGGAGGTGTAATCCCATTCACAATCTCTACACCATTTGACATAATAATTTCCACATAAATCACGACTTGGTATCATAACATGTAGATACACAATCCATAGTTTGGAACATATACTCAATTTATAATACAATATGATAAGAGCATTTGAAGCAAAAATTGAACATATCTCTTTGTCACAAAACTTATTCAGAATACTCGATTTGTAATAAATATCTTGGAACTTATAAGGGTATTGGGGGTTCCAATTCATAAAGAAGAGTTTAGTCAACATACCTCAATTGAGCTTCCTTAAACTTTAAAATATTCCGGAATTCTTAGCAACTTCAATCTATTTTGAAACATATCAAGTTGAACCAAAATTAGGAAGATGATCATGGTTCTAGCTCATTTGGGCATTTTATCAAACACTAGGCGTACATTAAGGTTTCAAGGTCCTTTTATGTAGGATTCCATCATCTCACAACACATTATTTACTAGTTTTAGCTCACAATCTTCCTACACCCTTTGATAACACATGCATACAAAATAAATAACTCCCATACCCAAGAATTGTCTTGCTAATTACCCATGTTTAGATAAATTTCAAAATTAAGGGCTAGGATGTAGAATCTTACCTTTACGATGAAGACCTAGTGAGTTTTCCTTGTTAATCTTCAAAGATTTGAGCAAGAATCGAAGGATAATTTGTTGAAGACACTCTCCCTCTCTAGGGCACTCTCTTACTCTCAAAATAACAGATTTTAGCTTAATGGTCCATTGAGTCTATTTAAACGAACTAGGGTCGGGTTATAAAACCTAAAAATAAAGATCCAGAACAGGATCTGGGGTCGCATATGCGACCGCAGATTGGACACACGGTCCGCATATCGGCCATACATATTGGTTCCCAAAACTATTGCCGCTTGCGTGGGTCTGCGGTAGTTATGCGGCCGGCATACCTATTCTGCGATCGCATAATGTACCGCAGACCTTCCTCCAAGTTGGCCCGCCTCTGATTCACTCTGCGGCAATTATGCGGTTCACAGAGTGATTCTGCGACCGCATAGTGGGCCGCATAAATGACTTTTTTTTTGAAAAATATTCCTTTACTCCCCAATGCATTGTTCAACCCAAAATGTTCGAGCGAAGTTTTCCTTTCCTCTACAATCCTCAAACACGTAAGCCTACTTCGGCACCACGGAACCTTAAATTCCTTTTCGAAATTTTATGGGGCCTTAAATTCTCCCTCACTTAGGATCATTCTTCCTCGATTGAAGATCAAAATCCGTTATTAGCATTCAATGTGTCCTAACTGTTAATTCATACACACCAGTAGTTTCAAAATTTTGTTAATCCCTAAATTTCCAAAACATTCGTAAGAGTCTCCCCTGTAACCGGGTCTATCCACCTGTCAGAGAATCCGAGAAACCAATCCTAACAACATATACATAACCAATGATGCAATATAACACAAGAACAATACCAACTGTGGCCTCATAGGCAATATATTACCAGAAAAGGAACACCCTTAACATCAATTGTACAAATGATACATAATTCATAGAAGGTAACCCTTAGAATTTTCATCGACCACAACTTTATAATTACGTGGCTATTCAAAAAAATAAGGATACGTTTTCTTCATCTCTTCCTCGGCCTCCCTAATAGCCTCTTCAACCTGTTGGTTTCGCCATAACACTTTCACGGAGGCAATTTCTTTATTTCTCAACTTTTGGACTTGCCGATCAATACTAGAAACTGGAACATCTTCATAAGTCATTTTCTCATTAACCGCAATAGTCTCCACCGGAACAATGACTATCGGGTCTCCAACTACTTTCTTCAACATAGACACATAAAACATCGGGTGCACTAATGAAATTTCAGGCGGTAGCTCAAGCCTGTACGCCACCTCGCCGATCCTCTGAATGATTCTATACGGTCCGACATACCTCAAACTCAATTTCCCTTTCTTAACAAATCGCATTACACCTTTCATGGGGGAAACTTTCAAGAATACCCAATCATCTTCTTTGAACTCCAAATCCCTATGACGAACATCCACATATGACTTCTGACGACTCTAAGAAGTCTTCAACCGCTCCTTAATGATCTTAACTTTTTCCATAGCCTGATGCATGAGGTCTGGCACTATCAACTCTGCTTCCGTCTATATAAAGCCTCAAAGGTGCCATCTGAATACTAGCATGATAACTATTGTTGTAGGTAAATTCTATGAGTGGAAAATGATCATCCCAGCTACCTTTGAAGTCTAAAATACAAGCACGCAACATATACCCAAGAGTCTGAATAGTCCGCTTTACCTACCCGCCAGTCTACGAGTGAAAGGCTGTACTAAGATTCACCTGAGTACCCAGACCTTGTTGAAATTTCTTCCAAAGATTAGTAGTGAATTGTGCCCCCAATCAGAAATGATGGAAACCGGAGTGCCATGCAACCTCACTATTTCTTTGATATACAACTGAGCATACTGTTCTGCTGTATCGGTAGCCTTCACGAGTAAGAAGTGTGCTAATTTTGTGAGTCTATCCAAAATCACCCAAATCGAGTCAAACTTACGAGGAGTACAAGGTAATAATACCACAAAGTCCATATTAATCATTTCCCACTTCCATATTGGAATTTCTATGTTCTGTGCTAACCCACCGGGCCTTTGGTGTTCGGCCTTCACTTCCTAACAATTTGGGCACCTTGCCACAAAGTCTGCCACATTCCTCTTTATATCATTTCACCAGTAGACTTCCTTAAGATCATGATACATTTTTGTAGAACCCGGGTGCACGTAATACCTAGAAGTGTGAGCTTTGGTCATAATCCTTTCCTAGAGACCATCCACGTTTGGAACACATAGTTGCCCTTGGTACTTTAGTGTATCATCATCCCTTCCAAGAGAAAAGGCCATGGTCTTATGTTTATGAATCCCCTCTTTCAGTTGTGCCAACAATGGATCGTTGTATTGTTTCTCCATGACTTCCACAACTAGTGATGATTCAACCTTATATTTCACAATCACCCCTCCTTCACTAGAGTCCGCAAGACGAACTCCCAAACTAGCCAATCAATGAACTTCCTTGGCCAATGGCCTTTGATATGCCTCCAAGTGTGCTAAGCTGCCATAGATTTCTAGCTAACTGCATCCGCCAAAAAACATTAGCCTTTTCCGGATGATATAAAATATCAATGTCGTAATCCTTGAGTAATTCAAGCCATCTTTTCTACCTCAGATTCAGCTCCTTCTATTTGAAAATATATTGAAGGCGCTTATGGTCCGTGAATATATCCACATGGACTCCATACAAATAATGACGCCAAATCTTCAATGAAAATACCACCGCTGCGAGTTCTAAGTCATGTGTTGTATAGTTCTTTTCATGATTCTTTAGTTGCCAAGAAACATAACTTATAACTTTTCCATGTTGCATTAATACACATCCAAGCCCGATTCTTGAAGCATCACAATATATCACAAATCCATCTATTCCCTCTGGTAGGGTCAACACCGGTGTCGTAGTCAATCTTGCTTTCAACTCCTGGAAGCTCCTTTCACAAACATCTGACCATTGGAACTTAACTGCATTCTGAGTCAATTTAGTCAACGGATAGGCAAGGGTAGAAAGCCCATCTACAAATTTTCTATAATACCCAACTAAGCCTAAGAAACTACGAATCTCTATTGGAGTTGTAGGCCTCGGCCTATTCCTCACAGCCGCACTCTTCTGAGGATCAACCATAATCCCTTCACTAGATACTACATGACCCAAGAATGTGACAGCTTTAAGCCAAAATTCAGACTTAGAAAACTTTGCATACAAGTTGTGCTGATATAGGGTTTGTAGAACTACCCTGAGATGATCGACATGGTCCTTTCGGTTATGTGAATATACATGGATATCGTCAATAAAAGCTATCACAAAAGAGTTGAGGAATGGCTTGAAAACTCAATTCATAAGATCCATGAAGGCTGCTGGGGAATTTGATAGCCCAAAAGACATCACCAGAAATTCAAAATGCCCGTACCGGGTCCTAAAATCTATTTTTGGAATATCCCGCTCCTGATCTTCAATTGGTGATACCCGGATCTTAAATCAATTTTGGAGAAGTACCTGGCACCTTGCAACTGATCAAACAAGTCATCTATCCTTGGTAGTGGGTATTTATTTTTGATTGTGACCTTGTTGAGCTACCGATAGTCAATACACATATGTAGTAACCCATCTTTCTTTCTTACAAAGAGAACAGGTGCGCCCCAAGGCGACACACTTGGTTGAATGAAACCCTTTTCTAACAAATGTCTCAATTGTTTCTTTAACTCATTCAATTCTGGTGGTGCCATCCTTTAGAGCGGAATAGATATAGGCTGGGTGTCTAGCATCACATCAATCCCAAAATCAATCTCCCTGTCTGGTGGAATCTCAGGGAGTTCATCCGTAAAGACTCCCGGAAATTCATTCACAACAGGCACAGACTCAAGTGTAGGTGCCTCAACAGTGGTGTCCGTAACTCAGACAAAATGGTAAATACAACCCTTGATCATCTTTGTGGCCTTAAGGTAAGAAATAAGCCTGCCCTTCGGCACCACATCATCACCCCTCCACTCAATAACTAGCTCATTTAAAAATTCGAACCTAACAGTCCTGGTTCGGTAATCAAGCTTGTCAAAACAAGAATAAAGCCAGTCCATTCCCATTATTACATCAAAATCGACCGTCCCCAATTCAATGAGATCGGCCATGGTGTCTCGACCATGCAACATGACAACACAATTCCAATAAACCCGCGTGTCCTAAATAGACTCACCAACCAGAGTAGATACAAAGAATGACTCATGGAGCTATTCTGGTTCTATCCCAAATTCCATAGAAACATAAGGAGTGACATGTGACAAAGTGGAACCGGGGTTAATAAGAGCATATACATCATGATTTTGTATAGAATATATACCTGTGACAACATCTGGAGAAGCCTCTAAATCTTGACGCCTTCGCATAACATAAAATCTATTGGGTCCTCCCGAATTCTGTGCACTACCCCTAGCTGCACCACGTCCTGCGAGTGCTGAGGGGCCTCGAGATGGAGGTGTTGTGGATGTAGTATCTATAGAATTAGCTAGCTGCACCGCACCGCTGCCCATGTTCCGGCAGGATGAGTGGCAATCCTTCTGAATGTGACCCCTCACACCGCACCCATAGCATATAGGAAGGTCCATGAAGCAGGCCCCAAAGTGTATCCTCCCACACTTAGGGCATGGGAGCCTCCTCTACTGAAACCTTCCGTCGGGACGACCCTGCTGGTGGGCTCCCTGGTTGCCCTGACTAGGTCTAGATGACTGTGCACTCATCGAAGACTGAGCGAATGATTGGGATGGTCCTGATGACCCTCCCCTGAATGCCGACCTACCACTCCCAACACCGGAAGAATCACCAAAGTTGCCCGCGGACCGACCTTGCTGCTACTCCATTCTATTCTTCAATTTGCGGGTCTTTTTGGCTTGACAAAATGCCATCATCTTACCATCATTCATATCAGAATTCAATGTAACTGTAGCGACCTCATTAATAACCAAGGGTCTAAGGCCCTATACAAACCAGCACACTCTAGCCTCCATAGTGGGCAGCATGTGAATAACATACTTGGACAGGCGCATAAACTCATATGGTACTCCCACACATTCATACTACCTTGCTTCAGGCTTTCAAACTCAGCGGCACGGGCTGCCTTTGTTTCAGAAGGTAAGAAATGATCCTTAAAGGCATCTGTGAACTCATCTCACCTTACCGGAGGGCTCCCCTCCTCACGGGACTCCTCCCACAACTCAAACCAAGAATAGGCCACCCCTTTCAGGTGGTAAGAGGCTAACTCCACTCCCTCCATCACTGTAGCATGCATAACTCGGAGAGTCTTGTACATCTCATCAATGAATTCTTGGGGGTCCTCCTCGTGATTTGTACCCGTAAACACTGGAGGATCTAACTGAAGAAACTTGTTCACCCTGGAACAAGCAGATTCCCCTGGTTGACTGGAAGAAGTAGGCCTAACACTCGATCTCTGGGATGAGAAGCCACTATCTATGCTAACATCTATATGGCTTCCCTAAGATTAACATCAGAAACACCACAATCAGAAGATGGGGCTGGAGGTGGAACTGGAATATCAGTTGGAGGGACCGCTGCACCCTGGGTAAGTGCAGGGACAGGTGTGGTCTGATCAGTTGTGGTAGAATCAGGAGCATAGTAATTGGGGGAATATCCTCACCCATCAGGTGCTCACCCGCATCATCAAATATAGGATCAACTACCAGTCATGGGGTGACATTTTCTCTTTGGCCAGTAATTGCCTTCTTCTTAGGTGCCATGTACTTAAAATTAGAGCAACGCATGAGTTAATGGAGGAACAATCTTACAATCAGCTTTATCGCAAGATCGAGAACATGAAAGAAGGGTATTATTCTTAAATGCCCAAGTAGCATCCTAATAATAGATGTGGTCGACAACACACCGATAAAAAAGACTCTACTAGACACTGCTCCGAGATATCCTAAAACACTTTAAAACCTTAAGCTCTAATACCAAGTTTGTCACGCCCCAAAATCGGGGACCGCAACCGGTGCTCAACCGAGTAAACCCGGTCGAGCAAGCCTATTAGATTTTCTTTTTACCCAAACTCATCCATGAATAAAGATAATACATATTTTCATTAATTAGACAATAAGGTGATCATGTCTACAATAATATTTCATTTCCATTGGTTACTGCATTTAAGAAGTCCTAAAACACAAACACACACCTACACGGTTCAAAGTGGAACAAGTGATTTAATCACAACACAACATGTTCAACATTCCCAACACCCATACACAACCCACACTAAATATACGGAGCCTCTAAAGATACCAAAGAGTACAATGATAGTACCATCAACAAGGCTCCGACTATACCTCAAAACCAAAAATACATACGAAACAAAAGATGCACAACCCCCGAATGAGATGGGGCTCACCAAGTCAGCTAGGAAGAATGAGCACTGCTATCACTGGTCAGTATCCTCCGTTGTGGAATCACCTGCATCCAATAAAGATGCAACGCTCCTAGAAAAAGCGACGTTAGTACATGTCGAATAGTACTAGTGTGAAAACCAAATACCAATTTAAGAAATCGGAAGTACAATATGAATATGATAAATCATAGCTTCAATAGAATGACATAGCTAACCGTTTACGCCACATGAGGCTGACCAAGAGCTGTCAATAACATATATAAAATTTAAGATGATATCCTCTATAACCATCTTTTCACAAAGGGGCCCCACCACCTCACTCCAATGTATGCAAGTGGAGGTGTAAGAACAATACCAAGACTCTACAGAAAGCGGCCTTGACGCTTCACCTCAACGCATGGGGGTGTAGGTGTATTCTACAATACCAAATCTGTACACAAAGCGGCTTTGCCTCCTTACCCCAATGTATGTGGGCGAAAATGCATCAATGGTACCAATACCTACATAAAACGGCTGTACCGCCTCACCCCAATATATATACATATGGATGGTGGTGCATCAACAATATAAAAATCATACACAAAGCGACATTGCCACCTCACCCCAATGTATGCGGGTGGAGGTGTAATCCCAATCACAATCTCTACACCATTTGACATAATAATTTCAACATAAATCACAATTTGGAATCATAACATGTAGATACACAATCCATAGTTTAGAACACATCCTCAATTTATAATACAATATGATAAGAGAATTTGAAACAAGAATTAAACATATATCTTTGTTAAAAAATTTATTCGAAATACTCGATTTGTAATAAATATCTTGGAACTTACAAGGGTAGTGGAGGTTCCAATTCTTAAAGAAGAGTTTAGTCAACATACCTCAATTGAGCTTCCTTAAACTCTAAAATGTTTCGGAATTCTTTGCAACTTCAATCTATTTTGAAACATAACAAGTTGAACCAAAATTAGGAAGATGATCATGTTTCTAGCTCATTTGGCCATTTTATCAAACACTAGGTGTGCATTAAGGTTTCAAGGTCCTTTTATGGAGGATTACATTATCCCACAACCCATTCTTTACCTTTTTTAGCTCATAATCTTCCTATACCATTTGATAACACATGCATGCAAAATAAACAACTCCTATACCCAAGAATTGTCTTGCTAATTACCCATTTTAGATAAATTTCAAAATTAAGGGCTATGGTGTAGAATCTTACCTCTAGGATGAAGACCTAGTGAGTTTTTCTTGTTAATCTTCAAAGAGTTGAACAAGAATCGAAGGAAAATTTGTTGAGGATTACTCTCCCACTCTAGTGCACTCTCTTACTCTCAAAATATCAGGTTTTAGCTAAAAAATGGTCAGTTGCGTCTATTTAAACGAAGTAGGGTCGGGTTATAAAAATCAAAAAGTGAATCTTCAGAACAGGATTTGCGGTCGCATATGCAACCGTAGAATGGACATGCGGTCCGCATATCGGCCACAAAATTTGGTGTCCAAAATTGTTGTCGCCTGCTTGGGTCTGTTGTAGTTATGCATCTGGTAGACCTATTATGCAGTCACATAATGCACCACAGACCTTAATCCAAGTTGGCCTGTCTCTGATTCACTCTGCGTCCATTATGCGGTCCACAGAGTGATTCTGCGACCGCATACTGGGCCACAGAAATGACTGGATGAAATTTTTATTTACTCCCCTATGCATTGTTCAACCCAATAAGTCCGAGCGAAGTTTTTTTTCTTCTACAATCCTCAAACACGTAAGCTTACTTCGGCACCACGAAACCTTAAATTCCTTTGCGAAATTTTATGGGGCCTTATATATGTATGGCCCAACATGTGTGGTCAGATGTGTGTGAGTATATGGAAAGGTAAGGTGTGGGAATCTTGTGTAGAATGACCTGAGGCAGCTTGAAGGGAAGATTTGACCAATCCCAACCCACTGGTGTTAAAATTGTGGAGACTTTTAGTGCTTGGTGGTTGTAAGGTAGTGGTCCTTGTATGAGAGATAGTAGGGTAGTGCCTTCCCCAACTCAGGGGTCATCCCAAAGTTTGATGTGCTTGCCGTTCCCAATTTTCCATTGTATACCAAGTTGATAGTGATCCCACCCTTTAGTGATATTACGCCAAGTGTGGGAGTGATTAGTGAGTGTAGTAGTATGTAGGTATTTGTGAAGTAGTAGAGTAGCTCACAGATGGGTTGGTGATTTAAAGAGTTGTCAGGCCAGAGTAGCTAGTAGAGCATTATTTTGATGTCGTAGTTGTAGTATACCAAGACCCCCATTTTCTTTTGGTTGGGTAACTAATTTCCAATTTAGAAGGGGTAATTTCTTCCTTGTTTGAGTAGTACCCCAATGAAAATTACGTTGGTATTGCTCCATTTTGTTGATGATAGATTAGGGACTTAAGATATATTGCATTATATGGTTTGGGAGAGCGCTTAGGGTAGATTTAATAAGGGTAGTGCGACCCGCCGTAGTGAGAAAGTTGGTTTTCCATCCAGCAAGTCAATTCTTAAAATTATCTAATAAGAACTGAAAATATGATATTTTGGGTATTTATAAGAAGACTGGAAAACCTAGGTATTTGCAAAAAGAAGCCCCTTCCTTCATTTGAAAGGAGGTGAGAATAAAATTTCTATTTCCCTGTGAACAATTTTTCGAAAACAAAAACTTAGACTTTTGAAAGTTAACCTTTTGACCTGAGTGCTGTGTAAAGTGGTTAAGAATGTCAATGATTGTGTGACAAGTTTTGATATTTACTTTAGAAAATAGGATAATGTCATGTGCGAAGAAGAGATGGGATAATTGAGGCCCCATTTAGGATAGGCGAATTGGCTGCCAATTTAGGTAGTCCACAGATAGTGAAATGCTACGGGAGAATAATTCCATACACATTATGAATAGATAAGGTGATAGAGGATCTACCTATTGAATGCCTATTGATGGATAAAACATTTATGTGTGTGTTCCATTGATTAAAATGGAAGTAGAGGTTGTAGTAATACAAGACATTATGAGGGTTATGTGCTTAGGCGGAAAGTTAAAATACAATAATTTTTTCCTAATAAAAGACCATTCGAGGTGGTCAAAAGCCTTTTCTAGGTCCAGTTTAAGGTTCATGTCTCTACTTTTGACTTTCATTCTTTGGAAGTGAGCGAGAGTCTCTTGTACTATTATAGCATTGTCCGAGGTCCACTTACATTGTTGGAAGCTGGTTTGCGTTGGCCCAATAATTTTTGATATATTGTAGTGCAAAGGCTAATTGGTAAGTATTGTTGGATAGTTTTGGCATTTTTCACTTTAGGAATGAGGCATAAATAGGTACGATTGATTTTCGGAGAAATTATATTGTTTGAAAATACTTGGTGGCAAAAGGTATTGACAGGAGTGTCGATTTGCCCCCAATAATTTTGGTAAAAATAAGGATGTAGTCCATCGTGGCCAAGTGCCTTAAGAGGCTTGAAAGAGTATAGAGCTTGAGTAATTTCACTATTCTTTAAGGGTGTGCCCAAGGAATAACAATCACCAGTGCTTAAGAGATGGGAATTAGTATCGTTGTGTAAGTATTGTGAATGAGTTTGTTCAAAGGTGAATAAGTTTTGGTAGTACCTGAATATAAAATTATGAATATCCGTAGGGTTAAAGAACCAATTACTGCAAGTGTCTTTAAGAGCTGAGATCCTATTCCTCCTACGACTTTCAATAGTCGTCAAGTGAAAATATTTTGTATTGGCATCGCGGTCATTGAGCCAGTTGATGCGTGATTTAAGTTTCCAAAAATCTTCCTCTAATCTTAAGATATTACTATATTTGTTAGTGAGATGGTGTTCGAGATTTTGGAGGAAGGCACTAGTAGGCACTAGAAGTGATTCTAACTTCGATTTGAGTTAAGATATTGAATGCCCATGGATTTTCATACCTAAATCTAAGTATTTTGGAGAAAGAGAGACGGTTTTGGCTTAAAGAGTAACTATTTTCTTTAGGGGTTTTCAACATTGATTTGAGGTTGAATTTAGAAACAAAGTACATATTTGGACTTGGGAGGTCATGGGTAACCAGATATTATTTTTAATTTTGGATTTTGGGCAAGTGGGTTTGGGTTGACTTTTTCTAAATTCATTAATGATTGAAGCCTTTTGGATTGGAATTGATTTTAAAGTATTGTTTGACTTCTTAAGTGTGATTTTCTTAGATTTGGGACATTTGGAGAAGAATTTCAAAGAAACAAATAGTATTTCGGGGTTGAAGCTATCCCGAGAGAAGGTAAGTCTTTTGGGTAACCTTGTTAAGAGGGAATTTCTTCCCAAATTATACTTATCTTTTATATGCTACATGATTTGGGAGTGTCGTATATACGAGGTGACGAACGTATATACATAGGCTAAGGCTATACCATGTTTGGGATAGTTTTAGGCTTCTTTATGCCTTATTTTGTTGTATGCTCTTCTTGACTTATTCTTTGTTTGATTGTATAACTACGTGAGCATAATTTATTCAATCTAGAGATCATGTTTAGGCTTATGACATCTTATTTGAACATGATCGGCTATCCTTGAAATTTTAATATACTTGATTCAATCATTGTCATACTTTATATTATGAATTTTCAACGGTAATACTATTTATTATATCCTTGTGCATTTTATTTTTATCAGCGCATATGCAATGTTCTTGGAGATAGAGATCTTAATATGGATTGATATGATTTTGGCACATTGAGACATTATGAGCAGAATAATATGTATGGAACGATGACTTTTCATACGACACTTGGATATGAATTCATCCCTCTGGAGTTCGATGATTACTTATGTTACTTTGGGCTCAGTGAGTGCAGGTGATACGTGTATCATGTTGGAGCACAAATGATGTGCTGGATCACATTGGAGCACATGGGATGTGCTGGATATTGGTTATGATAGAGTCTTGAGCACGCATAAACATCCTAGACTCATGTAGAAGCATTCATATATGTCATGACCCAAACTCTCACTGGAGTCGTGACAGCGCCTAACACTACTTGCTAGGCAAGCCATCAATCAATAAGCAGGAAAAACTTAAATAGGAATATTAAATAATCTCAACAGCGGAATAATGATAATTAACTAAACTAATAGGCACAATAAAACTAAAACAATCTCACGACATAGTGCCACTGAGTACATGAATGTCATACAATTTAAATATAGAGTTTGATATCAAAATATAGTACTATCTGAAAGATAGAACAACAATAACATAAACTAAGAGGAAAGGGGCTTCAAGGCATGCGAAAGGACCACAATGCTACCTCAAAATCTCCCAGCTAATTCGAATCCAGCTCATAGGAAATTACCATTATAAGCAATACTTAGATCTGCACACGAAGTGCAAAGTGTAGTATGAGTACAAACGACTCCATGTACTCAATAAGTAGAAAGTCAAACCTTAGGCTAAAAGTGATAACGGGTTTTGCAAGGTCCGATGCTCACTTTTTACAAGCCAACAATAGCAATAACAACAAAATAATAGGATTTTTTAAAAAAAGTCAGCTCAAATAATAATAGGCTCAACTTAACACAATAGGAGGAACACCCGACATGCTTTTCAGATGCAACAATCAAGGCATCAACTTCCACAGAATTTACTTAGACCGGTATTTAACAATATAAAACGGTAATATCAAGCTCTAAACATTAAGTAGAGAGATCAAATACTAATTAGTATGAGGAATGATATAATTCTATATCTGCAAGTCTTTCATACATCCCAAATCAACAAGAATCACTGTTTAAATATCAAGTATATGAAATCTCAGCACGTTAAAAGTGCCTGGCACACAGTGTCCCTCAATTATAGACTCAACACTCTCACGATGTTTGGAAATATGCCCATGGATCCTCACACACACATATACATACTCTCATCACTGTGTAGCTATTTGACTAATCACATCCAAATGCACACCTCAATAGAGATATGTAACGCTCATTTGCAATAATAAAAACCTAACTAAGAGTCGGGATCGAATCCCCAGGGAGCTAAGATGGGAGTTAGGGGTATATTTTCAATGTGAGAAGTTGGACTATCCGGATTATACTTCCACGACAATGATTTGTATTCTATTTCTAATTTTACTCTAACATTACAAAGTAAAGAAAGAAGACTAGCGATAATTGTTTTTGAGGTTTTTTTTTAAATTGATAAAAAGCCTATTGTTGTGACCATTACCTAGGTGTTTGGTTGATGGAAAAAAGACTTTAATGCTTGTTTTATTGATTGGGGTGTATTATAGCTATCAACTCTAAATTACCAACTCAATACCTCTCGGTCAGATAGTGGTTTTACCCAAATTGACTTTCTCAAGACCAAATAGGTATCACACAAACAGTTAATAAAAGCTCAAGTAGGGTTATTACTATCTCTAGGTTGAACCCTTTAATTGGGTCAATCAATCTCTCAATTGACCCAATTCCTTGTTAGCTAAGTTATCCTATACCAGGTCTCTATTTCTCACGTATAGACTAAGTAAAATAGGCATAATTTGCAACCATTAATTCCACAATAAAAGCATGAACTTAGCTAAATAAAAAACACCCAATCATAAACAAGCACTAAATTAGATACCCATAAGGTTTACATACTAGGGTTGGGTCACAACCCTAGTAAACATCTAGCTACTCATACTTTGATTTGAAGAAAATAGAGAAGAAAGACTAATTAAACTCATAATGAAAGCTTGAAATAATTAAATCTATTGTAAAATACCCAAAAGCAAAGTTAACTTCCAAAAATGGCAAAGAAAAATGGTTACAATAATTGCAGAGGTTCAAAAACATGACCTAATTTTGTGAAAGTTATCTATTTATACAAGGCTAAAAATCTCGGACATAAATACCCATCGGGATGTTCTGCGACCACACAATTCCATGTGCGGTCCACATATTTCTTCACTTAACAGGAACTGGAGTTCTGCGGTCGCACATTTCAGCATTGAGGCCATAAGGCATTCTTTTGCGGCTGTAGATTTCTGGACAGCGACCACAAGGCAGCTCTTCTATGGTCCGCAATATTAGGATTGCGGTCGCAAGAAAATCTTCTGCGGCCACACAAATCTTGTACGGTCCGCAATTCACTGAGGCTCCTGACTTGGTTTTTTTGTATACTCTCTAATCATCGACTCTTAGCCCATCTTTGCGGCTGTACAATTCATGTGGGGTCTGTAATTTGCACAAATGTCTGCTGTACATTTCTTCTTTGTTTGCGGCCGCATAATTCCTTCTGCAGACCGCACATTATATGCTTCTGTGCCTTTTGTTTCCTTGTGCTTGGACTACTTCTCTTTGAGTCGAATTTCATCTCGGGAGCCCAATGTCATGCCTATAAATCGGGGAGCACGACTGGTGCTCAACCGAGTGAACCCGACCGAGCAAGCATGTTAGATTTTCTTCTACCCAAACTCATCCATGAATAAAGAGGAGATGTACTCCACTAATCAAACATTCAAAAGATTTCATTAGCAACACCCATTTCATTTCCATTAGAAACTTCATTCAATAATGTGTATCATTAGACCGTCCTTAGTATTCACATATCATATTATACACTTATGCGTTTCGTAGACCGTCCATAGTATTTATTCATACCGTACACCTATACTTCTCATACACAATGCACATATGCGTCTTATAGACCGTCCACAAGATTTTATAACACAATATACCTATGCATTTCATAGACCGTCCATATGATTTCATAACATAATATACCTATGCGTTTCATACACCGTCCACAGGATTTCATAAAACAATGCACATACGCATTTCATAGATTGTCTATAGGGTTTCATAACATAATATACCTATGCGTTTCATAGACCGTCCATAGGATTTCATATCATAATATACCTATGCGTTTCATAGACCGTTCACAGGATTTCATAACACAATATACATATGCATTTCATAGACCGTCCACAGGATTTCATAATACAATATTCCTATGCGTTTCATAGACCGTCCATAGGGTTTCATAACACAATATATTTATGCGTTTCATAGACCGTCCACAGGATTTCATATCATAATATACCTATGCGTTTCATAGACCGTCCACAGGATTTCATAACACAATATACCTATGCGTTTCATAGACTGTCCACGGGATTTCATAACACAATATTCCTATGTGTTTCATAGACCGTCCACAGGATTTCATAACTCAATATACCTATGCATTTCATAGACCGTCCACAGGATTTCATAACACAATATTCTTATGTGTTTCATAGACCGTCCATAGATTTTCATAACACAATATTCCTATGCGTTTCATAGACCGTCCATAGGGTTTCATAACGTAATATACCTATGCATTTCATAGACCATCCATAGGATTTCATATCACAATATACCTATGAGTTTCATAGACCGTCCACAGGATTTCATAACACAATATACCTATGCATTTCATAGACCATCCACAAGATTTCATAACATAATATTCCTATGTGTTTCATAGACCGTCCATAGAGTTTCATAACACAATATACATATGCGTTTCGTAGACTGTCCACAGGATTTCATATCACAATATACATATGCGTTTCCTATACCGTCCACAGGATTTCATAACACAATATTCCTATGCGTTTCATAGACCGTCCATAGGGTTTCATAACATAATATGCCTATGCGTTTCATAGACCGTCAATAGGGTTTCATAACAAAATATTCCTATGTGTTTCATAGACCGTCCATAGGGTTTCATAATACAATATTCCTATGCGCTTCATAGACTGTCCATAGGGTTCATTCATTATTCTCGTTTTGGCAATTGACCACAATTTATGTTCATACTATCGCTTACTTGTACTAGCCACATATGTAATTCTCATTCTAGGCACGATGGCCACATTTCATATTCCACACTCTCAACTCTTTCAATTTCAAAGATCACCATCAAATATCAACATATAGAATATCTCAGAAATCATATACTTCATATCCATTTGAAATTGGAATTTCAAACACAAATGGTTTCTTCCCAAAGAATGAGGCATACCAACCAACAATAGAAACACTCATGAAAAATCATAAACAATCAATACACCATTTATTCTTGCAATACTCTTCCCCAGAAATGACAATGTACAATTTAAACACATGAGTATATAGAACTCGAATCACACTGGATATATTTATAAAGCAAAGCATTAGTTAAAGCAGCCACTGATGGTCTTGATTTGAGTATAAAAGTTGTTAGGCAATTCTACTTTCGAAGTCATTTTAAAACAGTTGAGTCGAGGCTCATTTCATATTCTTTATCATATCATCTCACTTCATTGGCGCCACTGGCCACAAGTATAACTTTCACTCTTGGCACGTTGGCCACACTTTATATCCCCAATTCACTTATTTCACTTCAAACCATCTTTATAGATTATCAACAATAAGACATTTTCAATCAAGACTTTAGGTACACATATGAGAAATTAAGAGTCTTAAGCATATTGTGTTTTCTCACACAATTTGGCATCATAACCTTCATTTGAAACACAACTCAAAGGCATAGAATTTTAATACACATCCCATACTTTAAAACTTACGGGAACATTATGGAATTAGATTCTAAGAGATAAAGTTTAGCTAACATACCCCGCTTTGAGAATTCCTTAAATTACTACAACGTTCCAGAAATTCTAACAATCCCAATCTATTTTGAGACATAACAAAATTGAACCATAATTAGGAAGATATTCATGGTCTCGGCTCATTTGAGCATTTTATCAAACACTAGGTGTGCAAATTTAATTACAAGGTTCTTCTACAAGATTTCCTTCACTCCGCAACCCAATCCTTACTTATTTGAGCTCAACAATCTTCTCACAAACCTTATTGGTACAAACATGTATAATTAATACTCTTACACCCAAGAATCATACTCCCAATCACCCATCTTTTACCCAAAATTGGAAATTGAAAACTACAGGTTTGAATCTTACCTCTTGAGTGAAGACCTTGTAAGATTTCCTGGTTGGATTTCAAGGCTTGAACAAGATCTCGATGAACAAAACACTTCATCTAGTTCCTCTCTCTAGAACACTCTCACTTCTCTCTAAAATATCAGATTTTAGCTCAAAAATGACTTAACCCCTCTCTCTACCCGGCCTTGGGGTATTGAATGAGCTCCTACATGCGCGGCCATGCGCCTGGGCAAGTGGCCGCGCACCTGAGGTAGAAATTCTCTAATATGCGCGGCCGCGCATCTGGGCACGCATATGACACAGGTCCAGTAAAATGGCCATAACATTGTGTAGAAATATCCAAATGATGAACGGTTAGATGCATTGGAAACTAGACTCAAAGGCCTTAGTTGGATAGGTGGATAACCACCTAAGTCATTATATTGAGGGAGTTCTACTTATTTGAAGTTGGGTCTTGTGCCAATTGAAACATCCTTTCCACTTAATGTGTCCAACTTGTTCCACACAAGTTCTTACCAATTCTAAAACTCCTTAGTATGTCCCAACATACCTTACACATACATTATCAATTCAACGTGATGTGGCTCTATCCAATAGGTATCCGTTAATATTCAAATACGTTATTCCCAAATACTGTTGGCGCACTTTAAAATCTTAAATCATTAGAAACTTTTTACAGGGCCTTACATTCTCCCCACTTAAGATCATTCGTCCTCGAATAAGGAGTAGAGTCTGACCCCAAACACTTAACATAACTCGACTCTCCTTTCTAACATTTCAATCCCCCAAATTTGACTAACTCCAAAACTTTTCAGAAATTTCGGCAGAGTCTCCCCTGTAATTGGGCCTAACCATCATCCAGAGAATCACCAAAACCACCCTAACAACATATCTATAACTCTACAAAGCATCACAGTATATTTCAACAACACTGATCTCAACATTAAGTGCATTACATTAACATAAGTGGTATCTAGACATGAGTTGTACATATTTAAATCGTAACACGTAACAAGTACCCTTTTGAACCACGACCATTTGGTTATACAAGCATGTGAGAATACTTCCTTTACTTTGACAGAGGCAGATCTCAATTTCCGGACTTATCTAACAGGGATGACAACTAGGTACCTCTTATATGCAAATTACCCATTAACTTCACCTTCAATAGTTTCCACTGGAACGATAGGCAAAGGATGTCCAACAATCTTCTAGAACCTAGATACATGATGCATCGGGTGCATGGAGGACAACAATGGGAAAACATCATACTCATAGTTTGACCTGTTTTCTTCAATATTCCATAAGGCCTAATGTGACTACACATACTTTACCTTCCTTAACAATTCACCCAATATATTCATAGAGAAAATCTTGAGAGTAACCCGTTCACTTTCTTCAACTCTAAATCACTACGCTGAACACCCAAACTAAACCCTTTGGCGATCTCCAACAATTACTCTAAGATGTGTTAGCATAAATATGACCATAAAATTTCATATCCAATATATTAGATCACGGGATGATGCTTCTTCTTTGACATGTTTGAACCTTCAACCCTCATAGGTTACTATAAACAGGAACAATAAGGTCCGAGATTAGGCTGGAAATTTTCAAGAATCTATCAATGTGTTGAGCAGGGCATTTCAAGAGGTTATATCTTAAGAGACATGAAGGTTATTACCAATAGCGCTGGCATGGTTAATCATTGTGATGATGTCATTGATTCGACCAAATAAGGATAGAGATGCCTAGTAGGAATTAATAATGTAAGGATCAAGTTCATGATTGTGAGATTTAAAAGAAATGAGTTATTTAGACATGTGACATATGGGAGGCATGGTCGGGAGGATAAAGAAATTAACGTCAGTTATTCTTGGAAGACTAAGAGTCATAAAAAGGACATCAACAATTGTTTCATTCCATATGTGCCTTGTTCGACAATAGTAGGCCTCAAAGAAAAATAGTCAAGCACGTGACACCAGTCGCCTCTTGGAATGTAGGGAAAATCAGTTTAACTCGAAATGAGAATATTCTGGCACCCTGAATGTGATATGGGTTTCAAAATACATATAGTTGCATTAGTCTCTTAATATTAACTAACACAACAAATAGATATGCCACAAGCCCATGAGGATGAAAAAAAGAAGTTGAACACTTGTGAGACTATTATCATTCTGACAGCTTAACCCTTGACAATAGTTGATCCTATATGAGAGGACTAGAGGTACGACGAACTTGTCTTTCGATTCAATATGCTCATCAAAAGGCTGCTTAACTTTCAAACTCACACAAGTGAAATCATGTAGCTAGGACATCATAATGTTGGGTTGAAATCATGTATTGGTTAGAGAGAATGAACACTTTGCCGTGAGCTAGACATGATTTTGCCATAATAACTCTCAAGTTGCAATACTAGGCCAATTCATGGGCAACTACAATGCTAGGAATAATGTGAGTTACTCACGGAGGCATGCTCTAGGTGGACATGAAAGCCATACATGTATTAACCTAGGGTTATAACTCATTCCAAGGAAATCATTATAGAACTCAATTCCTCAAGAGGTCGTAGATAAAAGAATTTTGATAGAGAGGCTTCACGAATACTGCGTCTCGTTCAAAGAGTAGGTACGTGAAATGTTGTGTGATTCAACATTTTGGTTAAGACCATATTTCTGTAGGCCCCTTCAATATGGATGTACATATACAACAAGTAAAATAATACGGTGTTCACAATAAGGTAGCAAGGAGTGACTTACTTGATGACTTTAGATTGACAGGGTAGTACCTTAATGGTAGTACCTTAATTGATGTTCTTCAACTCCACATCCATAACATACATCGGTACTATAGTGACATACCCCTGAATGATATCTACCACACTGCACACAATGACGATGAGGCTAAATTGACTCGCCCCATTGACATGATATTCACCCTTTTTTCATAAGTCATAAGAATCCCTCTTATTTTTCCTCCAGGCCTTCACAACATGAGTAAAAATCTCTGTATCGGATTCCTGTGTGGGCCTCTAGAATTTCCCAAGCGTACCACCCCTAACATATTCCTGAGCATACTCACCACACAACATGACGCAAAAATGTTCCCGCCTGCATATCGGGCAGACCGGGAGGGGTATAACCAACCTAAGGGCATTTATTCTTCTTGTGCCCCTTCTTTCCACAACCATAACATGCTTCAAGAATCATCCAACATAAACCCGAGTGGCTCTTATTTCATATCAAACATTCTGGATCATTGATGCCAATAATCCTCTTTAATTTCTTAGGTGCTCATACCACATATTCCGGTGGCACGGAAACATTAATAGGAACAATGACACTTCCCTAGCAACTAGTTCTTTCAATACCTCCTCGCTGCCTCAAACCCGTGGGTTACTCATATGGAAAATAAAACATGATGAGGAATTTAGCTTCCTACCTTGAGCTCTATCGTACGATCTGGAGTATCAAAGAAGGGTGAAATTCCTAAATGTCCAAGTAGCCTCTTCATTATAGATGTGGTCGACAACACACCGATAAGAAGGACTCTACTAGACACGGCTCCGAGATATCCTAGGACACTTTTGAACCTTAGGCTCTGATACCAAGTTTGTCACGCCTCAAATTCGGGGAGCACGACCGATGCTCAACCGAGTGAATCTGGTCGAGCAAGCCTGTTGGAATTTCTTCTACCCAAACTCATCCATGAATAAAGAGGAGATGTACTCCAATAATCAAACTTTAAAAATATTTCATTAGCAACTCCCATTTCATTTCCATTAGCAACTTCATTCAATATTTCCAAAATACCAACATTTCTAATTCAATTTCCCACATTAAATACCACCCACAACTTGTCTGCAGAGCCTCTAAGTACAACAGAAGTGAAATATAGAAATGCCGGCAATAAGGCCCCGGCTATACCTCAACCACAAAGTACATTAGAAACAAAAGATACATGACCCCGAAATGAAGTGGGGCTCACCAAATCAACAGGAGAGAGTGTACCACTATCACTAACCAATATTGCCTACTGTAGAACCACCTGCATCAATTAGCCAACATACCTCGCTTTGAGCTTTCCTTAAATTACTACAATGTTTCAGAAATTCTAGCAATCCCAATCTATCTTGAGACAAAACAAAATTGAACCATAATTAGGAAGATATTCATGGTCTCGGCTCATTTGAGCATTTTATCAAATACTAGGTGTGCAACACTTGAGGCAGAAACTCTCAAATATGCGCCGCCGCGCATATGACATAGTAAAATGGCCATAACTTTCTGTAAAAAATCTAAATGACTAACGGTTTGATGCATTGGAAACTAGACTCAAAGGGCTTTAATTGGATAGGTAGATAACGACCTAAGTCATTATATTGAGGGAGTTCTACTCATTTGAAGTCGTGTCTTGTGCCAATTGAAACATCCTTTCCACTTAATGTGTCCAACTTGTTCCACACAAGTTCTTGCCAATTCCAAAATTCATTAGTATGTTCCAACACACCTTAAACATACATTATCAATTCAACATAATGTGTCTCTATACCATAGGTCTCCTTTAATACTCAAATACGTTATTCCCAAATACCGTTGACGCACTTTAAAATCTTAAATAATTAGAAAATATTTACGGGGACTTACACCCAACTTCCAGCATTTCTGCAATTTTGCACAATTTTATTAGTTTCGGGACCACAATTCAATGCTTTTTGGCTAAAACATAAGCTAAAAGGTGTTAGTAAGTGTCACGATCCAATTTCCCCTATGTGTGACGTCGTGACAACACCTAGTCTCTACAACTAGGTAAGCCTAAATGTTTTGCTTAATAATGAAATGAAAACATACTTTTAACCAATTATTCAAAAATACACAACAATCTCAAAACCCGGAACATTGTGAATCACAAACTACAAAAAGAGAATCTAGTGTCTCTATACATCATAGTCTAACAAAGGAAAAATACAGAAGATAATGGACATGAGAAAGAGTAGAAGGGGACTCCGAGGTCTGCGGACGCGACAGATATACCTTGAAGTCTCCAAAGCTGTCCCTACTCACTGATAGTGCGGCCGATAAGGAGTACTTAGATCTGCACACAAAAAGATATGTGCAGGGAGTAGCATGAGTACATCACAATCGGTACCTAGTAAGTGCCATGCCAAACCTCGGTCGAGTAGTGACGAAGTCAGGTGAGGGCCCTACTGGTAAATATATAATAAAGCAATATAAAGTGTAATACCGCAATAAAATAAAGGCTGGAATTTAACAATAACGAAATCAGAGAAGGTAACAACTCAGTACACAGAAACACAACAGGTATTTCTGCATATGCGCAGCCTGGGCTCGCACTTGAGGGTGCACTTGTGCGGAAAATATGCGCATCTGCGCAAATCACTTACTCCCCTTCTGCCTCCGCACCTGCGATAAAGGGCCGCAACTGCGCTTGCGCGCTTGTGGAAATTCTTTGTGCACCTGTGATCCCAGCTCAGGCTGCCCAAATCCGCTTATGCGCCAATTTGCTCGCACCTGCGGGCAGCCTTGCTCAAGTGCGATTACAGTAGAACCAGCACCAGAAAAATCTTCCAAGTCCAAAAATGATCCGATAACCATTCGAAACTCACCCGATGCCCCCGGGACCAACAAGTCCTAAAACACCATACAAACTTAGTCGAATCCTCAAACCACATGAAACAACGCTAAATCATAAATCCACTTTTATTCAAACTTAAAGAACTTCAAACTTTCAAATTCGACAATCGATGCCCAAACCAAACATACCACGTCCGATTGACCCCAAATTTGAACATAAGTCATATTCAACATTACGGACCTACTCCAACTTCCGGAATTGAAATCCGACCCTGATATTAAAAGTCCACTACCGGTCAAAATCTCCAAAAAATTGACTTTCGCCATTTCAAGTCTAAATAAGCTACGAACCTCCAAAACACAATACGGATATGCCCCTAAACCCAAAGTCACCTAATGGAGCTAACGGAACCGATGGAATTCCATTCTGGTATCGTCTTCACATAGTTCCGACTACAGTCCAATTCCTAATGCTTAAACCTTCATTTAGGGACTAAGTGTTCCAAAACACCCCGAAACCAAAAACAAAACCTCTCGACAAGTCACCTAAGCAGAAAAAGGTATGAGGGAAACAATAAATAGGGGATCGGGGCTATTACTCTCAAAACGACCGGTCGGGTCGTTACATCCTCCCCCTCTTAAAACAATTGTTCGTGCTCGAATGAGCATAGAGACATACCTGAAGTGGTGAAAAGATGAGGATAATGACTGCGCATATCCTTCTCGGTCTCCTAAGTTGCCTCCTCGACCGGTTGTCCCCTCCACTGAACCTTCATAGAAGTAATGTTCTTTGACCTTAGCTTTCTGACCTGCTTGTATAAAATAGCCATTGGCTCCTCAACATAAGATAGATCCTTGTCCAACTGGACTGAGCTGAAATCCAACACATGAGACGGATCGCCGTGATACTTACGGAGCATAGAAACATGGAATACCGGATGAACTCCTGCTAGACTGGGAGGCAAGGCAAGCTCATAGGCAACCTCCCCAACTCACCGCAACACATCAAATGAACCAATGAACCCTAGGCTTATCTTTCCCTTCTTTCCAAACCTCATAATGCCCTTCATAGGCAATACCCGGAGCAAGACTCGCTCTCCAACCATGAATGCCACATCGCGAACCTTCCGATCTGCATAAGTCTTCTGTCTGGACTAGGCTTTGCGAAGTCTATCTCGAATCACCTTAACCTTTTCTACGGTATCCTGAACCAAGTCCGTACCTAATAATCTGGCCTTGCCGGGCTCGAACCGACCAATTTGGGACCGAAACCTCCTACCATACAGAGCCTTAAACGGTGCCATCTGAATGCTGGACTGATAACTGTTGTTGTAAGAAAACTCAGCAAGTGGAAAGAACTGGTCTAAGGCAACCCCAAAATCTATCACACACGCACGGAGCATATTCTCTAATATCTGAATAGTGCATTCGGACTGCCCGTCCGTCTGAGGGTGAAATGTTGTGCTCAACTCAACCCGAGTACCCAACTCATGCTATACAACTATCCAGAACCGTGATGTAAACTGCGTACCCTGGTCAGAGATAATAGATACCGGTACGCTATGAACCCTGACGATCTCACGAATGTAGATTCGAGCTAGCTCCTCGGAAGAATAGGTAGTCATCACAGGAATGAAATGAGCCAAACTGCATCAAGCCTCCGCTGAGTCCGTGGGAGTCCAACAATGAAATCCATAGTGATCCGCTCCCATTTCCTTTCCGGAATCCCCAATTTTTGAAGTAACCCACCTGGTCGCTGATGCTCATACTTCACCTGCTGGTAATTTAAGCACCAAGCCACATACTCCACTGTGTCCTTCTTCTTTATCATCCACCAGTAATGCTGCCTCAGGTCCTGATACATCTCCGCGGTACCCGGATGAATAGTGTATCGTGAACTGTGAGCCTTCTGAAGAATCAACTCACACAATCCATCTATATTGGGCACACAAAGCGTGCCCTGCATCCTCAATGAACCATCATCTCTAGCAGTGACCTCCTTAGCATCACCGTGATGGACCGTGTCCTTAAGTACAAGCAAATGGGGGTCATCATACTGACGCTCCCTGATACGATCATAAAAGGAACACCGAGAGACCACACAAGCCAATATTTGCCTCGACTTAGAAATATCCAATCTCACAAACTGGATGGCTAAGGCCTGAACATCCAACTCCATAGGCCTCTCTGCTGCTGGTAGATATACTCTGATACCAACTTGTCACGACCCAATTTTCCCTCTGTGTGACGTCGTGACGACACCCAGTCTCTACAATTAGGTAATCCTAACATTTTTGTGGAATAATGAAATGAAAACATAAATTTAACCAACTATTCAAAAATACACAACAATCCCAAAACCCGGAACATCGTGAATCACAAACTACAGGAGGAAAATCTAGTGTCTCTATACATCAAAGTCTAACAAAGGAAAAATGCAGAAGATAATGGACATGAGAAAGAGTAGAAGGGGACTCTGAGGTCTGTGGACGCGGCATATATACCTTAAAGTCTCTAAAGCAGTCCCGGCTCACTGATAGTGCGACTGATAAGGAGTCCCTGGATCTGCACACAAAAAGATATGTGCAGGGAGTAGGGAGTAGTGACGAGGTCAGGTCAGGGCCCTACTGGTAAATATATAATAAAGCAAGATAGAGTGTAATACCGCAATAAAATAAAGGCTGAAATTTAACAAAAATGAAATCATAGAAGGTAACAGCTCAGTACATAGAAACACAACAGGGGATCTCCCGAGATACCATCTCGTAGTCCCAAATGTAAATGTGCAGTACAAGAGGATCTCCCGAAATACCATTCCGTAGTCCCAAAGTAAATATGCAGTACAAGAGGATCTCCCGGAATATCGTTCCGTAGTCCCAAAGTAAATATGCAGTATAGGGGGATCTCCCAGAATACTGTTCTGTAGTCCCAAAGTAAATATGCTGTACAGGAGGATATCCCGGAATACCATTCTATAGTCCCAAAGTAAATATACATTGAAAACAATAGAATTCAATAGTTACGACACAAAATTCTACAGTTCAACCTAAGTACCAGTTAAGGAAAGACAGGTAAATTCACTAAACATGCTGCACGTAGTTCAAGTAAACGGTTAAGGCAAGTAGGCATGTTATCTGACTTCGAATGGCCCAAATCTAGCCAAAGCAATTACATATCATAAATACAAGTATAATAGACTAATCTAATTAATGAAATCAAGATTTTAATAAAAATTCCGAAATTCGCCCCATAAGGTCGACCCGGGCCCACGTCACGAAATTGGGTAAAAGTCACAAAATCCGAATGCCCATTCACTCACGAGTCTAATTATATCAAACTTACAAAAATCAAACACCAAATGGTCCTTCAAATCCACAAATCAAACTTTCCAAATCCCTAGCCTCAAACTCCCAAATTCCACCTTAAATACACACTAACTAGGTGGAAATTAAATAGGGAAGCAAGATTATTGATAAAAAATAAGCACAAGGGACTTACCTTAAGAAATCTTTCGAAAATGCTCTCAAAAGGCGCCCTAAACCGAGTTTGCAAAGTCCAAAATGACAAAAATCGCGAAGCCCTTCGGTTTTAACCACTGCCCAGGTATTTCCACACCTACGGAGCCTAGGCTCGCCCCTACGGGTATGCTTGTGCGGAAAATGTGCGCATCAGCGCAAATCACTTACCCCCCCCCCTTCTGCCTCCTCACCTGCGATAAAGTGTCGCACCTGCAAGTGTGCACCTGTGGAAATTCTTTGCGCACCTGCAATCCCAGCTCAGGCTGCCCAAATCCGATTCTGCGCCAATTTGCTCGTACCTGCTGGCAGCCTTGCGCAGGTGCGATTACAATAAAACCAGCACCAGAAAAATCTTGCGCAAGTCCAAAAATGATTTAATAACCATCTGAAACTCACCCGAGGCCCCCGGGACATCGACTAAACATACCAGCAAGTCCTAAAACACCATACGAACTTAGTCGAATCCTCAAACCACATCAAACAATGCTAAATCACAAATCATCCTCCGATTCAAACTTAAAAAACTTGAAACTTCCAAATTCGACAACCGATGGAGAAACCAACCAAACCACGTCCGATTGACCCCAATTTTTGTACACAAGTCATATTCAACATTACGAACCTACTTCAACTTCCGGAATCGGAATCCGACCCTGATATCAAAATTCCACTAGCCTTAAAAATCTCCAAAACTTTGACTTTCACCATTTCAAGTCGAAATATGCTACGGAGCTCAAAAACTCAATCCGAACACGCTCCTAAACCCAAAATTACCTAACGGAGCTAACAAAACCGACTGAATTCCATTCTGGTGCCATCTTCATACAGTTCCGATTACGGTCCAATTCCTAAGGCTTAAACCTTCATTTAGGAACTAATCTTTCCAAAACACTCTAAAACCAAAATCAAAACTCCCCGGCAAGTCACCTAATTACCCACACTACTTATGTATTATCAACCAGGCGACAAATTAAACAACTTATGCACATATAGTTCTAATGTGACATTTAATCTTCAAGAATTTACTTCGCTCATCAAGGACTCTTGTTCTATCATGTAGGTCATGGTGGACTCCAAACTCTTCCTCCTCTAATTTCAATTTTTTTGGCTCACTTAAGAAATTTAGCACTCAATCCAAAGATTTATGAAAGGTTCACTCATCTCTCTAAAGAGAATGTCGCAAGTATGGCTTCAAGTACCATAGGCTTGCCCCTCATGTAGATCGCCACTAATGTAAGCTCACTCGGCTTGAAATCAAGTAGGACTTCATTTGGAATGTAATGAAGGCTTTTTTAGTAAGGTTGGATACATTATGGGTGAGTGGTTACACCTTTCCTTAAGCACTCCATTCTTCATTTCTCGGCTCTCACTTTGCCAATTCTTTGAGACACTTTCTTTTTTTAGTGGACTAGAGTGACTTAACATCACTCTTTCTCAATTATTTCATTCATTTTCTCTTTCTTTGATTTCTCCATGTTTGGAATCGTTGCCTTTTTTAAATCCTTTCAACTCTTCTATTTGTTCACTTTTTTTTCATTTTTCTTTTTGTTCGTTTTCTTTTTCTTGATTTTCCTTCTCATCATTTCTTCTCTGTTTTTGTGCCTTATTACCTTTTTCAAGTTCTTCGTCTCTTCCCCAAACTTACGTTTTTAGCCACTTGTTTCACATGAGTGTTAAGGAATGCTCGGGTGCCAAGAGAAGGTTACGACAAAATGGGTAAAGGCTTGTAACATGGTTATCAAAGAAGAGGCTTGAGGTTAAAAGGGGTTGACTAAGGATAAAGACATAGGTTGGCAATAGAGAACCCAAATGGGCCAAGGAGGTCCTACAATCACATTTCAATCCAAGCAAAACTTAGGATTTCGCCTTGAAACACATTCGGGGAAAGTTCTAGACCCTTCACATGGATATTTGGACTAGCAACAATTCATCTCACCCCGATGACATCCAAATACACTACTAAAAAATAAATAGACACGGTCTCATGCAATATAATTTACCCAACTATGAGTCGGGGACGAATCCCACAGAGAACAACATGTAGGCGATAAAGGCGTGTGAGAGAATTATCACTTATTATCCAAAGCCAAACACTTAGAAATGTTTTGAGAAGATGTTTATATCTAACAGCGATAATAAAAACTAACCTAGAAAGCAAGTAAAATGATCAATGGCTACAAGCATGGATGTATCGAAAATTACACTCAAGTAACAATCCAATGTATTTCACGATTTAAGAAATATGAGCGAGTTTATGTTAATTAGCCTCGGGTAATAATTCTATATTAGCTTCTTCCGAAGACCAACAAGACTTCCTAATTGAATTATCCCTAAAACAATTAAGATATTAAGCATACCCGAATATGACTACAAGTAGTTCAATCCTATCCCTAGGTAGAATCTATAAAATAAGGGTTAAAGCCACAAGTTCTAGTTAATTAATCTTACCCAATCCCAAATTATCTTTCCCAAAATTGATTCGAAGTTAATAGGCGAGTCCTGGGGTTAACTAATCTATTTGGAAACATTAAAGAACAAGAATAACTAAAGAAACAATAACTCATTTCATAATAAATAAAAATCGTTCAATACATAAGCACAACAAGATATTTAATCCACACTTTAAATATGAATATTTCCATAAACAAGATTCAAGTGTTGAAAAAAATACTACACACTTAAATATTCAGTACAAAGCAAGGAAATGAAGAAATGAGCATAAATAAGTAAGAAATTCTCAACCAAAAGCTTCAGATCTTCAAGACCCAAGTGTGTGCAAGAACCCTAGATCCCAAAATTGTCTTCTCTAGCTTAGGAACTAAAGAATAAGCCAAAGATCTGCCAAAGATATTTTTCCAATAAGCTAGGTCGTGTATTTATGGGTTTGGAGTTGAGAAAATGTGAATTGTCATTCCTGTCCAGGTCTGATGCCCGTTGACTGCACCTGCGGAAGGATCCTCGGAGGTGCTGCTCCGCAGATGCGGATAGCCTATCGCAGAAGCGGCCTTTGATGAGAAACACTGGCTCCGCAGAAGCGAACTTTAAGCGCAATGAGACACTCTGCTCGCAATGATATACAACCACATTTTTGCTTCGGCTGTGAAATCAACATATTTGATGCCATTTTTCTTTGTAGCCCAAGTCACTCTATGACCTGGAGGATATAGCTTTGAGACTAGCCAGTCACCATTGTCACATGTATTTCTTTCTTGCACTGGCTCGAGCGGATGATTTGGGAGCCCATAGACATCATTTATCCCTTCAACTCCGAATCTCACAATCTTCCCCCTTATAGTGATTTCATGGTTATGGAAATGTGTACTATTTAAATTGGCATAAAATTCCCTAACCCGTTCCTTATTGGCTTTGCATGGAGTGGTGATGAAGCAGGTCCAGCCTCTTGAAACTAGCCGGTCATGGAAACCCGGAAGGAGCTCGGCCACTTTGTCATCGGCAATCCCCTTCTCAAGTTTGAGCTTCTTCGTGAGGAGATCATCGTAATACCGGGCTTGGCACTGGGAAGGTATGAATCTGTTAGCATCATAGTTTAAGTCCTCAACCACTTATTCAATTTCGTGATCAAGCGGAGCATTGTCGTTCATGTTCTGGTCCATTTTAAATTCAAAGTACCTTCAAAAATCAAGACACGGTTAGTTGGGCATTAGAATCATGTTAATGAATTCAAAATAATGCAATTAGGCCAAAAAATCAAGTAGAATGAGACCCAAAAGCTCTAGTTGCGAAGCTACTGGAATTTGCCAAGTTTGCCCAATTTCCACACCTGCGGAAACTCCATCGCAGGTGCGGACTCACTTCTGCGGCATTTCTTTCACATCTGCAGAGTTGCCTAGCTGACCAAAAATCGCACCTGCGGAAGTTTCAATGCAGGTGCAAGGCCGCATCTACGACACTTCTCTCGCATCTGCGTGTTCATTAGAGGGTTCAAAAGCCTAGAAATGTTCGACTCTTTTCACCTCTAAGCGTGATTTTAGCACATAATTTACACTCAATAATTCTAAATTAGTGCACTACATGAACCTATGACTGTATTAAACCTGATTTTGTGGTACTTAGCAAAAACATTCTTTTGGACAATTCGTGAAACACATTGCAAGCAGTGAGAAATTATGCTTCTTTATACAAATTGGGTACTCAGATTTCCCCCAAAATTATTGTTCAATCAACAAGAGCACACACTAATATACTCTCAACCAATTCCCCCACCCTAATATCAACCCTAATCAAGAGTGGGAAACGAAAATGGGACTGTGGGGGAGAGACTGTAAAGAAGAAAAAGAACAGTGAAAATATGGCAGCTGAGAGAGAGAGTGGTGATGAGTACCTGATTGTCTTATACAAAAGCAGTAGAAATCGAGAGCAATGGAGAATTTGAGTATGTGAAAGATGGAGGAGTTTGAGTTTAGGGAAGAAAAGGTTAGAGTATACCTGATGAAATGAGGGCTTGGTTCTTTAAACCTACCCGATTTTTTGCACTTGTGGCTATTGAAGCGCTTCTGCGAAGACGCTTCTGCGAGTGCTTTAATGCACCTGCGCTTGGATTTCTGCTTCTGTGCGAGCACACCTGCGTGATTGTGTCCGCAAGTGCGGTTGCACCAGACTTCAACTGGACAGATCTGGGCAGCCACTGTTTTGGCTTGTTCCAACACTTCAAACCCCTTAATTCAACTCCAAAAAATCTGAAACTTTGCAGATTAGTCAAAAATAACATAATAAACTATTCTAAAAAGGAAAATTTCAAAACGACCAAAAATTTGAAATCTATAGATTGCCTCCCACTAAGCGCCGCATTTAACATCGTGGGATGACGCAAATCAACCTTACGACTTTTCTCGCCACATGGACGATATCTATTGGGAACCTAACTTAGAATCAAGCTTGTGACCACGAGCGATGGGGGGTGGTAAGTTGATGATCAAGCCAAACTTTAATTTCTTCATTTTGCATTTCTTGGCTTTCATGTGAGGAATGTCATTTTGCCTTCTTGTTCCCTCAAATTGTAAGATGTATGGCCTTTTCCTTTCCTCCTCGCAACCCCTCATTGTCTCGTGTAGTTAAATTCCCATATCACCACACAATTCCACTGTTGAAAAATTCTTGGAATGTGACATCAAACCTCTGAATTGCAATTCTTTCCGGATATTGACATCCTCCTTTTCCCCCGGACTAGAGTCAATCTCAACCATATATTCAATTACACCGGTTGACTCTAATTCCGTATTTTTCTTGGCATCAATAACAACCATGGAGTCGGTTGGCGGATGTTCAATTCTTGATTCCTCAAAATAAAGCTCACTTTCTTCCTCGATGCCGGACTCTTCTTGATCTCTTTCCACACTCTCAAGTTGGTGGGCATAGTGAGCCTCAACCAATAGTTTCAATTGCTTTTCCAAGGTGAGGATATCATCATCATTTTGAGTTAGTGATTATTTTAAGTCCTCGAGTGCCAAGTTCTTCTTCTCCTCACTTTCAAGAATGGCCCCCAACATAAGCATCATTCTCTCATTTTTAGCATTTGAGAGTTCTTCTTGGTTTTGATCAAGTGCCAAGGAAGGATTTTTGGCGTCCAAATCTAAGGAAAAGTCTTGGCTATCATTTACTTCCGAGGCTTTTTGGACCTCAAAAGCTTCAAGCATTTCTTCCATTTGTGAGTTCAACCTTTCAAGTACCAAGTCATTTTGGAGACTATTTTCCAAAAGCTCCTCCAAGGAACATTTCTCTTTGTTTCCTCCTTCAAGTAGACATTCTAACATGAGCTTGAACTCTCCATTTTGACCAGGCTCAACTTCTTCCACTTCCATGTACCTATACTTGTCATCACAAAAAGTAGAATCATAATAGAGGGGGATTGGGGAAGGGAAGGACAAATCAGCACAATTATCCCAATGAATATTTTGACGACCACACTTATCACAAATACTCCACTCATGGGTTTGAGATTGTGCGCTCAATCCACCCCCAGGAGAATTTAAACAATTTTGCCACGAGTGTCGTCCTCCACAATAAGGAAAAGGTTCATCAAAGTATAAACAACTACCATCCGACCAATTTTCATTATATGATGCCATTTTTATTTATTTTTAAAACTAAGCAAATAACAAGAAACAAACAAGAAGATAAACCAATATAAGAAAAATAATTACACAAATATTCACAAGTTTGGCCCAAAGCACTTACGCTTACTTCTCAAACAACCTAAATACGCCAAATTGTTCCCCGGCAATGGCGTCAATTTGATGACGTCCAAATCCACTACAAAAAGGTAAATGGACATGCTCGTATGCAATATAATTTACCCATCTATGATTCGGGGTCGAGTCCAACAGAGAACAACATGTAGGCGATTAGGCGTGTGAGAGATAATCACTTATTATACTAAGCCAAACACTTAGAAATGTTTTGGGAAGATATTTATATCTAAATGCGATAATAAACACTAACCTAGAAAGAAAGTAAAATGATCAATGGCTACAAGCATGGATGCATCGGGAATTACACTCAAGTAACGATGCAATGTATTTCACGATTTAACAAATATGAGAGAGTTTATGTTAATTAGTCTAGGGTAATAGTTCTATATTAGCTTCTTCCGAAGACTAACAAGACTTCGTAATTGAATTTTCCCTAAAACAATTAATATATTAAGCACACCCGAATATTGTTACAAATAGTTCAATCCTATCCCTAGGTAGAATCTATAAAATGAGTGTTAAAGCCTCAAGTTCTTGTTAATTAATCTTTTCCAACCCCAAATTATCTTTCCCAAAATTGATTCGAAGTTAATGGGCGAGTCCTAGGGTTAGATAATCCCTTTAAAAACATTAAAGAACAAGAATAATTAAAGAAACAATAACTCACTTCATAATAAATAAAAATCATTCAATACATAAGCACAACAAGATATTTAATCCACACTTTAAATATGAATATTTCCATAAACAAGATTCAAGTAGTGAAAAAAATACTACACACTTAAATATTCAATACAAAGCAAGGAAATGAAGAAATGAGCATAAATGAGTAAGAAAATCTCAACCAAAAGCTTCAAATCTTCAAGACCCAAGTGTTTGTGCAAGAACCCTAGCTCCAAAAATTGTCTTCTCTAGTCTAGGAACTGAAAAATAAGCCAAAGATCTGTCAAAGATATTTTTCCAATAAGCTAGGTCATGTATTTGTGGGTTTGGAGTTGAGAAAATGTGAATTGTCATTCTTCTCCAAATCTGAAGCTCGCTGACCGCACCTGTGGAAGGATCCTCGCAGGTGCGGCTCCGCAGATGCGGATAGCCTATCACAGAAGCGGCCTTTGATGAGAAACACTGGCTCCATAGAAGCGGACTAACATGCGCAGATGCAGAAGCGGTTCTTCTCTCGCAGATGTGATCCCAGGGAAGGCAGCTTAATTTCGCAAATGCGGACCATTTCCTCGCAGATGCGAGGTCGCAAAAGTGACCAGTGTTCCGCAGATGCGGAATCACTAAAGGATTTTGCACTTTTTAACTCTTTTTTGCTCAATTCACCTTCAATTGAATTTAACTCTCTTCACAACATCATTTACTTGAAAATCTAGAAATGCACACCATAAATCACCTCATTTTATAATTAAAGGGCACAAAAACTAAAGAAAAAAGACTAGAATAAATGGTAAAATCACCACTCATCACCCTCACACAACCAGATTGTTAAATAGGACAGAGTCGAGGGCCCACAATGACCAGATTCAAGTTTAGAAATCACTATGGTTCAACTAAACCACTCGATGGTTGACAAAGTCAACACAAGAGTCACAAAGTCACTAACTAGAGCTATTTCTCTCCAACACCATATTTTCCACCCCTTTTCCTCAAAGCTCAGAGTGCTCCTATGAATAGGAACCCCTGCTGTGAACCATGGTGGTGGTGGCCCAGGGCCTGCTAGAATCTATGCTAACCAAGGTCGAGTTGCATCTCCCATTGCACATTTCTCTAGGTATTCTTTATGTTCGACATCTTCAAAACCCATGTACGTGTTGAGAGTATTTTGATCAAATCTAACTTTAAGGTTAAGCACTTTGGTTACCTTTGTCCCTTTTTTGATATGTGCCAACATTGGAATAGAATTCACGGACTAGGTATTCTTGTCATCCACCACACTCTGAGTGAACCACATCGACCCTTTGTGCTCCTTGAACTGTCCCAACACTGATGGGTTATACCTCTCCCGATCCTTCAACTGAAACTGCCACTCAAGAATAAGTGACCTCACTGGCCACCAGTCACGGAAGCTGGTGATGGCAGCCAAACTGACAAACCGTTCCTCCCAAACATTTTTTTTTTCTTTGTCCTTTCAAGGCCAGAAGCTGTAGCATCTCCCCCTCTGCCATCATCAGGGATGTCCTCAACTGATGTATCTGATTCTAAACCCTCGGAAGTGCTATAAGATGAGGACGACTCGTCCCATAGTTGATACCTCCCTGGCGGCCTTGACTAGACAACCGACTACTCTTGTACAGAGGCTGAGTTGCCCTCTGATGCTTCCCTATATGGGACATAAGAGCTGGTCTCGAAAAAGTCTGCACCTCTCCCTCTGTCGGTTGTAGGTTTCTTTGTGATTGTTCTTTGTTGGACGAGGGGTAAGGCACTCTAGCCTCAACCCCTAAAAGGTTCACCCCTCCCTCTAGAAGTATCACCTCTGCCTCTTGATCGAACCATTATCTGTATCAAGTAGAAGCAGTAGTTAGTGGCAATTCAATGTTCAATTAGACACAAGAGATATATAAGAGAAACACTAGAAAGCATAGTGAAATTCAGAGTTAAATCATGCTTGCAAAATGAAGAATCTGTGGTCGGCACATAATTCTTTGCGCCCACAAATAAGGCCTTGCGGACCTCACAATTCTGTCTTGCAGCCGCAGATGTGAAGTGTTGTCCGCATATTATTCCTTGGAGCCACAATCAGAACCCAGAATTATGCCAAATCTCTGATGACAGAGAATTGGCTGATGTGCGGCCGCAACATGTTTTCTGCGGTCCGCACAATTTGTCTTGCAGCCACACATTTTAGTCACAAATTTGAAAACTCTCATTATAGGACAAAGGCAGTTCTACGTGTGCAATGGGATTTCTTTGGTCCGCACAATTTTCTTGCGACCGCAAACCTATTCTTTACTAAAGTTTCCCTAGACTCACATCAGCGGACACAATTTTCTTGCTGCTGCAGAATTCAAACACTATGAACAATCCAGTATGACTAATTAGGTTTTGCAATTTTTGACATGAAAACAACAAAAAGCATGAAAATACATTGACCAGTGCCCAATAAGCAAGTACTTTTAACCCATTACAGATTTACCCCCACATGGTTGTACAATTGAGTTCTATGACAAATGTCCTAAAATTATTAAAACAAAAACTACAATTTAAACTTAAAAATGAAAAGTTCTAACAAGGAATTTAAGCATACCAAATGTGAATGAGTGCAAGGGATGAGTGATCACAGTTGTTGGGCATGTGAGTTGATGATTGACCAAGAGATTTCAATGTGGTGCAAGCTTTTATGCTAAGAGAGGGATAAGTATAACAGTAGCCCTAACCCTCTATTTATACTGTTGATGTTCTAAGGGAAAGAGGGACGAGTACGACCGCACGGTTATGGTCCGCACTCTGTTATCTGGAGTGCTTAATTCATCATTTTGTTTGCGGTCCGCAAAATTGTGTGTGCGGCTGCGCATTCCTTGTTACGACCGCAGATTTCCTATTGCGGCCCAGATCGGCCATTTGTCTGACAAACCAACTTCTGAGATATGGTACTTTGAATCCTTCATTTGTAGGGTCCGCATTACAATTATACGTCTGCAGTGCACTTTTGCTGCAGCAACAATAATTATGCGGTCCGCACAATTCAACTACGGTCTGCAATTCTTTCAATGCTTAACCAGATTTATATCCACAATTCTTGTAAGACACACTTATCCCTCCAACACAATTCAAATCAAGTTAGCTCAAAAAGAACACCTAACTACAAAATAAGAAAAGAAAAGAAAAAGAAACATGGGTTGCCTCCCAAGAAGCGCCTGATTTAACCTACCATCAATTGAAATGAATGACCGCCACAACGTGGCCATCTCCAACTTTTCCCAAATAGTGCTTCACCCCGTGACCATTGACTCGAAATACCTCATTGTTTTTGTTCTTCAAGACCAATGCACCAAAAGGCATCACACCCACAATTTCAAATGGACCACTCTATCTACACTTTAACTTCACGGGAAACATTCTCAACCTTGAGCTAAACAACAACACAAGATCACCCACATTGAACTCTTTGTTCTAAATATATTTGTCATGAATATATTTCATCTTTTCTTTGTACAAGGACGAACTTTCATAAGCATGGTACCAGAACTCATCCAATTTATTCAAATGTGCAACCCTCAAGTTAGCGGCTACCTCCCAATCAAGATTCAATTTCTTTAGAGCCCACATGGCCTTGAGTTCTAGTTCCACTGGAAGATGACAAGCTTTGCCGAACACCAACCGGTATGGCGGCATTCCGATAGGTGTTTTGTAAGCCTTCTGATAAGCCCATAATGCATCATCAAGATTCTCTGTTCAATCTGTCCGATTAGCATTCATTGTTTTGGACAAAATACTCAATATCTCTCGGTTGGAGACTTCTACTTGACCGCTAGCTTGTGGATGCTAGGGACTCGTGACTTTATGAGTAACACCATACTTGCAAAGTAAAGTGTTGAAATCCATGTTGCAAAAGTGTGGGCCCCCATCACTTATAATAGCCCGCGGAGTACCTTACCTTCTGAAAATATTATTCTTCAAGAACGCCACCACACTTCTCGCCTCATTATTGGGTAGATTAATGACCTAAACCGATTTAGACACATAATCAACCACGACCAAGATGCATGTGTTTCCACAAGAACTCACAAAAGGACCCATGAAGTAAATACCCCACACAACAAAAATATCAATCTCCAAAATGGTAGTGATATGCATTTCGTTTCTCTTCGATATTCCGCCGGCCCATTGACATTCATCACATCTTTTCACTAGCTTCCTAGCATCCTTGTAAAGAGTGGGCCAATAGAAACCGCAACTTAGCACTTTTGCTGCCGTTCTCGCTCCACCATGGTGAGCACCATATGGGAAGAATGAGAACCCCCAAGAATTTCACATTGCTCTTCTTCCGGTACACATATTCTAAACACCTCATCCGTACAAATACGGAAAAGGTATGGTTCATCCCAATAATAATCTTGACAATCCCGTTTGACTTTCTTCCTTTGGTTTGAAGAGAACTCATCCGGGATGATACCACACACAAGGAAATTTTCTAGATCCACGAACCATGGCACCTCTTTCATTGAAATAGCCAAGATTTGCTCATCGGGAAAGGAGTCATTAATTTCAAGGCCATCATGCGGCCTCCCCTCGTCTTCCAAACGAGACAAGTGGTCTGCCACCTAGTTTTCAGTCCTCTTTCAACATTGGATGTCAATATCAAATTCTTGAAATAATAGCACCCATCTCATCAACCGAGCCTTGGAATATTTCTTGCTCATAATATAATGAAGTGTCGCATGATTCGTGTGGACAATGACCTTGGTACCCATCAAGTACGACCAGAACTTCTCAATTGCAAACTCAATGGCAAGGAGATCTTTCTCCGTAACGGTGTAGTTGACTTGGGCACTATTCGTGGTCTTACTAGCATATTAGACCGGGTGAAATATCTTGTTGACGTGTTGTCCCAATATAGCCTCAACCGCTATGTCACTTTCATCACACAAGAGTTCAAAAGGGACAGTCCAATTTGGAGCGATGATGGTGGGAGTAGGTGTCAAATTGAACTTTAACAATTCAAAAGCTCTCATGCAATCATCATCGAAGTTGAACTTAGCATATTTCTCAAGGAGCTCGCATGATGGGTTCACCACCTTAGAGAAATCTTTGATGAAACGTTGGTAAAATCTCACGTGGCCTAAGAACCTCCGCACACCCTTCACCGAAGTTGGAGGTCGAAGTTTAGAAATCACCTCAATCGTTGCCTTGTCAACTTCAATTCCATTCTTTGAGATTTTGTGTCCAAGGGCAATGCCTTCCTCGCCCATGAAATGACACTTTTCCAAATTAAGCACCAAATTTGTTTCTCCACATCTTGCCAACACTTTATCTAAATTTGCAAGACGATCATCAAAATAATCTCCAACTACCGAGAAGTCATCCATGAAAAATTCAAGGTAGTCCTCCACCATGTCCGTGAAGATAGCCATCATACACCTTTGAAAAGTCGTTGGTGCATTGCACAAACCAAATGGCATCGAGTTGAAGGGGAAAGTACCATAGGGACATGTAAATGTTGCTTTTTCTTGATCCTCTAAAGCAATAAGAATTTAGTTGTAACGCGAATACCCATCAAGAAAGTAATAGAAAGCACGTCCGGCCAACTTATCAAGCATTTGGTCTAATAAAGGAAGTGGAAAATGATCCTTCCTTGTGACTTTGTTGAGCTTGCGATAGTCCATACACACTCTCCAACTGGTCACCATTTTTGTAGGAATCAACTCAATCTTGTTATTCGTGTCCACCTCCATGCCCCCTTATTTGGGACACATTGAACCAGAGAAGTCCACGAACTATCGGAAATGGGTTAGACAACACCGACATCCAACCATTTGATAATCTCCTTTTTGACAACTTCTTGCATAGCCTCATTGAGTCTATTTTGATGTTCAATACATGGTTTGGCACCTTCCTCCAAGTTGATCTTATGAATGCAAAATGCGGGGCTTATCCCCCAAAAATCCGGCAATGTCCACCCAATAGCCTTCTTCCTCTTTTGTAGCACGACCAATGTAGAATCTACCAGTACATTAGTCAAACAAGTGGAAAGAATAACCGGTAAAGTAGAACAAGGGACAAGAAATTCATACCGAACATGTGGAGGAAATGGATTCAACTCCATGGTAGGAGGATCTTCAATGGAAGGCTTTGTAGGAGCAGTTGTCCTATTTTCAAGATCCAAAGATAATTTCCGGGGTACATAATTGTACGACCCCATTCCTTGCAAAGAGTTCACACATTCCATGAAGCCATCCATCTCGTCATCATCAAAGTTGAGCAATACGGCCTCCAACAAATCACCAACATTGATTGTGGTACTTATATCATCAACAATAACATCGGTCACCAAGTCCACAAAAGAACACACTTTGTTGCTATTTGGTTTCCGCATGGATTTACACACATGGAAAACCACTTGTTCAACACCTACCCGTAAGGTGAGTTCTCCGGCTTCCATATCACAAAGAGTTTTCCCCGTAGCACAGAATGGTCTTCCAAGAATAATAAACACCTCATAATCAACTTCACAATCAAGAATGACAAAATCCACTAGAAGAATGAATTTATCAACACGAACCAAGACATCTTCAATCACTCCCAAAGGTCTCTTCATAGTACGATTGGCCATTTGCAATCTCATAGAGGTTTGTCTTGGTTTCACAATCCCCAAGGCCTTGAAAATCCACTAGTGCATAAAATTTATTCTTTCTCCAAGATCAGAAAGAGCTTTAGAAACACGGTACTTCCAATTGTACAAGGAATCGTGAAAGCATCGGGATCTTCCAACTTAGGAGCCATTGGATGCACAAATGCACTCACTTGATGAGTGACTTTGATAGTTTCAAAATTCATTGACCGCTTTTTAGTCACGAGATCCTTCATAAACTTAGCATAACCGGGCATTAATTCCAAAGATTGAACTAATGGTACATTTATTGAAGGACTCTTCATCATTTGAATGAACTTATTGATTCTCGCCATTTTATTTGTCAAGTATTTGAGGGTATGGAGGTAGAGGCTTAGAAAATGGTGCCTTAGCCTTTGCACTACCGGATCCAGTATTTCAATATCAATAATGCGATCCCTAGACGGGTTCACCTCCTCTTGAGTGTCTTCCATAATGTCATCAATATCAATCCATATTTCATCATTTTATTGCATCAAATTTTTCGGTACCTCTTCTTCTTGTACCACCTGCTCATCACCCATAAGTTGTTTTTCACTCAGGGTGGGTGCGTTCCCACCTCTTCCACTTATTGTACTAATGGCCATGGCATGCCCGGTGTTGTTCCCACCCTTTAGTTTCACCACCGTGTCACTTGGTAGTGCCCCCTTAGGATGAGAATTTAGAGCATGAGAAATTTGACTCATTTAAACTTCTAAGTTGTTGATCGATGTGTTGTGTGAGGCAAGTTGACCATCCGAATCGGCATTCTTTTCCACCATTTTCTTGAACATGTTCTCAATGCACCCCATCTCATTGTTTGAAGAATGTGGGCTATGGAAGGATAAGGAAGCGGGTTGCTCGGTTGTTGATACATCGGGGGCCTTTAAAAACCCGACGCTCGACTGCCTTGATTATTGTTCCATCCACCTTGATTGTTAACTCCCCGCCCCCCAAATTTCATTGATTTTTACCACTCTAATTTCCTTGATTTTTATTGTTACGCCAATTCCTTTGATTGTTTCTACCACTCGAATTTCCTTGGTTGTTAGAATTCTAATTGTCTTGATTGTTTTCCACCATTCTAGTTGTTAGATTTCCTTGATTGCACCTCCTCTTCTTGTTTATTATAAGAATTTTCTTGATCTAACCCACTATCATCTTGCACATAATTCTCCACTCGATGTTGCACTTGCGGACCCTTGGCATTTCTTTTGTTCACCATCATGTTCACTCCCTCCATGGAATTGACTTGCTTAGGATTTTGCCCTTGTTGAAGCTGAGTCTTTGCTAATTGATTCATGGTGGTAGTCAATTCGGCAATGGCTTATCCATGGTCATGCAACTCTTTGTGAAGGTGGATCATATTGGGATCACCATATGGAACATTAGCCCGGGATTGACATGCCGATGATGTTTCCTCCATTTCATCTAAAATCTCACATGCCGCCACATAAGGCGTAGTCATGAAATTACCACCAACAAGTTGATTCACTATACATTGGTTGGTTGTGTTGATCCCACGATAGAAAGTTTGTTGAATCATATTCTCTGTCATATCATTGTTGGGACATTCCTTAACCATTATTCTATATCGTTCCTATATCTCATGTAGTGGTTTATTTCGATCTTGCTTGAATGTCAAAATCTCACCCCCGAAGTATAGCCATGTGCCCCGGAGAGAAGAACTTAAAAATAACATTTGCTGCAAACGCATCCCAAGTATGAATGGAATGGTTCGGCAACCGTTCCAACCAATGTAAAGCTTTCCCCCGTAGAGACATGGGAAAAAGCCTTAGCCTCAATGCATGCTCGGAGACATTTGTTTGTTTGCTCCCCAAACAAGTGTCCACAAACCCCTTCAAATGTTTGAATGCATTTTGACTTGGAGCAACAGTGAAGAAACCTCGTTGCTCTAGCAAAGTGAGCATCACATTGGTGATTTGAAAGATGCCCGCCTTAATACGGGGAGGGACTATTGCACTTGCATAAAGTTCATTGGGTAACACCTGGTGTGGAGTCGCTCCTGGTGGAGGTGGGGGTGGAACAGGGACATTGTCATGACGCACGCGACCTCCTCTATTGGCTTGAGATTCAAGAGGAACTTCATCAACTTGCTCATCCTCGATGTCCACATCCCCCAAAGCAATATTTCCAACCTCATTATTTGCCATGGTTGTACTTACGATTTCTCAAACAAGTTAGTAAAACAGAAGAAAAGAAGTTATTCCAAAAGCACACCCAAATATATAGCTAACACCGTGTTTAACTCCCGCCAATGACGCCAAAAATTTATCACGTACAAATTCACACCTCAATAGAGATATGTAATGGTCGTTTGCAATAACAGAAACCCAACTATGATTTGGGGTAAAATCCACAGGGAGCTAAGATGGGAGTTAGGGGTATATATTTCAATTTCAAAAATTAGACTATCTATATTATACTTCCACAACAATGATTTGTTTTCTATTTCTAATTTTATTCTAAGATTGCAAAGTAAAGAAAGAAGACTAGCGATAATTGTTTTTGAGATCCTTTTTTCCAAATTGATAAAAAGCTTAGGGTTGTGACCATTACCTGCCTAATGGGATAAAGACATTAATGCTTGTTTTATTGATTGGGGTGTATTATATCTATCAACTCTAAATTACCCGCTCAATACCTCTCGGTCAGAGAGAGTTTCTCCCCAAATTAGCTTTCTCAATACCAAATGGGTATCACACACAATTAATAAAATCTCAAGTCCGGTTATTACTATCTCTAGTTTGAACCCTTTAATTGGTTCAATCAATTTCTCAGTTGACCCAATTCCTTGTTAGCTAAGTTATCCTAGACTAGGTCTCTCTTTATCAAGTAGAGACTAAGTCAAATAGGTATGAACTAGTGTTTGCAATAATTAATTCCACAATAAAAGCATGAACTAATCTAAATAATAAACACACAATCATAAACAAGCACTAAATTAGATACCCATAAGGTTTACACACTAGGGTTGGGTAACAACCCTAGGAAAAATCTAGCTACTCATACTTGGGTCTTAGGAAAATAGAGAAGAATGACTAATTAAATTCATAATGAAAGCTTAAAATGATTAAATCTAATGTAAAATGCAACAAAGCAAAGTAAACTTCCAAAAATGGCAAAGGAAAGCGTCTATAGTAATTGCAAAGGTTAAAAAAGTTGACCTATTTTTGTGAAACTCATCTATTTATACAAGGCTAAAAATTTAGGACAAAAATGCCCCTTGAGAGGTTTTGCGGCCGCACATTTCCATGTGCGGTCCGCATATTTCTTCACTTGGCATGAACTGGAGTTCTGTGGCCGCACATTCCTGCATTGCGGCCACAAAGCATTCTTCTATGGGCGCACATTTCTGGACCGCGACCACAACGCAGCTCTTCTGCGGTCCGCAATATTAGGATTGCGGCCGCAAGACAATATTCTATGGCCACACAAATCTTGTGCGGTCCGCAATTCACTGAGGCTATGGACTTGGTCATTTTGCATACTCTCTGATCTTCGACTCTTAGCCCAGCTTTGTGGCCGCACAATTCATGTATGGTCCGCAATTTGCACAAATGTCTGCTATACATTTCTTCTTTGTTTGTGGCCGCAAATCGAATTCTACTGTCCGTAATTTCTTCTGCAGACTGCACATTGTGTGCTTCTGCGCCTTGTGTTATCTTGTGCTTGGACTACTCCTCTTTGAGTCAGATTTCATCTCGGGAGCCCACCTTCCAGCATTCCTGCAATTTTGCACAATTTCATTAGTTTCGGGAACAAAATTTCAATGCTTTTAGGCTAAAACAAAAGCTAAAAGGTGTTGATAAGCAGTAAAAATCCCCACTTATCAACTCCCCCAAACTTAAGTCTTTGATTTTCCTCAAGCAAATAAATTAGTTACCACCTCCAAAAGTTTAGGGTCATTTCAGCGAGTCGAAGGTGAGCCATCCACACATCAGTTGGGACCAACAATTACCCACACTACTTATGTATTATCAACAAGGTGACAAGTTAAACAATTTATGCACATATAGTTCTAATGTGACATTTGAGTTTCAAGAATTGACTTCGCTCTTCAAGGACTCTTGTTCTATAATGTAGATCATGGTGGACTCCTACCTCTTCCTCCTCTACTTTACATTCGCTTGGCTCAATTAAGAAATTTAGCACTCAATCCAAAGAATTATGAAAGGTTCACTCATCTCTCTCAAAGAATGTTGCAAGTACGACTTCAAGTACCATAGGCTTGCCCTCATGTAGATCGCCACTAATGTAAGCTCACTCGGCTTGAAATCAAGTAGGGTTGGAAACATTATGGGTGAGTGGTTACACCTTTCCTTTATCACTCCATTCTTCTTTTCTCGGCTCTCACTTTGCCAATTCGTTGAGGCATTTTATTTTCCTTGGGGGACTAGAGAGACTTAACGTCACTCTTTCTCAATCTTTACATTCATTTTCTCCTTCTTTGATTTCTCCACGTTTGGGATCATTGCCTCTTTTTAATCTCTTCAACTCTTTCATTTATTCACTTTTTTGCATTTTTCTTTTTGTTCTTTTTCTTTTTCTTGCTTTTCCTTCTCATCGTTTCTTTTCTCCTTTTGTGCCACTTGTTTTACAAGAGTGTTAAAGAAAGCTTGGGTGCCAAGAGAGGGTCACGAGAAAATGGATAAAGGCTTGTAACATGGTTATCAAATGAAGAGGCTCGAGGTTTAAAGGGGTTCACTAAGGATAACGACATTGGTTGGCAATTGAGAACTCAAACAGGCCAAGGAGTGCCTACATTCACATTTCAAACCAAGCAAAACATAGGATTTCTCCTTGAAATACATTCGGGAAAGGTTCTAGACCCTTCACATGTATACCTGGACTAGCAACAATACATCTCACCCCTCACACAACCGGACTGTCAAAGAGGCTAGAGTCGAGGGCCCACAACGACCACATTCAAGTTTAAAAATCACTATGGTTCAACTAAACCACTCGATGGTTGCCAAAGTCAACACAAGAGTCACAAAGTCACTAGCTAGAGCTATTTCTTTCAAACACCTTATTTTTAACCATAAGCACATAGTTAAGTGTTTTGGTACCGATTGAAGCACGTTTGACTCTTCGAGCATGATTTAATTAGATCTTTTTATTCATTACTACTACTATTATTACCTAAACACAAAAAACAGACTCATTCCATTCAATTCATCCCAAGTGTGAATTGAATGGCTCGACTAACGTTCCAACCAATCTAAAGCTTCCCGCCGTAGAGAGAAGGGAAAAAGCCTTAGTCTCAATGCATCCTTGGAGACATTTGTTTTTTCGCTCCCCCAACAAGTGTCCATAAACCCCTTTAAATTTTTGTATGCATTTTGACTTGTAGCACTGGTGAAGAACCCTTGTTGCTCTAGCAAAGTGAGCATCACATTGGTGATTTGAAAGTTGCGTGTGCTAATACGGGAAGGGACTATTGAACTTTCATATCATTCATTGGGTAACACCCGGTGTGGAACCGCTCGTGGTGGAGGTGGGGGTGGAACAGGGACATTATCATGAGGCATGCGGCCTCTTTTATTGGATTTATGTCTAAGAGGAACCTCATCAACTTGCTCTACCTCGACGTCCACATCCCCCAAAGCAATATTTTCGAGCTCATTGTTTGCCATGGTTATACCTACGATTTCTCAAATAAGTTAGTAACACGGAAGAAAAAGAAGATATTCCAAAAACACACCCAAATATATAGCTAACACCGTTTTTAACTCCTCGGCAACGACGCCAAAAATTGATCACATTCAAATGCACACCTCAATAGAGATATGTAACGGTCTTTTGCATTAATAAACACCAACTAAGATTTGAGGTCGAATCCACAGGGAGCTAAGATTGGAGTTAGGGGTATATATTTCAATTTGAGAAATTGGACTATCTAGATTATACTTCCACAGCAGTGATTTGTTTTCTATTTCTAATTTTACTCTAAGATTTCAAAGTAAAGAAAGAAAACTAGCGATAATTGTTTTTGAGTTTTGTTTTTCAAATTGATAAAAAGCCTAGGGTTGTAACCATTACCTAGGTGTTTTCCTGATGGGATAAAGACTTTAATGCTTGTGTTATTGATTGGGGTGTATTATAGCTATCAACTCTAAATTACCCACTCAATACCTCTCGGTCATAGAGTGTTTCTCCCCAAATTGACTTTCTCAAAACCAAATGGGTATCATACACAGTTAATAAAAGCTCAAGTCGGGTTATTACTATCTCTAGTTTGAACCCTTTAATTAGGTCAATCAATCTCTCAATTGACCAAATTCCTTGTTAGCTAAGTTATCCTAGACTGGGTCTTTCTTTATCAAGTAGAGACTAAGTCAAATAGACATGAACTAATGTTTGCAACCATTAATTCTACAATAAATCATGAACTATGCTAAATAATAAACACCCAATCATAAACAAGCTGTAAATTAGATACCCATAAAATTTACACACTAGGGTTGGTTCACAACCCTAGTAAACATCTAGCTACTAATACTTGGGTCTGAACAAAATAGAGAAGAAAGACTAATTAAACTCATAATGAAAGCTTAAAATGAATGAATCTATTGTAAAATACAACAAAGCAAAGTAAACTTCCAAAAATGGCAAAGAAAAACAGCTACAATAATTACAGAGGTTGAAAAACTTGACCTAATTTTGTAAAACTCGTCTATTTATACAAGGATAAATATCTCGGACAAAAATACCCATCGGGACGTTCTGCGGCCGCACAATTCCATGTGCGGTCTGCATATTTCTTCACTTGGCAGGAACTAGAGTTTTGCAGCCGCACATTTCTGTACTGCGACCGCAAGGCATTCTTCTGCGGCTGCACATTTTTGGACTGCGGTCGCAAGGCAGCTCTTCTGCAGTCCGCAATATTAGGATTGCGGCCGCAAGGCAATCTTCTTTGGCCCCACAAATCTTATACGGTCCGCAATTCACTGAGGCTCTGGACTTGGTCTTTTTGCATACTCTCTTAGCTTCGACTCTTAGCTCAACTTTGGGTCCGTACAATTCATGTGCGGTCCGCAATTTGCACAAATGTCTGCTATACATTTCTTCTTTGTTTGTGGCTGCAGATGGAAGTCTGCGGTCTGCAATTTCTTTTGCAGCCGCATAACCCTTTTTGCGGACCGAAAATTGTGTGTTGTTGTGCCCTTTGTTGCCTTGTTCTTGGACTACACCTTTTTGAGTCGGATTTCATCTCGGGAGCCCAACTTCTAGCATTCATGCCCTTTTGCACAATTTCATTAGTTTCGGGAACACAATTCAATGCTTTTAAGCTAAGAGGTGTTAATAAGCAGTCAAAATCCCCACTTATCTCTGACATAAGTCCCTCACCCCAGCACGTAATGTGCGCTTGCACTCACATGCCCAAAGACAATGGGTAGTCACTGATTTTGGAGGGGCGGATCCTAACCCAAGCGCTGATCGGATCAAAGTCAACGATCATCATAACACAACCCAAATGGCCTGACGCATACGTCACCTCACTATGAATACCGCTCAACATCAATACGACCTATCAACATCACAGTTTTAGGATCAATATACCGCACGGAGTATGCCAACGTGCTACAAATCTTCTCAAAACCATGTCACACAGGTTTAGACGGTAACAACATGTGAGATAGGATGTAAGACGTATACAAAGATGGTGATATAACATGCATATATAATATCATGACTTAAAAGTATGACTAGACGAAGGCAAATAGCTTAACATATATAAAATAACCCTATCATGCCTCAACAAATAAGCAAGTAGCTTGGACATGATTTCTTGCATGAATGTTAGCTTACGTAGTCATACAAATGGAGAAAAACACGATACCAAATAAGCATGATAAAAAAGTAAGGCATATAATGGCCTAAGAACTACGTAGATCATGATTAACTATGGTGCACACATATACGCTCATCACATCTCATATACGTCACCCCAACACATAACAAGTATCATATCCAACATGAAATTACCCTTAAACCAAGCTTAGGGAAGATACTTATCTTATCCGACTAGTCTTCTACCTCAAATCACGTCAAAACCTTGATCCATCCCTCCAATTCCGCATATCCAAGCCAAACACCATCCAAGAAAGTCAATAATACCATAGAAAGAAATCCAGTCCATAAAGTTTCAATCTTTTCAAAAATTCCAAAAGTCGACAAACGTCAACCCGGTCCCACGTGCCCGAAATATGAAACCAAAAGCAAAATCGGATAACTCATAACCTATCGAGACCAAATATGTAATTTGTTTCCATAACCAAGTCCAATAGGTACTCAAATTCCCAAACTATACTCTCTTAAAGTGTAGTGTCTTGTTCCAAACTTGGGGTGGAGTGGCCGGCACCTGGTGCCATATTTGGCTCGAATGTACCACTTTGTAACTGTGAACACTAGAGGGGTAACTCTTAACTTAGGCAAATGAAGCCTACCACACAAATGAATGCCGACGAGGCCACCATTAATGTCTACAACCAGCAATACCAAACTAATGTGTACATAGGGATGGCAAGGCCACAATACTGATATACAAAATATACATGACTCGTCTACAAGCCTCTAGAGACAACTGAACTGTATCATGGTCAGGACTAGGCCTCGACCTACCCATCAAACCTGTATATATAAAATGGACTCCAAGGTTAGACCTGGTAACTCCGAGGAAGTGGGGCTAACCAACAAAGCTGATGTTTGACTCTGTATACTGGGAAGGTCTATCCAGCTACCTATCAGGACATGCAGGCATGAAATGCAGCGTCACCAGCAAAGGGACGTCAGTACGAAATAATGTACCGAGTATGTATGGCAATAGAATAACTGAAAGTTGAACTGAATAACTGAAAGTCACTGGGAGTCAACGATAATCTAAAGATATGCTTACATGCTGATACTGGCTCAACTCTCCCAATATAGTAAGTAAAATAGATGTCCAGCCCTATAAGGTTCGGTACGTCTAACTGCTTTGTTGTAGTAGGCTCACTTATAGGCGCTCGGCCAAACTAGGCTTTGTATCTAGACCATTCTGGGCTCGCTCAAAGGTGCTCAACAGTAGTAGGCTCGGTATATAACTTACAATCTGATCAGAAGTTTCCCAATAGGGGCCTTCCTACCGATTACAACTTGATGGTGGTGAAAATACATTATTATTGCCCAATAAGGGCATGTCCACCGATTATAGCTCAATGTTGGTGAAAATACTGTAATAATGTGTGTATATATATATATATATACCATTTGTTCTCTTAACTGGAAGAAGACAATAAGTTAATATAGAGTCTCGATAAGGGAGAATACTGTAGCTTATGAGACTAGGATAATCTACATAAATATTAGGAGTATGAACTTCTCTTTACGACTCATTATCAAATGCATGTATTATGAGATCATGCCAAAATGTAGGAAAGGTTTAGCCTTAACATACCTTTGCAATATTCTGTCCAATCGTCGACCACGCTCAGTATGATCTTCTTATGTCTACAATGAGTAAACCGACTTCGTCATCATCATATAAGCATTGTCACTATATGGAACACAACCAGCACAATAACACGTCGAGCGACAAGCTCGGTTCATGTCTAATAACACTATATTTTTAACACTTTCACTCTTATTTATATTCAGGAAAATATTGATAATAACAACACATTATACTCAAGTTATTCCATAAATTTTCCAGCCATAAAACACCTCCCAAATAGTCCAACAATTAACAACTGTCACGACCCAAATCTCACATGTCGTGATGACGTCTATCGTAATACTAGGCAAACTGACCATCACGATAAACCACTCATTTTTAAATTTGAAAACATAACAAAATAAGTTTAAGAGTAGAACCTCATAAATATTGATAAGAAAAATATCGCGACTCAATACAATATCTTCCAAAATCCGGGTGTCACTGAGTACATGAGGATCTAAATGAAAACAAAGTTTGACTGCTAAAAACATTGTCTAGAAAGATAGAACAGTAGAAGTAAATGCAAATAAGAAGAGTCAAGGTCTGCGGACGCCAAGGCAGCTACCTCGATAGTCTCCAATAGATAAAGCTTCAAAAGCTAGCAGCCGCCGTACCCGGATGTACCTGGATCTGTACACGAAGTGTAGAGTGTAGTATGAGTACAACCAATCTAATGTACTTAATATGTAACAAGGTCAACACTGGGTTGAAAGTAGTGACGAGCTCAATAGGTACACTCCAAATACAAAATTTAATAGTACATAAATGTAGACATGCTTTCAAATTCAACAGTAGAGCTCAAAACAGATAAAATATGCCAAGAGTGACTCAAATGAGGAATGATACATCTCTTTATCTACATGTAAATTAGGCATGCCAAATGTAATGCAACGCAGTGATAAAGATCATATGCATACTCTTGGAGTATCAATTCACTCGGTCCTCCCATTCACTCAATCCTCACAGTCACTCAGTCCTCCCAACCGCTCAGCACTCGCACTCAGTAGATACATGTGCTCACTGTTGATAAGTCAGTCTTCGGATAGGCGAATCCTACCCAAGCACTAAAATAAGCCAATCATGGCATGAATCAATAAAGCTAGTTGCGGCGTGTAGCCCGATCCCATAATTATCCTCACAATCAGGCCCTCGACCTCACCTAGTCATCAATCTCTCCAGCATCTCGGGCTCACGAATATCATGACAATCAACCCAAAGAATGATGATATGATGTATAAATATACGGCAACAAAGACTGAGATATGATATGCAAATGGTAGAAGTGACTGAGTATATAATTTCAAATTAAGCTAGTAATTCAAAATCAACACGACCTCTGTGGGTCCCAACAGTACCAGTATATAGCCTAAGCATGATTTATAACGTGAATCACATCTCAATTTCTCTAACACGTAGAGAATATATGGATAATGACAAGATTATTTGATAACACAGTTCCACGGAATCGACCGAGTCAGAATTCCTACTATGCACATCCACACGCCCGTCACCTAGCATGTGCGGCACCTCAACACCAACCACATAACACATAATTCAGGAATTCATACCCTCATAACCAAGTTTAGAAGTGTTACTTACCTCAAACCGTGCAAATCTCTACTCCAATAAGCCTTGCATTGCGATTCAGCCTTTAATCGACTCGAATCTAGCCACAAACAACTCGATACAATCAACACAAGCTATAGGAATCAATTCCATGTGAAAAAGCCAAGTTCTTAAGCAAAAGTCAAAAAGTCAACTCAAAACGTCAACCACAGGACCACGTCTCGGAATCTAACAAAATTAACAAAATCCGAACACCCATTCAATCACGAGTCCAACCATACCAAAATTACTCAAATGCGATCAAAATTCAACCTTCAAATCCTCAAATTAAAGCCTATGAAGTTTCTAAAAGTTTTCCCATTTTTTCCAACCCAAAACACTAATTAAATGATAAAAACAATGATAGATTCATGTAATTTAACTAAATCCAAGTTAGAATCACCTACCCCAATCAACCACTTGAAAATCCCTCCAATAATCGCCTTAATTCGAGCTCCCAAAATCAAATAATGAAATATAACTCAAACCCTCATTTTTGCAAACTTATATTTTGCCTAGGTACTCTTTTTCGCGATCGCAAAAAATGCTTCGCAATCGTGAAGCACAAAATCCAAGCTGCCAAAATTTAATCTTCATGAACGCGGATAATTCTACGTGAACGCGACTCACAAGCTCAACACACTATGATCGTAGACCTACTCACGTGACGCGAAGAAACAAATCGCGTGAACACAACTTCTACCTTTCCTCTTTGCGAACGCGACTTAAATCACTCATTCGTGATTCATTGTCTTCCCACGATACACGATCACAGAACATATCACGCGATTGCATAGACCAACTCACTAGAAGCCCAAATAAGCCTTTGTGATTGGGTACCTTCCCACGCGATCGCATATAAGGAAACCAGACCTGCAACATCAGCAATCTTCTATGTCCAAATTCCAACTTGTTAACCATCCAAAATCCACCCGAGGACCCCGGGACCTCAACCAGACATACCAACAAGTCCTAAAACATCATACGATCTTAATCGAGGCCTCAAACCACATCAAACAACACAAAATACGAATCTCACCCCAATTCAAACCTAATGAAACTAATAAACTTTCAACTTCTACAATCGATGCTAAAACCTATCAAATTACCTCCGATTGACCTCAAATTTTGCACACAATCCATAAAAAACACAACGGACCTATTACAACTTCTGGAACCATAATCCTAGCCCGGTAACTACATAGTCAACTTTTCATGCCCCAAACTTGAAGAGGGATGGCCGGCACCCGGTGCCATACTCGGCCTGAGCGTACCACTTTGTAACTGTGAACTCTAGAGGGGTAACCCTTAACTTAGGCCGATGAGGCCATAGTCTAAATTGTTTGACAATAACGCCTCTCTTATCTGTGGGGTAAACATACCCAAAAGCTGATATATATAATTGTGCAGGCCGACGAAGCCACCATGAACATATACTGATATAAAAAATATACAAGACTCGTCTACAAGCCTCTAGAGATAACTGAATTGTACCATGGTCGGGATAGGGCCTCGACCTACCCATCAAACCTGTATATAAAATAGACTCCAAGGTCTATACCTGGTAACTTTGACGAAGTAGAGCTTACCAACAAAGATAATGTTTGACTCTGTCTACTTGGAGGTTCAGTCCAACTGTCAATCAGGACCTGCAGGCATGAAATGCAGCGTCCCCGGCAAAAGAGGCGTCAATACGAAATAATGTACCGAGTATATAAGGCAACAGAATAACTGAAAGCAGAAACTAAACTGATAATAAAATAATTGAAAGAAACTAGGAGTCAAAGATAATCTGAAGATATACTTACCAACTAATACTGACTCAACTCTCTCAATATAGTAAGTAAAATAGTTGTTCGGCCTTATAAAGCTGGTGTAGTAGGCTCGCTCGTAGGCGCTCGGCCATACTAGGCTCTGTATCTCAGTCGTTTTGGGTTTGCTCATAGGCTTTCGTCCACAATAGGCTCGACATATAATTTACCATCTTATCAGAGGTTGCCCAATAGGTGCCTACCCATCGATTATTGCTCGATAGTGGTAAAAATACTTTAATACTGTATATATATATATATATATATATATATATATATATATATATATATATATATATATATATATATATATATATATATTCTCTGCTCTCTTGGATGTAAGAAGACAAAACTAAACTGGATATGAAGTCTCGCTAAGGGAGAATGCTGTAACTTATGTGATTAGGAAAATATACATAAATTCAGGAATATGAACTTCTCTTTATGTCTCGTTATCAAACACATGTAGTTACTGGATCATGCCAAAATAAAGGTAAGGCTTAGCCTTAACATACCTTAATCTCGTTGAGTCCTTAATAACTTCGAAGCAACTCTTCAAACAACTCAACTTAGTCTACCATAACATAAGGAGATTAAACATCAGTGCTGAGTAAAGGCTAAGTCTGTAACTTAAGCTAGTAGCTCGTATTATGTAAATTTGGGAAGCATCTCCCTTGTAACAAGGGCATCCTTCAATACCATCAACAACAACCTGAGCAATACAATAAGAACAACATCAACAATAGGGTACAAAATATTTCATTAACAAGTCATCAACATATCATGACTAGTGGCAAGTTCGGATTGAATCCCTTCCGCACTCTTCAACCGTATTATCACCCCTTATAGACTTCTTAAATTATATTAACAGAATCATTAACATGATAATGAAGTCATTCATCAATGATTCCATCCTTATACCATATATTTATAACAAAGGAAACAATCCACAACTCTAACTATCTTCAATTAGCAACTTTATTCACTAGTTCATGTCTAGTCCATCCATTTAACTTAATCAACACCAAGATAACCTTAAGCACATTCAAGAACACAATACAAATACCTCCTATAGTAACTTCAAGTCGAAATCCAAGTTATGTTTAGCTTACAACAGCCCCCAATGGCAGTACAACATCATATAAGTGACTTAAGCTAATCCAAGTATTATCTTGTAGTTTATCATCCTAACAACTTAACCAACATACAAGCTAGCTTAAGCACAATTAGTAGTCTGTTATATTCACCTTAGAATAAAGCAACAACTTGAAATTGCAGTCAAACACAACACATAATTATCCTCAATGACGACACAACCTCAAAAAGGTGTTGTTCTTCACTAGAACTAACTTTTGCTGTTGAAATATGGTGTAATCCATTTGCAGGACTTGAAATAACCTAGGGTTGATATGAAAAACCTGGGAGAGTATTTTACAGAACTTAAACCACTTACTAGTGCGATGGGATTCTCGACGCCTGAGTTGTGTTATTTGCCCTTTATTTGGGTCTTGGATCATGAGAGAACCTTGAGAGAGTGTTTTTAGGTGTCTAGGGTTTGAATATACTGAAAAAGAATTAGTTAAAACGGGGTTGAGGCGTCTTATATATATCAATATATCTCAACCGCCATTGTGGGTCCCATAGAGAGAAGCTTGGCGCAGTCTCGTGAAAACGTGAATATCTCTCTACTACGATATCGTATCGATGAACAGTTTAATGCGTTAGAAACTAGACTCATATATCTTCAATTTCGTAGGTATATCACCCCATAATTCAAAGTAAATTGGGAGAAAATCACATCTATATTTGACCTAACGTTAAGCATATTTATGAATGTAACTAGTGATGACCCTTGCCAACTTTCGTTCCACAACTTGCTTGACTTAAAAGCATAACACACGACTATCATACGACTAAAATAACTCATAAAATAACCTACTTATCTTGTTAAGAACCCTATCCTCATCAAAAAAGTACACGTTACAATATTCCCAACTTGTCGACATTCAATGAAACTTATTTTCTTCAATTTGTTTAGCTTGTTAGCCTTTCAACCCTCTTGGTACTTGTTATCCATGATCTTAAAGATTTGTAAAATCCAAGGTAACATGATTAACTTACTATAATGTACTCTCAAAGATGATCTCATTTCTGGGATTACATCAATTGACTTATGAATACTCTTTCGTACGAAGATATGGGGTGTAATATAACTCTCGGCCAAAATTCTCAACTCTCCAAACTTACATTTTCCAACTTTCGCCATTTCTAGCAAAAATCACCTACGGGCCTCCAAATAATTATCCGGACGCACTTCTAAGTCAACATCCAGTCAAATCGCCATACGAAGCTATCAGAACCATCAAAACTCCACTTCGGATTCATTTACACATAATTCAACATCTGGTCAAGTCTTTCAACATAGGCTTCCAACCTTGGGACTATGTGTTCCAATTCATTCTGAAACATCCCCGAAACCAAAACAATTACCCTGGTAAGTCACATAAAAACAATTGAGCACATAATAGTAAATGGAGAACGGGGCTACAATACTCAAAATGATCGGCCTTTACAACAACATTACTAACAAGCCTTTCGATCGATATTTCACATGTTCTAGCTTTAACGACTTAGCCGTAACTTGGATAAACTCAAATACATGTAGAGTAAGAGGTTCATTACCTTTAAATATATTGAAAAGCTCCAATTTGAGCTTACTTCACCATGAAATATCCTTCCGACGCAGCCACAAGAACAATAAAGCAAAACAAGCAATCAATTTGGGTTTCTCGGCACTAGAATCACTTTGGAAGACTTGACATGACATAGGGTTTATATGAGAACCTTAGTAGAGTATTTTACAGAACTTAAAACACTTAAAAAAAACCACACGAACTGGAATCTCACCAAAGTCAGCAACCACAAGAAGAACAAGAAACTCACTAGTGCCACGGGATTCTCGACACTTGATTTGTGTTGTTTGCCCTTAGTTTGGGTCTTCGATCATGAGAGAACTCTGAGATAGATTTTTTAGGTGTCTAGGGTCTGAAGATAGTGAAAAATAATGAGTTAAAATGGACTTCAGGTGACACAAACATATCAAGATATTCTCCATCGCCGAAGTGGGTCCCATAGGGAGTTTCTTGTGCAGTCTTGTGAAAATGCACAATATCTATATACTCTGATATCTTATCGATGAATGGTTTAATGAGTTGGAAACTAGACTCGTATATCGTTAATTTTATATGTGGATCATCACGTAATTCCATTTATATTGGGAGAAAAGCTCAGCTACATTTGACCTAATTTTCAGCACATTTATGAAGGTAACTTGTGATGACCTTTGCCAACTTTTGTTTCACAACTCGCTTGACTTCAAAACGTAACACACGACCGTCAAACGACTAAAATAACTCATAACATAAAATCATTATCATGTTAAGCACCCTAGTATCACCCCATAAGTACATGTTACAATATTCCCAACTTGTCGACTTCCGACGAAACTTATTTTCTTCAGTTGGTTTAACTTCTAAGCCTTCCAACCCTCTATGTACTTGTTATTCATGATCTTAATACTTGTAACCTCCAAGGTAACATGATCGACTAACTTTATTTACCTTCAAAGACGATCTCATTTATGAGTTACATCGATTGTCTTACGATGTACTCTTAGGTATGAAACTGGGGTATAACGTATAGGCAATACTCCAAATATTTTCCCTTAGATTTCACCAACCAAAGGTCAAATCAATGATAAAATCATGCATAATAATCAAATTCAAGTTAAGAAGACTTACCCAATCTAAGTGGGTGAAAAATTCCCTAATCCGAGCTCCCAATTTGAAAATATGAAAAAATGAAGCCAAACCCTCGATAATAATGTTCAGGCAGTGATACCGCATCTGCGGCAAAAAATGTGGCATCTGCGACATTGCATCAGTGGCAAAGTCCACGCTAATGCAAAATCCACTTATAGCATTTCTCATTTGCTTATGCGATTTCGCACCCCCACAAATGTTCCACGGGTGCGACACACTAGAACGAGTCCTGCCAACATGACACCAAACGATCCAAAATCAATTTGAAACATTCTCAAGACCTACGGGACCCAGTCCAATTAAACCAACAAGTTCAAATACAAAACTCAAACTTATCCAAAGGCTCGAAACAACACAAATAAGATCTAAACAAACAATCAAAGATCAAAATCATTCTCTTAACTTCAAGAACTTCCAACCAAGCGTCTGATTTACGCCCAACCCGGATTCCAACCAAACTTTGCACACAAGTCCCAAATGAAGAAATGAACCTATTCCAACTTCCGAAATGACAATCTTATCCCGATACTATCAAAGTCGGCTCTCGGTGAAACTTGTGAATTCTCCAATTCATCAAATTGCCAACTTTCGCCAAACAGAGCCAAAACCTTCTAGGAATATCCAAATTCAAATGCAAACATTCGCCCAAGTATAAAATCACCGTACGAACCTATGGAAACCATCAAATTCCGATTTTGAGGTAGTTTACTCAACAGTTAAACCTTGGTCAACTCGTCCAACTTAAAGCTTCTGAATTTGGAATTACTCTTCCAAATTAACTCCGAACCTCTTCAAAATTATAACCAACTATACACACAAGTCATAACACCATGTGAAGTTGCTCAAGTTCGCAAACCGCTGAACGAAATGCTTGAGCTCAAAATGACAAGTCACGTTATTACAATATAGGTGGTAGTTCGTTCGTACTATTATTATATGCGAACATAGAAATTAAATTATATTTTGGTTATCTCGTTTTGATAAGCATGTTTATCCTATTTTTGATTTGTTCACCTTATTATTATATATGTTGTTCTTGGGAATATTTTTTTATTCAATGTTATTATGAACTGTTCAAATTGTGATGGTGAGTATCATATGAACTGTTCAAACTATTCAATGTTATTATGAACTGTTCAAATTCGTCAATTATTTTTTGAGATTAGACTTGATACTTACAGTTGATACTCAACTTTGCCCTCATAATTTTACACTCAGCCTTTGTGGGTCATTATATTTTATAATAGTTTTTAATACTATAAGTATTATTTATAGGATATTTACCTACATTATTGCTCCATGACATGTTTTGGATATTATTTTATCATTTTTATTATTACTTCATAACATTTTTAAAATGGAGGAGTTATATGAATAATTTTTCATTATATATATTATTAGTATTTTGATTGATTTTAGCACTATATAAATGATAAATAACTTACTTATTATTTTCTTAAAATAATTTATGACTGACTAATCGATCAAAATAATTACATATATTTTATAATATTTTATGCAAATTTTATGGTATTTTTATAACATTTGCTATTTTTTTATTAAACTTTAAATCATTAAGAATTATTTTCAATAATAGCCTATAAGTTCCATAATAATTATATTTATTATATTTTCTAGGCAAAAATAATAGTTTTATATTTTTTTAATCATAATTTACTACTTTAAATCTTTAATTTCATAAATAACATATATATATATATATATATATATATATATATATATATATATATATTATTTCTTAACTACGTTTTATAATTTATTTCACTTGATTTCATTTGTTTCAAAATCCATCCCATTAATGCGCTAATTTTGGAACCAATTTGGTAAAAACTACCTAGCACGATTCCCCTGATCCAAAACCGGTCGACCTAGACACACTGACCCATCCAGGACCCACCAAAACCGACCTTATTTCCCCTTTCATCTCCGCCATCCATCGCTCACCAATCCAACGATCCCAATTCTCCAGCCCCTGTCAAATATAAATCCTCAAACCCTAATTTTCCATTTCTCATCCTCAGTCGCCTCTCACTTCCCTCTCCTTGTTGCAAACCCTATTCCCATAATCTAGCCGACATAAGATATTCTCTTTCCATTTTTCAATCCCCATCAATTTAAGATTCCTCAGTGATATCCTCGCCTTCCCAGACCTTTTTTTCCCGTGGTACTTACTCGGTTTGTGGTAGGTTTTCTCTGAGAAACCTAATGATACTTGATACTTGTCAAGATCTTGAATGCGTCTTCGATTAATGATTCTAAAAAGAATCATGGATTGATATATTTTATGGAAAATCTTGTGATGACCTGATAGGTCATTTTGAGTACTAACACTTATTTTCGTGTTTCGAGACCTCTATTACATCCATTTGCTATTTTTCGATTTGTGTGCATAGTCCGTATCTTTTTCAGAAAAGTTTTTACGTAAATATTTTAAGAAAATATGATTTTTGGATTTAAAAACAACTTTAGTAATACTGGATATATTACTAAGTTCAAGAATGAATGATAATGGGGTTGAAGAGTGATAAAGGGATTCAATATGAGCTTGTCGCTCGTCGTGATATGTTGGAATAGGGTATTGGAGGAGGCCCTTGTTACAGGGGAGATGCTGCCAGATTTTACATAAAAGAGCTAATAGTTTAAGTTGCGGACTTAGCCTTTACTCAGCAACGATTTTGAATCTCCTCCTACTATGGTAGATTGAGTTGAGTTGTTTGAATGAATAACTTGGAGGGTACTAAGAACTCAATGGAGTTAAGGTATGTTAAGGCTATCCCTTCTTTGCTTTTTGCATGATCCATATGATACAATGAAATGAGCAAACACGCAACTTTCACAAATGACTCTATTCTTAGAAGTACTTGGGGTGCCTATGTTCTTGATTTCCCATGTGTCCTGTTATTATATCGTCTATTCATGGGTCTTAGAAAATACGTAAGTTGATAAATTTTATTTAATGATATTAACCCAAAGCATATTGATCTTATGACATTTAAAGAGATCTTATTGGCTTACTTCATTATGCATTGTATTCATTTATACATGTATATTGACCCATGACCAGATGGCATTATATACGCGTATATTATATGTATATGGGGTATGGGGAAAGGTTATGGCATTATATACGCATCGCCACCTGATCAGTTGGTATAAGTTAATGATTTCGCCCACAGAGGCCGAGATGATATGATGGGATGCCATAAGAGGCTTGATGATATTATGTACGCATATACCTATGCATGGTATGACATTTTTATGCATATGCATGACATTATAAATATTTCATAATTCACAAAGCTATTCAGACAAAGAGGTTGACTGGAAGGTGTTGGTGTACGCCACTTACTTTGGAATTTCCTATTTGGTCAGTATGCTTTGGACATGTATTGATTGGTTTAATGGGGCCATGTCTCGGCCTTTATTACATTTATGTACTCTTAGAGGTTTGTAGATAGATGTCATGTATATGGATACTTGTATGGCCTTGTCGTCCTATGGTTTGAGTTTACAAATAATCATGTCGGCGTTATAGGACCGTATGTCACATGTATAAGTTTCTATATCATGTTGGGTCATCTTATGTTTGTATTTTCTTATGTTTTATTCTGTTATCTTATGATGGCCCTACTGGCCCATTTTTCTATGATAGTATGATAAGAAAGATAAGTTACGTTGGTACTCAGTTGAGTAAAGCACTGGGTGCCCATCACGGCCCTCCAATTTGGGTCATGACAAAAAGTCGCATCAGAGCAGTTCTATCCTATGGAGTCTATAAGCCGTGTCTAGTAGAGTCTTGTTTATGAATGTGTTGTACACCACACTTATAAGCAGAAGGCAACAAGGCATTTAGGACTTTCACTCTTTCATCTTACTCTAGATCGTGTACTAGAGCTGAGTTGTAATAATTCAAACTCCTAAATTCTATTTTATTTGTAATATAGCGATACCTACATCTAGAAAGACAATTGGTAAGATATTGAATATGGCTGTGGAAGAGTTGAGTAGGAGGAACTTGATTTTGTATCATGCTTAGGATGAGTAAATGTGAGGTCTTTAGCAGATCATCTGTGTACTAAGACGTGTAAGTTTCTTGATAAGGAACCCTAAGGCATGAATATCTATCCACCCATATGGTATAAATCAATAAGAGAATCAGAAGGTAGATACAAGTTTCAACAAGTAAAAGAAGTAAGGTGAAGAAAGGTACGAGGTACCCAGTTAGTGAAGATTACCAGTATTTACAATTCATGCAAGGAAATATAAGCATTTTTTGTTACCTTCAACAGTAGCAAAGGTATGTACAATTGACCATACCCATCTGAGTTATTCCTTACGGGAGTTGATAGATATAGTTTAAGAGAATGATGGGATATCAGGATCTAGCTAGGGTAAGATTAACCTAAAATGTTTGATGGATTGTTATCATTAGCTAAGATTTCCGAAGCATAGTGCAAACATGGTAATAGATCTCCTTGTGAGACACCCAGATGTTTGCACTATAGAATAGTACAGTAAGATATGAATATTATAATGTTCAGAAATTTAAGAAGATAGGCAGTGGAATCCTATAAGGGATAAATATTTACCTTAGTATGACTCCCACCCCTAGGAAAAAAGAGAATGTTAGGCGACCCGAAGAGCTGGTGAGATGAAGCAAGGGGATCTAAAAGTTAAAGAACATTTTGTAGAATTTTTCAGAATAATATGATAGACAGAAATATTAGTAGGAGAATAAGAAGAGAGTAAATGAAGCATTATGAGTGACATGTGAAAAATGGGTGACAACGGTAAATCAAAATATGACACGATGACAGAGTCTATAGTCAAGTGAAGGAAAAGACTAGAGGTGACAGGCCTTGAGATAATAAAAGAGTATAGGCCAAAGGTCATATCCTCATTTTGAGAAATGAGTTGGGGACTCTAACGTGATTACTAGAAGGCTAAGTTAGACCCCATGTAGTAACAGAAATTAGTATGGTCTAGTAAACAAGATAAAACCGAACATGAATTAGGGACCAGCGGACTTGATAATAGTCGACATCGTGATAATTTCAAAGATTGTGTTTTGGCAATAATAGAATGGACAACAAAAGAATTACCTTTAAAGGTCATTCGGGAAGACGCTTCCCTAAAGCAAGCACTGTGAGAAAAGTTAAGCTTAAGGGAGTAAGTGTGGTAGTTACACTATGTGTTACCTTCGTGCGTAAGAAATTCAGTAATCCCTGGTACATAAAGGTTACTACAAGGCAAGTAAGAGTACGTGAAGATGTGAAAAGACGCCAATGATGAAGAGGTTAAACATTTATAGGTAAATCTTCACAGCATTAAATCTTAGTACTCCCCTAAAGAGGGAAGATGGTATGATGTGGTATTAAGTTGGAGTTATGTGGTTATGGTAACTATGAAATAGTAAAGGAAGAATGTGGTAGAAAGGCGAAAGGAATGTGATTTCATTTATACAGATCCTATTGATATGATATGACTCAAAAACATTATGTAAGCACGACGCCGGTAAGAGGCAGGAAGGGTTCCAACACTAGATGTTATTGATAAATAAGTGCAAATGAACACTTGATATATAAGGAGACACCGCGAGGGGTAAGTTAAGACAAATGACATAACCTAAGAGAGATTACACAGAATTTAGATATGAGAATGGACCAACGAGTAGTTAGTAGTTGATTCAGGAAGAGCCTATTTATGGCTAGACAAGAGGATACAGACAAATCAGCAGACTGTGCAAGATAAACGTAGTGAACCCCAACATAGTTAATTTAGTCTCGCAGATATGACAGCGTAATCCATGAGAAATATTCAGATAGGAGTTGGGGTAGTTAAAGGTACCGTATAAATGTTTAAAAAAAAAGACAGTAACACTGGGAAGACAGTAAAAAATTTCAGTTCAGAAGCAACCCTACGAGCACAAGGGAACGAAGGTAAGTAACTAATGATAATTATAGGCGAGTAAGAAAATCAAAGAAAGACTAGCCGAGGAAATAAAAAAGTAGGCTCAACTTAAGCATAGTTACATAAAGAAGAAATGGTCTGGGAACAACGGCTTCACTACGTCATTGTATGCACTCCGTAAGAAAGTGGCACCTATCGTGGCCAATGAACGAGAAGAAGAAAAAAATCAAAAGATGATATTTGAGATCGTATGATTTACATGAAATTACAGTATTCGTGGGCAATGAGATACGCCACGTATTCATGCAACAAGTGGCAGAACGACCGGGAAAGTAATTGCTTATGTTTAAAGACAACTGAGAAGGCATGAAAGGAAATCTATGGTGCTAGCAAGTTAAAGGAATGTTGCGAGTAGTCTGAATAGATATGCGTAGGCTACAAGGTAAAGCATGGTAGAGCGAAAAGGTTTTAGGTAGATAGGAATAAGGATAAAAAAGTGAGTGAGAAAGTGACGAAAATAGGTAAGTCCTCAAGATTAAACCCATAAAAACAAGAGAGTTGAGGGCTTCCGTAAGTTATAGAAAGCTCGGTACAACCTGAATGAACTTAGAGGAGTCTATGACTAGAAGCAATAAGAAGAGATGAAATGCTGCCCTGGTAGTAGAATAAGGGTATAATGGTGTTAGATAAGAGGATGGCGTTTAGGCCTTTGATTGAGTAAAGATTTTGAGAAAAGGAATTTCATGAATTGCATGGGATTATTACCCATATGATGAATTACATTGGATGCTATGAAATACTATTATTGAAGTATAGTATTGTTCTTAGGTGGATCAGGGAAATCACTTCAAATGTTCCTCGATGAGACGTGAGCTCTAGTGACAATGTATTACGTAAGAGGTTTCAAGTTATCAATGGTAGATTATGGATCAACATTAAGGTGAATCAGCATTGGATGGATAAAAGTTACAACGTATGAGATGAGATTAGGTTGTCATTCTTAAGATGAAAAGTAATGAAGAAGAACTAAAGGACTTAGATTTATACATACATGATAAGCAGCGAGAGAGTAACCTAGAGTTGGGTAGTACACCTCGGTAATAATAAATCGAAGTAAGTGTTACAGTATAGTATAACCTACCAAGATGTATTAAAGCTCTAAGAATAGATAACTGAGGCCATGAAACAAGATATAGCAGTAGCTGTAAGTTCGAGAAAGTGCCAAGAGAATAACTTCAGTACACCTATAGATGTCCCGAGGGACAGCTTGTCATAGTTCTATATATGTTCACAAAACGAGGCCTAAAGATTGGCTAACGACTAGAGGAAAAAGGAGAGAAGGATCACATAGGTGTGCTTACAAGATCAGAGATGTACAAGCTGCATGATAGATGGTAGTAACAGTTACGAGATTGAAAGGATTCCAACCACAAATCGTGGTGTGAGAAAGAGGCCTAAAGGGGGAATGTCCCGGCCTTTGAACTTATTCACAGAATAATCGACTAGATGGAAATGACAACATTAAAGTATTCTAAGGTGCTATAGGTTATGAGACTGATAAGCACATCAGTCAACATTCGAGGAGAATGTTCCAATTGGGGGAATCAAGTTACACCCCATGTTTTCATACTTAAGAGTACATTGTTAGACAATTGATGTAAGCTCGAAAATGAGATCATTTTTGAAAGTACATAAAATAAGTTAATAGTGCTTCATTGGAGGTTACAAATCTTTAAGTTCATGAATAATAAGTTCCAAGAGGGTTGGGAAGCTTAGAAGCTAAACGAAAAATAAGTTTCGTCCAAAGTCGATAAGTTTGGATTTTGTAACTTGCACTTTGGGGTGATACTAGGGTTATTAACATTATAAGGAGGTTATGTTATGAATTAATTTAGTCGTATGATAGTCGTGTATTATATTTTGAAGTCAAGCGAGTTGTGGAACAAAAGTTGGCAAAGGTCATCACAAGTTACATTCATAAATGTGCTGAAACATAGGTCAAATGTAGCTGAGCTTTTCCCAAAATATATTCAGAATTAAAGGGTGATCTGCCTACCAAATCGAATATATACGAGTCTAGTTTCTAATGAATTTAACCATTTGTCGATACGACATCGGAGCAGATAGATATTTTTATTTTTGCGAGACTGCGCAAACAGCTCCCATGGGACCTAAATAGTCGGTGTAAAACTCTCGCTTTTATTTCAGGCAATTCTAAGTCGTTTTAACTCATTTTTCTCGTCCAAAAAAGTTCCTAAACCCTCCTAAATGCTCTCCAAGGTTTCATCCATGATTGTATGGTGACAACTAAGATACAAACATGAATCCAACGTTAGAAATTTCATGGTTCTTGCTGGATCGTAGTTCTTCATCTTGTGGTTGTTTTGGAGGGTTATTCAAAGGTAAGTGACCTCTTATTTCGTGTTCTTATTGTTGATTAAGGTAATAGTCAGTCCCTCCTTCATATATATTAGATTTTCAAGGCTAACAACAAGTGTTTACATACCAACTTGAACTCCAAATATTGGTTCAACAAGAGAATACATAACCTATAGTGTTGTGGTGTCATTGAGGATAGTTGTGGGTTGTTCTTGGATGAAATTTCATGTTGTTTCTACTAGTTAAGGTGAGTATAACATATTAATACATGTGCTTGTAGATATTTGTATGTTGGTTGCATTATTTAAGCAAAATACTACAAGAGGAGACTTGAAATAGTTTGAGATGTTATTGTTTTAATGGACTGTTTTGGAAAGGTTGTTTCCATGAACTATAAATGGTTGGAAATACTTTAAAAAGTATTGGTTATTATACTGGATATATTACTATGTTCAATAATTAATGATAATGGGGTTGAAGGGTGCCAAAGAAATTCAATCCGTGCTTGCCGCTCGTTGTGATATGTTGATGACTTGTTAATGAAATATTTTATACCCTATTGATGATGGTGTTCTTATTTTATTACTCTGGTTGTTATTGTTGGCATATGGTATTGGAGGAGGCCGTTGTTATAGGGGATATACTGCCCAAATTTACATAAATGACCTACTAGTTTAAGTTGCGAACTTAGCCTTTACGCAGCACTGTTTTTGAATCTCCTTATGCTATTGTACATTAAGTTGAGTTGATTGAAGAATTTCTTGGAAGGTATTAAGGAATCAAAGGAGTTGAGGTATTCTAAGGATATCCCTTCTTTTATTTTTGCATGATCCATATGATACCACGAAACGAGCAAACACGCAACTTTCACAAATGACTCTATTCTTAGAAGTACTCCATATTCCTTTCATGTCTATTATATACTTCCTTTCATGCCTTACATACTCGGTAATTTATTTGTACAGACGTCCCTTTTTTCTGGGTGATGCTGCGTTTCATGCCTGCTGGTCAAGATAGACAGGTTCTTAGTCCACCTAGTAAGCTATCAGCTTAGCAGAAAGTGTTGTTGCAATCCAGTTGCTCCGGAGATTCCTATTTGGTCAGTATGCTTTGGATATGTATTGATTGGTATGGCGTAACCCTATCCCGACCTTTATTACATTTATGTACTCTTAGAGGCTTGTAGACATATGTCATGTACATGGATACTGGTATGGCCTTGTCGGCCTATGTTTTGAGTGTACAAATGATCATGTCGGCCTTTTAGGCAAGTATGTCACATGTATAAGTTTCTATTTCATGTTGGGTCGTTCTATGTCTGTATTCCTTTATGTTTTATCCTGGTTATCGCACGACGGCCCTTCTGGCCCATTTTCCCATGATAGTGTGATAAGAAAGATAAGTCACGTTAGTACTCGGTTGAGTAAGGCACCGGATGCCCGTCGCGGCCCTCCAATTTGGGTCGTGACAAAAGGTTGTATCATAGCAGTTTTATCCAAGAGAGTCTAGAAGCCGTGTCTAGTACATACTTGTTTATGGGTGTGTTGCGCACCACACTTATAAGCAGGAGGCTACAAGGCATATAGAATATTCTCTCTTTCATTTTACTCTAGATCGTGTGGTAGAGCTCAGTTGTAAGAATTCAAACTCCTAAATTCTATTTTATTAGTAATATAATGATACCTACATCTAGAAAGACAGTTGGTAAGAGATTGAATGTGGTTGTGGAAGAGTTGAGTAGGAGGAAGTTGATTTTGAATCATGCTTAGGATGAGTAAATGTGAGGTCTTTAGCATATCATCTATGTATTAAGACGTGTAAGCTTCTTGATAAGGAACCCTAAGGCATGAGTATCTATCCACCCATATAGTATAAATCAATAAGAGAATCAGAAGGTAGGTACAAGTCTCAACAAGTAAAAGAAGCAAGGTGAAAAAGGGTACGAGGTACCTAGTTAGTGAATATTACGAGTATTTACAATTCATGCAGAGAAATATATGCATTATGAGTTACCTTCAACAGTAACAAAGGTATGTACAATTTACTACACCCATTTCAGTTATTCCTTATGGGTGCTGATAGATATAGTTTAAGAGAACTATGGGATATCAGGATCCATCTTGGGTTAGAGTAACCTAAAATGGTTGATGGATTGTTATCATTAGCTAAGAATTCCGAAGCATACTGCACTCTAGAATGAGACGTGAGCTCTAGTGAAAATGTATTACGTAAGAGGTTTCAAGTTATCAATGGTAGATTATGGATTAACATTAAGGTGAATCAACAGTGGATGGATAAAAGTTACAACGTATGAGATGAGATTAGGCTGTCATTCTTAAGATGAACAGTAATGAAGAAGAACTAAAGGATTTAGATTTATACATACATGATAAGCAGCGAGAGAGTAACCTAGAGTTGGGTAGTACACCTCGGTAATAATAAACCGAAGTAAGTGTTACAGTATAGTATAACCTACCAAGATGTATTAAAGCTCTAAGAATAGATAACTGAGGCTATGAAACAAGATATAGCAGTAGTTGTAAGTTCGAGAAAGTGCCAAGAGAATAACATCAGTACACCTATAGATGCCCCGAGGGACAGCTTGTCATAGTTCTGTATATGTTCACAAAACAAGGCCTAAAGATTGTCTAACGGCTGGAGAAAAAAGGAGAGAGGATCACATAGGTGTACTTACAAGATCAGAGACGTACAAGCTACATGATAGATGGTAATAACAGTTACGAGATTGAAAGGATTCCAACCACAAATCGTGGTGTGAGAAAGAGGCCTAAAGAGGGAATTTCTCGGCCTTTGAACTTATTCACAGAATAATCGGCTAGATGGAAATGACAACATTAAAGTATTCTAAGGTGCTATAGGTTATGAGACTGATAAGCACATCAATCAACATTCGAGGAGAATGTTCCAATTGGGGGAATCATGTTACACCCCATGTTATCGTACCTAAGAGTACATCGTAAGACAATTGATGTAAGCTCGGAAATGAGATCATTTTTGAAAGTACATAAAGTAAGTTAATAATGCTACATTGGAGGTTACAAATCTTTAATTTCATGAATAATAAGTTCCAAGAGGGTTGGGAAGCTTAGAAGCTAAACAAAAAATAAGTTTCGTCCAAAGTCGATAAGTTTGGATTTTGTAACTTGCACTTTGGGGTGATACTAGGGTTATTAACATTATAAGGAGGTTATGTTATGAATTAATTTAGTCGTATGATAGTCGTGTATTATATTTTGAAGTCAAGCGAGTTGTGGAACAAAAGTTGGCAAAGGTCATCACAAGCTACATTCATAAATGTGCTGAAACTTAGGTCAAATGTAGCTGAGCTTTTCCCAAATTATATTCAGAATTAAGGGGTGATCTGCCTACCAAATCGAATATATACGAGTCTAGTTTCTAATGCATTTAACCGTTTGTCGATACGATATCGGAGCATATAGATATTTGCATTTTTGCGAGACTGCGCAAACAGCTCCCATGGGACCCACATAGCCGGTGTAAAACTCTCGCTTTTATTTAAGGCAATTCTAAGTCGTTTTAACTCATTTTTCTCGTCCAAAACAGTTCCTAAACCCTCCTAAATGCTCTCCAAGGTTTCATCCATGATTCTAGGGTGACAACTAAGAAACAAACATGAATCCAACGCTAGAAATCTCATGGTTCTTGCTGGATCGTAGTTGTTCATCTTGTGGTTGTTTTGGAGGGTTATTCAAAGGTAAGTGACATCTGATTTCGTGTTCTAATTGTTGATTAAGGTATTATTCAGTCCCTCCTTCATATATATTAGATTTTCAAGGCGAACAACAAATGTTTACATACCAACTTGAACTCCAAATGTTGGTTCAAGAAGAGAATAGATAACCTATAGTGTTGTGGTGTCATTGAGGATAGTTGTGGGCTGTGCTTGGATGAAATTTCATGTTGTTTATACAAGTTAAGGTGAGTATAACATCTTACTACATGTTCTTGAAGATATTTGTGTGTTGGTTGCATTATTTAATCAAAATACTACAAGAGGAGACTTGAAATAGTTTGAGATGTTATTGTTTTAATGGACTGTTTTGGAAAGGTTGTTTCCATGAACTAAAAATGGTTGGAAATACTTTAAAAAGTATTGGTTATTATACTGGATATATTACTATGTTCAATAATTAATGATAATGGGGTTGAAGGGTGCCAAAGGGAATTAAATCCGAGCTTGCCGCTCGTTGTGATATGTTGATGACTTGTTAATGAAATATTTTGTACCCTATTGGTGATGGTGTTCTTATTTTATTACTCTGGTTGTTATTGTTGGCATATGGTATTGGAGGAGGCCGTTGTTACTGGGGATATGCTGCCCAAATATATATAAACGAGCTACTAGTTTAAGTTGCGAACTTAGCCTTTACGCAGCACCGATTTTGCATCTCCTTATGCTATGGTAGATTAAGTTGAGTTGATTGAAGAATTGCTTGGAAGGTATTAAGGACTCAAAGGAGTTGAGGTATTATAAGGCAATCCCTTCTTTTATTTTTCCATGATCCATATGATACCACGAAACGAGCAAACACGCAACTTTCACAACTGACTCTATTCTTAGAAGTACTACATATTCCTTTCATGTCTTTTATATACTGTTTTTCATGCCTTACATACTCGGTAATTTATTTGTACTGTCGTCCCTTTTTTCTGGGTGATGTTGCGTTTCATGCCTGCAGGTCAAGATAGACAGGTTGTTAGTCCTCCTAGTAAGCTATCAGCTTAGCAGAAAGTGTTGTTGCACTCCAATTGCTCCGGAGATTCCTATTTGGTCAGTATACTTTGGACATGTATTGATTGGTGTGGCATAACCCTATCCCGACCTTTATTACATTTATGTACTCTTAGAGACTTGTAGACAGATGTCATGTACATGGATACTGGTATGGCCTTGTCGGCCTATATTTTGAGTGTACAAATGATCATGTCGGCCTCAGAGGCAAGTATGTCACATGTATAAGTTTCTATTTCATGTTGGGTCGTTCTATGTCTGTATTCCTTTATGTTTTATCCTGGTTATCTCACGATGGCCCTTCTGGCCCATTTTCCCATGATAGTGTGATAAGAAAGATAAATCATGTTGGTACTCGGTTGAGTAAGGTACCGGATACCCGTCGCGACCCTCCAATTTTGGTCGTGACAAAAGGCTGTATCATAGAAGTTTTATCCTAGAGAGTCTAGAAGCCGTGTCTAGTAGAGTCTTGTTTATGGGTGTGTTGCGCACCACACTTATAAGCAGGAGGCTACAAGACATATAGGACATTCACTATTTCATCTTACTCTAGATCGTGTGGTAGAGCTCAGTTGTAAGAATTCAAACTCCTAAATTTTATTTTATTCATAATATAATGATACCTACATCTAGAAAGACAGTTGGTAAGAGATTGAATATGGCTGTGGAAGAGTTGAGTAGGAGGAAGTTGATTTTGAATCATGCTTAGGATGAGTAAATGTGAGGTCTTTAGCAGATCATCTATGTACTAAGACGTGTAAGCTTCTTGATAAGGAACCCTAAGGCATGAGTATCTATCCACCCATATAGTATAAATCAATAATAAAATCCGAAGGTAGGTACAAGTCTCAATAATATGAATACTATAATGTTCAGAAATTTAAGAAGATAGGCAGTTGAATCCTAGAAGGGATAAATATTTACCTTAGTATGACTCTCGCCCCTGGGAAAAAAGAGAATGTTAGGCGACCCGAAGAGCCAGTGAGATGAAGCAAGGGAAGTTAAAAGTGAAAGAATGTTTTGTTGTATTTTTCGGAATAAAGTGATAGACAAAAACATTAGTAAGGGAATAAGAAGAGAGTACATGAAGCATTATGAGTGACATGTGAAAAATGAGTGATTACGGTAAATCAAAATATGACACGATGACAGAGTCTATTGTCAAGTGAAGGAAAATACAATAGGTGACAAACCTTGAGACATTAAAAGAATATAGGACACAGGTCATATCCTCATTTCGAGAAATGAGTTGGTGAATCCAACTTGATTACGAGAAGGCTAAGTTAGACCCCATGTAGTAACAAAACTTAGTATGGTCTAGTAAACCAGATAAAATCAGACATGAGTTAGGGACCAGAGGAATTGATAATAGTCGACATCGTGGTAATTTCAGGAGGACTCTTTCCTAATGCAAGCACTGTGAGCAGAGTTAAGCTTAAGGGACTAAGTGTGCATGTTACACTATGTGTCACCTTCGTACGTAAGAAATTCAGTTATCCCTAGTACATAAAGGTTACTACAAGGCATGTAAGAGTCAGTGAAGATGTAAAAAATGCCAAAGATGAAGAGGTAAAATATTTATAGGTAAATATTCATAGCATTAAATGTTAGTACTCCCCAAAAGGGGGAAGTTGGTGTGATGTGGTATTAAGTCGGAGTTATGTGGTTCTGGTAACTATGAAATAGTAAAGGAAGAATGTGGTAGAAAGGAGAAAGGAATGAGATTTCATTTATTCAGATCCTACGGATATGATACGACTCCAAAACATTATGCAAGAACGACGCCGGGGAGACGCAGTAAGGGTTTCAGCTCTAGATGTTATTGATAAATAAGTGCAAATGAACACTTGATACATAAGGAGATAGTGCGAGGGGTAAGTTAAGACAAAGGACATAACCCGAGAGAGATTATGCATAATTTAGATATGAGAATGGACCAACGAGAAGTTAGTTGTTGATTCAGGAAGAGCCTAGTTATGGCTAGATAAGAGGATACAGACAAATCAACAGATTGTGCATGATAAATGTAGTGAACCCCAACATAGAGAATTCAGTCTCGTAGATACACCGTAATCCATGAGAAATATTCAGATAGGAGTTGGGGTACTTAAAGGTACAATATAAGTGTTACAAAAATAAAAGACGGTGCCAGTGCGAAGACAATCAAATATTTAAGTTTAGAAGGAACCCTACGAGCACAAGGGCACGAAGGTAAGTATCTAAGGATAATAATAGGCAAGTAAGAACATCAAAAATACTTTCGCGTATACAAAGTAATAAGATGGCATCTTTACAGGAGTCAAAGGGTATCCCTTAAGTACTTGCTGAGGAAATAAGGAAGAAGGTTTCAACTTAAACATAATGACATAAAGATGAAATTGTCTTGTAACACTCTCACTACGACATTGTATGCACTCCATAGGAAAGTGGCACCTATTGTGGCTAATGAACGGGAAGAAGAAAAAAATCAAAAGGTTATATTTGAGAACATATAAGTTACATGAAATTCCAATATTCGTGGGAAATGAGATACGCCATGTATTCATGCAACAAGTGACAGAACAACCATGAAAAGTAATTGCTTATGTTTAAAGGCTACTGATAAGGTACGGAAGGAAATCTATGGTGCTAGCAAGTTAAAGGAAACTTGCGAGTACTATGAATAGATATGTGTAGGTTGCAAGCTAAAGTATTATAGAGCGACAGGGTTTATGTAGAAACGAGTAAGAATAAAAAAAAGGTGAGTGAGAAGGTGGCGAGAATAACTACAAGTGTTTACACACCAACTTGTACACCAGAAGTTGATTCAAGAAAAAAATACAACACCTATAGTGTTGTGGTGTCATTGAGGATAGTTGTGCACTGTGCTTGGCTTAAATTTCATGTTTTATCTACTAGTTAAGGTTAGTATAACATCCTACTACATGTTCTTGAAGTTTTTTGTGTGTTGGTTGCATTATTTGAGCAAAATACTATAAGAAGAGGCTTGAAATAGTTTGAGATGTTATTGTTTAAATGGACTATTTTGGAAAGGTTGTTTCCATGAACTATAAATGGTTGAAAATCCTTTAAAGAGTATTGGTTATTTTACTGGATATATTACTAAGTTCAAGAATGAATGATAATGCGGTTGAAGGGTGCTAAAGTGAGCATGCCGCTCGTCTTGATATGTTAATGAAATTTTTTGTACCCTATTGTTGATGTTGTTCTTATTGTATTTCTCGTGTTGTTGTTGGTATATTGTATTGGATGAGGCCCTTGTTACAGGGGAGATTCTGCTCAAATTTACATAAAATGAACTACTAGTTTAAGTTGCGGACTTTGACTTTACTCAGTACCGATTTTGAATCTCCTTATGCTATGGTAGATTGAGTTGAGTTGTTTGAAGAATTGCTTGGAAGGTATTAAGGACTCAAAGTATTTAAGGTATGTTAAGGCTATCCCTTCTTTCCTTTTGGCATGATCCATATTATACAACGAAACGAGCAAACACGCAACTTTCACAAATGACTCTATTGTTAGAAGTACTAGGGGTGACTATGTTCTTGATTCTCCATGTGTCCTGTTATTATAATGTCTGTTCATGAATCTCATAACATACGTAAGTTGATAAAGTTTATTTCATGATATTAACCAAAGGCATATTGATCAGAGATCTTATTGACTTACTTCATTATGCATTGCATTTATTTATACATGTATATTGAAACATGACTAGATGAAATTATATACATGTATATTATATGTATATGGGGTATGGGAAAAAGTTTTGGCATAATATAAGCACCACCACCTGATCATTTGGTGGTTGATGATTTCACCCACAAAGGCCGAGATGATATGATGGGATGCCCTCAGAGTCTTGATGATGTTATGTACGCATAAACCTATGCATGATATGATATTTTTACGCATATGCATGAGATTACAAATGTTTCATTATTCACATAGCTATTCAGATTTACAGGTGGAGTTCTTTACTACATGTTCCTTTCATGTCTTTCATATACTGCTTGTCATGCCTTACATACTCGGTACTTTATTTGTATTGACTTTCCTTTTGCCTGGAGACGCTGCGTTTTATACCCGCAGGTCCTGATAGACAGGTTGTCAATCCTCCCGGTCGGCTATTAGCTTAGGGGAAGGTATTGGTACATTCCACTTGCTTCAGAGTTGCCTATTTGGTCAGTATTCTTTGGACATGTATTAGTTGGTATGGTAGGGCACTGTCCCGACCTTTATGAAATTTATGTACTCTTAGAGTCTTGTAGATAGATATCACGTATATGGATACTTGTATGGTCGTGTCAGCCTATGTTTTGAGTGTATAAACGATCATGTAGGTCTTATAGGCACGTATTTCACATGTATAAGTTTTTATATCATGTTGGGTCATCCTATGTCTAGTATTACCTTATGTTTTATTCTGGTTATCTAATGACGACCCTTCTGGACCATTTACCCTTGATGGTGTGATAAGAAAGATACGATATGTTGGTATTCGGTTGAGTAAGGCTCCAGGTACCCTATCGTGGCCCTCTGATTTGGGTCGTGACACGATCGTGGTGGTTTTGTATTGTATTTTAGACCTAGGCATATTCCCAGAATTGAATTTGGATATACCTAGCTTAAATTGACTTGTTTTGCCGAAAGCTAATAATTTGAGTGTTTGGAAAATTCCTAGGTTTGACTGTAGGTTACTTAATCATTTTCGGGTTTGGTTTTTGGTTCCAGAACTTGGTACAGGTCCATTTTTCTATTTCAAACTTGTCTGCAAAATTTGGTTCAATTTGAAGTTGGTTTGATAAGATTTAGACGCTTGGTTGTGATTTTAGAGGTTCTTGCGTTTTCATTGAATTTTAGTGTCTGATTCGTAATTAAATATGTTATTTTGGTGTTTTTCTCGTGCGAGAAAGTTCATATGATGTTGTTACATTTGTGTGCATATTTGTTTTGGAGGCCGAGGGGTTCTGGTGAGTTTCGGGTAGGCTACAGACCATTTCAGACTTAAGAAGTTCTTGGTTTTCAGCTGTTTCTGATGTCAGGTGAATTGTTCTTCGCTATCGCGAAGGAGGATATTGGGGATGGCACATATTTGTTCTTTGCGAAAGGGGGGACTGGTTCGTAAATGCGGAGGGTTCATCACAAACGCGAAGGGTTCATCACGAACGCGTAGGCCATTTGGGCTGCTTTTCTTCGCAAATGCGTCAGGTGCTTGGCGAACACGAAGAACATGTGACACCCATGTATTAAAATATTTCAAAGACGGGATTTTGAAGAGGTTTTTCATCCCAACTTCATTGGTTATTGAATTTTAATTGGTTTTATTATATTTTCATAAACACCCATTGATTTTAACCTTTAATCTAGGATGTTTCATTGTAGAAATTAGGGATTTGAGTAGAAATTTGGGGATTTTGTAAAATTGAGATTTAGACTCAAATTGAGGTTGGACTTCGAAACAAGTCACATAACCGGGCTCGGAGGCGAATGGGTAATTAGGTTTTGGTCCAAATCTCGGATTTTGACCAAGCGGGCTCGGGTTTTACTTTTGTTGAACTTTTCACAAATGACTAAATATTGAATGTTTTTCACTCGTAGGTAGTTTCAAAAGCCTAATTTGAATTTTTTTGAATCATATTTGGCTATATTTGATTGGTTTGGAGGCTAATTCTAGAGGAAAAGCCACGGTTGTGCCTTGATTTAGCTGCGGCGCGAGGTAAGTATTGTGGTTAACCTTGACTTGAAGGATTAGGACTTGTTGGTCTATTTTCTACATGTATTATGTGTGGGGACGACATATATGTGAGGTGACGAGTATATATGCATTGTCATTGGGTTAAAGCATGTAGGTGGAAATTGTTTCTTATACTAGGTTGTTCCATTGACAATATTTCCATACTTAGGTTAGATTATTACTTCTTTAATTATTCGCCTCATATTTATTGTTGATTTAAAAGATGTTGGGAATTTTGAAAGTAGAGTTTGTTATCATGGCACTATAATTGAAATGAAATTGATTCCTTCCTTGCATTGTTAACTCAGATTTGTATTGTTGCTTGGTGAGGAAGAGTGAAAATCACGAAGGTTGTTGTCGTGCCTTATTTGCATACATTATCATCTATTGAGATATTGTGAGGAATAAAGTACGAAGGGTGATGAGGTCTATTTGATTGCTTATCATCAGTTATCATATCATGTGAGGTTGAGAGAGTAAAAGCACGAAGGGTAATGCCGTACTATTTCATTTGTGATATTACATGGTGACGACGAGGGTAAAAGCACGAAGGGTGATGCCGTGCCATCATTGATTTCATTGCTTTACTTGGTTTCCGGTTTGATGATTTAATCGATTGCATTATTATTGTTTATCAGGGAAAGATTATTTGGTGATTTTGTACTTTTCGTTCTTATCTTACTCCCTTTTTACAGGCCCTATCCCAGTCAATATTTTAACTGCCTACTTGTTATTTTGTTGCTTTACATATATATCTATACAATATTTTACGTAGGTGTCTTGTAATAGCCTAGTTACTACCTCGTTGAGGTTAGGATCGACACTTACTGAGTACATTGTGTCGGTTGTACTCATGCTACACTTCTGCACTTCTTGTGCAGAGTACTGGTGTTGATCCCAACGGTGTCTAGTGGTGTTCTGCTCAAATTCAGCTATATTTAAAGACTTTAGGTATAGCTGCACGGCGTCCGCAGCACTAAATTAAATTCTTCTCCATTACAGTGTTTATCTTATCTCAAATAGTTGTACTTTGTTGCAGACCATCTATGTAGTATTCTAGTTGCTCATGTTGTTGTGACTTCGATTTTCTGGGAGTAGTTAGAATCATGTTATTTCTATTAACACTGAGTTTATTTATTGTTAAATATCATTACTCTGTGTTAATTGTTAAAAACTCGATAATTAGTTTAATAATGTCGGCTTGCCTAGCAGGTAGATGTTAGGCGCCATCACTGTCCCGAGGTTGAATTTCGGGTCGTGACAAGTTGGTATTAGAGCATTAGATTTACTAGGTCTCACGAGTCATGATCAAGCTTAGTAGAGTCAAGAGAATCGGTATGGAGACGTCTTTACTTATCTTCTAGAGGCTATAGAGCTTTATGAAAATTTTGCTACTTTCTTTCTTTCTCTATCATGCGATTTTATTTTGTCATTGATGTTTGAATCATTCTGTTCTTGTTCTACCGCAGATGGTTAGAACATGCACAATATCTATAGCCGGGCAGGATTCGGAGCCCCCTGTTGCACCCACTACCAAGAGTAGGGGTTGGGCCGAGGTAGAGGCAGAGCTCAGCCTAGATCTCCTACAGCATCACCCATTGCGAAGCCCCAGGTTGAACATGAGTAGCACATCCTAGTACAGATGGCACCAGTTGGACCCGATCAGGTCCTGGAGGGATTCATAGCCACTCCCGTTCATTAGGACGCTCTAGTTTACTTAACGATCCTCATGGAGAGCGTGGCCTAGACCGGTGCATTTTCGGTGGCACTAGCTGTCTCTCAGGCTGGGGGAGGAGCATAGACTCTTGATACTCACACTCCGCAGCAGATGGCTCCCTTATATCAGAATCTAACAGTCCTGCCAGTTGGGTAATTCACCCTATTTTTGCTACACAGTCCCGAGAGAGGCCCTCCATGTATTCTAAGGGATTGATGAGGTTGGATATGTTCACAAATCTCTTCTTTATTCATTTTAGTTGTGCACCTTCTGAGGACCCACATGACTATTTGGATAGTAGCTACGAGGTATTGCGCAACATGGGTATTGTTGAGTCCAATGAGGTCGACTTTGTAGTGTTGCAGATGACTGGTTCTGCAACAAGGTGGTGACAGGATTATGAGCGGGGTAGACCATCAAGTTCACCACCCCTCACATGGATCTGGTTTCGCATCTTTTTTCTGGAAAAGTTTATTCCTTTCACTCTGAGATTGGAGTACCACAGGTAGTTCGAGTGCCGTCAGCAGGGTAGCATGACTGTTACAAAATATAAGACCCGATTTGTGGACCTAGCTCACCATGAAGTTATCTTACTCCCTGCTGAGAGGGAGAGAGTGAGGAGATTCTTTAATGGACTTACTTTCAGTATCAGGCTACAAATGGCCAAGGAGACTGGAGATGATATTTCTTTCCATAGGGCCGTAAAGATTGCTCGACGGATTGAGATGATTCATAGTCAGGGTAGAGAGAAGGTGTCTGAGAAGAGGACTCATCATATCGGTGACTTCGGTGGTTCAGGAAGTCGTGGTAGAGGCCATTATCCCAGGCCAATTCAGTCAGCTCTCCTGACATCCAGCGGTGCTTCAGACAGACGTGGTTTATATGGGTATCATCCGGAGCAGCCAGCCTATAGTGCACCTTCAGCACCGATTAGTGCACCACTGATTCAGAGCTATCACAATGAGTATCCGGGCTATCCGGGTTAGTCTCAGCTTCAATAAACACAATAGTCGAGGTCTTGTTATTTATGTGGAGATCCGCGACACATCATGAGGTATTCCCTACGTCACATGGTAGCATGCCACAACAGAGTTCTCGTGCCATAGTGTCGACACCGATTGCTTTGCTGCCCTTTCAGATAGCTAGAGGCGGGGGTCGGGCTGCTAGATGTTGAGGTCAGGCGGCTAGAGGTGGTGGTCAGGCCGTTAGAGATAGAGGCAAGCCAGTTAGAGGTTTCCCCAGGGGCAAAGGTTAGAGTGGTGGGGGCTTAGACTCATTTTTATGAATTCCCACCAGAACCCGAGACAGAGTTATCTAACACCGTCATTACATGTATTGTTTGGGTTTGCTATTGAGATGCCTCCATTCTATTTGATCTGTGCTCTACTTATTCATACATGTCATACTAGTTTTATTCATATCTTGTGATGCCTCGTGATTATTTGAGTGCTCCTGTCTATGTGTCCATGCTTGTAGGAGGTTCTATTGTAGTAGATCATGTTTAATGTTTGTGTGTGGTTTATTTTGGGAGCCTTGAGACTAGTGTAGATCTTATACTTCTTGATATATTGGACTTTGATGTTAACTTGGGCATGGATTGGTTGTCACCTTATCACTCTATTTTTGATTGTCATGCCAAGACGGGGATCTTAGCCATACCGGGGTTGCCCCGATTAGAGTGGAGGGAGGACTTTTGGACATTCTACTTGTCATGCCTCGAAATCATGGAGCGTGACCGGCGCTCAACCGAGTAAAAACCCAGTTGAGCAAGCCTAATTTACATTAATATCTCATCATTACTCATGCATGATTTACCATAACATAATAAAATCTTGACTGCCATATTAAATACACTTCGCTTAATGGCCCATATTTTCTTTCTCGTGGTGGTTACACAACTCTATATATTGTTGTAACTACTGTGAACATAAATACATGACAAAACTCAAATCTTTAATTACATGACCCACAGTGTACATGGAGCTTCTATGACAATGGATTATATACATAAAATGAACTAAACCCAAACACCCACTAGAACTGTAGCGGGCTCACCATAAGCTGAGTAGTGAAGAAGATCCCTATCAAAGATCCACATCATCCTCAGGAAGTATACCTTCATCCATTAAAAGATGCAACGCCCCCAGCAAAAGGGACATGAGTACATATGGAATAGAACTCTTATGTAAGCCAGTCAAAAGAACATATGAAAATACGGTAACTCAAATGAGAGGCAATTAAAGTATATCAAGAAACTACGAAACATCCAATAAAATCACATTTCAAGTCTTATTATACTTGCATAGTTCTAACCTTCTTTTAGGATCAACTGCGCCATATGAACTATATGTGGATTACATAATGTAATGTAATTGTAATAACATGTACAAATGATTCCAACAAAAGTGGCACCTTCCTCCCTTAATTTACACATATACATTTCGTAGACCGTCCTTAGTGTTCACATATCATATTATACACTTATGCATCGCATAGACCGTTCATAGCGTTTACTTACACAATACAAATACAACTATTCAAGGGCTTGGAAATACAACATGAATATGATGAATCATGGTAACAATAAATGGGTTTAGATAGTCGTTAACATCAAGCAAATTTATTAAGAGCTTCCATTCAAATTTATCGATATTAAGTAAGGGAACCTTTATAACCACCCTCACACAAAGCGGCGATGCCGCCTCACCCCAACATATGCGAGTGGAGGTGTATTGTGATACCACAACCTCTACACAAAATGACCATGCCGCCTCACCCCAATATATGCGGGTGGAGGTATATCACCATACCACAATCCCAAAACAAAGCGGCCTTGCCGCCTTACCCTAATATATGCGGGTGGAGGAGTATTCCAAAGTACCACAATCCCAACACTAAGCGGTCATATCGCCTCACCCCAATATACGCAGGTGGAGGTGTATCGCAATACCACAATCCCTACACAAAGTGGTCTTACCGCCTCACATCAATATACGCAGGTGGAGGTGTATCACAATACCACAATCCCTACACAAACAGGTCATGCCACCTCACCCAAATATATGCGGGTGGAGGTGTATTCCACAATATCACAATCCCTACACAAAGCGGTCCTACCGCCACACCCCAATATATTCGGGTAGAGTATTCCAAAATACCACAATCCCAACACTAAGGGGTCATACCGCCTCACCCCAATATATGCAGGTGGAGGTGAATCACAATACCACAATCCCTACACAAAGCGGTCCTACCGCCTCACATCAATATACGCAGGTGGAGGTGTATCACAATACCACAATCCCTACACAAATCGGTCATGTCGCCTCACCACAATATATGCGGGTGGAGGTGTATTCCACAATACCACAATCCCTACACAACGAGGTCCTACTGCCTCACCCCAATATACGCAGGTGGAGCTATATCACAATACCACAACCCCTACACAAAGCGGTCATGCCGCCTCACCCAAATATATGTGGGTGGAGGTGTATTCCACAATCCCTACACAAAGTGGTCCTACCGCCTCACCCCAATATACACATGTTGGGGTGTATCACAATACCACAATCCCTACACAAAGCTGTCATGCCGCCTCACCCCAATATATGTGGGTGGAGGTGTATTCCACAATACCATAATCCCTACACAAAGTGGTCCTACCGTCTCACCCCAATATACGCATGTTGAGGTGTATCACAATACCACAATCCCTACACAAATCTGTCATGCCGACTCACCCCAATATATGCAGGTGGAGGTGTATTCCACAATACCACAATCCCTACATAAAGTGGTATTTCCGTCTCACCCCAATATATGCGGGTGGAGGTGTATTCCACAATACCACACATAAACTCAAAGCAACATAGTTTGTCATTACATTTAACGTCGTAATTACTCATATAATTGGAATACTTCATGTTCATGCTCATCATGGAGAAACACAACTCATTTCATTAGCGCATGCATGGTAAATCAACAAGTCGATTGCACTGGCACATGGGCCCAATTCCTTTTCTTAAGGTTCATCGTCATTTACAAAAGGACATCTCCCATCCATCTCATTATTCACTCCCTTGACCTCTTGAGGTCATTATCTAGGTTCATGACTCTTGGGGACTTAGCAATCAAAGTCATTTACATATATTATTTTAGAAGCATACAGTAATAGTTGAAACCATTGGGACATACAACACTTCAAAATTCTCATTTAAGCAAGAATCACATTTCATGTTCATACTATGATTTACTTGTACTTGCAATGGGTGTTCATATAACATTAAGAGCATTTAGAACATTTAGGAACATCATAGCCTTTACTCGCAAGCAAGTGGGTGCTTATAACACATTGAAAACCAAAGTAAAAATACGTACATCTCATAACCCTTCACACCCTATATCACGTAATCCGTACTTTCAACCACTTACAGCATTATTCACTCCCTTGACCTCTTGAGGTCATTATCTAGGTTCATGACTCTTGGGGACTTAACAATCAAAGTCATTTACATATATTATTTCAGAAGCATACAACTATAGTTGAAAACACTAGGACACACAATACTTCGAAATTCTCATTTAGGCAACAATCACATTTCATGTTCATACTATCACTTACTTGTACTTTCCATGGGTGATCATAGAGCATTAAGAGCATTTAGAACATTTAGGAACATCATAGGCTTTACTCGCAAGAACGTAAGGGCTTATAACACATTGGAAACAAAATTACAAATACGTACATCTCATAACCTTTCACACCCTATATCACGTAATCCGTACTTGTAACCACTTACAACATTATTACTTCATTGGATGTCTGGGCCATACATATGATTCTTCTTTCATGGCACAATGGTCGTATTTCATATTTCACACTTTCATATCTTTCCTTTCATGGATCATTATCCTAAACATCAACATATACAATATCCCGGAAATCACAACTTTAGGTTGATTAGTAATGAAGACTTTAAACACAATAGATTTCCTCTTGAATTACTTTTTCCCAGAAAGGACAACACACAATTTCTACTCACGAATATGTAAGAATGAAAAACACATTGAAAACACTCACTAAACATAGCATTAGCTAATACAGCCACATATGGGCATCACTTGAGTTCATAAGCTTTTAGGCAATTCTATTTTCATAGTCAATTTTTGAATAGTTGAATCAGAGCTCATTTCATAATCTTTCTTACATCATATCATTTGATGGGCACCATTGGCCACAAGTATTAAATTCAATCTTGGCACGTTGGCCACACTTTATATCCCCAATTCATTTATTTCACTTCCAACAATCTTTATAAGTTATCTACAATAAGACATTTTCAATCAATACTTTAGGTACACATATGAGCAATTAAGAGTCTTAAGCATATTGAGTTTTCTCACACAATTTGACATCATAACCTTACTTTGAAACACTACTCAAAGACATAGCATTTTAATACACATATCATACTTGAACACATACCCAAAAGATAACATAATGTGATAGGAACATTTGGAACACATTTTGAATACATAATTCTCGACACTTTGCTTATTTGGGACATTCAAATTTATTGGGAACAACCCGGAACATAGAATAAGGAACTTAAGACATCCATACTTGAACTTACGGGAACAGCATTGAATTCAATTCTAAGAAGCAAGTTTAACCAACATACCTCGCTTTGAACTTTCCTTAAATTACTACAGCGTTCCGGATATTCTAGCAATCCTAATATATTTTGATACATAACAAAATTGAACCATAATTAGAAAGATATTCATGGTCTCAGCTCATTTGAGCATTCTATCAAACACTAGGTGTGCAAATTTGGCTACAAGGTTCTTCTACAAGATTTTCTTCACTCCTCAACCTAATCTTTACTTATTTTAGCCCAACAATCTTCCCACAAATCTTATTGGTACATACATGCATAAATAATACTCTCATACCCAAGAATCATACTCCTAATCAGCCATCTTCTACCCAAATTCGAAATTTAAAACTAGGGTATGGAACCTTACCTCTTAGATGAAGAACTTCTGAGATTTCCTTGTTGGATTTCAAAGTTTGGACAAGATCTTGATGAACAAAACACTTCATCTACTTCCTCTCTCTAGAACACTCTCACTTTTCTCTTAAAAACCTCAGATAATTGCCCCAAAATATACCCTAAAGACTATTTATCAAAATGGGGTCGGGTTATAAAAATAGAAAAATTAACACTCCGAAAGCAGGTCTGCGGTAGCAGAATCACTTTCGCGATCGCTGAATTAATCTACGATTGTAGAATCTCATTTTTCCAGCCTTTGGTAATTTGGTCATAACCTCTTGTAGGAGTGTCCAAATGATTAACGGTTTGAAGCGTTGGAAACTAGACTCAAAGAGCATTAATTTGATAGGTATATAATCGCCTAAGTATTTATAGTTTCGTAACATTATGCATTTGAAATAATATCCTATGCAAAATCACTAGATAAAGTTTTCAACTTGACTTAGCCTTGGGGATTTTCTTATACCATAAACCATTCTTAATGCACATCATACATATATTATCATGATCAATTGATATCATTCATATAATAGTCCTTGTCTACACACAAAACAATATAATTAGCGCACATCAACTTTCTTAATAGTGCTAAGCACTTCAAAATTTGCCGGGGTGTTACATTTTCCCTCACTTAAGAACATTCGTCCTCGAATGTTTTTAAAGTCACCTCTAATAATAGAGTTACCATCCTTTTACCTCAAACCATTATGCATAGGCACTTATGACTACATGGGTCTAATACTTCCTATCCAAAATCTCAACTTACTTAGGGCCCTTAAAATTTGGTTATCTTTACAAATTCTTAAAAATTTCGGCAGAGCTTCTCCTGTAACTAGGACTATTCACCTGTCAGAAATCCCAGAAATCAATCCTAAACAACATATAGATAATACCACTTTACACCATATATATGAAATCAACAACTATGACTCTCGAGGCCAACTTTATGATCTTTCTTACCTTTGGTCGTATCATTGGCTTTTCCTTCCTCCATTACGAGGACAATTGGGTATCTCAGACATTATGACTATCATGTGCGTTATCCCTTTAATCCTTAGGCCTTTCTCATTTCGTAGCACGATGTGCAACATTTCTTAGTATTAACAAGGGAACTCTGAGACTAACTCAGAATCTTTACGCATGATTGAGGATAGAAGAACAGAAATATTTCCTAAATGTCGTTGTAGCCTCCCTATTATAAGTGTGGCCGGCAACACACAAATAAGAGGGACTCTACTGACACAACTCCATGATACCTTAGGACTCCTAAACTATGCTCTGATACCAAGTTTGTCATGCCCCGAAATCATGGAGCGCGACCGGCGCTCAACCGAGTAAACCCAATCAAGCAAGCCTAATTTACATTAACCTCTTATCATTACTCATGCATGATTTACCATAACATAATAAAATCTTGACTTTCATATTAAATACACTAGGCTCAATGGCCCATATTTTCTTTCTCGTAGTGGTTACACAACTCTATAAATAGCTGTAAATAATGTGAACATAAATACCTGACAAAACTCAAATCTTTAATTACATGACCCATAGTATACATGGAGCTTATATAACAATGGATACATATATACATAAAATGAACTAGACCCAAACACCCACTAGAACTGTAGCGGGCTCACCATAAGCTGGGTAGTGAAGAAGATCCCTATCAAAGATCCATATCATCCTGTAAAAGTATACCCGTATCCATTAAAATATGCAGCGCCCCCCACAAAAGGGAAGTGAGTACATAAGGAATAGTACTCGTATGTGAGGGAGTCAAAACAACATATGAAAATACGGTAACTCAATTAGGAGGAAATTAAAGTACATCAGGAAACAACGATTCAACCAATAAAATCACATTTCCAGTCTTATTATACTTGCCTCATTCTAACCTTCTTTTAGAATCAACTGTGCCATATGAACTATGTGTGGAATACATTATATAATGTAATTGCAACAACATGTACAGACAATAGCAACGAAAGTGGCACCTTCATCCCTTAATTAGCACATATACATTTCGTAGAGCGTCCTTAGTGTTCACATATCATATTATACACCTATTCATCTCATAGACTGTTCACAATGTTTACTTACACAATACAAATACACCTATTTAAGGGCTTGGAAATACAACATGAATATGATGAATCGTGGTAACAATAAATGGGCTTAGATAGTCGTTAACGTCAAGCAAATCTATTAAGAGCTTCTATTCAAATTTATCGAAATTAAGTCATGGATCCTTTATAACCACGCTCACACAAACAGACCCTGCCGCCTCACCCCAATATATACGGGTGGAGGTGTATCACCATACTACAATCCCTACAAAAAGCGGCCCTGCCTCCTCACTCCAATATATATGGGTGGAGGTGTATCACCATACTACAATCCCTACACAAAGCGGCCCTGCCGCCTCACCCCAATATATGCGGATAGAGGTGTATCACAATACCATATTCCCAAAACAAAGCGGTCCTACGCCTCACCCCAATATGCGCAAGTAGAGGTGTACCACAATACCACAATCCTTACACAAAGCGGTCCCACCACCTAACACCAATATACGTAGGTGGAGGTGTATCACAATACCAAAATTCCTACACAAAGCAGTCATGCCTCCTCACCCCAATATAAGCGGGTTGAAGTGTATTCCACAACACCATAATCCCTACACAAAGCGGTCCTACCGCCTCACCCCAATATACGCATGTTGAGGTGTATCACAATACCACAATCCCTACACAAAGCGGTCATGCTGCCTCACCCCAATATATGCGGGTGGAGGTGTATTCCACAATACCACAATTCCTACACAAAGCGGTCCTACCGCCTCACCCCAATATATGCTGGTGGAGGTGTATTCCACAATACCACAATCCCTACACAAAACGGTCCTACCGCCTCACCCCAATATACGCAGGTTGAGGTGTATCACAATACCATAATCCCTACACAAAGCGGTCATGCCGCCTCACCCCAATATATACGGGTGGAGGTGTATTCCAAATGCCACAATCCCAACACAAAGCGGTCCTACCGCCTCACACCAATATATGCGGGTGGATGTGTATTCCACAATACCACATATAAACTCAAACCAACATAGTTTGTCATTACATTTAACGGCGTAATTACTCATCTCATTGGAATAATTTATGTTCGTGCTCATCATGGAGAAACAAAACTCATTACATTAGCGCATGCATGGTAAATCAATAAGTCGATTTCAATGGCACATGGCCTCAATTCCGTTTCTTAAGGTTCATCGTCATTTACCAAAGGACATCTTCCTTCCTTCTCATTATTCACTCCCTTGACCTCTTAAGGTCATTATCTAGGTTCATGACTCTTGGGGAGTTAACAATCAAAGTCATTTACATATATTATTTTAGAAGCATACAACTATAGTTGAAACCATTACGACATACAACACTTCGAAATTCTCATTTAGACAACGATCACATTTCATGTTCATACTATCACTTACTTGTACTTGCCATAGGTGATCGTAGAGCATTAAGAGCATTTAGAACATTTAGGAACATCATAGGCTTTACTCGCAAGAATGTAAGGGCTTATAACACATTGTAAACAAAAGTACAAATACGTACATCTCATAACCTTTCACACCCTATATCACGTAATCCGTACTTGCAACCACTTACAACATTATTACTTCATTGGATGTCTGGGCCATACATATGATTCTTCTTTCATGGCACAATGGCCGTATTTCATTTTCCACACTTTCATATCTTTCCTTTCATGGATCATTATCCTAAACATCAACATATACAATATCCCGGAAATCACCACTTTTAGGTTGATTAGTAATGAAGACTTTAAACACAATGGATTTCCTCTTGAATTACCTTTTCCCAGAAAGGACAACACACAATTTCCACTCACGAATATGTAAGAATGAAAAACGCATTGAAAATACTCACTAAACATAGCATTAGATAATACAGCCACATATGGGCATCACTTGAGTTCATAAGCTTATAGGCAATTCTATTTTCATAGTCAATTTTTGAATAGTTGAATCAGAGCTCATTTCATAATCTTTCTTACATCATCTCATTTGATGGGAACCATTGGCCACAAGTATTAAATTCAATCTTGGCACGTTGGCCACACTTTATATTCCCAATTCACTTATTTCACTTCCAACAATCTTTATAGGTTATCTACAATAAGACATTTCCAATCAATACTTTACGTACACATATGAGCAATTAAGAGTCTTAAGAATATTGAGTTTTCTCACACAATTTGACATCATAACCTTACTTTGAAACACTACTCAAATACATAGCATTTTAATACACATATCATACTTGAACACATTCCCAAAAGATAACATAATGTGATAGGAACATTTGGAACACGTTTTGAATACATAATTCTCGACACTTTGCTTATTTGGGAAATTCAAATTTATTGGGATCAACACGGAACATAGAATAAGGAACTTGAGACATCCATGCTTGAAATTTACAGGAACAGCATTGAATTAAATTCTAAGAAGGAAGTTTAGCCAACATACCTCGCTTTGAGCTTTCCTTAAATTACTACATTGTTCCGGTAATTCTAGCAATCCCAATATATTTTTATACATAATAAAATTGAACCTTAATTAGAAAGATATTAATGGTCTAAGCTCATTTGAGCTTTTTATCAAACACTAGGTGTGCAAATTTGGCTATAAGGTTCTTCTAGAAGATTTCCTTCACTCCTCAACCCAATCTTTACTTATTTTAGCACAACAATCTTCCCACAAATCTTATTGGTACATTCATGTATAAATAATTCTCTCATACCCAAGAATCATACTCCTAATCAACCATCTTCTACCAAAATTCAAAATTGAAAACTAGGGTATGGAACCTTACATCTTAGATGAAGAACTTGTGAGATTTCCTTGTTGGATTTCAAATTTTGGACAATATTTTGATGAACAAAACACTTCATCTACTGCCTCTCTCTAGAACACTCTCACTTCTATCTAAAAACCTCAAATAATTGCCCCAAAATAAACCCCAAAGCCTTTTTATCAAAATGGGGTCAGGTTATGAAAATAGAAAAATTAACACTCCGAAAGTAGGTCTGCGGTCGTATAATAGACCGTAGAAGGGGTATGCGGGTCGCAAAAATTGGTGCCCAAAACTGGGCTATTCTGGTCCATTCTGCGACCAGTTTGCGGTCGCAGAATCACTTTTGCGATCGCAGAATTATTCTGCGATCGCCAAATTGTCGCAGAATCTCATTCTTTCAGCCTTTGGTAATTTTGTTATAACTTCTTGCAGGAGTGTCCAAATGATGAACGGTTTGAAGAGTTGGAAACTAGACTCAAAGGGCTTAAACTTTATAGGTAGATCCACTCCTAAGTATGTATAGTTTGGTAGAATCATGCGTTTGAACTAGGATCTTGTGCGAACTCACTTGAAACTTTATCCCATCATAAAGTTTTCAACTTGACTTAGCCTTGGGGATTTTCTTATACCATAAACCATTCTTAATGCACATCGTACATATATTTTCATGATCAATTGATATCATTCATATAATAGTCCTTGTCTACACACAAAATAATATAATTAGCGCACATCAACTTTCTTAATAGCGCTTAAGTACTTCAAAATTGTCCGGGGTGTTACACTACTAGAAGGTTTATTTCTTATGTGCTCGGCGTATGGTAGAGAAAGAATTTCTAGTATATTTGTCCTATATTTGTGATCCTAGTGCAGAGGTTCCTTCAATGGATTCAGTACCAGTTGTGCGCGATTTTCCAGAGGTGTTTCCTACAGATTTTCCAGGGATGCCACCTGACTGAGATATCGACTTCTGTATTGACTTTGCTCCAAGCACTAATCTATTTCTATTCAGATATACCATATGGCCCCAGATGAGTTGAAGGAATTGAAGGAGCAGTTGCAGGATCTACTTGATAAAGGATTCATTGGACCTAGTGTCTTGCCTCGGGGTGCCCCATGGATTTAGGAGTCTTTGTGCGAGCCGTATGTGGTGAGAGTCGCATGTATAGTAATGAGGGGGGTTCTCGTCAAAATAATTATTGATTGCTTCAATGAAAATAAAGAAGCCCTTAAAGTTACCCATACCTAGACTCATCTTTCCAACGAGGTACTTCGCTATCGTATAGTTGACTCGACTCGAATGCCCTCTTAGCAATAGCATATGTAACTGCAACTATTGAGTCTACTGTGGGAATAAGCACCACAGAATAGACAGCTATTAACTCCCTCTTGAGACTTGTTTATGTTAGAGCTAATGTGTTACTATCCATCTCTACTTTATCTATTGGTACAGACGAGGGTGACTAACCACTTGACTAAGGGCTTGTTTTGTTCCACTGTTGTACGTGAGAAGAAGGATGTTGAGGATGTGTATAGATTATCGGTAGTTGAACAAGGTCACTATCAAGAACAAGTATATGTTGCCGAAGATTGATGACTTATTTGATCAATTTGAGGGTACCAAAGTACTTTCGAAGAATGATCTAAGATATGGCTACCATTAGTTGAAGATTATGGCATCGAATATCCCTAAGATAGCTTTTTATACTCGATATGGTCACTACGAGTTGTTAGTGATGTCATTTGGCTTGACAAATGCCCCAGCGGCGTTTATGGATTTGATGAACTGGGTGTTCAAGCCCTATTTGGATTCTAAGGTGATTATCTTCATTGATGATTTCTTGGTTTACTCTCGCATTCGAGTGGAGCATGAACAACATCTTTGGATAGTACTTCAGACTCTAAGAGATAGTCGGTTATATGCCAACTTTTCAAAGTGTGAGTTCTGGTTGGACTTGTTTGCCTTTTTGGGCCATGTTGTATCATTCGAGGGCATGAATGTGGATCCTAAGAAGATTGAGGCAGTTTATAAATATCCTAGACCTACTTTAGCTATAGAGATTTACAGCTTCTTGGATTTGGCAATCACTATCGTCGGTTCGTGGAGGGTTTTCATCTATGTCAGCCCCATTAACCAAGTTAACCTACAAGGGTGGTTTATTCAAATGGTCTCACAAGTGTGAGTTAAGCTTTCGTAAGCTCAAGACTTCTTTGACTAAAACTGATGTGTTGGTGTTCCATACAGGTTTAGGATCTTACACCATGAATTGTGATGCATCGCATATTGGGCTTGTGCGGCGTTCATTGTGAGGTCTATACCGACCATCGGAGTCTCCAGCACCTGTTTAAGCAGAAATACCTTAATTTCCGACAGCAGAGATGGATAGAGTTGTTGAAAGACTATGATATAATCATATTATACCACCCGGGGAAGGCCAATATAGTGGCCGATGCATTGAGTAGGAAGGCAGATAATATGAGTAGTTTGGCATATTTACAAGTAGCAGAGAGGCCACTAGCCATGAATGTTCGGCTCTAGCCAACCAATTTGTGAGATTAGATGTTTCGGAGCCTAGTCGTGTTGTTGCTCGTGTTGTGGGCACACTCTTCATTGTTGGAGTGTATCAAGGCTCACCAGTTTGATGACCCTTACTTGTTGGTGTTGAAGGATATAGTGTAGCGGGGTGGTGCCAAGGATGTTATGATCGGTGATGATGGTATTATGCGACTTCAAGGCTGGATTTGTGTTCCAAATGATGATGGGTTGAGAGATTTGATCCTTGAGGAGGCTCACAGTTCATGCTATTCTATTTACCCAGGTGTCACGAAGATGTACCATGACTTGAAACAGCACTATTGGTGGTGCAGAAAGAAGAAAGACATCATTTCTTATGTATCTCGGTGTTTGAATTTCCAACAGGTGAAGTATGAACATCATAAACGGGGTGGTCTGACTCAAAAATTTGAGATACCAGAGGTGAAATGGGAGCACATCACTATGGATTAGTGGTACGCTTGCCACACATTTTGAAGAAATATGATGCAGCCTCGTTTATTGTGGACTGGTTGACTAAGTCCTCGTACTCAGCAGTCATAAAAAAATATTATTTCAATCAGTTTCTGTTGCGGCGTGCAACCTGATCCCACTATATATTCATAATTAATTTTGTTGCGGCGTGCAACCCGATCCCTATATATCTTTTCAATTAATTCTGTTGCGGTGTGCAACCCGATCACTATATATCTTTACAATCAATTCTGTTGCGACGTGCAACCCGCTCCCCCAATATATTCATTTCAATCAATTATGTTGCGGCATGCAACCTGCTCCTCCAATATTTTTACTTTCATTTCTGTTGCGGCATGCAACCCGCTCCTCAAATAATATGATTTACCAATTCTTATAAAAGAAATTACTTCAATAAATGCAACAATTAATATGAAATTATAAGACAACAAACATACAATAATTATGATTTATATAGAAATAAGTGATGACAAGTAGCAATTAATTGTGAAAATCAAGGAGGAAATAGGAAATTTAATAATTAGTATGTTAAATGTCAAGCAGAAAGTAAGTCACATAAATCAAATAAGCGTGTAGCAATTATAGCATGGATTCAAGGCATAATATTGAGCAAGGAATATGAGAAAAAAATTAATACAATAATTAATTCATGATTTAAAACAATTTATGATTTTCAAATAATCATACAAACAATTAATTTGACGATGTATAGACACTCGTCACCTCGCCTATATGTCATTCACATGAATTTCACATAACAACTAATTCAAGGGTTCTATTCCCTCAAGTCAAGGTTAACCACGATACTTACCTCGCCTCATAACCAATTTCATGATTCCAAAGGATATAGTGTCTAAATTGTCAGCAAGTCAAGTACGAGCATCAGAGACCTGGTGGTTCGCTTCAGAAGTTAGAAATTCCTGAGTGGAAGTGGGAGTGTATCATTATAGATTTTTTTGTTATTCTCCCATAGACTCAGAGAAAATTCATCGCAGTATGGGTCATTGTCGATAGATTGACCAAGTCAGCACATTTCATTCGAGTAGCAGTTACCTATTCTTCATAGCGGTTAGCTAAACTTTACATCCGCGAGATTGTCCTCCTTCACGGTATTCCCATGTCCATCATTTCTGAGCGGGGGAGAATGTAACACCCCGGAAAATTTCGAAGTACTTAAGTGAAAAGCCCGGTAAAATTTGCAAAGAAAATAATATTTCATGGTGCCGGACAAGGCTTACGTGTTTGAGGAATGTAGAAATTCTTCGCGGCTCGTACCTTTTGGGTTGAACAATGCACCTGAAAGTAAAGGAAATGTTTTGGCGGAAAAGCACGTTTTTGCGGTCCATTATGCCACTGCAGAATTACTCTACGGACCGCATAATGGCCACAGAGTGAGATAGTTAATTGGGCCAGTTGGAAGTAATTATGCGATCGAATATGCAACCGCATAACTGTTATGCGGTGCACTCTGCGACCGCAGACCAGTTATGCGTACTGCATAGTGACCGCAGACACAGACATACTTTTTGGTCGTTTTGGACACCAATTAAGTGGCCGATATGCGGTCACATATGCGACCGCAGAACCTGATCCAGAGCCTTATTTTTGGGTTTTTAAAACCCGACTCTACTTCGTTAAATACACATTTTGGGTCATTTTTTAGCTATAATATGATATTTTAGAGTGAGAGAGAGTGCCCTAGAGTGAGAAGGTATTCTTCAATAATTGTTCTTCAATTCTTGCTCAAGTGTTGGAAGAAAAAGAAGGGAAACTCACTAGGTCTTCATCCTAGAGGTAAGATTCTACACCCTAACCCTCAAATTCGAATTTTGTCCAGAAATGGATAATTAACAAGATAATATTTGGGCATGAGAGTTGTTTATTTTACATGCATATGTTATCAAAGAGTGTAGGAAGATTGTTGAGCTAAGAATGGTAAAGATTGGGTTGTGGAATGATGGAATCCTCCATAAAAGGACATTGAAACCTTAATGCACGCCTAGTGTTTGATAAAATGCTCAAATGAGCTAGAACCATAATCATCTTCCTAATTTCAATTCGATTTGTAATATTTCAACAATAGATTAAAGTTGCTAAAAATTCCAGAATATTTAGAGAGTAAGAAAGCTCAAGTGAGGTATGTTGTCTAAACTCTTCTCTTAGAATTGGATCCCATAATATTCATGTGAATTATGTAAGTCCCGAGTGGTTCATATCAAATTGGCTATTCCGAGTAAGATTGGGATGAAAGATATATGTTCAACAAGTATCCCAAATGCTTTATTCATGTCATGTTATGAATTGATGATGTGTTAAAATATGGGGTGTGTATCAATAATGTTTCGACTTCAAGTCAAGTTCAAACGAAGGCTATTATGCTAAACTTTGTGAAGAATCTCTATGTGCCTTAGACTCTTAATTTCTCACATGTGTGCTATATGCCGTGATTTGAATTGTTGTTGTTATTGTTGATGATGTTGATGTTAGAAAGTGAAAAGGTGAGCATGAAATACTAAATATGGCCAACGTGCCAAGAATAATCTTATAAAGTATGGCCATTAGTGCCACTGAAGTGAAAAGATGTGAAAGTAATATGAAATGCGATGATTGATACAAAAAGGTTGATGTCTCGAATAAGACAAGCTAGCCGGTCGGGTTGCGATCGAACACCATGCCGCACACATGGTGGTGATTTTGCTAGAAATTGTAATTGAAATTGTGATTGTGGTCGATGTCCCTAGAGGATAGCCTAGTCGATCGGGTCGTGATCGGACTCCGTGTTAAAGACGGTGGTACTGATACTGAAAGAAATTATGGTTGATGTCTCTAATGAGATAGCCTAGCCGATCGGGTCGTGATCGGACTCCATGCTAAGAGTACGGCGGTACTGGTTTTGTAAAGAATGGTATTGTGGACAATGGTATATCGATACTAAAAATCTCCCAATGTGAGGTATGGAAATTAATTAAAACACTGTCTTGATCCAAAATTGAGGTTTGATGTTGATTAAAGCTTCCATTAACATTATGATAATCTTGTTTGTATTATTTGTCATTCTATTGAGAGGGTGTTTAGTTATATATACTAGTACTATTCGACAGTACTATGGGCCCTTTTGCCAGGGGCGCTGCATCTTTAAATGGATGCAGGTGGTTCTACAGCAGGAGATATTGATCAGTGATACTCTTTCCATATGACTTGGTGAGCCCCACTTCATCCCAGGGTCATGTATCTATTGTACTTTGTGTATTCTGTTTGAGGTATAGTCGGGGACTTGTTGCTGGCATTATCATTGTACTCATTTTTAACTATAGAGGCTCCGTAGACATAGTGTGGGTTGTGTATTGGTGCTGGGAATATCAAAATATATATTATGTTGTGGTTGTATTACTTGTCCATTTGAGACTTTAAAAATGATGAACTATTGGAAATTAATTGGTATTGTATACGGGAAAACCTATTTGTCTAATTAATGAAAATATGTATCATCTCCATTCATGGATGAGTTTGGGTAGAAGGAAATCAAACAGGCTAGCTCGGTCAGGTTCACTCGATGAGCGTCGGGCGCACTCTTCGGGTTTGGGGAGTGAAAAACTTGGTATCACAGCCTAAGATTTTAAAGAGTCCTAGGATGTATCGGAGTCGTGTCTAGTAGAGTCCTTATTATCGGTGTGTTGTTGACCACATCTATAATTAGTATGCTACATGGGCATCTAAGAATAATACCCTTCTTTCATGTTCTTGATCGTGCGATAAAGTTGGTTGTAAGATTTTCCTTCTTTAACTCCTGAGGTGCTCTAATTTTCAGTACATGGCACCTAAGAAGAAGGAAATAATTGGCCAAAGAGTCAATGTCACCCCAGGAGTGACAGTTGATCCTATAATTGATGATGTGGGTGAGCACCCGAGGAGTGAGAATATTCCTCTTGTTGCTACAATGCCTGACTCTACTACAACTGATCAGACCGCACTTATCCCTACACCTACTGAGGGTGCAACTGTCCCTCCAACTAATATACCAGTTCCACCTCCAGTTCCAGTTTCCAATTCTGGTGTTTCTGATGTTAATCTTAGGGGAGCTATACAGATGTAGGATCAGATAGTGGCATCCTAGGCTCAGAGATCAAATGTTGTACCCACTTCTTCCAGTCAACCAGGGGATTCTACTAGTTCCAGGGTGAACAGGTTTCTCCAGTTGGATCCTCTAGTGTTCACGGGTACTAACCCAGAAAAAGATCCCCAGGACGCCATTGATGAGATGCATAAGACTCTCCGAGTTATGCGTGCAACTGAGACAGAGGCAGTGGAATTGGCCTCCTACCGCCTGAAAGAGGTGGCATATTCTTAGTTTGAATTATGGGAGGAGTCCCGTGAAGAAGGGAACCCTCCGGCGAGCTGGGGTGAGTTTGTCGATGCCTACATTGATCATTTATTGCTTGCTGAGACTAAAGAAACTTGTGCTTATGAGTTTGAGAACTTGAGGCAAGGTAGACTGAGTATGTGGGATTGCCATATGAGATTCGCGTACTTGTCTAAGTATGCTATTTACATGCAGCCCACTATGGAGGCTAGAGTGCGCCAATTTGTATAGAGCCTTAGTCCCTTGGTAATTAATGAGGCCACTACATCATCCTTGAATTCTGATATGAACTATGGAAATATGGTGGCATTCGCTCAAGCCAAAGAGACTTGCAAATTAAAGAACAGAATGGAGCGAGAGGGTATTAATAAGGCTCGGTCTACGGGCAACTTTGGTGGTTCTTCTGGTGGTAGCAGGTCATCCTTCAGTGGAGGGTCGTCAGGGCTATCACATTCATTTGCTTATTCTTCTTCTAGTGCACCACCATTAGGGCCCAGTCAGCAGCAGCAGTGGAGCCATTTTAGTCCCTGACTCAGGGGCTCACATCAGCAGGGTCTTCATAGTGGTAGATTCCAGCTGTAGAGGAGGCCCCCATGCCCCTAGGTATGGAAAGATACACCTAGGAATATGCTACATGGAATTAACTATATGCTACGGATGCGGATTGAGGGGTCACATTCAGAGGGATTGTCGTTCGTCCCGCCAGGGTGCGGGCAGGGGCATGGCACAACCAGCCAGTTCTACTACTACAACATCCGCAACACCTCTTCCAGCTCGAGGCACTCCAACACCCATAGGGCGTCGTGTAGCTAGGGGTGGAGCATAGAGTTCAGGAGAATGCAACCGTTTCTATGCTATGAGGGGTCTCCAGAATTCAGAGGCTTCTCCAGATGTTATCACAGGTATATTGACTATCCAATCTAATGATGTATATGCTCTTATTGATCCTCGATTCCACTTTGTCCTATGTCACACCTTATATTGCTATGGAATTTGGGATAGAACCAGAACAACTTTATGAGTCGTTCTCTGTATCTACTTCAGTTGGTGAGTTTATTCTGGCCATGCGGGTTTATATGGATTGTGTTCTCACTTAGCATGGTCGGGACACCGTGGTCAGTCTTGTTGAATTGAGAATGGTCGATTTTGATGTGATAATGGGGATGGATTTGCTATATTCTTGTTTTTCCAAGTTAGGTTTGAGTTTCCAAACGAGTCAGTTATTGAGTGGAAGGGTGATGATGTAGTGCCAAAGGGTAGGTTTATTTCTTACCTTAAGGCCATGAAAATGATCAACAAGGGGTGTATTTACCATCTGGTTCGAGTTACGGACACCGATGCTGAGGCACCTACACTTGAGTCCGTGCCTGTTGTGAACGAATTTCGGGGAGTCTTTCCGGATGAACTCCATGGGATCCCACTAGACATGGAGATTGATTTTGTGATTGATGTGATGCCAAACACGCATCCTATATCTATTCTGCCATACAGAATTGCACCGGCAGAATTGAAAGAGCTAAAAGAACAATTAAGAGATTTGTTAGAAAAGGGTTTTATCCGGCCAAGTGTGTCACCTTGGGACGCACCAATCCTTTTTGTAAGAAAGAAAGATGGGTCACTGAGAATGTGTATTGACTATCGGCAGCTTAATAAGGTAACAGTCAAGAATAAGTACCCACTGCCAAGGATAGATGACTTATTTGACCAATTGCAAGGTGCTAGGTACTTCTCCAAGATTGATTTAAGATCCGGGTATCACCAATTGAAGATCCGGGAGCGGAATATTCCGAAAACAGCTTTTGGAACCCGATATAGGCACTTTGAATATTTGGTGATGTCTTTTGGGTTAACAAATGCCCCAGCAGCCTTCATGGATGTTATGAATCGAGTTTTTAAGCCATTGCTCGACTCTTTTGTGATAGTGTTTATTGAAGATATTCTTATATATTCACGAAGTCGAGAAAACCATGTCGATCATCTCAGGGTAGTTCTGCAAACCCTACATCAGTACCAGTTATATGCAAAGACTTCAAAGTGTGAATTTTGGCTTGAATCGGTTATATTCTTGGGTCATGTAGTCTCTAGCTAGGGAATTAAGGTTGATCCTTAGAAAATTGCAGCTGTGACGAATTGGCCGAGGCCTACAGCTCCAACAGAGATTTGCAGTTTCTTAGGCTTAACAGGATATTACAAAAAGTTTGTGGAGGGATTGTTTTACTCTCGCCTCTCCATTGACTAAATTGACGCATAAGGTAATTAAGTTCCACTGGTCAGATTCTTGTGAAAAGAGTTTCCAAGAATTGAAAGCAAGATTGACTACTGCACCGGTGTTGACTCTACCAGAGGGTATAGATGGATTTGTGGTATATTGTAATGCTTCAAGAATTGGGCTTTAATGTGTATTAATGAAACATGGCAAGGTTATAGCTTATGCTTCTAGGCAACTAAAGAATCATGAAAAGAACTATCCAACACATGATTTAGAACTTGCGGCAGTGGTATTTGCATTGAAAATTTGGCATCATTATTTATATGGGGGTCCATATGGATATATTCGCGGACTATAAGAGCTTTCAATATATTTTCAAACAGAAGGAATTGAATCTGAGGCAGAGAAGATGGCTTGAATTACTCAAGGATTATGACATTGATATTTTATACTATCCGAGGAAGGCTAATATTGTGGCGGATGCTCTTAGCCAAAAATATATGGGTAGCTTAGTACACTTGGAGGCATATCAAAGGCCATTAGGCAAAGAAGTTCACCGATTGGCTAAGAAGTCCACCGATTGGCTAGTTTGGGAGTTCGTCTTGAGGACTCTAGTGAAGGAGGGGTAATTGTACAAAATAGGGCTGAATCATCACTTGTTATGGAAGTCAAAGAGAAACAATACAAGCTCACACTTCTAGGTATTATGTACACCCAGGTTCTACAAAAATGTATCATGATCTTAAGGAAGTCTATTGGTGGAATGATATGAAGAGGAATGTGGCAGACTTTGTGGCAAGATGTCCGAATTGTCAGCAATTGAAGGCCGAACACCAAAGGCCCGGTGGGTTGGCACAGAACATAGAAATTCCAATGTGGAAATGCGAAATGACTAATATGGACTTTATGATAGGATTACCGTGCACTATGCGCAAGTTTGACTTAATTTGGGTGATTGTGGATCGACTCATGAAATCAAAACACTTTTTGCCGGTTAAGTCTACCGACACAGCGGAGCAGTATGCTCGGTTGTATATCAAAAACATAGTCAGGTTGCATGGCACCCCAGTTTCCATCATTTCTGATCGAGGAGCACAATTCAGTGCTAATATTTGGAAGAACTTTCAGCAAGGTTTGGGTACTGAGGTAAATCTTAGTACAGCCTTACACCCGCAGACTGACGGGCAGGCAGAGCAGACTATTCAAACGCTTGAGGATATGTTGCGTCCTTGTGTGCTAGACTTCAAAGGTAGCTAGGATGATCATTTACCACTTATAGAATTTACATACAACAATAGCTATCATGCTACCATTCAGATGGCACCGTTCGAGGCTTTATATGGTAGGAGATGTAGATCTCCCATTGAGTGGTTTGAAATTGGGGAAGCAAAGTTGATAGGGCCAGACCTCGTGCATCAGGCTATGAAAAAAATTAAAATCATTAAGGAGCGGTTGAAGACTGCTCAGAGTCATCAGAAATCCTATTTGGATGTTTGTCGTAGGGATTTGGAGTTCAAAGAAGATGATTGGGTATTCTTGAAAGTTGCCCCCATGAAGGGTGTAATGCGATTTGGTAAGAAAGGGAAATTGAGTTCGAGGTATGTCGGACCGTATAAAATCATTCTGAAGATCAGTGAGGTGGCGTACAAGCTTGAGCTACCACTTGAGATGTCATTAGTACACCCGGTGTTTTATGTGTCTATGTTGAAGTTGTATAACCGACGCTCATTGTTCCGGTTGAGACTATTGAGGTAAATGATAAATTGACTTACAAAGAGATTCCGGTTTCTCTTATTCATCGACAAGTCTGAAAATTGAGAAATAAAGAAATTGCCTTCGTGAAAGTGTTGTGGCGAAACCAACAGGTTGAAGAGGCTACTTGGAAGTCCGAGGAAGAAATGAAGAAAAAGTATCCTTATTTGTTTGAATGACCATGTATTTATAAAGTTGTGATCTAGGAAAATTATAAGACTTACGTTTTTTGTGAATTTTGTATCATTTGAACAACTGGCGTTAAGGATGTTCCTTTCTAGAAATATATTGCTTATGACGACACAGTTGGTGTTGTTTTGTATTATGTTACATTGTTGGAATATGTATATGTTGTTAGGATGTGTTTATGGTCTCTCTGACAAGTGGATAGGCCTAATTACAAGGGAAACTATGGCGAAATATTTGGAAATTTAGGGAGTTAGTCAAATTTGGGGCTGCTAGTGTGTTGTATAAAAACAACTGAGTTGCATAAGATGCTAATGACGGATATTTACCCTCATTCGAGGACGAATGATCCTAAGCGGGGGAGAATATAACACCCTGAAAAATTTCAAAGTGCTTAAGTGTAAAGCTCGGTAAAATTTGCAAAGAAAATAATGTTTCATGGTTCCGGGCTAGGCTTACATGTTTGAGGATTGTAGAGGAAAGTAAAGGAATTTCTTTGACGGAAAAGCGCGTTTCTGCAGTCCATCATGCGACCGCAGAAACACTCTGCGGACCGCATAATGGTCGCAGAGTGAGGCAGTTAATTGGGCCAGTTGGAAGCAATTATGCGGTTGACTATGCGACTTCATAACTGTTATGCGATGCACTATGTGACCGCAGAACAGTTATGCGGACCGCATAGTGGCCGCAGACACAGACAGATTATTTGGTCGTTTTGGACACCAACTATGCGATCGATATGCGGTATGAATAACCATTATGAGGTCACATCTGAGACCGCAGAACCTGTTCTGGAGCTTCATTTTTGGGTTTTTAAAACCCGATCCTACTTCATTAAATACATGTTTTGGGTCATTTTTAAGCTATAATCTGATAATTTAGAGTGAAAGAGAGTACCCTAGAGTGAGAAGGTGTTCTTCAATAATTGTTCTTCAATTCTTGCTCAAGTTTTAGAAGATTAAGAAGGATAACTCACTAGGTCTTCATCCTAGAGGTAAGATTCTACACCCTAACCCTCAAATTCGAATTTTATCTAGTGATGGATAATTAACAAGATAAATTTTGGGTATGAGAGTTGTTTATTTTACATGCATGTGTTATCAAAGGGTGTAGGAAGATTGTTGAGCTAGGAATGGTAAAGATTAGGTTGTGGGATGATGGAATCCTCCATAAAAGGACGTTGAAACCTTAATGCACACCTAGTATTTGATAAAATGCTCAAATGAGCTAGAACCATAATGATCTTCCTAATTTCGATTCAATTTGTTATATTTCTACAATAGATTGAAGTAGCTAAATATTTGGGAACATTTAGAGAGTAAGGTAGCTCAGGTGAGGTATGTTGGCTAAACTCTTCTCTTAAAATTGGATCCCATGATATTCATGTGAATTATGTAAGTCCCGAGTGGTTCATATAAAATTGGCTATTCCGAGTAAGATTGGGATGAAAGATATATGTTCAACAAGTATCCCAAATGCTTTATTCATGCCATGTTATCGATTGAGGATGTGTTAAAATTTGGGTTGTGTTTTATTAATGTTTCGACTTCAAGTCAAGTTCAAATGAAGGCTATTATGTCACATTTTGTGAAGAATCTCTATGTGCCTTAGACTCTTAATTGCTAACATGTGTGCTATATGCCTTGATTTGAATTGTTTTTTTTGTTGATGATGTTTATGTTAGAAAGTAAAAAGTTGAGCATGAAATATTTAATATGGCCAGCGTGCCAATAATGATCTTATAAATTATGGTCATTAGTGCCAATGAAGTGAAAAGATGTGAACGTAATATGAAATGTGATGATTGATACAAAAAGGTTGATGTCTCGAATAAGACAACCTAGCCGGTCGGGTCGCGATCGAACACCATATCGCACACGTGGTGGTGATTGTGCTAGAAATTGTAATTGAAATTGTGATTGGGGTCGATGGACCTAAAGGATAGCCTAGCCTATCGGGTCATGATCGGACTCCGTGTTAAAAATGGTGGTAATGATACTGAAAGCAATTGTGGTTGATGTCTCTAATGAGATAGCCTAGATGATTTGGTCTTGATCGGACTCCGTGCTGAGAGTACGGTGGTGATGATTTTGTGAATAATGGTATTATGGACAATGGTATATCGATACTAAAAATCTCCCAATGTGAGATATGGAAATTAATTGAAACATTATCTTGATCCTAAATTGAGGTTTGATGTTGATTAAAGCTTCCATTAACATTATGATAATGTTGTTTGTATTATTTGTCATTCTATTGAGAGAGTGTTTAGTTATATATACTAGTGCTATTCGATAGTACTATGGGCCCTTTTGCCAGGGGTGCTGCATCTTTAAATGGATGCAGGTTGTTCTACAACAGGAGATATTGATCAGAGATAGCAATACACCTTCTTCCCAGCTGACTTGGTGAGCTCCACTTCATCCCGGGGTCATGTATCTTTTGTACTTTGTGTATTCTGTTTGAGGTATAGCCGGGGCCTTGTTGCCGGTATTATCATTGTACTCTTCTTTAACTATATAGGTTCCTTAGACATAGTGTGGGTTGCGTATTGGTTCTGAGAAAGTCAAAATATATATTATGTTGTGGTTGTATTACTTGTCCATTTGAGACTTTAAAAATGATGAACTATTGGAAATGAATTGGTGTTGTAGATGGGAATACCTTTTTGTCTAATTAATGAAAATATATATTATCTCCATTCATGGATGAGTTTAGGTAGAAGGAAATCAAACAGGCTTGCTCAATCGGGTTCACTCGGTTGAGTGCCGGTCGCCCTCCTCGGTTTTGGGGCGTGACAACGCAGTTCACCTCGCACTTATGGAGGGTTGTACAACATGAGTTAGGCACGCGATTTGAGTTGAGTACCGCATTTCATCCACAGACAGGCAAACAGTCATAGCGCACTATTCAGATATTGGAAGATATGTTTTGCGCTTGTGTTATAGACTTTGGAGGTTCTTGGAATCAGTTCTTGCCACTTGCGGAGTTTGCCTATAATCACAGCTACTAGTCAAGCGTTCTGATGGCTCCATATAAAGCATTATACGGGAGACAGTGTCATTCACCAGGTTTGAACCGGGAGAGGCTCAGTTATTGGGTACCAATTTGGTACAGGATGCCTTGGATAAGGTCAAGATTATTCATGATAGACATCGCACAGCTCAGTCTAGGCAAAAGTGTTTTGCCGACCGTAAAGTTTGTGACGTTGCATTCATGGCAGGAGAAAGAGTATTGCTATGGGTTTCACCTATGAAAGGTGTAATGAGATTCGGAAAGAATGGAAAGTTGAGCCCTAGGTATATTGGACCCTTTGAAATTTTTGAAAGGGTGGGTGAAGTAGCCTATAGACTTACACTACCACCTAGTTTATCAGTAGTTCATTGGGTGTTACATGTGTCTATGCTTCGGAAATATCATGGTGATCCGTCCCATGTATTAGATTTTAGCTCAGTCTAGTTGGACAAGGATTTGACTTTTGCGTAGGAATCGGTAGCTATTCTTGCCCAGCATGTCTGACAGTTGAGGTCTAAGAGTTATCCATCAGTTCGAGTACAATGGAGAGGTCAGCCGGTAGAAGCATCAACCTGGGAGTCTAAGTTAGACATGCGGAATAGATATCCACACCTTTTCACCAGCCCAGGAGGATCAACGTTTGTCTTAGAGGTGGAGAATGTGATGACCTGAAAGGTCATCTTTAAATTTAACATTCATTTCTATGATATGAGACCTCGAATAGCACCATTCAGCTTTCTTTGACTTACGTGCGGTAGTCCCTAAATTGTTCGTGAAAGTTTTTATGTGATCAATGGATTAAAATGTGAAATAGAACTTTAAAACTCAACTGAGATGACTTTGGTCAAACATTTGAGCAAACGGACTCGGATCCGTGTTTTGACAGTCCTGGTAGGTCCGTATAGTTATTTGGGACTTGGGCGTATGCCCAGAATAGGATTCGGAAGTCCCTGGCTCAAATTATTTCCATTTAACATAAACTAGAAATCTAAAGGCTAAAAAATTTCAAAGTTTGACCGCGGATTTGACCTTTTCAATTTTGGACTCGGGTTAAGATTTCGAGAGTTAGAATAGCTCCGTTATATCATTTATGACTTTTTGTGCCATATTTGAAATCATTCCGGATTCGTTTAATACGTTTCGGCACGAGTTTTGTAATGTGAAAAGTTTGAAACTCATAGTCTAAATCGAGGAGTGAATTATAATTTCGACATTATTTGACGTAATTTGAGACCCTGAGTAAGTCCATATTATGTTACGGTACTTGTTGGAATATTTGGTTGAGGTCCCGAGGGCCTCGAGTGGATTTCGGATGGTTAACAGAGTTTAATTTGGATATTCTAGAATGTTTTGACGTCGTTTCTTCAAGAATAAGTGTTATCACATTAATAAAATGAGCTCCAAATTCAGTTTTGATTGAATCATTAGATTCGTATCGAAATTTCGGAGCCATAGCAAAATGAATCGTCAAATTTGAACATCGTATGAAAGAGTTATGTCCAATTCTGTGTCGAGATATATTTTTAGTCGTCGTCAGCGTCCAGGGTAGCATGGGGCGCTAGCCCTGGTGCTGGGACAATCTGAGGTACTGGAAAAGGCGCCACACGCAGCGCCCCACACTGCATGTGGCGCCCCGGACATAAAAACCGCATAAAACAGGAAGTTTAGCCATTTTTATTCATTTTTGAGTTTGGGGAGCTCGGTTTAGGTGATATTTGAGCGATTTTCACGGAAAGTTATTGGTTCAAGTGTTCCTTATTCTATATTGATTATATTTCATGATTTCATACTCATTTACATCATGAATCCGTGAATTTATAGAAGAAAAATCAGATTTTTACAAAAATTTCAAAAAATGTAAAATGAAGATTTGAAGGTCAATCCGATGTTGGAATTTGATAATTTCTATATGGTTGAACTCGTATCGGAACTGGTGTTCAGATTTTGAGAGTTTTCCCGAAATTTGAGACGTGGGCCCACTGTCGAATTTAACATGAATTTCGTATTTTTATCCGGAAATTTTTAAAATTCATATGGAATTAATTCCTACGATTCGTGTTGAGTATATTGAATTGTTTGTCACTAGATTTGAAGCTTTCAGAAAAGAATTCACAAGGCAATGGTTTATTGGATTCTTGAAATTGGTTGCGAAGCGAGATAAGTTTCGTGGTTAACCTTGTCTTGAGGGAATGGAACCCTTGAATTATTTGTTATGTGAAATTCATGTGAACGAAGTATAGGCGAGGTGACAGGTGTCTATACATCGTCAAATTAATTGTTTGTATAATTATTTGAAAATCATAAATTATTTTAAGTCATGAATTAATTATTGTATTAATTGTTTTTCTCATATTCCTTGCTCGATATTATGCCTTGAATCCATGCTATAATTGCTATATGCTTATTTGATTTATGTGACTTAATTTCTGCCTGACATTTAGCATACTAATTATTAAATTGCCTATTTCCTCATTAATTTCCCAAATTAATTGCTACTTGTCATCACTTATTTTTAAATAAATCATAATTATTGTATGTTTGTTGTCTTCAAATTTCATATTAATTGTTGCATTTATTGAAGTAATTTCTTTTACAAGAATTGGTAAATCATATTATTTGATGAACGGGTTGCATGCCGCAACAGAAATGAAAGTAAAAATATTGGTGGAACAGGTTGCACGCCGCAATAGAATTGATTGAAATGAGTATATTGGGGGAGCGGGATGCATGTCGCAACAGAATTGATAGAAAATATATATAGGGATCGGGTTGCACGCCGCAACATAATTGATTATGAATATATAATGGGATCGGGTTGCATGCCGCAACGGAAACTGATTGAAATAATAATTTGTTATGATTGCCGAGTTGGCTTCAACTGTTGAAATGAGATATCTGTTTTATTTCCATTATTGTTGTTATTATTATTATTGCGTACAGGTTAATATAAGTGACCTACCTAAGCCTCGTCACTACTTCATCGAGGTTAGGCTCGATACTTACTGGGTACATGGGATCGATTGTACTCATTATACACTCTGCACTCCTTGTGCAGATACCGGAGTTGGTCCCAGCGGCGTATGATAGATTTTCTTGGATTCGGCTATTCGCAGAAGACATTAGGTATAACTGCATGGCGTTCGCCGTTCCGAAGTCCCCTTCCACTTTATCGTAGTTGTGTATTTCTTTCAGATAGCTTTATATTTATTCAAACCCTTGCTTGTATTATTCAAGAAGCTCGTGCACTTGTGACACCAGTTCTGGGATGGTTTTTAGACATCGATATTATTATGGATTATTCATTTTATTTCAGACTTTGTTTCTGCATTTGTACCTTTCTTCATCGATATTATTCTAACATTGGCTTGCCTAGCAAGTAAAATGTTAGGCACCATCACGGTCACGAAGGTGGGAATTTTGGGTCGTGACACAACCTGAACCCCTGAAGTGCCGTTGAGGGTCATGATATGCATACTAACTATACTTATATATTGAACTCCTCTCTTTGGGACTATTATCCATATCGTAACATGACTGCCCGTCTGATCAGTGGTAACTGCCTGATCGGCCGCAGCACGGCGATAAATGCATGACTGGACGACCGTCCATAGCACGATGGTATATTAAGATGCATGACTACCCAACCGGCCGTAGCATGGTGGTAAAAGTATTACTGCCCAAACGGTCATAGCCGGATGGTAAATAAAAATGCATGACTACCCATCCCGGCCGAAGCACGGTGGTAAATGAAGAGGCAAGACTGCCCAACCAGCCATAGCACAGTGGTAAATGCATGACTGCCTGACCGGACGTAGCATGGTGGTAAATGAAGATGCATGACTGTCTAACCGGCCATTTCACGATGGTAAATACATGACTGCCCGACCAGCCGTAGCAGGGTGGTAAATGAAGATGCATGACTGCCCAACCATCACTGCCCAATCCGGTTGTAGCATAGTTGTAAATGAAGATGCATGACCTCCGCTTATTCCTTTCCTTTCCTCAAACCAAACAAAAAGACCAACATGTCCAGAATATCAAGAAACATATTAATCCAACCTTATATCCATAACAATACATCACAAACCAGTCCACACAATCTCACATAACAACCAAGTGCTACTTTGCACTTTTCCATCCCTATGACTTAGTTAGAACTTGAATAAACTTCAATAATGACAACCATACTACTCAGGTTATATATACTGATTTTGTAGCCACAACACAACATAAAAACGAACTCATAACAGTCCACAAATTACAGCAACTCAAGACTAATTTTAAGATTATTATTTCATCAATTATTACTCCCACAACTTAGTTAAGGCACCAATAAGATTAAACACAATATGTACAGGCCAATAATTTCATGTCACAACCATATAATAATATGAAACTACTCCAAGCAGTCCATAACACCACTACAACTTCAACACAATTTCCAGCCCCTATTTCACAAGTCTTTCACCAAACAACCTAGCTAGAAATAAGATAAACTCAAATATATGAAGGAGGGAGGATTTTCATACCTAGATCAGATCTTGTAGGTATTATAAAAAGGTATTATATTTCCCTTGATGACCATTAACTTGCTTCACTTCAGATCCTTCAAGATTGGAGATTACTATTTAACTTGAATTGAAAGAAGAAGAAGATTATCGACAACTTCTTGAGGGTTTGGAGTAGGAAACTTTAGGTGAGAATTTAGTGGCTCCCTTTATGTTTCCACTAATTTGATATTATGAGGACATGTGTCTTGATACATCCCCAAAAAGGTCCCTCTTGGCTATCCTACACATGTCCATTTAAGTGGACTAAAAAGGTCCCTTTTGGCAAGTAGGTGACATACCTACTTGTCATCTGGTTGGTTAATTAATCGGTATCACACGCTGCCCTTATTCACTTAGACATGTATCTTGCCCTCATTTAATAACTACTACATGTGTTAAGTAGGTCGGGTAAGCAAGTAGCTCAAGCAAGTATCCCGGTAAGCAAGCAACCCAATTTTATGTATTCATTATCGCATTTGTTTTTCCAAGTCTCATTCAACTTAACTTACTTAACACTTTGATAAACATTCTTTAGCCTTATAGAGGTGTTTCATTACTTCTAAGCTTACATCAACCGACTTACAACATACTTTTACGTATGAAAACATAAGTGTAATATCATTCCCCACTTTGGAACATTCGTCCTAGAATCTTTGTTGATGCGCTTATTAGTCACACAACCCACGGTTCTTAAGAATACTTTAATACTATCCTTTCCATCAAGGCAACTATTCTATGAATAAATCTAAAGGCAAGGGCGTTCCTCCCTTTAGATGTCTTTCTCACACCATGGCCTGTGTTCGAAATTCTTCTAATCTCATAATTGTTGCAACCTTCTGCCATACAGCCTGTATGAATATGTCCTTGTACGCACGCCTACGCGACTCTTCTCTATTTTTCCTCCAACCTTTAGCCAATCTTTAGGCCTCACTTTGCGAACATATAAAGAACTATGACAAATTGTTCCTATGGGCATCTACAGGTGTACTAATGTTCTTCGTTTGGTACTTTATCGAACTTACAACAATTTCTATATTATGTTTCATAGCCTTAGAACTTTTTTTCATCTATTGTTGATTAACCATAATGTTGATCTATAACCCACCAGTAATAACTTGAAACTTCTTACATAATACATTGTCACTATGGCTCACGTCTTATCGGCGAACATTTGAAGTTATTTTCCTGATCCACCTTTGCGATGATACTATACTTCAATAAACGTATTTCATAGCACCATAGATTTTCAGAGATTCTATCCCTTTATATAACGTCTAGACTATTCAGAATCTATGTACTTGAGTATCTCATACCTTCTTCACCTTTACCTTACTTACTTTTAAATCTTGCATCATATCTTCTGTCGCTTTCATAACTTCCCTTCAGCATAGTTAGAATTCACATCCATACCTTAAAGCTCTACTCTAATACTTGCACCTCTAGTGCTTACACAAACGATATTAGCTTCGTACTAACTTCTTATGAATCATCTCTATGGCCCTATCTGTAAATGAAATAAGGGTAACATTTCCTAAATACCATATAGTCTCTCAATTATAAGTGTGGCATGCAACGCACACATACGTGAGACTCTACTAGAAACGGCTTCGTAGACTCCCTAGGACACGGCCTTCTCCTATACCACTTTGTCACACCCCAAACCTAGGGGACATAGTGGGCACCAGGTTCCATACTGGCTAAACTCATTCTTTATGTAACTATCATGGGCCAACATGGCCATAACTCATAATGTATAACTATAGATGGGCAAATATTGTATCAGCGATCCATCATACATAAAACATGAATACACATGGGTCATCAAGGCCTCTAACATATTGTAGATAATGAGCATGTGTCTAAAAAGCATCTAAGAGTATTTGACATCGAAATGAGACATGGCCCCAGCCTACCCATACGTCTATATAAAAACTCTGATATGATGACTTATAGACTCGGCTGCACTCCGAATGAAGTAGAGTCTTATCGATCCTTCACTTAATGCTAACTTCATCTTCTATGAGGGCTCGTCAAACTGATTACCTACACCTTCAGGCATGAATGCAACGTACAGAAAAAAATGAGGTCAGTATGAATAATGTATCGAGTATGTAAATCAGAACTAATAAGTTAACATCAACGAGCAGTAAAACGGTGGTAAATGCATGACTGCCCGACCGGCGGTAGCACGATGCTAAATGAAGATGCATTACTGCTCAACCAGCCGTAGCACGACGGTAAATGTATCACTCCCCAATCCTTCTATAGCACGGTGGTAAATGAAGATGAATGACAGCCCAAGCAGTCATAACACGGTGGAAAATGAAGATGCATGACTGCCCAACTGGCTGTAGGATGGTGGTAAATACATGACTGCCTAACCGAATGTAACACGGTGGTAAATGAAGATGCTTGACTTCCCAACCAGCTGTAACACGGTGGTAAGTGCATGACTGCCCGACCGGCCATAGCACGATGGTAAATGAAGATTCACAATTGCACAACCTGGCCATAGCACGATGGCAAATGAAGATGCATGACTGGACAACCGGCCATAGCAAGGTGGTAAATGCATGACCGTCTAACCGGTCGTAACACAGTGGTAAATGAAGATGCATGACTACCCAACCGGCCGAAGCACGGTGGTAAATGCATGACTACACAACCGGTCATAGAACGATGGTAATTGAAGATGCATGACTGCCCAATCGACCGTAGCACGGTGGTAAATGCATGACTCCAGACTGCCCAACCGGTCGTAGCACGGTGGTAAATGCATGACTGACTGACTATCTATAGCGCAATGGTGGATGAAGATGCTTGACTGCCCATCCCGACCGTAGCATGATGGTGAATGAAGATGCATGACTGCCCAACCATCCGTATCATGGTGATGAATGAAGATGCATGACTTCCCAACCGGCCGTAGTATGGTGGTAAATGCATTAGTGCCTGACAGGTCGTAACAAGGTGGTAAATGAAGATGCATGACAACCTAACCGTCCGTAGTACGGTGGTAAATGCATGACTGCCCGACCTACTTTAGCACGGTGGTAAATGAAGATGTATTACTGCCTAACCAGCCGTAGCACGGTGGTAAATGCATCACTCCCTAATCCGGCTGTAGCACGGTGGTAAATGAAGATGCATGACTACCCAAGCAGTCGTAGCATGGTGGAAAATGAAGATGCATGACTGCCAAATCGGCCATAGCATAGTGGTAAATGCATGAATGCCTGACTGACCGTAGAACGGTGGTAATTGAAGATGCATGACTACCCAACCGGTCGTAGCACGGTGGTAAATGCATGACTCATGACTACCCAACTGGCCGAGCACGGTGGTAAATGTATGACTTCCCAACCCACTGTAGCACGATGGAAATGAAGATGCATGACTGCCCAACTGGTCGTAGTACGATGGTAAATGAATATTCATATAACACTACATTATGAACATTAACATCTTTATCATATGCCTCAATAGAGACTTAGGAACATACTTAGACATACTTGAATATCATTTTACATAAGTGAATAGCGTAGACATCCTTAATTACTAAGAGTAGAAGTACTTATGGAATAACATTACGTTTACGTTTCGTTACGTCGATCATGCCAAAAGAAGGAAGGATTAGCTTTAACATAGATTTGTCGTTTACTTAAACCTCACGTCATTGGTTCAACCCGTTAGTACTTCAATCTTCAACAAATTATAAGGGAGCATTGTTAAGCTTACAAAAGCTAGAATTCAACACAAATGAGCAACTAGCTCATTTACATGTTTTTGGACAGAACCTCCCCTTATTCTTTTCCTTTCCTCAAATCAAACAAAAAAAAACAACATGTCCAAAATATCAATAAACATGTTACATCAATATGCAACCTTATATCCATCACAATATATCACCAAAATAGTCCACACAATCTCACACAACAACTAAGTGCTACTTTGCACTTTTCTATCCCTATAACTTAGCTAGAACTTGAATTAAATTCAATAATGATAACCACAATATACTCAGGTTATACATACTGAATTTTTAGCCACAACACAACATTAAAACGAACTCATAATAGTCCACAAATTACACCAACCCAAAACTGATTTTCAGATTATAACTTCATCAATTCTTAGTCCCACAACTTAGTTAAGGCACCAATAAGATTAAGCACAACATTTCCAAGACAATACTCTCATATGACAGACATATAATAATATGAAACTACTCCAAACAGTCCATAACACCACAACAACTTCAACTCAATTTCCAGCCCCTATTTCACAAGTCCTTCACCAAGCAACCAAGATAGAAATTAGATAAACCCAAATATATGAAGGAGGGAGGATTTTTTTACCTAGATAATATCTTGTAAGGATGAAAAAATGGTATTATATTTCCCTTGATAGCCATTAACTTGCTTCACTTCGGATCCTTCAAGATTGGAGATTACCCACTAACTTGAATTGAAAGAAGAAGAAGATTATCGACAACTTCTTGAGGATTTGGAGTAGGCCAATTTGGGAGAGAATTTCATGCCTCTCTTTATGTTTCTACTACTTGGATATTATTAGGATTTGTGTCTTGATTCAGCCCCTAAAAGGGCCCTCTTGTCTAACCAACACCTGTCCATTTAGGTAGACTAATTTGGGTCTTCCCTTTTGGCAAGTAGGTGCACACATATTTGTCACCTGCTTGGTTAATTAATAGGTGTCACATGCTTCCCTTGTTCAATTAGACATGTATCTTTCCCTCATTAAATAATCACGACATGCACGAAGTAGCTCAAGCTAGTAGGATGCGTAAGCAAGTAGCTCAAGCAAGTATCCCGGTAAGCAAGCAGTCCAATTTTATATATCCATTATATCATTTGTTTTTCCAAGTCTCATTTGTCTTAGCTTACTTAAGACTTCGATAAACCTTCCTTAGCGTTGAAAAGTTATTTTTTTCCTACTGAACTTACATCAACCGACTTACGATGTACTTTTACGTATGAAAAAATAGGGTGTAACATCATTCTCGCTTTGGAACATTTGTCCTCGAATGTTGGCCGATGCGTTTATCAGTCTCATAACCCACAGTTATTAAGAATACTTTAATACTATACTTGCTATCAAGGCAACTGTTCTGTAAATAAATCCAAAGGTAGGGGCATTCCCCCATTTAGGCGTCTTTCTCATACCATGACCTGTGGTCGGAATTCTTCTAATCTCATAATTGTTGCTACCTTCTGTCATGCAGCTTGTACGAATGTGTCCTTCTACGCGTTCCTACGTGACTCTTCTCTCTTTTTCCTCCAACTTTTAGCCAATCTCTAGGGCTCACTCTGCGAACACATAAAGAACTATGACAAATTATTCCTCTGGGCATCTACAGGTGTACTAATGTTCTTCGTTTGGCATTTTATTTAACTTAAGACGATTTCTATATTCTGTTTCATAGCCTCAGAACTTCTTTTAGTATATTGTTGATTAACATTAATTTTGATCACCCACCAGTAATATCTTAAAACTTCTTACGTAATACATTTTCACTATGGCTCCCATCTCATCGGCAAACATTCGAAGTTATTTGCCTGATCCACCTTAACGATGATACTGTACTTCAATAACCGTATTTCATAGCACAATATATTTTCTTATGTTATTCTGGAATCTCAAACGAGATATCACGCCACCTCTAACTCTTCTTTGCTCTCATTACTAGACCTCTCGGTACCTGGAAATCATAAGTTGGAATATGTGCTACTGACGACACCACTATCATTTCTGGACACTAAATCACGGAGCTTCTAGCCCTCTATATAACATCTAGACTATTCACAACCTATGTACTTGAGTATCTCGTACCTTCTTCACCATTACCTTACTTACCTTTTAATCTCGCATCGTATCTTCTGTCGCTTTCATAACATCCCTTCCACATAGGTGGCATTCACATCCATACCTTAAATCTCTACTCTAATACATGCACATCTGGTGCATACACAAATGACAGAAGCTTCGTACTAACTTCTTATGACTCATCTCTATGGCACGATCTGCAAACAAAAGAAGGGTAACATTTCCTAAATTTCCTATAGCCTATCAATTATAAGTATGGCGTGCAACACACCCATCAGTGAGACTCTACTAGGCACGGCTTCGTAGACTCCCTAGGACATGACCTACTCCGGTACCACATTGTCACACCCCAAATCCGGGGGGCATGTCTACCACCCAGTACCACACTAGAGCTAACCACTTTGTAACTCATGATCGTTTGACGAAAACTAGAACATACATAGGTCGAGCTGGCTAAACTCATTCTTTCTATAACTATCATGGGCCAACATGGCCACAACTTGTAATGTATAACTATAGGTGGGAAAACACTGTATCAGTGATCCATCGTACATAAAACATAAATACACACTGGCCATCAAGGCCTCTGACATACTGTACATAATGAACATGTGTCTATAAAGCCTCTAAGAGTATTTGACATCAAAACGTAATAGGGCCCCAGCTTACCCTTAAGTCTGTAGCAAAACTCGGGCATGATGACTTATAGACTCAAATTCACTCCGAATGAGGTGGAATCCTACCGATCCTTCACAGAATGCTAACCTTGTCTACTATGAGGGCTTGTCAAAACACCTGCAGGCATGAATGCAGAGTCTACCATAAAAAGGACGTCAATACGAATAATGTACCGAGTATGTAAGGCATAACTAAAACATAACAATAAGTTAACATCAATGAGAGATATATATAAATCAACTTGAACCTCTAAAGTGCCGATGAGGGTCATGATACGCATACTAATTATACTTATATATTTAATGCCTCTCTTTAGGACTATTATCCATATCATAACATGACTGCCCAACTGATCAGTGGTAACTGCCCGACCGGCCGTAGCACGATGATAAATGCATGATTGCCCGACCGGCCGTAGCACGATGGTAAATGCATGACTACCCGACCGTCCGTAGCATGGTGGTAAATAAAGATGCATGACTGCCCAACCCGGCCATAGTATAGTGGTAAATTAAGATGCAAGACTGCCCAACCGACCATAGCACAGTGGTAAATGCATGACTGCTCGGCCGGCCGTAGTACGGTAGTAAATGAAAATGCATGACTGCCCGGCCGGCCGTAGCACGGTAGTAAATAAAAATGCATGACTGCCCAACTAGCCGTAGCACGGTGGTAAATGCATGACTGTCCGACCTGCTATAGCATAGTGGTAAATGAAGATGCATGACTGCCCTACCAGCTGTAGCATGGGAGTAAATGCATGGCTGCCCAACAGGCCATAGCATGGTAGCAAATAAATATGCATGACTGTCGAACCAGCCGTAGTATGGTGGTAAATGCATGACTGCCCAACCAGCCATAGCACGGTGGTAAATAAAAATGTATGACTGCCCAACCGGTTGTAGCACGATGGTAAATAAAGATGCATATACCACTACATTAAGAACATTAACATATTTATCATATTCCTCAATAAAGACTTAGGAACATACGATAAGGTAGCATTGTTAAGCTTAAGGACGCTAGAAATCAACACAAATGAGTGACTAGCTCGTATACGATTATTTGGACAGCACCTCCCAGTATTCTTTTCCTTTCCTAAAATCAAACAACGAGACCAACATATCCAAAATATCAAGAAATATATTACATCAATATCCAACCTTATATCCATCACAATACATTACCAAAATAGTCCACACAATCTCACACAACAACCAAGTGCTACTTTGCACTTTTCTATCCCTATTACTTAGCTAGAACTTGAATAAACTTCAATAATGACAACCACAATATACTCAGGTTATAAATACTATTTTTTTTAGCCACAACACAACATAAAAGCGAATTCATAACAGTCCACAAAATACAGAAACTCAAAACTGATTTTCAGGTTATTACTTCATTAGTTCATACTCCCACAACTTAGTTAAGATACCAATAAGATTAAACCCAACATGTACAAGCCAATACTATCATGTGACATCCATATAATAATATGAAACAACTCCAAGCAGTCCATAACACCACAACAACCTCAACTCAATTTCCATCCCCTATTTCACAAGTCATTCACGAAACAACCTAGCTAGAACTTAGATAAACTCAAATATATGAAGGTGGGAGGATTTTCTTACCTATATCAGATCTTGTAGGGATGAAACAATGGTATTATATTTTCCTTTATAACCATTAACTTGCTTCACTTAGATGCTTCAAGATTGGAGATTACCCTTAACTTGAATTGAAAGAAGAAGCAATTATCAACAACTTCTTGAGGGTTTTGAGTAGGCCAATTTGGGAGAGAATTTTGTGGCTCTCTTTATATTTCTACTACTTATATATTATGAGGATATGTATCTTGATTCATCTCCTAAAATGGCCCTTTTGGCTAACCTACACATGTCCATTTAGGTGGACTAATTTGGGCCTCCCCTTTTGACAAGTAGGTGACACACCTACCTGTCACCTGCTTGGTTAATTAATAGGTGTCCTACCTTCCGTTATTCACTTAGACATATGTCTTTCCCTCATTTAATAATTACGACATGTGTTAAGTAGATCAAGCTAGTAGGACGGGTAAGTAAGTAGCTCAAGAAAGTATCCCGTTAAGCAAGCAACTCGATTTTATGTATCCATTATCTCATTTGTGTTTCCAAGTGTCATTCAACTTAACTTACTTAAGACTTAGATAAACCTTCCTTGGCCGTGTAGAGGTATTCCATTCCTTCTGAGCTTACATCAACCGACTTAGGATGTACGTTTACGTACAAAAACATAGGGTGTAACATAGGGATTCAAATACTTCATATCTGGATGACATGCCTATAAGGTTAAATCAATCTCTAATATGTTTACTTGTTTAGAAATCATGCTCATAGGATTTCAAACACACTATGTCACCCCTCATTCACTTAGAAATCATGTCTATATGATTGTAATTTATAACTCATATCACTTGACTATTTTATCACTTAACTAATATGAGACAAATCTATCTAGTCGTCTCATGCTTTACGTGTTCTCACTAATTTTGCAATCACATAAAAATCATTCCTATAGGTTTAATAATAAAACTTGATTCTTGTATGCTATAAACCGTCTTTGTGATCTAGAATTTCGATATCGCTACAGCATGCTCACATAGAGACCATATCTATAAGGTTAACATTTCATTTAAGCAGCTCATGTTACCCACTATCACAAACCTGGCCCTTACAAATATCACCTAAAGAACATATTTATAGGAATCTGTATACGGTAAAAATCGGGGCTACCCGATTTCACTATTTGATCGAAACAAAGACGTTGCATCGAAGAGCTAAGGCATTGAGTTTGAGATCAAATTCTCTTTCTAGATCAAGGTCGGTATCAATCAAAGCCAGGGGAGATAGACTTCGAGTAACATCGGGCATAGCTTAGTAACGGAAAGAGCGAGATATCCGTGATTGGTCGAGGATCGTGGCGTGAATCTCGGAACGAACTAAATCAGAAGCGGTTAACTAGCTGTTTATACGATTTCCTTCTGTAATTAGAGACATACCATAATTAGGTTTCCTCTACTATATAAAGAGGAGTTCCAATCATTTGTAGGCATCAATTTATTCAATCTTTACTGTTCTTATACTGTTATCACCTCGGGGGTACCTTAATTCGAGGCTGGATATCTGTTTGCATACTGGCCTGGATTATTTACAGTTCAATTCTACCTTTAATTTTCTTACTTATCAATTGGTATTGGGTGAAATCACATATCCTTAAAACCACATTATAAATTTAATTGTTATTTAAATTTTAGGGTAAACGAAATAAGCAACTAATGTGATTGTCGTCACCTACTTAGCTTAAGAGAAATCAGTCCAGCATGCCATTTATATGAGTTCCTTACAAATCACACCTATAGGGATACAACCTATCATGCTAACCTGACATATCATTAAAATTAGGCCTGCCTTGCCTATTCTCTGTGCAATGTCGTTAAAATCAGACATAATTAGTAACAGCCCGCTTGTTTATACTTCATTTGCCTGTCTATATGTGACGAGTCTATGCGGGAGATAAACTTGAGCCCCTACATGTTATTTGCCTTCTTTGAAATCCTGATGCTTATTTTTAATTTTTGAGCAACCTTAGGCCTTTTGAATCTAAAACTGCCCCTATAGTTGTCCAACGCCTCCTTGACTATAGGTAATGGATGGGTAGGCACCCATAAGGTACAAATTAGAATTATATTAGTGCGTTTTAGGTAATAACTTAAAGATAGTAATCGGATAGCTGGAGATGATAGTCTGTGCTCGCTGGACAATATGAATCATCATTGCACTCGGGTTGCGAAATATTATTTATGTTGCACGGGGTAATCCTTAGGCTTAAGAACTTAGGAACCCCTTCTTGTGTAATTAATCATGTTTACATGGTATTTTATCTGGCCTATGTAACTTGTATTATTTGAAGAAGTTTAGGATTCACTTAGATTGAACTATTTCTTCTTCAATTGAATTGCCTTTAAGATTTGCATATCTTTGGTTTTGTAATAAAAGATTTATTTATGTAACACTGGTTAGTTAATGAATTCTCTATTATTCCATCTCTAGTTGTATCTTTGTCTTTCTTACTTTCCTTCAAATATAATTTCTATTTTAGCCGGTTAATAGTAGTCTGATCGTGTTTAACCATTTTAATCCACTTACAATAATTAGTAATTTATTTGTATGTTCAGCCACTAATTTCCTTCCATAGAATTAATTTTGCATGTTCACTTAGTATAATAATTAGATCATTCATATAACCACCTAGAATAACTTAGTTTAATAATATAATAACCCCACATAGTATAAAATTCGGTCGGGAACCAAAGTTGTAGTCCTCGAAGAGTGCCTAATACCTTCTCTTCGAGGTAATTTGAGCCCTTACCCGATCTTTTGTGACATAGACTAGTCAAACTAGAGTTATTTGCAAATAGGTTACTTAACGCACCTTAAAAACCTTTAGGTGGCGCCTCTTCTCTTTTAGTAACCTTTAAAAGAGTTGTCAAATGTCAAAATCCATTTTCACGAGAAAATGGGGCGCGAAACGTACTGAGTACATATCATATTATTTACTCATACTATACTTCTCCATATTTTTTGCAGATACCGTTATTGTTCCCGGGGATTTCGAGGAGGGTGCTTAGTAATTTAATTATTCGAGACATTGTGGTGAGCTTCTATAGTGGACTCACAGCTTATGTTGTCCCCTTTTATTCTTTCATACTATTTATTTTATTTAAAAGAGTATGCTTGTATTTTGAGACTCAATTATATTCCATCTTAATAGTTTATAACTCTATACTACCGGATTTTGGAGAGATTTATGTGGTATTTGTTTTATTGATGATGTTATATTTATTACATTTTATTTATATTATGATAGCTGATTATATGTTGTTATTTCTTGCCTTGTCTTTCTACCTATGTTGGTTTGCCCAATAGGTTTAGCCAGGAGCCATCGCGACTTTAGAGAATTTTGGAGCGTGACAAGTTTAAATTAGAGCTCTAGGTTCAAGGGTTCTACGCTCCATGAGCATGTCTAGTAGAGTCTTGCGGATCAGTGTGGAAACGCCTATACATATCTTCAAGAGGCTATGGGACAATTAGGAAACTTCCGTTCTTTCTTTCCTTATCATGCGTCTTTCGTTTTGTCTTGAAGTTTGAATCCTTACTATTCTATTCTCTCATTGATGGCCAGAACACGTGCATTATAGCAGCTGAGCTGGAGCTAGTACCTCGGGCTGGAGCGGAGAGAGGCAGGCTTCGGGGTAGAGCTGGAGCTCAAGCATGAGCATGTATGGTAGCACCCGTGAGAGTTGTATCACGTGCAACTACTCATGTTATTACTAGAGCCACTTTGTGAGGAGCTAGTAATAAATTCGGTGATGGATCATGTTCCAAATGAGGTTTCTCTTAGTCAATCTCAGGTGTCGAGGGTTTTAATGTTACTCTAGTGCTTTAGGATACCATGGTTTGAATTATGAGGTACTTCGAGGGTTTGGCACATGTCGGGATGATTCATGTGGTCCCAAAGGCTTCTAAAGCTAGAGAGGGAGCCCAAAACCTAGCTACTCGAACTCCAGAGTAGGCCACTGCTATGTTCCAAACCCTAGGAGTTTCAGTTATTCCACTAGTTGGGTTAATTGAGCCTATTGTTATAGATAGGCATGAGCTTAGGTCTGCTATGTTTGTTGATGAGTAGAAGAGGATGGACTGGTTCCAGAAGTTAGATCCTCCACATTTTAATGGTGATCGCACAGTTGATGCCCAAAACTTCTTGGATAGGTGTCGAGAGATATTGCACAATTTCGGTTTTGTGGAGTCCAATTGAGTTGATTTGACTACTTTTTAGTTGAGAGGGCCAGCCAAGAGGTGGTGGCAGAATTATGAGCAGAGTAGGCCCAAGGTCATTTCCTCTCACTTGAGCGTAGTTTTCTAATCTCTTCCTGGAGAAGCTCATTCCACTCACAAGAAGAGTTGAGTTGCGTAGTCTGTTTGAGCACCTGCATCAGGATGGTATAACGGTTACTCGGTATGAGATGAGGCTTTTCGAGTTATCCAACTTTCTTGATTCCAATCGAGACTGAGAATGTGCGAAGGTTTATTGAGGGTCTTAATTTTAGAATTAAGCTCGGTATAGCTAGAGAGACAAAGAGTGGGACTATATTTTAGCCAGAAAATGAGATAGCACGGAGGATTTAGTGCATCTATGGTGAAGGGAGAAAGGCGACAAAGGATTAGAGGCACATCATTCTGGAGGATTCAATGGTGTCTCATATGCAGGCATGGGACATTTTGGTAGTCTATTATAGTAGGCTAGTTCATTCAGCACTTTTGACTTCTCATATTGCTCCAGTTAGTTATGATTGGTACGATAGTTATTCTAGTCGTCAAGGACAGACTTAGTCCCAAAATCCACTCCAACAGAGATGTTGCTTTAAGTATGGAGATTCGAGACATATGAGGTCGAATTGCCCAAGACTTTGAAATTGTATATCTTAGTAGGATACTCAGGCTATGATTCCAGTGCCAGTTGCCATACCACTTGCCCAGCTAGCTAGGGGTGGAGGCCAGCCAGCTAGAGGTGGAGGTCAGCTAGTTAAAGCTCGTCCGAGAGGAGGAGGATAGATAACGTGGAGGTTAGGCTTGTTGTTAAGCTTTCCCTGGTAGACCCGAGGCAGTGGCATCTAATGAAGCCATTACGTATATTCTCTTAGTCTATCACAGAGATTCTTAGATATTATCTAATTCAGTTTCTATGTATTAGTACATGTCATCTTACTTGCATCCTATTTGAGTATGTCGATATAATGACCCGACGGTAATTTTGTGTATTTGAGCCTTGTTTCCCATTTTGAAGCTTCCTATATGTGTATTTGTGATTTTATAACTTATGGGTATGGTTGGTTTCGTTTTGGGGAGGTTTTGGATTGTTTTGGATCAGTTGGTTCTTAGTTTGGAAGCTTATGTTGGAAATATTGACAGAGATTTGATTTTTGTGAAAATAGTCCCGAAAATGGTACTTTGATGGTTCCAATAGGTTTGTATGATGATTTTGGAGTTATGTATATGCTTGGAAGTGGATTCAGAGGTTGCTAGGTTGAGTTGGCTCTTTTTGCTGAAAGTTGAAAATTTGAAGGTTTAGAAAATTCTAAGTTTGACCATAGATTGACTTTATAGCTATCGGGTTTGGATAGAGTCCGGGACTTGGAATAAGGTCATTTTGTTATTTTGAACTTGTGCATAAAGTTTGGTGTCATTCGGAGTTAGTTTGATACGAATCAGACGGTTAATTTCTATTCTAGCGATTCTTGAGTTTCATTGTAGTTTTCATGTATGTTGGTATCCGATTCATGGTTGTGGAGGTTATTTTTGCGCTCTGAGTTCTTGAGCGAGTTCATATGATGTTATTAGACTTGTGTGGATATTTGGTATGGAGTCCCGGGGGATCGGGTGAGTTTCGGACGTGTTTTAGACCATGAGGAATTGAGTTCTAGGGTGTTGGTGTGTCGGTGCTACGGTTATCACAATTGTGAGCACCAGCTCGCAATTATGAAATTGGCAGGTGGTCTGAGGCATCAATATTGTGACACCTTGAATGCAATTGTAATGGTGGGTCTGGGTCTGGGTTGGTCTCTTTTGCGACTTGGGCAGACTGTGCAAATGCGATGTCTGATTAACATTTGCAACATTCTCTGGGCGTGTCAGGCAGTGCAATTGCGATCCATTGGTCGCATTCGCGAGGGTTCTCATTTGGAATTTCTGGAGCTGAACAAAAGTGTCACGCCCCGAAATTGAGGAGCGCGACCGGTGCTCAACCGAGTGAACCTGGACGAGCAAGCTTGTTAGATTTCCTTCTACCCAAACTCATCCATGAATAAAAAAAGAGATGTACTCCATTAATCAAACATTGAAAAGATTTCATTAGTAACTCCCATTTCATTTCCATTAGTAGCTTCATTTAAAATTTCAAAATTATTACAAATTTATAGATATAATGAAAAACACGTTTGCCAAATACCAGCATTTCTAGTTCTATTTCCCACATCAAACACCACCCACAGCCTCTCTACGGAGCCTCTAAATACAACAGAAGTGAAGAATGGAAGTGCTGGAAACAAGGCTCTGGCTATACCTCAAAACACAATGTACAACTCAAATGACATCAGGCCCGAAATATAGTAGGGGTCACCAAAACCTGCTGAATAGAGAGTGATTGCTAACGAGGACCAAAGTTGCCTGTTGATGAACCACCTGTATCCATTGAAAATGCAGCGCCCCCGACAAAAGGGACGTTAGTACATATGGAATAGTACTAGTATGTACAGCTAACTGTCCTCTTTCAAAATAGAATGCCAATATAAGAAAGGGAAAGCCATAAAGGCAGAAAGTCACAATCTACAATCAATGATATTCAAACGGCAAAGTTAAAACATAATAATTTCCAAAATATGAAGATAACACTGGGAAGTGATAATCAAAATATGATGATAATATTATTTTTGGTTAGGAGATATTTAGCACCGATATACCATTATTCGCAATGCTAATGTTCACAATACCAATACCACCATATTTTTAGCATGGAGTCCGATCACGACCCGATCGGCTGGGCTGTCTCAACTGAGACATCAACCACAATCACAATTTCAATTACAATTTCCAGCACAATCACCACCATGTGTACGGCATAGTGTCAGATCACGACCCGATCGGCTAGGCCATCTCACCACAATGTCGTGTGGGTCAACATCATCCTTTTCTATCAATCATCTCATCCCAATTAAGGGGAATAATTTTATCACATCAATCTCATCCCAAATGAGGGGAATAATTACAATCCACTCCTACACCAGCACGTATAGTTTCGGAGTTAGGTTATTTCAACCTACCCTTCCTCGGTAACAATCGATACTCCCAAAAATATTTTTGATTTTCTTACAAAGGAAACAACAATACAAACGCATTTACCTCATAACCTTTCATAACGTATATAGCCTCATTGACACTTTCAACAACTTTCAACTTCATTATTTCATTGGCTCTCTTGGCCATATATATGATTCTTCATTCATGGAATAATGGTCGTATTTCATATTCCACACTTTCATTTATTTCCTTTCATGGATCATCATCTTAACTATCAACAAATAGAATATTCCATAAATCATAACTTTAGGTTCATTAGTAATGAAGGCTTTAAACACAATGGATTTCTTTCCAAGAAATTGAGTAAAATGATTGGCAATCGAAGCACAAGTTAAAATCATATCCGAGTAACACATCATTTATTCTTAAAACACTTTTTCCACAAAAAAGGCAATACATAATTTCAACTCACGAATATGTAAGAACGCAAAACACATCGAAACTACTTACAAAGCATAGCATTAGTTAAAATAGCCACATATTGGCATCACTTGAGTTCATAAGCTTTTAGGCAATTCTATTTTTGAAGTCAATTTTGGAATAGTTGAATTAAAACTCATTTCATAATCTTTCTCACATCATCTCATTTCATTGGCGCCATTGGCCACAAGTATAACTTTCACTCTTGGCACATTGGCCACACTTTATATCCCCAATTCACTTATTTCACTTCCAACCATCTTTATAGATTATCAACAATACGAAATTTTCAATCAAGACTTTAGGTACACATATGAGCAATTAAGTGTCTTAAGCATATTGAGATTTTCTCACATAATTTGGCATCATAACCTTCATTTGAAATACGACTCAAGGACATAGCATTTTAATACACATATCATTCTTGAACACATTTCCAAAGGATAACATAATGTGATAGGAACATTCAGAACACGTTTTGAATACATAATTTTTGACACTTTGCTTATTCTGGATAATCGAATTTATTGGGAACAACTCGGAACATAGAATAAGGAACTTGAGACAACCATACTTGAAACTTACAGGCACATCATGGAATTCAATTCTAAGAGAGTAGTTTAGCCAACATACCTCACTTTGAGCATTCCTTAAATTACTACAATGCTCCGGAAATTCTAACAACCTTAATCTATTTTGAGACATAACAAAATTGAACACAAATTAGGAAGGTATTCCTGGTTTCAACTCATTTGAGCATTTTATCAAACACTAGGTGTGCAAATTTGGCTACAAGGTTCTTCTACCATATTTCCTTCATTCCACAACCCAATCTTTACTTATTTGAGCTCAACAATCTTCCCACAAACCTTATTGCTACAAGCATATATACATAATACTCCTACATCCTAGAATCATACTCCTAATCACCCATCTTTTACCCCAAACTCGAAATTGAAGACTAGGGATTTGAATCTTACCTCTTAGATGAAGATCTTGTGAGATTTCCTTGTTGGAGTTCAAAGCTTGGACAAGATCTTGATGAACAAAGCACTTGAGCTTCTTCCTCCATCTAAAACACTCTCACTTCTCTCTAAAACACCTCAGATAATTGCCCTAAAATAAGCCCCAAAGCCTATTTATCAAAATGGGGTCGGGTTATGAAAATAGGACAATTAACCCTCCGAACTCAGGTGTGTAGTCACATAATGGACTGCACAATCGGTATGCAATGGACCTCAAAACTGGTGCCCAAAACTAGGCTGCACTGGTTGATTCTGCGACCATTTTGCGGTCGCAGAAGAAGTTTTGCGATCGCATAATGATTATGTGGTCGCACATCTGACCGCAGAATCACATTCTTCCAGTCTTTGGTATTTTGGTCATAACTTCTTGTAGGAGTGTCCAAATGATGAGCGGTTTGAAGAGTTAGAAACTAGAATCAAAGATCTTTCATTTGATAGTTTTATCATCACATAAATCCTTACATATATGTAGATATGCGCATCCAATGTTTGATCTTGTGCGTACCCATTTGAAACTTTAGTCTATCATGAAATTTCAAACTTGACTTGGACTTAGGGCTCTCCTTAGACCCCACATCACTTATAATATGCCTCGTACACTTATTATCATATCCAATTAATATTCATCATATTAATATCCCTCTTCTGCACAAAACATAATATAATTAGCACACATCAACTTTCTTAATAACGCTTAAGTACTTCGAAACTATTCGTGGTGTTTCATTCTCCTCCACTTAAGAACATTCATCCTCGAATGTTTTACAAGTCACTTCTAAGAATAGAGTTACCATCCTTTTACCTCCAACCACTATACATAGGCACTTATGACTACCTCAGTCTCATACTTCCTTTCCAAAATTTAAACTTACTTATGGCCCTTAAAATTCGGCTATCTTTCCAAATTCTTAAAATATTCGACAGAGTTTTCCCTATAACTGGGCCTATCCACCTACCAGAGAATCACCAAAATCACGCTATCAACACATCCACAACTCAATAAAACATCACAATGTATATCAACAACACTAATTTCAACATTACAGGCATTATATTATCAAGAGTGATATCTGGACATGACCTGCACATTTTTAAATCATAACACCTATAAAGTATATTTCAAATCAACACTTTCGACCTTCAAGGTGACCTTCTTGACCTACAGACTTTGCCATAATACATTAATGTATGTACCTCTCATAAGCTAACTATCCATCACTGGAACAATAGACAAAGGATTTCCAATTTCCTCCGTAGACATAAATACATGAAACACCGGGGACACGGAGGACAATAATAGGGAAACATCATACTCATAGTTTGGCCTATTTTCTTCAAGATTTCATAAGGCCTATTGTGATTACACATACTTTACCTTCCTTAACAATTCACCCAATATATTCATAGAGAAAATCTTAAGAATAACCCGTTCACTTTCTTCAACTCTAAATCCCTAGGCCGAACACCAAAAAGTTTTCTATCCAATATATTCGATCACGGGATGATGCTTCTTCTTTGACATATTTTAACCTTTAACCCTCATAGGTTTACTATAAATAGGAACAACGAGGTTCGAGATTGGACTGGAATTATTCAAGAATCCATCAACGTGCCGAGAAGGGTATTTCAAGAAGTTATATCCTAAGAGACATAAAGGTTACTACCAATAGCTGACATGGTTAATCATTGTGATGACATAATTGATTCAACAAATGGGGAATAGAGTTGCATAGTAGGCATTGATAATGTAGGGACCATGTTCATGATTCTAAGATTTAAAAGAAATGAGTCATGAAAAGGACAACAACAATTGTTTCATTCCATTTGTGTCTTGTTCGACAATAGTAGGCCATAAAGAGAGATAGCCTAGTATTTGACACTAGTCGCCTCTTGGAATGTAAGGAAAATCAGTTTAACTCGAAATGAGAATATTCTAACACCGTGAATGTGATATGGGTTTCAAGATACACGAAGTTGCATTACACTCTTAACTGTATTTGACACAAGTAATATATGCCACAAACCCATGAGGTTGAAAAAGAGAAGTTGAACACTTGTGAGATTATTTTCATTTTGACAACTTGACCCTTCCTGATAGTTAATCCTGTATAAGAGGACTAGAGATATGACAAACTTGTCTTTTAAATCAATATGCTCATTATAAGTTGCTTAACTTTCAACCACACACAAGTGGAATCATGTACCTAGGACATCTTAATGTTGGGATGAAATAATGTATTGGTTAGAGAGAATGAACACTTTGTTGTGATCTAGACATGTTTTTGCCATAACAACTCTCAAGATGCAATACTAGGCCACTACATGGGCAACTACAATACTAGCAACAATATGTGTTACTAAGGCATGATCTAGGTGGACATGAAAGTCATACTGAGATGGGCGAACAGAAAGATCTTCTTGTGATAAATTCACGAAAACCTCAAATTCCCGAGAAACTTTATAAAGACAAGTGACCAATTCAATTTACACATACACATATAATAGGTGTTGAGATATGCCCTCGTGTTACTAAATAGTGAAAAGGATTCATGATACTATTCATAAAGGAGTAAAGTGATTGTTCCAACCATAGTTGCCACATACACCGGAGAGAAAAAGAGCGGTTCAAGAATGATCTCAACACCAGACCTATATACATTGGATGGTAAACTTTACGACGGTGCATGCATAGGCACAAGTGAGCAGATGTTATTCTTTCGAATCAAAAGATTCTGTAAAAATTCCATCAGGTATAGTCCCTTGATAAGAATTTAGGAAAGAAAGTGGGAAGTATTAATCCTAGAGTTATAACTCGTTCCAAGGACATAATTATAGAGCTCAAGAATCATACTCCCAATCACCCATATTTTACCCATACTCAAAATTGTAGACTAAGGGTTTGAATCTTACCTCTTAGATGAAGATCTTGTGAGATTTCCTTATTGGCTTTCAAAGCTTGGACAAGATCTTGATGAACAAAGCACTTGAGCTTCTTCCTCTCTCTAGAACACTCTCACTTCTCTCTAAAAACATTAGATAATTGCCCCAAAATAAGACCCAAAGCCTATTTATCAAAATGAGGTCGGGTTATGAAAATAAAAAAATTAACCCTTCAAACTCAGGTGTGCGGTCGATTCTGCAAAACTGATGCCCAGAAGTGGGCTGCACTGGTCGATTCTGCGACCATTTTATGGTCGCAGAAGTAGTTTTGCGATCGCATAATGATTCTGTGGTCGCACATTTGACCGCAGAATCACAGTCTTCCAAGCCTTTGGTAATTTGGTTTTCACTTTGTGATATACGAGGAGTAGTTAATATGCCGTGTTATTTCATGCTTTATTCTTTGTTTATATTTACTCTGCTATGATTTCTATTGTCAGTTTTATATTGATATTTTACGCTTTGTTTTTGTTTAGTAAGTGTCTTGACCTGAACCTCATCAGTACTCTACCCATGTTAGTCTTGATACTTTCTGGGTACCGATTGTGGTGTACTCATAATATGCTTCTGTATTTTTTTGTGCAGATTCAGGTACCTCAGATCGTGCTGGTCACTAAAGAGTCGAGCAAGAGTTGTGGAGACTTCATGGTTTAACACTTGTTCCCGCTCGCAGGGCTCAGAGTTACCTTCTATTATTTCTTTATTACTATTTATATATTCCAAACAGTTATGTATACTTTAAGATTTATTATGTACTTGTTGTAGAGCTTATGACTCCGTAGTACCAGTTTTTTGGAATGTATGGCTGTTGAATTCACTTTACGGCTATGTTATGGCAATTTCCAGTCTTTATTTAATAGTTAAGTTTTGTTATTTTGTTGATCTATTCATATGATAGGCTTACCTAGCCATAGTGACTAGGTTCTATCACGATCCTTAAGGTGGGATTTTGGGTTGTTACAAGTTGGTATCAGACCACTAGGTTCATAGGCTTTACGAATCATAAGAAAGTTTAGTAGTGTCTTGTTGATCGATATGGAGACGTCTTTACTTATCTTTGAGAGGGTACGGAACTATAGGAAATTCCACTTCTTTCATTCCTTATCATGCAGATTTATTGATTTTGGAATTTAAGCCTTTTCTTTCTATTCTATGAAAGATGGTGAGGACACGAGCTTTAGTTACTGATGATGATGCCCCTGGTGCAGGTGTTGCTAGAGGCCGGGACAAAGGAAGAGGTAGAGGCGGAGCACCTGCTGCAGCGAGGGGTCATTCTAGGGTCGCGACTGAGGAGTCAACAGTAGCTCTGGTTGGGTAGTAGGCACCTGAGGTGCCTATTGCATCCCCTAGACTTGAGGAGATTGTAGCACACTTGCTAATCATGTTTGGTACCTTGGCTCAGGCGGGATTAACCCTAGTTATACCAGCTACTTCTCAGGTTGGGGGAGGATCTTAGACTCCCGTTGTCCGTACTCCAGAGTAGCATGATCATGTTGAAGAGGCTCTGAGTGTTATGCCGGTGAAGCCCGCGATTTTGGTTCAGCACAAGGTCAGACCAGTGGCATCAGAGGAAGTGCGAAAGAGGTTAGACAGGTTCAAGAAGTATCATCCTCCTACTTTCACTGGCGCAACTTCTGAGGATGCATAGGGTTGTCTACACCAGTGTCACCGTATTCTACGGACTATGTCATAGTGGAGTTGAGCGGGGTCGACATACTTCTTTCCAGCTGACAGAGCCAACATATTGACGGTTGAAAATTCATGAGAATAGTAGGCTAGCTAGCGCCAATTCCACTTACTTGGGCTCAGTTCACAAATCTATTTTGGAGGGAATTCATTCCATAGACCCTCACGAATTCATTGCGCACCAAGTTTGAGCAGTTGTGCCAAGGGTCTATGACTGTGTCTGGGTCTGTTATGAGGTTTAGTGAGTTATCTTGTCATGCACCTTCTTTGATTTCCACTGTTAGAGAGAGTCAGCAGATTCATTGAGGGACTTTGTTATGATCTTAGATTTGGGTTGACACGGGAGTTGGAGACTGATACTTCATTCTAGCAGGTTGTGGAGATCGCTCTGAGGGTTGGAGCGTATATGAGGCCAAAAGGCCTCGAGATTTATGAGTATTTAGTGGTTCCCACTCTACAGTTTCAGCTCGTCATGGTAGAGGTTATATCAGTCGATTAGTTCAGTACGCACTTCAGGTTACTTACAGTCCTCCAGCTATTCAGGGACATTAGAGTACTCATTTTGGACAGCCATCTACAAGTGCACCTCATGCATGGGGTTCGTACAATGGTTATTTTAGCCGTCTTGGTCACACTCAATACAAGAATCTATTTCCACTTAGAGGTTATTTGATAGGCTTACCTAGCCACGATCCTTAAGGTGGGATTTTGGGTTGTTACAAGTTGGTATCAGACCACTAGGTTCATAGGCTTTACGAATCATAAGAAAGTTTAGTAGTGTCTTGTTGATCGATATGGAGACGTCTTTACTTATCTTTGAGAGGGTACGGAACTATAGGAAATTCCACTTCTTTCATTCCTTATCATGCAGATTTATTGATTTTGGAATTTAAGCCTTTTCTTTCTATTCTATGAAAGATGGTGAGGACACGAGCTTTAGTTACTGATGATGATGCCCCTGGTGCAGGTGTTGCTAGAGGCCGGGACAAAGGAAGAGGTAGAGGCGGAGCACCTGCTGCAGCGAGGGGTCATTCTAGGGTCGCGACTGAGGAGTCAACAGTAGCTCTGGTTGGGTAGTAGGCACCTGAGGTGCCTATTGCATCCCCTAGACTTGAGGAGATTGTAGCACACTTGCTAATCATGTTTGGTACCTTGGCTCAGGCGGGATTAACCCTAGTTATACCAGCTACTTCTCAGGTTGGGGGAGGATCTTAGACTCCCGTTGTCCGTACTCCAGAGTAGCATGATCATGTTGAAGAGGCTCTGAGTGTTATGCCAGTGAAGCCCGCGATTTTGGTTCAGCACAAGGTCAGACCAGTGGCATCAGAGGAAGTGCGAAAGAGGTTAGACAGGTTCAAGAAGTATCATCCTCCTACTTTCACTGGCGCAACTTCTGAGGATGCATAGGGTTGTCTACACCAGTGTCACCGTATTCTACGGACTATGTCATAGTGGAGTTGAGCGGGGTCGACATACTTCTTTCCAGCTGACAGAGCCAACATATTGACGGTTGAAAATTCATGAGAAGAGTAGGCTAGCTAGCGCCAATTCCACTTACTTGGGCTCAGTTCACAAATCTATTTTGGAGGGAATTCATTCCATAGACCCTCACGAATTCATTGCGCACCAAGTTTGAGCAGTTGTGCCAAGGGTCTATGACTGTGTCTGGGTCTGTTATGAGGTTTAGTGAGTTATCTTGTCATGCACCTTCTTTGATTTCCACTGTTAGAGAGAGTCAGCAGATTCATTGAGGGACTTTGTTATGATCTTAGATTTGGGTTGACACGGGAGTTGGAGACTGATACTCCATTCTAGCAGGTTGTGGAGATCGCTCTGAGGGTTGGAGCGTATATGAGGCCAAAAGGCCTCGAGATTTATGAGTATTTAGTGGTTCCCACTCTACAGTTTCAGCTCGTCATGGTAGAGGTTATATCAGTCGATTAGTTCAGTACGCACTTCAGGTTACTTACAGTCCTCCAGCTATTCAGGGACATTAGAGTACTCATTTTGGACAGCCATCTACAAGTGCACCTCATGCATGGGGTTCGTACAATGGTTATTTTAGCCGTCTTGGTCACACTCAATACAAGAATCTATTTCCACTTAGAGGTTATTTTGAGTGTGGTGATACTAGGCACATGTCGAGGGATTGTCCCGGGATTTAGAGGGGTGGACCTATGCATGGTACTCAGGATATGGTTTATTCTTTAGTTGCTACTCCACTTGTACAGCAAGCTAGGGGAAGAGGATATGCGGGTAGAGAACTTCCTAGAGGGGAAGGCCATGCCCGTTGTTATGCTTTTCGTGGTAGAAGTGAGGACTTTTCATCAGATGTTGTCATTATTAATATTTGTCTGGTATGTCATTGGGATGCATCAGTTTTATTTGAGCCGGTTTTCACTTATTCATATGTGTCATCCTATTTTTCTTCATATTTGGATGTATCTTGAGTATTTGGGTACTTATGTTTATGTGTCTACGCTTGTTGGGGAATCTATTATGATAGACCGTGTCTATCAATCTTGTTTGGTAACTATCGAGGGTTATCAGACTAGGTTTGACCTTCTGTTACTCAATATAATGGATTTTTATGTCACAATATCACGCTATTCTTCATTGTCACACTAAGACCATGACGTTTGCTATGCTGGGACTGTCGCGATTGGACTAGAGAGGTTCATTGGGTCACGATCCTAGTAGGGTGGTTTCTTTCTTGAAGGCACAACAGATGGTTGAGAAGGGGTGCTTGGCATACTTAACCTTTTTGAGGGATCTTAGTGCTGATACGCATACTGTTGAGTCAGTTCTGATAGTGATAGAGTTTCAAGATATGTTCCTAGTAGACCTACCAGGTATGCCACCTGATAGGACTTTTATTTTGGTATTGACTTGGTGTCGGGCACTCAGCCCATCTCTATTTCACAATATCGCATGACACCAGTAGAGTTGAAGAAATTAAAGGATCAACTTCAGCAGTAACTGTCACGCCCCAAAATCGAGGAGCGCGACTGGCACTCAACCGAGTGAACCCGACCAAGCAAGCCTGTTAGATTCCTTCTACCCAAACTCATTCATGAATAAAGAGAATATATGTTTTCCTTAATTAAACAATAAAGTGGTCATGTCTGCAATTACCAATTTCTTACCATAAGTTTCACCATTTTTTTTAAAGTCTCAAATGGACATGTAATACAACCACAACATAGCATAGTTTGTCTTTCCCAACACCAATCCACAACCCACACTATGTCTACGGAGCCTTTATAGATAAAGAAGAGTACAATGATAATGCCGGCAACAAGGCCCCAACTATACCTCAAAAAGAATACACAAAGTACAAAAGATTCATGACCCCGGAATGAAGTGGGGCTCAGCAAGTCAGCTGGAAAGAAGGTGCACTGCTATCACTGACCAATATCTCCTGCTGTGGAACCACCTGCATCCATTGAAAGATGCAGCGCCCCCGGACAAAAGGGATGTTAGTACTATCGAATAGCACTAGTATGTATAACTAAACACCCTCTCAATAGAATGAAAAATAATACAAATAAGATTATCATAATATCAATGAAAATCCTTAATTAACATCAAACCTCAATTTAGGATCAAGACAATGTTCAAATTAAGTTCCATATCTCACATTGGGAGATTTTTAATATCGATATACCATTGTCCACAATACCAGTACCATTATTCACCATACCAATACCACTATTCACAATACCATTATTCACAAAACCAGTACCATTATTCGCCATACCAATACCACTATTCACCCGATCGGCTAGGCTATCTCAGTAGAGACATCAACCATAATTTCTCTCAATATCAATACCACCGTCTTTAACATCGAGTCTGATCACGACCCGGTCGGCTAGGCTATCCATTAGGGACATCGACCACAATCACAATTTCAATTACAATTTCCAGCACAATCACCACCATGTGTGCGGCATGGGGTCCGATCACGACCTGACCGGCTAGGCTGTCTTATTTGAGACATCAACCACTTTATATCAATCATCACATTTCATAACACTTTCACATCGTTTCATTTCATTGGCACTAGTGGCCATAATTATAAGATCATTCTTGGCACGTTGGGCATATTTAGTATTTCATGCTAACATTATCAATTTCAAATATCATTCTCATCATCAACAACAAACACAATTCAAATCAAAGTGTGTAGTACACATGTGAGCAATTTAGAGTCTAATGCACATAGACATATTTCACAAAATTTGGCATAATAGCCTTCATTTGAACTTGACTTAAAGTCGAAACATTATTAATGCACATCCCATATTTTAACACATCCTCAATTGGTAACATAACATGAATAGATCATGTGGGATGCTTGTTGAACATATATCTTTTGACCCAATCTTACTCGGAATAGCCTATTTCATAATGAACTACTCGGGACTTACATAATTTACATGAATATCGTGGGATTCAATTCTAAGAAAAGAGTTTAGCCAACATACCTCACTTGAGCTTCCATACACTCTAAATGTTCTGGAATTCTTAGCAACTTCTATCTACTGTAGAAATATAACAAATTGAATCAAAATTAGGAAGTTGATCATGGTTCGAGATCATTTGAGTATTTTATCAAACACTAAGTGTGTATTAAGGTTCCAAGGTCCCTTTTATGGAGAATTCCATCATCCCACAACCCAATCTTTACCATTTTTAGCTCAACAATCTTCCTACACCCTTTGATAACACATGTATGTAAACTAAACAACTCTCATGCCCAAATATTATCTTGCTAGTTACCTATTTTCAGACAATTTCGAAATTAGGGTTTAGGGTGTAGAATCTTACCTCTAGGATAAAGACCTAGTGAGCTTCCCTTCTTAATCTTCCAAAACTTGAGAAAGAATTGAAGAAACATTATTAAAGAACACCTTCTCACTCTAGGGCACTCTCTCTCACTCTAAAATATCAGATTCTGTCTCAAAAATGGCCCAAAGAGTGTATTTAACCAAATAGGGTCAGGTTTTAAAAACCCAAAAATGGAGCTCCAGAACAAGGTATGCGATCTTATTTGAGATTGCATAACTGATATGCGGACCACATATCGGTCGCATAATTGGTTACAAAACAGCCAAAAGAATTGTCTGTGTATGCGGTCACTATGCGGTCCGCAAAACTGTTATGCGGTCGCATAATGCACCGCATAACAGTTATGCGGTCACATAGTCGACCGCATAGTTGCTTCCAACTGACCCAATTAACTGCCTCACTCTGCGGCCATTATCCAGTCCACATAGTGGTTCTACGGTCGCATAATGGACCGCATAAATGCACTTTTCCGCCAACACGTAAGCCTAGTCCGGCACCATGAAACATTATTTTCTTTGCAAACTTTACCAGGCTTTACACTTAAGTACTTTAAAACATTTTGGGGTGTTACATTCTCCCTCGCTTAGGATCATTCGTCCTCGAATGAGGGTAAAACTCTGTCATTAGCATCTTATACAACTCAGTTTGTTTCATACCACATTCGAGCAGCCCCAAATTTGACTAACTCCCAAAATCTCTAAAAGGTTCACCAGAGTTTCCCTTGTAACTAGGCCTATCCACCTGTTAGAGAGCCCTAGAGACACATCCTAACAACATATGCGTATTCCAATGACGTAACATAATACAAAACAACACCAAATATGGTATCATAAGCAATATATATCCAAAAAGGAACACCCTTAATGCCAATTGTTCAAATGATATAAAATTCATAAAAAGTAAGTCTAATAAAAAAAAATTCTAGATCACAATTTTAAATACATGGTCATTCAAATAAATAAGGATACTTTTTCTTCATTTCTTCCTCGGCCTCCCAAGTAGCCTCTTCAACCTGTTGGTTTTGCCACAACACTTTCACGGCGGTAATTTCTTTATTTCTCAATTTTCGGACTTGCCGATCAATAATAGAAACTGGAATCTCTTCGTAAGCCAATTTCTCATTTACCTCAATGGTCTCAACCGGAACAATGAGTGTCGGATCTCCAACTACTTTCTTCAACATAGACACATGAAAACACCAGGTGTACTAATGACATCTCAGGTGGTAGCTCAACCTTGTACACCACCTCACCGATCCTTTGAATGATTTTGTACGGTCCGACATACCTCGGACTCAATTTCCCTTTCTTAACAAATCACATTACCCCTTTCATGGGGGAAACTTTTAAGAATACCTAATCATCTTCTTTGAACTCCAAATCCCTACGACGAACATCCGAATAGGATTTCTGATGACTCTGAGCAATCTTCAACCTCTCCTTAATGATTTTAACTTTTTCCATGGACTGATGCACGAGGTCTGGCCCTATAAACTCTGCTTCCCCAATTTCAAACCACCCAATAGGAGATCTACATCTCCTTCCATATAAAGCCTCGAACGGGGCCATTTGAATCCTAGCGTCATAGCTATTGTTGTAGGCAAACTCTATGAGTGGTAAATGATCATCCAAACTACCTTTGAAGTCTAGAACGCAAGCACACAACATATCCTCAAGCATCTGAATAGTCCGCTCTGCCTGCCCGTTAGTATGCGGGTGAAAGGTTGTACTAAGATTCACCGGAGTATCCAAACCTTGCTGAAATTTCTTCCAAACATTAGCAGTGAATTGTGCCCCCCGATCAGAAATGATGGAAACTATGGTGCCATGCAACCTGACTATTTCTTTGATATACAGCTGAGCATACTGCTCCGCTGTGTCAGTAGACTTAACCGGCAAAAAGTGTGATGACTTCGTTAGCCGATCCAATATTACCCAAATTGAGTCAAACTTACGCGAAGTGAGCGGTAATCCTACCACAAAGTCCATATTAATCATTTCTCACTTCCACATTGGAATTTCTATGTTTTGTGCCAACCCACCAGGCCTTTGGTGTTTGGCCTTCACTTGCTGACAATTCGGGCATCTTGCCATAAAGTCTGCCATATTCCTCTTCATATCATTCCACCAACAGACTTCCTTAAGATCATGATACATTTTTGTAGAACTTGGATGGACGGAATACCTAGAAGTGTGAGCTCCAGTCATAATTCTTCCCCGGAGACCATCCACATTTGGAACACAGAGTCGCCCTTCGTACCTTTAGTGTACCATCATTCATGCTAAGAGAAAAGGCCATGGTCTTATGTTTATGAATCCCCTCTTTTAATTTCACCAACAATGGATCTTTATATTGCTTCTCTTTTACTTCCACAACAAGTGATGATTCAGCCCTATTTTGCACAATTACCCCTCCTTCACTAGAGTCCGCAAGACGAACTCCCAAACTAGCAAATCGGTGAACTTCTTTGGCCAATGGCCTTTGATATGCCTCCAAGGTTGCTAATATACCCATAGATTTTTGGCTAAGAGCATCTGCCACAACATTATCCTTCCCCGAATGGTATAAAATATCAATGTCATAATCCTTGAGTAACTCAAGCCATCTTCTCTGCCTCAGATTGAATTTCTTCTGCTTGAAAATGTATTGAAGGCTCTTGTGGTCCGTGAATATATCCACATGGACCCCATATAAATAATGACGCCAAATTTTCAATGCAAATACCACTGCCGCAAGTTCTAAATCATGTGTTGGATAGTTCTTTTCATGATTCTTTAGTTGCCTAGAAGCATAAGCTATCACCTTCCCATGTTGCATTAATACACATCCATGCCTGATTCTTGAAGCATCACAATATACCACAAATCCATCTATACCCTCTGGTAGATTCAACACCGGTGCCATAGTCAATCTTGCTTTCAGTTTTGGGAAACTCTTTTCACAAGCATCTGACCATTGGAACTTAATTGCCTTATGCATCAATTTAGTCAATGAGAGGCAAGAGTAGAAAACCCCTCCACAAACTTTCTGTAATATCCAGCTAAGCCTAAGAAACTGCGAATCTCTGTTGGAGTTGTAGGCCTCGGACAATTCTTCACCGCTGAAATTTTCTGAGGATCAACCTTAATTCCCTCACTAGAAACTACATGACCGAAGAATATGATTGATTCAAGCCAAAATTCACACTTTGAAAACTTTGCATATAACTAGTCCTGATGTAGGGTTTGCAGAACTACCCTGAGATGGTCAGCATGGTCCTCCTGACTTCGTGAATATACAAGAATATCGTTAATGAATACTATCACAAAGGAGTCTAGGAATGGCTTAAAAACGCGATTCATAAGATCCATGAAGGCTGCTGGAGCATTTGTTAGCCCAAAATACATTACTAGAAACTCAAAATGCCCATACCGGGTTCTAAAAGCTATTTTCGGAATATCCCGCTCCTTGATCTTCAATTGGTGATACCCTAATCGTAAATTGATTTTGGAGAAGTACCTGGAACCTTGCAATTGGTCAAACAAGTCATCTATCCTTGGCAGTGGGTACTTATTTTTGATTGTTACCTTATTAAGCTGCCAATAGTCAATATACATTCTAAGTGACCCATCTTTCTTTCTCACAAAAAGGACTGGTGCGCCCTAAGGTGACACACTTGGCCGGATAAAACCCTTTTCTAACAAATCTCTCAATTATTCCTTTAGCTCCTTCGGTTCTGCCGGTGCCATTCTGTAGGGTGGAATAGATATAGGATGCGTGTCTGGCATCACATCAATCCCAAAATCAATCTCCCTATCTGGTGGGATCCCAGGGAGTTCATCCGGAAAGTCTCCCGGAAATTCATTCACAACAGGCACAGACTCAAGTGTAGGTGCCTCAGCATCGGTGTCTGTAACCCGGACCAAATGGTAAATACATCCCTTATTGATCATTTTCGTGGCCTTTAGGTAAGACATAAACCTACCCTTCGGTACCACATCATCACCCTTCCACTCAATAACTGGCTCATTTGGAAATTTGAACCTAACAGTTATGGTTCGGCAATCAAGCTTGGCAAAAAAGGAATAAAGCCAATCCATCCCCATTATCACATCAAAATTGACCATTATCAATTCAATAAGGTCGTCCATGGTGTCCCGACCATGCAAAGTAACAACACAATCCCTATAAACCCGCGTGGCTAAAATAGACTCACCAACCAGAGTAGATACAGGGAATGGCTCATAAATTTGTTCTGGTTCTATCCCAAATTCCATAGCAACATAAGGTGTGACATATGACAAAGTAGAACCGGGATCAATAAGAGCATATACTTCATGAGATTGGACAGTCAATATACCTGTGACAACATCTGGAGAAGCCTCTAAATTCTGGCGACTCCTCATAGCATAGAAATGGCTGGATCCTCCCAAACTCTGAGCTCAGCCCCTAGCTGCACCACGCCTTGTGAGTGTTGGAGTGCCTCGAGCTAGAGGAGGTGTTATGGATGTAGTAGCTACAAAACTGGCTGGTTGTGCCATGCCCTTGACCGCACCCTGCCGGGACGAACGACAATCCCTATGAATATGACCCCTCAATCCGCATTTGTAGCATATGGGTAAGTCCATGTAGCATATTCCTAGGTGCATCTTTCCACACCTAGGGCATGGGGCTTCCTCTGTTGCTGGAATCTACCACCATGACGACCCTACTGATTGGATCCCATGTTGCCTTGACAGGGCCTGAAACGGCTCCACTGCTGCTGCTGACTAGGGCCTAATGGAGGCGCACTAGCCGAAGACTGAGCAAAGGACTGTGATGACCCTAACGACCCTCTCTGAATGTTGACTTGCCACCACCTGAAGAACCACCAAAGCTGCCCATAGACCGGGCCTTATTAAAACCCTCTCGCTCCATTATGTTCCTTAATTAGCAGGTCTCTGTGGCTTGAGTGAATGCCACCATCTTTCCATAGTTCATATCAGAATTTAAGGCTGTTGTAGCGGCCTCATTAATTACCAAGGGACTAAGGCCCTACACAAATCGGCGAACTCTAGCCTCTATCGTGGGAAGCATGTAAATAACATATTTAGATAGTTACGCGAATCTCATATGGTAATCCCACACACTCAGGCTACCTTGCCTCAAGTTCTCAAATTCAGCAGCACGGGCTGCCTTAGTCTCGGCAGGCATGAAATGATCAATGAATACATCAGCAAACTCACCCAACCTCACCGGAGGGCTCCATTCTTCACGGGACACCTCCCATAGTTCAAACCAAGAATATTCCACATCTTTCAGGCGGTAGGAGGCCAATTCCACTGCCTCTGTTTCAGTAGCACGCATAACTCTGAGAGTCTTGTTCATCTCATCAATAAAATCCTGGGGATCTTCCTCTGGGTTAGTACCCGTGAACACTGGTGGATCTAACTGGAGAAACCTGCTCACCCTGGAACCAGTAGAATACCTTGGCTGACTGGAAGAAGTGGGTGTCACATTTGACCTCTGGGTATGGGAAGCCACTATTTGAGCCAATATATGTATGGCTCCCCTAAGATCAACATCAGAAACACTAGAATTGGAAGCTGGAACTGGAGGTAGAACTGGTATATTAGTTGGAGGGACTATTGCACCTTAAGTAAGTGTAAGGACATGTGTGTTCTGATCAGTTGTAGTAGAGTCAGGCAGTGTAGTAACTGGAGGAATATTCTCACCCCTCGGGTGCTCACCCGCATCATCAATTATACGATCAATTGTCACTCCTGGGGGGCCACTGGCGCTTTGGCCAGTTCTTTCCTTCTTCTTAGGCACCAAGTACAAGTCAGCTAGGAAGAAGGTTCATTGCTATCACTGACCAATATCTCCTGTTGTGGAACCACCTGTATCCATAGAAAAATGCAGCGCCCCCGGCAAAAGGGACGTTAGTACTATCGAATAGCACTAGTATGTATAATTAAACACCCTCTCAATAGAATGAAAAATAATACAAATAAGATTATTATAATATCAATGAAAGCCTTAATTAACATCAAACCTCAATTTAGGATCAAGACAGTGTTCAAATTAAGTTCCATATCTCACATTGGGAGATTTTTAGTACCGATATACCATTGTCCACAATACCAGTGCCATTATTCACCATACCAATACAACTATTCACATTACCTTTATTCACAAAACCAGTACCATTATTCGCCATGCCAATACCACTATTCATAAAACAATTACCACCGCACTCTTAGCACGGAGTTCGATCACGACCTGATCGGCAACAATCACAATTTCAATTATAATTTCCAGCACAATAACCACCATGTGTGCGGCATGGTGTCCGATCACGACCCGGCCGGCTAGGCTGTCTTATTTGAGACATCAACCTTTTTATATCAATCATCTCATTTCATAATACTTTCACATCTTTTCATTTCATTGGCACTAGTAGACATAATTATAAGATCATTCTTGGCACGTTGGCCATATTCAGTATTGCATGCTCCCATTATCAATTTCTAATATCATCCTCATCATCAATAACAATCACAATTCAAATCAAAGTGTGTAGTACACATGTGAGCAATTTAGAGTCTAATGCACATAGAGATATTTAACAAAATTTGGCATAATAGACTTTATTTGAACTTGAGTTAAAGTCGAAACATTATTATTGCACAACCCATATTTTAACACATCCTCAATTGGTAACATAACATGAATAGAGCATTTGGGATGCTTGGTGAACATATATCTTTCGACCCAATCTTACTCGAAATAGCCAATTTCATAATGAACTACTCGGGACTTACATAATTTACATGACTATCGTGGGATTCAATTCTAAGAGAAGAGTTCAGCCAATATACCTCACTTCAGCTTCCTTACACTCTAAATGTTTCGGAATTCTTAGCAACTTCAATCTATTGTAGAAATATAACAAATTGAATCAAAATTAGGAAGGTGATCATGGTTCAAGCTCATTTGAGCATTTTATCAAACATAAGTGTGCAATAAGGTTCCAAGGTCCCTTTTATGGAGAATTCCATCATCCCACAACCCAATCTTTACCATTTTTAGCTCAATAATCTTCCTACACCCTTTGATAATACATGTATGTAAAATAAACAACTCTCATGCCCAAAAGTTATCTTGCTAGTTACCCAATTTCAGAAAATTTTGAAATTAGGGTTTAGGGTGTAGAATCTTACCTCTAGGATGAAGACCTAGTGAGCTTGCCTTCTTAATCTTTCAAAACTTGAGCAAGAATTGAAGAAAAATTATTGAAGAACACCTTGTCACTCTAGGGCACTCTCCCTCACTCTAAAATATCAGATTTTGTCTCAAATATGGCCCAAAGAGTGTATTTAACGAAATAGGGTCGGGTTTTAAAAACCCAAAAATAGAGCTCCGGAACAAGGTATACGATCGCATATGCGATCGCATAACCGATATGCAGACCGCATATCAGTCGCATAATTGGTTACAAAATAGTCAAAAGACTTGTCTGTGTATGCGGTCACTATGCGGTCTGCATAACTGCTATGCGGTCGCATAATGCACCGCATAACAGTTATGTCGTCGCATAGTAGACCGCATAGTTTCTTCCAACTGACCCAATTAACTACCTCACTCTGCAGCTATTATGCGGTCCGTAGAGTGGTTCTGCGGTCGCATAATGAACCGCAGAAATGCACTTTTCCACCAACACGTAAGCCTTGTCCCGCACCATGAAACATTATTTTCTTTGCAAACTTTATCGTGCTTTACACTTAAGTACTTAGAAATTTTTCGGGGTGTTACAGCTGCTTTATAAAGGTTTCATCGTACCGAGTGTCTCACCTTGGGGTGCTCCAATTCTATTTGTGAAGAAGTAGATGGCTCTATAAGGATGTGCATTGACTACAGGCAGTTGAACAAGCACCCACTACCGCGTATTCAAGATTTGATTGATCATCTTTAGGGTGCTAGGGTATTCTAGAAGATTGACTTGAGATCGGGGTACCATCAGTTGGAGATTCGAGCTTCAGATATTTTGAAGACGACTTTCAGGACCCACCCTGACCACTATAAGTTGTTTGTGATGTCCTTTGGGCTAACCAATGCCCCAGCAACCTTTATGCACTAATTGAACACCGTGTTACAACCATATATTGATTCATTTATCATCGTTTTCATTGATGATATACTGGTGTATTCTCGTAGCCGAAAGGATCATGAGCAGCACTTGAGGATCGTGCTCCAGACATTGAGGGAGAAGAATCAATATGCTATATTCTTTAAGTGCAAGTTTTTGCTTGATTCAGTGGAATTCTTGGGCCACGTTGTGTCCAGTGATGGTATTAAGGTGGGTCCGAAGAAGATTGAGGCAGTTAAGAGTTCGCCCAGGTCTTCTACCACTATTGAGATCCAAAGTTTTCTTGGCTGAACTACGTATTATTGCCATTTTGTGTAGGATTTTCATCCATCGCATCTACTTTGACTAGATTGACTTAGAAGGGTTCTCCATTCAGTTGTCAGACGAGTGTGAGGAGAGCTTTCAGAAGCTCAAGACTGCCTTGACTATAACTCCAATTCTACCTTTGCCTTCAGTTTATTGTGATGCTTCACGGATTGGCATTGGGTGTGTGTTAATGCAGTGATTGCTTATGCTTTGCTTCAGTCGTAGCCCCATGAGATGAACTACCCAGTACACAATTTAGAGTTGGCATCCATTGTTCACGCGCTCAAGATTTGGAGGTACAATCTCTACGGTGTGACTTGTGAGGTGTTCGCGGACCACAATAGTCTACAACACTAATTCAAACAAAAGGATCTGAACTTTGAGGCAACGTAGGTGCTTAGAGATACTAAAGGACTATGTGGTGGCCGATGCTTTGAGCAGGAAGGCTGGGAGCATGAGAAATTTTACTTTTATTCTAGTTAGGGAGAGATTGTTTGTTTTGTATGTTCATGATTTGGTTAATATGTTTGTAAGGTTGGATGTTTCAGAGCCTAGTCATATTCTTGATTGCATGGTTTCATGGTCTTCTTTTTTTGAGTGAATCAGGGTTCGTCAGTATGATGATCCCCATCTACTTGTCCTTAAGGTCACTGTACCATACGATGATTCCAAGGAGGTGAATATGGGTTATGATGGGGTGTTGATGTTTTAGGGCCGAATTTATGTGCCCAATGTGGATGGGTTGCGGGAGCTGATTCTTGAGGAGGGTCATAGCTCGCAGTATTCCATTAATCCTACCGTCGTGAATATATACCATGATTGGAAGTTACACTACCGGTTGAGAAGAATGTAGAAAGATATTGTGGAGTATGTGGCTCGGGGTTTGAACTGTTGGCAGGTCAAGTACGAGCATCAAAGACCAGGTGGGTTGCTTCAGAGGCTTGATATTATTGAGTGAAAGTGGGAGTGTATCACTATGAATTTTCTAGTTGGACTTTCGTAGTTCTTGAAGAGATTTCATGCAGAGTGGGTCATTGTGGATAGACTGACCAAGTCTGCACACTTCGTTCCAGACATGACTACCTACTCTTTAGAGCAACTAGATCAAATTTATGTTCGTGAGATTGTTCGCCTTCATGGTACGCCGGTGTCTATATCCCGAATCAAGGCACTCATTTCACATCACATTTTTTGAGAGCCGTATAATGTGAATTGTGCACATAGGTCGATCTGAATACAACATTTCATCCACAGACTGACCGGCAGTTCAAGCACACTATTCATATCTTGGAGGGCATGTTGCGTGCATGCGTTATTGATTTCGGGGCTCATGGGATCAATTTCTATCGCTAGTGGAGTTCTTCTATAACAAAAACTATAAATCAAGCATCCAGATACCTCCGTATGAGGCCTTATATGGGAGGCGATGTCATTCTCCGGTTGGTTGGTTTGAGCCTAGGGAGGCTAGGTTATTAGGCACCGATTTGGTCCATGATGCTTTGGAGAAGGTGAAGTTGACTCAGGCCCGGCTTTGTTCAGTGCAGTCCAGGCATAAGAGTTATGCTGATCGGAGGGCTAGTGATGTGTCATTTATGGTAGGTGAGAGGGTCCTACTTAAAGTTTCGCCCATGAAGGATGTGATGTGGTCGGGAAGAAGGACAAGTTGAGCCCTCGATATATTGGTCATTTTGAGATTCTTGAGAGAGTGGGTGATGTGTCCTACAGACTTACATTACCACCCAGCTTATCAACAGTTCACCCAGTGTTCCATATTTCCATGCTCCAGCAGTACTAGGGTGATCCATCACATGTGTTTATATTTTATCTTGGTTCAATTGGACAAGGATTTGACCTATGTTAGAGTTGGCTCTTTTCCCAAAAGTTGGCAAATTGAAGGTTTATAAATTTCCTAGTTTGACCATAGGTTGACTTTATGGCTACTGGGTTTAGATTGTGGTTTCGGGACTTGGAATAGGTCCATTTTGTTATTTGGAACTTGTATGTAAAGTTTGGTGTCATTCCAAATTTTTTTGGTAGGAATCAGACGCTTGGTTGTGATTCCAGTGATTATTGAATTTCATTGTAGTTTGCACATGATTTGGTATCCGACTGGTGGTTCCGGATGTTATTTTGGCGTTTTAATTTCGTGAGCAAATTCCTATGATATTTTTAGACCTTTGTGGATGTTCGGTGTGGAGCCTCGGTGTCACCACCCAAAGACCTAACATGTCGTGATGGGGCCTATCGATGGTACTAGGCAAACCGATTTTACCAAAAATACTCCAGTAATTCAATAGAAAAGGTAGTTTAAAACTTTTTCATATCAGAAATTTTAATAAAAAACTAAAGTTGAACTCAATATAGAATCAAAATGCGGAAACCAGCCCTAAACATCAGGGTGTCACTAAATCATGAGCATCTAGATAACCAAACTAATACAACCACTGTCTATGTATCAATACAAGACAGAAAGAAATATAAAAGGAGAGACAAGGTCCTGCGTGCGCAGGCAGCTACCTCGTAGTCTCCAGTACCCGATTGCGCCCGAACTTAATCACTTCCGTGATCAAACACACCTGGATTTGTACATGAAGTGCAGGGTGTAGTATGAGTACAACCAACTCAACAAGTAACAGAATTAAATACGGAACTAAAAAGCAGTTACGAGCTATACAGTACAGTTCATTTTCAATAATTCCAGCAAAGAATAAACATACTATCAAATACGAAACTTTAAGTCAAATCAGCTTTATACAGTTAAAGTGCATGTACTCCGGATATAGAATCCTTCGGGAATATCACAACAATGACAGATAGAACTAAGTGTATCAACAAATGAAAAACAAGTACAACCTCTCATGCCAACAGTCACTCCAACTATCAATAACTTGACACTCAACTCTCAGCCCTCAATGCGCGCGCTCAATAAGTATCTGCACTCACTGTGGGTGTTCACACTCATGAGGGGCTCCTACAGCCCAAGCGCTATAATCTGCACGGACAACTCGCGTGCTGCACGGACAACTCGCATGCTATAATATCATATCTGGATCCTCACAGACAACTCTCATGCTGCATGGACAACTCATGTTCCATAGTATAAACTATAAGGATCCGCACAGACAACTCACGTGCCATAAAACGATACCTCACAACCAGGCCCTCGGGCATACTCAGTCATGAACCTCTCTAGCCTCACAACTCTCAAATAAAAGAAAGGGAAAACAGCCCAAATGAAAGTGCTACAGTATATCATCAGGGAAAAATAATAGAGACTGAGGTAAACATGTACAAGAATCACTATAACTGAATATAACTATCATGAGCGGGAATATAGCCTAAGCATGATTTCTAACATGAAAAGTAGTCAAGTTATAGTAGAGAGGAATGCATATAAACACAATTAAAGGCTATTAGACTTCACAGTCTCCCGGGATGGACCAAGTCTCAATCCCTCACGGCATACACCCACACACCCATCACCTAGCATGCGTGCCACCTCCAAACAGTCACATTACACCAAACTCCGGCTTTCATTCCTTCAAGACCAGATTTAAAGTTGTTACTTACCTCAACATCGTAGAACTCCTACTCTGAAATGCCCTTTCCTCTCGAACCGGCCTCCAAATGACCCCGAATCTAGCCACAAGCAATAAAATACAATCAATATGAGCTAAATAATGAATCCCGGAAGGAAAATACCAAATTATAGGCCAAATCCCAAAATTCACTCAAACCCGGCCTACCAGGCCCACATCTCAAAATCTGACAAAAGTCACAAAAACCGAAAGCCCATTTACTCCCGAGTCTACCCTTGCATAGTTCATCAAATGTCGACCTCATTTGGTCCCTCAAATCCTCAAATTACTCTCTCCAAAATCCCAAGCCCTAACCCCTTATTTTGCTTCACAAATCCTACTAATTAGGTGAGAAAACAACAGAAAAACACCATAGCTAGGAGTATTAGAGCTAAATAAATTACCTCAGTGAATATCCTTGAATCCCCTTCAAAAAACACTCCAAAAGCTCCAAGGTCCGACTTGAAAATGGTGGAAATGAACAAAAATTCGCGAAGTCTTCCATCTATAGGTTCTGCCCAGGTTTTCGCACCTGCGGCTCAAAATGCGCACCTGCGGAGCCTCTTTTGCGCACAAATCTCTGCACCTACAAAAAATCACTTAAGTTCCCATCTCCACACATGCGCTCCATATCCTCTTCTAGGAGCTCACACCTATGGCCACTGCTAGCCCTCCTCATTTCCGCATCTGCGACTCAGCATCGCATATACGGGCTCGCAGATGCGGCCATATCTACGCACATGTAGTTCCATCCTAGGTCCTCCATGTCCGCATTTGCGGCTAACCAAGCGCACCAGCGACCTCACACTAATGGCTCCCCCTCTGCAAGTGCGGAAATACCAGTAGTAGCAGCTTCAGCTGCATTTTTCCTACTTCAAACAATCCGTTAATCACCCGAAATTACCTCTAACTCCTCGAGACCTCAACCTCAACCAACCATACCAACAAGTCATATAACAACATACAAACATAGTCGAGCCTTCGAATCACAAAAAACAACATCAAAACACCAAATTACCCTCAGATTCAAGCCTAAGAACTTCTAAACTTTCGAATTCCACAAATAACGCCGAGACCTACCAAACCATGTCCGAATGACCTCAATTTTACACACACATCACAAATGACACCACGAACCTACTCCAATTTCCGAAAATCCATTCCGACCCCGATATCAAATTTTCCACTGTTGGCCGAAATCTCCAAATTTTCAACTTTTTCCAATTCAAGCTTAATTCTACTACGGACCTCCAAATCACATTCTGGACGATCTATTAAGTCCAAAATAACCTAACAACGCTAATGGAACCATCATAATTCAATTCCGAGACTGTTTACATATAAGTCAACATCCGGTTGACTTTTCTAACTTAAGTTTCTAAATAAGAGACTAAGTGTCTCAATCCACTCTGAAACCACTCCAGCCCCGAACCAACTCATCATGTATATCATAACATAGCTGAAAAGCACAAAAGGAAGCAGAAATGGGGAAAACGGGGCTATAACTCTAAAATGACCGGCCGGGTCGTTACATCCTCCCCCTCTTAAACAACCGTTTGTCCTCAAACGGGTCTATAAACATACCCGGAGTCTCGAATAGCTATGGATATCTGCTCCGCATCTCCCGCTCGGTCTCCTAGGTGGCCTCCTCCACAGGCTTACCTCTCCACTACACCTTCACCGAAGATATTTCCTTTGACCTCAACTTCTGCACTTGCCGATCCAAAATGGCCACCGGTTCCACATCATAAGTCATATCACCCTCCAACTGAACCGTGCTGAAGTCTAAAACATTGGATGGATCGCCAACATACTTTCGGAGCATGGAAACATGAAACACCGGATGCACACTCGACAAGTTGGGTGGCAAGGCAAGCTTCTAAGCCATCTCCCCTATCCTCTGAAGCACCTCAAAAGGCCCAATGAACTGGGGGCTCAACTTGCCCCTCTTACCAAACCTCATAACACCCTTAGTAGGTGATACCTTCAGCAAAACCTTCTCCCCAACCATAAACGACACATCACGGACCTTCCTGTCCGCGTAGCTCTTCTGCCTAGACTGCGTCGTGCGAATTTGCTCCTGAATCAATTTCGCCTTATCTAATGCATCCTGGACCAAGTCTGTACCCAAAAGCCTAGCCTCACTCGGATCAAACCATCTTACCAGAGATCTATACCTCCTCTCATATAAAGCCTTCTACGGAGCCATCTAAATACACAACTGGTAACTATTGTTATATGCAAACTCTGCGAGCGGAAAAAACTGGTCCCATGAACCCCCAAAATCAATGACACAAGCGCGCAACATGTCCTCCAATATCTGAATTTTGCGCTCGGACTGCCCGTCCGTCTGAGGGTGAAACGTTGTGCTCAACTCAACCTGAGTACCCAACTCTCGCTACACGGCCCTCCAAAACTACGATGTAAACTGAGTACCTCTATCTGAAATGATGGAAACTGGAACACCATGTAGGCGAACAACCTCTCGGATATAAATCTCGGCCAACTGCTCTGAAGTGTATGTAGTACCAACTGAAATGAAGTGCACGGACTTGGTCAGTCGATCCACAATCACCCAAATAGCATCGAACTTTCTCAAAGTCCATGGGACCCCAACTACCAAGTCCATGGTGATCCGCTCCCACTTACACTTTGGGATCTCTATCCTCTGAAGCAAGCCACTCGATCTCTAATGCTCATATTTAAGTTGCTGACAGTTGAGACACCGAGCCACAAACCCAACTATATCATTCTTCATCCGCCTCCACCAATAGTGCTGCCTAAAATCCTGGTACATCTTAGCGGCACCCGGATGGATGGAATACCGCGAGTTGTGGGCCTCCTCAAGGATCAACTCTCTGAGCCCATCTACATTAGGCACACATATCTAGCCATGCATCCTCAACACGCTGTCATCATCAATGGTCACATCCCTAGCATCACCTCATTGAATCATATCCTGAAGAAAAAGCAGGTGGGGGTCATCATATTGACGCTCCCTGATACGGTCATAAAGAGAAGACCCGGAGACCACATAAGCCAATACCCAACTCGGCTCCAAAATATCCAATCTGAAAAGCTGGCCTGCTAAGGCCTGAACATCCAATGCCAAGGATCTCTTTGCTACTGGGAGATATGCTAAACTCTTCACCCGGCGACTCAAAGCATCGGCCACCACATTGGCCTTCCCCGGATGGTATAAAATAATGATATTGTAGTCCTTACGAAGCTCCAAACATCTCCGCTAACGCAAGTTAATATCCTTCTGCTTCAACAGATACTGCAAACTCCGGTGATCAGTATAGACGCCAAATCTTCAAGGCATGAACGATGGCTACTAACTCAAGATCATGGATAGGATAGTTCTTCTCATGGGTCTTCAACTGGCGTGAGGTATAGGTAATCACCATACCCTCTTGCATCAGAACACATCCAGTACCTACCCTCGAGGCATCACAATACATGGTGTAAGAACCTGAAGCTGATGGTAGAACAAACACGAAAGATGTGGTCAAAGCAGTCTTGAGCCTATAAAAGATCTCCTCACACTCATCTGACCACCTGAATGGAGCACCCTTTTGGGTCAATTTTGTCAAGGGCGATGCAATAGACGAGAAACCCTGAACGAACCAACGGTAATAACCAGCCAAACCAAGAAAGCTCTGAATCTCTGTAGCTGAGGACTGTCTGGGCCAACTCTGAACCGCCTCTATCTTCATCGGATCCACCTGAATACCCTTAATGTACACCACGTACCCCAAGAATGCTACAGAACCGAGGCAGAACTCACACTTGGAGAACTTTGCATAAAGTTTCTCCTCCTTCAATCTCTGTAATACAATCCTCAAGTGTTAGACATACTCCTTCTGGCTATGAGAGTACACCAGGATGTCATCAATGAATACAATAATGAATGAGTCCAAATAGGGCTACAATACACTGTACATCAAATGCATGAATGTTGTTGGGGCATTGGTTAGCCCAAAAGACATCACTACGAACTCATAATGGCCATATCGGATCCTGAAAGTTGTCTTAAGCGTGTCTGAATCCTGAATCTTCAACCGGTGATAACCGGACCTCAAATTAATCTTGGAGAACACCCTCGCTCTCTGAAGTTGGTCAAATAAATCATCAATACGAGGCAAAGGATACTTGTTCTTGACTGTGACCTTGTTCAATTGCCTGTAATCAATACACATCATCATGGAACCATCTTTCTTCTTTACAAATAGATTCGGTGCACCCCAAGGTGACACACTAGGCCGAATAAACCCCTTATCAAGGAGTTCCTGAAGTTGTTCCTTCAACTCCTTCGACTTTGACGGTGCCCTACAATACTATGGAATAGAAATGGGTTGAGTGCCCGACACCAAATCAATACCCGAAGTCAATATCCCTGTCAAGCTGCATGCCTGGCAGGTCTGCAGGAAACACATCCGAGAAATCTCGCACCATCGGAACAGAATCAATAGCAGGAGTCTCTGCACTAATATCCCTCACAAAATCCAAATAGGATAGACAACCTTTCTCAACCATACGCTGAGCCTTCAAGTATTAAATCACCCTACTAGGTACATAGTCTATAGAACTGCTCCATTCAACCCTTGGAAATCCCGGCATCGCCAACATCACAGTCTTAGCGTGACAATCTAGAACAGCATGACATGGAGATAACCAATCCATACCCAATATCACATCAAAATTAACCATACTGAACAGCAAAAGGTTCACTTGGGTCTCCAGACCCCCAATAGTCACCACACATGACCGATATATGCGGTGCACAATAATAGTATCGCCCACAGAAGTAGATACATAAATAGATGAAACTAAAGGCACACGGGGCATATCTAGAAAATGGGCGAAATATGAGGAAACATATGAATACGTGGAACTAGGGTCAAATAATACAGAGGCATCTCTATGACAAATTGAGACAATACCTGTAATCACAGCATCTGAACAATTAGTAAATGGTCTGGCAGGGAGGGACAAAAACGGGTATGGCCACCCCCTGATCTGCCTCCCCCTCTCGCCCGAACCCTAGCTGACTGGGCTCCACCCCTAGCTGGCTGAGCTCCACCCTGGTTGGCTGGGCGGGTGGTGGAGGAACTGGTTCTAGTGCTATCGGCCGAGTACTCCGCTGTGGAGTCCCACCCAATAGCCTAGGGCAATCTCTCATAATGTGACCAAAATCTTTGCACTCGAAACAACCCCTCCTCTGACGAAACTGCTGCCCCAAGGAACTACTTGAGGATACCTCAGCGGGCGGGGCATGATGAGAACTCTGTGCTGGAAATGCGGATGGAAATAAAATTAAAAAAAATTAAAAATTTTCGGATGGAAATAAAATAATAGGAAAATTAAAAGTATGGAATAAAAAATTAAAAGTAAAAGTAGGTGAAAATTATTTTTTTAAAAAAGTAAAAGAAAGTGGAAAATTTAAAAAAATAAAAGTAAAAGAATGTGAAAATTTAAAAAAATGAAAATTAAAAGAAAGATGAAATTAAAAATTAAATGTAAAGGTAGCTGAATTTTTTTTTTTAAAAAAGTAAAAGAAAGTGAAAATTTAAAAAAGAAAAGTAAAATAAGTGGAAATTAAAAAAAAGAAAAGTAAAATAAGTGGAAAATAAAAAAAAAGTAAAGTAAAAAAGGTGTGAAATTAAAAAATAAAAGTAAAGAAAAGTGGGGAATTATTTTTTAAAAAAAGAAGAAAAATGGGAAGTGGGAATTCTTTTTAATTAAAAAATAATAAAATAATTAAACAAATCTGAAAAAATTCCGAATTATTTTTCTATAAATAGAAGAGAAATATGAAGAAAAAGAGGGGATAAAAAAGAAGGGAGGAGGGAATTGAGAGAAATTATTTTTTCTTCTTCTACGCTAAGGGAATTTCTACTCGTGTCATTCTTTCTTCGTCTTTATTTCAAATAATCCAGCAAGTCATCACCCAAAACCCAACAAAAATATTTCATAACATCCTTTTTTACACGCCAAAAAGTGAAGTCAATAGTCGAGGTCGATGATTCCGTTGAAGATACGTTCACTAGGTTTGATGTTATTCGTCGCTTATGCTTTTTCGACGTTCGTCTGAGTTATTGTACCTGTTTTGGAGACTTATTTAATTGAAAATTTTGCATTAAAGGCTTATTCTTCCCTTTGTTCTTTTTATCTCATTTCATGTGATCTAAAATCATACACTTCTTTCACAAGTAATTCCATAATTCATGGCCTTCACAATAATCTCAAACATAGGAAAGAAACAAATCATGAATGCGCTAGAATGCTTTAGGCGTACTCATAATTAATTGAATCATCGTGATTATGTATACGTTCGCGTGACATAATTACGATTCCCAAAAATAAAATCAAGGTATGTGTTCGCAACTTTGGGCGAAACAACCTTAAATATAATATAAAAAACTATTAATTGCGTGCACGTCACCTGACATGATTTTGGCACAATAAACAAAATGGATTCACACACGTGATTCGTTTCAAAGATAATTCCATATTTTAATATAAAAGCGGACAGATAAAACATGGAAACCAATAAATCACAGTTTATCTAAAATTAATTCAAGCGAAGTTGTAGTCAATAAAGCGACCGTGCTAGAACCACGGGACTCGAGGAATGCCTTTCACCTTCTCCCCGGTCAACAAAATTTCTTACCCGGACTTTATTTTTGCAGACCAATAATAATAGATTCAAACCTTCCTTTGACTAGTGATTCAAATAAAAGGTGACTTGGAACACCCAAAAAATCAATTCCAAGTGGCGACTCTGTAAATAAAATAATCCATATTCAAATTTGTCACTTTAATTGGAAAAACTCTTTAACCCACAACAATCCATAACACATATATATATATTGGGGCAAAAAGAGGTGTGACACTCGCAAGTGCGGAATAGACCTCGCACCTGCGGCCACTGCCAGCCCTCCTCATTTCCGCATCTGTGATTCAGTCTCGCAGATGCGACCACTTCTACGCAACTGCGGTTCCAGCCCAGGTCCAGTAGCAGCACCTTCAGCTGCATTTTTCTAACTTCAAACAACCTGTTAACCACACGGAATCACCCTGAACCCCTCGGGACCTCAACCAACCATACCAACAAGTCACATAACAACATACAAACTTAGTCGAGCCTTCGAATCACTAAAAATAACATCAAAACACCAAATTACCCTCGGATTCAAGCCTAAGAACTTCTAAACTTTTGAATTCCACAAACGATGCTGATACCTACCAAACCACGTCCGAATGACCTCAAAATTTACACACACGTCAGAAATGACACCACGAACCTACTCCAATATCCTAAAATCCATTCCGACCCCGATATCAAATTTTTCACTACCGACCGAAATTGCCAAATTTCTAACTTTTGCCAATTAAAGCCTAATTCCACTACGGACCTCCAAATAACATTCTGGATGCGCTCTTAAATCCAAAATCACCTAACGAAGCTAATGTAACCATCCGAATTAAATTCTGAGATCGTTTACACATAAGTCAATATCTAGTTGACTTTTCTAATTTAAGTTTCTAAATAAGAGACTAAGTGTCTCAATCCACTCTGAAACCACTCCGGACCCGAACCAACTCATCTGGTATATCATAACATATCTGAAAAGCACAAAAGGAAGCAGAAATGGGGAAAACGGGTCTACAACTCTCGAAACGACCTGCTGGGTCGTTACACTTGGGGGTTCGGATGAGTTTCAGATGTATTTCAGACTATTTGTAATTGAGTTCTACGTTGATGGTGTGCTAGTGCTATGGTTATCGCAATTGTTAGCACTAGTCGCAATTGCAAAGTTTGTAGGGGGTTTCAGGCATCACAGTTGCGACACCTTGAACACAATTATGAAGGTAGGTCTGGGTCTGGGCTAGTCGTTTTTGCGAACTGGGTCGTTACACTTGGGGGCTCGAATAGTTTCAAATGTATTTCAGACTATTTGTAATTGAGTTCTATGTTGATGGTGTTCTAGTGCTACGGTTATCACAATTGTTAGCACTAGTCGCAATTGTGAAGTTTGTAGGGTACTCCAGGCATCACAGTTGCGACACCTTGAACGCAATTACGAAGGTAGGTCTAGGTCTGGGCTAGTAGCTCTTGCGACCTGGGCAGACTTTGCAAGTGCGATGTCTGAGTCGCATTTGCGACATTTCATGGGCATGTAAGGCAGCGCAATTGCAATCCATTGGTCGCATTTGCGACTTATGTAGATGAACAAAGGGATGGGCTTTCGGGACATAGTCTTATTTATCACTTTTGGAGCCCTAGACTCGGTGGGAGGCGATTTTAGGAGGAGATTTTAATACAAAGCTATTGGGTAAGTAGTTTTGACTCAATTTTGATTATATAACACGATTGTTTAAGAATTTTAACATCTAAATCATATATTTGAAAAGAAATTTTTAGGATTTTTGACTATGTTTTAAAAAAATTGAAATTTTGATATTTGAATGTCAAATTGGACTCAGATTTGAATACCAAACACATATATCGACTCGTGGGGTTATGGGTAGTCGAGATCTACCCCTTGACCTGGATTTTGACTGGGCAAGCCTGTGACTGATTTTTATTGACTTTTTTTATATTGTGTAATGATCTTTACTTTAATAGTCGAAATTGATTTCTCTTACATTGTTTGATATTATTAAGTCATTTTTGTCTAGATTTGAGTCGAACGGAGGTGAATTCTAAGGGAAAATCAGTTTAGAGTATTGAATTGGCCTTATTGAGGTAAGTATGTTGCCTAACTTTATGTGGGGGAATTACTCCTTAGGATTTGGTCCAATTTGTATTGTTTGTACTATATGAAGTGACGTGTACATAAAGTGACGAGTATATACATGAGCGCATGTGGGGTAATTTACCGGATTAGACCCTAGGCTATTATTATGCCTTGAATTGGAGTTGTTTGTTATATGAAGCACATTTTATCGTTGATTCACCCGTACCCTTGTGTTATTTTTGGGATTCTTCTCCACAATATTGTTGAGTCCTGGGCTATATATTGTTGTGGCTTTGGTGTTATTGTTTGGGCGATGGGGTGCATATGTGCATATTTTGTGCAGGTTGATTGTTGTGTAGTGAATAAGATGTGCATGGGAGACATAAGGGTGGTGTTTATTGATGCGCATGCGGCGAGATAAATGGGCTTATGCTCATATTGCAAGTAAGGGGAAATACTTAATTGTGATGCACATGCAGCGAGATAAGGAGGCTTATGCGCGTGTAGCTATATAAGGGGAAATATTTCAATGTGAATCTCGCACGGCTTCATAAAGGTGACTTATGATTATGTTATGTGGTACTTCGGGGTGATTCTTGATGTTATTCTTGTATTGGAACGAGTTGATGATTTTAACATATCATTATCTTCCTTAAATGATTTCACTTTATTATTTACAAGTTATTGGTTAATCTGCCGTGTTATTTCATGCCCAATTCTTTGTTGATAATTACTCTGATATACCTTCCGTTGTCAGTTATATATTGATATTCCACAAAGGTTATTTGTCTAGTGAGTGTCTCGACTTGAACCTTGTCACTACTCCATCGAGGTAAGTTAATACTTACTGGGTACTAATTGTGGTTTACTAATAATATGCTTATGCACATTTTTGTGCAGATCCAGGTACCTCGAATCGTGCTGGTTGCTATAGAGTTGAGCTTGAGTTGTGGAGACTTTAAGGTATACCTGTTGTTTCCGCAAGTACGCCTCGGAGTCACCCTCTATTGTTTCCTTATTAGTGTTTATGTATTCCAAATAGTGATATATACTTTGAGACTTATATACTTTTTGTAGAGTTGATGGCTCCGTAATACAGGGTTTTAGGGATGTATGACTATTGAATTCACTTTACGGTTATGTTATGGCATTTTTCAGTTTTTTTTAATAGTTAAGTTGTTTTATTCTGTTGATCTCTTCATCTGATAGGCTTACCTAGTCATAGAGACTAGGTGCCATCATGTTCCTTAAGTTGAGATTTTAGTTTGTGACAGTCGCGTATATATTAGTCATATACTTACCAAAAACCACATATATAACATGCACATGAAGTATACAATAGCCTGCTTTCCCTATAAATTCCATAAACTTGTAAATCACCACAAAAATGAGCATGACACCATGCTAATACCATTGGAAAGTAAGGTAACAATATACAAACATATAGCTAATTGAAGATCATCGCAAAAGCATCCAGCATGAAGCAATGCATTGTCATTAATCATGTGATCTTTTATTTGTAACATTGTCATTAATCATGTGATTAGGGATTTGAGCCATGTCTATGTTCAACAACCTCCTCATTGCACTAGGTATTTCAGGAAAATAGTTAAAAGTAATTATATCGTCAAAAGAAAACACAACTAAAACATATGTCACTAAATTGCCTTCCCTTATCACATATTGAAAGATCACATTGCAATTAACCTTCATATCCTTAATCTACCTCTGTACCAAAGCACCATGATTGATCTCATTAACCCTCAACTATCTTCTTCATCACCAATGAATTTGTCTGCAGAATAAGAGAAAAAAGCCCTTTTTCAAGTCAGTATGTCAACCATTCTGGAATTCCTTCTGTGTCAGCTACTATATTTGTTGTTTCCTCCAACTCCATTATCCGTTCATACACTAGGTCCCCTTCACTATTGCTGACACAAAAACCATAAGAACTAGGACCTCGATTGCCCCTTTAAGCACCATCTGTTTTACAATTATACCAGCCTTCATAAGAAAATTTCCAACTTACTCTCTTAGTTACAATCAATGGTCTATACCCCTCAGAGAATGCTACCATATTCATCCAAAGAAAAATAATATTAGGAAGCTATTTGTATATCACGTTAGCCAAGTAATGAAGTGTGTTGTTGATCTCATGAACAACCTTATTAAATCGCGCAGTACCTCCATGCATAATATTGTTCTTCTCTTGCATAGTTACCTAGTGATGATGGTCAAAATTGCCTGAAACAATGGTTTAAGTTTAGGACAACATTCAGCACTCCACCATGCCCTTATTACTTGGTGGAGTTGCACCAAAGGCACTTGTATTCCTGCAACGACAAGGAAGGTCTTCCAAACTCTAGTACCAAAAGAACCACATACGAACAAATATGGTATAGCTTCATCTTGAGAATACACATAATAGTAACATTTAGAAGGTCTTAACTATCTTCCTCCAATTATCATCAATAGGTAGCTTATATTACCAAAGTCTCCAAAGGAAGAAGAAAATCTTAAAAGGAAGACCCTTAGTCCACCTGCATTTATAATGATCATTCTGGTTTGATCTATGCCTTAAAATATGCAAAGAACTATCTAATGAAACTTCCCTGAGGTTGTTGGGATCCACCATGGTGTGTCTCAAAATCCATCACTACCTTCATATTGAATCTTCCCCTTGATTTGATCAGCAATGTCATCAGGAAAAGCCTGCTCAATAGATCCACATTCCAACCTTCATCCGCTCTTAACTGTGATACTTCATGCAGATTTTCATCAATGGGAAAAAAAGGTTGCAATACATCATATAATGCACATAATCCGACCCAATTCCCATTCCATACACTAGTAGTACCTCCTTCCATTTCTCACTAAATTTCATGATCAACCTCTTGTCTAGCGAGTAGCATTTTTCTCAATCATGTGACGCATTCCTAAATTTTACAATTGTTGGTATCTTCTTTTTGCAATAATTATTCCATATTAAGTTGGACCAGAAAGTCTTTGTAGTCCTATTCTTCCACCACAGCCTTGCAAATAAGGCTCTTGAAATTTCAACCAAAGATCTAAACTATAAGTTACTCTCATCAGTAGGTAGACAAATATTATGCCAGGAAGACCAACGCCTGCTTCTTCCCTCTTAATTTGTTCCCCAAAAGAATCTAGAAAACATCTTATGTAGGTGATCACAGATATTTTTTGGAGGATCAAGGACTTATAGCAAATGAATTGGCATACTTTGCAGTACATTAGAAATAAGTATAACCTTTCCTCTATATGACAATAGCTTTCCTTTCCAAGAATACAGTTTGGAATATACGTTTTTAGTGAGATCTTGATAGTAAACTTTCCTCCTTCTTGTATAGAATATAGGGCAACAAAGGCAGGTAAATGGGAACTCTCCTCTAGCAAAGCTTGTGACGTCCCCTATTGACTGAAATAAGTTTCCAACCACCTTAGCATGCTTGTAGAAAGAGATTTTCAACTTCTTAATTAATTGAATTGATATCTGCTCAGATTATTTGAACACCTTTCAGAAACTTGTGATCAGAAGAGACAAAGAGTATTGTATCATCTGGATACGCTAAATGAATTAAGTTGATCAGTCCAATTTGGCATGCGATAGCCAATTTACCATTCCACTTTAAACATATTATTCAAAGACCTAGATAATACCATAACTATCAGAATGAACAATGCATGAGAGAGTGGATCACCTTGCTTTACACCTCTTGTATAATGAATGAAACCTAAAGGTTGTCCATTTATCAATATAGAATACCAAATTCTTCTACCCTTCACAAAACCAAATTCATTAGGTGAGTTAAAAAAGGGCAAGATCTTCTCCAAGTTGTCATGAACCACTCTAGAAATCACCTTGTTGATGAAACTGGCCAAACTTATGCATTTCAAATCTAAAAATGTTTGCACTTGTTATTTTTACAATAAGACCAGATTGGTTTGTGTGATGGACTTTAGAAATAATACACCCCAAAATATTTCAATAAGTATGTCATACACATCCTCTCCAACTATGTCCCAACATCCTTAGTAGAATAAACCAGTAAATCCATCAGGACAACTAGCAGTAGAATCACTTAGTGCAAAAATAGCACCCTTTACTTCCTCCGTGATTGATAACCTATATATATCCACATTCAGATCATTAGATAACATAGAATGGACTTGTTTTAGCATTTCAAATCACTAAGATCCCTTTCCTGTGTGAGCTGGTTCTGGAAAATATTAATAGCAGGAATTGCCATTAACTCTTGAGTTTCAAACTAGTTAAAGCCATCTTGTATCCTTTTCAATTGCAACTTCTTTCTCTAACTATTCATTTGGTTTTGGAAGAAATTAGTATTTCTTTCTCCTTGGCAAATCATGTAATGCCTGTATTTTGCCTCCAATGCTCCTCTTCTAGGTTAATATTTGATGAGCTCAGCTTGAGCTCTTTTAAGTATTATTCCATTCTCAACTGTAGGCTCTTCTTCAAATAATATTTTCTTCACCCTAACAATGTCCTTCTTTATAGTAATTTACTTGAAGATGTCCCCATATGTTTCTTTGCTCCATTTAGATAATGCATGTTTCACCCTCTTTAGTTTGAGCTTGAACATAATAAAGGTATCCCCTATAGAATTAGCCACCCAATTTTGTCTCACCACTTATTTAAATGTCTTATGTTGAGCCGAAAAATTAATGAACTTGAAAGGTTTGATAAAATGAGAAGCTTCTTCGCCACAAATCATCAATAAGGGGGCATGTTCGGAACGAGTTCTACTAAGATACTCGAAATCAACGGTTGGAAATAAGTTCTAAAAGGGCAAATTAACAAGTACTCTATCCAATCTCTTAAAGATGCATTCTGTATTTAGTCTACCATTCCACCATGTGAAAGGACACCCTTTTGTAATTAAAATCAATCCGCCCACAAGAGTTGATACAAAGAGTAAAGTCATCATACTCACGTGGAAAAACTGGTAAACCTCCAAGTTTTTCCTCTTCGTGTAGTATCACATTGAAGTACCCTCCTACCATCTAAGGAAAATCCATGTCACTAGCTAGATAATACAAATTGTCTCATAATTCCAACCTTTCAACTGAAGAGCACTTAGCATACACGAAAATAGTAACAATGTGTTGGACATTGTCTTGATTAAGAAGCTTCAAGGTAATTTATTGTTCAGCGTCTATCATAATTTCCCACTGAACTTTAACATCAGCAAACACCCAAATCGTCCCATTAACATTAGCCAAAATAGATTCCATCCCAAGTCTTCTTCTGTATATTTGAATGCGCCTACAATCTTGAAAGGATTCCATAAGTGCAACTACATAGAAACCATCCCTATTTTTTTGAACCACTCTTTTAAAAGCCTATTGTGTGAAAACATAACTTATATTACATATAGTGATTTCATCATCATTTATTCTTTGATACCGCCCTCTTGGGTTGTTGTCTTATAGTTTGAAGTGTCTCATGATTCTTCTTATTCTTTCCCTTCTTTTCACTCTTGTCACTTACTCTTGGTGACAAATCACATTCTTTGGCCACCTTGTGAAAATTGCCTGTAGTAGAACCATCCTCTTATATATCTTTAACCTCGTGCAACTTATTTAAAGGGATTTGACTCTCTACTGGTGCAAAATTGTGCGTGACAAGCTCATATAGTAGTTGATTAGAGGACTTCAATTGTACATTAATCCATAGTTGAATATTTTCCACAGCTACCATGAGAACACATTCCAAAGCCCTAGAACTATTAGGGACAATTGCCAATTCAAGTTGATGTTGTTGGCCAACATCATTCCCCCGTGTAAGCTTCTTATTCAACACAATCATGCCTCTTGATCCACCAACATCATTCATAGATGTCAAGCTAGGGTTTGTAGTACGTGAATAAATAACTTTTGTTTCATTGGTTTCAACTGGTAAGTCTTTATCTGAAACCTTATCCACCCCATTTGCAGCAATATCACATCCTTCTTGATCATCACTAATGTCTCTAATACTGTCACGACACAAACCGATGGACCACGACGGGCACCCGGTGCCTTACTCAACCGAGTACTAACGTTACATATCCTTCATATCGTACTATCATTGGCAAATGGGCCAAACGGGCCGTCATGGGCTAACCAGAATAAACATAAAGGAATACTCAATATAAGATGACCCAATCTGATATAAAAACTTATACATGTGACATACGGGACTATAAGGTCAAAATGAGCACTCTTACACTGAACATAGGCCGACAAGGCCATACAATCTTTCATATACATGACATATATCTACAAGCCTCTAAGAATACATAATTGTCCACATAATTAAGAATTATCTCAAATTACTTAAAATACTACTCACTTTTAACACACTTTATACACCTTACTATCATAGTCACGTGGTACCTTGTATGGCACTTGTCCATAAATACGGGGTATTATATCTTGGACCGTATTTTTATCTCAAAATGTCAAACTTCGCCGAAACTCATTTTCTTTGATTCGCTTACCCTTTCACCTTTACGAATTTACTTATCACTTGCTTGAAATCTCATGACACTAAAAATCACAAAATTATCTTATCTCCGAACTTACGTCGATTAACTTAATACGAAACTTTAACGTACGAAAATGTAGGATGAAACATCTCATTTTCGAGATTATATCAATTTACTTACGGCGTACTTCCACATATGCAAACATGGGGTGTAACATCATTCCCCCATTTGGAACATTCGTCCTCGAATGTTGACCGATGCACTTATCATTTTTATAACCTATGTCTTCTAAATACTTTAGTACTCTTCTTGCCATCTAGGCGATTGTTCTGTGAATAAATCCAAAGGCCAGGGAATTCCCCCCTTTAGGACTCTTTCTCACATCACGTCTTGTAGTCGAAATCCTTCTAATTTCGTAATTGCTGCTACCTTCTATCATACAGCCTGTACGACTCTAACTTTGTATGTGCGCCTATGCGACTCTTCTCTTCTCTTTCCTCTATCTTTTAGCCAATCTCTAGGCTTCACTTTGTGTTCATATATAAAATTATGTCAAGTTGTCCCTCTGGGCTCATTAGCTTTACTTCATCTAAGTAGGCCATACTATACCATAATTCTTACTTTAATTTATCATTACTGAGGTTTGATACCAAACTCCAAGTTACTCTCGTTGCTTATCCTATATGCATAAAGCTATGTCTTTTAATGTTTCTTCATTACTGTTCATCTTAAGACTGATGACCTAATCTCATCTCGTACTTTGCAGCTTTTACCCATCCATTGTTGATTTACCTCAATGTTTATCTATAATATTCCATTAATAACTTGAAACTCCTTACGTAATATATTGTCACTAGGGCTTACGCTGCATCGTGGAACATTTGAAGTGATTTTCCTGATCCACTTGGGGGCGATACTATACTTTCATAACCATAATTCATAGCATCCCAATGTGATTTTCCTCACGTGAGTATTTTAATCCTGTACAATTTATGAAATCATTACTCAATCAAAGGCCTAAACGTCATCCTTCATTTATCACAATTACACCCTCATTCTACTATCAGGGCAGCATTCCATCTCTTCTAAATGCTACTAGTCTTAGACTCCTTTGAGTTCACTCAGGCTATACTGATCTTTCTATAACTTAGAGAGACCATTAGCTCCCTTTTTCATGGGCTTAATCCTGAGGACTAATCCATTCTCGTCACCTTCTCACTCGCCCTTTCTTATCCTTACTCTTTCCTTCCTAAAACCTTTCCGCTTTACCATACTTTAGCTTGCGACCTACACATATCTATTTATACTACTTGCAACCTTCCTTCAACTTGCTTGCACCATAGATTTTCTCGTATTATTCTGGAACATCAAGCGAGATATCACATCGTCTCTAACTCTTCTTTACTTTTTTAACTAGACCTCTCGATACATAGAAACCATAGACCGGAAAATATTCCACTGACGATGCCGTTATCATTCCTGGATACTGAGTCTCAACGCTTTTGGCCTTCTATATGAAGTATAGACTATTCACAACCTTCTGCATTTGAGTATCTCGTACGTTGTTCACATTTACCTTACTTATCTTAAAGTCTCACATCATATCTTCTATCTCTTTCATAACCCACCTTCCCCCCCCCACCCCTTTCCACATAGGTATAATTCACATCCACAACTTGAAGCTCTCTTATAATACTTGCACCTCCGGCGCATACACAATCTGATTGTAGCTCCATACTGACTTTTTATGAGGCTGGTACTCTTCTAACTAGCTTTCTTCTAGAGTAGTTATAGAATATGGTTGTGTACTATCTCTCTTGCACCTCTCATATTAAGAGTGATTCTTCTATGTTCTCAATCATAATTTCTATAATTTTGTCGGTCCAATAATCAGACTCCTGAATTACTTCGTTGATGTAACTCTTTAGGTTCCTCTTCCTTCTGATCAGTCTTTATGTAAGCTCTTAAGCTATCTTCCGATATCTGGCTCTTGATATTATTTATTACTTTAGCCTTTCATGGACGCTATGGAATATCCATGATACAATCTTCTAATACTTTAATCCTTTGTCTATGACCTGGGCTCAATTCGTTCTTTTAACTTATACTGGAGTCTTCTATGGCTGTATTATTATCAACATATATGTTGCATGGATAACACTCTAAAATCTTGAGTGCATTCATAACGTAACTAAATCTGTATCATTAATCGAATAATTCCTTTCGTTCCTTCTCATCTTTCTTTAAACGTAAGCTATTACTTTTCCTAGTCGTTCTGCCACTTGTTGCATGAATACATGGCCTATTTTAGTGCCCACGCATATTGGAATTCCATATAACCCATATGATCTTGAATATTACCTTTAGATTTTTCTTCCCATTCCTTAGCCACGCTAAGTGCCACTTTCTTATGGAATGCATACAATGTTGTTATGAGACTATTGTTACAAGACTATTTTCATTTTAGGTCATTGTGCTTAGGTTGAAGCCTTCTTCCTTATTTCCTCAGCTAGTCTTTCATTGTAGTACTTAAGGAAGACCCTCTGACTCTTGTACAATTGCGAGCTTATTACATCGTATACTTCGAAGCATGAGATTTGCGATTCTAAGGGAATACAGTGCAATCTTTCTCAAGAATATCATACGAATATTTCCCTATTTTGATCCGCCGTTATGTGTTTCGTTGCAAAAGACATGTGTTAGAGGAATTATCAAGAGAACCGGTCCAGGTATGTTAAGGCTAATCCTTCTTTCTTTTGGCATAATCCAAGAAACGATATGTAAACGTAATGATATTCCATAAGTAGTTCTACTCTTAGCAGTTAAGGATGTCTATGTTATTCATTCCCATAAAGTGATATTCAAGCATGTCTAAGTATGTATCTAGTTCCCTATTGAGGTATTTGATAAAGATATTAATGTTTATAATATAGTGATACATACATCTTCATGCATTTACCATCGTGCTACGGCCGGTTGGGCAGACATGCATATTCATTTACCACCGTGCTACGGCCAATTGGGCAGTCATGCATTATAAGATACGAGCAATAGTCTCAACCGGGCATAATCGAATATATACGGGCAATATATATATATATATAAGTATAATAAGTATGCATATACGGTGGCACTTTAGAGATTCAGGTTGATTCTTATATGTCTTTAATTAATGTTGACTTATTGTTATATTTCAGTTCCGCCTTACATACTCGATACATTATTCGTACTGACGTCCTTTTGTTAGGGACATTGCATTCATGCCTGCAGGTATAGATAATCAGTTTGGCAAGCCCTCATAGTAGACGAGGTCAGCATTCAGCAAAGGATCGGTAAGACTCCACTTCATTCGCAATGCAGCCGAGTCTATAATTCATCATGTCAGATTTTTGCTACAAACTTATGGGTAGGCCGATACCTTGTCCCATTTGATGTCAAATAATCTTAGAGGATTTGTAGACAAAGGTTCATTTTGTATAGTATGTCAGAGGCCTTGACGGACCATATGTATATATGTTTTAAGAATGATGGTTCATTAATATAACGCCTGCCACTTATAGTTATACATTATCAGTTGTGGCCATGTTGGCCCATGATAGTTACAAAAAAATGAGTTTCTTTTGTCACGACCCAAACCGATGGGCCGCGATGAGTACCCGGTACCTTACTCAACCGAGTACCAACATAACGTATCTTTCTTATCGTACTATCATTGATAAATGGGCCAAAAGATTGTCATGAAATAACTAGAATGAAACATGAAGGAACACTCGTCGTAGGACGACCCAACATGTAATACCAACTTATGCATATGACATATGGTATAAGACCAAAATGATCACCCCTATACTAAACATAGACCAACAAGGACATACAATCTTTCACGTACATGACATATGTCTACAAGCCTCTAAGAGTACACAAATGTCATAAGGCTGGGGCAGGGCCCCGACATACCAACCAATACGTATCCAATGCATACTGACCAAATAGGCAACTCCGGAGCAAATGGAGCGCACCAACATCCTCCGCTGAGCTGATCGCCTACTTGGAGGACTCTTGACCTATCTATCAAGACCTGCGGGCATGAAACATAGTGTCCCCAGGCAAAAGGGACGTCAGTACAAATAATGTACTGAGTATGTAAGGAATGAAAATCAGTAAATAATAGACATGAGAGAAACATGGAGTAAAAGACTCGACATGTAAGTCTGAATAGCTCCATGAATCATTCAATACTTATAATGTCATGTATATGCGTATAAATGTCATACCATGCATGGGTATATGCGTTCATAACATCATTAAGCCTCTGAGGGCATCCCATCATATCATTTCGGCCACTGTGGGCAAATCATCAACGTATACTAGCTGATCAGGTGGTGGTGTGTATATAACATTGTAACCTTTTCCCATATCCCATATACATATATACGCGTATATAATGTCATCTGGTCATGGGTCAATGTACATGTATAAATGAATTCAATGCATCAGAAGTACGTCAATAAAACTTTTCGGAACGTCATAAGACTATTATGCCTCTGATTAATATCATAAAATAAACTTTATCAACTTACGTATTTTCTAAGACCCGTGAACAGATGATAGAATAATAATACTATAGGAAATCAAGAATATAGACACCCCTAGTATTTCTATGAATAGAGTCATTTATGAAAGTTGCGTATTTTGCTCGTTTTATTTATATCATTTGGATCATACCACAAGGAAAGAAGGGATAGACTTAACATACCTAAGCCAATTCACTTGACAATACCTCTAACATACGTCGATTGCGACACCACGTAACGGCGGATCGAAGTAGGGGAAAATTAGTATGATATTCTTGAGAGAGATTGCATCGTACTTCCTTAGAATCACAAAATCCCGTTGCCATAACATTACGTAGTCTCGTACGGTTTTTGTAGCAAAATTCACGTTGCTAATATTTTTGAATGAGTTTTTATAGTATTAAATAGTATTTGTATGAAATACTTGAAGCAATAACGTTGCCATTGCAAAATTTATCCTTGCTGAAGTTTTTTCTTAAGAGATGAATAATTGATAACGTTGCTATTGTAAAGTTTATCCTTGCACGATCTGTTGATTTTTCTGTAACCTCTTGTCTAGCCATAACTAGACTCTTCTTGAATCAACTACTAACTGCTCGTTGGTCCATTCCCATATTAATATTCCGCGCAATATTTCTTGGGTTATTTCCTTTGTCTTAACTTATGTCTCGCACTAGCTCTTTATCTAATAATAACATCTCGGGCAGGAATCGATACTTCCTCTCCTTGACTTCGTGTTTGCATAATGTCCTGGAATCATTGCATATCTGTAGGATTTGAATGAGTGCAATCTCATCCCTTTCTCATTTTTTTATTGCATTCTCCCTTTACCATTCTGTAGTTACTAAAGCCACTTCATTCTGACTTAATGCCACATCACTCCATATTCCTCCCTTTTAGGGAAGTACTTATATTCAAATGAAATCGATGACTTCCTTCTACCTGGTCTTCCCATATGCTTGGGCTTCCACCCACTTAGAAATATAGTCAGTCATAAATAATATAAATTGAGCCTTATCGGTGCCAATGAAAGGGAGGCGACGATGTCCATTTCCCACTTCATGAACGGCCAGGTGACAAAACCGAATGCAACAGCTCCCCGGGTTGATGAATCATCGGAGCTTGTCTTTGGAACCCATCACATTTTCGCACAAACTCCTTTGCATCTTTTTCCATGTTGATCCAGTAGTAGCCGGCTCTGATTACCTTTCAAACTAATGATTCGGCGCCTAAATGATTTCTGTAGGTGCCCTCGTGAACTTCCCTCAGGATGTATTCGGTATCTCTCGGTCCTAGACATATTGCTAGTGGGCCATCGAACGTTCTTCTGAACAAAGTTTTGTATTCATACAAGCTAAATCGGATTGCCTTCGTACGCAGGACCCTCGATTCTTTTGGATCTGATCTTCAGATATTCTATATATTTGTTTCTCCAATACCAAGTCAGGCTTGTAGAGTTTATCTCGGCATGACCTTCTTCCACTATCGATCTCATGAGTTGCACGACTACCCCCGAGTTGAGCTCGTCATCCTCGACCGACGACCCTAAGTTAGCAAGGGTATCAGCCTCACCATTTTGAACCCGAGGACCTACGTGTTGTAAAGTCCACTCCTTGAACCAATGTAATGTTACCTGCAAGTTATCCAGGTACCTTTGCATTCGTTCTTCTCTAACCTCGAATGTCCCATTAACTTGGTTCACCACGAGGAGGGAGTCGTACTTAGCTTAGATCACCTCCACCCCCAAGTGTTTGGCTAGTTTGAGACTTGCAATCATGGCCTCATATTCGGCCTCGTTGTTAGTCAATTTCACAGTCCTAACAGATTGTCTAACTACATTGCATGTTGGTGGCTTCAATATGATGCCAAGTCCAGACCCTTTTGCGTTCGAGGCGTTGTCCGTAAATAGGGTCCAGATTCTCGAAGACGCCCCCGAGTTTACCAACAATTCTCTTTCGACCTTGGGTATTAGGGCCGGCGTAAAGTCGGCCACGAAATATGCTAAAATTTGAGATTTAATGGTTGTTCGAGGTTGATATTCAATATCATACCCACTGATTTCTACGGCCCATTTGGCCAATCGTCTCGAGTGTTCGGGTTTATGCATTATATTTTGCAATGGGTAAGTAGTCAAAACACATATAGGATGGCACTGAAAATATGGTTTCAGTTTCCTAGAGGCGCTTAGGAAAGCGAGCGCCAATTTTTCTAGGTGGGGGTACCTAGTTTCGACCTCACCCAGAGTCCTGCTAACATAGTAAATTGTAAATTGCGTACCTCGCTCCTCCTGAACTAGGACTCCACTTACCGCTATCTTCGATACTGCCAAATATAGGTATATATGTTCGTCTGCCTTCAATGTGTGAAGCAGTGGTAAGCTCGATAGATATCGCTTGAGTTCCTCCAAGGCTCGTTGGCATTCCGGGGTCCACGAGAATTTCTTCTTCTTCTTTAGTAGCGAGAAGAATCGGTGGCTCTTATCGGAGGACCTCGAGATGAATCTCCCCAGGGCGGCTATGCGCCCAGTTAACTTTTGCACGGCCTTCACGTTGTCTACCACCGTGATATCTTCGATGGCTTTGATCTTGTCGGGGTTGATCTTGATTCCCCGATTGGATACCATGAATCAGAGGAATTTACCTGATCCGACTCCAAACGCACATTTCTCTGGGTTCAGCTTCATATTGTACTCTTTCAATATGCTGAAGGTTTCCTGCAAATGTTTTAAATGGTCCTCTACTTGCTGGGACTTAACCAACATATCGTTAATGTAAACTTCCATTGATTTTCCTATGTTTTCCTCAAACATCTAGTTACTAATTGTTGATAAGTAGCACCGGCATTTTTTAATCTGAATGGCATCGTGTTATAGCAAATATGTGTCGTACTTAGTGATGAAGGAGGTTTTTTCCTGATCATCCAGGTTCATCCGTATTTGGTTGTGCCCGGAGTAGGCATCGAGAAAACTGAGGATCTCATGGTCGGTCGTGGCATCGATTGTGCGATCGATGTTGGGCAAAGGGAAAGAGTCCTTGGAACACGCCTTATTCAAATCCTTATAGTCTACACACATTCTTAATTTGTTCCCTTTTTAGAGACTACCACTATGTTTACTAACCAATCCGGGTATTTAACCTCCCGAATGGACCCTATTTTAAGGAGTTTTGATACCTCGTCCTTGATGAAAGCATGTTTGACCTCGGAGTGGGGTCTCCTCTTCTTCTTGACCCGGTGGAATTTCGGGTCTAGGATTAGCTTGTGAGTGGTTATCTCCAGTAGGATCCCTGTCATATCAAGATGGGACCAGGCGAAACAATCTATGTTTTCTATAAGAAATTGAATGAGTTTTTTCCTGAGCTCGGGAGTTAACCCCGTGCCCAGGTATACCTTCCGATCGGGTAGATACTCGATCAATATGACATGCTCCAGCTCCTCGGCCGTTGATTTAGTGGCATTAGAATCATTGGGGACTATAAAAGATCTGGAAACCCCGTAATCATCGTCTTCATCAGTCCCCTGTTTATTCGGTTGGGCCGTGGCCGGTGTCGGTAATTTCTATTTAGTTTCTTGCTTTATACCCGAACTTAGTTCCTTTGACGTTGCGAGTGCTGATATCAGAACCACCTCTTTGACTGCAAACATTTCCTTTGTGGCTGGTTGTTCTCCGTAGATTGTTTTAATCCCTCCTGGCGTTGGGAATTTTAACACTTGGTGAAGAGTCGAGGGCACTACCATCATGTTGTGGATCCCTGGTTTCCCGAATAGGGCGTTGTACCTCATGTCTCCTCATAAAACTTGGCCTCTTGGACGGTCCCGCCGGAATTCACTGGTAATGCCATCTCCCCCTTAGTGGTTTCACATGCCATGTTAAATCCGTTCAAAATTCGTACTGCAGGCACGATTTGATCTTGTAGACCGAGTTGTTCTATGACTCTCAACCGGATGATGTTGGCCGAGTTACCTGGATCAATTAATACACGCTTAACTCGAGAATTATTTATGAGTACAAATATTACCAGTGCATCGTTGTGGGGCTGTATGATCCCTTTTGTGTCCTCGTCGTTGAAAGACAAAGTTCCTGCTTGACTCTGTCGATGGATCTGACAGGATAAACGGACCCGGAAGAAGCCCCGAGTTGATCATCTTCGACTCTGATTTTTTATTGATATCGGTTATGCATATCGGCACAAGTAACAGCCCGATACTCTATCAGATTCTGCTTCAACTATTGTGAAGACACCGAGCTTTGAACATTGAGTCCTTGGATGAAAGCTTGAACGGCCCAATAATCAGCGACCGACAGCAGATCCATTTGTTCCATTTGAAACTAGGACACGAACTCTCTGAGTATTTCATTATCCTTCTATTTTACTTTGAAAAGGTCTAACTTCCTGGTTTCGACCTTGATAGCCCCGGCGTGTGCTTTCGCGAAAGAGTGTGCAAGCATAGCAAATGAGTCAATAGAATTAGGAGATAAGTTGTGATACCATATCATAGCTCCCTTTGACAGGGTCTCTACGAAAATCTTCAGCAAGATAGATTCGATCTCATCATCCTCCAAGTCGTACTCTTTAATAGCGCATGTGTAGGAGGTAACATGCTCGTTTGGGTCGGTCGTTCCGTTGTACTTAGGAATCTCGTGCATGTGGAACTTCTTAGGGATCGGCTTGGCAGCCACGCTCGGAGGAAAAGACTTTTGTACGAACTTCTTGGAGTCTAGGACCTTCAATAACGGTGGTGCTCCTGGGATCTGATCGACCCTGTAATTGTAGGTTTCCACCTTCTTATCATTTGCCTCGATTTTCTTCTCCCCCGACTCTATCTGTTTCGTTAGTTCTTCGAGCATCTTCATGATCACCGAGTTGGTCCCCGTTTCCTTCTCATTCGATCTCTTTGAGGCCGGTTCATCTCTGTGGACAACTTCCCGAGATGGTTCGGACTCAATCCTTCTCGGCGCACGGCTCTGGTTCTGAAGTTGGGCTATCGCCGCCTGTTAAGCCTGTAACATTTCGAAGATTACCCGCAAGTTGATTCCACCATCTTCGCCGTTGTGTGTGCTTTGTGCAACCGATCGAACATCTTTGCGGACGTTGTCCTCAGGATCGGTGGGTAAATTTGTGTTGATGGCCACATGTGAGCTAATGTCGCGCGGGTCTGCGGCCGGGACTCCGTCGAGGTCGACTAGGGGCACCTCGTTTCCGGGTGCTACGTTGTCGTTTTCCCATGGTAGTCGGACTCATTGTCAACATGTAGGGTGCTGATTGAGAGTTTGACATTTTTAGTTTTAACCTGAAATCAGAGACACTTCAAAGAACAAGTGTAAAGTAGTGTGTGTTATGGAAATTTGTGTCAAATAACCACTATTATCCTTATCCCCACAGTGGGCGCCAAACTGTTTACCCTCAAAATCGGATAACAATTGAATTTGTAAGTGATTTTAAGGATACGTGGATTAACTTGACACAAAGCGATGAATTGAATTCCAATTGAAATTAACAATGATAAAGTAAATTCAAACCGCACAAATTGAACAATTACAGCCTTGTGAGGTTGAACACCTTCAAACTGGATGAACTTCGATCGGTAAGAAGGCATAGTTTAATAAGAACTTGAAGACAAAAAAAAATGTATTGCTTTGAAATGTGTGTTACAGTATGTTTTACAAGTAATCAAACACCCTTTATGTAGTAGCGGAGTCCTACTTTAGGTACAATTCCATAAAAGGTAAAAATCTCTTGATTTGCTGATTTGTCGGTTCCTTATTGATACGTGCCGAGATTCCCGCTGTAATATCCGACCGGTCACGGATATTTCGGCCTTCTGTTATTTCAATATTCTGTTGGTTACACTAACAATGTTTTCTCGAACTCGTTCGGGGTCAAGTTCGATTCCGGGATCACGGACTGAATGTTCTTGAGGACGAACATTCTGATTTCAGGTTTTGGCCCGGTGGGACCGAGAGTCGATCTTCAATCCCTCATGTTCCGAGTCTGATCTACCATGTCATAGACAAGCCCGATTTCTACCGTATACACACTCATTTAGGCACTTCGATTAAAAACCTTTTAGTATATAAAATGGTGCAAAGGTGCATAAAATTCTTTTTTACGTGTAAGAGAAGTGTACATTTGACAAACTTCATAAATTATTCAGTAATGCTCCCGTGTTGACTATTCCTTCATCCTTCTTTTTTTTTCAAATATAATCTTCCAACCTAAAGTGAACGCTAAACTGCTAATGCTTGATAAGCCAACAATAGTTACAGCTGCTTCAGGGCATAAAATTTCCAGAAGATACATGATTAGCCAAAGGGACTAAAAAAATATTAATCTAATAAACAAATCCGTAAAACTCTGTTTCAGTTACAACCTACAATCCTGGATTGTTTCAGTGCCAGACGTCTACTCTTCTGTAAGTTGCATAATATGGGAAGGAAGAAACTTCTTGAGGCAAGCCAAATTTTCAGTCTCAGCTCCTAATTTCAGCTAAAGTCGATTTCATTAGTGTCGACGAGCTTCCATATACTGTCAGTCAGTTTCCATTCATCTCCAGGTGTACGTTGTGTATCATTCAAAACCAGCTGATAGTCATGTGCAAAGTTCTAAATATTCCAAGTAAGAAACCACCCAAAGCACATGCCTCAAGGCCAGTCCATGAAAAACAACCCTTCTTCAGATCCAAGCCATGCACCTTGAATATGTTTCCCCACTCCCAGTAGGCCTGTCAGAAATTGGACGTTTTCGATCATGGAAAAAAAGATGTATTGTTGGAGGGATATGAATGCAAAGGCTGGTAATACCTTCAGTTTTTGTCCAGCATACGACCGAGGGGATCGTATCCATGAATTTATCTTCGAATAGCAATTCACCAGATTTGATACTCCATAGCCGCAAATGATAGTCCTCTCCACCTAACAAGAATGTCTTTAGAAAGTAGTTCGCATTTTTTTCATACACAAACAAAATACAAGTGTCATAAAGCCATAGCTACCTGACATGACAATTGTCTCTGATGGGTCAACTCCAAGCTGTATTCGACTATGAGAATTTTGATTTCCCTCATAAGATTGAATTGCTCCCCTCATTAGACGATGATCATAAAGCTTTATCTGGATATATGTCAATGTTACAAAATTATCCACACGTACAGGACAGACTAATTAAGTGATCCATTTCTCATATCACTTAATTTATACGCACCAAGATATTGACACGTAGTACATAACACTCACCTCCCATAATAATCCATTCAGTTTTTGACAAGAAATCTAAGTTCTTGCACAAGTATGTTTTTAGCAGGAAATGCAACAAAGGAGAGAATTTGTAAAGGAGAACTATGAGAATTTTGATTTCCCTCATAAGATTGAATTGCTCCCCTCATTAGAGGATGATCATAAAGCTTTATCTGGATATATGTCAATGTTACAAAATTTTCCACACGTACAAGACAGACTAATTAAGTGATCCATTTCTCATATCACTTAATTTATACGCACCAAGATATTGACACGTAGTGCATAACACTTACCTCCCATAATAATCCATTCAGTTTTTGACAAGAAATTTAAGTTCTTGCACAAGTATGTTTTTAGCAGGGAATGCAACAAAGGAGAGAATTTGTAAAGGAGAACCAAAAAGAGTAATAACCACCCAAAGAAAGTCTAAATAGGCAACTAATAGGTAAATACTAGCACACCATGATTGATGGTAAACTAAAGAATAATGGATAATAATCATAAGCTTCTTGGAACCTAAAGAAATGTGAAAATTTGAGATTCAGGTGTGCACAACTACATTATGTGCAAGGAGAATAACTGGTCGCCTGCTACTACCTTATATAAAAAGATCAGTTCTTTTGGAGACCTCTAACACAAAGATTAAGGGACAGACTTGTGTGGGATTTCAGGCCATCAAGGTACTGAGAAAACCCTTCAAGGATGGTTTCTAATTCTTCACAAATTGGATTAAAGTATATTTTATTTCAACCATCTGGAGAAACCGTAAGGTAAGGATTGCAAAAACAGCCCAGAGAACAACCAAGTATATGGCCAAAGGAATGACACTAAGACACTAACCGATCCATCCATAGAGCTTGCCAGGAAACATTGATCATAAAGTTTCAAAGATGCCAAACTGCAACATCAGAGAAGCGACAAAAATTTAAGAAAAGACGTTATGAACGAATTAAACAACGAGATTAAAGATGCTCATTTAATATTGCAAAGAAAGCTCACTAACCAACAGACAGATGAAGGCATAGATATTGTGTCGTACATCTTCCTTTTGATCTGCACAGACAAAGATATCCACCAATTTGTATAAGCATTCATTTACAAAATATGGAGCTTTCGTAAATCCATCAAACATGAAAATCTAAGATCATAGCAGAATATTCATAGCTTATGAGGCCATTCCTAGATGAAACTGATCTTAATACAGGAGTCTTCTTGAAGTAACTGAACAATTTTCCCGCTGAGTACTTCCATTACTGCAACATTTGAGAAAACCAATCCAATGACGATGAGTTTAACACGAGCAAATGATATGAGTTTTCATGTCACTGCTCGAAGATTTGGACTATGGATTCATAGCCCACAAGCCCCTACCTAAACGAAAACAGATATTAATACCAGGAAGTAATTGGTATCTTTATTGAACTAACTGAATAAGTCTCCTCTAGAATACTTCCATTGCTGCAACTTTGGGACAACTATACCAATTTCTATGATTAAGTACGTTCAAATGATATAAGCTCCTAGTGATTTTACTTTGTCTTACATTAAGCATTGTAATTTTATCTTTGGTTGTCGTCTAGACTTGACATCCACCTAAAATGACTAACTTTGTTAGTTCTCAATGAATGTTTGATGGTCGGATGATAAAGTGGGATTTAACTTTATGCTTCAGAATTAAACTCAAAACACCCCCAACAATTGTGTCCTGTTTCAAAATACTCATCTTCAAGTGTTGATATAACTCGAACCATGCCCATAATTTGAAACAGATGAAGTTCATCATTGCTCTGACAAATGTGGAGGGCTGGAGGGCAGTTCACAGAAAGAAAAGAATGTACACACAACTCCTAACAAAAGCATTTGATACCTGGAAGGAATCTCTAGCAGAGCTTTTAACCCTACTAGAATGCCCATCAGGATGGCACGGAATTCTATTTTGAGGAAGTCTACCAGAAAAATCTCCTGGTTTTTGACGGATGTCGATGGCCAAAACTGTTCCATTTCTTAGCCCACATAAAACAACATTTTCCTGAAAAAGAAAACAAATATTCTCAAAACACGATGTCATAAACATCAGTAACCATGATGCATAAGAAATGTCACAGCTGATTCCAAGGGATGCTTCTCATTTCCAATTTCAAAAAAAATTTTGAGGTGAATGGCTTGTTGGAGATGCCAGACATATTTGAAGAAGCTAGGCATATAACACATTCAAGTCGGTGTGTACCACGAAAAGAAGAAGGTTACCATAGGCTCACTAATCACAAGTATCCAAGAAGAAGAAAGGGACCTTATTTTCTTTTTTAACAATAAGGAAGACAGCCAGCGATCCGAGTTCGGAAATAAGGCACTGAAATTGTATGTTTAAAAATCCCTACAATAAGCTTGTGCTAAGGCAACATTCCTTTCTTACCATCTACATTTTCTTGTTTTTCTATGAAAATCCAACAAGTTAGTTTCCAACAGATACCATAAATGAAAGTGACAATGCGCATAGCTTTGGATTTAATTATGTAAATCTAGCAACAAAAGTTAATCAGCATTACCTATTTGGATTACTAATTCACTAACAGACAACAAATTTGCTTATCTTCATGTATTTAAAGTCATGTGAAGTGATTGTCAATATGAACGTTCACAATATTATAACTTCTCTTCTGCAACTTATTACACTTCACACTGTAATAATAAGTACTCAAAGCAGAAAGGATGGAGTGCGAGACATTTACCGAATTATCAAATTGTATGGAGAAAATGTCGCTTTTAGACCGACAAACCCAGGATTTCACTCCTGTTTCTATGTCCAACATTGCAGCTCCTCTATTGGTTCCTATATAACATTAAGCAAGATCTGAGAAAGTAGAAATAAAGAAAGTATTTTTTCCAGGAACTTCAAAAAACAAGCAGGACAAATAAATTAAACAGACACAACCCATAGTTTTAACTATAAGTAAGTTAGGCAACTTTAATCACGAAAGAGCAGAATTTACTTCAAATGAGAGTAAAACATGGTATAATCCATAAATGAAGGAAAACGAAGTACAGAACTTGCCTACTACTGCTCGTTTCTGATCCTGACTACAATCTGCTGTCCAAACTGTATGCTCAAATGAAGTAATCTCAGAAATTCTTCTTCTAAAAGTTGGTATGCTTGAACTAAAATCTAGTGGTTCACTAAGGTTCAGAATGTAGACTGTTCCACCAGATGATTCAGCTCCCAGAGTAGTTATACTGAGCTCTAGTGTTAAGTCTCACAAGTGTGACAAGAACAAATAATTGTTACCTTTCTCCAAAAAAGAAAAAAAAGAGTAACAAGAGCATAAGACCTCCATCCCGTTTTAGTTCTCTTACTTTGAGTAGGTATGGAGTTTAGAGTGGAGTAGAGACACTACAAGTTGGAAGTTAACAGTTACCTTTTGACAAATTTGAAGGTCTACATAAAAAGTGTGTCCTACTTAACTACTTTAGTACTCCAATATACAAGAAGTGACAAAAAAGTAAATGAAAAAAAAAAACATTTACAGAAAGTAAACATTTCAGAACTCAAAAGGTAAGTAGAGAACAATCATATTTTGCCACCCGAAGTATTTAAAATAAATGGATCAACGGAAGATGAAACAAAGCTTTGCACCAGCAAACATTAAAGTAGCTTTAGTAAATCTACACAAACAGGCAAGTAAAATCTTATAAACCCGATAAACTCAAAGCGTAGATTGAAAACAAATGTCAGTATGAATCACTAAAGACTAAAATCATACCAGCCACTTACTTTACTATTATTGAAGACAACAATATAACAATGACGAACCAAACATATCTTATGCGGCTATATATTATTCATTGCTACACCCGCAAAAGGATACAGAACATGCTTTAAAGAAGTTTCACGGACGAATGCAGGATGCTTTTGAGACGTCTTTATACAAGATATATTCGATGGCATATGTACAAAAGCTCCTGGGGGTCTCCGGACTTGGCCTGGTGAGTCACAGTACCCTTCTCGGTATCCGACTTTGAGAGGCCAAACACGATCTGGCAAGCATTTTACCCCTTGATTTAATTCTTTTTCAACCTTTCCAACTTCAAATATACTGCGAAAGCACTGGACTTCAAAACAATGCATTGGAAATATATTCCACCTTTATGAATTTTCAACAAGTATGGATCAAAAAAATTTGATCTCTGCTAATAAAGACAGTCCATGCTCCAAAAGAAACTGTAACCACAAACTTGAATGTACATATGTGATCGTAAAACACTTAGCATGAGCAATTGAATATTATAATTTGGTAAAAAATGCAAGATCAACTTATCAACTGAAGTTGGTTACAGATTATGCTTTATCATGAGACATATTTTTTAAGTACTTTATAAGCTAATCCATAATCTACAACACATTGTAAAACTCCCTATGCAAATAATTTCTCATAAGGACATCCAGCTTTAAAAAGAATGTCCACTGATTTCTAAGGGACAACTCAAAGAAACTAAGAAGTGCACAAAGACGGAAAGATGTTATGAATCCTGAACCTTCCAAATTAATTCTACACATGTTGATCCAATTAACTGAAAATAAGCGTTTAAGGTATCACCACTTTCCCTGACAAAAGATGGCATTCACAGGCAAATCCAGCTGCGTAGCAATTCTTTAATCCTTACTACAATGTAGCAGCTCAGAAAAAGCATGAAACCTTTTACAAATCCTGAAAAGGAAACTGAGAATATGCTATAAAAATCTTGACTCTTCAGAATGATGCATGGTATTATTCATTATAAAGCAACTACAGTCATACCTCTCTATAACAGCATTACTATATAACAGCCATTCACTATAAAAGTCAAGTTTTTTATGGAACCAATTTTCATGCTATATTATAATATATGTTTTCTATAACAGCACTTCACTATAACAGCCAAAAACATTCGGAACTAATTCAGTATAAACTATTGCATCCATAATCATAAAAATTATACGCATCCAACTCCAATCAGGTTACTTTTAGCTTCAATTATAACAGAAGACATACCACAATGAACCATTCATGCCACCTGTCAACAGAATATCAGTTTCAGACAGGCCCTCTGGCACGTTTATATCAACAGTCAAGTTCTCCAAAGCACTGTCAACTACTCTTTGAGTCCCATCATACTTCGAAATCTGAATGCATAGCACGTATATTTTTAGATAGAAAATATCTGCAGTAGAGCTATTAAATAAAATAAATTCTACCTAAAAATAAAGCCAATCAACAATAAGGGAAATATATTTTATCCTTGTGCTTCCTCATTGTCCTTGTCTTCGGTTTATTAATGCTCTGCACTGATTGTACTAATTTATTTTGTTTCCTTTATTAGCAATACTAGCTTTGTATAAATTTCCTTGCTTATGGGATGTAACATTATACAGAAATACAAGAAGCCTTTTCTTCCTAGAAATCTTCAATGGTATCAGAGTCATTGCTGCCTTCGGAGGTAAGTTTCTCTCCCTTGCGTCATTAAGGTTCCTTTTTTCGGAAAGAAGTTGAGTTTTTCTCCCTCAATAGAAGTTGTATGCATTTGTATATTTTCTGTTAGTGTTATAAAGAAACTAATATCACCACAATCCATCTGACGACGGCAACCAAATCACACCACTTCGCTGCCTGAAACCAGCTCTGATGCATCGTCGTGCGCCACTAGAAGCTATGGCTTCAGCAATGCATAAATGTCACGCACCGGCGCATGAGGCCACTTCGAGCGAATCTTTTCAAGATTTCTTCTTGCTAAGGGCTCGCCTACCTGTTCCTAGCCTACCCATCCCAGTTCCAATTTTCTTTGAGCACCAGAAGTGAGATTCCAGTGTAAGCCCCTTTTCCGGAGAAGGTGCGCAGTTTCTTTCTCCCCAGGTTTGAGAGCTTGTTGTTTTTCCTCATCTCTGAAAGTCCATTTCAAAAACGTTTTTTCCAGATTTGAAAAAATTATTTTTGCCTGCTATTTATTCAATGGGGAATAAAGAATACTTCAATCTCACATCACGTTGTAAAATTTGATGGGGCTGGTACGTATCTTGCTTCGTCAAGATCTTTTTTGCTTTTTATCAAGTCCAGAAAGTTGCTCGGTTATATTACTAGAGAAAAAAAAGCACCTGTTGTGACTGATGCTAGCTATGGTCAATGAGATTCTGATAATTCTCTTGTTATGACATGCCTTTTGAATACTATGCACCCTCGAATTTCTAAATACTATTAATTGCTTGATACTGCAGAAAAAAATTGGAATTTAGCTAAGCGCACTTACTTTCGCAGGAAAAATAATGCACAGATCTTTGAAATTCAAAACAAAATTCATGCCACTAAGCAAGGTAAATTGATTATCACTGATTATTATTTCGATTTAAGTGGGTTATGGAAGGAGATTGACTAGTATCAGGATCTCCAAGCAAAGTGTAACGATGATGCAGTTCTCTCTCAACAATTGGTTGAAAAGGAAAGGGTCTATGATTTTTTTGCCGGTTTGAACCAAGAGCATGAACAGATCAGGGTTTAAGTTCTCGGTAAAATTCATTTTCCTTCTCTTGAGGATGCATACTCTTATGTTCAATAGGAAGAGAGTAGATTATTGGTCATGCTTCCAACCGAGAAATTTGGGTTAACTTTGTTGCACGAGCAACCAAAGGAAATCACATCTAATAAAGAACACCAGCAGTAAGTCGAGGCATACAAAGGAGACATGCTAGAAATTATATGGTAGACCAACTAGAGATCGTGGAGGAAAACGTGTAGGTCCATCAAAGAGTTCTGGCTAATATTGCAGAAAACGTGGAGTCATCTCGGGAAACTGCTTCGGAAGAAACTGTCTTCGGATGAAGTTCAGCAACTTCGCCGTCTCCTAAACAAACTTGATTGTTCTAATGTTGCTACTTCTAATTATGTACAATCAGGTATTGCCTTTAATGCTCACCTTAAACCTTGGATTATTGATTCTGGTGCGAATAGACACATGAAAGGCTCCTCTAAAGGCTTTTAAAACTAATCTCCTAGTATCAGAGTACATTATGTCACAATAGTCAACAGCTCTCTAACCCTTGTCTCTAGAACAAGTTATGTTGTATTTATATCTGATATTACATTGTTATCCATTCTCCATGTACTTGAGTTTCCTTTTAACCTGTTATTTATCAGATTCATCACCAAAGAATTAAACTATAGTGCCGAGGTCTTCTCTCATCATTTTTTTTTTTCAAGATCTTCAAACAAGGAAGAGGACGGTAGTGGCAAATTGCATAATGGCCTATGCATGTTTGATGTTACTCGAGACTCTGTCAAGACTTTTTTGGAGAAAATATGGATGTCAAACAAGAGATAATACTGTGTCATATATGATTGGGACACCCATCATTTTTTTATTTAAAGAAGTTACATCCTAGTTTGCTTTCCTTTCCCAAAATTGAGTTTGAATCTTTGTTTTGTGATGCTTGTGAATATGCTAAGCATACTAGAAACTCTTATTCTTTGAGTGATAATAAAAATACAACTCATTTTTCGACTATTCATGGGGTACTACTCAAAACGGTTTCTTTGTCTAGCAGCTGATGGTTTGTTACTTTTATTGGTTGTTGCATTAAGATGACTTGGGTGTCTTTGTTAAAGGCCAAAGGTGAAGGTTTCTCTTACTTTCAGTCATTTCATAAGATGATTTGAACTTAATATAAGGCTAAGATAAAAGTCTTGCAAACTGACAATAGCACAGAAAACATGGATAAAAGATTTGTTGCTTATTAGGGGATCCATGGGAGAGTTCATCAAACTAGTTAGGGTTACTGAAAGAAAAAATTGCCATTTGTTAGAAGTGGCAAAATCTCTTATGTTTACCATGAATTTACCAAAACCTTACTAGGATGTCATTCTAGTAGTCGTCTATTCATCAATAGAATGCCACTTAAAACTTTCCATTTTCAAAGTCCCCTATAAGCTTTACGAGATAAGAATGATTATACTGTTCCTCTGAAGGTGTTTGGGTGTTTGCTTTGTTCACATTAGAAATGCTGGAAAACTTGATCCTTAGAGCTCTTAAATGTGTCTTTATTGTGGAAGTTGAAAGTTTATTAGTTTCGTTAGGCTTGAATTGGGGTTGTTTTTTATATTGTTTTGTGTGATTTGAGGCTTCGAGTAGGTTCGTATCGTGTTTTGGGATTGGTTTGTGTGGTTGGAAGAGGTCCCGGGGGTCTCGGGTGTGTTTCGGATGGGTTTCGGGCCAGTTCTGGTTTCCTTCTTCGCGATCGCTATTCTCCAACATAGGAAGGGTACAAATAACCCTCTCTATAGGAGATACTTCGTCAACTTAGATGTTACCTTTCGAGAATCTACATATTTCAGTATTACAACTTCACCTCTTCACGAGGGAGAGCAATAAGGAGAAAGAGATGATTCTCCCAAATTCCACTATTAAAACCTCTACCACTACCACTGGTCAAGTGAAATTGGAGAAAGAATTCAAGGGGAGACTATTGGGCATTTGGATAGACCTGATGTTAAATCTCGCATTTCGTACGATTAAAGTTTCGTCTTTAGTTAAGTGACAAAGACTCGGGGATGAGATTTTTTTGAGATTATAAGCATTTATGCTATTTATATCAAGCAATAAGTACCGTGAAAGAAAATGAGTTTCGTTGAAGGTTGTCGATTTGAGATAAAATACGGTCCGAGCTATAATACTCGATAATTATGGACTAGTACCATACAAGGTACCATAAGACCATGTTAGTATGATATATAAAGTGTATTAAAAATGAGTAGTATTTTAAGTAATTTGAGACAATTCTTAATTATGTGGGTAATTGGTTAATTATTGGTTTAATGGGAGATTAACCATGTAATTAAGGATTTGTGGATAATTGTAGGTGGGGACAAATCCCCCCACCCCACCCCCCAACCAATGTGGCAGCAAGTGGAGTAAGTGACTCTTGCCTTTAGTCAATTTAATTAGTAGGCACATGGACAACCTTAGGCCATTTACACGTAAGAGGTGGAATTACATTAGTCATCTCTAAACCTATCTTCCATGGATATCAATTCATTTTGGAAAAAGTTGGATTTATACAGAAAGGCAAAAGAAAGAATGAAGGTGAGGGAATTTTGAAAATTTGAATTCCAAATGGAACAATTCTGTCTAGTTTGAGGTTTCACGTTTAGTGATGTTGTTGAGTCCTCTCTTTTAATATTGGAGCTTTGACGTTTTTTTAGGAGAAATAAAGTAGTAGCAGTTGTCAAGTTTGATAATTTTTTCAAAATTGTATGAAGACTATTCAAGGATCTGTTAAAAAGAACCCATGATTATGCCCATGATACATGTGGTCTTCACGTTGGACCACATTTTTGCCAGATAAACCAACATATTTGCTCAAGTTTAATGTCGTGCATATGAAGACTTCGTATTACAATAGCAACAATTAACAATCTCCCAATTGTTAATTGTTAACGTTAAATCACTGTATGGATTTTTTCCTACTCCAGGTATGTTAAGGCTAAGCCCTTCCTTCATTTTGGTATGATCTCGTAATTACATATGTTTGATAACGAGACATAAATAGAAGTTCATACTCCCGAATTTATACATTATCCTAGTCTCATAAGTTAAAGTATTCTCCCTTAACGGGACTTTATGTTCACTTGAGTATTATCTTTTTTCAGTCAAAAGAGCAGAGAATCTATATATACAGTATTACAGTATTTTCATTACCATCGAGCTATAATCGATGGGCAAGCCCCTATCGGGTAACCTCTGATCAGATGGTAAGTTATATACCGAGCCAACTGTGGCCGAGCGCCTATGAGCGAGCCCAGTTGACCGAGATACAGAGCCAAGTATGGCCGAGCGCCTATGAGCGAGCATACTACGGCAGAGCAGTTATATATATATACCGAGCTTTATAGGGCCGGACAGTTATTTTATTTACTATATTGAGAGAGTTGAGTCAGTATCAACAGGTGAGCCTATCTTCAGGTTATCTTTGACTCCCAGTTACTTTCAGCTATTATATTATCAGTTCAGTTTCAGCTTTCAGTTATATTATTGCCTTGCATACTCGGTATATTATTTCGTACTGACGTCCCTTTTTCTGGGGACGTTGCATTTCATGCGTGCAGGTTCAGATAGACAGGCGGGTAGACCTCCTCAGTAGGTGTTGCCCGAGTTCAGCTTTATCGGTAAGCTCCACGTCCTTCGGAGTTGTCGGGTCTAGAAGTTTTGTGTACATCTTGTGTATATATGCATATAGGTTATGGGTAGGTCGGGGCCCTGTTCAAATCACAGTACATCCATCAGTAGAGGTTTGTAGACATATCCTGTCAGTTAGTGCAGTATGTTGGGCTTGTAGGCCCTGTATGTATATTTGGTTGGCTTGTCAGTTGTAGTGGTTATGACGGCCTTGCCGGCCCATGTATATGTGACTTTTGGAAGAGATTGAGAATACGAAATAGTAGTGAAAAGAGATTTGTTACCAGAAATATGATCTGGTGCACCTGAATCAATGGCCCAAGGCTCGGAGGATGAAGATTGGGAGAAACAAGTCACGCTATTACCTGTTTGAACAACAGAAGCTATCTCAGAAGATGTCTGCTTACATGCTTTGTACTGAAGGAACTCAATATAATCTGCTAAAGAAACCATCCGACTATTCAAAGCATTGGTTCCCATGTCGCTACAATTTGTAGTAGTAGGGTTAACTTGAAATAATGGAAATAAGTAACTCCTGTGAGAAAACTGAAGAAATAGCTTGAAAAACACTGTTTACATCAGGAAAACAGAACATTGTTTCTGCGTCGGAAACACTGTTCACGCCGGAAACACTAGCTCACCGGAAAATTCCAAAATTGTCGGAATTTGTCGTAACCAGGATGGATAGACTAGGAATTCCTTTGCGAGCAAGCTTTCCTGAAGAAATGTTTTCAAAAAATGGCCGGAAAGGTCACTGTTCACGTCGGAAAAATATAAAAGTGGTATGAATTTGATTTGAATTAGATGGGTAGGCTCGGAATTTTGAGGAGAGCACACTGTCCTGTAGAAGCTTCGCGAAAAAATGGTCGGAACCCTCGCCGGAAAAGTTGTTACCGGCGCGTGGTGGTGTTGGTTTTAGCACAACACCGACAGAAAGTAACTTTCACTTGGACAGGCCTAAGGTCACCTGAAAAATTGCACGATGACTAAGTTTTTTCTTCCCGGTTAACGCTGGAATGACGCACAGCGATCTTTTCTCACTAATGCTCTGATACCATGTGAGAAGGCACGGGAGAAAATATGTTATTGATATTGGATGATAAATACAATACAAGAGGTCCCTATTTATAGCTATACACTACAAGGAGATATTACTCCTCTTCCAATATGGGACAAGACTACACTATACATATTTGTAAACTAACATGAATTCTCTAGAGGTTGGTTTGACAGATTTTGCAAAGCAATGATCTCCTTTGGTTACCAACAAAGCAATGTCGATCATACCCTCTTCATAAGACACCAAAGAGGTAACTCACTAGTCTGATAGTTTATGTCGATGACATAGTAATGACAGGAGATGAAAAGAGGAGATTGGTCGATTGAATAAATTGGCCCAAGAATTTGAGATGATGGATCTTGGAAATTGCAGTACTTCTTGGGAATTGAGGTTGTTAGATCAAATAAGGGAATTTTTATTTCACAAAGAAAGTATTTCTTAGGTTTCTTGAAAGAAATTAATATGATAGGCTGCAAACTAACAGAATCGCCTATTGAAAGCAATCACAACTCACAAGTTATAAGCAGGAGTTGAAGAGTCTGTTGATAAGGAGAGATATCAGAGATTGGTTGGAAGACTCATTTAACTCTCCCACACTAGACCAGATATAGCCTATTAAGTCAGCTTGGTGGGTAAGTTCATGCATGATCCCCAGGATTCTCATACGCAAGTTGTCTTTCATATTTTGCGGTATCTGAAGTCTACTCCATGCAAAGATTTGCTTTTCTCCAAACATGGTCACCTCCAATAGAAGCCTATACAAATGTGGATTGGGCGGGATCTCTAGATAATAGAAAATTTATGTCCGGTTACTGTACACTAGTAAGAGGAAACTTAGTTACCTGGAGAAGCAAGAAACGTGTAGTTGCTAAATCAAGTGCAAAAACAAAATATAAAGCTAAGGCGCTGGGTGTTTGAGAACTTTGGTTACAAAAGTTACCGAGAGAATTGACAACAACAACATACCCAGTATATTCCTACATGTGAGATTTGGGGAGGGTAGTGTGTACGCAGACCTTACCCCTACCTAGTGAAAGTAGAGAGGTTGTTTCCAATAGTAGTAGTAGTAGTAGTAGTAGAAGAAGAAGAAGAAAGGGAGAAAAGAATTAGTACCAAATAGTCCAACAGGGAAATACGAAAATTGGAACAAACAAAACAACATGACATAATATAAATCTGAGAGTAATAAGAGAATTGAGATTGTGACAATATGGCTGATTAGTATAGCTCATAATCCACTCCTGTATGACTGAACAAAGCATGTTGAAATTAATTGATGCTTCACCAAAGAAAAAGTTATAGTGGTGTCTTGACTTTGTTTTTCATGTGTCATCAGAGAAGTAGTTGATGTGTTTTACTAAAGGTCTCAACAAACGGATTTGTCATACACTGCCTTGCAAGTTGGCCATGTGTGATCTTTGCACCAACTTGGGTGGGAGTGCTGATTGGCTTTATTTTTAGGAACATTTTATTTTATTTAATATCTTGATTATAGGCATTGATAGTTGTACTGATTGTACTAAATGATTTTGTTGGCTTAATTAGCAAAAGGAGCTTTGTATAAATTCTCTTGTTCATGGAGATGTAACATCAAACAGAAATACAAAGAAGTCTTTTCTTCTTCCTAAAAATCTTCACTTATTTATCAAGAAGGGAGAAAATGCCACCCAACGGCCCACCTTCGATGTCAGTTAGTACTGAATATACTTCCCATGTAGTTGCCTCAATCATAATGGAATAGACACAAATCCTATATATCAAAACGACACTAATGAGAGAACTAATTTCACCCCCGAGATGGAAATTTAGCAGGTAAACTCACTCCACTAGTCCATTGTAACGGTGTAACCGTCCATACAACACCAAGCCCAAATGTTGTGAAAGAATAAGTTAGAACTGGGAAAAGAAACTGATTAAATAACAAGAAAAAATAACAAGATTCATAACCATGGGATGAAGACATTTTCTGTAGGAAAAGAAAAAAAGGTAATTTCTTATATATAAAAAGGGGAAAAAAGGTAATTGAATTGTTGAATGATGTGAAGGTGAGAAAGCCCCAGGTCTAATGGCTTCACATTGGTTCCTTTTTTTCTCCAAATGTCAATGGTAAAGCATGACATATTCAATACCATGAATCGCTATCATTAGTTTAAAATTTTCAAAGGAGCTTCAGGCACGCATACACAAAAAAATATATATATATGTTGCCATTTAAACTATAACTATATAGCTTTATATATAGGCCGCAGGGAACTCCCCCTGGACCACCATAGAATCATATGCAGAGCTATCAGAGTCCAGGAAAAAAAGCTACTACCTCCGTTCCAATTTATGTGAACCTGTTTGATTGGGCACGGAGTTTAAGAAAAAATGAAGACTTTTGGAATTTGTGGTCCTAAATAAGTTGAAAAGGGGCCCAGAGTATTTGTGTGGCTATAAAAGCTTTTCATTAAGGGTAGAATTGTAAGTTTAAGCTAAATTGTTTCCAAATTTAGAAAGGGATCATTCTTTTTGGAACAGACCAAAAACGAAATAGGTTCACATAAACTGGAACGGAGATAGTATATGCTTACCACACAAGGATGTGCTCCAAAGTTTTTAATTCCACCTTATCATCCTGAAAAGAGCTAATACAGGCTTAGCCTGCTTTTTATCTATCCTTCTACTCTAGGCGAGGGAAATTTAGAATAAATAGCCCCAGAAAAAACTACAAACTAGTCAAAGCGTACCCGGTCGATCATTCCGCTATCTCGCATTCACGCCCACGTTTGATTGCCGCTCGGGGATGAAAGAAGATTTCTTCTCTTACCCAGAATTCGAATGCTTAGCTAAAACTGAATTTTTCACCTTCTCGTTCATTACATTAGGTTAGGAGATCCAGTCTTATTCTTTTCTCTTAAGTTCCTTTTGGAACACCTCATGTTGGGACGTGGCGCCTGCGGCAACGCCTCTGGAGCCCCCCAGTGTACCAGCGATGTACGAATCATAGTCAAAAACTTTACTAACTTTATTAGTTGCAAGGCGACTTTCTGTCTATCTGCGCATACTTGTTCTGCTAGCTTTTTGTACAATATGAAGATATGTATAATATGGACACATTAGTGGATTTTCTCAAATCTCCTAGGGAAATATGGGAGTTATGATCTTTGTAACTCTCTTGTAAATAGTAGGACCTTCTTGGTGCTGTTTCTGTACTGATTGGTGATTAGCAATAGAACTTTTATCTTGTCAAGAAACGCTTATTTCTAAAGACAATTATAAGAAATAGTAACTTGAACTTGAAATGCCTAACCTTTTATTTTGGTATTGCAAGTTAGGGAGCTGGGTGGTATGGGCTAATTACTGTCTGCACGTGATATCAACCTTCGTGATCAAGCAAATGCAACAAATCCATTTATTCTCTTCAGTGAAGCCTGAAATTTATGATATTCAACAAGAGCGCTTCATTTTTCTAGAGTAAATTTTACGCACCAGTTACTCTAGTCTAGTAAAATGATACAGTGTATTGTCAAAGTGTCATCCATCTAGTTGACCGTAAGTAGATAGCAGTCATGGTCAATTATGCAATAGTTAGGTCAACAAGAAAAAGAAGGTATAACACCTCAACTAGTAATATATCACGCTTAATAGGAGATGATAACAGTTGCAGGGCTTTCAACCTTCAACATTACGAACATTATAGTTTTGAAGATGAAATGACATCAATTTTTGATGAACTCCGGGATTGGCAGCACCAAGAATGGGGAAAATCAACAGTGAGGTCCCTTGAGAATCAACCGCACAACTCATATTGGGGCTCAATTATGATTTTCTCTGTGCTAGAGTTCCAAATGTTGAACTAAATTGAATGACAGCATTTTTGCTATCTTCATAAATATGACTTGAATATTTTGATAGACTGTTTATCTGGATATCTGATTTACATTTTTCTGGTTTGGTTTTTGTATCAAATTCAATTAGATCTTTGTTTTATGCTCGAAGGCTAAGGATGCATAACCAAATGCCTATGACCAACTTACACTATACGGAACCAAACCCACTTTTCTCGGCCTTTGCTTGTCAATTTTCATGTACCAAAATTTCAACTACTGAACCAAAATATAATAACCAGCAATATGGAAGCTCAACTAGGGACTATTTCCAGATTTATATACAGCCGTCAAGGATATGCACAATGAAATCAACACAAAGATTAAAGACACAGGGAGCACACCAGAGGGCATGATGCTTGTTTCTTCAGGAATTCCATTTGAAAATTTAATTTCCCTTTTCCGGATACAATGACTTTACCGCACAACTCCCTGACATGGAGTAACCTATTGCTCCTCGATTTCATGAATTTCCCTTTGTCTTTCTCCTACAGTGTAAGAAAGGATTAAGTTTAATTAGCTTACCAATTTGACGACGGAATTAAACACAGGGAAATCGAAAACTAGAAAGTGAGGAGAAGATAGAGATATAATTATAAAGAAAAGCATAAAATCCAATAGCGGAAGAAACTAGTAGACCCACTAATTAGCAATTCATCTGCAAGAAAATCAATCCAAGGGTGAAGAGAAATTGAACTCGCACATGAATCCTTACTAGAAAAATCCAAGAGAGGTTCAATTGAAGAGGTAAATGATATCCCACAAAGAGGCTCGCTCAAGATAATTCTTCATCGGAAATTCATTATAAATTATGTAAAAACCCTACATTACTCCTATTTATACCACTAGCTAAGTAATGGCTTGTGCCCAAGTCCAAGTGCTTCAAAAAAATAAACGTCCTGACATAACTTTAGGAGTCGTGAGGCTAATGGGGTGTGTGACCATGCTTCAGTCATCCCGGAAACCCTAATGATGGTCAAGTCTTGGACAACTCGTGATCAACATGGGTCAAACATGTGATCAACATTGGCCAAACTTGGTCAACTCTCGATTAACCTTTCATAAAGCATTTCGGTCTTCTTAATGATATAAGTTCGTCGTCATGTTGCTATCATCTTCCCCTTCTTATAGCCCAACCCATATAAGTTTGGCCGGGTTACACATAAATGGGTTAATTTTGCCACCTCTACTCCTCCCAATCTTCAGATGTACTTCTAGCCCTTATGCTTCTATTTCAGATGTAAGGCAGAAGGAGTTTTATCCTCTTCAGAAGAAACCTTAATGGTTGGGAGCTAGAAGATTTCACACATTAGTTGAGCCTCATTTTTAGCCCCCTGTCTCCGTTCCAAATACTATCATTGCAGCTCCACCACTTATCATCGTCGTCCCCGCCCAGCATCAGGCCCACCTGATTCACGTCCTGCACCTGACCCTGCTAATACTGCGGACTTGTCTCCTCTTAGTCAACCGATTGCACTACGGAAAGGTATTCGGTCATCACCCCATTGTCTCCTCTTAATCCTAATCCTCATTATGTCGGTTTAAGTTACCATCGTCTGTCATCACCCCACTGTGCATTTGTATCATCTTTGTCCTTTGTTTCCATCCCTAATTCTACAGGTGAAGCACTGTCTCATCCAGGATAGCGACAAGCTATGATTGACGAGATGTCTGCTTTACATACGAGTGGTACTTGGGAGCTTGTTTCTCTTCCTTCGGGTAAATCAACTGTTGGTTGTCGTTGGGCGTATGCAGTCAAAGTTGGTCCAGATGGCCAAGTTGATCGACTTAAGGCTCGTCTTGTTGCCAAAGGGTATACTCAGATATTTGGGCTCGATTACAGTGATATTTTCTCTCCTGTGGCTAAAATAACATTAGTCCGCCTTTTTCTATCAATGGCTGATGTTCGCCATTAGCCTCTCTATCAGTTGGACATTAAGAATGTTTTTCTTCACGGTTTATACGGAGCAACCACATGGTTTTGTTGCTCAGGGGAGTCTAGTGGCCTTGTATGTCAGTTGCGGCGGTCCCTCTATGGTCTAAAGCAGTCTCCTCGAGCCTGGTTTGGTAAGTTCAGCACAGTTATTCAGGAGTTTGGTATGACTCGTAGTGAAGCTGATCACTCTGTGTTTTATCGGCATTCTGCTTCAAATCTCTATATTTATCTGGTGGTTTATGTTGATGATATTGTTATCACAGGCAATAATCAGGATGGTATTACTAAGTTGAAGCAACATCTCTTTCAGCACATTTAGACTAAGGATCTGGGAAGATTAAAGTATTTTCTAGGTATTGAGGTCGCTCAGTCTAGCTCAGATATTGTGATCTCACAACGGAAGTATGCCTTAGACATTCTTGAGAACAGGTTGTAGACCTGTTGACACTCCTATGGATCCGAATTCTAAACTTCTGCTAGGGCAGGGGGAGCCTTTTAGCGATCCTGCGAGATATAGGCAGTTGGTTGGTAAATTAAATTACCTCACAGTGACTAGACCTGACATTTCCTTTCCTGTGAGTGTTGTAAGTCAGTTTATGGATTCTTCCTGTGATAGTCATTAGGATGCAGTTGTCTGCATTCTTCGATATATAAAATCAGCTCCACGCAAAGGACTATTGTTTAAGGATCGAGGCCATGAGCAGATCGTTAGATACTCAGATGTTGATTGGGCAGGATCATCTTCTGATAGACGTTCTACGTCTGGATATTGTGTTATAGTAGGAGGTAACTTGGTGTCTTGGAAGAGCAAGAAACAGAAATTGTTGCTCGGTCTAGTGAGAAGCAGAATATCGAACAATGGCTATGGCAACATATGAGCTAGTTTGGACCAAACAGTTGCTCAAGGAGTTGAAATGTGGTGAGATCAGCCAAATGGAACTTGTGTGTGATAATCAAGCTTCCATTCATATTGCATCGAATCCAGTGTTCCATGAAAGAACTAAACATATTAAGATTGACTGTCAGTCACTTCGTCAGAGAAAGATACTCTCAGGAGATATTACTACAAAGTTTGTGAAGTCGAAAGATAAGCTTGCAGATATTTTCACCAAGTCCCTCATTGATTCTCGTATTAGTTATATATGTAACAAGCTTGGTACATATGATTTGTATGTACGTGTTAGAATAGCTATGTGAATATGTAATTAGTCCTAGTCGCATAGGTAATAGGAGTAGGTTATATATTATGTGTACTTATAAATAGGGTTCATTGTATTACAATTAACATCAATACAAGATTCTTCTCCCGTGCATTCTCACACAAGGGATCAGCAAAAAATGTAGAGACATCCCGGGAAACTGCTCCTGTAGAAGCTTTGTCTTCAAATTAAGTTCACTATCCTCGCCGTCTCCTGAACAAACTTGACTCTTCTACTACTTTCAATTACATGTAGTCAGGTATTGCCTTTAATGATCACCTTAATTCTTGGATTTATTGATTCTGGTGCGAATAGACACATGACAGGCTTCTCTAAAGGCTTTCAAAACTACTCTCCAATGGCTCACTAACTCCTGTCTGTGGAACAGGTTCTCTTGTCTGTACACCTTATATTAAATTATCATTTGTTCTCCATGTATGAGTTTCAAGTTAACCTGTTATCGGTTAACACCATCACAAAAAACTAAACAGTCTTTTCTGATCACTGTATTTTTAGGATCTTCAAACATGGAAGAGGATTGACAGTAGTAGATTGCATGATGACTTATATTGGATTGATGGAACTCGAGACTCTAGTCAGGCTTTTTTTTTTGGAGAAAACAAGGATGTCAATCAAGAAACAATATTGTGGCATAAACGGATGGGGCACCCATCATTTTTTGCTTTGAAGAAGTTATATCCTAGTTTGTTTTCCAAAATTGAGTTTGAATCTTTGTTTTGTGATGCTTGTGAATTTGCCAAGTACACTAGAAAGTCTTATCCTTTGAGTGATAATAAAAGTACAATTCCTTTTTAGACTATACATTCTGATGTATAGGGTCCTACTCAAACAGTTTCATTATCTGGTAGTCGATGATTTGTTACTTTTATTGATTTTTTTGTTTTGCGATGCTTATGAATTTGCCAAGTATACTAGAAATTCTTATTGTTTGAGTGATAATAAAAGTACAACTCCTTTTTAGACTATACATTCTGATGTATAGGGTCCTACTCAAACAATTTCTTTATCTGGTAGTCGATTGATTTGTTACTTTTATTGATTGTTGCACTAGGATGACTTGGGTGTATTTGTTAAAAGCCAAAAGTGAAGTTTTCTCATGTTTGCGGTCATTGAGATAAATAAACATTTGTTAGAGGTGGCAAGATCTCTTATGTTTACCATGAACCTACTAAAACCTTACTGGGGGAATGACATTCTAGTAGTTGCCTATCTCATCAATAGTATGTCACCTAAAACCCTTAATTTTTAGAGTCTTTTGCAAGCTTTAAAAGGTAAGAATGATTATACTATTCCTCCGAAGGTTTTTTGGGTGTCTGCTTTGTTGACACTAGAAACTCTGGGAAACTTGATCCTAGAGCTCTTAAATGCGTTTTTATTGGGAATTCTCCAACAGAGAAAGGGTACAAATGCCATAATCCTCCCTCCAGAAGATCCATTGTCATCATGGATGTTACCTTTTGAGAATCTGAGCCATATTTCGGTATTACAACATCACCTCTTCAGGGGAAGAGCTATAAGGAGGAAGAGATGATTCTCCCAAGTTCCACCACTACCACCGGGAAAAATGAAATTGGAGAAAAAATTTAGGGGGACACTATTGGACGTTTGGATAAGCCTGATTTGAAAACTTACTCAAGGAGAAATAGAGCAGAAGAAATCATCATGCAATCTGCTGAAACTGAACCTTCTTCTATTTGTGAGTTATCTACATTTTCTAATGAATTAGATTTGCCTATTGCTCACAGAAAAAAAGTCAGATCTTGTACCACCAAACACCCTTTATCTAATTCTGTCTCTTATAATTCTTTGTCTCCCTCTTATAGAGCCTTTGTCTTGTCTATTTCTTCTATCTCTATTCCCCTGAATTGGATGGAAGCTTTTGCAGATCCTAAATGGAAGCAAGCTATGATTGAAGAAAGGAAAGCCTTGTCAAAAAATAAAACATGGGAACTTGTCACTTCACCACTAATCAAGAAGTTGGTTGGCTGCAAAGAGGTTTTCACTATGAAGCACACAGTTGATGGCTCAATTGAAAGATTCAAGGCAAGATTGGTAGCTAAGGGATTCACTTATGTCTTATGGAGTGGATTATCAAGATATTTTTGCCCCTGTTGCTAAAATAAACACTATCATAATTCTTTTGTCTTAATGCCGCTAATCTTGATTGGGACTTACAAAAGTTTGATTTGAAGAATGCATTTCTTCATGGAGATTTAAAAGAAGAGGTGTAATAATGATCAAAGTCAGTATACTGGAGATTCCTCCTAGATTTAATACTGATCAAAGTTAAGGAAAAGTGTGCAGACTGAAGAAAGCCTTGTACGAACTGAAACAATCCCCTAGAGCTTGGTTTGACAGGTTCTGCAAAGCAACGATCTCCTTCGGCTAACAGCAAAGGAATGATCATCACACCCTCTTCATAAGACATCAAAAGGGTAAACTCATTATTCTCATAGTTTATGTTGATGATTATAGTTATAACAAGAGATGACACAGAGGAGATGACCCAATTGAAAAAGCTATTGGCATAGGAATTTGAAATCAAGGATCTCGAAATTGCAATACTTCTTGGGAATTGAGGTTGCTAGATCAGAAAAGGGAATTTTTATTTCTCAAAGGAAGTATATTTTGGATCTCTTGAAAGAAATTGGTATGACAGGTTGCGAACCGGCGAAATTGCCCATTGAAAGCAATCACAAGTTACAAAGCCGAACTGGAGAGTCAGTTGATAAGGAGAGATATCAAAGATTGGTTGGAAGACTCATTTATTTCTCCCACACTAAACTAGACATAGCCTATTCAATCAGCCTAATGAGTTAGTTATCCCTGAGATCCACATATACAAGTTGTCCTTCACATACTGCAATATCTGAAGTCTACTCTTGGAAAAGGTCTGCTTCTCTCCAAACATGGTCGCCTCCAGATAGAAGCCTTTTTTACAGACACGGATTAGGCTGGATCTCTAGATAACAGAAGATCTACATCCGATTATTGTACACTCGTAGGAAGAAATGCAAAGTGTAGTTGGCAAATAAAGTGCATAGGCAGAATATAGAGCTATGGCCAGAGTGTCCGTAAACTTCTGTGGTTACAAAAGCTACTAGAGGAATTGGGATTGTCAGAAAAAGGAAAACATTCCTTGTATTGTGATAACGAGGCCACCATTAGTTTAGCTAATAATCTAGTCCAACATGACCGAACAAAGCATGTTGAAATTGATCGACACTTCATCAAAGAAAAAGTCATGAGTGGTGTCTTGAGTTTGTTCCATGTGTCATCAGAAAAGCAGCTAGCTGATATGTTTATCAAAGGTCTCAACAAACAGACTTTCCATACACTGATTTGCAAGTTGGGCATGTGCGACATCTTTACACCAACATGAGGGGGAGTGTTGACCGGCTTAATTGTAGGAGAACAATCATACTCTAATTAATAGCTTGATTGTAGGAAGATTGTATCCTACTTGGCTTAACTGAATATTATGTAATTATTCTCTTTTATTTCATTCCTAGAATAGTTGTAGCACTTTTGTATAATGATCTGTTGCTTGAGAAGTAAATAATACACAAGAAATACAGAGAACTCTTCTTCTTCTTGAATTCAACATCACCAATTCATTAGGCATTAGTTGGTGTATGCCAAAAAATATGGTGGATTTCTTACTCTCTAGGCATAGAAAAGACATGTCCATAGCTTGTTTGGGCATCTGAAGCTCTATGCTTGTTGTGGTTTGTTGGGTTATTAGGAGAGAGAAATGCTAGAGTTTTTGACCAGAAGGAAAACGTTGTTCATCTCAAAGTCAAGTATATTTTTGTATAGTTTTTGGTGCAGCATAGTCATGGCAAATGTGTTAGAGCCATATGCCATTTTTGACTTTGTCAGTAGTCAAGTTCTTTTATGGACGTACTTTTCACTAGCATTCCCTTTATGCTACTTTACATAAATCATACTCTTTTATTAGCTACCCAAAAAGTTTGCATTTAGCCTTAATGACATACTCTTATAAAAATGACATGGCATGTCCAAGACCACAATTTAAGGGTACATTTTGTATGTCAATATATTTAGCTTATGTGTCAAACGACTTTACTTAATTCTTGTGCCCAATCAAACATCGTCATATAAAATGAAATTGAGAGTATAAATCAAATAAACATCTTTAACTCCATACCTAATCAAATACCATCACATAAAATAGCACAGAGGGAGTAGAAGAAGTAACAACTTAGCAATGCTTCAAAACAACAACAACATACCAGTGAGTAATTAGTGATGCTTCAAACATTTCCTTAAAATACACTTAGCAGAAGCAACCTGACAAATCTTAATTCCAGCTTAATTAAACGTTTAATGATAAATTCCAGAAAGACAAACTTAAAGGACTTCTAGCAACTTTTGCTCTTTCTAATTTCCAAAGATAGCTTTCTTCTCCTAAAACTAATTAGAAACTAAAGCAAAACCAAAACAAGTGGTATGTCTAGTATACATCAGAATCAAGCTAACAACAACAACTATGCTTCAATCCCAAGCAAGTTGAGGTCAACTATATGAATGCCTCAATCCCGAGCAAGTTGAGGTCGACTATATGAATCCTAACTAACCAAGTTTCTCATAATTAAGTGAAATACAAGAAAAAGGTAGTAGAACATTCCGCCATATAACACAATCAAACTAAAATAATGATTGCCCTAGCAAATTTGCATCTTCACAGTAATAGTATCTGTTTTCAGCTTTCTCTGCCTGACAGTTTGCTTTTACTGCACTATTATTGCAAATATTAATTGCGTCATAATTGCATAATCTTTATCACTAGCACTTAAAAGCAATTCCTTTTGCCCTTTTACATATATATCTAATACTCCAACAGCTGTGACATAAACCTGGGTCTAATTTCTTAACTTTTCTCTTGTCTTTTTTTCCCCTTTTCCAAATACAGTGCTATATAAGCTAACATAAGCTCTCAATATTGCATAAATAGATTTTGTTGTATTATGTAAATATTGACATCCATATTAAATAAATCAGGACATCAAACAGAATTTTTTATAATAATAGGGCCTGGCCAGCTTATGTGCACCATCAGGTAAACTCTTCCCACCTGCGCTTGAGCAGAGGGGGAAGATCATAATTTTGTTGTCTTAGTTGGAATTTGATGAGAGTATTATTACCACCGAGATCATATTCGTAGTTCCAGTTTAATGAGAGTATTATTACCGCCGAAAAAAGAATCTCAATTTCATTTAGAACGAAATGTAAGCAAACTACTGGTCGAAAACCTCGTAAGAGTAAAAAACAAAAATAGCGGTAGTAATTACCTTATTGGATAGAATAGGCGGTGGCGATTTTCGTTTCTTAGAAGAGCCAGGAATTGGACCCTTAATAGGGAAATATCTGTTCTTCTCCGCATCATAGTAAAATCCAGGAAGCTCTGAAAATTTCAGATACAAGTTTTGTAGATCAACAATCAATTTGTATTAATCAATAATAAGTAATGGTGAAAAACGGATTAAGTGAAGAAATAAACCTTTCGGCATCTCTTATACTATGCTACAATAAATTGAAACCAATGCACAAAGTAATACGTTATTCTTCAGCTCTATAACTAACGGTGCTGCCGCCGAATTCTTCCACAGATGTCTAATATTTGCCGTCGGAGGCGAAAGAGCAAAGAGCGTGAAAGAGCAATGGTGGTCGGCCTGTACCTTTATACTGCATTAAGTAAGAATATAATATTGGCTAAAAGGTCAAACTTACCCCTAAATTATTTTACATTTAAGCTCCCTTTTAGAAAGGAAAAAAGAAAAACACCTTTATGTTAACAAACTTATCACAAATGCCCATATCCTTTGCGGAATCTCAATCTCTGCCAATGAACGACCTCCAACCTACATCTCAGATTTTATTTCAAATCAGATTTGAGAATTTTTTAAGCTTCGGTTGATTCTCAATCGAGTTTTCAATTTTCTTCAATTTTTAGACAATAATTCAATGCTACTTTCATAATATTAACTCAAGATTCCAATAAAACACCAGATTTCGAACTTAAAACTTTTCAAGGTTTAGCTTAGAAACTTCACTCGAGATAGGTTTTTCTTCATTGTTAGCTCAAAAATTTGTAAAAATTGCACGGGCCTATTTAATTAGTACCTACTTTTAAAAAAAAATTACTTACTCGTTGTTTAATCAACTTGATACTTTTTCTCCTCTTTTTTCTTCTTCTTATTCTTCTTCTTCGGGTAATAGTAATTTTATATGGTGTTTGCGAACATATTTCATGTAGTTTATGATGTTATACGGTGGTAAGTTGTTGTGTCGCTTTATTTTTTACTATTGCTTAGTGTTTCTTCTTTTTCTTAATTACAAAATGGTTCGCTAGATTTATTGTTGTTTTGACAATTTGATGATTGGGTTTGTTCCTGATGATATTTGGAGGTTATGTTTCAAATTTGAGGCCATTTGGAGTAGATTTAGGTATTAAATCGTATATTGTTTTGTTAAAATTCGAAGAATAAATTTCTGTTTCTGACTATTCGCACTTCAGGACTATTTGGTCTTAAGTGCGTGAAAACGTTGGTTGCACTTCAGACCTTTTGGCTGAAATGTAATTTTTCACTTCATGTCAGAACCTAAAATCTCATCAAAGTGCCCTAACCCGGCTTGTTGGGCATAAACCACAAATTTGATTATTTTAAAGCCATAAATAAGTCTAACAGAAAAATAAGTTGATCCAAAATAATCAAAATACCCCTAGAAATTAGTGTCACGAGGTCACGAGCTACTTCAACTAAATTAAAATATAATTATGTATACTTTCTAGATGAGAGAAAAATAGTACTTAATAAATAGATAGTGGAATGAGACTTCAAGATATTGCAGACGATCAAGCGACTCTAACTTGAGTCTCCAAGCAAAAGCTCTTATATGGCGTCTTGGGTCCCACTACTAAAAGATGTAGAACTTGCACAAAATATATAAAAGTAAAAAAGATATCACTTAAATCACATGTGCAATTCATATGCATAACATTAATATAGATAAAGCATAGAAACAACACAAAAAGATAAACAGATAGAGCATGTGATATGAAATACCCTATCTCGATTAATAAGTCCAATGCATAGAGAGAATGCATTAATCATCATACATAGACGATATGCACAAGTAAAGCATATAAAAATGCATAAAGTTCAGCAAAGGGTAATTTAAACCAATAAAGCTTTCACTTTTATACTCAAATTCATCAATCGATATCATAATCAAACATGCTCCCACACTGCCCTGGGTAGCATGGGTAATCAAGTGACTCTAGAGGGACGGATTCATATCCACACACATTAGGAACATAAGTCCATACGTTGTACAGGAACGTGTGTGACATGCCCTAACTAATACCCCAGTAGGACCGTGAGTCCACATGCCCCAACAACTCACTGTATAGGGTAAAATTAGTTTATGCAAGATGGTCGAATGGTAACATGATACGTGGACCCGAAGATAGGCAAAAGGCAAGTCAAGTAACAACCAATACTAGATACAACGAATGTAATCAACATCGGGTAAATCCCAAAGAGAGCGTAGTGCACAGGAGAAGATCAAGGGTTTGCCATCGGATAGCATTCAATGAGGGAATATTCACTAACATTAAATAAGCGACCGTTGTAGAGAATATTTGCATTCATGGCCTGCCATTACATGTTCATCAATAACCTCTTTTATTATCATTTAAGAGAAGTTTGATCCTATGATCTTTTTCCCTAGGTAAAGTTATAAATAGCAGGGTCAACAGCTATTGTAGGGATATGAAAACTTTCTGCATAGAAAAGCAAGGTTTTCCTACTCCTACTCTAAATTTAACAATTTTATTTGCTCTTCATCGTCATTTTCATTTTTGCTCTCGGAGACACTGCATTCGGAGCCAGGCTTGTCATCTTCTTCAAATTTCAATTACCAATCTTAAATATTAATATTATCTCTTTATCATTTTTGGATCAAATCAATTCACTTGCCTACTAACTACGTAACAAATTCAACTGTACTGTTTTACGAGTAAACAGTTTGGCACCATGGGGCTTAGACAGTTGCGTAATTGCTTTGATCCACGTTTATTACTAACTTGTTTTGATTCTTTCCTTAGTAAAAAAAGAAGATATGGCATCTGATGATGTCAACATCTCACACAACGTGGACGAGCACGAATAGTTATCCCAACATGACGACTCAATCAATGAGACTCGCAACTAAGGGGATGAGATGACGCCGGTTCAAGATGGCCATTATCCTCGGCATGTGGTGGAGCCGACTCTCGATGATGTAGAGGAGGAACATGTCATGGAAACAGTTAAAAGTTTTAGTGAACACCAAAAAGCGATCATGAAACACCTTTCAAGGCAGGATCGGGTGATGACCGAGTTAAAACAAGCATTGCCAGCCGCCTCCAATAACGCGAACGGAAAGGGCCCAATTCCTCCATTGTTCCTGCAAACCAAACGACTTAGATGGTCGATAACAACACCCCAAGTGGTAAAGTTAGTTTTGACGAAGTCGGAGGGACCGATAGCGGATCTGGGAATAACAACGGGAATGATCCTTTCAAAACCGAGCTCATGAGGTTTATGAGGGAAATAAATGAACGAGTGGATAAGTACGCGAAGGAGTTTCACGCTCAAATAGATCAAATTCCGAGAGCACTGCCAGTACTAAAAGGCCCAGATTCGAAAAAATACACGCAATTTTCATTCAAGCCGAGCGCAACACCAAAGTTAATTCCAAAAAGGTTCAAGATGTCGGACATACCAAAATACGATGGGACTTCAGATCCGCAAGAGCACATCATAACCTACACCACGACTGTGAAAGGAAACGATTTGGCTCAACATAAGATCGAGTCAGTTTTGCTGAAGAAGTTTGGTGAAACCCTCACAAATGGGGGCCTGGCATGGTATTCTCTTTTACCCGAGCATTCAATTGACTCTTTTGAGATGCTTGCAGACTCGTTCATTAAGGCCCATGCCGGGGCAAGGAAGGTTCAAACTAAAAAGGCGGACATATTCAGGATTGCGCAGGGCGAGTCTGAACTACTGCGAGAGTTCATGATCTGGTTCTAGAAAAAGAGGATGTTGTTACCGGCGGTACCAGATGAGTGGGCAGCGGAAGCATTCACAAAGGGTCTGAATCCACAGAGCTCTGCTACCTCCCAAAAGCTAAAGGAAAGCCTGCTCGAGTTTTAAGCAACCATATAGGCGGATGTCCATAACCGTTACGAGTCAAAAATAAGGATAGAAGACGATCATCTCGGGTTCCCAATATCAACTAAGGGATGGGATCGAGACAAAAACCAGGACAAGTTTAAAAGTGACTTTGATGCAGATCGACGGTCATCTAGAAGTCATTTTTTACCGTACGAAAGAACTAAAGGATGTAGCAGCAAAGGGTTTCGATAATCGGATAAGTTTACTCCCGATAGAAGAATCAATTGTGGCTGAAATAGTAGGTCGTTACAGGAGAAGGAGGTGCTCAGGGCCCAAGATTCTACATATCCCAGGTTATCAGATTACAACTTTAACATCAACTTAGCAGAGTTAGTATTGGCAATGAAAAATATCAAAGAAGCATAGTTCCCGAAGCCAATCCGATCTGATCCCAGCTAGAGGGATCCCACTTTGTGGTGTGAATATCATGGGACTCAAGGCCATAAAACTGGGGCCTTCCGATATCTTCTAGAGGATGTGGCAACATTGTTGAAGAATGGCCATCTTAGGGAGTCTTTAAGTGACCGGTCCAAGAGCAACTACTGCTAAAATCAGGGCAACACAGAGCCTTCGAAGGTAACAGAAGTCTCCCATCGGCTGACTATCAATATGATTTTTGGGGGAAATGAAGTTAACGGTGTAACCTTTTCAGCGGCAAAGAAAACGAAGATATTAGTAACTCACAACAAGAGACTTCAGGAAGTTGCAGAGGATGACATCACCTTCATGGAAGAAGACGCCGACAGACTCATTTTTCCCCACAATGATGCTTTGGTAATCTCTTTGAATGTTTTAGATATTGAAATAAAACATGTTTTGGTTGACCCAGGAAGCTCAGCCAACGTCATCCAATAGAGAGTGTTGGAGCAAGCAAAGCTGACCAGAAGCATCATTCTGATGACAAAACTTTTAGTTGGATGAAACTTGACAAGTAAGACAACTCAAGTTATCGAGTAGAGATTTTTTGCCCACAAATGTCGTAAGATTGATGACGATATAAGTGTAACGACCCGATCGGTCGTTTTGCGTAATTGCACCTCATTTCCCATTTTTATGCTTCACACAAGTGTGTTTATGATTTTATGACATACATGAGTGATAGTTTCATTTCGGGAAGATTTTCGGGTTGATTTGGACCCTTTGATTCTTGGCTTAGAAGTCCAAACTATTTATGTTGACCAATGGTTGACTTTTGTGAAAGTGACCCCAGAACGTTGTTTTGATGGCTCTGATAACTTTGTATCGTGATTTTGGACTTTGGCATATGCCTGAAATCGAATTCGAAAGTCTGTAGGTTGATTTGTGTTGTTTTGCCAAAATTTGGCAATTTGAAGTTGAAAAGTTTGACTATAGGTTGACTTTTAGCTATTGGATTTAGAATTTGATTTTGGAACTTGAAATAGGTCTGTTATGCTATTTAGAACTTGCTTGAAAAAATTGGTATCATTTGGAGTATAATTGATAGGATTCAGATGCTTAGTTGCAATTCTAGAAGTTCTTGAAATTTACTTTGAAATTCATGCGCTTTGGTGTCTAATTCGTAGTTCTAGATGTTATTTTTGTATTTTGATCATGCGAGCTAGTTCGTATGATATTTTTAGACTTGCGTAGATGTTTGGTTTGGAGCCCCAAGGGCTCAGATGAGTTTCAGACATGATTTAGAATGGTTTGAGCTGAAAATGGAATTGATGGTGTGATGGTGCCCAGTTATCGCAACTGCAAGCACCAGCCTCGCAATTGCGAAGGTGACAGGGGATGGTTAGATACAGCAAATGCGATTTCCCCTTTGTATTTGTGAAGTCAGCATGCCAAAGGGTTGGTTTGCAATTGCGATCATTTAATCGCATTAGCAATAGTGGCCATCTTCGCAATTGCGAAGCCTTTGTCGCAATTGCGACTTTTGTTGAGACTGTAAGGGTTCGCAAATGTGACCCTGATTCGCAGCTGGTCATAAGGGTTGGGAAGTCGGGATTTCACCTCATTTCTCATATTTTAGAACCCTAAACTCTGTAGGAAGTGATTTGGAGAGGGAATTTTCATCTACAAATATTGGGTAAGTGATTCTAATCAATTTCTAACTATATTTCATCAATATATCTTAGATTTAACATCAAAATTATGTGAATCAAAGTGAAAATTTCTAAAACTTTGTCAAGTTTTTGAAAAATAAGAATTTGAGTTTGGAGAGTCGATTTGGATTCGGATTTTGAAACTAATCACATATATGGACTCGTGGGGTTCTGGGTAGTCGAAATCTACCATTGGATCCGGGTTTTGATCGGACGGGCCCCGGGTTGACTTTTGTTAATTTTATGGGAAAGTATAAAGATGATAGCTTTATCTATTGTGATTGTTTTCCCTTGCATTGATTGATGATATTAAGTCAATTTTGGTTAGATTTGAGCCGTGTGGAGACGGATTTTAAGGAAAAAACTATTTTCGAGAGTTGAGTTGGCTTAGTTGAGGTAAGTATCTTGCCTAACTTTGTGGGGGGAGGGGGGAACTACCCCTTAGGAATTGGTTTGTTTGTGCAAATTGTGTTATGTGAAAGTCGTGTACGCAAGGTGACGAGTGGGTACACGGGTTATATGTAGTATTTGACCGGTTTAAGTTAGTTAGACTCTTTTTTCATGCCTTTAATTAAATTGTCACATTATATTTTAATTTTCATTATCAATCTACTCTTACTTGTATTAGTCTATCCTACATGCCTTATTTGACTTTGTTAACACTTGTTTTACATCTTACTTGATACTTTGCTCTTATGTTTTAGTTGAAGTTATTGCTTTCCTTGTTGCCTTGCTACATCCTTAATTGTTGATTTACTCATAATTTAAGTTCTTATTTCGTGAAATATCTTCTTGTTGAGTTATTGGTGTTGAAGTTGTGAAAGTCGTTATCACATTGAGGCGAAGTTGTTAATTGTTGAGATGTATCCCTTGTTGAGCAATTCACATTCATTGTTATTTTTTATATTCCATTACTATTGTTGATATTGATATTCTTGCACACATTGTGATTGAGCCATGGACTATTGTTTTGAAAACATTAATATTGTTGATTATTGGCAAGTTGTGGCATGTGGGCACTTGTGGTGCGAGTTATGATTATGTTGTGATATTGATACGCATGCGGTGGTATAAGGCTTGATATTTATACACATGCGGTGAGATAAGGTGGGCTTTATACGCGTGTTCTAGTAGGGGAACTACTTGAAGCCACACGATGCGATTAGCTGGGCTAAAACGTGGGTAGCTATTTCGGAAAAAATAATTTTTAAAACTAAATGGAAGGCTCTCGCTGTTATATAAGGAAATATTATGATTGAAATTATGAAAAGTGAATACGAGGCGGTACCTCGATTATGATTCTTGTTATATACAAAGCGGTACCTCGGTTTTGATTCTTGTTATAGATGAGGCGACACCTCAATTGTGATTCTTGTTATATACGAGGCGGTACCTCAGTTGTGATTCTTGACGTGTACGAGGCGGTACCTCGGTTGTGATTCTTGTTGTAGACCTCAGGTTGAAAATAGTTATTGGTGAAACACTCCTTGTTGCTATTATTCTTCATTGTCTTATCGGTTTTGTTGGTATATGACTATTGTGGTTCTCTTTAGTTGCTTCCCCTATCTTATCTCCGGGCTTACAATTATGCCTTTAGTCTATGTTATTGACTTGTTTCGTATAATTTATTTCTCTGCCTTCCATTACTTCTCGTTATTATATTTTTATTCTGTTTATTATGTCCTAGTGGGTGTCTTGACCTGGCCTTTGGCCTCGTCACTACTCTACCGAGGTTAGACTTGTGTTATGTGAAAGCCGTGTACGCAAGGTGGCGAGTGGGTACACGGGTTGTATGTGGTATTTGACTGGTTTAAGTTATTTAGACTATTTTCATGCCTTTAATTGAATTGTCACAGCATATTTTAATTCTCATTGTCAATCTACTCTTACTTGTGTTAGTCTATCCTTATATGCCTTATTTGACTTTGTTAACACTTGTTTTACATCTTATTTGATACTTTGCTCTTATGTTTTAGTTGAAGTTATTCCTTTCTTTATTGCCTTGCTACATCCTTCATTGTTGATTTACTTGTAATTTAAGTTGTTATTTCATAAAATATCTTCTTGTTGAGTTATTGTGTTGAAGTTGTGAAAGTCGTTATCACATTGAGGCGAAGTTGTTGATTATTGAGATGTCTCCCTTGTTGAGCAACTCCCATTCATTATTATTGTTGATATTCCATTGCTATTGTTAATATTGATATTCTTGCACACATTGTGGTTGAGCCATGGTCTATTGTTGTGAAAACATTGATATTGTTGATTATTGGCAAGTTGTGGCATATGGACACTTGTGGTGTGAGTTGTGATTATGTTGTGATATTGATACGCATGTGGTGGTATAAGGCTTGGGGTTGATACGCATGCGGTAAGATAAGGTGGTCTTGATATGCGTGTTGCTAGTAGGGGAACTACTTGAAGCCACGCGGTGTGATAAGGTGGGCTAAAACGCGAGTAGTTATTTCAGGAAACAAATAATTTTTAAAACTAAATATAAGGCTCCCCCGATGATATAAGAAAATATTGTGATTGAAATTGTGAAAAGTTAATATGAGGCAGTACCTCAGTTTTAAGTCTTGTTATATACGAGGCGGTACCTCGGTTATGATTCGTGTTGTGTACGAAGTGGTACCTCGGTTGTGATTCTTGTTGTGCACCTTAGGTTAAAAATAGTTATTGGTGAAACACTCCTTGTTGTTGTTATTCTTCCTTGTCTTATCAGTTTTATCTGTATTTGACTATTGCGGTTCTCTTTAGTTTCTTCCTCTATCTTATCTCTAGGTTTACGATCTTGCCTTTAGTCTATGTTGTTGACTTGTTTCGTATAATTTATTTCTCCGTATTCCATTACTTCTAATTATTATGTTTTCATTCTGTTTATTATGTCCTAGTAGGTGTCTTGACCTGGCCTCATCACTACTATACCGTGGATAGGCTTGATACTTACTGGGTACCGTTGTGGTATACTCATACTACACTTTTGCATATTATTTTGTGCCGATCCAGGTACGTCTACTCGTGTTGGACATTAGTGTTGATTGTAGCTGCTATCTGGAGACTTCAAGGTATACTTGTTCGGCGTTCGCATGCCTCGGAGTCACCTTCCCTTACCTTTAATTCTGTTGTATTTCATATTGAAACAGTGTTGTAGTAGATATTCTATATTATTCTGTAGAACTTATGAATCAGTTCCACTGGTTTTGGGAGAGATGTTATTGAGATCTTATTTTGGGAGTTTATTTGAGTTTATTAGTCTTGCTTTAGTATTTTTGCTGATTATTTATGTTAAGTTATTATTAAATGTTAGGCTTACCTAGTCTTAGAGACTAGGTGCCGTCACGACATCCTAAGATGGGAAATTGGGGTCCTGACAAGTTGGTATTAGAGCTCTAGGTTCATAGGTGTTATGAGTCATAAGCAGGTTTAGTAGATTCCTTGCGGATCGGTACGGAGACGTCTGTACTTATCTTTAAAAGGCTACAAAACTATTAGGAAAACTCCACTTTTTTGATTCCTTATCGTGAACTAGTTGACTTTGAAAACTAAATCTTTGTCTTTCTATTCTCTTATAGATGGTGAGGACATGCACTACTGGATCCGATGATCAGACACCCGCGCCCCCTGCTAGAACCGCAAGAGGCTGGGGCCGGGGAAGAGGCCGAGGAGGGGCACATGGTGAGACTAAAGCTCCTTCCCGAGCTGCGATTGAGGAGCCACCAGCAGCTCCAGTTGGGGGGAAAGCACCCGAGGTGCTTGTTGCCACCCCTGCACTTCAGGATACCCTCACACAGTTCTTGAGCTTGTTTGGCACTCAGGCGGGTTGATTCCACTTGCACCAGCCACATCTCAGGTTTGGGAAGGAGCTGAAACTCCCGCGACCAGTACTTTAGAGCAGCAAGTCCATGTTGATTAGGTCCAGAGGTTATGTGTAAGGCCCCATAAAATTTTACCAAGAAATCGAGGTTTATGGTGTCGAGGTAGACTAATGTGTAAGGCCCCTTGAATTTCTATTGCTAATTCAAGCGATTTCGAGCTTAAGAATACAATTTAATTTAGACCCGAACCACATGAGAATTACCGGAGTGTCTAAAGTTATTTGGATACTTGGGGATAACTATTTTTATTAATCTTTGAGTGTTGTAATAAGGGGGAACCCTTGGATGTTTATTTCAAAGTAATAAGCCTAAAGAAAATAGTGCCTAAAAACCCAGGGTTTTGTGGTGCCGAAGTACGGACATTTTTTGGTTGAATAGTGCACTGGGGAATAAAGGAAATTGTTTGGAAGAAGAAGACATTTCTGCGGCCTACTATGCGGTCGTAGAATCACTCTGCGTGCCGCAGAATCGCCGCACAATGAAGCAGAAAACTGGGCAAGTTTGGACGACATTGTGCGGTCAATTATGTGATCACAAAACTGTTTCGCGGGCCGCACATCGATCGTGGAAGCAACTTGAAAACTTTCCTGAGGGAGGTTCTACGACGCATTATGCGACCGCAAAACAGGTCTACGGACCGCATAATGCCCGCAGAGTGGGGAATGACTGCCCAAATCCGGAGGGCCATTTTGCGGCCCATTTTACGGACCGTAGTAACATTATGCAGTCGCATATGCAACCGCAGATTGTGTTCGGGGCTTCATTTTTCTTGTTTTTTGAACCCGACCTTATTCTTATAAAACAATATTGGTAGTCATTTTAGAAGGTTCAAACTTATATTTTAGAGTGGGGGAAGTGATCTAGAGTGTGAGAAGGATTCCTTAACTAATTTTTCCTCAATATTTGCTCAAATCTTGGAAGATTAGTAAGGGAACTAACTAGGTCTTCGTCCTAGGGTAAGATTCTACACCCTAAACCTCAATTTTAAAATTTAACTAGAAATAGGTAATTAGTAAGATAATTCTTGGGAATGGAAAATTTTTATTTTGCATGCATGTGTTATCAAGGGATGTAGGGAGATTGTTGAGCTAAAAATGATAAAGAATGGGTTGTGGGGTGATGGAATCCTCCATGAAAGGGCCTTGAAACCTTAATGCACACCTAGTATTTGATAAAATGCTCAAAGGATCTAGAACCATGAGTATCTTCCTAATTTTGGTTAAATTTGTTATATTTCTAAAATAGATTGAAGTTGCTAAGATTTCCGGAACATTTTAAAGTTTAAGGAAGCTCAAGTGAGGTATGTTGGCTAAAGTTCTCTCTTAAAATTGAATTCCCATGATGTTCTTGTAAGTCTTGAGTTGCCCAATATGAATTAATTTTTATGAATAAGTTCGGTGTCAAAGGATGTATTTATGTGAAAATGTTCAAAATGTGCTCCGGAATATTCCTATCATGTTATGTTGTTCTTCGGGGACGTGTTCAAAGTATAAGTATGTATTAAAATATTGTGACTTCAAGTCAATCCCAAATGGAAGTGATCATGTCAAATTGCGTAAGCAACCACATGTGCCTAAGACCCTTAATTGCTCAATTGGGTGCTTAAAGTCTTGAAAAGAAATGTTGGTTGTTGGCAATCCGTGTTAATGTTTGAAAGTAGAATAGTGAGCATGAATTATGAAGTACGGCCAATGTGCCAAGAATGATTTTGCGTTATGGCCAATGATGCCAATAAAATGAATGACATGTAAAAGAATATGAATTGAGTGGTATATCCTTCTAATAATAAATGCCTTGGGAGTATCGTCTAGCCATCAAGGAAGGGTAGGCTGGAACAACCTAACCCCGAAACTACACGTGTTGGTGTAGGAATGATTGAGGGGTAAATCTTCGTGCTAATGTGATGAGACTGCTTCCCCTTATATGGGATGAGATTGGTGTATTGAGATGTTTACCCTTAAATGGGATAAAATTATTGCTATCAAGATATGATGTAATGTTGACCCACACGACAGTGTGGTCAGACGGCTTAGCCGATCAGGCTGAGATCAGATTCCATGCCGCGCACATGGTGGTATTGTGAGTGTATGTCTCTAGGTGAGACGGCTTAGCCGGTCGGGCTGAGATCGGACTCCGTGCTAAAACACGGTGGTGTATCGGTGCTTAAAATCTTCCAATTTAAATAAAAGAAACCTACTCAAAATATACTTTTCCCTAACTTGACACCTTGTTACCGTTTGAGTCTCTTATTGATTTTATGTTTCAATCTCCGTTTACTGTTACTTGTTTTATTGAAAGGGTGTTTAGTTTTCATACTAGTACTATTCTATTTGTACTAACGTCCCTTTTGTCGGGGGCGCTACATCATCAATGTATGCAGGTGGTTCCATAGCAGGTGATAGTGGCCAGTGATAGCAGCACACCCTCTCTTCAGGTGACTTGGTGAGTCCCACTTCATTTCGGGGTCCAATATCTCTTATCCTTGTATATAGTGTTTTGAGATATAGACGGGGCCTTGTTACTGACACTGTCATAGCACCCTTTTGTTTTTGTTAGAGGATCCGTAGACACTGTGTGGGTGGTATCTGTTTTAGGAAAGTTAAACTAAAAATGTTGTAATTGTATCATCTGTTCCACTTTAACTATGATTGTACAATGTACTGTTTTGAAAACTTATTCATGACGTAACTAATGGAAATGAACCGGTGTTGTTCACATGACTTTTTATTGACTTATTAATGAAATGTATTCTTCTCTTTATTCATGGGTGAGTTGGGTAGAAAGTATTGTAAAGGCTTGCTTGACAGGGGTATCCCTGTTGAGCGTCGGTCACGCTCCCCGAGGTCAGAGCGTGACATAGAGATTGCTTTTGAGTGTGGTGATACCCGTCATATGGTGAGGGAATGCCCAAGTCTCAGGAGGGGTGCACCTTTACAGACTATTGAGGCTCCACTGATTCAGCCAGGTCCATAGACATCCCAGGCCATGGTTGCTGACCCAGTTGCTGCTCCACCCGCACAACCAGCTAGGGGTGGGGGAAGGGCCGGTAGAGGTCGCCCTTGAGGGGGAGGCCGGTCCCGATTCTATGCTTTTTCGGGTAGGACGGAGGCAGTCGCTTCAGACGCAGTTATCACAGGTATGGTTTTGGTTTGTCAAAGATATGAATCAGTCTTATTTGATCCGGGATCCACTTATTCATATGTGCTATCTTACTTTTGCTCCATTTTTAAATATATATCGTGATTCTTTGAGTTCTCTTGTTTATGTGTCCACGCCTTTGGGAGGTTCTACTATTGTGAACTGTGTGTATCGATCGTGTTTAGTTGTTATTGGTGGTTTTGAGGCCAGAGTTGATTTTTTATTGCTCAATATGGTAGACTTTGATGTTATTTTAGGCATGGACTGGTTGTCCCTCTATCATGTTTTTTTAGATTGTCACGCCAAGACCGTGACCTTGGCTATGCCAGGTTTGCCACGGTTAGAGTGGAGGGGTGTTGATACCCAATTTTTTCCTCATATTTTTAATATATATATATACTTTCAAAGTAGCATATTTGCATCATCATTTAGTTTACAAACTCATACAAGCAATGTTCATAATTTTCCGTAATCTTTAGAAGCTCTAAATTAATTTCTTGCTGCATTTTATTACATAAATATCCAATAATTACCCTTCAAATTATTTTTATGATAATTTAACCATCCAAACTTATTATTTACACCAACATGTATGTTTTATAATATTCTACTTCATTTTTCTATAATTGCATTTGCATTTTTAGGCTAATTGCACGTTTTTGCAATAATAGCCTATATTACTGTATAATTACATTACTTGTGCCAAAATAACTTTTTATATTAATGTTAAGTTATTATTTCCCATAATTTTAGTGCACAAATAATATTTTTGTTATATATTAATTACTTTTATAAATTATTGTTTTGGTAAATATTGGGTATTTAAACAACAATCCATTTAAAACTAATTTCGGATCAAATAAATGGCCCAAAACCCTCAAACATCTAGCCCAAATACCCCATCCCAAATAAAATGACCCACTAATCCAAAACCCGATCGGTGTGCCATCTCCATGACCCGCCCATTCCAACTTTTAATATTGGCCGTTGATCTCTCAAGATCAATGGCCCTTATTCACCCTTCCCTTTTAATTAACCCAACCCCTAAACTCTAACCTATTATCCCCTAACCCGATGCCCTCACACTCTCTCAACCTCCCATTCTCTCTCTGAAGAACCCTAAACCGCCCCCCTCCCCCCAAAATCCTTCTCCTAATCCCACTAAATATGGGATTCGACTACCATTTCTTGCCATATCTGACCCCATTTTGGTACTGGTTGTTCTCTTATGGTATTACCTAAGTGCTTTCCTAAACATGGCAAGCAAATCTCTTCCAAAATCGAACCAAAATGGTTCAGATCTCTGATTTTGAACGCCATTCTGTTTATATACATTCCATGCTACTATGTGAGTCCGATTTTTTGTTTAGATTCTGTTGATTTACACTTTCCCTAAAAACTAGGGTTTATAGATTTCTCTCTTCAATTGATTTTCATATTGATTTGCATGTTTATTTTCCTTGTTTGTTGCTTAATTTACTATGTTTCCTTGATTATTGCTCGATTTTTTCACTACTATATAAAATCCTCCCCCATTCCCTTTTGGACAGATTTTGAATCACAAAATTTCCACTAAAAAGCGAAAGATCTTCACTCTGTTGTTCGCTTATTGTCTTGTTCTACTCTGGCTCTTGGCCAGCTGAAAGCCAAGGCCACCAGAATTCCTATTTTTTGACCTTCCTTGAGTGCGAGCATTGCCCTGGGTTCCTCAAAGCCCTTGGGAACTTGATGCATCTAAGGTCCTGGGTTATATTGATGTGTTTACATTCAAGGTGTTGTAGAGTCTGTTCTTGCTTGTTTTGTCTACTTGTCAATCAGTAACTAACGAGTTCTTTAGCCTTTGCAACATTCATTATCTTGTGTTCATGATTTGCATATTCACATCTCTGAAATTTCATAATCCAATGTGTTTCTAGACTATCTCTATGTGCAACCCTGGTAGTATCGAATCTGTTTGTGATATGAACCTCTTTAGCATCTGCTTATGCCTAAACTGCCAATTCTGAAATGTGTTTATGTTTAACCGGAACAATTTAGACTGTTTGAAGTCGTTTAGCTTAATATATTGGTACTTTGAGTGTCTACATTGGTCATATGACATCAGTTTGTTTCCTGCCTTGTCCTGGATTTCTATAGTGATTGATTTGTATCTGTGATATGCACCAATCCATGTTAAAACCCTCATTCTAGCTATGATTTGCTCCTATGATCATTTTATCTCTTAGTATATCCTTACCCTGCCTTACTCTGCACTCCCTAGCAACTAGTTGGAACCTTTTAGAATAGCTTCCCAACTTGAGTTTCCCTCATGAAATTTGACTATGTTTTGCCTTGTTGCTATGAGTTAGTCTGTTTAACTTCTGGTGTGTAACATAATTTTACCCTTAGGTTTGAACCTGTTAGGTTAATGTGCTATTGTTTGTCTTACTGGCCTAATGCACCTTTGCTTATTAGTTTGCAATCCCAGAAGTCATAATTCCCCCTTGCTTCCCACAAATGTCCTTTGCCCCAATATGCTAAGTGTGGACTTGTGATATCAACCTGTCTTTTAAGTTTGTTTACCCTCTTTGCTGATATGTTCATTGTGTGATCACCTCTGCAATGCGTGTTTCTAAAAATGTAAATGCACTTCTTCAAATTCTACCAGTTGATCACTATTTTTCATTCTCATTAGTTATTTACCCTATTCTGAACCTACAATTCTTGGCCGGATGAAAGCCAAGGCCACTAAAGCTTTCTCTATTAACCTCCCTAGTGTGAGCACTGCTCGGGGTCTATTTTGAGACCCTTGTGAACTTTGACACACTAGGACCTAGGGTTCTTTGGTCACTTTCTTTACTACTCACCTCTGTCTCTTTTTTTGTTTGATGAATGTGCAAATTGATTTGTGTGAGTGATTGGTTTCTGGATCTTATGATCAAATCATGGCTGTTTGGTTTGGCTTGAGTTCTCCTATGGTTACTGGGCTATGTTGAGATCCGTGTGTGCTAAAAGGTGGAGAAAGAGCTTAGTTGAAGGCCTGGCAGTGCTGGGTATCTCTTTGGGCCTGTCTTGGGCCTACTGTTATTACTTGTACCACTTTGTAATTTATTTATTATTGGGTCTGTAATAATTCTGTAAGAACAATTGGGGTAATAGTGAAATTGGGAAATGGGTATCTCCTAATACTTGCATGAAAATGGTAGAAAGCATGCTCATAGGATTTGTGTGATACATTTGCTTTCCGACCTGTTATATTTAAATATCTTTGTGCACTATTAGAGATCATGTTATTAGGGCAATCACACACTCACATAATTGGTGTACTGTCAAAGCATGAGTGCTCTATTTATTCCTATGCCTATTGCTATGTATTGCTAGATAGCATGCCTATAGGAAATAATTGCTAACAACTGTTCTTAAATCCACACCATGTTCATTAGATACCATGCCTATAGGATTTTAACTAATTAATTCGCTTCGTTCATCTAGACATCATGCCTATAAGAGCTAAAGGTATAAAATGAGTTCCAATCATCAATCTCTAGAAATCATGCCTATAAGACATCACTGCTCGCTTTTCAAACGATGTTTCATTGATTATCCATGCAATTATTAGGAAGCATAGGTAATTTTGAGCATTTCCAATAAGTTTAACTATCTGTGCAAACCATTTAGAGATCATGCCTATAGGTCTATTAACTTATAATCTGTAATAAGCGACTTAACAGCAACAAGTATTCACAACTGGTAATTTAGAAATCATAGGTATAAAATAGCCTGCATATTTGAATCAGATCATCTAGAAGCCATGTCTATAGGGCTTAACGACTTCAATCTCCCTCAATTCTGAAACTGTCTAATACCCTACATAGAAATTTGTCTGCGTGCCTTTGTTTTCTAATCGCGGAGGCTAACTTGAGCCTTTAATTGTATTTAATTGCAGTACAATCTGTTTTAAATTGTTGCCTAGTTTTAACATTTTATGAGCAGCCTAAGTCAAGTCTAGAACCACCCAAAATAGAGGTCCAAATGCCTTATGAACCATAGGTATAGGACGGGTAGTGCACACATAAGGTACGACTTATAATTGAACTAGTGCGCTTTAGGTAATATCTTAAAGATAGTAATCGGGTAGTAGGAGATGATAGTGTGTGCCCGCTGAATAATACGAGTCACACCCCATCTTGAGGGAGTTACGAAGTATTATTTATGTTGCACGGGGTGATCCTTTAGGCTAAAAAACTTAGGACCCCTATCTTATTCCCTTTTTATATTTGAATCAAGTGTTTGTATTTCCTCAGAGTCTTTTAATAAATTTCTCAAACTTCTTGATTTCTCTGTCTTTATTTATCCGACTAGTTCATATAATTCAAGTTCAATCGGGATCCATAGTTGTGGACCTTGAAGAGTGCCTAACACCTTCTCTTTGAGGTAATTTCGAGGCCTTACCCGATCTATGATGATGCAAGCTAGTCAAACCTGAGTCATATGCGAATAGGTTCCCTAACGTACCTTGAAATGTTAGTTGGCGACTCTCCTCTTTTAATACTTCCTTAAAAGAGTTGTCACATGTCGAAACTCGATTAAGCGAGAAAAGGGGTTGGACAGCATGGCGACTCTGCTGGGGATATACACTTAGGCTCTTACCATAATGAACTTGGCTTATGTGGATTAGTTTTCTCTATTATAAATGCACATTCCTTTTCCATCTTTATTTGTTAGATTTGTTATAACACCCACATCCCTTTCCCGTTCACCTTTACTTGTCTAAAACCGTTATAACATGTACGACCCTTCCCTTCTCCATCTTTATGTGCTTAAATTTGTTATAACATGCACATCCTTTTCCATATCCTCCCTTAGTTGCTCTAACTGCTATTTATTAGCTATATCATGTCTCTCCCACCCCTACTCCCTTGCTCACTTTATTACATTCCCTATGTTCCATGAACTAACATTTTCTTTTGTCTTTCTTTTTACGTCCTTTATGTTTTATCTTAATAATGCGTTTATTGCTTTCACATATTTATCGTGCAAATACTTGGAAATGTGTTATTATATTTGCATAAAGCATGCTCCACATCATATTTCACTCGTGCCCAACTAATACTATAGTGCCACTTGATGAATGTCAGCGCTCTTCCCAAAATTACCCTTTTAATTTGAAAAGGCTTATTTGCAGTAAAACTAGTTGATCAGCGGTGCAGTCGACGGTTCGGTGCCTTTCCTTCTCATGTTGTCCACTTGAGGGTACCGGTCTAGACCCTTCTAAAAACCTCACTCTAATATTAACTGTGCATGCATCATGTCAAACCTAGTATGGATTAGGACGTTGTCCACGTGATAATCCACTAAGATAAGCCTTGTCCAAAGTCCAACAGGATTTTCATAATCTCAATAGACACCATCACGTTATGTGCATTACTTGGAGAAAGCATGTTGATATGTTGATCATTAATGTGTAAATAGTCAGACCTAGAGGGGAAAGGGCTAACTCTATTTGTTTTGCTGAAAATGAGGCACGAAGATCCCAGGTTCAGCATGGTTCAAAATATCTCACCTTTGCTGCTTGATTGGTGGAAGAACCTCTCACCTAGTGACAAGAATCATGTGAAAAGGGTCCTCGGAAATTTACCTTCCTTATTGGACATCCGGCCAAATAACGTATTGATTGAGGCCTCCACCGATACCTACTCCCCAACAACACCATCACCACCCAACTCAATACCCACAAACAACCACATACCACACTCCTCAGAATGCACCACAACCTACTACTGTCCCGCAAAACTCAACCAATGACCACCATTATGCCCAGATACCCAGAGTCCACCAAAGTAATCCCATATATGTGAAAACCTTACTCCACACCCCATAACAGACCCTATGCATACTCGAATCCGCCGAGAAGGAACTACTCATCAAGAACATGGCAGAGGAACTCAAGAAACTTACTGGAAGGGTTCATAGTGTCGAAGTGGGCAAAGGCATTGAGGGTTTGAGTTATAAGATTTGTATATTCAGCCAGATATAGAACTGCCAGAGGGTTACAAACCTCCTAAGTTCGAAATGTTCGTCAGAACTGGTGATCCGAAGATGCATTTGAGAACATATTGTGACAAGCTTGTAGGAGTTGGAAAGGATGAAAGAATGCGCATGAAGCTGTTTATGAGAAGCCTCACCGGAGATGCCCTATCTTGGTACATCAGTCAGAACCCAAAGAAATGGGTTAATTGGGTGAGCATGGAATCAGATTTCATGGATCAGTTCAGGTTTAACACAGAAAACGCACCAGATGTTTTCTACATTCAAAATCTCAAGAAGAAGCCAATGGAAACTTTTCGCGAGTATGCTACACGATGGAGGTCTGAAGCTACAAAAGTAAGGCCAACGCTGGAAGAAGAACAAATGAATAAGTTCTTCGTCAGAGTTCAGGATCCGCAATACTACGAAAGATTGATGGTTATTGAACACCATAAATTTTCTGATATCATCAAGTTGGGAGAGAGAATAGAAGAAGGGATCAAAAGCGGAATTGTGACAAATTTTGAAGCACTCCAAGCCACAAATAAGGCCATGCAATAAGGAGGTATCTCCAAGAAGAAAGAAGTACGTGAAATAATGGTAGCCCAAGGTCCAAAGTCTCCTCTCACATACCAAACACCTCCACCCATATATCAGCCTTCACCTCCCAGATACTAACAACCTGCCACCACTTACCATGTCAAGCAACCTGCCACCACTTACTGGTTGTTCTCTTATGGGACGTCCTCGTCCCCTACCACGGGCTGGAGCCCTCCCTCGACCTCTAACAACATAGGGAGGAGCTCTTCCCTGGTTTGGAACCTCTGTAGAACGCGTTTTCACCATCTGGGAGAGAATAAGGGAAATATACTTAGTATTACGTCAACTGCATGATAGAATAAGAAGAAAGGTAGTTTCGTAACACCCTATAGCCTCTCGAAGATAAGTACATACGTCTCCATACCGATCCGCAAGACTCTATTAGGCCATGCTCATAACTTATGAGACCTACATGAACCTAGTGCTCTGATACCATGTTGTCACAATCTAAATTCACCTATAGGTCGTGATGGCGCCCAACATCGCCGCTAGGCAAGCCAACTAATCAATTTAACAATTTTCCCCTCTTTATATAAATTTTGGAGTGATAAAACTTTCCTTAATTTGAAGATTTAAGAAAATAAAAGGTTTAAGTGCACAAAACCAAAGTGATAATTCAAAACTATAATTCTAATAGCGTGTGTGCCAAGACCTGGTGTCACAAGAGTATGAGCATCTAGTAGATTTATACAAAATCCAAAATACTGTCCGAACATAAAATAGACAGAATACAAATGCAAAGGGAGACACTAGGTGCTGCGGAACGGCTCAGGAAAAACATCTCACCACTAGGCCTCGGGATAGCGTGGGTGCACACTGGTAAGACCGCCTGAAGTACCTGTCTCAGACTCTGTACAAAAAGTGCAGCAAGTGCAGTATGAGTACGTAAACAACGTGTACCTAGTAAGTATCAAGTCTAATCTTGAAGAAGTAGTGATAAGAGGTCGACTTCTATACTCACTATGGTTTAATAATATTACGATAGAAGTACTTAAATAAACACAATTGATGCGGTCAATAATAATATCTCCTTATCAGGCAAAAACAATTAATTCTTTCGCAATTTGTTAATTTCCAATCAATCAACCACCTTCACAAGCTGCAATAAAATGAACATCAACACACCTAATAATTCTTATTATTAAGCATGATTTATGCCGAGGTCGTACGACCCGATCCATAATAATGTGTACATTGCCGAAGGTCAAGCAGCACGAACCATAGATGCATCTATCTACTGCCGAGACATTCGGCCCACTCCACAAGAAGAGGAGATATTTTTATAAGCATTTAACTTAAATATTAAGGAGGTTTTATACATAAATAATACAAATTTCATTAACGACCTACCACAATATCTCCAACAATTATCAACATAATTTAGACATTTAAATTATCAAGTATGTTGTAAAAATTCCAAATAGTTCATAAATTGGGTCCTAAAGACTACTCGAACAATAGCATAATAGTAGCTATGTACGGACTCTCATCACCTCTTACGTACGTAGCCCCCACAATTAGAAGCAAATATTTCTTTACAATACCTATGGGGTAAAGGTTTCAAGTTGAACAAAAATTAGGAAGACGATCATGGTTCTAGCTCATTTAAGCATTTTATCAAATACTAGGTGTGCTTAAGGTTTCAAGGTCATTTTATGGAGGATTCCATCATCCCACAAGTCATTCTTTAACAGTTTTAGCTCACAATCTTCATACACCTTTTAATAACACATGCATGCAAAATAACCAACTCTCATACCCAAGAATTGTCTTGTTAATTACTTATTTTTAGATAAATTTCTAAATAAAGGGCTAGGGTATAGAATCTTACCTCTAGGATGAAGACTTTGTGAGTTTCCTTGTGAATCTCCCTAAATCTTGAGCAAAGATTGATGAAAATTAGCCTAGGGTTTACTCTCTCTCTAAAACACTCTCACTTCTCTCTAAAACATTAGATTTTAGCTAAAAAATGGTCCATTGCGTCTATTTAACAAAGTAGAGTCGGGTAAAAAAAACACAAAAATGAAGCTCCGGAACAAGATACGCGACTGCATAATGATTCTGCGGTCCGCAGAATTGGCCGCATAATTGGCCTCCAAACCTGGGTATGACTGACTCAGTCTGCGGTCATTATGCGGCCCACAGACATGTTCTGCGGTCGCATAATGCGCTGTAGAACTGGTCTATAGTCGCATAATGCGCTGCAAACCTGACCTCCAAACTGGCCCATCCCTGCCTCACTTTGCGGCCATTATACGGTCCGCAAAGTGATTCTGCGACCGCATAGTGGGCCGTAGAAATGCATTTTTCTTCCCAAAGGTTTCCTTTACTTTCCAGCGCATTGTTCAACCCAAAAATTCTGAGCGAAAGTTTACAATCCCTAAACACTTAAGCCCATTCCGACACTACAAAACTTTGAATTCCTTTGCGAAATTTTACGGGACCTTATATTCTCCCCCAATTAGGATCATTCGTCCTCGAATGAGGGTCAAAATCCGTCATTAACATTCAATGTGGCCCAACTATTTGTTCACCCACACCAACAATTTCAAAATTTGGCTAACTCCATAAATTTCCTAAACATTTTGCCAGAGTCTCCCCTGTAACTAGGCCTATCCACTTATCAGAGAATCCCAGAAACCAATCCTAATAGCATATACATAATCGATGATGAAATATAACACAATAACAATACCAACCATGGCCTCATGAGCAATATATTACCAGAAACAGAACACCCTTAACATCAACTGTACAAATGATACATAATTTATAGAGGGTAACCCTTAGAATTTTCATAGAACACAACTTTATAAATACATGGCTATTCAAACAAATAAGGATAATTTTTCTTCATTTCTTCCTCGGTCTCCCAAGTAGCCTCTTCATCCTGTTGGTTTCACCATAGCACTTTCACGGAGGCAATTTCTTTGTTTATCAACTTTCGTACTTGCCGATCAATAATAGAAACTTGAATCTCTTCATAAGTCCATTTCTCATTAACCTCAATAGTCTCAACCGGAACAATGAGTGTCGGGTCTCCAACCACTTTCTTCAACATAGACACGTGAAACACCGGGTGCACTAATGACATCTCAAATGGTAGCTCAAGCTTGTACGCCATATCACCGATCCTATGGATGATTCTGTACGGTTCGATATACCTCGGACTCAATTTCTCTTTCTTACCAAATCGTATTGCACCCTTCATGGGGGAAACCTCCAGGAATACCCAATTATCTTCTTTGAACTCCAAATCTCTACGACGAACATCCGAATAGGACTTCTGACGACTCTAAGTAGTCTTCAACCGCTCCTTAATGATTTTAACGTTTTCCATAGCCTGATGTACGAGGTCTGGCCCTATCAACTCTGCTTCCCCAATTTCAAACCACCCAATGAGAGATCTATATCTCCTACCATATAAAGCCTTGAACGGTGCCATCTGAATGTTAGCATGATAACTATTGTTGTGGGCGAATTCTATGAGTGGCAAATGATCATCCCAGCTACCTTTGATCATCCCAACTACCTTTGAAGTCTAGAACACAGGTTCACAACATATCCTCAAGCGTCTGAATATTCCGCTCTGCCTTCCAGTCAGTTTGTGGGTGAAAGGCTATACTAAGATTCACCTGAGTACCCCGACCTTACTGAAATTTCTTCCAAAAGTTAGCCGTGAACTGTGCCCCCTGGATCAGAAATGATAGAAAATGGAGTGCTGTGCAACCTGACTATTTCTTTGATATACAATTGAGCATATTGTTCCACCATGTCGGTAGCCTTAATCGGCAAGAAGTGTGCTGATTTCGTGAGTCGATCCACAATCACCCAAATTGAGTCAAGCTTACAAGGAGTACGAGGTAATCCCACCACAAAGTCCATATTAATCATTTCCTATTTCCACATTGGAATTTCTATGTTCTGTGCCAACCCACCGGGCCTTTGGTGTTCGGCCTTCACTTGCTGACAATTTGGACACTTTGCCACAAAGTCCGCTACATTCCTCTTCATATCATTCCACCAATAGACTTCCTTAAAATCATGATACATTTTTGTAGAACCCGGGTGCACGGAATACCTAGAAGTGTGAGCTTCGGTCATAATTCTTTCCTGGAGACCATCCATATTTGGAACACATAGTCGCCCTTGGTACCTTAGTGTACCATCATCCATTCCAAGAGAAAAGGCCATGGTCTTATGTATGAATTTCCTCTTTTAGTTGTGTCAACAATGGATCGTTGTACTGTTTCTCTTTGAATTTCATAACAAGTGATGATTCAGCCCTATTTTGTACAATCACCCTCCTTCACTAGAGTCGCCAAGACGAACTCCCAAACTATCCTATCGATGAAATTCCTTGGTCAATGGCCTTTGATATGCCTCCAAGTGTGCTAAACTACCCATAGATTTCCGGCTAAGAGCATCTGCCACAACATTAGCTTTTTCTGGATTATATAAAATATCAATGTCGTAATCCTTGAGTAATTCAAGCCATCTTCTCTGCCTCAGATTCAATTCCTTCTGTTTGAAAATATATTGTAGGCTCTTATAGTTTGAGAATATATCCACATGGACCCCATATAAATAATGATGCCAAATTTCAATGCAAATACTACCGCCGCAAGTTCTAAATCATGTGTTGGATAGTTATTTTCATGATTCTCGAGTTGCCTAGAAGCATATGCTATCACCTTGCCATGTTGCATCAATACACACCCAAGCCCGATTCTTGAAGCATCACAATATACTACAAATACATTTGTACCCTCTGGTAGAGTCAACACCGGTACCGTAGTCAATCTTGCTTTCAATTATTGGAAACTCCGTTCTCAAGCATCTGACAACTGCAATTTTCTGAGGATCAACCTTAATTCCTTCACTAGAGACGACGTGACCAAAGAATGTGACATATTGAAGCCAAAATTCACACTTTGAAGACTTTGCATATAACTTATGTTGATGTAGGGCATGGTCCTCTTGACTTCGTGAATATACAAGAATATCGTCAATAAACACTATTACAAAGGAGTCAAGAAAAGGCTTGAAGACTCGATTCATAAAATCCATGAAAGCTGCTGGGGCATTTGTTAGCCCAAAAGACATTACCAAAAATTCAAAGTGCCCATATCGGGTTCTAAAAGTTGTTTTCGGAACATCCTGCTCCCTGATCTTCAATTGGTGATACCCGGATCGTAAATCAATTTTGGAGAATTACTTAGCACCTTGCAATTGGTCAAACAAGTCATATATCCTTGGCAGTGGGTACTTATTCTTGATTGTGACCTTGTTAAGCTGCTGATAGTCAATACACATTCTCAGTGACCCATCTTTCTTCCTTACAAAAAGAACCGGTGCGCCCCAAGGCGATACACTCGGACGTATGAAACCCTTTACTAACAAGTACTTAAGTTGTTCCTTTAGTTCCTTCAATTCTGTCGGTGCCATTCTATAGGGCGGAAAAGATATAGGATGCGTGTCTGGCATCACATCATTCCCAAAATCAATCTCCCTGTATGGTGGGATCCCAGGGAGCTTTTCCGGAAAGAATCTTGGAAATTCATTCACAACATGCACAGACTCAAGTGTAGGTGCCCCAAAAGTGGTGTCCGTTACTCAGACCAAATGGTAAATACACCACTTGTTGATCATCTTTGTGGCCTTAAGGTAGGAAATAAACCTACCCTTCGGCACCACATCATCACCCTTCCACTCAATAACTGGCTCACTTGGAAATTTGAACCTAACAGTCCAAGTTCGGCAATCCAGATTGGCAAAATAAGAATAAAACCAGTCTATCCCCATTATTACATCAAAATCGACCATCCCCAATTCAATAAGATCGGCCATGGTGTCCCGACCATGTAATGTGACAACACAATCCCTATAAACCCGCGCAACCAAACTAGACTCACCAACCGGAGTAGATACAGAGAACGGCTCATGAAGTTGTTATGGTTCTATCCAAAATTCCATAGAAACATAAGGAGTGACATATGACAAAGTGGAACCGGAATCAAGAAGAGCATACACATCATGAGATTGGACAGTCAATATACCTGTGATAACCTCTGGAGAAACCTCTGAATCCTGATGCCTCCGCATAGCATAAAATTTGTTGGGTCCTCCCGAATTCAGCACCACCCCTAGCGGTACCACGCCCTACGGGTGCTGGGGTGCCTCGAGGTGGAAGTGTTGTGGATGTAGTAGCTGCAGAAATAGCTGTTTGAGCCGCACTTCTGCCTATGTTCCGGTGGGACGAGCGATAATTCCTCTGAATGTGACCCCTCATACCGCACTCATAGCATATAGGTAGGTCCATGAAGCAGCCCCTAAAGTGCATCCTCCCATACTTAGGACATGTGAGCCTCCACTGCTGAAACCTTCCGTCGGGCCGACCCTACTGGTGGAGTCCCTTGTTGCCCTGATTGGGTCCAGATGACTGTGCACTCATCGAAGAATGAGCAAATGATTGAGATGGTCCTGATGACCCTCCCCTGAATGCCGACCTACCACCCCCACCACCGGAAGAACCACCATAGTTGCCCGCGGACCGGGCCTTGCTGCTACTCTGACGCTCCATTCTATTCTTCAATTTGCGGGTCTCTGTGGCTTGAGAAAATGCCAACATCTTACCATAGTTCATATCAGAATTCAATGCAGTTGTAGCGGCCTCATTAATAACCAAGGGGCTAAGGCCCTGTACAAACCGACACACTCTAGCCTCTATAGTGGGCAGCATGTGAATAGCATACTTGGACAGGCACGCAAACTCTATATGGTACTCCCACACATTCATACTGCCCTGCTTTAGGCTTTCAAGCTTAGCGGCATGGGCTGCCTTAGTTTCGACAGGAAAGGAATGATCCATAAAGGCATCTGTGAACTCACCCCACCTTGCCGGAGGGCTCCCCTCCTCACGGGACTCCTCCCACAACTCAAACCAAGAATAGGCCACCCCTTTAAGGCGGTATGAGGCCAACTCCACTCCCTCTGTCTCTGTAGCATGCATAACCCGGAGAGTCTTGTGCATCTCATCAATAAAGTTCTGGGGGTTCTCCTCAGGATTAGTACCCATGAACACTGGAGGATCTAACTGAAGAAACTTGTTCACCCTAGAACTAGTAGATTCCCTTGGTTGACTGGAAGAAGTAGGCCCAACACTCGATCTCTAGGCCTGAGAAGCCACTATTTGTGCCAACATCTGTGTGGCTCCCCTAAGATCAACATCAAAAACACCAGAATCGGAAGCTAGAACTGGAGGTGGAACTGGAATATCAGTTGGAGGGACCATTGCACCCTCAGTAGGTGTAGGGAGTGATGTGGTCTGATCAGTTGTGGTAGAATCAGGCAGCGTAGTAATTGGGGGAATATCCTCACCCCTCGGGTACTCACCGGCATCATCAAATATAGGATCAGCTGCCACTCCTGGGGTGACATTGACTGTTTGGCTAGTTCTTGCCTTCTTCTTAGGTGTCATATACTGAAAATTAGAGCAACGCACGAGTTAAATGAGGAATAATCTTACAATCAGTTTCATCGCACAATCGAGAACATGAAAGATGGGTATTGTTCCTAAATGCCCAAGTAACATCCTAATTATAGATGTGGTCGACAACACATCGATAATAAGGACTCTACTAGACACGGCTCTGAGACATCCTAGGACACTTTAAAACCTTAGGCTCTGATACCAAGTTTGTCACGCCCCAAAAGTCGGGGAGCGCGACCGGCGCTCAACCGAGTAAACTCACCCGAGCAAACCTGTTAGATTTTCTTCTACCCAAACTCATCCATGAATGGTGATAATGCATGTTTTCATTAATTAGACAATAAAGTGATCATGTCTACAATACCAATTCATTACCCATAGTTTCATCATTTTACAGTCTCAAATGAAACAAGTAATACAACCACAACATAACACAGTTTGACTTTCCCAGCACCAACAAACAACCCACACTATGTCTACGGAGCCTCTAAAGATACCAAAAAGTACAATGATAGTGTCAACAATAATGCCAGACTATACCCCGGAATGAAGTGGGGCTCACCAAGTCAGTTGGAAAGAATGAGCACTACTATCACTGGTCATTATCCTCCATTGTGGAACCACCTGCATCCATTAAAGATTCAGCACCCCCCCAAAAAGGGACGTTAGTACATATCAAATAGTACTAGTATGAAAACCAAACACCAATTTAAGAAATCGGAAGTACAATACGAATATGATGTATCATGGCGATAATAAAATAACATAGATAGCCATTTAAGACAAAGCAAGCTTACCAAGAGTTGTTAATAACATTAATAGACTTTAAGATGAGATCCTCTGTAACCATCTCTACACAAAGCGGCCCCGCCGCCTCACCCCAATATATGCATGTGGAGGTGTAAGCACAATACCACAACTCTACTCAAGTGGCCTTGCCGCCTAACCCTAATGTATGCGGGTGGAGGTATAACCCCAATACCAAGAACCTACACAAAGAGGCTATGCCGCCTCACCCCAATGTATGCAGGTGGAAATGCATCAACGATACCAATACATACACAAAGAGGATGTGCCACCTCACCCCAATATATATAAATATGTGCGAGTGATGGTGGAACAACAATACCAAAACCATACATAAAGCGGCCTTGCCGCCTCACCCCAATGTATGCGGGTGGAGGTGTAATCCCAATCACAATATTTACACAATTTGGCATAATAATTTCGACATTAATCACGACTTGGAAATTATAACATGTAGATACACAATCCATAATTTGGAACACATGCTCGATTTATAATGCAATATGATAAGCGCATTTGAAACACGAATTGAACATATATCTTTGTCACAAATTTATTCGGAGTACTCGATTTGTAATAAATATCTTAGAACTTACAAGGGTATTGGGGGTTCTAATTCTTAAAGAAGAGTTTAGCCAACATACCTCACTTGAGCTTCCTTAAATTCTAAAATGTTCTGGAATTCTTAGAAACTCCAATCTATTTTAGAAATATAACATGTTGAACCAAAATTAGGAAGATGATCATGGTTCTAGCTCATTTGAGCATTTTATCAAACACTAGGTGTACATTAAGGTTTGAAGGTCCTTTTATGGAGGATTCCATCATCCTACAACCCATTATTTACAATATTTAGCTCAACAATCATCCTACATCCCTTGATAATACATACATGCAAAATAACCAACTCCCATACCCAAGCATTGTCATGTTAATTACCCATTTTTAGATAAATTTCGAAATTAAGGGCTAGGATGTAGAATCTTACCTCTAGGATGAAGACCTTGTGAGTTTCCTTGTGAATCTCCCCAAATCTTGAGAAAAGATTGATGAAAATTAGCCTAGGGTTTACTCTCTCTCTAAAACACTCTCACTTTTCTCTAAAACATCAGATGTTTGCTAAATAATGGTCCGCTGGATCTATTTAACGAAGTAGGGTCGGGTTATAAAAACTAAAAATGAAGCTCTGGAACAGGATATATGGTTGCATATGCGACCACATAATGATTCTGTGGTCCGCAGAATAGGCCGTATAATTGGCCTCCAAACCTGGGCATGACTGACTCAGTCTGCGGTCATTATGCGGCCCGCAAACATGTTCTACGGTTGCATAATGCACCACAGAACTGGTCTGCGGTCGCATAATGCGCCGCAAGCCTGAAATCCAAACTGACCCCATCCCTGCCTCACTCTGCGTCCATTATGCGGTCCGCAGAGTGATTCTGCGACCGCATAGTGGGCCGTAAAAATGCAATTTTTTGCCCAAATATTTCCTTTACTTTCCAGCACACCGTTCAACCCAAAAGGTCCGAGCGAAATATTACAATCCCCAAACACTTAAGCCCATTTCGGGACCACAAAACCTTAAATTCCTTTGCGAATTTTTTTATGGGGCTTTACAGTGATCAACCACTCCCTGAATCGTGTGAGCAAAGTTTTAACTTTAATCACATATTGTTGCATGCATTCCTCCTTTGTTTCAAATATCCCATAAACGTGGTTTACCACCAGCTGCGAATCATATTTGTTCTCTATGACCTCAGAGCTAAGTCTCCGGGCCAATTCATGTCCTGCAATCAATGCCTCATACTCGACTTCATTGTTAGTTAAAGGAACAATTTTTATGGCTTGCCTTAGGGTTTCTCCCAAGGGCGTGATTAGGATCACCCTAGGACCGAACCTTTTCACATTCACAACTCCATCCTTGAACAAGGTCCAAACTCCTGATGTTGTTTTCGACACCATCACCGGCTCTTTCGCAGCCAGGGGCATTAACCCGTGACTGATATCGGCCACAAAGTCCGCCAAAACCTGTAACTTGATCGTAGTCCTAGGCTTATACTCAATATCAAATTCACTAATTTCAGCTGTCCATTTTTCCCAATCGACCCGACAACTCATTTTTGTGAAGGACATTCTGTAGGGGAAGAGTTGTCACCACGGCTATTGAGTGACATTGATAATAAGGCCTAAGATTTTGAGAGGCGAGTACGAGAGCTAAGGCTAGTTTTTCGAGGTGCAGATAACGAGTTTTCGCTCCTGATAAAATTTTGCTAACATAATAGATAGGAGATTGCGTACCTTCATCCTCCCAGACTAGAATGACACTTACCACTACCTCCGAGTCCGCTAAGTATATCAGTAACTGCTCGCCATCCTCCAATTTTTATAATAGCAGAGGGCTTGATAGATAATGTTTCAGGTCTTTTAAGGCCTGTTGGAATTCTGGAGTCCATTCGAAGTTGTTGTTCTTCTTCAGAAGTGAGAAGAAGTGATGACATTTTTCTGAAGACCAAGAAATGAACCTGCTTAGAGCGGCCAATCTTCCGGTTAGCCTTTGGACTTCTTTAACGCTTGTCAACTAGTCTGGGATATCCTTGATGGTTTTGTATTTATCACGATTTACCTTGATCCCTCTTTGTGATACCAGGAAACCCAAGAATTTACTGGAGCTAACTCCGAACACGCATTTTTCGGGGTGACGCTCCATGTTGTGCTTCCTTAGGATATCGAAGGTTTCCTGGAGGTGTTTTAAATGGTCACCTGCATTCAAAGACTTGACCAGCATATCATCTATGTATACTTAGATTGTTTTGCCTATTTGGTTGACGAACATCTTGTTCACGAGCCTTTGATATGTGGATCCGGTGTTTTTAAGCCTGAAAGGCATCACGTTATAACAATATGTGCCAAATTTCGTTATGAACGAAGTTTTTTCCTGATCCTCTAGGTTCATCTTAATTTGATTGTAGCCGGAATAGGCATTGAGGAAACTCATTAACTAGTGTCCGGCCGTAGCGTCAATCATTTGATCGATGTTCGGTAGTAGGAACGAGTCTTTTGGTCACGCCTTATTCAAGTCTTTATAATCTACACACATTCTAAATTTATTATTCTTTTTAGGAACTACAACTACATTAGCTAGCCAGTCGGGATACTTTACCTCCAGATTGAACCGATGTCAAGTAACCGAGTTACCTCTTCTTTGAAAAACCTATTTTTGACCTCGACTATTGGGTGCTTCTTCTACCTTACCGGTGGGACACTTGGATCCAGGCTTAGCTTATGCATGACCACTTATAGTGGGATACATATCATATCTACGTGCGACCATGTAAACAATCAACATTAGTTTTAAGGAAATCAATAAATCCTGACTTGAGCTCGGGGTTGATTCCTTTCCCAAGTGAAATTTTCTCTCCAGGAATATTTTGAACAAAGCCACTTGTTCGAGCTCTTCTGCAGTGGACTTGGTCGCGTTTGTTTCTTTCGGTACCTGAAAATCTTGGTACCTGGTTGGATTACGATGACTCTACTTTGTCATCTTCGCTCAGTTCAGGAGTAGGCCTCGATTTCTATAATTGCTATGTGTTGAGTTCCTTCCCTTTACTACTAGAAACTGATACCGCATTAATTTCCCTTGCTGCCGGTTGATCCCCTATTATTTGTTTGATTCCTCTGGAGTTGGGAATTTCAGCAGTTGGTGTTATGTTGATGGTACGACCTTCATCTCAAGCAGCCATGGTCTACCGAGAAATATGTTGTAGCCCATGTCACCATCCACCACTTCAAATAAGGTGGTATTCGAGACCCCTTTAGCATCCGTGAGAAGCAAGATACCCCCTGGTTGTTACACTCTCTAAGTTGAACCCAGCGAGGAGCTTTGTTGCTAGAATAATGCTTTCGGTAAGCTTGACTTGTCCAGAACCCTCCATTAAATAATGTTGGCTGAACTTCCTTGGTCAACCAAAACATATTTAATCTTTAAATCTAAAATGTTAAGAGAAATTACCAGGGCATCATTGTGCGGCAGACGAATTCCATCAGCGTCTTCTTCCGTGAAGGTGATGTCGTCTTCAGTGACTTCTCGGAGTCTCTTGCTATGAGTCACTGATACCTTTGTATTTTTTGCTGCCGAGAAAGTTACACCGTTGATCTCTTTTCCCCCTAAAATCATGGTGATAGTTAGTCGAGGAGGGTCTTCTCCTATCTTCGAGGGTTCTGCGTTGTCTCGGTTGTGGCCGTAATTATTCTTAGCCTGGTTGCTTAAGAATTCCCTAAGATGGCTGTTCTTCAGTAGTTTTGCCACCTCATCGTGCAGATATCGACAGTCCCCTATTCGGTGGCCATGAGTCCTATGATATTCTCACCATAAATTAGGATCCCTCTGGTTGGGATCGGATCTCATCGGCCGCGAGAACCGTTCTTCCTTGATGTTTCTCATTACCGATACCAGCTCCACTACACTAATATTGAAATTATACTCTTACAGCCTAGGATAAGTGGAATCCCTGGAACCTCATACCTATTTGTCCTACAACGACCTATTGTTTCGGTCGTAGTCATTTCTTCTATCGGGGGTGAACCTATTCGCTGACAGGAATCCTTTGCTACTGCGTTCTTCGGCCCTCTCATAGGGCACGAATCGGCCCTTAGAAGGTTGCAGATCTGCATCAAAATTATCTTTTTATTTATCCCTATTCTTTTCTCGATCCCAACCCTTGGTTGATGTCGGGAATGCAAGCTAATCATCTTCTATCCTTATATTTGATTCATAACTGTTATGGACATCCGCCCATGTAGTTGCTTGGAACTCGAGCATGCTTTCTTTTAGCTTTCGGGAGGTGTTAGAGCGCCTCGATTTCAACCCCTTAGTAATGCCTTAGCTGCCCATTCATTTGGCACGATCGGTAACAACATCCTTTCTTTCTAGAACCTGATCACGAACTCACACAACAATTCAGACTCTCCTTGCGAAATTTTGAATATGTCCACCTTCCGGGCCTGGACCTTCCTGGCCCCGGCATGGGAATTAATGAAAGAATATGCGAGCATCTCAAAGGAATCTATTGAGTGTTCGGGTAGGAGTGAATACCCTGTCAAGTCCTCCTTCATGAGGGTTTCTACGAATTTCTTCAGTAGGACCGACTCAATATTATGTTGGGCCAAGTCGTTTCCTTTCAATGTCGTTGTACAAGTTGTGATGTGCTCTTTAGGGTCTTAAGTCCCATCATCCTTTGGTATGTCTGGAATATTAAACCATTTCAGAATCAATTCTAGTTCTTCCCTCGGTTTGAACGTCAATTGGGTTTACTTCTTCGAGTCTGGGCCATTCAACACTGGTGGTGCACCTGAAATTTGGTCCATTCGAGCGTGTAACTCTTTCGCATTCTGATCCATCTTCTCATTCATTTCCCTCATGAACCTCATGAGTTCATTTTTGAAGGGATCATTATCGCCGTCATTACCGGCTTCGCTACCAATTCCCCCAACTCCATTGAAGTCAACCTCACCCCTCAGGGTATTGTTATCAACTCTTTGAGTTTTTTGATTTGCCAGAGTGCCATGAGTAATAAGGCCTCTTCCATTCGCGTTGTTGGAAGCGCCTGACAATGCCTTCTTTAGTTCCGTCATGGCCTGGTCTTGCCTTGAGAGATGGCGTTTTGCTGCACTCTCAAGATCCTTACTGTTAACGCAACGTGCTCGTCCTCAGCGTTGTTAGGAGTTGTCTCTTGCACATGTCGGTGATATCGCCTTCCAAGGATCGGAGTTGCTATGCCCCCTTATTGCAGGTGTCACTGATCGAATCCTCATGTTGAGGCAGATTTTCTTGTGCCTCAACGTTGTGTGTGATGTTAACATCGTTAGCTTCCATTTTGTTTCGATTTTTATTGTGAAACAAATAATCAAACAAGTTAGTAATAGATGCAAGTATAAACTCAATCATGCAACTGTCTAAGCCCCACGGTGAGCACCACAAGATCGACCCCACGAATGTCTTGAGGTAATCATGACCATGATTTTAGCTGACTATTCCCTTACTTATACACCTCATTCTTCTTCTTTCACTTATAACAACTTCATATGATTTCCTAACCTCCTTGCACTTAACTCCCTCCTGCTTTCATCTCTCTCTGAACTTCTTCAAAAATCTCTATAAATTCTTTATTTTACTATGGCTTCCCCTACTAAGTCTTCCAAGAACTCTGGTTTTCTCTTCGGTGGAGGCCCGAAGAGGAGCAAAGATAAGGAAGTTGATATTGATGCAGATCCTCCCACGGTGAGCACCATCATACCTAAACATCTAAACATTGCCAAAGATTTCGCAGAAAGGATCCCCACTTCAAACCCTCGAACGCGAGTTGTTGGTAAATATCCTTCTTCTATTCGTCCTTCTAGTATTCCTGCTGGGAAGGAGGACTGTGACTTCCATGCCTTAAATATCATTGCTCCCGACCTGGTGGAGATGGTAACCTTCACTAAGAAGGGTTTTACGTACCGCTACACGTACCCCTTTCATAAGTTTTACTGACATTTGGGTCAAATGTAACTACGAGTTTCTCCCAATATACTTAGATTTACGGGGTGTTCCACCCATAAAATTGAAGATATATGAGTCTATTTTCTTATGCATTAAACCGTTTGTCAATACTACATTGGAGGAGAGAGATATATGAGTTTGTACGAGACTGCGTAAGCTGCTAGGTGACAAGTATGTGTGTCACCTACTTGCTTAAATGAGAGTCCGAAAATGGGCCAGTTCGGATCGTCGAAAGAGACATTTTAAAAGAATATTTCGTTCATATAATACACTGATAAGAGGGAAAAATAACCAGACCTAAACCCCTGCAAACATCCTCCCAAAAATTACACACAAGCCCGAATTGAATTTCTCTCCTTTTCAAGTTCTAGTTGGAGGTAAAACCTAGAGTTTGAAGAACCAAGATAGGATCTGAGTTATTCAACAAATAAGGTAAGGTTACTGCTCTCTTTTATCAATTTGTTCTGCTAGAGATGTATGGAAAGTCATTCTATAATTGTAAGAACTCAGAACGGCGATAAGAAGCCCTGAGTTCGAGTTATTCACTTGTAGAAGATTGTTTTGTGTTGCTATTGGAATGTGTGTTTTACTACTGTTTTATGAAGTTTCAGAGGAGGAAGGGTATGGATAAACACAACATAAATTTAGGGTGTGTTGGGCTGTTTTGTAGTGTTTTGTGGTGTATATAAGGTTTGAAAAAAATGTATATATGTTGATATTGTTGTGTTGTTGTTTTTTGGTGTTATCTTGAATTTGGAGGAAATAAGGATTATAGGTGAGATATTGCCCATTTTAATACAAAATAAGCTTGTCTTTCGTTGTGCGATAGTTGTACCCTTCGTAACTTAATGATAGTATTATTATCGTTGTTGTAGAATAAGGTGCGAAGAGGCGAGTTCAACTTGGTGATTAGAATATTTTCACCACCATCGAGTTTTAATCGATGGGCCGGCCCCTATTGGGCAACCTCTGATAAGATGATAAGTTATATACCAAGCCTACTGTGGCCGAGAGCCTATGAGAGAGCCCAGAATGGACGAGATACCTACCCTAGTATGGCCGAGCGCCTATGAGCGAGCCTACTACGACCGACCAGTTACACGTACCGAGCCTTATAGGGCCAGACATTTATTTTATTTACTATATTGAGAGAGTTGAGTCAGTATCAGTAGGTAAGTATATCTCCAGATCATATTTGACTCCCAGTTACTTTCAATTATTATATTATCAGTTTAGTTTCAGCTTTCTGTTATTTTATTACCTTATATACTCGGTACATTATTTCGTACTGACGTCCCTTTTCTGGGGACGCTGCATTTCATGTGTGCAGGTTCAGATAGACAGACGGGTGGACCTCCTCAGTAGGTGTTGGCCGAGTTCAACTTGATCGGTAAGCTCCACGTACTTCGGAGTTACCGGGTCTAGGGTATTGTGTACATATTGTGTATATATGTTATGGGTAGGTCGGGACCCTATTCCGATCACAGTACATCCATCAGTAGAGGCTTGTAGACCTATCTTGTCACGTAGAGCAGTATGTTGGGCTTGTAGGCCTTGTATGTATATTTTTTTGGTTTGTCAGCTGTAGTAGTTATTACGGCCTTGTCGGCCTAGCTTTATATTGATGTTTAGTCAAAGCTAGTTTCCATTCGGTTTTATATTTTGCTTCGCAAATTGTCTTGCAATGTGGCCCAATGGCTAAAGTACGACATTGTATGTTCAGAGTCCCTCAGTCGCAAGTTGGTACGTTAGGTTAAGTGAAGCACCAGGTGCTGGTCTCGCACCCCAGGTTCGGGGCATGACAAAGTTGGTATCAGGGGAGTTCTGTCCTAGGGAGTCTACAAGCCGTGTCTAGTAGGGTCTAGTGAATAAATGTGTTGTGTACCACATTATATAAGCAGGGAACTACATGGCATTTAGGAGTTGCTTACCCTTCTTTCAAATTTAAATCGTGCTGTAGAACTGAGTTATAGGAAATTTGAGTTAAACTTACGTGTTGGTGTTTGCATACACAGATGACGGTGACTAGGAAGACTACGTCTAGCCAGAGGAGAGATACAACAGCAGGGGAGGGGACCAACAGGGTACCCCCAGTAGATGGGGCCCAGTCTGAGGCCTAGGGCGAGACCCCTACTCAGCCATTACCGACTTCTCCACCACTTGAGGAGATTCCTAGGGATACCGCACATCCAGTTCCCCCTCCACTTCCATCAGATCAGGACTTGAGGAGTGTGGTGCAATTGCTGACACAGTTGGTAGCTACCCAACAACAGGCTAGGGCATCAGCTAGTGCAAGATCTTCTGAGGGGTCTGGGAGTTCAAGAGTCTGAGAGTTTATTGCTTTGAGTCCCCCCGAGTTCACGGGGACCGATCATAGGGAGGACACACATGATTTCATATATCAGCTTCACAGGATCTTTTGGGTTATGCATGCCACAGAGAAAGAGGCAGTTGAGCTAGAAGCTTTTTGACTCCGAGATAGAGCCATCCTTTGGTACGAGGGATTGGAGAGGTCTAGGGGACGTGATGCACCTCCAGTTGTTTGGGAGAATTTTTTAGATGCCTTCCTTTACCAGTACTTACCGCGAGAGATCCGATAGGCTCGAGTCGATCAGTTTCTAACCCTCAAGCAGGGCAATATGAGTGTTCGAGAGTATAGTCTCCGTTTTGACTCATTGGCCAGATATGCATCGTCCATAGTTGCTACTATGCGGGACATGATCCACATGTTTATAGCAGGGTTGGCCTTAGAGTTGACCGAGGCACGTGCCACTGCTTCATTGCAGAATAGTATGGATATCTCCCGGATTCAGGTATTCGCCCAAAATATAGAAAGGGGTAGGCATCGGCAGCAGGGTACAGAGAGGACTGAGCAATGGCAGCGTAAGAGGCTGAGATTTGCCAGGTCTCAGGAGCATTCTCAGGGTAGTTATAGGCCCCAGTACTTCGGACGGCCACCTAGGCCTCCGCCACCTCTATTACAAGGTTACAAGTATGACCGATATACTCATTCACGACCAGATAAGAGCTCACGGGCGTCTGGTTTGCAGCGACAACGAGGATTAGGGCAGACATGGTCATTTTCGTCACGGTGTGACATATGTGGTAGAGGTCACTTGGGCAAATGCCGAGCAGGTTCCGATGCTTGTTATATATGTGGGCGTCCGGGGCATACGATGCGAGATTGCCCAAATAGAGATTTTGGGAGTATGGCTCAACCAGCGATTTCAGCAATAGGATCATCTATGTCTGTGCATCCTTTAGAGCGCGAATCTCAGTCTTCGGCTGGTAGAGGTCTGTTACAACTCAAAAATCCCACCACAGGCGTCATGATGACACCTAGTCTCTAAGACTAGGTAAGCCGATTATAATTACATTTTGAGCTTCTTTTTTTTAAAACATATAATTTAATACAAGTGTTGAAACCAACATCAGAAATAATAATAACAACCTCCCAAGACTGGTAATACTGAGTCACGAACTCTAACTGAATACATGCAATGATCTCCAGGATCGAATATACAATACTATTCGAATAAGAGTTGATAGTACAATAAAATGGAAAGACTACAAGGGACTACGATGACCAAGCAACTCTACCTTGAATCCTTGCTATCACACTCTAATCTCTGCCCGAATCCAATATCTCCAATACCTGGCTCTGCAAAACAATGTGTAGAAGTGTAGTATGAGTACACTACAGTCGGTACCCAGTAAGTATCAAGACTAGCCTCGGTGGAGTAGTGATGAGGTACAGTAAAGACACTCACTAGTCAAATAACTTGTGAAATATAGCATACAAAAATAGTAGAAAATAAGTAGTAGTGATAGCAACAACAACCAACTAGTGATATAAACAGCAAGACAACAAGAACACCATAAATATTGCCCAGACGAGTAATGAACACAACACAACCAATTAATCAAGTCCTTTAAAACCTCCAAAATATACATATTTTATCTATAAGTTTTTCGAATAGATATCCTTAGAATATAATCCTTTCAAGTAAATGTCTTCGAATATAATTCTTCAAATAAAATCTTTCAAATATAATTCTTTCAAATAAACTCTTATGAATATAATCCTTTCAAATAAAAGTCACCTCGTGACACCTTATTTCATAATCATAAAAATACAGGTCTCAGCCCACTTTCATATTTTTATAATACAGGTCTCAACCTACTTTCATATTTCCACGGCACCTCGTGCCCATATTTCTATCACAACTGTACGGACAACTCATGTGCCAATAATATCAATGTATATAAGATCCACATGATCAATTTATTTCCAATAAAGAAGGTTTACAATTTTTAAATCAAGTAAGAAATCCACAAAGAAATAAATTTATTTTAGAAATCGTTGGGTGAAGAAAATAACATTTCAATAAAAAATGAAGTACCCGATAGCTGCTGATTTGGATGTAAAACTTATTAATTTAAAATATAATAGTAATTTTTATAAATTAAAACAACTCAATCATCGAAAATCAGTAAAAACCAAAAAATATAAATCTTCAGAGTCTCGTAGTAAAAAGCCAAAGCCCACACAATACAACAAGGAGCACAAAATATATAATAATAAAGTCAACTAGTACATCACGGAAGAGGACAAGAATTTACATATTAAATTAAACAAAATCACCAAAGCCAAGAACATAAAAAAAGAAATATCAACAGGGCACTTCCGAGGTACCGCCTCGTAGTCCCAAATCATATATAAATTCACAATATCTCATTTTCTTATATCACCGTGGGAGCCTTCACATTTAATTTTAAAGAAATTATTTTTTCCGAAATAGCATCTCGCGTTTTAGACGCCCTTATCACACCGCATGACTTTTAGTAGTTCCCCTACTAGCCACACGTTTCAAGCCACCCTTATCTCACCGCATGCGTTTCAACACCCTGGCCTTAGATCACCGCATGCGTATCAATATTACAATATTTCACAAATCGCACCTCAAGTGCCCAAATATCACAGCATAATATAATTTGCACCTCAAGTGCTCACATATCACAACATATCACAAATTACACATCAAGTGCTCAAATATTACAACATATCACAAATTGCACATCAAGTGCTCAATATTACAACATATCACTAATTTCATATCAGTACCCAAATATTAGTACTTGCTACAGAAATCTACAATACATTATTTTTCCACAATAAGTAGCCCGCAGCTCGGCCATAATGTGCACAAAAATCTTAACAAAATATCCGGGAGTGAAAAACTCAACAAAATAATATTTCACAATTTAACACTTCGCTTTAATATGATTTACGGGCTTTATAACTCAATACTAATTTAAATGGCATGAACTGAAAAGTAATTCATCAAGGAACAACGCCTTCTTTAATCTAAATTTTTAGCAAATAGATTAATGCCTCCTTTTAAAATTATTTAATAAATTATTTGCAGATGGAAAATTCGTAATGAAATTATTTCCATGAAATGGAAACTCAACAAACACAGAATTCACATAAAAGACAAGTGACAATCACACCAAATTATCATATAAAAACAACATCGGCAAATAAGGAAAAAATGCATGATAAATAAGGGATTTAATAAGTTCTAACAATTTTTTAATTTAATACATAAGGATATCTAGGAATTTTAACCGATATAATTTGCATAAACCATGTACGTACTCATCACCTCGCGTACTTGGTTTTCAATCACACAATTTCCACATGAGACTCAATGCCTAAGAGAGTCCCCCACACAAGGTTAGGCAAGATACTTACCTCAAATCATGCTATCTCAATCTAATAGTAGACCTTTTTCCTCGATTATCCAACTCTGAATAGTTTGAATCTAGCCAAGAATAATTCAATACAGTCAACACAAATTATAGGAATCAATCCCATATGGAATTACTAAATTTTCCAATAAAATTCGAAATTAACTCAAAAATTGCCCGTGGGGTCCATGTCTCGGAATCTGACGAAACTCAAAAAATCTGACAACCCATTCAATTACGAGTTCAACCATATTAGTTTCACTCAAATCCGACTCCGAATTGACATTGAAATCTCAAAAATTTGTTTTATAAGATTTCTACAATTTCCCCCCAAATTTCCATCTCAAAACACTAATTAATGTTTAAAACAATGATATATTCGTGTATATTGACAAAATTCGAGTTAGAATCACTTAACTCAATATTTTCCTTGAAAATCTCTCAAAAATCACCTCTCCCCAAGCTCTAAATTGTCAAAAATAAAAAAAGGGACGAAGCCCCTGTTTTATAACTTAAAATATCTGTCCAGGCGCTGGCCTCGATTTCCTGACCTCGATTTCCATCCTCGATTTCCAGCCTCGATTCTAACCTCGATTTCTAACCTCGATTTACAATCTCGATTTCCTGCCTTGATTTCCAACCTATTTCCAGCCTCAATTTTGACCTCGATTTTTGACATATGAAGGAAACCAGATCAGCCAAAAACTAGCAAACTCAACTTCAATAGTCTCCCAATTTCAATTCTTGATCTGTTAACTATCCGAAACTCAACCGAGGCCCTCATGACCTCAACCAAATACACCAACAAGTCCTAACACATCATACGAACTTAGTTGAAACCTAAAATCCCATAAAACAATGCTAAAATTATGAATCATACCCCAATTCAAGCTTAAGGAACTTAAGAATTTCCAACTTTTACATTCGATGCCGAAACCTATCAAATCAATTCCGATTGTCCTCATATTTTGCACAAAAGTCATAAATGACATAAATGATCTATAAAAATTTTCAGAACTGGATTCCAACCCCGATATCAAAAAGTCAACTCCCCGGCCAAACTTCTCGAAAATTCAACTTTCGCCATTTCAAGCCAAATTTCACTCCGGACTTCCAAAACATTTTCCAGACACAATCCTAAGTCTAAAATCACCATACAGAGCTATTGGAATCTTCAAAACTCCATTTCGGGGTCGTTTACATATAAGTTGACATCCGGTCACTATTTGAACTTAAGCTTTAAACCTTGGAACTAAGTGTTCCAATTCATTCCAAAACCTCACCGGACCCGAACCAATTACCCCGACAAGTCACACAACAACTGTAAAGCACAAATTGAGCATTAAATGGGGGAACATAGTTGTAATACTCAAAACGACCGGACAGGTCGTTACAACGACTAGTCGGGTCGTTACATTCTCCCCCTCTTAAAACATACTTTCGTCCTTGTCAAGAATGTTTCCGAGGACATTAAATTACTGAGTATATTATTATACACATACTCGCAGGTGATTCTACTTCACCGCAAATGTAACATGGATCCGACAACGCCATCTCAGTTGAGATTATTTCTTTTATCCTCATTTATAAGCTTTAAAGCCAATTTCTTACACTCCAATAAATTTCAAAAATGCATGATTTTCATATTAACACACTGTGTTAGTCTCAACCGGCTGTAGCAATTTTGTGCTTACACACACATTATACGTATGCCCATAACTACATCTCTGGTCATAATAGTTGTTCATAATTAATTCCAACATCCTCAATTAATTTCATATTAACCAAAACCTTATTTCAATTTTCTCACAACATTGACAGCAACACATGAGGCATGAAGACCTCATAATTATTTGCCCGAATTAACGAGTCACATTTAACGCCACCTGGGCACTCACCTCGTAGGCTAAAACTCAATATTCACAGCACTTATATAGCTAAATATGCATAGAAAATACATACAAGAATTTATCAAATAAGCCTAATAGGCATGACTCCCTATTAATACTATAGTACAAATTTAAATTTCACAAAGAGAGAATTTAAACACATAAAGTTTTCACCACAAGGACTCGTCCTTATATAACTTTCACCGCGGCTTGTAGCCCGGTTTAAATATTTCACATCATATAAAAATTGTGAGGATTTCGTCCTCAACTCTGCATCACAAGTATTTTTCACATTGTGCCAATTAAAATTTTCCATTCCCTTTCTTTCTTCTTTTAAATAAATTTCGTGAAATAATTTCACAACACAAAATAAACCCCCATACCGGTAGGGCATATAATTCACAAATTTTAATCAAACTATCTCGAATTTATATAAAAACCAACTGTAGTGAGTAACAGAAAGTCACTTTTGGAATCTTAGCCCTCAATAGTGTACAAAACAAAATGCTAGATACAAGCTAACACCATCAAATCTCCCAACAGGGATAAACACGCGAGTGGTGTACAAAATTAATAACTCACCATACATGGAGAATGATAGGAGGTCTCGCCTCGATAATTGGAATTGAATCAAACTAAGAACAATGCTCCTCTATTATGAATTAAATTATGCCTGTAATGACACCATCTGGTGTAGCGGCCTCACCCATACCATATCAATTATATCAACGGGTCGGGCCTCCCCCTTTAGGCCCCCCCCCCCCTTTTTCCCGCCTGTCCTCTACCCCTAACTGACTGTGCATGTGGGGTAGTAACTGGAATAGAGCTTGTCGCATGAGTATTCTGATAACAATCTCTCATGATGTGCCTAGTATCACCACACTGATAACAACCCCTTTGCAGGTTCGGCTGCTCATACTGAGTCTGTGCTAGATAACTGGAATAACTATTATAGGAACCCTGTGTCGGTGGTGCATTAAAGAACTTACTGGAGCACTTCGAGTGTTCTGAAATTGTTTCCATGACCCCGCGGATACTGAAATGTAGAATTATTAAGGACGTGGGAATACTGCAAGTCCCAATATCATCCTATACAAATCTCAGCTCTTAATCATATACAAGTTTCGGAGAACCTTTCAATACCATATAAATACATCTCAGGCCAAATTTGATATAACACATGGCCCCGCAATCTAAGCTATATGACACATTCTGATGATCCACAATACTAACCTTCATCACTCGTACGACACCGGTCTTAAGACACCTCAAGCCATTTATTTGGCACATGTCATCCTCGTGACAGTTAAACTCGCTTCCTCCTTCGCTAAAAATAAATCCCATACGAACCACATAGTCTCTAATACCACCAACTATCTTCAGATCTACATCTACCTCATGACCCTACCACGATTGTAATGATTAGGCAACTAATTAAACCTTCTTAAGATCGTACTAATCAACCAGATATCAGAACCTGTTACACCCCCACGTGAACAACTGAATGATCTCTCAATGCATCCGCATCCTTGATCTGGATGACACGTGGTAACAATGGTTGAGCAACTATCGCTCCCTTATAATCCCTCTGTAGTATCACGAACCGTTGGCGCATAGTTGTTACCGAGTGCGCAATTTCATACATGAGTGGATGCAAAAGAGCATAAGATATATGCTTCAAGCTGAATAAATGTCGCACGAAAAGGAATGAAAGAAGTGAAAATTTTCCTACTAGCTTTGTAGCCACTCGAAAATACGTACAGATGTCTCCGTACCGATTCACAAGACTCTACTAAATTCGTTCGTGAGTGGTAGAACCTGTGAACCTTTGGCTCTGATACCAACTTGTCACGACCCAAAAATCCTACCACAGGCGTCGTGATGGCACCTAGTCTCTAAGACTAGGTAAGCCGATTATAATTATATTTTGAGCCTTTTTTTTAAACATATAATTTAATACAAGTGTTGAAACCAACAGCGGAAATAATAATTACAACCTCCCAAGACTGGTAATACTGAGTCATGAACTCTAACTGAATACATGTAATGATCTCCAGGATCGAATATACAATATTGTTCGAATAAGAGTTGACAGTACAATAAAATGGAAAGACTCCAAGGGACTACGACGACCAAGCAGCTCTACCTTGAATCCTTGCTATCACACTCTAATCTCTGCCCGAATCCAATATCTCCAATACCTGGCTCTGCACAAAAATATGCAGAATTATAGTATCAATACACTACAATCGGCACCTAGTAGGTATCAAGACTAACCTCTATGGAGTAGTGACGAGGTACAGTCAAGACACTCACTAGTCAAATAACCTGTGCAATATAGCATACAAAAATAGTAGAAAAGAAGTAGCAGTGATAGCAACAACAACCAACTAGTGATATAAACAACAAGGTAGCAAGAACACCATAAATACTGCCCAGACGAGTAATGAACACAACACATCCAATTAATCAAGTCCTTCAAAACCTTCAAAATATACATCTTTTATCAATCGGTTTTTCGAATAGAAATCCTTAGAATATAATCCTTTCAATTAAATATCATACGAATATAATTCTTTCAAGTAAATGTCGCCGAATATAATTCTTCAAAGAAAATATTTCGAATATAATTCTTTAAAATAAAGTCTTTTGAATATAATCCTTTCAAATAAAAGTCACCTTGTGGCACCTCATTTCATAATCATAAAAATACGGGTCTCAACCCACTTTCATATTTTCACGGCACCTCGTGCCCATATTTCTATCACAACTGTACGGACAGCTCATGTGCCAATAATATCAATGTATATAAGATCCACATGATCAATTTATTTCCAATAAAGTAAGTTTATAATTTTTAAATCAAGTAAGAAATCAACAAAGAAATAAATTTATTTTAGAAATCGTTGGGTGAAGAAAATAACATTTCAATAAAAACGAAGTACCCGATAGCTGCTGATTTGGATGTAAAACTTATTAATTTAAAACATAATAGTAATTTCTTTTAATTAAAAAAACTCAATCATCGAAAATCAGTAAAAACCAAAAAATATAAATCTTCAGAGTCTCGTACTAAAAAGCCAAATCCCACACAATACAACAAGGAGCACAAAATACATAATAATAAAGTCAACTAGTACATCACGGAAGAAGACAAGAATTTAAATATTAAATTAAACAAAGCCACCAAAGCGAGAAACATAAAAAAAGAAATATCAACAGGGCACTCCCGAGGTACCTCCTCGTAGTCCCAAATCATAAATAAATTCACAATATCTCATTTCCATATATCACCGCAGGAGCCTTCACATTTAATTTTAAAGAAATTATTTTTCCCGAAATAGCATCCCGCGTTTTAGCCGCCCTTATTACACCGCATGACTTCTAGTAGTTCCCCTACTAGCCACGCGTTTCAAGCCACCCTTATCTCATCGCATGCGTTTCAACACCCTGACCTTATATCACCGCATACGTATCAATATCACAATATTTCACAAATCGCACCTCAAGTGCCCAAATATCACAGCATAATACAACTTGCACCTCAAGTGCTCACATATCACAACATATCACAAATTGCACATCAAGTGCTCAAATATTACAACATATCATAAATTATACATCAAGTGCTCAAATATTACAATATATCAAAATTTCACATAAGGTACCCAAATATTAGTACTTGCTACAAAAATAACAATACATTATTTTTCCACAATAAGTAGCCCGCAGCTAGTCCATAATGCGCACAAAAATCTTAACAAAATAACCGGGGAGTGAAAAACTCAACAAAATAATATTTCACAATTTAACACTTCACTTCAATATGATTTACAACTTTTATAACACAATACCAATTTCAATGACATGAACTGAAAAGTAATTCATCAAGGAACAACATCTTCTTTAATACATAAGGGTGTCTACGAATTTTAACCGCTATAATTTGCACATATAAACTAAGTACTTACTCGTCACATCGCGTACATGATTTTCAATCACACAATTTCCACATGAGACTCAATGCCTAAGGGAAAATTCCCCCACACAACCCCCCGCCCCACAAGGTTAGGCAAGATACTTAACTCAAATCACGCTATCTCAATTCAACAGTAGACTTTTTTTCTTGATTATCCAACTATGAATGGTTTGAATCTACCCAAAAATAATTCAATATAGCCAACACAAATTATGGGAATCATTCCCATATGAAAATACTAAATTTTCCAATAAAATCTGAAATTAACTCAAAAATCACCAGTGGGGCCCACGTCTAGGAATCCGACGAAACCTATAAAATCCGATAACTCATTCAATTACGAGTCCAACCATACTAGTTTCACTGAAATCCGACTCCAAATCGACATTGAAATCTCAAAAATTCTTTTTAAGAGATTTCTACAATTTCCCCCAAATTTCCATCTCAAAACACTAATTAAATGATGAAAATAATGATATATTCGTGTATTGACAAAATCTGAGTTAGAATCACTTACCTCAATTTTTTTTCTTGAAAATATCTCAAAAATCGCCTCTCCCCAAGCTCCAAATTGTCAAAAATGGAAAAAGGGACGAACCCACATTTTATAACTTAAAATCTCTGTCGAGGCGCTGGCCTTGATTTCCTGGCCTCGATTTCCTAACCTTGATTTCCTGACCTCGATTTCCTGACCTCGATTTCCAGCCTCGATTTCCAACCTCGATTTCCAATCTCAATTTCCAACTTCGATTTCCAATCTCGATTTCCAGCCTCGATTTCTAGCCTCGATTTCCAACCTTGATTTCTAACCTCGATTTCCAGGCTCGATTTACAACCTCGACTTACAGCCTCAATTTCTAGCCTCGATTTCCAGCCTATTTCCAACCTCGATTTTTGACAGATGAAGGAAACCAGATTAGCCAAAAACCAGCAAACTCAACTTCAACATTCTCCCAACTTCAATTCTTGATCTGTTAACCATCGGAAACTCACCCGAGGCCCTCAGGACATCAACCAAATACACCAATAAATCCTAAACATCATATGAACTTAGTTGAAACCTCAAATCCCATATAACAATGCTAAAACCACGAATCATACCCCAATTTAAGCTTAAGAAACTTAAGAATTTCTAACTTCTACATTCGATGCCGAAAACTATCAAATCAATTCCGATTGACCTTATATTTTGCACACAAGTCATAAATGATATAACATATCTATGAAAACTTTCAGAACTAGATTCCGACCCTGATATCAAAAAGTCAACTCCCCGATCAACAACTTTTGCCATTTTAAGCCAAATTTTACTACAGACTTCCAAATAATTTTTCGGACAAGCTCCTAAGTCCAAAATCACCATACGGAGCTATTGGAATCATGTAAACTCAATTCCGGGGTCATTTACACATAAGTCGACATCCGATCACTATTTGAACTTAAGCTTTAAACCTTGGACCTAAGTATTTCAATTCATTCCAAAACCTCACCGGACCCGAACCAAATACCCCGGCAAGTCACACAACAATTGTAAAGCACAAATTAAGTAGTAAATGGGGCAACGAGGGTTGTAATACGAAAAATGACTAGTCAGGTCATTATAAGGTCGAGGCAGAGATAAAGGTTCTAGTTGAGGTGGTAACTAGAACCGTATCTATGCTTTAGCGGGTCGACATGACCAGGAGTCTTCACCATACGTTGTGATAGGTATATTGACCATTTGCTCTCTCGATGCTTATGCCTTGATAGATCCAGGATCTACTTTATCGTATATTACTCTATTTGTCATGGGGAAGTTTGGTATAGTACCTGAAATACTAAGTGATCCTTTTGCGATATCTACACCGATCGAAGAATCGATTATTGCTAGACAGGTTTACCGAGGTTGTACAGTGACAGTTTGTAGTCGTCGGACCTCAGCTGACCTAGTTGAGCTAGAGATGATGGATTTTGATGCTATCATGGGCATGGACTAGTTGGCAGCTTGCTATGCCACAGTTGATTGCCGAGCAAAGAAAGCCAGATTTCATTTTTCGGGTGAGGCAGTCCTTGAATTGGTAGGTAATACAGCGACACCCAGAGGTAGGTTTATTTCCTATCTGAAAGCGAGGAAAATGATCACAAAATGGTGCATTTATCATATTGTGCGATTTAGATATGCAGATGCTGAGATACCTACACTTCAGTCTATTCCAGTAGTCAAAGAGTATGCAGATGTGTTTCCAGATGAGCTTCCAGGTATTCCTCCAGAGCGAGAGATTAATTTTAGCAACCAATATCCATCCCTCCGTATAGAATGGAACCTGCCGAATTGAAGGAGTTGAAGGAGCAATTAAAAGATTTGCTGGAGAAAGGTTTCATCAGATTCAATACCTCACCTTGGGGTGCACCAGTACTGTTTTTGCGGAAGAAAGACGGCTCACTGAGGATGTGTATCGATTATAGGCAACTGAACAAGGTAACTATTAAGAATAAGTATCCACTTCCAAGGATCGATGACTTGTTTGATTAGTTGCAAGGGGCTAGATTCTTTTCAAAGCTAGATTTGAGGTCGGGGTACCACCAGGTCAGAGTTTGGGAGAAAGATATTTCGAAGACAGCCTTCAGGACCCGATATGGCCACTTCGAGTTCCTTGTCATGTCCTTCGGGTTGACGAATGCACCCGCCGTATTTATGGACTTGATGAATAGCCTATTCCGACCATTTTTAGATCTGTTCATGATAGTATTTATTGATGATATTCTGGTTTATTCACGTTCATAGGAGGAGCATGCGGACCATATGTGAGCGGTACTCCAAACCCTTTGTAATCGTATGTTGTATGCTAAGTTTTCTAAATGTGAGTTATGGTTGAAGTTGGTAGCAATCTTAGGGCATATTGTATCCGATGAAGGTATACAGGTAGACACTCAGAAGATTGAGGCCGTGAAATCCTGGCCTAGACCTACCACTCCGATAGAGGTTCGTAGCTTTCTAGGCTTAACAGGCTACTATCGGAGGTTTGTATAGGGTTTTTCTTCCATTTCAGCACCATTGACGAAGCTGACTTAGAAAGCAACTAAGTTTTAGTGGACAGAGGCTTGCGAGCGGAGTTTCCAAGATCTTCAGAATAGGTTGACCTCAACGCTAGTTCTAATACTTCTAGAGGGTCGAGAGGGTTATGCCGTGTATTGTGATGTCTCAAGTGTTGGTTTAGGATGTGTCCTGATGCAACATGGGAAGGTAATTGCGTATGTTTCAAGGCAGTTAGGGAAGACTAAGAGGAAATATCCGACCCATGACCTCAAGTTAGCTGCAGTTGTCCATGCACTTAAGATATGGCAGTATTATTTATATGGTGTTCATGTTGATGTATTTACAGATCATAAAAGCCTACAATATATCTTCAAGCAAAAAGAGTTGAATTTGCGACAAAGGCGATGGCTAGATTTATTGAAAGATTACGATGTTAAATTCCTATACCATCTAGGGAAAGCTAATGTTGTAGCAAATGCCTTAAGTCGCAGATCTATGGGTATCTTAGCACATGTAGAGGCTGAGAAAAGACAATTAGCTAGAGAGATTCATCAATTGGCTTGTTTGGGGGTTCAGTTAGTAGATTCTGATGATGGTGGAGTTGTACTCCAAAACACTACAAAATCATCTCTCATATCTGAAGTCAAGGAAAGGCAGTACGAGGACCCAGAGTTGGTCGAGTTTAGAGAGCAAGTTCTACAACAGAAGAAGCCGTTGTTAGAGCGCAAGGGAGATGGGGTTCCCAGATATAGGGGTCATCTGTGTGTTTGAGATGTAGCAGGGCTATGAGACAAAATTATGTCAGCAGCACACTATTCGTGGTACTCCATTCATCCTGGGTCGACGAAGATGTATCATGACATTAAGGATGTGTACTAGTGGAACGATATGAAGAAGAACATTGCTGAGTTTGTCGCCCAGTGTCCTAGTTGCCCGCAGGTGAAGGTAGAGCACCAGAAGCCCGGGGGACTAATGCAGACTATAGAGATCCCGACGTGGAAATGAGAGGCGATAAACATGGACTTTGTCATGGGTTTGCCTCGTTCTCATCATAAGTTCGATTCTATATGGGTGATAGTCGATAGGCTCACGAAATCAGCCCATTTATTATCGGTCAGATCTACATATACATCCGAAGATTATGCGAAGTTATATATTAAGGAGATAGTGCAGCTACACGGAGTAGCAATATATATTATATCTGACCGCGAGGCCCAGTTTACAGCACATTTCTGGAGGTCATTTCAGAGAGGTCTAGGGATTCAGGTGAATCTCAGCACAACTTTTCATCCACAGACTGATGGATAAACCGAGCGCACAATTCAGACGCTCGAGGATATGTTACGAGCATGTGTATTGGATTTTTAAAGGAGTTGGGATGAACATCTACCTCTTATCGAGTTTGCATATAATAACATTTACCAGATGGATCCGTACGAGGCTTTGTATGGGCGTAAGTGCAGATCTTCTATAGGGTGGTTTGATGTTGGAGAATTTGGGTTACATGGGCCACACTTGATTCAACAGGCCGTAAAGAAGTGTAACGACCCGGCCGGCCATTTTGTGAGTTATAGCCTTGTTTCTCCCATTTATGCTTCCTTCTGTGTCCTTCAGCTATATTGTGTTATACCGGGTTAGTTAGTTCGAGTCCGGAGTGGTTTCAGAGTGGATTGAGACACTTAGTCTCTTAAGTAGAAGCTTAAGTTGGAAAAGTCAACCGAATATTGACTTATGTGTAAACGGTCTCAGATTGGAATTTTTATGGTTCCGTTAGCTCTGTTAGGTATTTTGGACTTTGGAGCGCGTCCGGAATATGAATTGGAGGTCCGTAGTGGAATTAGGGGTGAATTGGCGAAAGTTGAAAATTGGGCGATTTCGGCCGGCAGTGGAAAATTTGATATCAGAGTCAGAATGGATTTCTGGAAGTTGGAGTAGGTTTGTGGTGTCATTTTTGACGAGTGTGTAGAATTTGAGGTCATTCGGACGTGGTTCGGTAGGTTTCGTCGTTGTTTGTGGAATTCAAAAGTTTAGAAGTTCTTAGGCTTGAATCCGAGGGTAATTTAGTGTTTTGATGTTGTTTTGAGTGATTCGAAGGCTTGACTAAGTTTGTATATTGATATATGACTTGTTGGTATGGTTGGTTGATGTCCCGAGGGTCTAAGGGCCATTTCGGGTGGCTAACGGATTGGTTGAAGTTGGAAAATCCAGCTGAAGCTGCTGCTACTGGTATTTCCGCACCTGAGGAGGACGAGCCCGCAGGTGCGAGGGTACAGAAGTTCTTGGAGAAGTAGCAGGTGCGGGAAAGGTTAAGGTTGGTTGGAAGCGTAGGTGCGAGAAAGTTGTTGCATCTGCGAGTCCGCATGTGCGAGACTTGGGGCGCAGATGCGTAAGGGAATGACGTGACTGGCTTCGCAGATGCGGAGAATTTTGCGTAGGTGCACAAGCGCATGTGCGAAAAGTTGGGCACATATGCAAAGCTTGGGATCTTGAGTGAGTTCCGCACCTGCGATGGAAATTCCGCAAGTGCGGCATCGCAGAAGCGGAAAAAGGGGCCACAAGTGCGATATTGCTGGGCAGAAAAGCCCCAGCTTGTGGTTTTGTCTTCATTTTCAATTTATGGATTTGAGAAACTCGGGAGAGGCAATTTTTCAAAGGTTTTCAAGGAGAAACGTGAGTTAAGTGATTCTAACCCATAATGGTATAAATTTCGTGAATCTATGGCTTGTTCATCATTAATTAGTAGGATTTTAGAATGAAAATAGGGGGTTAGGACTTGAGATTTTGGAGAGTTTAAATCAAGAATTTGAGGGACCAAATGATGTCGGATTTGAATAAATTTTGTATGTATGGACTCGTGAGTGAATGAGCTTTCTATTTTTGTAAATTTTGTCGGATTTCGAGACGTGGGTCCGGGGCCGAGTTTGAGCCAATTTAGGGTTTTGAATCTAATTTTGGTATTTTTCATGTGGAATTGATTCCTTTAGCCCATATTGATCGTATTGTATTACTTATGGCTAGATTCGGGACGTTCTTAGGCCGAATTGAGAGGAAAGGGCATTCTGGAGTAGGACTTTGCTGAATTGGGGTAAGTAACGCTTTCAAACTTGGTTCTGAGGGTTCGAAACCCCAAGTTATGTGTTATGTTATTGGTATTGAGGTGATACACATGCCAAGTGACGGGCGTGCGGGCGTGCATCGTGAGAATTGTGACCTGGGTGATTCCATGGCACCGTTTAGTGACTCTATCTTGTTGATATCCATGTTTTCATCATGTGATAAAGTAGTTGAACTGTAAATTATGCTAGATATCATGTTTAGGCTTTGTGCCATATTGTTTAGACCCGTAGCGGTGGTTTCTTGCTGTCATCTCACTAGTTTCCATTTACTATTTCATACTCACTCTTGATCATGCATTTTTTTATATCATACCTCGGTCTCAGTTAATTATTGATTCATCATATCATTGTTCCGGGTTGTTTGCATGACATTGTGAGCCCGTGGTGAGACTGGAGAGGCTGCTGACTGAATGAGGCTGAGTGCCTGGTTATGAGTGACAGTTATGGGATTGGGCTGCACGCCACAGTCGTTATATTGATGATTATGATAGAGCTTGAGCTGTAGGAGTCCCTCCGGAGTTTGTAACACACCTCTAGTGAGCGCGGTTGATATTATTGAGGGATGGATCTTCCATGGATATGGATCTTGTCTGAAGTACTTGATACCTGGAGATGGATCTTCTCCACAGGGCTGGATTGGTCTTCCTCGGTACTAGGTGACTTATAGTCAGTGATGTATATGTTCTGGGATAGATCTTCCCTGGGCCATATATACAGTACCGAGTGGCTGAGCATTCGAGAGTGTGTGCACATGAGGCTGACATCATGGTGCATCACATACAGTATGTGAATTGGCATGTAGGGATAACAGAGTTATATTCTTTACATTGTTCGGTTCTGCTTCACTTTACTGTTTGAATTGCCTATTTAATTTGAAAGCATGCCTACTTTTTTGTTCAGTTATTTCTATTTTATCTGTATCGGTTTAGTTCGTCACTACCTTTTAGTCCAAAGTTTGGACTTGTTACTTACTGCGTTGGTGTCCTCACGTTACCCCCTTCACCTCGTGTGCAGATCCAGGAGATACCGGTCGTAGCGACGGTTACTGATTGAGGTTCCTAGAGTTTTGGAGACTATCAAGGTGGCTGCACAACGTTCGCGGGCCTTGACTCTCCTTTCTTTATCTTTATCGTACTTTCAGTTTATATCTCTAGACATTGTAGTAGACTGTATTTCGGATCTAGACGCTCATGTACTCAGTGACACCTTGGTTTTGGGCTGGATTGTATCACATTGGGATTTTTGTATATTTTAAACAGTTTTTCTTAAATGTTAAATGCTTCGTTAACGTTCTCAAACTTATTGTTGTTGGTGTTGGGTTGTTGAGTTGAGGCTGACCTGGTTCCACGATAGGCGCCATTACGACGGTTGATTTTGGGTTGTGACAAGAAGGTACAACTTATCCAGGAGCGACTGTTGACAACCCAGAGTCGTCAGAAGTCATATTCTGACATGTGGCGACGAGACTTAGAGTTCGGGGTTGATGACTAGGTGTTCTTAACGGTATCACCTATGAAGGGCGTGATGAGGTTTTGTAAGAAAGGCAAGCTTAGCCCACGGTATATTGGGCCTTATAGGATTATTCGAAGAGTGGGCCAAGTAGCTTATGATTTAGAATTGCCCTCGGAATTGGAGTCTGTCCATCCGGTTTTTTACGTATTTATGCTATAAAAATGCATTGGCGATCCTACCCGAGTGGTGCCCATTGATGATGTACAGATTACGGAGGACTTATCGTACGAGGAAGTTCCAGTTGCCATCCAAGACCGACAAATCCGCAAGCTACGAAATAAGGAGATAGCCTCCGTGAAAGTTTTATGGAGAAGCAAGAACGTAGAAGAGATGACGTAGGAAGCGGAGGAAGAAATGAAGTCGACTGGCTCAATGAGTCTCTTTTGAGTAATCTTTAGTAACTAATTTTAAATTTTTGTGGATCATAGAGCTAACTATCCCTTTTCAATTCCTTGAATTTTTGTTGACCTGGTGGTTATTTCTATTGGCAAAACTTTCTAATAAAACTCTATATTCAAAATTCCATTTGTGCAAGATTAAAACGATATATTCAAGATTGCATATAAATATTAGCATAGTCATTTTGGTTTTCTTTAAAGAAAAAGGGAAGAAGAGACATAGAAGGAGAGTAACGTGGGGTTTGGAGACGTTCCCAGAAGAGAAGAAGCTTTATATAGAAGACTAGTCAACTTATCCGCGCTTCACACGGATAAAAAACACATCAAATTTATGGAACTAATCCTTTTTCTAATATTCGAATCCGAATTAAAAAAGAGTAGATTTCAAACAGAATCCATCCTATTCTTTATACTTAGTTTTATATTTTTCTTTGATTTTGCATCACATGACAAAATTGAAGCAAGCAATGAATGTGAAAATTGTAAGTAAAGTTTCTAACAGCCCGTTTGACCAAGCTGTCAAAAACTGATTATTTTGAAAAATATTTTTTTTAAAAGTACTTTTTTCAAAAATACTTTTGAAAAAAATAATTTGTGTTTGGCCAATTCATTTAAGAAGTACTTTTTGCAATATTTTATATACAAATTATGTTTGGCCAATCTTTATAAAAAGTGCTTTTGAGTGTCAAATTACCAAAAAGGATAGTACAAAGGTTTTATAATTATTTTAAAGAGAAAATTAATTTAAATATTTATTATAAGAGAGTATTATTTTTTTATTTAATTTAATTAAAATATAAACATAAAGTAAACAATTACTTATTATTTACACGATGATTTGAATAATCAAAATACGTCATTCAGTATGAATTAAGGTTTATTCCATAAATTACTATATATTGATAATCAACCACGAAATAATAAGGTCAAGAAATATATGTTTTTGCATCCTAAACATCTCATAACATCTCTTATCATGCCCTTCAAGTATCTCCTTGATGAAATAAAATCATGTATGAGGAGAAGTTCTGCATGAAATGTTTAGACAAAATTTAAAATTTAAAATTTTAAATAAAATCAAGTACATCATGATCGTCATCTACTTCATTTATAAGAACTGCATCAACATGCTCCTCATTATTTACTGTGATGATATATCTGTAAGAAAAAGAACAAAATAAAATTACTTGAATAACAACCTATATACTTATTATAAAAAAGATTAAATTCAAAAATCACCCAAGTACAACGAGATAAAATTCCAATATTTCAAAATAAATATTAGTAACTTGAATGAAAGTCAAATATAGATTCCAATAACCATAAAACATAACTAGAACAACATTTTAACGCAAATTCAAAGTTCCAATAACTAGAAAAAATAAAATGCAGATAATAAGAGGTAATATCATTAAATTTATTCTTTTTGAAGCTCAAACATATTTTCCAACCACTGCAATTGTAACTATGGATCTTCTTGTACTAAAAACATTTCCCTCACACCATAAATCGCTACCAACAATCATACCGGGTAAATTACGAACAACATCCATTACACACTTGATACTAAGTGAAGAGTCTTTTGACCCCATATTCATTGAAGAGCATGATTGTATGGCTTTAGCAATTTTCTCCATTGATGATGGTATTCTTAGACTGGTATTGAATTTATTTTTCTCTTTTTCAGTTATAGCAGTTGATGCTTTTCTTTTTCTTCTCTTACCACTCTCACTATCACGCACTTTTTCAATCACATTCGATTCTTCTGGATTAGTTTGTTTGAATCTCTTTTCCGCATTCTTTTCTATGCCACCAATATTCACAAACTCTTCATTGTCTATAGGAGTTCCAAATTCAAATGGTTGTTCTGGTTGAAACCAATTGTTTCCTTGTATACCATCTGGTAACACTTCGATGACGGTGCCCACGCATGTTCACCGGTTGCAACATCCTTAAAATAATACTCCATCAGTTGTCGATGTTGTAAACCTTTCTCTCTAAATTTCTCTACATTTGGATTCTCCTACAAATGTGAAGAAGAACAAGAGAATTTTGAACACCAAAGCAAAATTTAGAAAATTATGTTAAGTGAAAATTAAGTAGTAGAATTACAAGTACCTTTATTTTCCTATCCCACCAATCTGCATTCGCTTGAATTATTTTTTTATTGGGGGTCCCATCCTAAACCAGTCTATTTTCAAAATAAAGTATCCCATTCTTTCCATGTACCTTTGAGGTTGTCCCATTTGTTTTTCAACTTAACTTTATCACAGTTTCTTCCGGTTTTATCATTAAACTTTTGCACCGGATTAGACCATCCTAATCTACTGAAGTGAGTTCCAGGACGATTTCCTGCTAAAATTTCTTCCACACATATATTTAAAAATAGTTCTGTGGTTTTTGCATCACATTTAGCCTTCTCAGAGTTGTTATCCAGTGTCATTTTCTTGCTCATTTTATTTTCATGCATTAAGAACATGTGATTAATAATAATATTAAACAAATATAGAACTAAAAATCTATCATGTCAAGAAAAAAAGAAAGATAAAATAAAAATAAGAGCATCAAGGGAAAAACTTTCAACTATTAATCACTCATATTATTAGAAATCAGTGTTATCATTGGTACATGCAAGCACGTTAAAAAAGAATAAAAATAAAAGTACATATTAGATATTGCGTATAATAAATTAGCACTCTAAAAAAACATACCTTATGAAAAAAGTACTTGTATTGGTTGTTAGTTTGTTATTTTAAAGAGGAATAAGAGACAAAGAAGAAGAATCTGCACAAGAAAAAGGGAGAAGAAGTCTATTTATAGTAATAGATAGGACTTTTCATTTTGCATAAAGTATTTAAGGAGATGAATCTATTAAAGTTACTAGGAGAATTATAAGAGATCTATTAATTTAGAGAAATAAAAAAATAAGATTAGTCAAAGAAAACATCAAAAACAAGAGGAGTCAAAAAAGAATTTGAAAAGTTACGAGATTTGATATCTTTAATTTTTAAAATAATGGTAGAAATTAGAAAGAAAAAAAAAGAACTAGTCCAGGCAAAAGAAGCAAAAACAAAAAACAAATTTGAAAAGTTTAAATGGTTCATGTATCTGATGGTAGAAAAGTTATACACACATGTGTGTATTATATATATAAGGAAAGAAAATACTTAAATCAATAAGGGAAAATTTTAAAAATATAAATTTATGGTGAGAATATGTCACGACCCGAAATTTCTTCCTTCGGATCGTGATGGCGCCTAACATTTTACTTGTTAGGCAAGCCAACGTTAGAATAATATTAATAAATTTTAAATCTTTTTAAAATTATTAATAATCAAGAAAATAAAAGCGGAAGCAAAGTTTGTAGCATAGTGAAATAATCCATAAAAATAACTGTTTCTAAATACCATCCCAGAATTGGTGTCACAAGTGCACGAGCTTCTAGAATAATTACAAATAAGGGTCTGAATAAAATAAAGCTGTCTGGAAATAAACACACAACTAAAGTAAAATAGATGGGGACTTCAGAACTGCGGACGCCGTGCAGTTATACCTCAAGTCTCCTCTGAATAGCTGAAATCCGAGCAAATCTATGGTACGCCGCTGGGACCAACTCCGAAATATGCACAAGAAGTACAGAGTGAAGTATCAGTAAAATCGACCCCATGTACTGGTAAGTGCTGAGCCTATGTATCAGTAAAATCGACCCCCATCGGTACCGATCCTTCAGACTCTACTAAGCTTGCTCGTGACTCGTGAGACCTATGTAACCTAGTGCTCTGATACCAACTGTCACGACCCATAATTCTCTCCTTCGGACCGTGATGGCGCCTAACATTTTACTTGCTAGGCAAGCCAATGTTAGAATAATATTAACAAATTTTAAACCATTTTTAAATTATTAAGTTCTGGAAATGGGGTTTCGATCCATTTACAACTCCTTCCCATTTTTGAGCTCGGGTAAGGCGAGTTTTGGGCGATTTTTACGGGAAAAATATTGGGGTAAGTGTTCATTATCCTATATTGATTATATTTCATGATTCCATACTCGTTTATATCATGAATCCGTGAATTTATGGAAGAAAAATCAGATTTTTCTAAAATCTTCCAAAAACGAAAAAGTAAGATTTGAAGGTTCATTTGATATCGGAATTGGACAAATTTTGTATGGTTGAACTTGTATCGGAACGGGTGTTCAAATTTAGTGAGTTTTTTCGAGATTTGAGATGTGGGTCCCACTGTCAAATATTTTAATGAATTTCAAATTTTTATCTGGAAAATGTGTAAATTCATATGGAATTAATTCCTATGATTAGTATTGAATATATTAAATTGTTTGTGAATAGATTTGAAACTTTCAGAGGCAAATTTAAAAGGAAAAGCTGTGATTGAATAATTGATTGGAATTTACAAAGCGAGGTAAGTGTCGGGGTTAACCTTGACTTAAGGGAATAAAACCCTTAAATTATTTGTTATGTGAAATGCATGTGAACGACGTATAGGCGAGGTAACGAGTGTCTATACATCATCAAATTGATTGTTTGCCTACTTACTTAAAAAATCATAAATTATTTTAAATCATGAATTAATTATTATAATAATTGTTTCTCCCCTATTCTTTGTCAAACATTAATCCTTGAATTCTTGCATTAATTGTTTCATACTATTTGAATTATGTGTCTTAATTGTTATTTGACATTTAGCATATTAAATATTAAACTGCCTATTTTCTTCCTGATTTCCATAATAATTTGCTATTTGTCATTGTTTGTTTCATAATTAAATCATAATTACTGTATGCTTGTTGTCTTATAGTTTTATATTAATTGTTCCAATTATGAGGAAAATTTCTTCTATAAGAATTTACAAATGAATATGTTGGAGTTGCGGGTTGCACGCCACAACAGAATTGATTGAAATGGATATATATTGGAGGATCGGGTTGCACGCCGTAACAGACTTATTAAAAAGTCAATATTGGAGGATCGGGTTGCACGCCGCAACAGACTTATTAAAAAGTCCATAATGGAGGATCGGGTTGCACGCCGCAACAGACTTATTAAAAAGTCTATATTAGAGGATCAGGTTGCACGCCGCAACAGACTTATTAAAAAGTCCATATTGGAGGATCGGGTTGCACGCCGCAACAGACTTATTAAAAAGTCAATATTGGGGGATCGGATTGCACGCCGCAACAAACTTATTTAAAAGTCTATATAAATACTTGATTGAATAAATACATGACAGCTTTGATTAAAGGAATATATTGTGAGAGCAGGTTGCACGCTGCAACAGAATCGAATGTGAATATATTGTGAGAGCGGGTTGCACGCTGCAACAGAATTGATGAAAATGATAATTGGTTATGACTGCTGAGTTGGCTTCAATTATTATAAATGAGTCACCTGATTTATTTCTATTATTGTTGTTGTTACTAATATTGTGTACAGGTAATGTAAGTGACCCGCCTTAGCCACGTCACTACTTCGTCGAGGTTAGGCTCAGTACTTACCTGTACATGGGGTCGGTTGTACTGAAACTACACTCTGTACTTCTTGTGCAAATTTCGGAGTTGGTCCCAGCGGCGTGCCATAGATTTGCTCGGATTTCAGCTATTCAGAGGAGACTTGAGGTATAACTGCATGGCGTCCGCAGCTCTGAAGTCCCCGTCTATTTTTTTTAGTTGTGTGTTTATTTTCAGACAACTTTATTTTATTCACACCCTTATTTGTAATTATTCTAGAAGCTCGTGCACTTGTGACACCAATTCTGGGATGATATTTAGACACAGTTATTTTTATGGATTATTTCACTACGCTACAAACTTTGCTTCCGCTTTTGTTTCCTTGATTATTAATAATTTAAAAATGGTTTAAAATTTGTTAATATTATTCTAACATTGGCTTGCCTAGCAAGTGAAATGTTAGGCGCCATCACGGTCCGAAGGAGGGAATTTTGGGTCGTGACAGTTGGTATCAGAGCACTAGGTTACATAGGTCTTACGAGTCACGAGCAAGCTTAGTAGAGTCTGAAGGATCGGTATCGATAATAGAATAAAATCGACCAGAATTCAGACACTGTGCTACATATACAACTATATCCTTTTTCATTCTCCTCCACCAATAATGTTGCCGCAAATCTTGATACATTTTAGCGGTACCTTGATGAATAGAATACCTGGAACTGTGTGCCTCTTCAAGAATTAATTCATGAAACCCATCCACATTAGGCACACAAATACGGCCCTGTATTCACAGAACTCCATCTTCCCCTGCAGTAACCTGTTTGGTATCACCGTGCCTCACCATGTCCTTAAGGACAAGTAAATGAGGATCATCATACTGCCTCTCTCTGATGCGCTCATATAAAGAAGACCGAGCGACTGTGCAAGCTAGAACCCCGACTGGGTTCTGAAACATCTAACCTCACGAACTGATTAGCCAAAGTCTGAACATCTTTAGCTAATGGCCTCTCACCAACCGGAATATACGCAAGACTGCCCATACTCACAGTCTTTCTACTTAAGGCATCAACCACCACATTGGCCTTTCCGGGGTGATACAAAATGGTGATATCATAGTCTTTCAACAAATCCATCCATCTTCTCTGCCTCAAATTATGATCCTTTTTATTTGAACAGATACTGGAGGCTACGATGATCAGTAAATACCTCACACGAGACACCGTAGAGGTAATGCCTCCAAATCTTCAGTGCATGAACAATTGCTGCCAATTCTAAGTCATGAACATGATAATTCATCTCGTAAACTTTCAACTGCCGCGACGCATATGCTATTACCTTGCCATCTTGCATTAATACTGCACCAAGCCCAATGTGAGATGCGTCACAATATACCGTATACGATCCTGAACCTGTGGGTAATACCAACACTGGCGCCGTAGTCAAAGCGGTCTTGAGCTTCTGAAAGCTCAACTCACACTCATTTGACCATCTGAATGGGACACCCTTCTGGGTTAGTCTGGTCAATGTGCTTGCTATAGATGAAAACCCTTCCACGAACCGACGATAATAACCTGCCAAACCCAGGAAACTACGGATCTCTATAACTGAAGTAGGTCTAGGCCAATTCTGAACAGCCTCAATCTTCTTAGGATCCACCTTTATGCCTTCTGCCGATACAACATGCCCCCAAAAGGCAACTGAGTCTAACCAAAACTCACATTTTGAAAACTTGGCATATAACTAATTATTCTTCAAGGTGTGAAGCACACTTCGAAGATACTGCTCATGTTCCTCTCGACTACTGGAGTAAATCAAGATATCATCAATGAATACAACCACAAAAGAATCCAAATAAGTCTTGAACATCCGATTCATCAAATCCATAAATGTTGCTGGAGCATTTGTCAACCCAAATGACATCACTAGGAACTTGTAATGCCCATACCGAGTTCGAAAAGCTGTCTTAGGGATATCAGATGCCCTAATCTTCAACTGATGGTATCCAGATCTCAAATAAATCTTCAAAAATAACTTGGCACCCTGAAGCTGATCAAATAAGTCATCAATTCTTGGCAGCGGATATTTGTTTTTGATAGTGGCCTTGTTCAACTGCCGATAGTCTATACACATCCGCATCGAGCCATCTTTCTTCTTTACAAAGAATACTGGTGCACCCCAGGGCGAGACACTAGGTTTAATGAATCCCTGATCAAGCAAGTGTTGTAATTGCTCTTTCAATTCTTTCAACTCTGACGGGGCCATACGGTATGGTGGAATAGAAATGGGTTGAGTGCCCGGAGCCAAATCAATAGAGAAGTCAATATCTCAGTCGGGTGGCATCCCCAGCAGATTTGCAGGAAATACTTCTGAAAATTCACGAACAACTGGTACTGAGTCCATAGAAGGGACATCCGCACTGGGATCGCGAATAAAAGCCAAATAGGCTAAACACCCTTTCTCTACCATACGCCGAGCTTTCATATAGGAAATAACCCTGCTGGCAGAATGGCCAGGAGTTCCTTTCCACTCTAACCGAGGTAACCCTGGCATAGCTAGGGTCACTGTCTTGGCATGACAGTCCAATATAGCATGATAAGGAGAAAGCCAATCCATACCCAAGATGACATCAAAATCTACCATATCAAGAAGTAGAAGATCCACACTAGTATCAAGATTACCAATAGTAACCAAACACGAACGATATACATGATCTACTACAACAGAGTCTCCCACCGGTGTAGATACACACACAGAAGCACTTAGAGAATCACAAGGCACAACCAAATATGAAGCAAAATAGAAGGACACATAGGAATAAGTAGATCCTGGATCAAATAGAACTGAATCATCTATGTGGCAAACTAGAATAATACCTGTGATCACAACATCATATTACTCAGCCTCAGGCCTAGCTGGAAAAGCATAAAATCGGGGCTAGGCCCTACCACTCTGAACTGCATCTCTAGGACGGCCTCTAACTAGCTGGCCTCCACCTCTAACGGTCTGACCTCTACCTCTAATGGCCTGACCTCCACCTCTAATGGCTTGACCTCAATCTCTAGCTGCCTGACCCCTACATCTAACTGGCTGAGCAGGCGGTGAAGCAACCGGTGCCGGTATGATGGCACGAGAATCCTGCCGAGATCTGTTACTCACCAATCTAGGGCAATGCCTCCTGATGTGACCAATGTACCCACACTCATAACACCCATCCTGATGCCCTGGCTGCTGAAGCTGACCCAAATGGGCCAGATAACCACTGTAGTAACTCTGGAGTGGTAGTGCACTGATAGGAGCTGAATGTGCACTAAATACTGGCTGCCCAGAGTAAGGCATAATAGGACCGTGACTCCCTGAAGTACCGAGAGATGCATGAAGTGCTGAATGAAACGGTCTGGGAGGATGACCCCCACCAAAATTACCCCTGCCTCCAGATGAGGCACCACTAAAGCCACCTAACTGACGAGGCCTCTTATCAGACCTCTACCCTTTCTCTTGTGCAAGAACCATCTCGATCCTCCTGGCGACATTAGCAGCCGCCTGAAAAGAAATCTCACTTCCGGTTTCCTTGGCCATCTGAAGTCAGATAGGGTGAGTGAGCCTCTCAATAAACCTCCTCACTCTCTCTCCCTCTGTAGGTAGTCAAATGAGAGCATGACGGGCCAAATCCACAAAATGTGACTCATACTGAGTAACAGTCATACTGCCCTGCTGTAGATGCTCAAATTGCTTGCGGAATTCCTCTCTCAGTGTGATAGGGAGGAACTTCTCCAGAAATAGCTGAGAGAACTGCTCCCAGGTAAGTGCAGGTGATCCGACTGGTCGGGTCAATGTATAATCTCTCCACCACCTCTTGGCGGAACCCGTCATCTAGAATATAGCAAAATCAACCCTATTGGTCTCAACTATACCCATGTTCCGCAGCACCTCGTGGCAGCGTCCAAGATAATCCTGTGGGTCCTCAGAAGGTGTACCACTGAAGTGAATTGGAAAGATCTTAGTAAACTTATCCAGTCTCAATAAGGCCTCAAAAGACATGGCGTGCCTATCACCGGTCTGTACCGCAACAACAGGCTGAACTATCCCAACTAGCGGGGCTGTTGGAGCCTGATTCTGGGGAGCCATCTGCTCCGGAGCAGGAGTAGTGGGAGTTTGTGCTCCTCCCCCGGCCTGTGAGATGGCTGGTGCCACTAGAAAGGTACCATTCTGGGCCACACCCTCCATAAGACTTACCAAACAGACTAGAGCGTCCTGAAGTACTGGAGTGGCTATGAATCCTTCTAGGACCTGAAATGGTCCACCTGCTACATTCTGAACTGGAACCTCCTCCTGAAGGTCCACCTGAGGTTTTTCAACAGGTGCAGCTGCTCGAGCTTTGGACTGAGCTCTACCTTGGCCTATGCCTCGGCCTCTAGCACGACCTCGGCCTCGACCTCTACCCCTGGCCATAGTTGCCACCAGGGGTTCTGGTCCCTGTCCATCGGTAGAGGTATTACGTGTTCTCACCATCTACGAGTGAATAAGAGTAGAATAGTTCAATCATCGGTACTGATCCTTCAGACTCTACTAAGCTTGCTTGTGACTTGTGAGACCTATGTAACCTAGTGCTCTGATACCTACTGTCACGACCCAAAATTCCCTCCTTCGGACCGTGATGGCACCTAACATTTCACTCGCTAGGCAAGCCTACGTTAGAATAATATTAACAAATTTTAAACCATTTTTAAATTATTAATAATCAAGGAAACAAAAGCGGAAGCAAAGTTTGTAGCATAGTGAAATAATCCATAAAAATAACTGTATCTAAATACCATCCCAGAATTGGTGTTACAAGTGCACGAGCTTCTAGAATAATTACAAATAAGGGTGTGAATAAAATAAAGTTGTCTGGAAATAAACACACAACTAAAGAAAAATAGACGGGGACTTCAGAACTGCGGACGCCTTGCAGTTATACCTCAAGTCTCCTCTGAATAGCTGAAATCCGAGCAAATCTATGGCACACCGCTGGGACCAACTCCGAAATTTGCACAAGAAGTGCAGAGTGTAGTTTCAGTATAACCGACCCCATGTACTGGTAAGTGTTGAGCCTAACCTCGACGAAGTAGTGACGTGACTAAGGCGGGTCACTTACATTACTTGTACGCAATATTAGTAACAACAACAATAATAGAAATAAATCAGGTGACTCATTTATAATAATTGAAGCCAACTCAGCAGTCATAACCAATTATCATTTCCATCAATTCTGTTACAGCGTGCAATCCGCTCTCACAATATATTCACATTCGATTCTGTTGCAGCGTGTAACCTGCTCTCACAATATATTCCTTTAATCAAAGTTGTCATGTATTTATTCAATCAAGTATATATATAGACTTTTAAATAAGTCTGTTGCGGCGTGCAATCCGATCCCCCAATATTGACTTTTAAATAAGTCTGTTGCAGCGTGCAACCCGATCCTCCAATATGGACTTTTTAATAAGTCTGTTGCGGCGTGCAACCCGATCCTCTAATATAGACTTTTTAATAAGTCTATTGCGGCGTGCAACCCGATCCTCCATTATGGACTTTTTAATAAGTCTGTTGCGACGTGCAACCCGATCCTCCAATATTGACTTTTTAATAAGTCTGTTACGGCGTGCAACCTGATCCTCCAATATATATTCATTTCAATCAATTCTGTTGTGGCGTGTAACCCGCAACTCCAACATATTCATTTACCAATTCTTATAGAAGAAATTTTCCTCATAATTGCAATAATTAATATAAAACTATAAGACAACAAGCATACAGTAATTATGATTTAATTATGAAACAAACAATGACAAATAATAAATTATTATGGAAATCAGGGAGAAAATAGGCAGTTTAATATTTAATATGCTAAATGTCAAATAACAATTAAGACACATAATTCAGATAGCACGAAACAATTAATGCAAGAATTCAAGGATTAATGTTTGACAAAGAATATGGGAGAAACAATTATTATAATAATTAATTCATGATTTAAAACAATTTATGATTTTCAAGTAAGTAGTCAAACAATCAATTTGATAACGTATAGATACTTGTCACCTCGCCTATATGTCGTTCACAAGCATTTCACATAACAAATAATTTAAGGGTTCTATTCCCTCAAGTCAAGGTTAACCCCGACACTTACCTCGCTTTGCAAATTTCAATCAATTATTCAACCACAGCTTTTCCTTTTAAATTTGCTTCCGAAAGCTTTAAATCTATTCACAAACAATTTAATATATTCAATACTAATCATAGGAATTAATTCCATATGAATTTACACATTTTTCGGATAAAAATTCAAAATTCATTAAAATATTCGACAGTGGGACCCACATCTCAAATCCAGGAAAAACTCATGAAATCTGAACACCCGTTCCGATACGAGTTCAACCATAAAAAATTTGTCTAATTCCGATATCAAATGGATCTTCAAATCTTATTTTTTTATTTTTGGAAGATTTTAGAAAAATCTGATTTTTCTTCCATAAATTCACGGATTCATGATATAAACGAGTATGGAATCATGAAATATAATCAATATAGGATAAGGAACACTTACCCCAGTGTTTTTTTTGTGAAAATTGCCCAAAAATCGCCTTACCCGAGCTCAAAAATGGGAAGGAGTTTTAAATGAGTCGAAACCCCATTTCCAAAACTTAAGTTCTGTTTCTGGGATTTTTACCCTTCGCGTTCGCGAAGGTACTCTCGCGAACGCGAAGCACAACTTTGTGCTGTCCAATTTTTACTCTTCGCGAACGTGATGCTTGCCTGGCTTGGCCTTCGCGAACACGAAGGCTAATTTTTCCTGGCCAGTCTCTTTCCCTTCGCGAACGCGAGGCTTCTATCGCGAAAGCGAATCTTTGAACCTCAAGCCTTCGCGAACGCGGTCACTATGTCGCAAATGCGAAGCACAAAATGTGCCAGCCCAATTTTCTCTTCGCGTTCACGAGAGTACCTTCGCGAACGCGAAGAAGAACACACCAGAATCTTGAAGTCTGCAGAAAACCAGATTTCTTAAGTCCAAAATCATCCCGTAGCCTATCCGAAACTCACCCGAGCCCTCGGGGCTCCAAACCAAACATGCACACAAGTTCTAAAATATCATACGAACTTGCTTGCGCGATCAAATCGCCAAAATAACACCTAGAACTATGAATCGGACACCCAGTCAAAGGAATTTTTCAAGAAAACTTTAAAAGTTATATTTTTACAACCGGGAGTTCGAATCATGTCAAATCAATTCCGATTCTCACCAAATTTGGCAGACAAGTCATAAATATTATAGTGGACCTATACTAGGCTGTGTAACCAAAATACGGACCCGAGGTCAATAAATCCAACATCAGTAATTTCTTAAAAATCATTAAGCTTTCAAGCTTTTAATCTTTCATCAAAATTCCATATCTCGGGCTAGGGACCTCGGAATTCGATTCCGGGCATACGCCCAAGTCTAAAATCACGATACAGACCTACCGAAATTATCAAAATACTGATCCGGGTCCGTTTGCTCAAAATATTGACCAAAGCCAACTTAGTTGAGTTTTAAAGGTCTAATTCTCATTTTAATCCATTTTTTACATAAAAAATTTTTGAAAAATTGTACGGACTACGCACGCAAGTCGAGGAATGATAAATGGTACTTTTCAAGGTCTTAGAATATAGAATTACTTATTAAATTTAAAGATGATATTTTGGGTCAACACAGAATAGTTTTGTCTTGAATAATTACTTTTCTGCTTCTGCTTCTTGGAACAAGCTAGAATTTTCTGCTTCTTCCCAAAAGCAAAATACCTGCTTCTGCTATTGGCCAAAAGTACTTTTTTATATATAATTGAGAAATGCTATATATATATATATATATATATATATATATATATATATATATATATTCGAGTAACAATTAAACTTATTTAGTGATTTTAAGGATATGTGATTTAATCCAATATCAATTGACAAACAAGGAATTGAATAGATAATCTGAATAAGAAAATAAATCAAACCCGTGTTCTAGCAGTGCTTTCGAACTCGATTCGAGATGGTCTCGAGGTTGAGTAGGAAGAACAGTAAGGAACAGAGAATCAACAATAATGGAGTGTAAGTAAAATAAAGAACATCGTTTTGTATATCTTTTCAGTGAATCAATGCCCTTTACAAATGAATAGGATCCCTCTTTATATAGTAGAGGAATTCTAAATAAGGTTGTATATGGTCGAAATCAGGCATGTCAGATTTCGAAGGTACGAGGAGCTGTCTCGAGAGAGAGCTCGTAATAGACCAGGCTCGGGCTCAATGGCAGAGTATGAAGCATGAAGATCGAAGTGCTCACCGAAGATCGAGAGCGAGAAGGACTGACTTCGAGTAGGGCATAATAACGGAATGGGGAGATATTAGCAACTGACCAAAGATCTCGGCGGAAATCCCGAAACATATCGAATCAAGCGGTTATTGACGCAAATCATGGGATTTATCTCAGCCCCACAACGACGCTCTGGTAATTTCTATCTTATTAAATAAAGTTCAAGTTAAGCGTGTTTTAGTGGATCCAGGTAGCTCGGAAAATATCATCCGATCGAGGGTCGTGGATCAGCTCGGCCTACAAAGTCAAATCGTACCTGCAACTCGAGTCTTAAATGACTTCAATATGGCCAGTGAAACAACTAAATGGGAGATTATTCTACCAATAAACGTGGCTGGAACCATTCAAGATACTAAGTTCCACGTAATTGAGGGCGACATGAGGTACAATGCCCTGCTCAGAAGGCCTTAGATCCACAATATGAAAGCAGCCCCTTCTAATCTCCACCAAATGATGAAATTCCCGACGTTGGACGGTGTAAAAATAGTATACGGGGAGAAGCATGCTGCAAAGGAAATATTTGAGGTCGATGAGGTGACCGCGATATCGACACTATCAACCTCCGAAAGGTTGAGCATCAAAGATAAACATGAAATCAAATAGCAATCACAGCCACCAGCCTCGATCGAATCAGGGAAACGAGGGATAGAAGAAGAAGAGGAGGATTTTCTAACCCCTCAAACTTTTGTTGTTCCCGAAGATACTGATGCCACAAAGTCAACGGTCGAAGAGCTGGAACAAGTTATATTGATCGAGTACCTGCCCGAACGAAAGGTATACATGGGAACGGGATTAACTCCTGAAATCAGGAAAAAAACGTATTCAATTTCTTGTTGATAACATGGATTGTTTTGCTTGGTCCCATTTATATATGATAGGGATTCCATAGGAGGTAATGACACATGGCTAAGCCTGGACCCTAGATTCAAACCGATGAAGCAAAAGAGAAGACCCAAGTCTGAAGTAAAACACACATTCATAAAGGACGAGGTAACTAAACTCCTCAAAATAGGATCCATTCGGGAGGTAAAATATCCTGAATGGTTAGCCAATGTAGTTGTAGTCCCTAAAAAAGGGGGACAAATTTAGAATGTGTGTAGATTATAAGAATTTAAACAAGGTGTTCCCTAAAGATTCATTTCCACTACCTAACATCTATCGCATGATCGAAGCCACGGCCGGCCACGAGATCCTTACTTTTCTCGATGCCTATTCCGGGTATAATCAAATCTAAATGAACCCGGAAGACCAAGAAAAGATTTCATTTATCACCAACTATGGAACATACTGTTATAATGTAATGCCAACGCCTAGTTAATAAAATGTTCGAAGAACAAATAGGTAAATCAATGAAGGTTTATATTGATGACATGCTAGTTAAGTGGTGTCCTAGTTCGGGAAGAGCAAGGTAAGCAATTTCCCGTTTATTATGTAAGTTGAACCTTAGGAGAAGAAGAAACTAGATATCCACACTTAGAAAAATTGGCACTTACACTGATAAGCGCCTCTAGAAAGTTAAGACCATACTTTCAATGTCACCCATATGCATATTAACCACTTACCTACTTTGTAATATTTTGTACAAACTCGAACTGTCGGGCCGATTGGCCAAATGGGCCGTCGAACTCAGTGGGTACGATATCTAATATCAACCCCGGACGACCATCAAGTCTCAAATTTTAGCAGACTTCGTGACCGATTTCATGCCAACCCTCGTACCCGAAGTTGAAAAGGAAATCCTGTTGAAATCGGGCATGTCATCAGGGGTATGGACCCTTTTCACATACGGTGCTTCAAATGTGAAGGGGTCCGGGCTAGGCATCGTGTTGAAGCCGCCCACGGGTAGCACTATTAGGCATTCTATCAAAACTTCAAGGTTGACTAACAATGAGGCTGAGTACGAGGCCATGATTGTAGGTCTCGAGCTAGCTAAAAGCCTAGGGCAGAAGTCATTGAAGCCAAGTGTGACTCTTTACTGGTGGTGAACCAAGTAAACAAAACCTTTGAAATTTGAGAGGACAAAATGCAAAGATATTTGGACAAGCTGCAGGTAGCTCTGCACCGTTTCAAGGAATGGACTTTACAGCATATACCTCAAGAACAAAACAGTGAGGCCGATGCACTAGCAAACTTGGGGTCGTCGGTCGAGGAAGATGAAATCAGCTTGGGGACTGTCATTCAACTCTCGAGATCCGTGATCGAGGAAGGACATGCCGAGGTAAACTCTACAAGCTTAACCTGGGATTGGAGAAATAAATATATTGAATACTTGAAGAATGGAAAGCTCCCATCGGACCCAAAAGAGTCGAGGACCTTACGAACCAAAACTGCTCGATTCACATTGGCTGAAGATGGAACATTATAAAGAAGAACATTCGATGGACCATTGGCAGTATGCTTAGGACCAGGAGGCACCGATTATGTTTTACAAGAGGTCCATGAAGGCACTTGTGGGAACCACTCCGACGCCGAATCCCTGATTCACAAAATCATTAGAGCAGGATACTACTGGGATAACATGGAAAAAAATACTAAAGAGTTTGTTCGAAAATGTGATAAATGCCAAAGGTTTGTACCGATGATCCATCATCCCGGAGAACAACTTCATTCAGTCCTATCCTCATGGCCATTCATGAAATGGGGGATGGATATCGCCAACCCCCTTCTATCGGCCCCAGGTAAAGCTGACTAAAAATAAAAAATAAATGAAACAAATTTACAAGTAAATCAGAATAATTAAAAGAACCCATCAAAAAATTTACTTACCTTATGCTTCGAGCACTTGAAAAACCTTCTCCCAGCATTTAAAGGAGTCCATGCCATGAAATAATTGGCAACAAGTCTGCTATGACACCTCCTATTCAACCCTTTGAGCTACTAGAACATTCTGACATTGTCTTTTGTTATGATTCGACCCCTTTGAGCTACTAGAATTTAATGAAGTCATTGCCGTTTATTTGAATGTTTGTGTCTATAACTTAGTTTATTTGCTGTGATAATTAGTTTGGTGTTGTCAAATAGGTGTCTAAGTAAACTTATATGGAGTTGTGAAGTATTTGAGAAATGACTAGTATAACTGACTCATATATGCCCCTATACAATTCGAACTAGGTCTAACTCGCCTTCACATTTATTCCACGTGGCTTTATGAGTCTCCCGTTAGTGATAGAGGGCATATACGAGCCCATTTCTTGACGGCAAGGGCAGAATAGAGACCAACTTTTAACGGAGGGCTAGCCTGTCCTATTTCATATAATAAAGGGGCCCTTTTTCGTTTTTTTTAAATTAGTGGGTTAGGGCAAAATATGTCAAACTTTATTTTGGAATATGTGAAAGTTACACTATTAATCTTAGGGTTGCCGTCAGCTTCTTCTTTCCTTTATTTCTTGCACTTCTTCTATAGTTGTGGCTTAATTACCAAGTTCGACTTCATTCATTCTTCATTTTTTTTGCATAATTCTAAAACAATAGCTTAAGTAGTTGGGAGTTCAGATTAAGAGCCATGGGCAAAAAATTAATTTAAAGGACCTTTCCATTCTTTGACAGAACGAAGTCAGAAGAAAACTCGAGAGCGATTATCATTTTGACTGATGTACCCTTTGATGTATTAATCTCTGCAACATAGAAACACTTTTAAGGATTAATTATCAAAATTAGCAATAATATGTAAGTAATGAAAATAACTATTTCAGTAAATAATATATAAGAATGAAAGAAATCGTGAATCAACTATGAATAAGGATAAAACAACTTAGTCAAGTTCAAGTTGGTTCTTTTAATATGAAGTTCAAATAAAAATTTGAAAAAGTTTAAAAAAATTAATTTAGAATACAACTAAAGAAAAAATAAAGACAAATGATTAAAAAACATAAACGGGGCAGGGCGGGGCAGGGCTTAGCGGGCAGGGCAAAAATCTGAGAAAATACTAAATGGTGCAGGGTAGGGCGGGTCAAAATGTTAGCAGGCCAAGGCTTGTCCTACCCTGCCCCACGGGTGAAATTCAAAAATAGTCAGATTTACAAGTGATAATTGAAAAATAGCCACAGTTTCAAAAGTAATCAAACTTTTCATGTAAAGATAAATCTGAACGAAAACACTGTTCAACTCCAGCATAATATACCAGTGTTCAAATTTTTTACATGTGAACTTTCAACATAATATACTGGAGTTCGAGCATAATATGTTGGAAGTTCATGCACATGCGCTCCAATCTCCAGTATATTATGTTGGAACTTTCCGTGTGCTAGAGTTCCAGCTTAGATATGCTGGAAGTTCATATACATATGCACCAATCTCCAATATATTATGCTGAAACATTCCGTTTTGCAGCAAAATAGTGGCTATTTTTAAATGATTTTGCAAACGCTGGCTATTTTTTAATTACCAGTCTGAAAACTGGCTAGCCCGTGCTATTTTCACCTTCCCCACCCCGCTCCGCCCTATTTTCATCCCTATATTCGATGAAGTAAAATTTAAAATGATCCTAATGCGAAGGAGATCAAAAGAAAAGAAGCCGAGTGAAAATGATTAATAAGCAAGACCACAAAATTTTGGCATTGTTGATAACAAATTCTTGTATAATTTACTTTATTTTTCTTTCGTATTTTGTGTCATTTTTAGCTAATTAGAATATGGTTAGAATGTAAACTAAACGGGAATAATAGGATAGCGTGAAGCACAGACAAATTTACTATTTTATAATGCATAGGAGATAGGCTACAAAATAAGTAGGGACATGTACAGGATTACTCATAGAAACAAAATTAATTAAACTGACCCTATCCACTACAAAATAATTATCCGATCGTGCCCGTTATTATAATATATCGTTTTGATATATTTGCATAATATTACAGTATATTATTGCAATATAGCTGTATATTCTTATACTCTATATTGTATTGCATAGTTGAGCACCATGTGTAGTCTGATAAATTATTTGGGTCGCATAGATATAAATGAAAAGTGGGTTGAAACTTGGTAATTATCTTACTTTTTATACGTGGATTGCACAATTTTTTTAAATAGGCCAAAAAGTCATTTAATTTATTGTGGACCGGAAAGAAAGTAGTATTTTTTATTAAAGGCTCTTAACTGAAGATATGGGAAAGACAGATGTGAACTATCAGCATAATATACTGGAGTTCCAGCTTAATATACTGGTCCAGCATAATATGTTGGAAGTTCATCGGCAGGTGCTCCGATATCCAATATATTATGCTGGAATTTTCCGTGTGCTGGAGTTCTAGCATAAATATGCTACAAGTTCATATACAGGTGTAATGCCCCGTAAACTTTCGCCAAGAAATTTAAGGTTTCGTGGTGCCAAAGGTGGGCTAATGTATTGTATTTTCGTACTTATTGGGTTGAACAGTGTGTTGGGGAGTTGAATCATTTCGACATCGCGAAGCCAGATTTGTAGCGTGCTAGACTGTGCTATATCCCTTGTGAAGCCAGGTCTGTAGTGCGCTAGACTTTGTTATATCCCTCGCGAAGCCAAGTCTGTAGCGCGCTAGACTGTGCTATATCTCTCGTGAAGCCTGGTATTTCGCTCGCTACAGAGCGTGCCTAGCCTGGTCTGTAGCTCGCTACAGAGCGTGACTAGGCTGCTCTGTAGCTCACTACAGAGAATGCCTAGCCTGGTATGTAGCCCGGTCCGAAAATTTGGAGAGTTTATATAACCCGACCCCCATTTCATTTAACTCGTTTTAGGGTTCAGATTTTGGGTATTTTCTGGTGTTTTAGAGAGAGGGGAGAGCGATTCTAGAGACAGGAAAGGAAGGACTAAGGATTTCACTACTCTACCTTGAATCAAACCTTGAAATCGCATCAAAGGGTTGCTAGAGCTTCAAAGAGGTAGGAATTTCTTTCTCCAATACTTCAATTTCGAAATCCAACAAGAGATAGGTAATTAGTAAGATGATTCTTGGATGTCAGAGTATTAATTAAACATGCTTGTACCAATAAGGTTTGTGGGAATATTGTTGAGTTTAAATGGGTAAAGATTGGATTGAAAATGGTAGAAATCCTCAAAGAGTTTAATTGAGGAGTTGAAAGGCAATCTGATGTCGGAATTCGATAATTTTTGTATGGTTGAACTCGTATCGGAACGGGTGTTTGGATTTTGTGAGTTTTTTTCGTTATTTGAGACATGGGTCCCACTGTTAATTTTTAAAATAAATTTCAGATTTTAATCCGGAAAATTTATAATTTCATATGAAATTAGTTCCTACGATTCGTGTTGAGTATGTTGAATTGTTTGTGATTAGATTTGAAGATTTTGGACACGAATTCGTGAAGCAAAGGTCTATTGCAATCTTGAAATTTGTTTGCAAAGCGAGGTAAATGTCGTGGTTAACCTTGACTTAAGGGAATAGAACCCTTAAATTATTTGTTATGTGAAATACATGTGAACGACGTACAGGCGAGGTGATGAGTGTCTATACGTCGTCAAATTAATTGTTTGTATAATTACTTGAAATATCATAAATCGTTCTAAATCATGAATTAATTATTATATTAATTGTTTCTCTCGTATTCTTTGCTCAATATCTTGCCTTGAATCCATGTTATAATTGCTACATGATTATTGATTTATGTGACTTAATTGCCACTTGACGTTTAGCATGCTAATTATTTAAATGTCTATTATATCCTTAATTTTTATAATTAATTGCTACTTGTCATCACTTATTTCTAATAAATCATAATTATTGTATGCTTGTTGTCTTATAATTTCATATTAATTATTGCATTTATTGGAGTAATTTCTTTTATAATAATTGTTAAATGAATACATTGGAGGAGCGGGTTGCACGCTGCAACGAAAATAAAAGTGAATATATTGGAGGAGCGGGTTGCATGCCGCAACAGAATTGATTGAAATGAATATATTGGAGGAGTGGGTTGCACACCGCAATAGAATTGATTGAAATGAAAATATTGGAGGAGTGGGTTGCATGCCACAACAGAATTGATTGAAATGAATATATTGGAGGATCAGGTTGCACGCCACAACAGAGTTGAATATGAATATATTGTGGGATCGGGTTGCACGCCGCAGCAGAAACTGATTGAAATAATAATTGGTTATGACTGCCGAGTGGGCTTCAACTGTTGAAAATAGACACCTATTTTATTTCTATTATTGTTGTCATTATTGTTATTTCATACAGGTTAATGTATGTGACCTGCCTTCGCCTTGTCGCTACTTCGTCGAGGTTAGGCTCGACACTTACTGGGTATATGGAGTCGGTTGTACTCATACTACACTCTGCACTTCTTGTGCAGATACCAGAGTTGGTCCCAGCGGTGTATAGTAGATTTGCTCGGATTCAGCTATTCACAGGAGACTTGAGGTATAGATGCATGGCGTTCGCAGTTTTGAAGTCCCCTTCCACTTTATCATAGCTAAGTATTTCTTTCAAACAACTTTATTTTCATTCAGACCTTTATTTGTATTATTCTAGTAGCTCGTGCACTTGTGACACCAATTATGGGATGGTATTTAGACATCGCTATTATTATGGATTATTCACTACATTTCAGACCTTACTTCTGCATTTGTTTCTTTGTTATTAATTAATTTAAAATTATTTAAAAATGACTAATATTATTCTAGTGTTGGCTTGCCTAGCAAGTGAAATGTTAGGCTCTATCATGGTCCCGAAGGTGGGAAGTTTGGGTCGTGACAAGTTGGTATCAGAGCACTAGGTTACGTAGGTCTCACGAGTCACGAGTAAACTTAGTAGGGTCTGAAGGATCGGTATGGAGACATCTGTACTTATCTCTCAGAGGCTATGAAGTTTAGGAACAATATCACTTCTTTGTTATTCTGTCATACGATTTTATTCTGTCATCGATGGTTGAACCATTCTATTCTTATTCTCTCGCAGATGGCGAGAATGCATAATACATCTACCGACGGACAAGGGCCATAGCCTCCGGTGGAAACTATGACCAGGGGTAGAGGTCGAGGCCGAGGTCATGCTAGAGGCCGAGGAAGAGGCTGAGGTAGAGCTCAGTCTAGAGCTCGAGCAGTAGCACCTGTTGTAGAACCTCAGGTGGATCTTCAGGAGGAGGTTCCAGTTCAGACTATACCGGTTGGACCAGTTCAAGTTCCGGAAGGATTCATAGCTACTCTAGTGCTTCAGGACGCTCTAGTCCATTTGGTGAGCCTAATGGAGGGTGTGGACCAGAATCGTACATTTCCAGTAGAACCAACCGTCTCATAGGCTGGGGGAGGAGCACAAACTCCCACTACTCCCGCTCCGGGGAAGACAACTCCCTAGTATCAGGGTCCAGTAGCCCATCCAGTTGGGGTAGTTCAACCAATTATTGCAGCACACGCCAGTGGTAGGTCTGCTTTGTCTTCTGAGGCATTGTTGAGATTGGACAGGTTTACCAAGCTATTTCCAATCCATTTCAGTGGTACACCTTCTGAGTACCCACATGATTTTCTTGACCGTTGCTATGAAGTATTGCGGAGCATGGGTATAGTTGAACCCAATGGGGTCGATTTTGCTGTATTTCAGATGACGGGTTCCGCCAAAAGGTGGTGGAGAGATTATGTATTTACTAGACCAGTTGGTTTGCCTGCACTTACCTGGGAGCAGTTCTCGCAGCTATTTATGGAGAAGTTCCTTCCTATCACACTGAGAGAGGATTACCGCAAGCAGTTTGAGCATCTCTAGCAGGGAAGCATGTCAATCATTCAGTATGAGACCCGTTTTGTGGATCTATCCCGTAATGCGCTTCTTCTGCTTCCTACCGAGAGAGAGAGAGGGTAAGGAGGTTCATTGATGGACGCGTTCAACCTATCAAGCTACAGATGGCCAAGGAGACCGAGAGTGAGATTTATTTTCAGATGGATGCTAGTGTCGCCAGGCGGATCGAGATAGTTTTTTCATAGGATAGAGGACCAATGTCAGATAAAAGGCCCCATCTTTTCGGTAATTTCAGAGGGTCCTCATCTGGTGGCAGGGGTACTTTCGATAGGGGACATCCTCCCAGCCCATTTTATTCAGCACTTCAGAATTATCATGGTGCTTCAGGGAGTCATGGCCCTTATGTTCCTTACCCTGGGTAGCCAACATTCAGTGCACATTTAGCTCCTATCAGTGCACAACCACTTCAAAGTCACTACGACAATTATCCGACCCGTCCGGGTCATCTTGAACTTCAGCAGTCACGACAGCAGGATGGGTGTGGGAACATTGGTCATATCAGGAGGTATTGCCGTAGGTTGTCGAGCAACAAATCTCATCAGGATTCTTATGCCATCATACCGGCACCGGTTGCTCCACCGTCCGCCCGACCAACTAGGGACAGGGGTCAGACCGCTAGAGGTGGAGGTCAGGCTGTTAGAGGTAGATGACAGCCAGTTAGAGGCCGTCCCAGAGATGTAGCTCCGAGTGGTGAGGCCCAACCCTGATTTTATACTTTTCCATCTAGGCTTGAGGCCGAGTCATCCGATGCCGTGATCACATGTATTGTTCCAGTTTTCCATAGAGATGCTTCAGTTTTATTTGATCCAGGATCTACTTATTCCTATGTGTCCTCCTACTTTGCTTCATATTTGGTTGTGCCTCTTGATTCTTTAAGTTCTTCTCTACACGTGTCCACAACGGTGGGGGATTCTATCATTGTAGATCATGTCTATCGTTCGTGCGTGGTTACTATTGGGAGTCTTAAGACTAGTGTGGATCTTCTACTTCTCGATGTGGTAGATTTTGACGTCATACTGGGTATGGATTGGCTGTCACCTTATCATGCTATATTTGATTGTCATGCCAAGACGGTGACCTTAGCCATGCCGAGGTTACCTCTATTAGAGTAGAAAGGAACTACTGGTCATTCTACTAGTAAGGTTATTTCCTATATAAAGGCTCGTAGTATGGTCGAGAAAGGATGTCTAGCCTATTTGTCTTATATCCGCGATCCTAGAACGGATGTTCCTTCTGTGGATTCAGTCCCAATTGTTATAGAATTTCCAGAAGTGTTTTCTGTAGATTTGTCGGGGGTACTACCCGACAGGGATATTGACTTTTGTATCGATTTGGCTCCGGGTACTCAGCCCATTTCTATTCCACCATACCATATGGCCCCGCCGGAGTTGAAAGAATTGAAGGAGCAGTTACAAGACTTTCTTGATCAATGATTCATTAGACCTAGTGTCTCGCCTTGGGGTGCATCGGTGTTATTTGTAAAGAAGAAAGATGGTTCAATGCGGATATGTATAGATTATCGGCAGTTGAACAAGGCTACTATCAAGAAAAAGTATCCATTGCCAAGAATCAATGATCTATTTGATCAACTTCAGGGTGCCAAGGTATTTTCGAATATTGACTTGAGATCTGGCTATTATCAGTTAATGATTAGGGCATTTGTTTTCTCTAAGACAACTTTTCGGACTCGGTATGAGCATTATGAATTCTTAGTGATGTCATTCGGGCTTACCAACGCCCCAACAACATTTATGAATTTGATGTATCGGGTGTTCAAGCCCTATATGGATTCATTTGTGGTTGTATTCATTGATGACATCTTGATTTACTCCTACAGTCGAGAGGAGCATGAGCAACATTTTCGGATTGTGCTTCAAACTTTAAAGAATAATCAGTTATATGCCAAATTTTCAAAATGCGAGTTTTGGTTAAACTCAGTTGCCTTTTTGGGGCATGTTGTATCGGCAAAAGGAATAAAGGTGGATCCTAAGAAGATTGAGGCAGTTCAAAACTGGCCTAGGCCTACTTCAGTTACAAAGATACGGAGTTTTCTAGGTTTGGCGTGTTATTATCGCCGGTTCGTGGAAGGATTTTCTTATATATCAAGCCCATTGACCAGACTGACCCAGAAAGGTGTCCCATTCAGATGGTCAGACGAGTGTGAGTTGAGATTTTAGAAGCTCAAGACTACTTTGACTACGGCGCCAGTGTTGGTACTGCCCACAGGTTCAGGATTTTATATGGTATATTGTGACGCATCTCACATTGGGCTTGGTGAAGTATTAATGCAATATGGAAGAGTTATTGCCTACACGTCGTGACAATTGAAAGTTCACGAGAAGAATTATCCTATTCATGACTTAGAATTGGCAACCATTGTTCATGCGCTAAATTTGGAGGCATTAACTTTACGGTGTATCGTGTGACGTATTTACTAATCATCGTAGCATACATTATTTGTTCAAACAAAAATATCTCAATTTGAGGCAGAGAAGATGGTTGGAGCTGTTGAAAGACTATGATATCACCATTTTGTATCACCCCGGAAAGGCCAATGTGGTGGCCGATGATTTGAGTAGAAAGGTTGTGAGTATGGACAACCTTGCGTATATTCCAGTTGGTAAGAGGCCGCTAGCTGCAGGTGTTTAGACTTTGGCCAATCAATTTGTAAGGTTGGATGTTTCAGAGCCCAGCCTGGTTCTAGCTTGCACAGTCGCCCGGTCTTCCTTCTATGAGCATATCAGAGAGAGACAGTATGATGATCCTCATTTGCTTGTCCTTAAGGACACGATGTGGCACGGTGGTGCCAAGTAGGTTGATGTGGGAGATGATGGAGTTCTGCGGATGCAAGGTCATATTTGTGTTCCTAATGTGGATGGGCTTCGTGAATTAATTCTTGAAGAGGACCACAGTTCCCAGTATTTTATTCATCCGGGTGCCGCCAAAATGTATCAAGATTTGTGGCAACATTATTGGTGGAGGAGAATGAAAAAGGATATAGTTGCATATGTAGCTCGGTGTCTGAATTGTCAGCAAGTTAAGTACGAGCATCAGAGACCTGGTGGTTTGCTTCAGAAGTTAGAAATTCCTGAGTGGAAGTGGGAGCGTATCACTATAGATTTTGTTGTTGGGCTCCCATGGACTCAGAGAAAGTTCGACGTAGTATGGGCCATTGTGGACAGGTTGACCAAGTCGGCACATTTCATTCCAGTAGCAGTTACCTATTCTTCAGAGCGGTTAGGGGAGATTTACATCCACAAGATTGTCCGCCTTCATGGTGTGCCCGTGTCTACCATTTCTGATCAAGGTACACAGTTCACCTCGCACTTTTGGAGGGTTGTACAATGTGTGTTAGGCACGCAGGTTGAGTTGAGTACAACATTTCATCCACAGGCAGACGGACAGTCAGAACACACTATTCAGATATTGGAAGACATTCTTTGCGCTTGTGTTATAGACTTTGGAGGTTCTTGGGATCAGTTTTTGCCACTTGCAGAGTTTGCCTATAATAACAACTACAAGTCGAGCATTCGGATGGCTGCATATGAATCATTATACGAGAGGCGATGTCGTTCGCCAGTTGGATGGTTTGAACCGTGAGAGGTTCGGTTTTTAGGTACCGTTTTGGTACAGGATGCCTTGGATAAGGTCAAAATTATTCAGGATCAACTTCGCACATCTCAGTCTAGGCAAAAGCGTTATGCCGACCGTAAGGTTTGTGACGTAGCATTCATAGCAGGAGAAAGATTATTTCTCTGAGTTTCACCTATGAAAGGTGTAATGAGATTCGGAAAGAAGGGCAAGTTGAGCCCTAGGTATATCTGACCCTTTAAAATTCTTGAAAGGGTGGATGAAGTAGCCTAGAGGCTTGCACTACCACCTAGTTTATCAGCAGTTCATCCGGTGTTCCATGTATCCATGCTCCAGAAATATCATGGTGATCCATCCCATGTGTTAGACTTCAGCTCAGTTCAATTGGATAAATATTTGACTTATGAGGAGAAGCCGGTAGCTATTCTAGCTCGGCAAGTCCGTCAGTTGAGGTCTAAGAGTTATCCTTCAGTTCGGGTATGATGGATAGGTCAACCGATTGAGGCAGCTATGTGGGAGTCCGAGTCGGACACACGGAGCAAATATCCACATCTTTTCACCAGCTCAGGTACTTCTCTAAATCCGTTCGAGGACGAATGTTTGTTTTAGAGGTGGAGAATGTGATGATCCAAAAATGTCATCTTTAATTTTAACGTTCAATTATGTGTTCTATGAAGATGTTGAGAGCTTACCTGCTATGAGTTACGTATCACATGGATAGTTGATGTTAATGGCGTTCCCTTTCTAGTAATATATTGCTTATGATGCCACTGTTAGTATTGTTTTCATATGGTGTTACGTTGATTGGATTATGTATGTATTGATAGGATTGGTTTCTGGGATTCTCTGGCAGGTGGATAGGCCCAGTTACAAAGGAAACTGTGACGAAATTTTTGGAAATTTTGGAAGTTAGTAAATATTTAGGAGATTGAAATGGATGAAAGAAGAGATAAGTTATGTTATGTGTTTGGGGCAGACTCTAATTCTCATTCGAGGACGAATGATCCTATGCAGGAGAGAATGTAGTGCCCCGTAAACTTTTGCCAAGAAATTTAAGATTTCGTGATGCCAAGGTAGGCTAATGTATTGTATTTCCGGATTTATTGGGTTGAACAGTGCATTGGGGAGTTGAATCATTTCAACCTTGCGAAGCCAGGTCTGTAGCGCGCTAGACCGTGCTATATCCCTCACAAAGCCTGGTCTGTAGCTCGCTACAGAGCGTGCCTAGCCTGGTCTGTAGCTCACTATGGAGCGTGCCTAATCTGGTTTGTAGCCCGGTCCGGAAATTTGGAGAGTTTTTATAACCTGACCCCCAATTCATTTAACTCGTTTTAAGGTTGAGTTTTTAGGTATTGTTTGGTGTTTTAGACAGAATGGAGGGCAAATCTAGAGAGAGGAAAGGAAGGACTAAGGATTACACTACTCTACCTTGAATCAAACCTTGAAATCACATCAAAGGGTTGCTAGAGCTTCAAAGAGGTAAGAATTTCTTTCCCCAATCCTTCAATTTCGAAATCCAACTAGAAATAGGTAATTAGTAAGATGATTCTTGGATGTGAGAGTATTAGTTATACATGCTTGTACCAATAAGGTTTGTGGGAAGATTGTTGAGTTCAAATGGGTAAAGATTGGATTGAAAATGGTAAAAATCGTCAAAGACTTTAATTGAGGAGTTGAAAGGCAATCCGATGTCGGAATATGATAATATTTGTATGGTTAAACTCGTATTGGAACGGGTGTTCGAATTTTATGAGTTTTTCTGGAATTCGAGACGTGGCTCCCACTGTTGATTTTTAAAATAAATTTCCGATTTTAATCCGGAAAATTTATAATTTAATATGGAATTAGTTCCTATGATTAGTGTTGAGTATGTTGAATTGTTTATGATTAGATTTGAAGCTTTCAGACACGAATTCACGAGGTAAAGGTGTATTTCAATCTTGAATTTTTTTTGCAAAGCGAGGTAAGTGTCGTGGTTAACCTTTACTTGAGGGAATAGAACCCTTAAATTATTTGTTATGTGAAATGCATGTGAACGACGTATAGGCGAGGTGACGAGTGTCTATAGAGAGAGTGGTGAACCTAGTCAATTGTTCATCAATTCTTGTTCAAGGCTTGAAGATTTCACAAGGATCTTACTAGGGCTTCAAAGAGGTAAGAATTTCTTCCCCCAATTCTTCAATTTCGAGTTTGGGTAAAAATGGTATATTGGGAGTATGATTCTTGGGTGTAAGAATATTATTTATACATACACATAACAATAAGGTTTGTGGAAAGATTGTTAAGTTTAAATGGGTAAAGACTGGGGTTGAAAATGGTAGAAATCTTCAAAGACTTTAATTTAAGATTCGAGGGTCTAGTTGATGTCGGAATTTGGTGAGATTTGTATGGTTGGAAACATGGTTGGATGGGCGTTCATATTTTGTAACTTTTGTCGGGTTCCTATATGTGGGCCCACGGGTAATTTTTGAGTTGATTTTGAATTTTTATTGGAAAATTAGTATTTCCTTACGGAATTAATTACAATAATTGGTATTGACTGAATCGAATTAATTGTGGCTAGATACGAGGCTTTCGGAGACAAATGCTCATGGCAAGTGCATATAAGAATAAAGAATTACACGATTTGAGGTAAGTAACAGTTAAATTTGGTCCTGAGGGTATGAAACCCTGGATTACGTATTATGTGATTGGTTTTGAGGTGACGCACATGCTAGGTGACGGGCGTGTGTGCGTGCACCATAGGAATTGTGAGTTGGTCAAATTCCATAGAACTGTATAGTTGAATTATCTGTTGATATCCGTACGTTCTCTACGTGTTAGAGAAAATTAAGCTGAGACTCGTATTAAAAATCATGCTTAGACATATGCCGTTATTATTGGTACCCACTGGGGTCATTGCTGTGGTTGAATTATATGTTCAAATTGTAATTTCACACTCAGACACTGTTTTACTTGCATATTACATCTCAGTCTCTCTTGTTCATTATTGATGCATCATATCACTGTTATTAGGCTGCTTATCATGATTTCTGAGAACCCGAGAGACTGTGGAGCTTGATGACTGAGTGAGGCCGGAGGCCTAATTGTGAGGATATTTATGGAACCGGGTTGCCCGCCGCAACATATTTTATTAATTTATGCCATGAGTGGCTTGTTATAGCGCTTGGGCTGAAGGAGCCCCTCTGAAGTCTGTACATACTCCCAGTGAGCGCAGGTACCATTTGAGTGATAGTGCGAGTGCCGAGTGCCGATCACTGAGTGATTGAGAAGAATGAATTACTGTGAGGAAAGAGTGATTGTGAGGTTGGAGTAAATGGGAGGATAGGACTGAGTGACTGTTACTCTGAGAGGATGCATTGATTTCATTATTTGCTGCATCTCACCTGTCACATATCATTATTTTGGAAATTTTGGAAAAAAAACATTATTTTCTGTTTCAGTCAAAATATGATATGAAATTACTGTGAAGTTTTAAATGTTGAACTTGAGAGCATGCCTACCCTTTTATATTGGAATGTACTGTATTTGGACTTAGCTGAGAAGTTTGTCACTACTTTCAGTTCCTTATTTGTTATTTTTACTTACTGAGTTGGTTATACTCATACTACACCCTACACTTCGTGTGCAGATCAAGGTGATCCCGGACACAATGAGTGTTGATTCTTTCACATAGTTGAATTTTCGAAAATTCAGAGGTAGCTGCTATGTTTCACCGACCTTGTCTCTCCTTCCCTATCCTTTTGTTTATTGTATTTGGTCTCAGATTATTATATACTATGTTTTCTAGAATTGTAATGTATAGATGCTCATGTACTCAGTGACACCGAGTTTTGGGAGTAAATTTATATTCAGTATTGGTGGGAGTTTTCCCCTTAAATTAATTATTATGTTTTCAGTATTTAAAAGAATTTGTGGGTAATTGATGTTGTCAACTTGCCTAGTATCGAAATAGGCTCCATCATGACGGGTGAGATTTTTGGTCGTGACAAGTTGGTATCAGAGCCTAGGTTACTTAGGTCTCATGAGTCATGAGCAGGTTTAGTAGAGTCTTGCGGATCGGTACGGAGACATTTGTACTGATCTTTGAGAGGATGCCGAACCCTTAGGAAATTTCACTTTCTTGTATTCTATCATGCTACATTGATTCAACTTGAAACATAACTCTGTGAATCCCTTTCACGTATTCGTGTGCACATGTGAACGCTTGGTATCGTCAGTGCATCGCCGGCTTGGGATTCCATGAATGGGTTCGAGATGAGTATTCTATTTTTTGGTGATGGGCCAGTCTGGAGGACTTGAGGCCAAGGTTAGACTGCAGCTTAATCTTGGTAGTTTCGCTTGTGAGTTTCGACTTATGCTAACGGTAGTGTCTCTATGAGTGGAAAATTATAGCGATGAGCGGTCGAATGGCTATGAGATGAGTATGATGTGACTGCGAGATGTGTTCAGATAGGTTGAATATGACGAATAAAGTTTACTTGTGACACAAAATTGTTCTATGGGGTATTTGCATTCTGTCTTGATTTGACGTATAGTCTCGGGTTGTGAGTGTATTGAAAGATCTTTAACTTTGTTTAATTGGGGAACAAATTAAATTCCCATATCTTGTTAATGAGTTTGGACTCGGGAAGATTAAGTGATCACGTAGTTATTGTAGCTGCAAAAGGGTATAACAAGATGCCAATTTGAGGCTAAGCAAGGGGTTATCTATTGCAGAGTAATCTATGTAGGTGTGTTACTTATAATGTTGAGATTTGAATTTGAATATGGGTGAGAAAGTTGACTTTACTGTCAAGATAATAAATGCTAGATTAGTAGATGATTGAGGTACTTTATGGTTTGTGTCACCTGTGCTCGTGAAGCATTTTCGTTGAACTGACTGTGGGATTATGACAATAGTAGAGTATGGGTATGATGAGTTATCAGATATTTTATTATGGCTTTGAGCCAAGTGGGGGAGTCTTCTATCTATGATTTGATTGCACGGTTATGTGTTGTATTGGTTTTGGTTCGAGACATACTTTTGGATTAGTTATGACTTGTAGAGGTTGAGATCGAGGATGGCTCATGTAAGGAAATTCCTGAATACGGGTTACATTGCACTTTATGAAAGATATGAAAATCATGGAATGATTAAGTTGTTATTTTGAAGGATGTAGTGCGCACGAAGTATGAATTTGATTGGTGGTATTAAGGTAGGGTTACTTCTTTGGGGGTTGTTGTGCTAATGTGGCTTGTGTCTTTCGGCCCGTTTGGGTGGTGCAATTTAGATTTGAGCATAGTGGGTGACTTTCGAAAGGGTTCTAATGGATTCAAAATATTTGTGTCAATTGAAAGTTTTTCGAAATTTGTATATCGACAGAATCGGTTATTTACACTGGATGATGCCGGGACTTGTGGTAATTCTGTATGACTATGGATTCTATATTTTAGTGCAAGAAAGGTAAAAAGGAACAATTTTAAATTCAGATAAGGTATTTTCAGAGTGGGCGTTTCAGTTATGATACTTATGGGGGTGCTTAAGAAGAGTACAATGGCTTATGGGCCTTATGGCAATGTCGTTTTATGTTAGAATGTCTTGTAGTGAGCTTTGGGTAAGGATGGTAGTGTTCTGACAATAAGAAGTGTCAACTTGAGGGTAGTTATGATGTGGTGAGCCTTTACATATGTTTTGGTGGCAATATTCTTGGGTTTGATGACCTACGTGGCTTGGACGAGTTAGAGGAATTTAGTTCTGATAGCTTGATTAGGTGCAAATGGATTTCAAAGTGTTCTTGATGGTTTCTACCATGGTTTGAACCGGATATTTTCTACCAGTGTGGGAAACGTGTTGCGTATTATGATTTCCTCTTGGAAGGAAGAAAGAGGAAGGTTTCTAACTAACCGGGTATGTAAATTGCCGGTGACTCAAAGTTGATAATGATATTCTTGTGCTTGTCACATGATGGCATGATAGATGTGTTATGTTGTGCGGGATTACAATTTACATGTACAAGGTGGCAGTTCATTGTTGAAGGTAAGGTCACAAATTCTGGACAGAATGGCCAACTTTATATATTTAGATAATTGTTATAACTGCTCAGTAATCCCTGAGAAGGGTGCGCATTTCAAAAAGCACATTGTGTTTTGATTTACAGATGTTCATTATTATTGCGGTACTCACCTGGTTGATAGATTTCTAATATCCAAATGATTGTTGTGTGGCACGGAGGAATTATTAAAGTATTCCTCATGGGATGATCGTGCATGAAAAATGTGTTAGTCATTCGAGTGTTAGAGTTGGGATCAGTTATGGTGGTTCATATGTTCGATGAATTTGGAGACTGGGAGTTCTCCGAAGTATATTGTTTCAGGGTTGCAGCATGTTTGAGGTGAGTGTTTTATTTAAATTTAGTGGAGGCAGTAACTGTGCTAATTATTTGTGATAGCTATGCGCTATGAGTGCACATATGTATGAGGTTTGAGCCCATGTGCGAGCACCAGGGCAATTATTTGTGCTCGGAAGAATGCCTAGGCTATGATATGTATAGATTTGACTGTTAAGCATAAAGTTACAACGTTTCTCATATACGTACCTTTGTTGAGGACTACCTGGGATATACCTAAGGTTACAAAGAGGCTAATTCCCTGAATAAACTTGGTAGTTGCTATTTCTGCGTTAACTTGCCGAATTGAGTTGAGATAGCACACTTTGAACATGCCTACTCTATGGCGTGATATTTATACCAGTCCAGGATCATAAGAGTCTTATTTCAATTACCATATACATGTGCACTTGTTGGATTACTCCTATATGATATGCTTGGACTGGAGGCTTGTGACCATGACGTACGAGTGATGCTAATGTGAGCTCTAGAAGAGATGGTTACCGTTATTACCTTCGTGTGTCTTGGTTCTACTATGTATTATGAGCTCATAGCATTGCGGTTTTAGTAGTTCTTGTTGAACTTACGAAATGGTTCTCTTCTTTGAGACATTTTCTATTTTTGGGTGCACAGATTGCGCAATTTGTGGCTTGAGTTATATTGGTATAGCATGTCTGTGGAATAGTTGCATTTGATAATATAAGTTCATTGGACCTAGAATTGGTACTATCATGTTTGATTACGACGTGTTTGGGAGAATGATTTAGAATGCAGCTTAAATAACTGGCTATGGTACTTGTTGAACGAAGAAAGTTCCATGACCCATTGATCTGGTGAATGGTTGTGAGTTCATGTATGTTTCTTTCATTATCGGTGGTGTACGAAGGTTTTGGAATGAGGTTCTGTTGAATGCGGGGTTTTATACTAGTACATGGTTAGTTTTGAGTAGTTACTGTGATCGGGAATGGTGCTGCGAGTATGCGAGTTGTGTGGTATGTTATGTGATTATATATGGGATTATAGTTATGGCTTGATATAAATTTTTCAGACTTATACAGTGTGTGGATGTGAGATTTGGGTCTTGAACAGAATTTTGGATGTTAGAATTTGGGCTCCAAGGTTTTTGTGCTAAGGTTAAATTAATGATTTCTAGTTATGTTGTGTCGTCAGAACTATATAGAATATGGTGACGTGGGATAACCCCCGGGTATGTGCGTGGTAAGGTAGAATAGTGATTCGAATGTTTAGGAACAACTCTTAGCATGTAGTTTACATCACATTTTTGGAGAGCACTACAGTGAGAATTAGGTACACAGGTTCAACTAAGTACAACATTTCACCCTTAGACGGACCGGCAGTCCGAGCGCACTATTCAGATATTGGAGGATATGCTACGCGCTTGTGTTATAGCTTTTGGAGGTTCTTGGGATCAATTTCTGCCACTGGCAGAGTTTGCTTACAATAACAACTACCAATCGAGCATTCAGATGGCTCCGTATGAGGCTTTATAGGGGAGACGGTGTCAGTCACTGGTGGATTGGTTTGAGCTAGGTGAGACTAGGCTATTGGGTACTAACTTGGTTCAGTATACTTTGGAGAAGGTAAAAGTGATTTAGGAATGGCTTCGCATGGCGCAGTCTAGACAAAAGAGTTACGCCGACAAGAAGGTCCGTGATGTTGCTTACATGGTTGGGAGAAGGTTCTGCTCAAGATTTCACCCATGAAGGGGGTGTTGAGGTTCGGGAAGAAGGGCAAGTTGAGCCCTCGGTATATTGGGCCGTTTGAGGTACTTAATAAGATTGGAGAGGTGGCTTATGAACTTGCATTTCCGCCTAGTTTATCGAGTGTTCATCCAGTGTTTCATGTATCTATGCTCCGAAAGTTCCGTCTCATATTTTGGATTTTAGTACAGTTCAGCTGGATGGTAATTAGACTTATGATGTGGAGCCAGTGGCTATTTTAGACCGGCAGGTTCAAAAGTTGAGGTCAAAGAACATATCATCAGTGAAGGTACAGTGGAGAGGCCAGCTAGTCGGAGAAGCTACTTGGGAGATTGAGTGGGAGATGCGGAACAATTATCCACACATATTTGAGACTCCAAGTATAATTCTAAACTCGTTTGAGGATGAATGTTTGCTTAAGAGGGGGAGAATGTAAACGACCCGGCTAGTCGTTTTGAGTATTACAACCCCATTCCCCCATTTACTGCTAAATTTATGCTTTACATTTTTTATGTCACTTTCCAGGGGTAGTTGGTTCGGGTCCAGTGAGGTTTTGGAATGATATGGAACACTTAGTTCCAAGGTTTAGAACTTAAGTTGAAAAAGTTGACCGAATGTTGACTTATATGTAACGATCCTGGAGAATGTTTCTAAGGAAATTAAGGTTTTGTGGTGCCGAGGTAGATCAATTAGTACAAAGGTTATAGAAATTTCTCGCGGCGAGCTTGCTTGCCGCGACTCGGAAATTTTGGGTTGAACAATGCACTAGGGAGTAAAGAAAAATTTTCAGCAGAAGAAAACATTCTTGCGGCCCACTATGCAGTCGCAGAACCACTCTGCGGACCGCATAATGGCGGCAAAGTGAAGCAGGTGAAGCGGCTTTGGAGACCAGGTTTGAGGCACATTATGCAATCACAGACCAGTTCTGTGATGCATTATATGACAGGAGAATAGGTCTGCGGACCGCATAACAGCCGTAGAGTGAAGCAGGGTTGCCAAGTTCCGGAGGGCTCTTTTTGCGACCCATTATGCGGGCCGCAGAAGCATTATACGGTCGCATATGCGACCGTATATTAGCGTCGGGGCTTCAATTTTTTTTATTTTTGACCTGACCCTATTTTGATATATTGAGGCAAAGGGACTCTTTTGGAGCAAAAATCTGATATTTTAGAGAGTGGTGAGAGCATCTTAGAGAGAGAAAGTAAAGACCTAGTCAATTGTTCATCAATTCTTGTTCAAGGCTTGAAGATTTCACAAGGATCTTACTAGGGCTTCAAAGAGGTAAGAATTTCTTCCCCTAATTCTTCGATTTTGAGTTTATGTAAAGATGGGCGATTGCGAGTATGATTCTTTGGTGTAAGAATATTATTTATACATACACATACCAATAAGGTTTGTGGAAAGATTATTGAGTCTAAATGGGTAAAGATTGGGTTGAAAATGGTAAAAATCTTCAATGACTTTAATTTAAGATTTGCAGATCGAGTTGATGTCAGAATTTGGTGAAATTTATATGGTTGTACTCGTGGTTGGATGGGCGTTCATATTTTCTAACTTTTGTTGGGTTCCGATACATGGGCCCCATGGGCGATGTTTGAGTTAATTTTGGATTTTTATTGAAAAATTAGTATTTTCTTATGAAATTAATTACAATAATTGGTATTGACTGAATCAAATTAATTGTGGCTAGATACGAGGCTTTCGGAGACCAATTCTTATGGCAAGGGCATAGAGGAATAAAGAATTACACGATTTGAGGTAAGTAACAGTTCTAAATTTAGTCCTGAGGATATGAAACCCCGGATTACGTGTTATGTGATTGATTTTGAGGTGACGCACATGCTAGGTGACGGGCATGTGTGCATGCACCATAGGAATTTTGAGTTGGTCAAATTCCATGGAACTGTGTAGTTGAATTATCTGTTGATATTCGTACGTTCTCTACATGGTAGAGAAAATTGAGCTGAGAGTCGTATTAAAAATCATGCTTAGACATATGATATTATTAATGGTACCCACTAGGGTCATTTCTGTAGTTGAATTATATGTTCAAATTGTAATTTCACACTCAGTCACGGTTTACTTGCATATTACATCTCAGTCTCTCTTGTTCATTATTGATGCATCATATCGCTGTTGTTGGGCGGCTTATCATGATTTCTGAGAGCCCGAGAGATTAGAGAGGTTGATGACTGAGTGAGGCCGAGGACCTAATTGTGAGGATATTTATGGTATCGGGCTGTACGTCGCAGCATATTTTAATAATTTATGCCATGATTGGCTTGTTATAGCGCTTGGGCTGAAGGAGCCCCTCCGGAATCTATACACCCACCTCCTGAGTGCGAGTGCGAGTGCCGTGCGCTGAGTGATTGCGAGGAATGAGTGACTCTGAGGAATGAGTTGATGTGAGGTTGGAGTGAATGGGAGGATTGAGTGACTGTTACTCTGAGAGGATGCATTGATTTCATTATTTGCTGCATCTCAGCTGTCATATATCACTATTTTGAAAATTTTGAAAAAAAAAACATTATTTACTGTGTCAGTCAAAATTTGATATGAAATTATTGTGGAGTTTTAAATGTTGAACTTGAGAGCATGCCTACCCTTTTATGTTGGAAAGTACTGTATTTAGACTTAGATGAGAAGCTCGCTACTACTTTCAGTTCCTTATTTGTTATTGTTACTTGCTGAGTTGGTTGTACTCATACTACATACTGCACTTCGTGTTCAGATCCAGGTAATTTCGGACACAGTGGATGTTGATTCTTTCACACAGTTAAATTTTCGGAGATTCAGAGGTAACTGCTATGTTTTGTAGACCTTGTCTCTCTTTCCTTTTCCTTTTGTTTATTGTATTTGGTCTCAGATTATTATATGCCGTATTTTTCAGACTTGTAATGTATAGATGCTCATGTACTTAGTGATACCAGGTTTTGGGAGTAAATTTATATTCAGTATTGGTGGGAGTTTTCCCCTTAAATTAATTATTATGTTTTCAGTATTTAAAAGTAATTGTGGTTTATTGATGTTGTTGGCTTTCCTAGTATCGAGATAGGCGCCATCACGACGGGTGAGATTTTGGGCCGTGACACATCTGTACCAATCTCCAGTATATTATGCTGGAACTTTCCGTGTTGCAGTAAAATAGTGGCTATTTTTTAATTATCAATCTGAAAACTGACTAGCCCGTGCTATTTTCACCTTTCCCTCCCCGCTCCGCCCTATTTCCATCCCTATATTCGGTGAAGTAAAATTTAAAACGATCCTAATGAGAAGGAGATCAAAAGAAAAGAAGTCGAGTGAAAAGGATTAAAAGCAAGACCACAAAATTTTGGCATCGTTTATAACAAATTCTCGTATAATTTACTTTATTTTTCTTTCGTATTTTGTGTCATTTTTACCTAATTAGAAAATGGTTAGAATGTAAATTAAACGAGGATAATAGGATACCGCAAAGCACAAACAAATTTACTAGTTTATAATGCATAGGAGATAGGCTACAAAATAAGTAGGAATATGTACAGCATTACCCATAGAAACAAAATTAATTACTATGACCCTATCCACTACAAAATAATTATGCTATCCTGCACGTTATTTTAATATATCGTTTTGATATATTTGTATACTATTACAATATATTATTGCAATATAGTTGTATATTCTTATACTCTATATTGTATAGCATAGTTGAGCACCGTGTGTAGTCTGGTAAATTATTTGGATCGCATACATATAAATGAAAAGTGGATAGAAACTTGGTAATTATCTTACTTTTTATAGGTGGATTGCACAATTTTTTAAAAATAGGCCAAAAGGTCATTTAATTTATTGTGGACCAAAAAGAAAGTAGTATTTTTTATTAAAGGCTCTTAACTGAAGATATGGGAAAGACAGATGTGAACTTTCAGCATAATATACTGGAGTTCCAGCATAATATGCTGGAAATTCATAGATAGGTGCTCAAATCTCCAGTTTATTATGCTAGAATTGTCCGTCTGCTGGATTTCCAGCATAAATATGCTTAGAAGTTCATATACAGGTGTACCAATCTCTAATATATTATGCTAGAACTTTCCGTGTTGCAGAAAAATAGTGACTATTTTTTAATTACCAGTCTGAAAACTCGCTAGCCCGTGCTATTTCACCTTACTCGCCCCGCTTCGTCCTATTACCATCCCTATATTCGATGAAGTCAAATTTAAAACGATCCTAATGAGAAGGAGATCAAAGGAAAAGAAGTCTCAGTGAAAAGGATTAAAAGCAAGACCACAAAATTTTGGCATCATTGATAACAGATTCTTGTATAATTTACTTTATTGTTTTTCGTATTTTGTGTCCGTGATGATCCAAAATGTCATCTTTAAATTTAACAATTATTTTTATATTTTAAGACCTCAAAAAGTACTATTCATCAATCATCGACTCGCATGCGCAGTCCGCATAATTTTCCGAAAAGTTTTTATGTGAAAAACAGATTAAAATGTGAAATAGAGCCTTAAAACTCAATTAAGTTGATTTTGATCAATATTTTTAGCAAACAGACCCGTATCAATATTTTGACAGTTCCGGTAGGTCCGTATCGTGATTTGGGACTTGGGCGTATGTTCGAAATTGTATTTGGAGGTCCCTAACTCAAGTTATGACCATTTAACAGAAACTAGAAATTTAAAGGCTAAAGATTTCCAACAGTTTGACTATGGATTTGACTTTTTGATATCGGGGTCGAAATCTAATTCTGGAAATTGGAATAGCTCCGTTATGATATTTATGACTTGTGTGCCAAATTTGATGTCATTCTGGATTCGTTTAATACGTTTCGGCACGAGTTTTATAAATTAAAAAGTTTGAAACTCAAAAATTTAAATCGAGGTGTAAATGGTAATTTCGGCATTGTTTGACGTGATATGAGACCCCGAGTAAGTCCGTATTATGTTATGGGACTTGTTGGTATATTCGGACAGGGTCCCGAGTACCCCGAGTGTGATTCGAATCGAAATCAAAAAAAAATTGGACTTAAGCAAAATCTAGAATTTTGCTGCTTCAGGTGCCTTCGCTTTTGCGAAGCCTTGGCCGCAGAAGCGAGCCATGCCTCACAGAAGCAGACAGTCCGCAGAAGCGGATAGGCTATCATAGAAGCGCGACCGCAGAAGCGGCCCACACGTTGCAGAAGCGGGAAAGGGGGAAGGGGCAACCTTGCGCAGAAGCGGACTCCTCTTCGCAGAAGTGAGTCCGCAGAAGCGAGCCCATTTCCGCAAAAGCAGAATCCGCAGATGCGAAAAAGGCTGGGCAAAACCCATAAAAATCGAAAGTAGCCATGTTTACTTATTTTTGAGTTTTGAGTCTCGGTTTAGGGGCGATTTCAAATGCGTTTTTCACGATTTCGAACTGGGTAAGTGATATTTATCATATAGTGATTATATTTCATAAATTCATGTTTATATTTATCATTATTTCGGATTTAGATGGAAGAAATTGGAATTTTTGTAAAACTTTCCAAAAATAAAAATTTAAGATTTATAGGTCGATTTGACATCGGAATTTGATAATTTTTATATGGTTGGACTCGTCTCAGAAGGGGTGTTCGGATTTTGTATGTTTTTCCGAGATTCAATATGTGGGCCCCACTGTTGATTTTTGAGATGAATTTCGGATTTTAATCCGAAAAATTAGAAAATTCATATGGAATTAATTCGTACGATTTGTATTGAGTATATTAAATTGTTTATGACTAGATTTGAAGATTTCAGACACTAATTCGCGAGGCAAGGATGTATTGGAATCTACAATTTGGTTGCAAAGTGAGGTAAGTGTCGTGGTTAACCTTGATTTGAGGGAATAGAACCCTTGAATTATTTGTTACATGAATTTCATGTGTAACGATGTATAGGCAAGGTAACGAGTGCCTATACTTTGTCAAATTAATTGTTTGGATAATTATTTAAAAATCATAAATTGTTTTAAGATACGAATTAATTGTTATAATAATTATTTCTCTCATATTCCTTGTCAATTATTAATTCTTGAATTCATGCAATAATTGTTATATTTTTATTTGATTTATGTGTCTTAATTTCTACTTGACATTTAGAATATTAAATATAAAATTACCTATTTTCTCCCTGATATTTCCACAATTAATTGCTACTTGTCATTACTTGTTTCCTCAATAAATTATAATCATTGTATGCTTTGTTGCCTAATAATTATTTATCGAATGTGATATTTATTGGAGTATTTTTATTACAATCAATAGTTGTTAATTTTATATTGTTGGAGTAGGTTACACGCCGCAACGGAAATGAAAATGAATATATTAGGGGATCGGGTTGCACGCCGCAACGGATTATATTTTAAGTTTATATTTTTGAGCGGGTTGCACACCGCAATGGAAATTTATTTAAGAATTATATTGTTGGAGCGGGTTACACGCCGCAACGGAAATTGAATGAAATAATAATTGGTTATGACTGTCGAGTTAGTTTCAGCTGTTGAAATGAGTTATATGTTTTATTTATATTATTGTTGTTATTACTATTATTGTGTACAGGTTAATGTAAGTGACATGCCTTAGCCTCGTCACTATTCCATCGAGGTTAGGCTCGACACTTACAAAGTACATGGGGTCGGTTGTAGTCATACTACACTCTGTACTTCTTATGCAGATTACGGAGTTGGTCCCAGCGGCGTACCGTAAACTTTCTCGGATTTCAGCTACCCAGAAGAGACTTGAGGTATAATTGCACAGCGTCCGCAGTTCTGAAGTCCCATTCTACTTTATTTTAGTTGTGTGTTTTCTTTCGGACATCTTTATTTTATTCAGACCCTTATTTGTATTATTCTAGAAGCTTGTGCACTTGTGACACCAGTTCTGGGATGGTATTCAGACATTGGTTTTATTATGGCGTATTCACTTTATTTCAGATTTTATTTCAGCATATGTTTCAAGCTCCTCGATCCTCTTGGCTTGGGCCGAGCTTTTCTCTTTGGTGCCCCAAAGTTGAACCTCGGCCGATGATAGTTTGGCCAAGGTAGTTTTTTTTTCTGCAACTAGGCGGTCCATATTCTCCTTCCACCAATCATAATCGGCCTTGACCTGATCTACTTCTCCCCGAAGCAGCTCGATCCTTTTAACCTTTTGTTGCAGCTGAGATAGTGAAGTATTAGCCTCCACAGCTGGGTCGAGTCCATATTTTATCAAAAGGGTGGTTACCTTCTTATCTAGCTCGGCCTCTTCCTCACGGGCCTTGGCCAAATCCGCTCGAAGGTCCTTTATAGTTTCATCCTTTTGGCCGCAAAGAAGCTTCAGAGCATTCCTCTCCTCCGAGACCTTTTGGAGCTTGATTTCACACTGGCTAAGGTCACCTCGAAACTTGGCAAAGGCCTATTCAAAAAAGGAAAACACAAGTCAGATTTAAGGAAAAGAGAGTAAAGAAAAGAAGTGCAGTAACTGATTCATACCGGAGATAAGAGACATTGGGCCTCTTCTAAAAGAATAGAAACATCACTGAGATCAGAGGCATCATCGACTCCAGTAAAGAAATCTCGAAATGGAACCCCTACACTAGAGCCTCCACCTATATCAGGGGTCTTCAACTCTCGAGCCTCCCTTAGTGCCTCCTCAAAAAAAGTCAGAAGAGAAGTCAAGTGACCTGCTGTCATGGTCCTGAGCAAGTCACTCGGGGCGCTCTGATAGATCTTTGAGGTCTCAAAACTGGCCCCGTCCGGTGTAGTTGCAGATGGCCGGGAAATGGTCTCGACCTCTGGTGATTCGGGATCCTCATCCGATTTCTTTTTGGAAGCCTTCTCGACACGAGGCTTGATTGTAGCAGCCGCTTCCGGCTAAGAAGGATTGGTGACCTCGACTGCTTTCCTAGGTCGTACCGTCAGTGTCGAGGCATTTTCCTTTTCTTTCTCTTCTTCGTCTCTCAGTTTTTGGACCGAGTCCATCATGAGAGAGATTACTTTCCTCCTCACCCTTCGAGGTTTGGTCTTGGGGTCCTCGGACTACGAGGCACTTTTTCTCTTATTGTCTTTCTCCTGCTTTGGAACCGGGGACTTGGTTTCTTCCTCGCCACTCGAGGACCTCAAAATGGCATCCTTGGTCAGGCCTGCATGAAAGAAAATTAGTGATGAATGAAGTAAAAAAAGTGTTTCAGAACATGAAAAAGGAGATCCTTACAGTGGTTCTTGATCCCCCATCTGCCTTTTGCCAAATCACGCCATGCACGTTCGGTATAAGTGAAGGTTGAGGCTAACTTCCAAACCCAATCTTCGAGGTTAGGCACCGCTTGAGGCATCCAAAGAATAGTTGCATGTCGAAAGGGGATATAGGCGAAGTCAAAGAAGGTACGAAGAACATAGTTTAAAAGATCATTTACAGTCGAAGTTCCACTCCTAAGGGAACGACATCTTCTCCTCCAGGATAATGTAGCGGGTCCTCACCCGTATAAAACGGCTCATCCAACCCCGATCCTTGTCCTCGTCGATACTCGAGAATAAGGCCTTCGTTTCCCGGCATTGGAGCCTGATTAGTACTCGATAGATTTGAGGCCGGTACAACCGCATGAGGTGATTTAGAGTAAACTCCAGCCCCTCGGACTTGCTAGAGAAGAAATGCAACATGATTACTATGCGCCATAGAGATGGGTGGATTTGGCCAAGGGTGACCTGATATCTTTTACAGAGACCGACAATTACTGGGTCGAGGGGACCCAATGTGAAGGGGTAAGTGTAAGCAGTTAGGTACCCCTCCACATAAGCGGTGATGCTCTCTTCAGAAGCAGGAATTTGCATCACGACCTCGGCACACCAGTTGCAGTCCCTCTTCACGGCCTCGAGGTGGATCTTCGTTATCGAGAACATATACATCAACACATACTCACATAGGCCCAGGATCGATGAAAGATTTTCGACCTTGAAGTCGTATTTTAGAGTACACGGGCCGGGAATATACTCGTGGGGAAGTGGCTCCACCGGCGCCTTGTCGTCGGACGGCCGGGAAGAGGAAAAAGAAACTTTCTCCTTCTGCGACATGGTCTTTGAGGTTTTCGCCATTGGTATAAGTAAAGAAGGGTGAAAGAAAATGAAATACTGGTGGTTTCGGTTCTAACAAAGGTGGCTCTACAGACGGTGAAAAAGAGGAGATGAAAAGAGTGAGAAGACTCAGGTTTGATTAGAGAAAAAGTAAAGTTTGATTCAATGAAGGAACGAGTAGTTATAGGCTCACGGCGATGGTTCGGTGGCGCTAGTTGCCGACCGCTAACTAACAGGCATTAATGATTTTGGGAACTGAACTGACGGACGTTTCGGTCACATCCGTCGCTTATGTCATGAGGAAGACGTCATGATCAAGGTTTCAAATAGGGGTTCAAACTGTTTCTTATCATTTTATTCCAAGAAATGCGGGGACTATCTGTGTACGGTCTAAATTGGGCATGTCCAATTTCATAGGCACGAGGAGCAGCCTCGAGAGTAAGCTCGTAATGGACCAGGCTCGAGCTCGATGGCAGAGTATGGAGCATGAAGATAGAAGTGCTCACTGAATATCGAGACCGAGCATGACCGACTTAGAGTAAGGCATAATAACTGAATGGCGAGATATTAGCAACCGACCGAAGATCTCTGCGGAAATCCCGGAAAAGATCGAATCAAGCGGTTATTGACGCCAGTCATGGGATTTGTTTACTAGAATTGTACCTTATTTAGGATTCCTCTACTATATAAAGAGGGACCCCATTCAGTTGTAAAGAATCATGATTCACTGATAAGAATACACATATACGCTACTTTCTTTGTCTTACTTTTCATCACTGCTTGCTCTATCCAATATTGTTTGTAGTAACTAACCTCGATACTATCTCGAATCAAGGTCGAGATATAGTTTGCAAACTGGTTTTATCCATTTTATTGTCCAAGTTATCTATATAATTTGTTATTCATCAATTGGTGCTGATCTAAATCACATATCCTTAAAACCACAATATAAGTTTAATTATTACTCAATTTTTAGGGTAAACAGTAAGGCTTGATACGGGACTTGATTGAGGATCAACACCCTTCCTTTTTAGCAAGCTAAGGCAAAAAGAACATTTGTGCTCTCATTTTATAATCCATGACTCCCTTGTGTGTTATTATATATAAGTATTATTGTACAAGATGAACCTCCTTTAGAACAAATTTCACAATATTAGGCTATATCACGTCAAACAACGCTGAAATTATAATTTACACCTCGATTCACATTTTTGAGTTTCAAACTTTTTAATTTACAAAACTCGTGCCGGAACGTATTAAACAAATACAGAATGACTTCAAATTCAGTACACAAATATAACATAACAGAGCTATTCCAATTTCCAGAATCGGATTTCGACCCCGATATCAAAAAGTCAAATCTGTGGTCAAACCTTTGGATTTTTTGCCTTTAAATTACTAGTTTTCGTTAAATGGTCATAACTTGAGTTCGGGACTTTCAAATTAAATTCCGGGCACACAACCAAGTCCCAAATCATGATACGGATATACCGGAACAGTCAAAATACTGATCCGGGTCCGTTTGCTAAAAATATTGAGCAAAGTCAACTTAATTGTGTTTAAGGCTCTATTTCACATTTTATTCTATCTTGCACATAAAAACTTTCCGAAAAATTATGCGGACTATGCACGCAAGTCGATGAATGATGAATAGTGCTTTTCGAGGTTTTAGAACACAGAAATAATTATTAAATTTAAAGATGACCTTTTGGGTCATCACATACTCCACCTCTAAAACAAACGTTCGTCCTCGAACGGAATTAGTAAAGTACCTGAGCTGGTGAAATGGTATGGATATTTAATCTGCCTGTCCGACTCGGACTCCCAGGTAGCTGTCTCAATTGATTGACATCTCCATTGCACCCGAACTTAAGAATAACTCTTAGACCTTAACAGTCGGACCTGTCAGGCTATGTTAGCTACCGACTCCTCTTCGTAAGTCAAATCCTTGTCCAATTGGACTGAGCTGAAATCTAACACATGGGACGGATCATCATGATATGTTCGGAGCATAGACACATGGAATACCGAATGAAATGTTGATAAACTAGGTGGTAGTTTAATCCTGTAGGCCACTTCACCCACCCTTTCAAGAATTTCAAAGGGTCCAATATATCTAGGGCTCAACTTGCCCTTTTTTCTGTATCTCATTACACCTTTCATAGGTGAAACCCGGAGCAATACTCTCTCTCCAACCATGAATTCAATGTCACTAACTTTACGGTCAGCATAACTCTTTTGCCTAGACTGAGCTGTGCGAAGTCGATCCTGAATAATTTTGTCCTTATCCAAGGCATCCTGTACTAAATCGCTACCCAACAACCGAGCCTCTCACGGTTCAAACCAGCCAACTGGCGAACGACACTGTCTTCCGTATAATGCCTCACATGGAGCTATCTGAATGCTCGACCGGTAGCTATTATTATAGGCAAACTCTGCAAGTGACAATAATTGATCCCAAGAACCTCCAAAGTCTATAACACAAGCGCGAAGCATATCTTCCAATATCTAAATAGTGCGCTCTGACTGTCCATCTGTCTGTGGATGAAATGGTGTACTCCACTCAACTTGTGTGCCTAACTCGCATTGTACAACCCTCCAGAAGTGCGAGGTAAATTGCATACCTCGTTCTAAAATAATAGACAAGGGAACACCATGAAGGCGGGCAATCTCGCGGATGTAAATCTCCGCTAACCATTCTGAAGAATAGGTAACTGCTACTGGAATGAAATGTGCTGACTTGGTCAACCTGTCCACAATGACCCAAACTGCGTCGAATTTTTTTAAGTCCGTGGGAGCCCAACAACAAAATCCATAGTGATACGCTCCCACTTCCACTCAGGAATTTCTAACTTCTAAAGCAAACCACCAGGTCTCTGATGCTCGTACTTGACTTGTTGACAATTTAGACACCGAGATACATATGCAACTATATCCTTCTTCATTCTCCTCCACAAATAATGTTGCCGCAAATCTTAATACATTTTGGCGGCACCTGGATGAATAGAATATCGGGAACTGTGGGCCTCTTCCCGAATTAATTCACGAAGCCCATCCACATTAGGCACACAAATATGACCCTGTATCCGTAGAACTCCATCTTCCCTCATAGTGCGCGTCCTTAAGGACAAGCAAATGAGAATCATCATATTGTCACTCTCTGATACGCTCATATAATGAACACCGAACGACTGTGCAAGCTAGAACCCAACTAGGTTCTGAAACATCTAACCTCATGAACTGATTAGCCAAAGTCTGGACATCTGCAACTAACAGTCTCTCACTAACCGGAATATAAGCAAGGCTGCCCATACTCACAGCCTTTCTACTCAGCATCGGCCACCACATTAGCCTTTCCTGGGTGATACAAAATGGTGATATCATAGTCCTTCAACAGCTCCAACCATCTTCTCTGCCTCAAATTAAGATCTTTTTGTTTGAACAGATACTCTAGGCTACGATGATCAGTAAATACCTCACACGATACACAGTGGTAATGCCTCCAAATCTTCAACGCATGAATAATGGCTGCCAATTCTAAGTCATGAACATGATAATTCTTCTCGTGAACTTTCAACTGCCGTGACGCATATGCAATTACCCTTCCATCTTGCATCAATACTGTGCCAAGCCCAATGCGAGATGCATCGCAATATACCATATAAGATCCTGAACTCGTAGGTAATACCAACACTAGCATTGTAGTCAAAGCAGTCTTGAGCTTCTGAAAGCTCAAATCACACTTGTCTGACAATCCGAATGGAACACCTTTCTGGGTCAGTCTGGTCAATGGGCTTTCTATAGATGAAAACCCTTCCACGAACCAGCGATAATAACCCGCCAAACCCAGAAAACTCTGTATCTCTGTAACTGAAGTAGGTCTAGGCCAATTAAGAACAACCTCAATCTTCTTAGGATCCACTTTTATGCCTTTTGCCGATACAACATGCCCCAAAAAGGCAACCGAGTCTAACCAAAATTCGCATTTTGAAAATTTGGCATATAACATATTATTATTCAAACTGTGAAGCACAATCCGAAGATGTTACTCATGCTCCTCTTGACTGCTGGAGTAAATCAAGATGTCATCAATGAATACAACCACAAATGAATCCATATAGGGCTTGAACACCCGATTCATCAAATCCATAAATGCTGTTGGGTCATTGGTCAACCCAAATGATATCACTAGGAATTCATAATGCCCATACCGAGTCCGAAAAGCTGTCTTAGGGACATCGGATGTCCTAATTTTTAACAGATGGTAACCAAAACTCAAATCGATCTTCGAAAATACCTTGGCACCCTGAAGATGATCGAATAAGTCATCAATTCTTGGCAATAGATATTTATTTTTGATAGTGGCCTTATTCAATTTCCGATCATCTATACAAATCCGCATAGAGCCATCTTTCTTCTTTACAAATATTACTGGTGTACCCCAGGGCGATACACTGGGTCTAATAAATCCTTGATCAAGCAAGTCTTGTAATTGTTCCTTCAATTCTTTCAATTCCGGCGGGGTCACATAGTATCATGGAATAGAAATAGTCTGAGCGCCCAGAGCCAAATCAATACAAAAGTCTATATCTCTGTCGGGTGGCATCCCCGGCAAATTTGCAGGAAATACTTATGGAAATTCACGAACAACTGGTACTGAGTCCATAGAAGTAACATCCGCACTAGGATCGCGAATATAATCCAAATAAACTAGACACCCCTTCTCGACCATACGTTGAGCCTTCATATAAGAAATAACCACGCTGGTATAATGACCAGGAGTTCCTTTCCACTCTAATTGAGGTAACCCCGGTATAGCTAGGGTCACCGTCTTGGCATGACAATCCAATATAGCATGATAAGGTGACAGCCAATCCATACCCAAGATGACATCAAAATCTACCATATCAAGAAGTAGAAGATCGATACTAGTCTCAAGACTCTGAATAGTAACCACACACAAATGATAGACATGATCTACTACGATAGAATCTCCCACCGGAGTGGACACACACACAAGAGTACTTAGAGAATCACGAGGCATCACCAGATATGAAGCAAAATAAGAAGACACATAAGAATAAGTAGATCCTGGATCAAATAGAACTGAAGTATCTCTATGGAAAACTGGAACAATACTTGTAATCATAGCATCAGATGATTCGGCCTCAGGCCTAACCAGAAAAGCATAAAATCGGAGTTGGGCCCCATAACTCTAAACCACATCTCTGGGACCACCTCTAGCTGGCTGGCCTCCACCTCTAACTGCTTGACCTCTACCTCTAATGGCCTGACCTCTACCACTAGCTGCCTGACCCCTACCTCTAGCTGGCTGAGCAGGCGGTGAAGCAACCGGTGCCGGTATGATGGCACGAGAATCCTGCCGATATCTGTTACTCGACAACCTAGGGCAATACTTCCTGATGTGACCAATGTTCCCACACTCATAACACCTATCATGTTATCGTGGATGCTGAAGCTGAAGCTGACCCGAACGGGATGGGTAACCGCTGTAGTGACTCTGGAGTGGTGGTGCACTAATAGGAGCTGAATGTACACTAAATGATGGCTGCCCAGAGTAAGGCATAATAGGACCTTGACTCCCTGAAGCACGGTGAGATGTCTGAAGTGCTGAATGAAACGGTCTGGGAGGATGAACCCTACCAAAATTACCACTACCTCGAGACGAGGCACCACTAAACCGGCCGTAGTTAGGACTTAGTTTCTTTTTGTAAGACCTTGATCGGTCTCTTGTACATAACCCTTTTTTTCTTTATCAATATATACTCGAAAAACCTCTTTTGAATGTCTTCTCAGTTTTATGTTCAAACATGTTTTATACTTTTGCCTTGTGAAAATTTTGTTGTTGCAGCCTCTGTAATTGAGTGACCACTAGCTCGAACTTAGAACAAACCCTTTGGTTTTTTAGACATGCAAGAGCGAATCCCCGAGCTCAATAATATGTTCGGGATTTCGGATGGCTTGATTGATGCCATGACTGCACTGTTTTTATAACAAAGCTCGAATAAATTTTGAACTTAGAATAGAACAAACCCTTAGGTTTTTTTTATCAAATATAGGGTAATTTTCGAACTTACAGTAGCATACCCCTTAAGGTTTTATGGCCGCGTTATTTAGGTCGTAGCCTTTAGTTTAGCTGTGGCCTTCATGTATGCCTATTGGGCTTATTTTCCAATATCATTTCAAACTTGTTTGAAATGTCAGTCCCCGAGAATGGTAACCTTGGCCTATAGATCGAGGGGTGCCTCTTTGAGGTCTTATGAATTTGATTTTAGATAACTCGAATATTCCTATCATCGATGGCAGTCCCCGAGTGTATATTCGTTTTTTGGCTCCTGAGTTGTTTTTCACAATATCATAAGCATAAGGTTTGTATAGTAGAGAATTTTCTTCGAGACACAAAATGTTTAATGAAGAGAGAATGCTTCTTTGAATAATTTATACACGCGCACATGTTTTTTGATCGGGGCTCGACTAATCCATATGGACACGGCTTACTTGACCGTTTGTACCATTACAAAGCTTCCCTATCGAGGCTTTTTGATGTGAAATACTATTCTCAAGAATACAACATTCGAGGGTGATGCCCTCTAGTATTCGAGGTTGATTGCAAAGAAGCCTTGGGTACTGTTGAATTGTCCTCAGGTAGCGCGTAATTGTTTCCCCGTTAACAACCTCGCCGGAAAAACCCATTTGGGATAAAAACCGATCTAAGGGAAAAAGAGTATAACGCGTACTTTAAAAACTGAGGTCTCGATGTCTTTGGTCGAACTCCTGCAATGAGTTAGCGTCGAATATATATATAAACGAAAGAAGGGAGAAAGTCATACCTTAAAAATAATATCGTTTGAGAAGTGATATGTTCCAGTTGTTTGGCAGTGGTTCACCATACATCGTTCCGAGTTTATAAGACCCTTTTTCTGACTATATCGAGGACTTGATAGGGTTCTTCCAAATTTGGGTCGAGCTTCCCTTCATTAGGATCTAGAGTGTTTATGGTGACCTTCCTTAGGACTAAGTCCCCGACCCTGAAGTGGCGAAGGTTGGTTCTTCTATTGTAATACCTTTCAATTCGTTGCTTTTGTGCAGCCATGCGAACGAGTGGCGCTTCTCATTTTTCATCTAATAATTCGAGGCTAGTATTTATAGCCTCGTGGTTCGATTCCTCCGTTGCATATAGAAACCTTGCGCTGGGTTCTCCGACTTTGACTGGAATTAAGGCTTCGAGGCCATATACTAAGGAAAATGCAGTTGACCCTGTACTGGATTTCGATGTTGTTCGATATGCCCAAAGAACTTCGGGCAGAATTTCTCTCCATTTCCTTTTAGCTTCGTTCAACCTTTTCTTCAGGTTTTGGATGATAGTCTTGTTTGTCGATTCATCGTATCCGTTCCAACTAGGGTGATACAGTGTTGACAATATCCTTTTTCTTTTATGGTCTTCTAGAAATTTCATCACTTTGCTGCCGATAAATTGTTTACTATTGTCGCATACTATTTCTGTGGGTATCCCAAATCGACACACGATGTGATCCCAGATGATGTATATAACCTCTTTTTCTCTCACTTTCTCGAACGCCTGTGCTTCAACCGATTTAGAGAAATAGTCAGTCATAAATAAAATGAACTTAGCTTTACCTGGGGCTGACGGTAGAGGGCCGACGATATCCATCCTCCATTTCATGAATGGCCATGAGGATAGGACTGAATGAAGTTGTTCTCCGGGGTGATGGATCATTAGTGCAAACCTTAGACATTTATCACATTTTTGAACAAACTCCCTAGTGTCTTTTTCCATGCTATCCCAGTAGTATCCTGCTCTAATGATTTTGTGAATCAGTGATTCGGCGCCAGAGTGGTTCCCATAAGTGCCTTTATGGACTTCTCATAAAACATAATCAGTGTCTCCTGGTCTTAAGCATACTGTCAATGGTCCATCGAATGGCTTCTGCATAATGTTCCATCTTCAGCCAATGTGAATCGAGCAGCTTTGGTTCGTATGGTCCTTTACTCTTTAGGGTCCGATGGGAGCTTTCCATTCTTCAAGTATTCGATATATTTATTCCTCCAATCCCAGGTTAAGCTTGTAGAGTTTATCTCGGCATGACCTTCCTCGATCACAGATCTCGAGAGTTGAACGACAGTCCCCGAACTGATCTCATCTTCCTCGACTGATGACCCCAAGTTTGCAAGTGCATCGGCCTCACTGTTTCGTTCTCGAGGTTACATGTTGTAAAGTCCATTCCCTGAAACGGTGAAAGTTACTTGCAGCTTGTCCAAATACCTTTGCATTCTATCCTCTCGAACTTCGAAGGTTTTGTTTAATTGGTTTACCGCCAGTAAAGAGTCATACTTGGGTTCAATGACTTCCACCCTCAAGCTTTTAGCTAGCTCGAGACCTACCATCATGGCCTCGTACTCGGCCTTATTGTTAGTCAGCCTAGAAGTTTTGATAGATTTCCTTATAGTGCTACCCGTGGGCGGCTTCAAAACGATGCCTAGCCCGGACCCCTTCACATTCGAAGCACCGTCTATGAAAAAGGTCCATACCCCCGATGACGTACCCGATTTTAAAAAGAGTTCTTTTTCAACTTTGGGTACGAGGGTTGGCATGAAATCGGCCATGAAGTCCACTAAAACGTGAGACTTGATGGCCGTCCGGGGATGAAATTCGATGTCGTACCCACTGAGTTCGATGGCCCATTTGGCAAATCGGCCCTATAGTTCGGACTTGTGCAAAATATTACAAAGTGGGTAAGTGGTTAATACGCGTATGGGGTGACATTGAAAGTATGGTCTTAACTTTCTAGAGGCGCTTATCAATGCAAGTGCCAATTTTTCTAAGTAGGGATATCTAGTTTCTGCTTCTCCTAAGGTTCGACTTACATAATAAATGAGAAATTATGTTCCTTGCTCTTCTCGAACTATGACACCACTTATCGCGATTTCCGATACTGCCAAGTACAAGTAAAGTTTCTCATCTGCCTTTGTAGTGTGAAGCAGTGGTGGACTCGATAGGTATCTCTTCAACTCTTCCAATGCCCGTTGGCATTCATGGGTCCAGGCGAAATCATTCTTCTTTTTGATCAAAGAGAAAAATCTGTGGCTTCGATCCGACGACCTTGAAATGAATCGGCCTAAGGCAGCTATCCGTCAAGTTAGCCTCTGTACGGCTTTTACACTGTCCACAACGATGATGTCTTCGATGGCCTTGATTTTATTGTGATTGATCTCGATCCCCCGATTCAATACCATGAAGCCAAGGAACTTGCCCGAACCAACCCTGAAAGCACATTTCTCGGGGTTGAGCTTCATGTTGTATTTCCTTAAAATCTCGAACGTTTCCTGCAAATGAGCCAAATGGTCCTCTACGTGCAGGGACTTAACTAGCATGTCATCAATATAAACCTCTATTGATTTACTTATTTGTTCTTCGAACATTTTATTTACTAGGAGTTGGTAAGTAGTTCCTGTATTTTTTATCCGAAGGGCATTACATTATAACAATATGTTCCATACTTGGTGATAAATGAAGTATTTTCTTGGTCTTCCTGGTTCATTTGGATTTGATTGTACCCGGAATAGGCATCGAGAAAAGTAAGGATCTCGTGTCCTGCCATGGCATCAATCATGCGATCGATGTTAGGTAGTGGAAAGGAATCTTTGAGGCACGCCTTGTTCAAATCCTTATAATCTACACACATTCTAAGTTAATCCCATTTTTTAGGGACTACAACTACATTGGCTAACCATTCGGGATATTTCCCCTCCCGAATGGATCCTATTTTGAGAAGTTAATTACCTCTTCCTTTATGAATGCATGCTTTACTTCGAACTGGGGTCTTCTTTTTTGCTTCACCGGTTTGAATCTAGGGTTCAGGCTTAGTCGATGTGTCATTACCTCCGGTGGAATCCCTGTCATGTCTAAATGGGACCAAGCAAAACAATATATATTATCAACAAGAAATTGAATAAACTTTTTCCTGAGTTTGGGGGTCAATCCCGTTCCCAGGTATACCTTTCGCTCGGGCAGGTACTCGATCAATATAACCTGTTCCAGCTCTTCGACCGTTGATTTGGTGGCGGCAGTATCTTCGGGAACAACAAAAGTTTGAGGGGTCAGAAAATCCTCCTCTTCTTATTCTATCTCCCGCTTCCCCGATTCAGTCGAGGCTGGTGGCTATGATTGCTATTTGACTTCCTGTTTATCTTTGATGCTCGACCTTTCCAAGGTTGATAGTGTCGATATCGGTGTTACCTCATCGACCGCAAATATTTTCTTTGCAGCATACTGCTCCCCATATACGGTTTTTACACCGTATGATGTCGGAAACTTTATTATTTGGTGGAGAGTCGAAGGGACTGCCCTCATATTGTGGATCCAAGGCCTTCCGAGTAGGGCATTGTACCTTATGTCGCCCTCGATTACGTGGAACTTAGTATCTTGAATAATTCCAGCCACGTTCACCGATAGAATAATCTCCCCTTTAGTTGTTTCACTGGACATATTGAAGCCGTTTAAGACTCGAGTTGTGGGTACGATTTGCCTTTATAGGTCGAGCTGCTCCACGACCCTCGATCGGATGATATTTTTCGAGCTACCTGGATCCACTAAAATATGCTTAACTTGAACTTTATTTAATAATATATAAATTACCAGAGCATCGTTGTGGACTGAGAAATGCCTTCTGCTTCTTCGTCATTGAATGATAAAGTGCTTTCGGGCACATAATCTCGGGTTTGTTTTTCCCTAGTGATTGATACCTTAGTGCATTTGAATATGGGTCCCTATGGAATGTCGACCCCACCGTCGATCATATGAATGACACGATGGGATTCCTCCTATTTATTTTTCCTATTGGCGTCTCTTTCTCTGAAATGATTCTTGGCTCGATCGCTGAGGAACTCTCGAAGGTGGCCCTCATTGAATAGACGGGCTACCTCTTCCCTTAATTACTTGAAATCTTCGGTTTTGTGACCATGCGTGCCATGATACTTGCACATCAAATTTGGGTTTCTTTTGGAAAGATCAGTGTGTATGGGTCTGTCCACCTAGTATCTTTGATCCTTCCGATTGCCGATATAATTCCTGATGCATCGATGATAAAGTTGTATTCCGATAACAGAGGTGCTTCTGTGGGATCGGCATACTTGTCGAAACCACTCTTGCTCATAAGTCCCCAAACATTCTGTCCTCGATCGCTTCTCTGATCGTTTCGGGCGGAATTGCATTCTGAACCATTATTCCTTTGATCTGCGGTATATGGTTGATATCGGTCTCTGTTCGACCTTGGCTCCCTGTAGACGTCCCTCTGGTTTTTAACTACCGACTTGTTTGGATGTGCTGAACCAAAAGGGGCTCCCAATTGATCGTCCTCGACCTTCTTTGATTGGTATCGATTGTGCACATCTGCCCAAGTTACAGCTGGATATTCAATCAAATTTTGTTTCAACTGACGTAATGTTATCGAACTCCGCCTGTTCAACCCTTGGGTGAAAGCTTAAACGGCCCAATCATCTGTGATCGGTGGCAACTCCATGCGTTCCATTTGAAATTGGGACACGAACTCTCTCAGCATTTCATTATCCCTTTGTCCTGCCTTGAATATGTCTGATTTCCCCGTTGCGACCTTTATAGCCCCGGCGTGTGCCTTTATAAAAGAATCTGCTAATATGGCAATTGAGTCGATCGAATTTGGTGGCAGGTTGTGATACCAAATCATTGGTCCCTTCGAAAGGATCTCTCCATAGTTTTTCAACAGCACAGATTCGATTTCATCATCCTCTAAATCGTTACCCTTGGTGGCGCATGTATATGAAGTAACATACTCGTTGGGATCGGTGGTACCATTATATTTGGGTATGTCTGGCATACGAAACTTCTTTGGAATAGTCTTCGGAGCCGCACTTGGAGGAAAGGGCTTTTGTACAAACTTCTTCGAATCCATCCCTTTTAACATTAGCGGTGCCCCCGATATCTGATCAACTCGAGAGTTGTATGTCTCCACTTTTTTATTGTTGGCTTCAATTCTCTTCTCCTCTAATTCGATTCTTTTGGTGAGCTCCTCCAGCATTTTAATTACCGCAGGATCAGTCCCCGATTCGTTATAATTTGGCCTCTCCGGTACTGGCTCGGTAGGACGAGTAATTTCTGGCTCGACCCTATTCGGAGCCCTATGTTGATTTTGTAACTGAGAAATAGCGGCTTGCTGAGCCTGAAGCATCTCGAATATCACTTGGAGACTGACTCCCTCGTCTCCTCTGCCATGTGTTCCTTGGCCACTAGATCGGCCTTCTCTGCGTACACTTCCATCGAGATCTGTGCCTAGGTCTGCATTTAGAGCAACGTGCGAATTGACATCGACTGGGTTGGCAACCGGTGCTCCCCCGTGATTAGCCTGTGGCACTTCGATTCCTGGAGCAATCACATTTTCGTTTTCACCATGGAATCCGAGGCCGTTGTCACCGTGTGTGGATGCGTTTTATGAGTTTGACATGTTTTAACCTGAAAGCAAAGATACTTGACAAGAACAAGTGTGAAATAGTGTGTTTCACCAGAATCAGTACTGAAAAATCACTATTATCCTTAGCGTGGGCGTCAAACTGTTTACCCTAAAAATTGAGTAACAATTAAACTTATATTACGGTTTTAAGAATATGTGATTTAGATCAGCACCAATTGATGAATAACGAATTATATAGATAACTTGGACAATAAAATGGATCAAACCAGTTTGCAAACTATATCTCGACCTTGATTCGAGATAGTCTCGAGGTTAGTTACTACGAACAATATCGGATAGAACAAGTAGTGATGAAAAGTAAGACAAAGAAAGCAGCGTATATGTGTATTCTTATCAGTGAATCATGATCCTTTACAAATGAATGTGGTCCCTCTTTATATAGTAGAGGAATCCTAAATAAGGCACAATTCTAGTAAACAAATCCCATGATTGGTGTCAATAACCGCTTGATTCTATCTGTTCCGGAATTTCCGCCGAGATCTTCGGTCGGTTGCTTATATCTCGCCATTCAGTTATTATGCCTTACTCGAAGTCAGTCATGCTCGGTCTCGATATTCAGCGAGCACTTCGATTTTCATGCTCCATACTCTGCCATCAAGCTCGAGCCTGGTCTTTTATGAGCTTACTCTCGAGGCAGCTCCTCATTCCTATGAAATCGGATATGCCCAATTTCGACCGTACACACTTATATACTTCTAGCAAATTTCAAAATTCATTTTTAAGGAAGTTAGACGATATTGATCTTATAAGTTTAATATTTTACTATAAGAGTTATTCAATTAGATTGATTGAAATTGCAATATGAATATATGTTATAGATAATGAATTAATTGCTTTGTCATGTAAGTTTATTCCGATAGTGTCAAAGTGACATAGTCACCTGTAATGGAGGGGATTCAATTGAATCCTTTGTCGGAAAGTTATCTTGTTAAGAGTGGTTGCTTCATTCTCACGACCGTGGGGATAAGGGATCGATTCTCGCTTATGTCAAATGATTTATTTTATTTTACTTATTGAACTCGTTCCACTCACCTTTCCTTTTCTACTCCATTTCTTTTCAATTGCGATTTATTGCCCCAATTCTAGTTCATTTTGCTGGATGCAACCATATCATATCAGCATGCGTATCTAGGATTTCTAGTATATGGGTACACTACTAAAAAAAAAATAAAGAATAGTATGTATTAAGTGGAATTAATCCCTTTTTCTCTTGGTAAATAACTCAATCTTCAACCAAGTGAACCATTCAACTTTCTTGAAGCATGAGTGCCAACAGTTAGTATTATACCAGTTATAGAAAATATGCACATAAAATATTTAACTTTACAAAGAGACCATGGGTTCACGTGCCCCGCATTTTACCGAATAAATCCGTCCCTCATCATATGCATCCAAGTCTTGAATTTTCTCGTAAAATAACTTAGTTCGTTTTCTTTTTGTTTGAGCATTAAAATGGATTCAGAATGAGAAGTAATAAGCATATGGAGTTACAGTCCTGTAGCTGAATTCGGATGAAATTTGCTTGATCATTGTGTTTACTACTGATCTTTACCTTTTTTTCTTAAACTATTCTAGTGGAGGTGCGGGATAGTGAGAAGGGCAATACAAGTACATGAGAATTGAACCTTGAATTTGTAGGACACGACACAATAGTCCTACAAGTGAGTCGCGAGATTCTTTTTTAATTACTGAGAATAATTCAATACTCAATGGATAATAAACCTACCCTATTCTTTTTCAATTAAATATCAAGTTTTATTTGTGACAGCCTATTAATAACCCTTGTTCAGTTAAATACCAAGCATTTGTTACAGCTTGTTTAGATGGTTGTTACCTATCGTATTGTACCGTATTGTTACTTTAAATATAATGTTTATTTTGATTGTTACTTAAATTTTATTGTATCATATCATTAAATTCATCATTACGTAACGATAAAAAATGCTACTTTATGGAATTAACGACGGATTTGGCATGGTGGCGTAGTTTCCTTACTTTTGTTTTTCTCTCATCTTGGCCTTCTTTATTATTAAATAATAACTAGTGAATTTGTTCGCGCTTCGCGCGATAAGTAACGAATTAATAATTTTATTTTTTACAAATCAAGTAGAGATAGAGAGACAAATTTTTCTTTACTTAGAGCTGGGACTTCTTTCCCTTCTAACAAAATAATTAAGAGGATCCATTTGTTAAAATCAATTCAAATATGTCATTCATTCATGAAAAGAAACTCATTATTATTAAATATAAATTGGAGAACTAAATAAACAGTATTGTATACGGTCAAAACCGGTTTCGACCTTCAAATGATTAGTCAAGATTGGAACATAATGGACCGAAGGTCGTCTTCATAATATCTAAATGAGATCTGAAGCCAGGTTATCGAGCTCAAGTTTTGGGGACCGATCAAATACCGAGCTCGAAATCATTACCAAGCTCGAGTCCAAATCGAACTATGATGTGAAGCGGTGTCATCGAGCTTAAGATCCAGAGACCGACCAATATCGAACCCGAGTCGATACTGAGCCCCGAGTCAATATCGAGCTCAAGTCAATATCGAGCTCGAGTTAATTTCGAGCTCTAAATCTGGAAATCGACCAATACCAAATCCGACCAAGATCGAGCCAAGAGATAAGAGCCGTTACAGCCGCACTAAGGGAGAGAATCTCAGGGGGAATTAGGGAAAAGCTAATTTATCATGGGATCCCCACTATTTATTTTTAATTATATCTAAAGTAGGATCCCTCCACTATAAGAGGAATAACTACTATTTCTGTAGAAGAACATAAAGACATTCATACACACTCATATTCAGATATTACTATTTGCAGATAAATACACAGTAGATATTATCCTTTTGTAAGCTTTATACATTGATTCATCTTGCTTGTTCATAAGACCGCTTTCTATTCAATTTGGTTCGTATTTCATTCGTTACAGTCAATATTCGTTATATTTCTACTTACTTTCCGATTTGTTCTAAGTTATACCACGTATCCTTAGAACTATGTATAAATTCAACTATATCCATTTTTCGGGTAAAGAGTTTGGAGCCCACCGTGATGCTAAGGATAACAGTAGTTATTTGGTACAAATCTCTACAGAACACACCATCTTTGATTTCAGGTTGAAAACGACGAATTCTCAATTAATGGCCCTACCTATCAACAATGAAGCTGGCCTTCAAGATGAGAACAACAACTTAGCCTCCGTGGGTGGAAGGACATTCGTCGATCCCGTTGGAGCTCGGGTCGAAGAGCCAATAGACGTTAATTTACATTTGGCCATTGAGGCGAACCAACGTTCCGACCCTGAAAATAGCATTCATTGCGGAACTTGGTCTGCAGCTCGAAATACCCAAAACGAGGAGAACTGAATCAGCTTGCGTATGATTTTAAAAATGTTGCAAGCTCAACAAGTAGCAATAGCCTAATTACAGAGCCAAACCCAGGCACTGACCAGACTCGATCCCAGTCCACCCCAAGAAGTCAGCTACAAAACGGGGCCAGCCATAGTAAGGTCAAATGAGCAAGAATAAGGTACTAATCTCGAAATTGTTAAGATGATCGAAGAACTGACAAAACGAATAGAGTCAGGAGAAAGGAGGATCGAAGCAAACGACAAAACAATGGAAACATATAACTCTAGGGTTGATCAGATCCCGGAGGAACATCCGATATTGAAAGGCTTAGATTCCAAAAAATTTATACAAAAGCCTTTCCCCCCGCGCGCGGCTCCTAAACCAATCCCAAGTAAGTTTCGCATGCCCGAAATTCCTAAGTATAATAGAATGACCGACCCCAGTGAACATGTCACCTCTTACACATGTGCCATTAAAGGGAACGATCTAGAGGACGATGAGATCGAATCTGTATTATTGAAAAAATTCAGTGAAACCCTGTCAAAGGGAGCAATGATATGATATCATAATTTACCATCTAACTCTATCGATTATTTTGCTATGCTTGAAGATTCTTTCGTAAAATCACATGCTGGGGTCATAAAGGTCAAGACAAGGAAGTCGGACCTTTTCAAGATAAGACAGAAGGACAACGAGATGCTGAAAGAGTTCGTATCTCATTTCCAAACGGAACGAATGGATCTACCACCGGCCACTGACGATTAGGCTGTACAAGCTTTCACTCAAGGATTGAACGAGCATAGATCGATGGCTTCACGACAGTTGAAGCAGAATTTGATCGAGTACTTAACTATTACTTTGGCCGATGTACACAATCGATATCAATCGAAGATCAGAGTAGAAGATGACTAGTTAGGTTCTAGGTCCGTTATTAAAAGGGACATAGACCGAGAACCAAGTTCAAACAAGGATCGATATCAGCCGTATAACGGAGATCGTAGGGGTAGCGAACCTTCATGCAACCCCGTATGAGGCGAAATAAGAAGTGATCGAGGCCAAGGGTCTCGGGGGCTGATGAACAGGAATGGGTTCAACATGCATACCGGACCTAAGGAATCACCGCGGTTATTAGAGTATAACTTCAGCATCGATGCATCCACCATCGTGTCGGCTATCGGACACATCAAAGATACTAAATGACCTCTACCCTAGCAGACCGATCCTGCCCAGAGGAATCCCAATCAAATGTGTGAATATCATGGCACTCATGGCCATAGAACAGAAGATTGCAGGCAACTGAGAGAAGAGGTAGCCCGGTTATTCAATAAAGGGCACCTTCGAGAATATTTAAGTGACACTACCAAAAACCATTTCAAAAACAGGAATTTGAGTAGATAAAACAAACAAGAAGATCCACAACACATCATCCACATGATCATTGGTGGGATCGATACCCCCAGGGGCCGGTGCTTAAATGCACAAATATGTCGGTTATAAAAGAGAAGCGACCTCGAACTCAGGGTTACGCACCTATAGGAACCCTGTCCTTTAATGATGAAGATGCAAAAAGAGTCACGCAACCTCACAACGATGCACTAATAATATTTGTACTTATGAATAAAACTAAAGTTAAACGTGTGTTAATTGATCCAGGTAGCTCGGCTAACATTATTAGATCGAAGGTTGTAGAGAAACTCGGTCTACAGGACCAGGCCATGCCCGCAACCTTGGTTCTAAACGGATTCAATATGGCATGTGAAACTACTAAGGGCGAAATAATCTTGCTAGTTAACCTGGCCGGAACCATCCAAGAAATGAAGTTGCACATGATCGAAGGCGATATGAGATACAACGCCCTATTCGGAAGTTCGTGGATCCATAATATGAGGGTTGTACCCTCGACCCTCTACCAGGTTTTGAAGTTCCCAGCATCAGAGGGAATCAAAACGGTCTATGGGGAGCAACTGGCCGCAAAAGAAATGTTTGTCGTCGATGAAGTGAGTCTGATACCATCATTATCATCGGCAAAAGGACCGGCTTCGAAGGGGGAACGAAATACCAAATAGCAATCACAAACGTCAGCTTCGACCCAACTAGGGAATCAGAAGACTGACAAAGATGATGAACATGGGGTCCCTTGATCCTTCGTGGTCCCCGACGATTTCGACGCTACCCAATCAACGGTCGAAGAACTGGAGCAAGTCATACTAATCGAATATCTACCCGAACGAAAGGTATACCTGGGCACGAGGTTAGATCCCGAGCTCAGGAGAAAGCTAATTCAATTTCTTATAGTTAACATAGACTGTTTCGCTTGGTCCCATCTTGACATGACAAGGATCCTACCGGGAATCACCACTCTAAGCTAAGCTTGGACCCAAAGTTCCACCCGGCAAAACAAAAAAGAAGGCCCTATTCCAACGTCAAACATGCCTTCTTCAAAGACGAGGTAACCAAACTTCTTAAAATAAGGTCCATTCGTGAAGTAAAATACCCCCGAGTGGCTAGCAAATGTGGTGGTAGTCCCTAAAAAAGGGAACAAGCTTAGAATGTGTATATATTATAAAGATCTGAATAAAGCATGCCCTAAGGATTCTTTTTCTTTGCCTAATATCGATCGTATGATCAATGCCATGGCCGACCACGAGACTCTCAGTTTTCTCGATGCTTATTCCGGGTACAACCAAATACAGATGAACCCGAAGGATCAGGAAAAGACCTCATTTATCACTAAGTACGGGACTTACTGTTATAATAGAATGCCGTTCGGCCTAAAACATGCTGGTGCAACTTATCAACGCCTAGTAAACAGCATGTTCGAAAAGAAAATAGGAAAATCAATGGAGGTTTATATTGATGACATGTTAGTTAAATCCCTGCGAGCAGAGGACCATTTAAGGCATTTGCAAGAAACTTTCAACACACTAAGAGAGTACAATATGAATCTCAATGCCGAAAACATGTGCTTTCAGGGTTGGCTCGGGCAAGTTTCTCGGTTTCATGGTGTCCAATCGAGGAATCGAAATTAACCCCGATAAAATCAAAGCAATCGAGGACATCACAATAGTAGATAATGTAAAGGCTGTGCAAAGGCTAACAAGACGGATAGCCGTCCTGGGACGATTCATTTCAAGATCCTCGGATAGGAGTCACCGATTTTTCTCTCTTCTTAAAAAGAAAGGCAATTTTGCATGGACTCCAGAATGTCAGCAGGCTTTGGAAGAGCTAAAACGGTATCTATTGAGCCCTCCGTTGCTTCATACCCCGAAGGCAGACGAACAACTATATATGTATCTAGTTGTCTCAGAGATAAAGGTAAGTGGAGTCCTAATTCGAGAAGAACAAGGTACACAATTCCTTATTTATTATGTCAGTCGAACTTTAGGCGAGGCCGAAACTAGATATCCATACTTAGAAACATTAGCGCTTGCTTTAATAAGTGCCTCTAGGAAACTAAAACTATATTTCCAGTGCCATATGATATATGTTGTAACAACTTATCCTCTACGAAATATTTTACACAAACCTAAGCTTTCAGGTCTATTGGACAAATAGGCCATAGAGATCGGCGGATACTACATCGAGTGTTGACCTCGAACCGCTATCAAATCTCAAATCTTAGCGGACTTCGTTGCTAATTTTACGCCGGCCTTCGTACCCGAGATTGAAAAGGAATTACTGATAAAATTGGGTACCTCTTCGGGAGTCTGGACCCTCTTCACGGACGGTGCCTCGAACATAAAGGGGTCCGGACTGGGCATCGTACTAAAATCGCCCACAGGTAATATAGTTAGACAGTCTATCAAAACTACAAAATTGACTAACAATGAGGTCGAGTATGAGGCCGTGATTGCATGTCTCAAATTTGCTAGAAGTTTAGGAGCCAAGGTCGTGGAGGCTAAATATGATTCCCTCTTCGTGGTAAATCAAGTCAACGGGACTTTTGAAGTCTGTGAATATTGAATGCAGAGATACTTAGATAAATTACAAGTGACTCTACATCGATTTAAGAATAGACTTTGCAACATGTGCCTCGAGAATAGAATAGTGAGGCTGATGCTCTTGCAAACTTAGGTTCTTTGGTCGAGGATGACGAACTCATCTTGGGGACTGTTGTATAACTCATGAAATCGGTAATAGAAGAAGGTCATGCTGAGATAAACTCCATAAGTCTAACCTGGGATTGGAGAAACAAATATATAGAGTACTTCAAGAACGGAAAACTTCCATCGGATCCAAAGGAATTGAGAACTCTACGCACAAAAGTTGCACGGTTCACCTTATCCAATGATGGAACGCTGTTTAGAAGGACATTCGATGGTCCACTGGCAATATGTTTGGGACCGAGAGATACTGACTACATCCTACGTGAGATTCACGAGGGAACTTGTGGGAATCATTCCGGTGTCGATTCATTGGTCCACAAAATAATCAGAGCAGGATATTATTGGATCGATATGGATAAAGATGCAAGGGAGTTCGTTCGAAAATGCGACAAATGTCAAAGACATGCGCCCATGATTCATCAACCCCGGGAACTTCTCCACTCGGTCGTAGCTCCTTGACCTTTCATGAAATGGGGAATGGACATCGTCGCCCCCCTCCCATTGGCCCCAGGTAAGGCTTAGTTTATTTTTTTATGACTGATTATTTCTCTAAATGGGTTGAAGCATAGGCTTTCGAGAAAGTCAGAGAAAAGGAGGTGATAGACTTCATTTGGGACCACATCATATGTTGGTTTGGGATGCCATCCGAGATTGTATGTGATAATGGAAATCAATTCATCGGAAGCAAAGTAACCAAATTTCTCGAAGATCACAAAATCAAAAGGATCCTATCAACACTTTATCATCCCAGCGGGAACGAACAGGCCGAATCGACCAACAAAACCATCATCAAAAGTCTTAAGAAAAAATTAACCAACGCTAAAGGAAAATGGAGAGAAATACTACCCAAAGTCCTATGGGCATACCGCACAACATCGAAATTCGAGTACCGGAGCGACACTATTATCCTTGGTTTATGGCGCCGAAGCTCTTATCCCGATTGAGGTCGGAGAACCTAGAATCATGTTTCAATATACAACAAATGAGTCAAATAACGAGATGATGAACATGAGCCTAGAATTATTTGATGAAAAACGAGAATCAACTCTCGTCCGATTAGCTGCCCCAAAACAACGGATCGAAAGGTATTATAATCAAAGAACCAATCTTCGATATTTTAAAATCGGGGACTTAGTGCTAAGGAAATTCACCCTCAACACCCGAAATTCAAATAAAGGAAAACTGGGTCCGAACTGGGAAGGACCGTATCAGGTTCTCGAAATCATCAAAAAAGGATCTTACAAGCTCGGTGTAATAAACAACAAACAACTACCAAGCAATTAGAACGTGTCGCACCTAAAATGATACTATTGTTAAGGTACGACCCTCCTATGTTCATTTATATTTCGAAATTAACCCTTGTAGGTTTTCGATCAGAAACAAGGATGGATTATTCAACTCGAAGCCTTTAGGCCTAAAAGCACGCATTGCACTCTTTTTCCCTTAGACCAGTTTTGTCCCAAATGGGTTTTTCGGCAAGGTTTTTAATGAGGAGACCATTGATCATGCTAACTTAGAACAATTCAATAGTATCCGAGGCCTATTTATAATCAACCTCGAATACTGGTGGCATTACCCTCGAATATATCAAGTTCGATGAAAGGAAATTACTTAATGACAACAGGGTTTTGATAGGAAAATTGTAAGAGCGAAATGGTCAAAACGAACCATGCTCGTGTAGTTTTCTCGACCCCTAGTACAAAACATGAACACATGTATAATGATATAAAGAGAAATTTCTTCTTTATCGATATCTCATATCTTAGAATCCATCCTCTATTTCGTGATCTATTATGCAAACATGCTTAAGAGCCGGCCATTACCCAATAAATCGGGGACTGCCAACCAAAAAATCAACGAGATCAAACCCTACGTAAGCCTAAGTTCTACTAATTACTTCGAGTTCGAGAAAATACTCACTCGACCATAAAACCCTATGGGCTACGTTACTTCATGTTCGAGCAATCACTCACTCGACTATTAAGCCTAAAGGCTACTCTTACTTCGAGTTCGAGCAAACACTCACTAGACCATAAAAGCCTACAGGCTACATTACTTCAAGTTCAAGCAATCACTCACTCGACTATTAAGCCTAAGGGCTACATTTCTTCGAGTTCTAGCAAGCACTCGCTCGACTATTAAGCCTAAGGGCTACTTATTACTTCGAGTTCAAGCAAATACTCACTCGACTACTAAGACTACGGGCTACATTACCTCGAGTTCGAGAATACACTCACTCGATTACTAAGACTAAGGGCTACTCTTACTTCAAGTTCGAGCAAACGCTCACTCGACCATAAAAGCCTAAGGGCTACATTTCTTCGAGTTCGAGAAAGCACTCGCTCGACTATTAAGCCTAAGGGCTACTCATTACTTCGAGTTCGAGCAAATACTCACTCGACTATTAAGCCTACGGGCTACATACCTTGAGTTCGAGCAAACACTCACTCGATCACTAAGCCTAAGGGCTACTCTTACTTCGAATTCGAGCAAACGCTTACTCGACCATAAAATCCTAAGGGCTACATTTCTTCGAGTTCGAGCAAGCATTCGCTCGACTATTAAGCCTAAGGTCTACTCATTACTTCAAAGTCGAGCAAATACTCACTCGACTACTAAGTCTACGGACTATATTACCTCGAGTTAGAGCAAACACTAACTCAATTACTAAGCCTAAGGGCTACTCTTACTTCGAGTTCGAGCAAACGCTCACTCGACCATAAAAGCCTACGGGCTACATTTCTTTGAGTTCGAGCAAGAACTTGCTCGACTATTAAAGCCTAAGAGCTACTCTTACTTCGAGTTCGAGCAAACACTCACTCGGTTATAGAGACCACACGGTCCGATTTAGGTCAAATTGCCTAAAGCCTCGAACTTATGAAAACTTTCATAAGGCATGAATGAAACAAAATCTTCACAAGGCAGAGAATAAAACAGAGACAAGTCGGGAAAGGAAAAGATCTTTGTATATATATAAGAGTATTTTCAACGTCCGATCAGGACCTTACACAAAAAATCCAAATAGCAAAAAACTTAACTTTCCTGTTTATCTCCGAGGGCAGTCTCTTCTCCATTGAGCTCCTTCCCGCTCTCAGACCCACTCTTGCTCCCATCATGATCATCATCATCATCGGAAGCCAAGGCTCCAGCATCGGCTTCAAGCTCTTTAGCTTTTTTTTATCTTTTTGGTAAGATCGAAACCTCGAGCATGGATCTCCTCGAGGGTTTCCCTTCGAGATTGGCATTTGGCGAGTTCAACAACCCAATGTGCTCGAGTTTGAGCGGTCTCCACTGCCTCTTTCCCTTGTACTTGAGTGGCTTCAGCATCGGCCTGATAGACGGCCACGAATGCATCCGCCTCGGCCTTTGTTTTTTCGACTTCAGATTTGTCCTTGGCAAGTTCGGAAGCCAACCAAGCCTCGAGATCCTCTATTATTTTGTCTTGAACCGAGCTCTTATCCTTTATGCCTTGAGGTTGACTTTAGGCCTGATGATAATTGGGCTCGAGCAGTCTCTTTTTCTACTGCAAGGCGGTCCATGCCTTCTTTCCACCCCAAGGTCTCCTCCCTTGCCGTATCGACTTCCTCATGAAGCAGCCCGATCACCTCCAGCTTCTGCTGTAGCCGTGAGATCGAAATATTAGCCATTTTTCCCGAATCGAGCCCGTGGGTTTTTAAGATTATCATTACCTGCTCGGTTAGGTCAGTTTGATCTTGGTGAGCCTTGGCCAACTCGGCTCGGAGGTCCTTGATTTCCTCTTCCCAGTTATTATCATTAATTGCACCAGGCATCCAAGCAACCGCTATATCATGAAAAAGGATATCGGTGAGAGAGAAACGAAGGAGCAAAATAATAAGATATAACAGTAGAATTATACATACGCTTCATAATCCATCTCTCGAGAAACGGCATCTTCTCGCCCCGTATAAGGATGGAAGTCTTCATTCGAACAAACCGGCTCATCTAACCTCGGTCCTTATCCTCATCTATGCTCGACAACAATAATTGTTAGCTCAGCGTTGTAATTTTATTAACCCACCTCAATAGAGGCGGGGTCTGTATTACCTGATGAGGTGGTCAAGGGTGAAAGGCATCCCCTCGGCTTTGCTCACAAAAAATCGGAGCAGAATAACGATTCGCCAAAAGAAAGGGTGGATTTGGCCTAGGTTTATTTGCTACTAGCGGCAAAAGTAAATGACAATGGGATCGAGAGGGTCCAACGTGAAAGGGTAAGTATAAAAACTTAAAAACCCTTCCACATAGGTGGTGATATCTTCTTTGGCAGCCGGGATCACCACTTCATTTTCCCCTAGTTACAATCTTTCCTTACCTTCTCAAGGTGTCCCTTAGTTATCGAGCATACATACCTCGATACCGGCTCACATCGACCGGGAACCGAAAAGGCTTTATCGATCTTGAAATTGGAAGTGAGAACATACCCCCCGGGAACACACTCCTCAGGTCGTGGCTCCACCCGTGTTTTGTCATCGGCAGGACGCGAAGAAGAAGCACTTTCTTTTTGGGGAACAGTTTTTGAAGTTTTCGCCATGTAGATGTGAAGATTTAAAATAGAAAGAGATGACAAAGATTTGGTGTTTTAAAGAGAGATTTTGTAAGTAAGAATCACAGATTTGCAGATGAAGAACTCAGAAGATACAACAAGAACTTAGTAGATCTGGCAATTAGAGATTTGAAAGTAAAAAATGGTGAAGAGAGGAGCTATTTATAGAATTGGTAATGACGATTCAATATCAGCAGTGGTCGACCATCTTCTGACATACATTTAATGCTTTGGTAACTGAACCGACGGGACAATTATCACGTACGTCACGGTCGGTTTCGATGCAAACGTCAGTGTATATCTAGTCATGCCGTTGGAAAATCATGTCGTTTCTCACCACATTCTTTTCGAGAAATGAGAGAACTATTTGTATACGGTCAAAACCGATTTAGACCTTCGAATGACTAATCAGGATTGGAACATAATGGACCGAAAGTCATCTTCATAATATCAAAGTGAGATCTGAAGCCAGGTTACCGAGCTCAAGTTTCGGGGACCGATCAAATACCGAGCTCGAAGTCATTACCAAGCTCGAGTCCAAATCGAACTATGGTGTGAAGCGGTGTCATCGAGCTTAAGAACCAGAGACCGACCAATATCGGGCTCGAGTCGATACCGAGCCCCGAGTCAATATCGAGCTCGAGTCAATATCGAGCTCGAGTTAATTTCGAGCTCTAAATCTGGAAATCGACCAATACCAAATCCGACCAAGATCGAGCCAAGAGACAAGAGCCGTTACAGCCGCACTAAGGGAGAGAATCTCAGTGGGAATTAGGGAAAAGCTAATTTATCATGGGATTCCCACTATTTATTTTTAATTATATCTAAAGTAGGATCCCTCCACTATAAGAGGAATAGCTACTATTTCTGTAGAAGAACATGAAGACATTCATACACTCTCATATTCAGATATTACTATTTGCAGAGAAATACACAGTATATATTATCCTTTTGTGAGATTTATACATTGATTCATCTTGCTTGTTCATAAGACCGCTTTCTATTCAATTTGGTTCGTATTTCATTCGTTACAGTCAATATTCGACATATTTCTACTTACTTTCCGATTTGTTCCAAGTTATACCACGTATCCTTAGAACTACGTATAAATTCAACTCTATTCATTTTTCGGGTAAACAAATATAAAAGTATTCATTGATTTTATTTATCCATTTGTTTTTCCCATCTATCTTCTTTTAATACGTTGACACTGCCTCTTCTATTTCCTACGTTTATTTATTTTTTCCACAAATGCAGCTACGTTATAGTCATCAGATATCACACATCTAATGCTTATCATAATAATAATAATTATAATTATAATTATTATAATAATAATAATAATAATAATAATTATTATTATTATAACAACAACGGTAGAGACTTTTATTCTAACCATATGATAAATAGAAATTTATAAGATAAAAGGCAAGTAAATGAAACAAAAGATAATAGAATATAACATGTTGAGTAATAGTATACCCTCGAGCTGTTGAATAAATTTTAAAGTAGTTTTGGTTTGACATAAAAATAAAAAACTAATTCAAGAAATAGTGAAAAGAAAGAACCAAAGTGAAAATTACATCAAAATTAAAATCTAATAATCCATGGATAATGTCTATGTACTACACTTTAGGCTTTCTGGGGAAAATCATATGCAAGAGCGAAAATGTCAATGTCACAACGGTAACCAAGCCAAACACCTGAATAGTGAATACAAAGAGAAACAGCTGAATAATGAATACAAAGCGAAACACCTGAACAGTGACTAAAAAGTCAAGTAGGTACTGTCACCACTTGGTGCACACACCATGATGTGATTCATATAGTAACGGATATAAGAGAAAAGATAAAAGTGTTATTAAGCATATAAGTTTATATAAAAGTAACAACAAAAAGAATTAACAATACATATAGAGATCCCTCGTAAGTGAACAAGGACAAACAACAATACTCCTTCGCAACTTTGGACAACGTAGCATGAAGAGCAGTTAACATGTGCTCTTCACCAAATTGATAGTGAAAATGCTGAGAATTAATGAAAAAGTATAACGAAATAGTTTTTTGATGAAGAGCTAAACTCAGGTGCTATAATAAAATTGCATTCTAGACCTTTGGCCATATATGTCTTGAGAACACTTGTGATTCTTAAAATTTTCTTTATCTTTTTTTTATGACTGCCGTATTACTTAGTCCTCATATAAACCTTTACTTTAGAGAAAGGGTACAAAAAATAAAAAAAAAAGATGCAAATCCAAGAGATATAAAAAGTTTGTCGATAGCTAATCGGTCAGCGAGTATAGAGCACTTTCAATATTATTAGCCTCCATTATATCCTAACTCCAAAGAGGCTTAGATTACAGAAAGATATGATACAAAAATAATTACGAACAGAGTTCACAACGTACTTGTCAGAAATTCTCCGTTGAAATTTAATTCCCTTTTTCGATATAACAGATAGTTAAATCTTGCAGGCCCCTGCAATACACCCAAGGGAGCACAAATAACAATTGCATAAGAGTATGGATAAGAAAAGAAAAAAAATAGTAATTACAGAGTGCGAAGCCATAAGTTTAAGTCAATGCATCATAAATTTTTAACATATTTTAATTACTTAAAAGTACGATTCCAACAACTGAAATAAAAAGCTAAATAGTGGAAAAAACTAAAAGTGTACTTCTCGATGAAAAGGCTAATGGAAAGAAAATGGTATTGCCACGATCCAAATTCACATGTAGGTCGTGATGACGCCCAACATCGCTGCTAGGCAAGCCAACTAATCAATTTAACAATTTTTCTCTCTTTATATAAATTTTCGACTGATAAAACTTTCCTTAATTTGAAGATTTAAGAAAATTAAAGGTTTAAGTACATAAAACCAAAGTGATAATTCAAAACCATACTTCTATTAGTGTGTGTATCAAGACCCGATGTCACAAGAGTATGAGCATCTAGTAGATTTATATAAAATCCAAAATACTGTCCGAATATAAAATAGACAAAATACAAATGCAAAGGGAGACACTAGATGCTGCGGAACGGCTCAGGAGAAGCAGCCCACCACAAGGCCTCGGGATCGCGTGGGTGCACACCGGTAAGACCGCCTGAAGTACCTATCTCAGACCCTTTACAAAAAGTGCAGCAAGTGTAGCATTAGTACGTAAACAACGTGTACCCAGTAAGTATCAAGTCTAATCTCGAAGAAGTAGTGACGAGAGACCGACTTCTATACTCACTATGAGTTAATAATATTAAGATAGAAGTACTTAAATAAACACAATTGATGCGGTCAATAATAATATCTCGTTAGCAGGCAAAAATAATTAATTCTTTAGCAATTTGTTAATTTCCAATCAATCAACCACCTTCACAAGCTACAATAAAATGAATATCAACACACCGAGTAATTTTTATTATTAAGCATGATTTATGATGAGGTCGTACGGCCCAATCCAGAATAATATGTACGATGCCGAGGGTCGAGCGATACGAACCATAGATGCATCTATCTAATGCAGAGGCGTTCGTCCCGCTCCACAAGAAGAGGAAGATATTTTTATAAGCATTTAACTTAAATATTAATGAGATTTTATACATAAATAATAAAAATTTCATTAATGACCTCCCACAATACCTCCAACAATTGTCAACATAATTTAGACATTTAAATTAACAAGTATGTTGTAAAGATTCCAAATAGTTCATAAATTGGGTCCTAAAGACTGCCCAAACAATAGCATAATAGTAGCCACGCATGGATTCTCGTCACCTCATACGTACGTAACCCCCACAATTAGAAGCAAATATTTATTTACAATACCTATGGGGTAAATTCTCTCTTACAAGGTTAGACAAGAGACTTACCTCGTCTCAAAGTTCACTTACCGATCCTAACTTTGCGTTAAAGCCTTAATTTGGTGCCGAAACATCAGAAACTAGGAAAGTATTATATAATTTAATAAATACATGCTCAATAATTCGAAATTAAATTATTAGATTATTTAACCAACCCAAATTGGTAAAATTCCTAAAATTCACCCCGGGCTCACGTGCCTAGATTCCGAAAATTTTAGGAGGAAATCGTCGCCCATAACCTTAAAAACTCAAATAGACATTTTGCATCCCATTCCATAACTATTTTCGTGGTTAAAAACTCATTTTTTATCAAAACCTAGGTTTTTCATGTAAACCCTTGATTTCCACAATTTACATGTTATAATCTACCAATAATCTATGTATTTAACTTATAATGGGTATAATTAACTTACCTCCAAGTTTCTAGTTTAAATACTCCTCTCAAGAAGCTCAAAAATCGCCCAAGAATGGAGAAAATGGGTCAACAATACTCAACCCTGACTTAAATGAAGGTTCTGCCTTCTGTGATTTCCGCATATGCGGCTTAACCACTGCATCTGCAGAAAGGACCTCGCAGATGCGGTCCTTCCCCTAGTTGGCTCCCTCACTTCTGTGACCAGTTGCTCGTTTCTGCGAGACCGCTTCTGCGGTGCGTGCGTCGTACCTGCGACCCCTGTCCGCTTCTGCACTGCTTTCCTCGCACCTGCACCTTCGCACGAGCGGTCCATTTCCCCGCTTTTGCGGTCCCTGGCAAACCCCTTCTTGATCGCTTCCGCGAACTCGCACCTACGGCTGTCCATGTGCATGTGCGGTTACACCAGAAACTGGGAGCTTCAGTTGTTGCTCCCAAGTTCCAACTTGGTCTGAGCCACGTCCGATTAACTCCCGAGGCCCCCGGGGACCCGTCCGAACATACCAACAAGTTTGAAATCATAAAATGGACTCGTTCGAACTCTTGGAATGCATAAAACAACATCAAAACTAAGAATCATACCCTAGTCCAAATCGATTCAACTTAAAATTTTCAAATTCTTTCACCTTACTCCGAACGCGTCAAAACATACTTACACTACTCGGAATGACACCAAATTTTGCATGCAAGTCTTAAATCACAATACGGAACTATTCCCAGGCCCGGAATGCCGAACGGACCTCAATTACTCCAAAACCTACTCCAAAACAAATTTGAATAACTTTAAAACCTTCAAATAATTAACTTTCACTATTAAACGCCGAAACGCTCTCGGGTTGTCCGAAACCCGATTAGAACATACGCACAAGTCCAAAATCATCATACGAACCTATTGGAACCGTCAAATCTTTATTCCGGGATCGTTTTCTCAAAATGTTGACCGAAGTCAAACTTAGCCCTTTTAAAGCCAACTAAGGAACCAAGTGTTCCGATTTCAATCCGAACCCTTCCAAATCCGGAACTAACCATCCCCGCAAGTCATAAAATATTAAAATCACATACATGGAGTTTTATTTAGGAGAACTAAGTTCTAGAAGGTAAAATGACCGGTTGGGTTGTTACATTTTTCACCTCTTAAACAAACGTTCGTCCTCGAACGGGTTTAGAATCATACATGGAGTGTTGAATAAGTATGGATATCTACTCTGCATGTCCTCTTCGGTCTTCTAAGTCGCTTCCTCGACTGGTTGGCCCCTCCACTGAACCTTTACCACAGAAATCTTCTTGGACCTCAATTGGCGAACCTGCCTATCAACAATGGCAACTAGCTTTTCCTCATAACCCAAGCTCTCGTCTAGCTAAATAATGCTGAAATCTAACACATGCGGCAGGTCGACATGATATTTCCGAAGCATAGACACATGGAAAATCGGATGAACTCCCGATAGACTAGGAGGCAAGGCAAGCTCGTAAGCAACCTACCCAACTCGTCTCAACACCTCAAATGGGCCTATAAACCTTGGACTCAACTTGCCTTTTTTCACGAATCTCATGATTCCTTTCATCGGCAAAATCTTCAGGAGAACTTTATCACCCACCATAAATGATAAATCACGCGCCTTCTGATCCGCGTAACTCTTCTGTCTGGACTGTGCTGTACGAAGTCGTTTCTGAATCAACTTCACCTTTTCCAAGGCATCATTCACTAACTCAGTACCATATAACTTAGCCTCGCCGGGATCAAACTATCCGATGGGCAAACGACATCGCCGACCATATAAAACCTCAAATGGAGCCATCTCGATGCTGGATTGGTCACTGTTGTTATAAGAAAAACTCGGCCAAAGGCAAGAAAAGATCCCACTGACACTCCGAAGTCAATCACACATGCCCTGAGCATATCCTCCAAGATCTGAACTGTCTGCTCTGACTGCCCGTCGGTCTGCGGATGAAATGTTGTGCTGAGCTCTACACGGGTCCCCAATTCACTATGTACTGTTCTCCAGAAATGAAAAGTAAACTGAGGGCCCCTATCTGATATGATGGAAATTGGCACATCATACAACCAAACTATCTACTGAATATAAATCTGGTCCAACCTCTCTAAAGTATACGTGGTCATAACCGGAATGAAGTGCGCCGACTTGGGCAACCTGTCGACAATGACCCAAACTACATCAAACTTTCGCAAGGTTCGCGGCAACACAACTACGAAGTACATAGTAATGCGCTCATATTTCCACTTCGGTATAATCATCTGCTGAAGTAGGCCACCTGGCCTTTGATGCTCATATTTAACATGCCCAAGGCATCTGCAACCACATTCGCTTTGCCCGGATGGTAAATAATAGTAATATCATAATCTTTCAATAACTCCAACCATTTGCGCTGCCTCAAATTTAGTTCCCTCTGCTTGAATAAATGCTACAAACTGCGATGATCAGTGTAAACCTCACAAGACACCCCATAAAGATAATGCCTCAAACTTTAAGAGCATGAACAATCGCAGCTAACTCCAAATCATGTACTAGGTAATTTTTCTCGTAGAGCTTCAGCTAACGTGAGGGATAAGCAATAACTCGCCCCTCCTTCACCAATACACAACCCAGGCCAATGCGTGAAGCGTCGCAATACACTATATACATCCTTGAAACGGAAGGCAACACTAATACCGGCACTAAAGTCAATGTTGTCTTGAGCTTATGAAAGCTCATCTCACAATCATCGGACCATCAGAATGGAGCACCCTTTTGGGTCAATCTAGTCAAAGGTGCTGCTATAGATGAAAATCCCTCCATGAACCGACGATAATAACCTGCTAACCCCAGAAAACTCCTGATCTCGGTCGTTGAAGTGGGACGGTGCCAATTCTGAATTGCCCAGGAAACCCCAAGAATGCTACAGAGTTTATCAAAACTCACACTTGGAGAACTTAGCATATAGCTTCTGCTCCCACAACGTCTGAAGCACCACTCTCAAATGCTGCTCGTGGTCCTCCATACTACTTGAGTAGATCAAAATGTCATCAATAAAGACAATGACAAATGAATCAATATATGGCATGAATACCCAGTTTATCAGATCCATAAACACCGCCGAGGAATTAGTCAAACCGAAGGACTTCACCAGAAACTAATAATGGCCATATCTATTATGGAAAGTAACCTTCGGAACATCAGAAACCCGAATCTTCAATTAAAGGTACCTCAATCTCAAGTGGATCTTAAAGAACACTCTGGCACCCTGCAACTGGTCAAACAAATCATCAATGCGCGGAAACAGGTACTTATTCTTAATGGTAACTTTTTCCAATTTACGATAATCAATACACTCCTGCAAAGTCCCATCTTTATTCTTCACAAATAATACCGGTGCGCCCCAAGGCGACACACTCGGCCTGACGAACCCCTTTGCTAACAACTCCTCAAGTTATTCCTTCAACTCCTTCAATTCTTTCGGAGCCATACGGTATGGTGGAATAGATATAGGCTGGGTACCTGGGGTAAAATCAATACAGAAATCAATATCACGGTCTGGTGGTATGCTTGGAAGATCAGAAGGAAATGCATCAGAGAACTCTCGGACTACGGGCATTGAACCAATTTTTGGAGTCTCTGCAGTAGTGTCCCGAACATAGGACAAGTAAGCCAAACAACCCTTCTCGGCAATGTGTCGAGCCTTCATAAAGGAAATAACCCGGCCATATATACCGGCAGACGAACCCTTCCACTCCAATCTAGGCAACTCCGACATCGCCAAAGTAATAGTCTTAGCATGGCAATCTAGGATGGCATGATATAGGGATAGCCAGTCCATGCCCAGGATGATCTCAAAGTTGATCATATCAAGAAGTAAAAGATCCGCTCTAGTCTCATAACCATAAAAAGTAACAGTGCAGGACCGGTAGATCCGGTCTACAACAACAGAATTGCCCACCGGAGTGGACACATAAACAGGAGTACCCAAGGACTCACGAGAAACACCCAGGAAATGGGAAAATAGAGATGCAATATAAGAATATGTAGACCCTGGATCAAATAATACTAAGGTCTCTCTACCGCAAACAGAAATAATACATGTGATCACCACATTTGAGGCCACTACATCTGGTTTGGCGGGGAAAGCATAGAACCTGGCTGGACCGCAACCTGGCTGGCCCCCACCTGACTGGCCTCCACCTCTAGGACGACCCCTACACACCTGCCCTATGCCTCTGGGTGGCCGGACGGCTGGTGGAGCAACTGGTGCAATAATCATAGGCTGCTGACCCTACTGCACTAGCCTAACCCAAAGCCTGGGGCAGAACCTCCAATCATGACTTAGATCCCCACACTCGGAACAACCCTGCAGTACGATGGACTTCTGACCTGAAGTCTAGCCCTGATGACCTGAATACCCACTAGGGGAACCCTGAATAGCTGGTGGGTGGTAAGAACTCTCCAGCATAGCACTACAATAAGGTCGCACTGGAGCACCCCGAGGAGGTGGCGATTTTGGATAATAGGGCCTGCTGGACTGACCCCTCATGAACTGACCTCTGCCCCAAGTCGGGTGTCTCGCCCCTTTTTCTCGCGAAATCGAGCTTTGACATGTGACAACTCTTTTAAGGGAGTGTATTAAAAGAGAAGAGTCACCACCTAACGGTTTTTTGGAGCGTTAGGGTACCTATTATGCAAATAACTCTATTTGACTAGTCAACGCCACCAAAGATAGCGTAAGGGCTCAAATTACCTCGAAGAGAAGGTGTTAGGCACTCTTTGAGGTCCATAATTGTGGGTCCCGGATGAACTTAAGACTAGGTGGATTACGTAATTAGTCTAGGTGATCAGATAAATAAAGAAATATAAAAGTCGAAGAGTTTCATTATAACACAATGAGAATTGGTGCAAATCTTAAGGACTACAAGGATACAACTACAATGGTCTATATTAAATGACTAAGTGTGAATAGCAAGTATATAAATGAGGGGGGTCCTACGTTGTTTAGCATAAAGGATCACATCGTGCAACATAAATAATACTTCGCAACTCCTTTTAGATATAAATTGCTCATATTATTTAGCGGGCACAGACTATCATCTTCTGCTACCCGATTACTATGTTGAAGTTGTTTACCTAAAGCGTTCTAATTCAATTCTAAGTCGTGTCCTATGTGTGCACTACCCGTTCCATGCCTTGGGTCCAGGAGCTTTAGACCTCTATTTGGGTGGTTCTAGACTTACTTAGGTTGATCAAAATGATAAAACTAATCGTGCATACAAAACAAATAGGACTACACATAATAGCAAAGAGTGGCTCATGTTAGCCTCCATACATAAACAAAGAAGCACGCAGACGGATTTTCAGATTAAGAGGTAGAACATTTCGAACTTAAGACTTAGAGTCCAGTATCAACTAGGTAAAGCTGTATTTATAGGCTAATGTACGAACATATTGAATCGTTATAAATCCTATAGGCATGGTTTATAAATGATTTTGATTTTTTAGCAATGTACAACAACAGATTTGTAGATTATAAAACTATAGGCATGATTTCTATTTTGTTCGCGCAAAAGGCAGTGAAACGACCCCAGAATCATGAATTACTAGAGCTGATTTTATACACGAGTTTCTTAGGCAGGTGACAGTGTCGTAGAAGCATGACATCTAATAGTTGGCAATTGATTTTATATAGTCTTAACCCTATAGGCATGCGATATAAACGAAGCAGTACAAACGATATGGGAAGCAGATTGATTATTAAACCTATAAGCATGGTATCTAGATGAGCAATATAATGATAATTGAGGCAATTGATAGACTAGTAATTCGAAGTCCTATAGGCATGGCACCTAGGTAAGTAGAATATTGCATTGCTACGCCCTATAGACATGCTATCTAAGAAAGCACAGTAGTAGAAGCAGGTACGGCAAATACTTGAAATAGGATGCGTTGGTAAGTTAAGTGATGTATGTGCGTGTGAAGGCAGGCTTTCTATTCATGAAGTTAAAAACATGTAAAAGCAAATAGCGAATAGATCACATAACTCCTATAGGCATGCTTTCTGCCCATTTATGTGAGAATTAAAGTACCCTACCCTCTTTTACTAATCTCCCCATCTGTTTTTGTTCACAAATTATTACAAACCTCAAAATAATGAATACAAGTGCGAATATTATATATTAAAAGGCTACATGCCCAATACACAGAACAAGCCCAAAAGAATATAACCCAGTAACACCTGGGCCTTCAACAAGCTTCTCCTTTCACACGAACAGTGAACCCAGGACCCAACATGTTTCAGAGTAAGAATGTATCAGCTACACACCCAGGGCCATACACAAACTCATACCAAGATTAAAGGGGAAAACCATACATGATAACCAATTGACAGTCCTAAAGCCTATTAACAGTGGTCATGATTCTTAGAAGCTTAGGGAACAAGATTGGTTAAACAAAGGGCTTAAGAAGCAAGTCTACTGAGCTAACAGGACAAACACACACATGCTAAGCTCTCAGAAATTAAGTTTAGCACAAGACATTAACCAAAATAGCTCAGAAAAGACTTTAAACAAGTAAGCCTTATTCAAAATAATTATAATTAGAGGGATATAAAATTCCACATAAAAAGGACCATGAGATGCATAGCAACAAACTAATAGCATGGTCTACCATAAACCTCAACAATGTCCTAACTCATGAGAATATATAACACTTAATGTGGAATGAGACAGGCAGGCATAACCTTTCGTGCCAATTGCCTAGTCCGGAGGGAAACTAACATAGCAATTTGTCCTAGAAGCCATTCTGAACCAAACATGCAACATAACTTAAATGGCATGGAAAAATGCTTTAGCTAATCAATACAGCTCCAGAGACCTATCATTTGGGCAAGAAGAACTCAACAAGGTCTAGGGCACAAACATGGAAATACATGACAAGGTAGGGAACACACATTAGTCTGGAAGTACTTAAGAAAATTGGAATCTATTCCAATAATGAAAACATATTACATATACTGAAGTCTATTGAATTCAACTAATAAGGAACATAGAACTGCAGGGGATTGTTAAAAGAAATATAATGGTAGTAAAGCATACAATATCAGGGGTCCATGAATAGCAGGAAAACTGAATCATGCTTACAGAATTTAAAAAACATTAGCATATAGAACACACATGTCATAGACCAACAGAAAGGAGAATAGTTAACATTGTAAGAGTCAAAGACACTAACCGGTAGCAAAGTTAAACGAGCAAAAGACTGAGGAATTTAGAATACTACTAGGAGGAATTGAAAGAGAACCCCAAATTCCCGATGCTTCAGAGTTCACAAGAACCTCGAGAAAGGCTCCGAGCAGTACTTGCACCAGAAGAGGTCGTTTTAACAGTATTATGGCCTTGGCTTTCAGCCGGCCAAGAACTCAACGATTCCAGAAAATATTCAAGTGTCTCAGAAGAAGTGAACGAGTGAAAGAAGAATATAGTAAGAGTAATAGAAGTCAAAATTACGTCTGTCTAAAGGGAAAGCGGGAAGGGTTTATATAGTAGCCAAAATGAACATCCAAATAAGGAAACATAATTAATCAAACATAAATAAGGAAATAGAAGCATGCAAAATCATTCAGAATCAATTTAAGAGAAAATCAAGTATACCCAAGTTTAAAAAGAAAGCACAGATGGTTGAAAATCTCACTGGATCGGACCATATAGCCTGGTAGTGAGTGCATATAGAAGAAATAACGTCTAAATCTCAAAGGTTTAAGGTGATGGCACCCGATTTGGTGATTGATACTTGCCAAAATTTTGTCAAGTACTATGTAACACCACAGTTTTGTAGGAAATGATAAGATGATCCATAAAAGGTAAGAGGATAGTAGTAAGAATCCATGATTTGATCGGATTTGGAATAGATTTGAGTGAGGCGGCAAGGGTTTGAGAGGAGAGAGTAGAGAATATTTTAGGGCGTCGGTATTAGGGAAATGGGGTTAGGGTATCTAGGTTGGGCTAATTAAAAAGGGAGAATGAATGAGGGTCGTTTATCTTGAGAGATCAACGGCCAGGATTAAAAAATTGAACAAGGCGAGTCATGAAGATGGGTACCGACCGGGTTTAGTAAGGGGTCGTTTGGCTTGGGCTGGGGGCTGTTGGGCTAAGGATTTGGGCCAAATTTGGTGAGAAATTGGCTTAAAATTGGGCCATAATTTAAATACACAAAATTTATAAAAACAATAACTTATAAAAGTAATTAATAAATAGTAAAAATATTACTTATGCAGTAAATAATTGGAAATAATAATGTAGCATTATAAAAATATAAAATATTATTTTGGCACAAATAATATAATTAAAACGCAATTACGCATATAGATGTAATTATATAAAATGAAGCAAAAACATTATTAAACACACATGTGGAATTTTGATGATTAATTCATCATAGATAATTTAAAGGGATAATATTTAAGAAATTTAAATGCAAGAAAATTAATTTTAAAATTCTAAAAATTGCAGAACATTATGGAAAGTACATATATAAATCTTGTAAATCAAATAATGATGAAAAATTGACACTTTAAAAATATATATACTATTTGAAAAAAGGTGAGGGCAAAATTGAGTATCAATATCGGGGAACCACTGAACTCTCACGAATATCGAAACCGCTTGTCCCTCGCTTCCTGCTCACGGATCCGCTAACGGACACCCTCAATCCCCCGAGCTATCTCTACAACTAGCCCGTAAGAAGTCCTCATCTCCATCTCTCGTGCCATGGTGGCCTGAATACCAGAGTGCAATCCGGCGACAAACCTCTGCACTTTCTCTGCATCAGTAGGTAGTATCATAAGTGCATGGTGAGAAAACTCAGAGAACCTAGCCTCATAATCAGTCACTGATATCCAACCCTAATGGAGCTGCTCAATCTGAAACCGTGATGTCGCCCAAATTAACACCAATGATTAGGATTGTGAAGCGGTCGATACAATTATAATTACCCAAATTTGAGTCGGGGTCGATTCCTCAGAGATCTTATATTAGATTAGGTATATACTTAGACTAGGTGTATGACGTGCCTAAAATGCACTTCCACATACTTGGTTGTTTCTTTCTACTTCTAAAAGTTATACTATTGTTTGTAAATATAAATCTATAGAACGATATTTTTGGTGTTTTTTTCAAGTTTATAAAAGATCTAGGGTTGTGACTTCCACCTAGGTGGTTACCTAATAGTTTGTGGGCCTTAGGGCATGATTCGTTGGTCGGGGTGTAATATAGCAATCAATACGCAATTACCCACTCGATATCTCTCGGTAGTTAGAGTGATGTTGCCCAATTTGGCTTTCTCAAGTCGGGTCTTACTATCTCTAGATTCAACCCTTTAATTGGGGCTATCAATTTTTTGAGTTCACCCCAATTTCTTGTTAGCCAAGTTTGCCTAGACTTAGTCTCTCTTTCTCAAGTAGAGACTAAGTCAATTAGGCATGAATCAATGTTTGCAACCATTGATTCCTAAATTCAAGCAAGGACTAGGCTAAATATCATACACCCAACCTTAAACAAGCCCTAAATCAAACACCCATTAAGTACCCACACTAGGGTTGGGTCACAACCCTAACTAGAGATTTAGCTACTCATAGGCAAAAATGAAGAAACTAAGGAAGAAAATAAGATTAAACTCATAATAGATGATAAAGGTATGAAAATCCAATATTAAAATGATAAACTAATACAAAGATTCCCAAAGAAGTAAAGGAAAAACGGCTATCTACTTTCTGGAGTTCTAACTTAACCTAAATTTGACAAAAAGAACTATTTATACACAGCTGAAATTATCAGACCAAAATTGCCCCTGCGGAGGTTCTGCGGCCGCACAATTCTATGTGCAGTCCGCACTTTGAAGCTGGGCTTGACGGGATGGACTTTTGCGGCCGCACAATTCTGGGTTGCGGCCGCATATCTTCAGATTCTACGGACCGCATATTTTTGAGTTTGGCCGCACTCTTGAATTTGATCTTGACATGAGGGACTTCTGCGGACAGTACATCTCTGAGTGCAGCTGCACTCTTGAATTTTGTAGCCGCACAATAATAGTGCGGTCCGCACTTCTTCATGGACTCAGAACTCCATCTCTCTGAACCTCATCTTCTGCGGCCGCACAATAATTGTGCGGTCCGTACTTTGCAAAGGAATTGTGTCAGAGGTCCTTCATAGTCTGCGGCCGTACTCAATATTGTGCGGTTCGCACTTTGCTATTTTTTCTTGGTTTTAGTCCTTGTCCAAAAATACCCCTTCTTGAGTTTAATTTCACCGTTTTGTCTCTTTTTCCAATGCTCCTGCAAGTAAGCACATTTTATCAGCTTTCGGGAGAACCTTTAAGCATTTGTGAGCTAAAACTAAAGTAAAAGAGTGCAAATAAGTAGTCAAAATCCCTACTTATCAAGTCCCCCAAACTTAAGCTTTTGCTTGTCCTCGAGCAAATAAGGTAATTCCCACCTCCACAAGAAAATAACTGTTTCAGCTGGCCTAAGTTGCATCAAACACACATCAATTGGGACCAACAATTACCCATACACTCATGAATTATCAACAAGGCCATGTTTTGAATGTTAAAGCACAAATAGCTCTAATGTGACACTTGAGCATCAAGAGTTGACTTTACTCATCAAGGAAGTTCGCACTTTCATGTAAGTCGCTGTGGATCCCAAACTCCTCCTCTTATACTCTCTGTAAGATCACCTCACTCAAGAATGTAGCTTTCAATTCAATGATTTGTGAAAGGTTCGCTCATCACATTCAATAGAATATCACAAGTACGGCTCTAAGTACCATATGTTTCCCCCTCATGTAGATCACCACTAATATAAGCTTACTCCGCTTGAAATCACGTAGGGCTTATTCGGCATGTAATTAAGGCTTTTGGACTAAGGAGTGAAATGTTAAAATGGAATGGGTTCATCTTTCCTTTAGCACTCCATTTTCTCTTTTTGGCTCATACTTTGCCGACTCTTTGAGTCATTTTCTTTTTCCTTAGGGGAACTAGAGAGACTTGACATCACTCTTTCTTGGTCATGATATTCATATTCTTCTTCTTTGTTTTCTCCATGCTTTGCACTTTTTCTTTCTTTTGAATCCTTTCAACACTTCACATTATTCACTTTCTTTTTGGGTTTTTCTTTTATTCTTTCTTTCTTTTTCTTTGCCTTTCCTTTTCTTCATTTCTTTTCTATTCTTGTTCTTTGATACCACTTTCAAACTCCTCATCTCTCCCCCAAACTTATGTTTTCACCATTTGTTTCTCATGAGTACTAAGGAAAGCTCGGGTGCCAAGAGAGGATCACTATAAAATGGGTAAAGGCTTGTAACATGGTTATCGAATGAAAAAGGCTTTAGTCTCAAAAGGGTTGACTAAGGATAATATCATTGGTGGGCCATGGAAAGGTTTAAAAACTGGTCAAGGAGAGCGTACAATCACTTCTCAAGCCAAGCAAACTTAGAATATTCGCCTAGAAACACATTCAGGGTATGTTCTAGACCATTCGCAAGGGTACTTGGATTTGTAACAAAAACTCTAACCTCTCACACAATCGGATTGTTAAAGAGGATAGAGTCGAGGGCCCAAAACAACTGTATTCAAGATTGAAGATCGCTAATGGTTCAACGAAATCACTCGATGATTTCTTAAGTCAACACAAGAGTCACAAAGTCACTAACGAGAGCCATTTCTTTCCAAAAGCTTATTTCTAACTATAAGCGTGTAGTTAAGTGTGTTGGTACCAAGTGAAGCATGATTGATCCTTTTTTATTCATTAACACTACTGTTTCTACCTAAATACCAAAAACTGATTCAATCCCTTAAGAAGGTTGTTACGCCATCCATCGTTGGAAAAAGCAACCCGGTTCACACAAAACCTACCTTTGGAAAGAACCATGGCATTAAGAAAACCAAAGGCTTATTGCTAACTTAAACATAAAAAGCAGCTACCGAATCAAAAAATAATCTATTAACATAAATAAGAAGCTAGACTACTAAGAAAACAAAATAAAGAAGCTATGAAATAAGCTACTAAAAGTAAGACTAATGAATATACAAACTGAGGGGAATAGAATATATACATCAAAAGAGAGAGAGGAATATATACATAATAAAAGAGAAAATAAAGGTAAAAGAAAAATAGTATTAAAGTTATTACAAGCCAATGTCATCAAATCAAACCAACCAAAATAGACCACCCCTCTGAATAAAAATAAGCATTATCCCCAATGCTTAGCAAAATCAAAATAATGGAGGGTTGAGAGTAAAGAAAACTCCCTATGTGGTCTCAAGGTACATGGCAGCATCACCATCCTCGGGCTCCTCCAACTGGATCTCATCATCCTCTACTCGGGGAATAACGAGGTTGGTGGACATCTGAAGCACCTCCTCGGCAGAATGGGCAGCAAGTTCTGGCTCGTCAAGCTGGCCGACTGGTGCCTTTGCTGATGGTGCTATTGGGTCTGCTGGTACTGATGGATCTGTCTCCATAAATAGGTCAGATGGTAAATCACTAGCTGCAATCTTTGTCACCTCCTTTCTCAATCTCTCTACTGATTTCTTCGAGGCCTGGTATTTCCTCATCTTCTTCACATGTTTACTCAACTCCTCAATAGCTCCCCCATGTGCCACCACTGTACCCATAATGGTCTTCTGGTTGTCCAGGATCTTCTTAAATATTTCCTCCACTAACGAAAGAACCTTTGGTGCTGCTGGTGTAGAAGACTGTGCTGCAATAACACTAGATATGTTAGACTACTTTGAAGTAGCTGTTTGTATCTAGTTGTTGAGATTCGTCAATGTCTGGGAGACTCGCAGCGCAATGAGTGGATATGTGGATGAGGAAGGCACTGGTACTGATGCTGATGGTATAAAAGATGAAGGTGGTGGCATATCAGTTGTCTCGGTGGAAGGACTGGCTGCTATAGAAGGCATAGAGCTGCAGAAGGCTCAGCAACTAACTCTGTAACCACCACTGATGGCTCCTCAGACTGACCAATGGTGGTAGTTGCCTTACCCTTGAACTTTGGGTTTTTCGGAGCTTGCAAGGAGTTCCATGAGAAGGGCTTCTTGGCCCGCACTATTGTATCAAAACTGCCCGGCTCCACCTTTGCATCTGTGAATTATGTTGTGAGGGTGTTGGGATATGGGTTGGATCTTTGACCTTTTTGGACAACCACTAACATGTTGGCCGACATGATGGCACCTTCATTGATTGGGTACCCGACCATAATAGATGTTGGCCAACATGATGCCCCCAAATCTGCTCGGGGGATTGGAAGATTGTTCTCATTCCGGCTTGGGTCAATACGACTGCACACAAAAGATTGCCACCCTTTTGCTTCAAAATTGAGGGTGGCCCATGTAATAGGAACCCCTGTTGTGATCCACGTGGTGGTGGTCCTGGAGAAGCCAAAATCTCCACTAACCAAGGGCGAGCTGCATCACCCATAGCAAGCTTCTATAAGTACTAGATTGCCTCTACCTCCTCGAATCCCAGGTAAGTGTTCAGAGTGCTTGGGTCGAATCTGACTTTCAAATTTCTCACTTTGGTCACTTTGGTACCCTTCTTGATGTGTGCCACATTGGCATAAAATCTTGTACCAGGTGCTCTTTGGCATCCATAACACTCTAGGTAAACCACATCCACCCCTTGCGCTCCCTGATCTGCTTAAGGACATTTGGATTGTATTTATCCAAATTCTTCAGCAAGAATTGTCGCTCAAGTATGAGCGATCTTTGGGACCACCACTCTCTAAACTTTGTGAAGGCAGTCAAACTCACGAACCTATCTTCCCAAGCTTCCTTCTTCTTCGACCTCTCTAGGTCCCCCGCTCTAGTGTCACCTCCCCTACCATCATCAAGAACATCATCATCATCTACTGCAACTGGTGTAGAGGGAGTGTGTGTTGTGGAGGGCTTTGAACCCTGGCTACCGATATCAGAACCCTCAGAAGAACTTGTTGTGGTAGAGGGTTCGTTTTGCAGTTAGTATCTCCCGGTGAATTATGGTGGTTGGGACTGGGCCTCATGATGTACCTCCACTGAGTGACCCTCGGAGGCTTCCCTAGACTGGACATATGTCGTACCCCATTTTTTCCTCGCGAAAATCGGGCCTTGACGTATGACAACTATTTTAAAGGAAAGTGTATTAAATGAGGAGAGTAGTCACCTAACGGTTTAAGGTGAATTAGGGCACCCATTTACATATGACTCAGGTTTGATTAGTTTGCATCACCAGAGATCGGGTAAGGGCTCGAAATTACCTCGAAGAGAAGGTGTTAGGACTCTTCGAGGTTCACAATTGTGCGAATTATATGAATTAGTTGAATAAACAAAGACAGAGAAAGCAAGAAGTTTGAGAATTTTTATTATTAAAAGACTGTGAGGAAATACAAACACTTGATTCAAATATAAATAGGGAATAAGATGGGGGGGGGGGTCCTAAGTTTTTTACCCTAAAGGATCACCCCGTGCAACATAAATACTACTTTGTAACTCCCTCAAGATGGGGTGTTACTCGTTTTATTCAGCGGACATAGACTATCATCTCCTTCTACCTGATTACTATCTTTAAGTTATTACCTAAAGCGCACTAGTTCAATTATAAGTCGTACCTTATGCGTGCACTACCCGTCCCATACCTATGGTCCAGGAGGCATTGGACCTCTATTTTGGGTAGTTCTAGACTTTACTTAGGGTGCTCAGAAAATGTCAAAACTAGGGGACAATTCAAAACAAATAGGACTGTACTTAAGGATAGTTAAATCCTCAAGTTAGCCTCCGCAATTAGACAACAAATGCACGTAAACAGATTTCTACGTTAGGCATTAGACAGTTTTAGAATTGAGGAAGATTGAAGTCATTAAGCTCTATAGACATGATTTTTATATGATCTGATCCAAATATGCAAGCAGTTTCAGATGCAGGGCGCCACTTTAGACCTATGATTTCTAAATTACCAGTGTGAGAGTATCTGATACTGCTAAGTAGTTTATTGATATTAAAGATTATAAGTTAATAAAACCTATAGGCATGATCTCTAATAACATGGTGCAGTTATGCAAATTGAAGGGCAATTATTGGCATTTATTTCCTATAGGCATGATGTCTAGCGACACATAGCAGTAGATATGGGAATAAATAAAGCACTTATGCTTTGATAGCATACAAGTTGTGTGGGTGTGTGATTTCCCTAATGGCATGATTTCTAATAGTGCACGTAGAAATTTGAATGACATATATAGCAGGTTGGATAGCAAATATATCATATGAATCTCATAGGCATGCTTTCTACCCTTTTCATGCAAACATTAGAATATACCCATTTCCCAATTTCACTAACACCCGAATTATTTATTACAGAATTATTACAGACCCAATAATGAATATAATTACAAATGTTGTACAAGCAATAACAATAGGCCCAAAGTAGGGCCAAAAGAGATACTCAGCATTGCCAGACCTTCAACTAAACTCTTTCTTCACCAATTAGCATAATCAGGTCCCAATAGGGATCTATATCCATCCGCATAACCCAGAAGCCGTAGAGAAAATCAAACCAAACCAAACAACCATAGATTTACCATATGACCCAAATTTAAACAAACCAATTTGCAGATTCAGTAGACAGAAGGGGGACACAACTGAGTGTCGAAGATAGCTCAGGTTTTAGTAGTAAAGAGAATGGCCAAAGAACCTCAAGTCCTAGTGTGTCAGAGTTCACAAGAGTATCAAATGGACCCCGAGCAGTGCTCACACTAGAGAGGTTAATAGAGAGGGTCTTAGTGGCCTTGGCTTTCAGCAGGCCAAGAGTGATAGATTCAGAACAATGTAGGTAACAAAGAGAGTGAGAGAACTACGATTAAGAGACATACTTGTATTTTTTTTAAACAGGCATAGCAGGGATGTTTAAACATAAAACACGTTAATTAAGAGGGTCAACAAGACTTAGAAGCAGGTTCAATACTTAGCAAGAAGTAACATGTTGGTAGAAACACATTGAGAATTAACGAAGAGCCAAGTTTCCTGGGGTTGCAAGATTACCATAGAAAGGTGAGTAATACCAAACAAGTTTGAGTAGAGTACCAACTTAAAGAGTTTAAAGCCTAAGGATCCCAATTATGTTAAGTACCCATTACAGTGTCAAAGGACAAACATGCTAACAGTATCAAACATGGAAGGAAAACACAAGTTGAAATAGCTACTCTAAAGGTTTCTAACAATTACTAAGGATATGGAATTAAGCAGACAAAGACATGTTGAGTGACATAATAGCAAGGGAACGGGCCATAATTAATAGTGAACATATTACTGATGCGAGTTAGTCGTTGCAGAATATAGTAGGAAAAACAAACCCATATCAAACAACAAATATAGACATTCAAGTATCAACACATTAAGCTTAAGAGGGTCTAAATTATTTAGGTGAAACATATTTAAATAACATATCTCATAACTGGCAGCTTTATTTAAAATCAAATGCTAAAGAGGTTCAAGACTAGTGCAAAACTAACAAGGCTGCACACAGAAATAGCACAGAACACATTAGGTCACGAATTTCAGAGGTAAGAATATGCAAATCGTGAACACAGAAGAACAAAATTGTAAAAGCTAAAGACTTACTAGTTATCAGTTGGCAAAAATAGACAACATGAAAGAACCAATTCCATAATACTTTGAATATCAATCAAAGATAAAGAACCCAGAATCTTAGTGCGTCAGAGTTCCCAAGGGTTTTGAATGAACCCCGGGCAGTGCTCGCACCAAGATCAGTTGAAAAATCAAAATCTAGCAGCCTTGCCTTTCACCCAGCCAAGAATCAGATTATAGAACAAGAGAAAAAGAGAACAATAGAGTAATAACTCCAATTTCTAGTGAAAGTCTAGCAATTCCGGTCTGCCCTAAAAGGGGAATAGGGATGGGTTTTTATAGCAGTAAAAATCAAGCAAAAAAACAAGGAAAACAGTCAATCAAACATAAATAAGGAAGGAAAAATAGCATGCAAAATTGATTCAGAGTCAATTTAGGAGAAGTCAAGCAAACCATAATTGTAGTCGGATTTAGGGCAAATCGTTCACAGACTTTAATCACGACAAAATCAACGGGGATATGCCACAAACAAGAAGAAATTTACTCTTTCGGAGTGTATATAACCACAATCGCATCTAGAACCATAGAACCGGAGCCAAATCTGTGAGAATCGAACTTGCCATAAGTATGAAGGTAATAAAAGTTACCATAAGTGAATGATAATAGCAGAAAAGGTAAGTAGAATCCGCGTCTAACGCGTATGAGAAAGGGAAAAAGGGGTCTTTAGGGTTTGGTCTCTGAAGGAGAAGAGAGCAGGTGAGGATTTGGGGGCGGCAGATGGATAAAGTGATGTTAGGATTTGGGGTTGAGAGGTTATAAGGAGAGGTAGGGGATTATTATGGGTCGTTGATCATTTGAGATCAATGGCCAAGATCGAAAGGGGAGTGGGACGGGTCATTTAAAATGGGTTGCAACCGAGTCCATTAAAGGGTTAGGCTGGTTTGGGCTGCTGAGATGGGAGAGGGTGTGGGCTTAGGATTTGGGCCAAAATTGGTTTAAAAATTGGGTTGTTGTTTAAATACCCAAAATTTATCAAAACTAATTTATAAAAGTAATTAATAAAATAACAAAAAATATTATTTGTGCACTAAAATGATTGAAAATAATAACTTAACATTATAAAAAAATATAAAAAGTTATTTTGGCATAAATAATGTAATTATACATGAATATAGGCTATTATTGCAAAAATATGCAATTAGCCTAAAAATGCAGATGCAATTATAGAAAAAATGAAGTAAAATATTATAAAACACACATTATGGTGTAAATAACAAGTTTGGATGATTAATTCATCACAAAATAATTTAAAGGATAATTATTAGATATTTATATAATAAAAATGTAGAAAGAAATTGATTTAGAGCTTTAAATATTATGAAAAATTATATAAAATGCTTGTATAGGTTTGTAAATTAACTGATGATGCAAATATGCCATTTTGAAAGTATATATGCATTTTTATAAAATATGAGGAAAATATTGGATATCAACAACATACGAGCTTGATTCTGAGGGCTCTTTGGCCCTACCTCTCCCAGTGGTTGGATATTTGGCTATTGCTTTTGATTGCACTCCTAGAGGTTGAGTGCCCTTTCCTCAGCCTCGGGAGGGTTCACCCCTACCTTTAGATGCATCACCTCTACCTCGTGATCGAACCATTGTCTGCAATACGATGCACATAAGTCAGTTAAAGTTCAGAAGCATGTTAATAGTTGCCGGAAATCAGGGTACAAAAGACACAGTGCGGACCACACAATGTTGAGTGCGGCCACACACTGACTTGTGCGGACCACACAATATCAAAGTGCGGTCGCAGATGCTGAAGTACGGCCCGCACAATTTTAAGTGCGTCCACACAAAACTAGGTTCAGACTACTGGCTCTCTGAAGTTTAAACATGAATTGAACATATTAGTGATGAAGGATGCAGGTTAGAATCAATACTGATAAAATAAATGTGCAGTGTGAGGTACTTTGTGTGCATTGTGCTTGCTTAGGTCACAAAAGTTCAGAGTGTGTAAAGTTGTGAATAATGTAATGAGATTTATAGGTTGATCAAAGTCGGTCAAAATTAAAGCTGAGTGCGGTACGTACTCTTTACCTGAACCTTGATGAAGTTCTGTGGTTTGCCCAAAAGTGAGTGCGGCCGTAGAATGGCCTTTTCTCTGCAATTCAAAACTTCAAAGAGTTGGATTTTTGGGTCTCCAGTTGTGCGGCCGCACAAAGAATTGTGCAGATGCAGATTCTTCTCTACTGTGGCATACAAAATTGTGGGTCCGTACAATAAATGTGTGGTCCTCATTGTTTCAACACTTGGCCAATTTTTTCGAACACAGTACCTGCAATGCACACTCATTCTTGCAATTCACATCAAAACCAGTTAGCTCAATACCAAACCTATCTAAAAAAAAGAAGAAAATAAAAAATAAAAAGAAAAATGGGTTGCCTCCCAAGAAGCGCCTGACCTAACATCGCGGAACGACGTAGATTACCATCAATTACTTGAAATGAATTAATGCCGCGATGTGGCCATTGGCTCTAAACACTTCATCATTTTTGTTCTTCAAGTCTAATGAACCAAAGGGTGTCACATTCACAACCTCAAACAGACCACTCCACTTAGACTTCAAATTTCCCGGGAACATTCGTAACCGAGAATTGAACAATAACACAAGATCACCTTCTTTGAACTCCTTGTTCCGGATGTACTTATCATGGAGGTACTTCATCTTGTCCTTATATAAGGACGAACTTGTATAAGCATGGTACCGGAATTTATCAAGCTCATTCAAGTGTGCCACCCTTAAATTGGCGGCGACATCCCATTCAAGATTAAGCTTCTTCAATGCCCACATAGCCTTGTGCTCAAGTTCCACTGGAAGGTGACAAGCTTTTCCGAACACTAACTGGTATATGGAGACATACCAATCGGTGTTTTTTAACCCGTTCTATAAGCCCAAAGAGCATCATCAAGTTTCTTTGACCAATCTGTCTGGTTGGCATTCACTATCTTTGACAAAATACTCTTGATCTCCCGGTTGGAGACTTCCACTTGCCCGCTTGCTTGAGGATAATAGGAGGTCGAGACTTTGTGAGTGACACCATACTTGGTGAGTAAGGTATCAAAAGCTTTGTTGCAAAAGCGCGATCCCCCATCAATAATAATTGCCCTTGGAGTACCGAATCTTGTGAAGATGTTTTTTTCAAAAATGCCACCACACTACGAGATTCATTGTTGGGTAAAGCCACGGTTCCAACCCACTTTGACACATAATCAACAGCTACCAAAATGTAAGTGTTCCCACAAGAGCTCACGAATGGACCGATGAAATCAATGCCCCACACATCAAAAATGTCAATCTCCAAGATGGTGGTGAGGGGCATCTCATTTTTCTTAGAAATCCCACCGGCCCTTTGACATTCATCACAATACTTAACGAGATCACTAGAGTCCTTGTAAAGAGTAGGCCAATAGAATCAACAACTCAACACTTTTGTTGTCGTTCTAGCTCCACCATGGTAACCACCATATGGTGAAGAGTGGAAAGCCTCAAGAATTTCCACTTGTTCTTCCTCCGGTACACATAGTCGAATCACACCATCAGTACGAATCCGGAAGAGATAGGTCTCATCCCAATAATAGTCAAGGAAACCCCGTTTGAGCTTCTTCCTTTGGTTTGAGGAGAACGCATTCGGTACAATACCACTCATACGATAATTTGCTAAGTCGGCGAACCTTGGTATCCCGGTCATTGAAATGGCTAGAAGTTGCTCATCAGGGAAAGAATCATTTATCTCAAGGCCGTCATGTGGCCTCCCCTCCTCCTCCACACGAGACAAGTGGTCCACCACTTGGATTTCACTACCCTTGCAGTCTTGAATCTCTAGATCAAACTCTTGCAATAGAAGCACCCACCGCATTAACCTTGCCTTTGAATCCTTTTTGCTCATTAAGTACCGAAGTGCCGCATGATCGGTGTAGACAATCACCTTTGTACCCATCAAGTATGGCGAAACTTCTCCATAGCAAAGACAATAGCAAGTAGCTCTTTTTCGGTCACTGTGTAGTTGAATTGGGCATCATTCATGGTGTTGCTAGCATAGTAGACCGGATGGAAGATTTTGTTGATATGTTTCCCCAAAACTGCTCCAACCGCCACATCACTTGCATCACACATGAGCTCGAAAGGCAAGCTCCAATCCAGTGTGGTGATAATAGGAGTAGTAGTCAATTTGAACTTGAGCAATTCAAATGCCTTCATACAGCCCTTGTTGATGTGGAACTTGGCATCTTTCTCAAACAGTTTACACAAGGGGTTCACCACTTTGGAAAAATCCTTGATGAATCGGCGATAGAACCCCGCATGACCCAAGAAGCTCCTCACTCCCTTCACGGATGTAGGGGATGGGAGTTTAGAGATCACCTCTATTTTGGCCTTGTCGACCTCAATACCATGCTTTGAAATTTTGTGGTCGAGGACAATCCCTTCCTCGACCATGAAGTGATATTTCTCCCAATTCAAAACCAAGTTTGTTTCCTCACATATTGCCAAGACCTTATCCAAGTTGTTCAAGCAATCATAAAAAGAATTTCCGACCACGGAAAAGTCATCCATGAAGACCTCAAGAAAATCCTCCATCATGTCGGTAAAGATGGCCATCATACATCGTTGAAAATTCATTGGTGCGTTGCATAACCCAAATGGCATTTGCGAGAATGCGAAAGTACCATAGGTACATGTGAAAGTAGTATTTTCTTGGTCCTCCAGAGCAAAAACAATTTGATTGTAGCTGGAATATCCATTAAGGAAACAATAGAAAGCTCAACCGGCCAACCTATCAAGCATTTCATCAAGGAATGGGAGTAGGAAATAATATTTCCGAGTGACTTTGTTGAGCTTCCGATAGTCCAAACACACTCTCCACCCGGTCACTGTTCTTGTGGGGATCAACTCGTTCTTGTCATTTGTGACCACAGTCATGCCCCCTTTCTTTGGGACACATTACACCAGAGAGGTGCACGAGCTATCAGAAATGGGGTAAACAACCCTCGAATCCAACCATTTTATGATCTCCTTCTTCACCACCCCTTGCATTGCTTTATTTAATCTTCTTTGATGTTCTACAGAGGGTTTGGCATCCTCCTCCAAAATAATCTTGTGCATGCAAAAGGCAGGGATTATACCATGATTGTCTGCCAATGTCCATCCTATAGATTACTTCCTCTTTTGTAGCACCTCCAAAGTAGAGTCTACCTGCATGTTAGGCAAACAAGAGGAAATAATAACCGGTAAAGTAGAACATGGCCCAAGGAATTCATACCTGATATATAGAGGCAATGGTTTTAACTCCAAAGTGGTAGGCTCCTCGATTGCAGGCTTTATTGGAGGAGTCTTCCGGTTCTCAAGATCTAAGGACAATTGTCGAGGTTTATAAGTGTATGACCCCATTCCCTGCAATGCATTTACACATTCCAAATAGCCTTCCTTTCCATCATCATCATGATTAAGCTATACGGCCTCCAAAGTATCATAAACATTCATCATGGCACTAGCATCATCAATAATCACCTCGGTCACTAAGTCCACAAACGAACAAATTTCATTGCTATTCGGTTGCCTCATAGATTTGCATACATGGAAAACTACCTTGTCATCGCCCACCCGGAAGGTGAGCTCACCGGCTTCCACATCAGTAAGAGCCTTCCATGTAGCAAGGAAAGGTCTACCCAAGATAATAGGCACCTTATAGTCCACTTCACAATCAAGAATCACAAAGCCGCCAGGAGGATGAACTTATTAACACGAACCAACACATCATCAATAATACCCAATGGTCTCTTCATAGTACGTACGGTCCGCCATTTTTAACCTCATAGATATGGGTCTTGGTTCCCAAAGTTTTGAACATCGAGTAGGGCATCAAGTTGATACTCGCCCCTAGATCACATAAAGCTTTGGCAAAGTCGGTGCTCCCAATAGTGCAAGGGATTGTGAAAGCGCCGGGATCTTCCAATTTCGGAGCCATTAAGTGCACAATAGCACTCACTTGATGTGTCATCTTGATAGTCTTACAATTCATTGATCTTTTCTTTGTCACCAAATCCTTCATGAACTTTGCATAGCCGGGGATTTCTTCCAATGCCTCAACCAATGGAACATTAATGGATAAGCACTTCATCATGTCAATAAACTTCTTGTATTAGTTCTCACTATTTTTTTTGGCGAGCCTTTGAGGGTATGGAGGAGGAGGCCTTGGCATTGGTGCCTTGGTCTTTGGCACTACCGGTTTCGGTATGTCAATCACGTGTTCCCTAGACGGGTTCACTTCTTCTTAAGTCTCCTCCACATTTTCAGCAATATCAATTCTCACTTCTTCATTAGCTTGAACCACATTGCTTGGAATTTCATATTCTTGAATCACTACATCTTCATCAACAATTCTTCTTTGGTTTGTGGTTGTTGCCTCCCCTTCTTTTCCACTCCCTATGGTTACAGCCATGGCATGTCCCGTGTTGTTCCCACCCTTCAATTTCACCACCGTGTCACTAGGTAGTGCCCCCTTAGAACGAGTGTTTAAAGTTTGCGAGATTTGCCTTAATTGAACCTCCAAATTACGGATTGAAGTATTGTGAGAGGCTATTTGAGCATCGGAGTCGGCATTTTTCTCCATCATTTGTTTGAACATACTTTCAATCCGTCCCATCTCATTATTGGAAGATCTAGAACCATGAGACGGATAAAGAGGCATATTGCTTGGTTGTTGATACCATCGGGGGGCTTTGAAAGCCCGACCCCTGATTCCCTTAGTTATTGTTCCAACCCCCTTGGTTGTTACCTCCCCAATATCCTTGATTTTTTCCACCCCAATTGCCTTGGTTGCCTTGATTATTGTTATTGTTCCAATTACCTTGATTGTTGTTACCACCACTCCAATTGCCTTGGTGGTTTTGATTGTTCCAATTTCCTTGATTTCTTTGAGATCACCATTGTTGTTGATTCGAGCCTTGAGAGTTGTTTCTTTGTCTTTGGTAGTTGTTCACATATTTCACTTTTTCCTCTTGCTCTTTGTATGATTCGTCTTGGTCAAACCCACTATCATCTTGCACAAATTGTTCCACACGATTTTTCAGTTGTTGACTATTTTGCCTTCGCTTGTTCACCATCATGTTGACACCTTCCATTGCATTTACTTGCTTAGGACCTTGAACTTGTTGAAGTTGAGCTTTGGATAATTGATTCATTGTTGTGGTCAACTCGGCAATTGCTTGCCCATGATCATGCAATTCTTTGTGTAGGTGAATTACATTTGGATCACCTTGAGGAACATTAGCTCTACTTTTCCATGCCGACGAAGTATCCGCCATTTCATCTAAAAACTCACAAGTTTTGGCATATGATGTTGTCATGAAATTTCCACCGGCAAGTTGGTTGACCATGCATTGATTAGTAGTATTGATCCCCCTGTAGAAGGTTTATTGAATCATAGCCTCAGTCATGTCATTATTCCGGCACTCTTTCACCATAGTATGGTACCATTCTCAAATCTCGTGCAAAGGCTCATTGGGTTCTTGCTTGAATGCTAGAATCTTGTCTCGAAGAGTAGCCATAAGCCTGGGAGAAAATAACTTGGCAATGATATTTTCCGCCAATTCATCCCATGTATAGATAGAATGGTTTGGCAATCTTTCTAACCAATCCAAGGCTTTCCCCCGTAGAGAAAAGGGAAATAGCTTCAACCTTAGAGCATCCTCGGAGACGTTGGTCTGTTTACTCCCCCAGCAGGTGTCCACAAACCCTTCAAGTGGTTGTATGCATTTTGACTCGGAGCCCCGGTAAAGAATCCCCGTTGCTCTAGCAAAGTGAGCATAATATTGGTGATTTGGAAGTTGCCAGCCCTAATGCGGGGTGGGACTATGGCACTTGTGCATCCTTCGTTTGGCAACACCCAGTGTGGAACCACTCTTGGTGGAGGTGGGGGAGGGACGGGAATATTGTCATGAGGCGGTCGGCCTCGCCTATTTGCTTGAGGTTCAAGAGGAACCGCATCACCTTGGTCATCGTCTACTTCCTCCCCCAAAGGCAAGTTTCCGAGAGGATCATTGTTGAGAGCCATTTTTGTACCTACAATCGATTCACAAAAAGGTTAGTAACTTGGAAGGAAAAGAAGACAAATCACACACAAAATACAATATATCACTAAATCCGTTTTTATCTCCCCGGCCTTGATCCGCACCCGCACAAATTGTACCGCAAAAACGGAATCGCAGGTGTGCCAATTGCACCGCAGGTGAGGAAATCGCTGAAGATAGTGATGTTTTAAATCGGGGTTTGAGCACTTTTGCTCAATTCTTACACTTCTTGGGGGCGATTTTGGAGATGGTTAGAGAGGGGATTTCCATCAACTAGTTGAGGTAAGTAATTCCTATCAAATGTGAGTTAAATATATAGTTTGTGGGTAGATTAGAACATGTAAATTAGTGACAATTACAGGTTTAGGTGAAAACCTAGGTTTTTGATAAAAATGAGATTTAACAACAAAATTTATTATGGAATTTAGTAACAATCATATATTTGAGTTCATGAGTTTATGGGTAACAACTTTCTTCAACAATATTCAGAATCCGAGCACGTGGGCCCGGGGGTGAATTTTAGGAATCTTGCAATTTGGATTGGGTAATCACTTTAACAGTGGGATATGAACTTTTGAGCATAGATTGATCGATTTATATAATGTTTGGCTAGTTCCGAGTCATTTGGCATCAAATTTGGAGGTTTGAGTGCATTCTTGAATTGGGAAGTAAGCTTCGAGACGAGGTAAGTCTTTTTTCTAACCTTGTAAGAGGGAACTTACCCCATGGGTGAACTTAATTAATATATGTTATTATTTACGGGGGCTACGTACGCACGAAGTGACGAGAGTTCGTACGTAGCTTCTATTCATGTTTATGTCTGGGCAGTGTTAGGTTTACACCATACTTGTGGACACCGTTATTTGGTTATATTTGTTAACTGTATCAAATGGAACTGAGTTGAGAATTTATTTTAAGGATTTAAAAGTTTCAAGTCGAATTGTCTTTATTTTGAAAAGAATCAAGAAAGGGTTATGATTTATTGATAAATTTATATTTAATCGCGTCACATGTATGATTCACGAGCGGGGTAACAGATGCATCTATTGTTCGCACCGTTCGACCCTCGGCAGTGCATAGTTTACATTTATGTTGGATCGAGCCGAACGTCCTCGGTAGTATTCATGTGTGATAATAGAACTGGAAGTCCCTTTCATATTTGGTACAAAGTCAATGTTTTGTGTGATCATATGTTTTAAAGGAAGGAAGTCGTTTAAGCTCTTAAATATGGTGAAGACTTGTCCAGTTATTTCTTGTTCTAAGTCTCATTGTTGTATATTATGCTTAATTAGAATTTAATATTATCATGTTATTGGCTCTAGTAAGTGTCAGGGTCGACCCCTCATCACTACTTCTTCGAGGTAATACTAGATACTTACTGGGTACATATTATTTATGTACTCACGCTACACTTTTGTACTTAAATGTACAGGATCTGAGGCAGGTGCATCTGGTTACCAGTCTGGAGCACATATTTGATCCCCATCTCGAGACTTCACGGTGAGCTGCCTTCCGAGCTGTTCTGCAGCAGCTGGTGTCTCTCTTATGCTTTGTTTTTCTGTCTATTTCCTTTCAGACAGTAGGCTAATACTCTTTTGTATATTCTACTAGATTGCCCACATACTTATGACACTAGGTCTTGGCACACACACTAGTATACTTATGATTTTGGATTTGTTACATGATTACGATTTGCACTTGTCTGTTTCCTTTTAATTATGTCACGTTTGCGAATTTCTAAATCTTTTTTTTACAAATGAGGAAATGTTATCCACTTAGTAATTCATTTAAACGAGAAACCATTAGTTTGATCAGTGTTGGTTTGCCTAACAATGGTGTTGGATGCCATCAGGGCCTATGATGGAATTGGGTCGTGATAACATGGTATCAGAGCACTAGGTTCACGTAGGTCTCACAAGTTACGGGCAAGCCTAGTAGAGTCTTGCGGATCGATGCAGAGACGTCTGTACTTATCTTCGAGAGGCTACAGGGTGTTAGAAAAATACTCTTTATTCATATCTTATCGTGCAGTTGGTGGTGTACTAAATTCCTTTCTCTCATTCTCTCACAGATTGCGAGGACGCGTACATCGGACGTTCCAGACCTGGGAGGAGCTGCTTTCCCCATTTCTAGAGGCCGAGGTAGAGGCCGGGGAAGGGAACCGACCTGAGGTAGAAGATGAGGGTGTCCTAAAGTTGCCCTAGTAGCACCACCATCGGATCTAGTGGAGGATCCCATCATTAAGGAGCAGGGCGAGGTGCCTGCCGCAGAGCCAGCCCCGGTAGATTTCATGTCAACACCGGGCTTTCAGAATATCATGGGCCGTATGCTTTGGTTCATGGACACCATGACTCAGGATGGTCTATTTCCAACAGACCCAGCCACATCTCAGGCGGGAGGCGGAGCATAGACCCCTACTGCTCTGGCTCTTGGGCACACAACTGCAGTATACCACACTCTAGGTACACTACCCATGGGCGGAGCCCAGCCAGTTGCCACAGCTGCACCTGATCCTAGACCAGTTACGGACGGTGATCCGCAAAAGCTATTGGACAGATGGGCAAGGCTACACCCTCCTATCTTCGGGGGCGAGCGGCATGAGGATCCCAAGGACTTCATTGACCGGTACAGGGACAGACTGCACAATATGAGGATATTGGAATCTTATATGGTGGATTTCACTACTTTCCATCTTGAGGGTACGGCCCGTAGATGGTGGCAGTCTTACCTTCTTGGCAGACCAGCGGGTTCTCCTCCCATGACTTGGGACCAGTTTACACAGCTTTTCTTCGATAGGTATATTCCACCCTCTCTGAGGGAAGAGTTGCGAGGTCAGTTCGAGCAGCTCGAGCAGGGTCAGATATGAGTGACCGATTATGAGGCGAGATTCTCTGAGTTGTCTCGCCATGCATTTATGATACTTCCTACCGACACAAAGAGAGTGCGGAGATTTATTGCGGGGTTGCACCCTAGTATTCAGGCTAGTATGGCCGGGAGGTTGAGATAGGTACTGGCTATCAGCTAGTAGTGGAAATTTCTTAGAGGATTGAGGGCTACCGCTAGAGAGGTAGAGAGTAGATATAGCAGGACAAGAGGGACCGATTCTCTGGAGAATTTAGAGGTTCCCCGGCCATGGCAGAGGGCAGTTTGGGAGGGTCAAACTAGCAGGCCCACATATCCAGAATCACCACCTCCTCGGGGTGCTCCGGCGCGACCCTATTTCAGTGTTATGCCAGAGAGTTCTTATCGCCCACCAGCTCATCAGGATTCTTCTAGTGCCTATTTCAGCACCATGCCAGAGAGTTCATACCGCCCAACCGGTGGTAAATAATAATACATAACTGCCCAACCGGTGGTAACTGCCCGACCGACCGTAGCTCGGTGGTAAATGAAGATGCATTTCTGCCCAACCGGCTGTAACACAGTGGTAAATGAATATGCAGGAAGATGCATGTATTACTATATTATAAACTATAATATTTTTAACAAATACCTCCATAGAGAATTAAGAGCATACTTAGAAATGCTTGAATATCACTTCACATGAATGAATAATATGGACATCCTTACCTGCTAAGAGTAGAACCACTTATGGAATAACATTACGTTTACGTATCGTTACTTGGATCATGCCAAAAGAAAAGAAGGATTGGCCTTAACGTACCTGGAGTAGGAAAAACTCCGTATGATATTCTTGCTCGAATCCTTGTTGAAGCAGAAATGTCACATTACTAAGTTGCCAGTAGTAGGACAAGAATGGCATAGGCTCATCCTAGCTCTAGTGCACATGTGATTACTTGTTGTTGAGCTAACTTCTTAAATCTTGAAAAGATGGCATTTTTCAAGAATTCAAGATTAGATATAAGTAGTAATTGCATGTTTTCCACCTTACGGCTTACACCTCTCAACTTATTGTTGACCGCTAACATTTCATGATGCCTAATCCTGAAAAGTTGGTGACACATCATCTATAACTCATGGATGACCAAGAACTACCAAAGATAGTAACTGAACAAGCACTATACAGTTGTTCAGAAGAGATACAAAGTCATGTAAAAGGTGTTAAACACTCTTATAGGCGGAGTCAATGAAATAAGGACACTTTATGACACCATTTACAAAGACAAGAAGCCTGTCGATCACCTCTTCGTTTAACAAAATGAAACAAAAGAAGAGTGCAAAAAGGAGTTCTAATGGCGAAATTTAATTTAATCTACACTTTGCTAAACTTTTCTCTTTCATGTGTATTAGAATTGACATGTCTTGTACTTAGCAGAATAAGTTGCCACATATTTAAAATTGAACAAGAGTCATTTGGTTAAAGAGTGGCTTGCTGCCACGTTGGTCTTTTCCATCTTTATCCAAATAATTCATTAATTAAGTGGGTAATATCCCATTATTCAATAATTAACCAATTACCCGCATAATTAAGAATTGTCTCAAATTACTTAAAATTCTACTCATTTTTAATATACTTTATACACTTTATATAACTTACTATCATGGTCATGTGGTACCATATAAAATAAATACATACACTATTATTTCATTAAAATATTCACGTAAAAATATATATTTTCTCAACTTCTAATTTTCCTAATCTCATATAAAGAGTAAAAATTTCCGTACGCTTAATTCTTGAAATGGTAAAAGGATAACCTTCTTTTCTTGCGAGAAAATAATTTCTATATTTTACAGTAAAGAAAATCTCATAAACTTTCTCATATTATGTGTATAATTTAAAGCATATTCGAAAGTAGTAATTTCAATAACTATATAAAATCATATTTTCAAACCTTATTTTTAACAAAAATATTCCACTCAAGATACCATATCAAATGTATATAACGATATCAAGGTTGTTAAACTCACGGGATGTAATAGCTATCCCCGAGAAAATCTGCAACTGGAATAGTCAACAACCGCTACCGTGTCCAGCTACACTTGGATCTGCACACAAGGTGCAGGGAGTAACTTGAGTACGCCAACTCAGTAAGTAACAACAATAAATAAAGACTGAGTAGTAGTGACGAGCAATAAAGCATATAAAGTTCATATCATCAAATATCAGTAAAATACCCCATGCTTTAAAAATCAGGGTTTGAATCAAAAATCTCGTTTAAATTCAGTTCCAGTAAAATCATTTAAAGATAACTTTCAAAAGTTTTTCAAACAGAGGCTCAATGAAAAGATGAGCAAAAATGATAAAATCGTAATCATCCCCTCGGGCAAACCTCACAGTCACTCATATACAACCCCTCGGGCAAACCTCACAGTCACAATTGCCTCTCAGGAATACCTCACAATCACTCTTGCCTCCCAGTCACTCAGCACTCAACACTCGCACTCAGTAGGTACCTGCGTCACTGGGGGTGTGTACAGACTCCGGAGGGGCTCCTTTAGCCCAAGCGCTATATCAAGCCAAATCATGGCATAAATCACTCAGGCCCTCGGCCTATATCAAACATGTTGCGGCGTGCAGTCCAATCCCATATATATCCTCACAAATCAGGCCCTCAGCCTCACTCGGTCATAAACCTCTCAAGCCACTCGGGCATTTCAGTAAAAATAGGGTACTCAGCACAAAACAACATTTATATGCATCAAAATAGAGTAATAAAACTGAGTTATGCTATAAATAAGTACAGTTATGGCTTAGTATAGATTTTTAATCGAAAATAGTGAGAGGATAGTAAAAAAAGGCCCCTAAGGGTCCACATAGCACTAACACAAGGCCCAAAACATGGCATTCAGCCCAATTTACAGAAACTCTTTCTAAAACATATAAGTATCATATAGTTTCAACAAAATATGCAACTTTACAGTTGCTACAGGACGGACCAAGAAACAATCCCCAATAGTGCACGCCCACACGCCTGTCACTTAGCATGTGTGTCACCTTAAAATAGTAGGATGATACGAAATCTGGGATTTCATACCATCAGGACTAGATTTACGATCGTTACTTACCTCAAACCGATCAAATCTCTACCCCACAATGCTCTTGCCTCTTGACTCGGCCTTGAGATGCTCTGAATCTATTCACAATCAGTACAATACTATCAATATACGCTAATGGAATGAATTCCACAAGAAAAACTATTAAATTAGATCAAAATCCCAAAATTGGCTCAAACACGGCCCTCGGGCCCATGTCTTGGAATCGGGTAAAAGTCACAAATTACGAATACCTATTCACTCATGAGTCCAACCATACTAGTTTCACTCAAATCCGACTTTGAATCGACATTCAAATCCCAAAATTTCATGTTATGAAGTTTCTACAATTTTTCCCCAAATTTTCACGTCAAAGTACTAATCAAATGATGAAATCATTGATATATTCATGTATACTAATCAAATACGAGTTAGAATCACTTACTCCGATGAATTTCTTGAAAACATCCACGAAATATCGCCACAAACTGAGCTCCCTAGGTTCAAGATGTGAAATAATGCCCTAAACCCCATTTATAAAGTGCACCTCTGGCCTCCCACTTCGCGGTGCGCGAAATTTTGAGCGCGGCCGCGCTTTTGGTGGTTGCATTGCAAGGCTTTATTATTTTGGTCATAACTGTCCCTACAGATGTCCAAATGATGACTTCTTTACCTTTTTGGAAACTAGACACGAAGGACTACAACTTTCATTTTTGAATCATCTCAACATTCCCTGTGGAGAAAAAGATATAGGCTTTCGAAGTCGTACCAATGGATCTGCAGAACTTCCAAGAGCGGCCGCTAAATTCTGCTGCGGTACGCGAAATTTAAAGCACCGGAACCATACCTGAGCTCCGAAAATGTCCGGACTCGTTCAAAACTCATCCCGAAACACACCAGAGGCCCCCAGGACCTCAACCAAATATACCAACCAATCATAAAACACCATACGAACTTAGTCGAACCTTCGAATCACTCAAAACAACATCAAAACACCAAATTACCCTCGGATTCAAGTCTAAGAACTTCTGAACTTACAAATTCCACAACCGATGCTGAAACCTATCAAGCCACGTCCGAATAACCTAAAATTTTTCAAACACATCAAAAATGACACTACGAACCTACTTCTACTTTTGGAATTCCATTCCGACCCCGATATCAAATTTTCCACTGCCGACCGAAATCGCCGAATTTCCAACTTTTGTCAATTCAAGCTTAATTCCACTACAGACCTCCAAATCACATTCCGGACGCGCTCCTAATTCCAAAATCACCTAACGAAGCTAATGGAACCATTAGAATTCCAATCCGAGGTCAAATGCTAAAAAGGCAAACTTGGTCAACTCTCTCAATTTAAAGCTTCACCAATGAAATTCTTTCTTCCAATTCGATTCCGACATACCTGCAAACCAAAAATCGACGATTCACACAAGTCAAAGTACATCATACGGAGCTACTCGTTCACTCAAACAATCAAGCGAAGTGCAAATGTTCAAAATGACCGATCGGGTACTTACATCCTCCCCCACTTAAACATACGCTCGTCCTCGAATGTGCCTAGAGTTGTTCCAAAAGCCATTAAATCGTTGTGTAACTTTCCCGTGCACATACTCGGGGGTGATCCCACGTCATCCTATCCCATACATGTCCGATAGCATAGAATAACTAAAATTTCTCAATTCAACCTAGCCCACAATCCATTGAATCAAATTTCCAGCATCCAAAATTTCCTATAAGATCAGAAGTTCGCATCTACATACCGTATAAGTCTGAACAAGCTGTACCAAAAGTTGTAACCATAACTCAAATACTTAAATTCAAATACCGCATAGCTCGAATGCTCAAAGCAATGATTTCTAATCAAAGTATCGACTCAAATCAACCCAGTATCGGTAATAACCTCATATCAGATAAAACCTCGTTCTAAAACCTTCGTACACTGCCGATGATGAAAGAAACATACCAAATTCATAACCATTCATTAGACCAATAGGTCATGGAGCTCCCGTTCCTTCTACAAGAACTATAGCCAATTTCAAAGCCGACTTCCGATATTATCCTCCCAATTATACCACAATCAAATCCGATAGCATCCATTCTAGGCCCAATGACCTCGTCTCATCCAACACGACCACTCTAGTGACATGACACATCAATACAATCTAAAGCCACAACCCGTGCAATATGTGCACCAAATAGCAACATTTCAAATGTACCCAAGGTGCATTACCATAACCACGAAGAAGCAAACGACACCATGCGACACAAAACCCGAAAGAACATGACCAATACGCCATCAACCAAGCAATATCCAATACTATTCTCGCTCAAATTCTGCTATAAGGCCACAATAGAACCGAACCATATGTGCATGTAACCAACGAATCACAACTCCTCGTAGCATAGAAGAGTAACTAACAGATCATTTCAGAACACGAATAAGCTTCACGTCAACCGAATGACACATCCTTCAACAATAGCAGTATGGAGACAACCAATCCGGCTCGGTGTAGAATACACATCCTAATTAGGCATACCAATGGGCCCCAAATCAACTCTGATCAGCCACCAATAGATAAATAACCTCTGAAAGTCCACAATGACTGAATCATAACATATTCTATCATCTGGCTAGCTCCGCCCACAACTTTATAGTCCACAACCATGAAACAATCTGCTCCTGAGAACTCCCAATCTCCAATTCCATAGAACACACGAATCATTATATTTGATTCTACCTCCACCACCCGAATGCCTAACACCTCTCTCATACACAATCATCCCATGGGAAATACTTTAAAAATTCTTCCGTTCCACCTGGCAAAAATTTGAATATCAGCAGCCGATCAACCGGAAGAGTGCCGCAATACTAGCGAAGTACCCATAAATCAAAACGCACTGCCCCTTCTGAAATGTACACTCTCATCAAGCCATACCAAATAGTAATATCATTTACCTAGTCATCTGAAACAGTCCATTTTGCCTAAGAATTTATGTCCTTCCCTTTAAAACTGAAATGTGACCTTGTACATGTAAATCCTATTCCCACACAACACACCATATCTATTATGCCATCATGTGACAAGCATAAGAATTCCATTATCAACTCTGCGCCACTAGCAAATTACATACCTTATTAGTCAGAAACCTTTTTCTTGCTTCTTTCCAGGAGAAAATCATAACACACAACATGTTCCGTACACCGATAGAAAATATTCTGTTCAAACCATGGTAGAAACTATTATGAACACTTTGAAATCCATTTGCACATAACCAAGCTATCTGAACTAAATTCCTATAACTCCACCAAGCCACACAGGTTGCCAAATCCGAGAGCATTGCCAAGAAACACCTGTAGATACTAGCCACATCATAAGTACCCAAAGAACCGATCATACCCATACTGTGTTAACCCAACCTACTACCAAGCTGTCCTATTTCTCCAAGTCCTTTCCAAATTGCATTCAAATTTGCTACATTTTCATTGTTAGAACACTACTATCCTTAACTAAAACTTTCCCCATGAACTCTAGCATAGAATCACACCGCCCTAAGGCTTATAAGCCGCTGAATTCCCTTTTTATGTATCCCAAAGGTACCACAACCAAAAATGCTTACTCCGAAGAGACTTTATGTGAACCTAAAACTGTTTCTTTCACCTTCTTGATACTGAAATGCATAATTCATAATGATATAAAATGCCACGAGTCTCGACACCGTTCAATGCAACTCCCAGTTTTATAGCCATATATATAAATCTTGAAAATTCTAAATCTCTACATATAAATCTCGAATCCATTAGAACCATTCTTGAGAGTCATCCCCTCTACTCAAATCTCGAATTAACCGACCAAACAGACCAAAACGACCTGTGCCCCATTAGCACACCAACACTCAAGGGAAATAAAGAGTAACCCACACTCTTACGCAACCGAGAAAATTCCCGCTCCATGTACACTACATTCTTTGTGAATAACCACTCAATTATTTTATGGTCCTCCTATAACCATAGAGTGTAATACAACTTGTGTCCAGAAATTACTTTACCCGAGTCATCCTCGATCTCGACCTCTACAAGTCATAACTGATTCACCAGTATACCCCGAACCGAAACTAATACGACACATAACCGTGTAATCAACTCGTCGATAGCAGACTCCCCCATTTAGCCTTAAGCTGCAATTATATAAAATTAGAACCAGCAAGGATTTCTCCTTCTCAATTACAAAGATCTTGCACCGTTAACCCGCCAGACTTCTCGAAGTCCTTTATTAAGCTTTGCATGAACATTCTAAATCGCCAACCACAATCACACATGCGACCTCCCACCGGGTAGCAAGTAATATTCCTCACAAAATCTTCTACAACATCACGCCACCGCTAGCTGCACACAGGAGATAACCCATATGTGGAATTCCTTACCGACATCTCCCAATGACACTGCACTGAGTGAAACAACCACAAAATCCGTAAATTCTCCTGAGTTCATGCTCGCCCACCATTTGTATAAGTCTGCACTTTCCCTATTGACATCAATTGTACGTTCAATAATACCTTCCGAACACAAGTCATATTGCACCTGACACGATAATTAGATCTTCACGCCTCTCTTCATTTCAAACACACTCCTTTCTGCCATTTTCAATCTTCCTTTGTACAGTAACCATCACTCCAAATAGAGTCTGCAGGCCAAATCACATACCAACACGATTCCAAACCATTTTACACTTTCTCAAGGCGCACGACTACCCTAATAGTGAATTCATATGCTAATCTGCCACTCTTACTTCGGTTAAATCATCTCATTTAAGAAACTTCTCAACCTCTACTTCCCCTACTTGACCCGCTACTACTTCAACCACCACTAAACGCTTCCCGTCATGTCTTCCCTCATACTTTGCTGCCCAATTGCTACATCAACTCAAAATGTGTCTCTGTCGTACCAGAACTAATAGAATGTTACCGACTCTAAGTCTCTTCGAAGATTATCTTTCTCGAGCCATCAACATCAAAATACCCATTCGCAACTACCATTACTACACAACCACTTACTCAAACTTATTGATAGATATGAGAATTTAATTTGCCCCAAAATTTAACAATGTGAAAGATCCTTCAAAACATTCACACTCGAGATGGTACGTCACATCAAAACCAAAATCAAGCACCCAATGACCTTCCTTTACATTTCAAGAAAACACTTCTCGTCATATTCACATCGTCTTAACACCTCCCGCAGTTACGTCATACTCACCACAAAGCCATTCCACCGCTCATTGAGCCACAAATTCCACTCATAGGGACATTATCGGACATCTGAGTCCAAATGTATAGGTTACAACTGAAGCTACCGAGCCTAAGCAGCGGTCTAACCATGGCCTCAAGTCCTCCAGACTGGCTAGCCACCAAAAAACATAGAATACACATCTCAACCTTATTCATAGAATCACAAGTCGGCGATGCACAACTTATATCGAGTGCTCATGTGCGCATACAAATGCGTGGAAGGAATTCAAAGAGTTATGTTTCAAGCTGAATCAACTTCGCACGATAGAATACAAGAAAGTGAAATTTTCCTAAGGGTTCTGCAGCCTCTCGAAGATAAGTACAGACATCTCCGTACCGATCCGTAAGACTCTACTAAACCCGCTCATGACTCGTGAGACCTATGTAACCTAAGCTCTGATACCAATCTGTCACGACCCAAAAACCTAACCTGTCGTGATGGCACCTATCGTGGAACTAGTCAGGCCAACTCATTTCAAAACAAACCGATATTTTTATTTCAAGGATAATTTCAAGGCTATACAGCGTAAAAACCTTTGTAAAGGAGTTCAAATCAAAATAAAAATGCGGAAAAGAAAAGCCCGACATTGGGGTGTCACTAGTCATGAGCATCTACTACAATCTGTCTAACAATATCAAGACTAACTCAGCCTGGAAGATAGCTAAATACAACTAAAGTAAGATAAGAGGGACAAGAGCAGGGCTGTGATCGCCAGGCAGCTACCTTACTATCTCCGAGAAAATCTGCAACTGGAATAGTCAACAACGGCTACCGTGTCCAGTTACACCTGGATCTGCACACATGGTGCAGGGAGTAACGTGAGTACGCCAACTCAGTAAGTAACAACAATAAATAAAAACTGAGCAGTAGTGACGAGCAATAAAGCATATAAAGTTCATATGATTAAATCTTAGTAAAATACCCCATGCATTAAAAATTAGGGTTTGAATCAAAACATCTCGTTTAAATCCAGTTCCAGTAAAATCATTTAAAGATATTTTTCAGCAGGTTTTCAAACAGAGGCTCAATGAAAAGATGAGGAAAAATGATGAAATCATAAATAGCCCCTCGGGCAAAACATCACTCATATACAGCCCCTCGGGCAAACCTCACAGTCACGCATGCCTCTCGGGCATACCTCACAATCACTCATGCCACTCAGGCATACCTCACAATCACTCTTGCCTCCCAGTCACTCATCACTCGGCACTCGCACTCAGTAGGTACCTGCGCTCACTGGGGGTGTGTACAGACTCCGGAGGGGCTCCTTTAGCCCAAGCGCTATATTAAGCCAAATCATGGCATAAATCACTCAGGCCCTCGGCCTATATCAAACATGCTGCGGCGTGCAGTCCGATCCCATATATATGCTCACAAATTAGGCCCTCGGCCTCACTCGATCATAAACCTCTTAAGCCACTCGGGCATTTCAGTAAAAATAGGGTACTCAGCCAAAAACAACATTTATATGCATCAAAATAGAGTAATAAAATTGAGTTATGCTATAAATAAGTACAGCCATGGCTTAGTATAGATTTTTAATAGAAAACAGTGAGAGGATAGTAAGAAAAGGCCCCTAAGGGTCCACATAGCACTGACACAAGGCCTAAAACATGGCATTCAGCCCAATTTACAGAAACTCTTTCTAAAACATATAAGTATCATATAGTTTCAACAAAATATGCAACTTTACAGTTGCTACAGGACGGACCAAGAAACAATCCCCAATAGTGCACGCCCACATGCCCGTCACTTAGCATGTGTGTCACCTAAAAATAGTAGGATGATATGAAATCTGGGGTTTCATACCCTCAGGACTAGATTTACGATCGTTACTTACCTAAAATCGATCAAATCTCTACCTCGCATTGCTCTTGCCTCTCGACTCGGCCTTCAAATGCTCCAAATATATTCACAATCAGTACAATACCATCAATATACGCTAATGGAATGAATTCCACAAGAAAAAATATCAAATTAGACCAAAATCCCAAAATTGGCTCAAACCCGGCCCCCGGGCCCACGTCTTGGAATCGGGTAAAATTTACAAATTACGAACACCCATTCACTCACGAGTCCAACCATACTAGTTTCACTCAAATCCGACTTTGTATCGACATTCAAATCCCATAAATTCATTTTATAAAGTTTCTACAATGTTCTCCCAAATTTCCACGTCAAAGTACTAATCAGATGATGAAATCATTGATGTATTCATGTATACTAACCAAATTCAAGTTAGAATCACTTACCCCGATGAATTTCTTCACAAAAAAACCCACAAAAAATCCCCACAAACTGAGCTCCCTAGGTCCAAGATGTGAAATAATGCCCTAAACCCCGTTTATAAAGTGCACATATGGCCTTCCACTTCGCGGTGCGCGAAATTTTGAACGCGGACGCGCTTTTGGTGGCTGCACTGCTAGGCTTTAGTATTTTGGCCATAATTTTCTGTACAGATGTTCAACTGATGAATTCATTACCTTTCTGGAAACTAGCTACGAAGGGCTACAACTTTTATTTTTGAATCATCTCAAAATGCCTTGTAGATCAAAAGATATAGGATTCCGAAATCGGACCAGCTGATCTACAAAACTTCCAAGTGCAGCCACGAAATTCTGCCGCAGTCCGCGAAATTCCAAGCGCGGCCGCAAAATTCTGCTGCGGTCCGCGAAATTTAAAGCACTAGAACCATATATGAGTTCCGGAAATGCCCGGACTCGCTCAAAATTCATTCCGAAACACATCCGAGGACCACAGGACCTCAACCAAACATACCAACCAATCCTAAAACACCATACGAACTTAGTCGAACCTTCGAATCACTCAAAACAACATCAAAACACCAAATTACCCTCGGATTCAAGCCTAAGAACTTCTAAACTTACAAATTCCACAACCGATGCCAAAACTTATCAAGTCACGTCCGAATGACCTCAAATTTTGCACAGACATCACAAATCATACTACAAACCTACTCCAACTTCCAGAATTCCATTCCGACCCCGATATCAAATTTTCCACTGCCGACATAAATTGCCGAATTTCTAACTTTTGCCAATTCAAGCCTAATACCATTATGGACCTCCAAATCACATTCCGGACACGCTCCTAAGTCAAAAATCACCTAAAGAAGCTAACGGAACCATCAAAATTCCAATCCGAGGTCAAATGCTAAAAAGTCAAACTTGGTCAACTCTCCCAATTTAAAGCTTCAACAATGAAATACTTTCTTCCATTTCGATTCCGAAATACCTGCAAACCAAAACCGACGATTCGCACATGTCAAAGTACATCATACAGAGCTACTCATGCCATCAAACAACCGAGTGAAGTGCAAATGTTCAAAATGACCGGTCGGGTCGTTACATTACCTAAGCTCCCCAACTTTATTTTTGTCAAAAATGGTAGAAAACCCCCGTTTATAGGGCCTGAGCTATTTCGGGCCCCACATGTAGCATGGGGCGCTTCCTGTGGCGCTAGTTATAGTACCTTAAAACATCCCAGTGCTAGGGCTATTGTCCTACGCTACCCTGGCGCTGAAGGTGACGGAAAATTATTCCTGACACGGAAATTGGCATAACGTTCTCATACGATGTCTGAATTTGACGATTCTTTTTGCTATGGCTCCAAATGTTCAATACGGATATAATGCTTCAATAAAAATTGAATTTGGAGCTCATTTGCTTAATGTGATATGACGTATTCTTGAAGAATCGATGTCGAAATATCCTAGGTTCGATGCCGAAACATAGCAAATCAATTCCAATTGACCTCAAATTTTACACACAAGTCATAATACATCATATGAAGCTATTCAAGACTTCAAATAGTATAAAGGAGAGTAATAACTCAAGTCAAAAAGTTGGGTCATTGCATAGATGGCTCCATATGAGGCATTATACGGATGGTGATGTCGTTCGCTAGTTGGATGGTTTGAACCGGGAGAGGCTCGGTTGTTGGGTATCAATTTGGTACAGGATGCCTTGGGTAAGGTCAAAATTATTCAGGACCGACTTCGCACAGCTCAGTCTAGGCAAAAGAGTTATGCCGACCGTAAAGTTCGTGACATTGCATTCATGGTTGGAGAGAGAGTATTGCTTCGGGTTTCACCTATGAAGGGTGTAATAAGACTCGGAAAGAAGGAAAAGTTGAGCCCTAGGTATATTTAACCCTTTGAAATTCTTGAAAGGATGGGTGAAGTAGCCTACAGACTTGCACTACCACCTAGATTATCAGTAGTTCATCTGATGTTCCATGTGTTTATGCTCCGAAAATATTGTGGTGATTTGTCTGATGTATTAGATTTCAGCTCAGTCCAATTGGACAAAGATTTGACTTATGAAGAGGAGACAATAGCTATTCTAGGCCGGCAGGTCCGACAGCTGAGGTCTAAAAGTTATCCATCAGTTCGAGTGTAATAGAGAGGTCAATCAATTGAGACAGCTACCTGGGAGTCCAAGTCGGACATTCGGAGTAAATATCCACACCTTTTTACAAGCTCAGGTACTTTTCTAATTCCGTTCGAGGACGAACGTTTGTGAGGTGGAGAATATGATGACCTAAAAGGTCATCTTTAAATTTAATAATAAATTCTATGTTCTAAGACCTAAGAAAGTACTATTAATCATTCCACGACTTGCGTGCGTAGTCTGTATAATTTTCCGAAAAGGTTTTATGTGAAAAATGGATGTAAATGTGAAATAGATCTTTAAAACTCAATTAAGTTGACTTTGGTCAATATTTTTAGCAAACGGATCCAAATTAGTATTTTGACAGTTCTGGTAGGTCCGTATCGTGATTTAGGACTTGGGCGTATGCCCGAAATTTAATTTGGAGGTCCCTAACTCAAGTTATGGCAATTTAACGAAAATTAGAAATTTAAAGGCTAAAGATTTCCAAAGTTTGACCACAAATTTGACTTTTTGATATCGGGGTCGGAATCCGATTTCGGAAATTAAAATAGCTATGTTATGTCATTTATTACTTGTGTGCCAAATTTGAAGTCATTCCGGATTCGTTTAATATGTCTTGGCACGAGTTTTGCAAAGTGAAAAGTTTGAAAAAACAAAAGTTCGAATCGAAGTGTGAAGCGCAATTTCGATGTTGTTTGACGTGATTTGAAACCCCGAGTAAGTCCGCATTATGTTACGGGACTTGTTGGAATATTCAGACGAGGTCCCGAGTGGCTCGGATGAGTTTCGAACGAGCCGCAGAACAATTGGAACCTGTTGCCTAGTGCTAGTTCTAGTGTATCGCACCTGCGACATTTTGTGTCGCTTCTGCGACATTAGATAGCTCTGCCGAGCTCCGCTTCTGCGGAAAAATGAGCTCAGGTGCGCAGCCGCATCCGCAATGGACGAGCCGCTTCTGCGGTCACTAGGGCGCTTCTGCGATGTCGCATGTGCGACATCTTTGGGCGCAGATGCGAGCACTGAACAAGCTGGCATGTTCCGCAAATGCAAAGCCACAAGGGCTAAAATATAGTCCGCAAGTGCAAAAATGCTGGACATAATACATAAAATTGGGTTTTAGCCATTTTTACTCATTTTTGAGTTTTGAGTCTCGGATTTAAGCGATTTCAAAGGGATTTTTCACGACTTTGAAGTGGGTAAGTGTTCTATTACAAAAGTGATTATATTTCATGAATCCATGTCTATATTCATCACTTATTTCATATTTAGATGCAAGAAATTGGAAGTTTGTAAAACTTTCCAAAAATAAAAATATTACGATTTGAAGGTCCATTTGACATCAGAATTTGGTAATTTTTGTATGGTTGGATTCGTCTCAGAACGGTTGTTCAGGTTTCATAATTCTTTCAAAGATTCCATATGTGGGCCCCACTATTTATTTTTGAGATGAATTTTGGATTTTAATCCGGAAAATTAGTAATTTATATGGAATTAATTTCTACAATTTATATTGAGTATATTGAATTGTTTATGACTAGATTTGATAATTTTGGACACGAATTTGGGAGGCAAAGGTGTATTGGATTTTTGAATTTGGTTGCAAAGCAAGGTAAGTGTCGTGGTTAACCTTGACTTGAGGGAGTAAGACTTATTTGTCTCTTTTCTACATGATTTAACGTACGGGTACAACGTATATGTGAGGTGACAAGTATTCATGCGTTGTGGTTGAGTCAAAGCATGTGGGTGGAATTTGTTTATTGTGAATAATTGTCTATTTAATTAAGGCATCCTGCTTAAGTTTAATATTGATTATTTTATCATTACTCGTTAAATTATTATTCATTTAATTATTGTTGATATATGGGAAGGTGAAGTCGTATTCTGGTATTGAATTGATTGATAAGTCTATATCCCCGTATTTAAATACTCTTCCGAATTAATATAAATATTTTCATAGTAAGGAAGAGTGTAAAAGCACAAAGGATGTTGCCGTGCCATTTGTGAGTATAAAAGCACGAAGGGTGTTGCCTGGCCAAATGAGAGTAAAAGCACGAAGGGTGATGCCGTGTCAAATGAGAGTAAAAGCACGAAGGGTAGTGCCGTGCCATTATTATATTATCATTTGCTTATTTTATTGTTGATAAATTAATTGACTGCTAAGTGATACATCTCCTGCTGAAATTATTATATCATCCCTCTTCGCATGTTTCCTCCTAATTTATAAATCGTTATTTATTATATTATTGTTACTTTGTATTTGTATATACTTGTACAGGTTGTTTATGTACGTGTCTTGTCATAGCCTCATTACTACTTCGCCGAAGTTAGTCTCAGCACTTACCAGTACATGAGATCGGTTATACTAATAATACACTCTGCATTTCTTGTGCTGATTTTGGAGTTTGTCCCACCGGCATACCATAGACTTTCTCATATTCAACTACCCAGAGGAGACTTGAGGTATAACTGCACAGCGTCCGCAGTTCTGAAGTCCCCTTCAATCATATCTTAGTTGTGTCTTATCTTTCAAACAACTTGAATTTTATTCAGATTTAAGTATTATCCTAGTAGCTCGTGCTAGATTCGGGGATGTATTTTGATAATTCGGTATTTTTGGTCTTCCGCACTTTATCTTGGTAATTTATTTCTATGTAATAAAATTTGCTTAAAAAAATAGTTAAGATTATTTTACCGTTGGCTTGCCTAGCAAGTGAAATGTTAGGCGCCATCACAATCTTGAACGTGAGAAATTTCGGGTCGTGACAATTTCCTTTCAGACAGTAAGCTAGTACTCTTTTGTATATTCTACTAGATTGCCCACATACTTATGATACCAGGTCTTGGCACACACACTAGTATACTTATGATTTAGGATTTGTTACATGATTATGATTTGTACTTGTCTGTTTCCTTTTAATTATGTCACGTTTGCGAATTTCTAAATTTGTTTTTTACAAATGAGGAAATGTTATCCACTTAGTAATTTGTTTAAACGAGAAACCATTAGTTTGATCAGTGTTGGCTTGCCGAACAATGGTGTTGGGCTGCCGAACAATGGTGTTGGGCGCCATCACGGCCTATGATGGAATTGGGTCGTGACAATTTGCATACTAGAAGGTGATAAAAATTCAAATATAGTAAAAAATTAGGCGCTCACAATTACTATTAGTGAGGTTATAAAACCAACAGAGGAGTACTTACTCACCAACATAAACCTATTACTATTTGAGTTAAATAGTAAGATTTTATTTGATTATTTCTTTCGTAAATATATTTTAAATATCTTGAATTGTTAATATTGTGATTTATAGTAATATTCTTAACATAGTTTCTAAATACTATGAATTTTTATTTTCCAATATTTGAAAATTCTATGTTCGAATTCACATCGAAAAGGGAGTAATAAAGGAATATAAGGAAAGACGTCTTTCCTAGTCACGTGGTACTCTCCGCGATCGCGACACCTAGTGTCACGACCCAATTTCACTTATAGGTCGTGATGGCGCCCAACACTACAGCTAGGTAAGCCAACAAATAAATTAAACATATATCAATTATTTTCACAATAATTTCCTAAGAAATTTTATTATTTTACTAGCAATATTAAAAAATTAGAAAAGATACCGATTAACTTAAATCCAAGAAAAATAATACAATTTCAAATTCTACTAATGTGTGTGCCAAGACTTGATATCACAAGTGTATGCGCATCTAGTAGATTATACAAAACCTCTAATATTGTCTGAAATAAAAATAGACAAAATGAAAAAAATAATACAAGGAGAGACACCGGTTGTTGTAGAACGGCTCAGAAAGGCAGCTAACCACTATGCCCCTGGATAACGTGGGTGTAAGACGATACGTCTCCTACTAGTACTTGCCTCAGGTCCTGCACAAAAAGTGTAGCAAATGTAGTATGTGTACGTAAATCAAGCCTAATCTCGAAGTGATAGAGACGAGATGGCCGACTTTGATACTCATTACGGGTCAATACTAATAATTGAAATAAAACTAGAATATCTAAATCATCATGATTCACAGAATTTACAATAATTTATTTAACCAGCAGAAATAATTAAATTCCTTCAAATGCAACAATTCTCAATATATTAATTAAATTCCATCAATTCCAAAAAAAAATTAATTTATCAATTAGTCTCATTTACAGGAATAACAATAATTCCTTAACAAGCAGGAACAATAATTCTTTAAATTTCAAAGATTTCCAATTTATCAATTAGCTTCGCAAGCTGCAATAAACTATCAAAGTATTGTGTAATTATTATTATTAAGCACGATTTCTGCCGAGGTCGTACGACCCGATCCAGAGTGTCGTGTACACTGCCGAGGGACGTGCGACACGATCCATAGATGCATCTATCATGCCGAGGCGTTTGGCCCGCTCCACAAGAAAGGAGGACATTTTCTTATGTACCTCCGGAAGGAGAGTATATTTATTATAAGATAAATTCGGGAGGAAGAACGATTTCTCTTAACAATTAATTAATTTAAACAGAAAATCAAGTATATGAGATTTCCATCCTTTAATATATTTATCTAACAGTTCACAATATATATATATATATCAAACAATATTAATTAAACAAAGAATACAATTTACACAAGTAATTCATGTTTTGAGTCCTAAACTACCCGGACTTTAGCACTTATAGTAGCTACGCACGGACTCTCGTCACCTCGTGCATACGTAACCCCCACAATTAGCAACAATTATTACTTTAATTACCTATGAGGTAATTTCCCCCTCACAATAATAGACAAGAGACTTACCTCAATTTGCTCAAATTTAATCCTTTAGAAGTCATTTTCCACGATTATCTAACTCTGACTAGCTCGAATCTAGCAAAAAATAATTCGATACAATCACTAAAATTTATAGGAATCAATTCTATAAGAAAATACTACATTTTTCAATGAAAATCCGAAATTAATTCAAAAATTGTCTGTGGGACCCACCTCTCGGAATCCGGCGAAAGTTACGAAATATGAACGACCATCAACCACGAGTCTACCCATACAAAAATCACTAAATTTCGATAACAATTCAACACTCAAATCCTCAAATCTATCCAAGAGGGTTTTCAAACTTTTCCAACTCAATTCACCAATTAAATGATAAAAACAGTGATGGATTCGGGTAATTTAACCAATATTGAGTTAAGAACACTTACCCCGTTGTTTTCTTAGAAAATCTCCCAAAAAGTATCCAAATCCGAGCTCCAAATCATTAAAAATGAAAAATGGGACGAATCTCATTTTCATAACTTAAACTCTCTACCCAGTGACTCCTTCTACGCAATCGCGAACTTCCTCACGCGATCGCGTAGCACAAATTTTTACTGCCCAGAAAATAACCCTACGCGATCGCGAAAAGTCCCATGCGATCACGAAGCATTGACTCCGCAAACCTACGCTAAGCATCAAGCGCGTAACCCAGCTCCTCCCTCCGTTCCTCTTCGCGAACGCGGACTTGCTCACGCGATCGCATAGAACAAATTTCCAACTACCCAATTAAGCCTACGCGATCGCAACCCAATTCACGCGATCGGGTATAAGGAAATCAGAAGAAAATTCCAGCAGCTATCAGCAATCTCCCAAAAGCCAAAAATGATCCGTTAGCCGTCTGAAACTCACCCGAGCCCCGCGGGACCTCAACCAATTATTCCAACAAGTCCTAAAATATTATACGAACTTAGTCGGAACCTCAAATCACATCAAACAATGCTAAAACCACGAATCATCTTCCAATTCAAGTTTAATGAAACTTAAAATTTCCATCTTCTACATTTGATACTGAAACCTATCAAATCAAGTCCGCTTGACCTCAAATTTTGCATACAAGTCATAAATGACATAACAAAGCTATGTAAATTTTCGGAACTGAATTCCGACCCCGATATCAAAAAGTCAACTCCCCGGTCAAACTTCCAAACTTAAATTCTTATTTTAGCCATTTCAAGCTTAATTTAACAACGGACTTCCAAATAAAATTTCGAACACGCTCTTAAGTCCAAAACCACCATACAAATCTATTGGAACCGCCAAATCCCGATTCCGAGGTCGTTTTCTAAAAATGTTGACTGAAGTCAAACTTAGCATTTTTAAGGCCACCTTAAGGAACCAAATATTCTCATTTCAACCCAAACACTTCCAAATCCCGAATCAATCATCCCCGCAAGTCATAAATCAATAAAAGCACGTATGCAAAGTTTTATTTAGGGGAACGAAATTTTAAAAGTTAAAATGACATGTTGGATCATTACATTTAGGCGGGTTGAACTTTTTACTATCGCGTCAGGTTCCTCGGGATCAAGGAACTGGCCTAACAAGCCTATTCCGGGATATCGGCCCCTTCTATCGCGAGCGCGATCCGTTAATCTGCTATCACGGTCACTCCCAAGGCATCACGATTGGAATAGACTTGTTCAGATGTACCGACAATGCAGATTTGTTCAAAAGTTACGAAACCTCTCGAAACTCAACCAAAACTATACCCAGCAAATCACAAATAATAAAAACAACCTATATGAGCTTTCAAAATATGAATCGAAATTCGAGAATTCAAATTGATGGGCGGGTCGTTATATACTCCTAGTAATTTATAGAATCTCTAATTATTTATCAACTTTAATAGCTGGGAAAAAGAGATTTATTCATATCACAAAAATATTAAACTCAAATAAATTGTGGGCACAAATAATTGAAATAGAAGATTAAGAGGAGGAAGAACCCATATGTATTTCAGATCCTTGTTTGAATAATATGGAAAAAAGTATTATGAATCTGTTGACATATAATTAATTAACAAATAATATTTTTTTATTTAATGTCATTAGTGTATAAACTTGTAATGGTTGTATTCTTAGTCAAGTTCCTCTTGAATTCTTAGTCAGCCGAGATCTCCCGGAAATAATCTCTTACCCCTCCGGATAGGAGTAAGGTATGCATACATTCTATCCTCCCCAAACTCCGCTAGTGAGATTATTACTGGATTGTTGTTGTTGTATAATCATGCTTCATTACAACCCACAACAATCAACCATAACACATTTGTATTTGAGCCCTTCACACATTGTAGGCTTGATCATTAATGCGCCTTTATAACTAGTAACAATGATTCATACATAAATGGAAAGTTCACTTTTGGTCTTTATAGGGGAGTAAATGTCTCTCATAATAGTTATTGCCGTGAGAAAGTTTGACAGTCGGTAACAAATAGCTCAGCACTAACAAAAAGAACTAAAGCGATTTTATTCCCTGCATCTGACCAAGAATTTAGTACTTGTTGTGTTTTATGGCACTATATTGTAACGACCCGACTTGTCGTTTTAAGAATTAATGTCCCGTTCAGTGACTTAAGGTCTCGAAAAGTTTCGTAATATGTATTATGACTCGTGGATGTGGTAGAGTTTGATTTTCGGAAGATTCGGCATTTAATTAAAAGAACAATTCTTATTTAGAAGCATAAATGGAAAGAGTTGACCAGAATATTTGACTTTTGAGAAAACGACCCCGGAATAGAATTTCGAGGATGGCAATAGCTTTGTATGATAATTTCGGACTTAGGCATATGTTCGGATTTGGACTTGGAAGTCCGTAGGACAATTCGACACATTTTTGCGAAAGTTGAAAAATATAAGATTTTGGAAACGTCCGACCGAAGGGTGAATTTCTGATAACGAGGTCGGATTTTGATTCCGGAAATGGGAATAGCTCCATTAAATCAATTATGACTTGTGTACAAAATTTAAAGTCATCCCGGATTGATTTGATACGTTTCAACGTAAAATATAGAAGTTGGAAGATTTAAAAATCTATAATTTGATTCAGTGCGTGATTCATAATTTCGGTATTGTTTGATGTAATTTGAAACCCCGAGTAGGTCCGAGTTATGTTACGAGATTTATTGGTAAATTTTGACGAGCTCCCGGGTAGGTCGGATGAGTTTCGGACGAGGTTCGGATCGAATTTGGACTTGTTGAAAATGCTAGGATTTTCTGCTGTTTCTGGGCAAAAGCTGTTGGCATCGCACCTGCAGAATTTTGGGCGCAGGTGCGACCACGCAGAAGTGAGGGAGCCATCGCATAAGCGAAGACGGAAGGGCATGGCAGTAGTCGCAGGTGCGAAGAAATTCCCGCACCTGCAGAACCGCATAAGCGTGAAAGGAAGGCGCATGAGCGGCTATTTGCGCAGATGCGCATGTTGCATCGCACCTGCGAATGCGTAGAAGCGGAAATGGTTCTGCAGGTGCTAGCTTGTGGCTGGGCAGTGTTCTTCGCAGAAGCGAGTCTTTGCTCGCCAAAGCGAGCACGCAGGTGCGAAAAATCAGTCTGCGGGTGCGAAACTGGGCAGAAACATAAGGATGGAACTTGGCCATTTTTGGCATTTCGTTTTGGAATTTTTGGAGCTCGGATTTGGGCGATTCTGGAGGAATTCTTCACAAGCTTGGTTGGGATAAGTGTTCTATATTCTAAAGTATTTATATTTCATGAATCCATGATTATATTCATCATTTAATTCGGATTTAAATGGAGGAAATCAAGATTTTTGTAAAATCTTCCAAAAAGGAAAATTTAAGATTTGGCGGTCGAGTTGTTATTGGAATTCGATAAAATTGGTATGGTTTAACTCGTATAGAAATGGGTGTTCGGATTTCATGAAAATTATGTCGGGTTCCGAGGGGCGAGCCCCGCGTTGACTTTTGTTGACTCTTTGAAATAAATTTTTAAGTCGACGTATTATTATCCAGAATTGTTTCCGATGAATTTTAACGAAGTTATACAATTAATTTGGATAGATTTGAGCTGTCCGGAGGTCAATTCAAACAAGAAGGTGATTTTAGAATATCGGCATAACTTCAAAAAGGTAAGTTATTGAGTCTTATGTGAAAATTATGTAATTTAAAATCATGTACGCGAGGTGACGAGTAAGTACTTGATTTATATGTGCAAATTATGTCGGTTGAAATTCGTAGACGCCCTTAAGTAGTAAGTTGAAAAAACTTTGTAACTTATTAAGTCCCTTATTTGCCATGCCTCATTCTTTGTTTGCCGAGCTTGTTTTTATATGATAATTTGGTGTGATTTTCATTTGACTTTTATGTGATTCTGTGTTTGTTTGAGTTGCCATTTTTATGGAACACACTTTCATTATTGATTATACCTACAAATAATTAAAATGAAAAATTTAGTTAATAAGATGAATTACTCCTCAGTTCAAGTTGTTGAAAATTTGGTATTGAATTATAAAGGTCGTGAATCATATTGAGGTAAAGTGGCAAATTGTGAAATATTATTCGGTTGAGTTGTTCACTCCCGAATATTTTGTTAAGATGTTGTACACATTATGATCGAGTTGTGGCTCCTTATTGTGGAAAAATAATGTGTTGTTGATTTCTATGGCAAGTTGTAATATTTGAGCACTTGATGTGCAATTTGTGATATGTTGTAATATTTGGGCATTTGAGGTGCAAGTTGAATTATGCTGTGTTAATTGGGCACTTGAGGTACGATTTGTGAAATATTGTGATATTGATACGCATGCGGTGAGATAAGGGTGGCTTGAAACGCGTGGCTAATAGGGGAACTACTAGAAGTCATGCAGTAATATAAGGTCAGGGTGTTGAAATGCATGCGGTGAGATAATGGTGACTTGAAATGCGTGGCTAGTACGGGAACTACTAGAAGTCATGCGGTGTGATAATAGTGGCTAAAATGCGGGATGCTATTTCGGAAAAAATGATTTTTTTAAAATTAAATGTGAAGGTTCCCGCGATGATATAAGAAAAATGAGATATTGTGAATTTAATTATGATTTGGGACTACAAGGCGGTACATCGGGAGTGCCCTGTTAATATTTCTTTATTTATGTTCTTGTCTTGGGTGATTTTGTTTCACTTAATATGTAAATTCTTATCTTCTTCCGTGATGTACTGGTTGACTTTATTGTTATGTGTTTTGTGCTCCTAGTTGTCACGACGCAAATTAACCCTCTGTAAGGTGTCGTGATGGCACCTAGTCTTTACGACTAGGTAAGCCTAATATTATGAAAAATGTAAAGAAAATACAACATCTTAAAAATAAACAGCATATTGTGAATAACCAAAAGTAGTACCACTCGACATATACAAAATAATTTCCCAAGACCCGGAGATACAAAAGTCTGAAGATAATAAAGAAAGTCTCTAGGCGAGGGAGTAGAAGGGGACTCCGAAGATCTGCGGACGCAAGCAGAAGTACCTTGAAGTCTCCTAAAATCAGCAGCACGCACTAACCCCAATGCTGATAACTCGTATCTGGATCTGCATACGAAAAACATGTGCAGGAAAGGGCATGAGTACACCACAATGGTACCTAATAAGTGCCAAGCCTAACCTCGGTCGAGTAGTGATGAGGTCAGGTCAAGGCCCTACCAGAGTGAATATAATAAATTAAATAGTAAAAGATATAAGTAAAATTTACGGTAACACAGTTAAAGAAATTCTCAAAATTTTAACAGTTAAGGGAGACCTCAGCTCAAAACAAAGTAAACACAGTGGGGAATCTCCCAGGATACCGTCTCATAGTTCCGAATGAATATGTAGTACAGGGGGGTCTCCCGGAATACGTCTGTAGTCCCAAAGTAAATATGCAGTGCTGGGGGATCTCCCGGAATGCGTCCGTACTCCCAAAGTAAATATGCAGTGCTGGGAAATCTCCCGGAATACATCCGTAGTCCCAATTAAAATATGCAATGCAAGATAAAATGACAGGTATGGCCTCGAATTATAAAATTTACACTAATCATAGATAAGGAAAATAGGGATTTAACTAAGCATGGCGCACAGAAGGTCAAATAGCTAGTTAAAACACGTAAGCATGTCTTTCTAGTCTAAACTAAACAATTAAACATATTAGTGCGATTTAATAAGAGAAACAATTTATGATTTAAAAAGGATAAACAGGATTTTTGCAATAACAGCCCGTGTACGTACTCGTCACCTCACGTACACGGCGCCCACACACCAAATAATATCAAGATATCCTAAGGGAAAAGTCCCCAACACAAGGTTAGCCAAGCCACTTACCTCGAATCAAGCTCAGTCAATCGGTCACAATGCCTTTCCCACGAATATTCGGCTCCGAATGGCCCAAATCTAGCCAAAGCAATTACATATTATAAATACAACTATAATAGACTCATCTAATTAATGAAATCAACATTTTAACAAAAATTCTGAAATTAAATAAAAAATCTCCTGTGGGGCCCACGTCTCGGAATCGAGTAAAAGTCACAAAATAAGAACACCCGTTCACTCCCGAGTTTACTCGTACCAAAATTGTTCAAATCCGATAATAAAATCTCGATCAAAACCCCAAAATTCGGCCTAAGAACTTTTCTCAATTTTCACCCCAAATCCGAAATTAAACGATGAATTCAAGCATAGATTAGTGGAATATAACCATAAAGGAGTTAAGATTCATTACCCAATCGATATCTTTGAAAATCCTCAATCCCTCGTCCAAAATCCGAGCTCCCAACTCAAGTTTGTGATAAAAATGGCATAACCCTCGTTTTTGGAAACTTTAATACTGCCTAGTGATTCCTTAATAGCGATCTCGAAAATAGCTTCGCGATTGCGAAGAACAACTTTGCTGCCCCAGAAATTACTCTACGTGATCGCGTAAAACACCACGCGAACGCGATGCTCTGACTCCCCTACTCACGAGATCGCAAACATCCGCACGCGTTCGCGATGAGCAAAGCGCGTGGTCCAGCTTTGGTACACTTAATCCTACGCGATCGTGACCTTGCGTCTGCGTTCGCGAACCACCACCTCACATCACTACGCGTTCGTATGCCCAAGTCTGCGAACGCGAAGAACAATTCAATCCTCAGCCCAGCTAAGCCTATGCGATTGTGGATCACCCCACGTGATCGCGTATAAGGAAACCAGAACTCAGACACTAGAAAACTTCAGCAACCTCCTAAGTCCAAAAATCGATCCGTTGGGCATCCGAAACTCACCCGATGCCCCCGGGACCTCGAGCAAACATACCAACCAATCCTAAAACACCATACAAACATAGTCTAGCTCTCAAATCACATCAAACAACGCTAAAATCACAAATCACCCATCCAATTCAAACTTAAAGAACTTGAAACTTCAAAATTCTACAACCAATGCCGAAACCTATCAAATCACATCCGATTGATCTCAAATTTTGCGCACAAGTCATAATTGAAATTACGGACCTATTCCAACTTCTGGAATCAGGTTCCAACCCCGATATCAAAAATTTCACTACCGACCCAAAACTCCAAAAATTTGACTTTCGCTATTTTAAGCCTAAATGAGCTACGGACCTCCAAAACACAATCTGGACACGCCCCTAAACCCAAAATCACCTAACGGAGCTAACGGAACTAACATAATTCCATTCCGGAGTCTTCTTCACATAGTTCCGACTACTATCCAAATCCTAAGGCTTAAGCTCTCATTTAGGGACTAAGTGTCCCAATACACTCCGAAACTCAAAACCAATCATACCGGCAAGTCACAATAGCAGAAATAGATATGGGGAAAGTAGTTAATAGGGGATCGGGGAGATTACTCTTAAAATGATCGGACCGGGTCGTTACATCCTCCCCCTCTTAAAACAATCGTTCGTCCTCGAACGAGTATAAAGACATACCTGATATTGTGAAAAGATGAGGGTACTGGCTGCGCATATCCTGTTCGGTCTCCCAAGTCGCCTCCTCGACTGGCTGACCTTTCCCCTGGACCTTTACTGAAGCAATATTCTTTGACCTGATCTTTCTGACTTGCCTGTCCAAAATGACTACTGGCTCCTCAACATAAGATAGATCCTTGTCCAACTGGACTGTGCTGAAATCCAATACATGAGTCGGATCACCGTGATACTTCTGGAGCATAGACACGTGGAATACCGGCTGAACTTCTGCTAGGCTGGGAGGCAAGGCAAGCTCATAAGCAACCTCCCCAACTCGCTGCAATATCTCAAAAGGACCAATGAACCTCGGGCTCAGCTTGCCCTTCTTTCCAAACCTCATGACGCCCTTCATAGGCGATACCCGAAGCAAGACCCGCTCACCAACCATAAATGCCAAATCACAAACCTTTCGATCCGCATAACTCTTCTACCTGGACTGGGCTGTGCGAAGTCTCTCTTGAATCACCTTCACCTTATCCAGGGCATCCTGGACCATGTTTGTACCCAACAATCGGGCCTCGCCCGGCTCAAACCATCCCATTGGGGACCGGCACCGCCTACCGTACAAAGCCTCATACGGTGCCATCTGAATGTTGGACTGGTAACTGTTGTTTTAGGCAAACTCTGCAAGTGGCAAGTATTGGTCCCATGACCCTCCGAAATCCATCACACAGGCACGAAGCATATCCTCAAGATTCTGAATCGTGCGCTTGGACTGCCCGTCTATCTGAGGGTGAACGGTTGTGCTCAACTCCACCCTAGTACCCAACTCTTGTTGTACGGCTCTCCAAAACTGTGATGTGAACTGTGTACCTTTGTATAAAATGATGGATACTGGAATACCATGAAGGTGGACAATCTCTCTGATATAAATCTCAGCCAACCTCTCAGAAGAATAAGTTGTCAACACTGGAATAAAATGAGCTGACTTGGTCAGCCGATCCACGATCACCTAAATAACATCGAACCTTCTCAAAGTCTGTGGAAGTCCAACTACAAAGTCCATGGTGATCCACTCCCACTTCCACTCTGGGATCTCTAACCTCTGAAGTAATCCACCCGGCCTTTGGTGCTCATATTTGACCTGCTGACAGTTGAGACACTTGGCCACAAACTCAACTATATCCTTCTTCATCCTCCTCCACCAGTAGTGTTGTCTCAAATCCTGGTACATTTTCGCGACACCGGGATAAATAGAGTACCGCGGCTATGGGCCTCCTCGAGAATCAACTCCCGAAGCACATCTACATTGGGCACATAGATCCGGCCCTACATCCTCATCACACCGTCATCACCAATAGTCATATCTCCGGTATCACCTCGCCGAACCCTGTCCTGAAGAACTAGAAGATGAGGGTCATCATACTGGGGCTCCCTGATACGGTCATAAAGAGAAGACCGAGCAACCACACAAGCTAATACCCGGCTAGGCTCTGAAATATCCAATCTCACGAACTGACTGGCTAAGGCCTGAACATCCAAGGCTAAGGGCCTCTTAGCTGCCAGAAGATGTGCCAAACTCCCCAAACTCTCTGCCAGGCGACTCAAGGCACCGGCCACTACATTGGCCTTCCCGGGTGGTATAATATAGTGATATCATAGTCTTTAAGTAGCTCCAACCACCTCCGTTGATGCAAATTAAGGTCCTTCTACCTGAACAAGTGCTGCAAACTCCGGTGATCAGTGTAAATCTCACAGGGAACACCGTACAAATAATGACGCCAGATCTTCAGGGCATGAACAATAGCTGCTAACTCAAGATCATGGACCGGATAATACTTCTCATGCACCTTCAACTGTTTAGACGCATAGGCAATCTCCTTACCGTCATGCATCAATACCGCTCTAAGGCCAATCCTCGAGGCATCACAATAGACAGTGTAGGACCCCAAACCTATAGGCAACCCTAATACTGGGGTTGTAGTCAAAGCTGTCTTGAGCTTCTGAAAGCTCTGCTCACACTCCTCGGTCCACCTGAACGGAGCACCCTTCTGGGTCAGCCTGGTTATAGGTGCTGCAATGGATGAAAATCCCTCCACAAAGCGACGGTAATACCCTGCCAAACCAAGGAAACTGCGAATCTCCGTAGCTGATGACGGTTTAGGCCAACTCTGCACTGCCTCCACCTTCTTCGGATCTATCTAGATCCCATCACAAGACACTATGTGGCCCAAGAATGCCACTGAATCAAGCCAGAATGCACTCTTAGAAAATTTTGCATACAACCTCTTCTCCCTCAAAGTCTGAAGCATGGTCCTCAGGTGTTGCTCATGATCTTCCTAAGACCAGGAATATACCAGGATGTCGTCAATAAACACAATGACAAAGGAATCAAGATAAGGCCGAAATACATTGTCCATCAAATGCATAAAGGCTACTGGGCCATTGGTCAGCCCAAATGACATGACAAGAAACTCATAGTAACCATATCTGGTCCTGAAAGTAGTCTTCGGGATATCCGGCTCCCGAATCTTCAATTGATGATAGCCAGAACGCAAGCCAATCTTGGAAAACACCCTGGCACCCTGTAACTGATCAAATAAATCATCGATGCGAGGTAAATGATACATGTTCTTCACTGTAACCTTGTTCAACTGCCGATAATCAATACACATACGCATAGAACCATCCTTCTTCTTCACAAATAAGACCGGAGCACCCCAAGGTGATACACTAGGCCTGATGAAACCCTTTTCAAGCAACTCCTGCAACTGCTCCTTCAAATCCTTCAACTCAGGAGGAGCCATACGGTAGGGAGGAATAGAAATAGGTTGAGTGCTTGGCAACAAATCAATGCCAAAATCAGTATCTCTATCGGGTGGCATGCCTGGAAGATCAGCTGGAAACACATCTGGAAAGTCTCTCACTACTAGAAATGACTCGACTGTAGGGGTATCAATACTGACATCTCTCACATAGGTCAAATACGTATCACACCCCTTCTCAACCATTCATTGAGCCTTAAGAAATGAAATGACCCTGTGGGGAGTATACTTTAAGGTACCTCTCCCCTCTAATATTGGCAAGCCTGGCATAGCCAGCGTCACGGTCTTAGCATGACAATCAAGAATAGCATAATGAGGCGACAACCAGTCCATGCCCAAGATAACATCAAAATCTACCATACTGAGTAATAACAAATCGGCTCTGGTCTCAAAACCACTAGGAGAAATCAAACACGACCGATAAACAAGGTCCACAACGAGAGAATCTCCCACGGGAGTAGATACATACACAGGGGAACTTAAAGAATCCCAAGATATCCCCAAATGTGGAGCAAAATAAGAAGACACATATGAATACGTAGAGCCTGGGTCAAATAATACTGATGCATCCCTATGATAGACATGGACGATACCTGTGATGACTGAATCTGAAGCAACGGCCTCTGAACGGGCTGGAAGGTCATAGTACCTGGCCTGGCCTCCCCCTCTAGGGCAACCTCGACCTCCCCGACCTCCACCTCGAGCTGGCTGAAGAGGTGGGGTGGCAGCTGGTGCTGGACGAATGGAGGGAGGACCCCGTGGAGCACGTGGATGCTGATAAGTCTGTGGAGGTGCACCCCTCTTGGCTCTGCTGCTGGCGCACGAGCTCCTGAATAATGACCAGTCTCTCGAGACCTCTTGGCCTCTCTCTCCTCTCTGTCTCGGGTGAATATGCCCTCCACCCTCCTGGCAATGCTCACTGCCTGCTGAAAAGTGATGTCCATCTCCAACTCCCTGGCCATACTGGTCCGAATACTGGGGTGGAGTTCCTCTATGAAGCGACAAACCCTCTCTCTGACTGTAGCAACAAGAGCCGGTGCATGGTGATCTAACTCACTGAAATTGACTGCATAATCCGACACAGTCATAGCACCCTGATGCAACTGCTCAAAATCTGCGCGCTAAGAGTCCCTAAGGCTCTGAGGAACATACTCACCCAAGAACATCTCTGAAAACTAAATCCAAGTGAATGAGGCTACCTCGTCCAGACTACTCAGCTCATAGACATGCCACCACTGATATGCCGCTCCCCTCAGCTGGAAAGTGGTGAAAGAACCCCCACTCGTCTCCACAATGCCCATAGTGCGGAGAATACGATGAAACTCCTTAAGAAAACCCAGAGCTTCATCTGAAGCTAGTCCGCTGAAAGTAGGTGGGTAGTACTTCTTATACCTCTCAAGTCTGAGCTGCTATGCCTCAAAAGAAGCTACCCTGGTCTCATGCTTAACCGGAGCCACTAGGGGCATAGGAATATACTCTAGGGCCTGATCAACCTGGACCCTCTACTCAGGAGTGCGGGCTGCGGGAGTCTGTGCCCCTCCCCCGGTCTAAGATATAGCGGGAGCTATCGAAAATAGTCCAGCCTGAGCCATAGTGCTGAACATGCTCAAGAAATGAGCTAAAGTCTCCTGGAGGGCTGGAGTAGCAATAGGGATCTCCGGTGCTGGCCCTCCAATGGAGCTGCTGGGGGCTCCTCTGACGTAGCTCTCGCAGGTGCTCGGACTGCACCGTGTGGTCGTCCTCTACCCCGACCCCGGCCTCTGGTGGCTCTGGCAGGGGGCTCGGGTGCCTGATCGTCAGTCCTCTCGGTACGGGTCCTCACCATCTGTGAGAAAGAATAAAATAGAGCTTTAGAATTTTGATGTCAATAACTCACACGACAAGGAAATCAAAGGAATATGATTGTTCTTAACAGTTACATAGCCTCCCGAAGATAAGTACGGACGTCTCCACACCGATCCGCGAAACTCTAATAAACCAGCTTGTGACTCGCGAATCCTATGAACCTAGTGCTCTGATACTAACTTTTCACAACCCAAATTAACCCTCCGTAAGGTGTTGTGATGACACCTAGTCTTTACGACTAAGTAAGACTAATATTACGAAAAATGTAAAGAAAACACAACATCTTAAAAATAAACAGCATATTGTGAATAGCCAAAAGTAGTACCACTCGACATATACAAAATAATTTTCCAAGACCCGGAATATCACTAAGTCACAAGGTGCTATAGTCTATGTAGCTCTATACAAAAGTCTGAAGATAATAAAGAAAGTCTCTAGGCGAGGGAGTAGAAGGGGACTCCGAAGATCTGCGGACGCAAGAAGAAGTACCTTGAAGTCTCCTAAAATCAGCAGCACGCACTAACCCCAAGGCTGATAACTCGTACCTGGATCTGCACACGAAAAACATGTGCAGGAAAGGGCATGAGTACACCACAATGGTACCTAGTAAGTGCCAAGCCTAACCTCGGTGGAGTAGTGACGAGGTCAGGTCAAGGCCCTACCGGAGTAAATATAATAAATTAAACAATAAAAGATATAGGTAAAGTTTACGGTAACACAGTTAAAGAAATTCTAAAAAATTTAACAGTTAAGGGAGCCCTCGGCTCAGAACTAAGTAAACACAATGGGGAATCTCCTGGGATACCGTCCCGTAGTTCCGAATGAATATGCAGTACAGGGGGATCTCCCAGAATATGTCTGTAGTCCCAAAGTAAAGATACAGTGCTGGGGGATCTCCCAGAATACGTCCGTAGTCCCAAAGAAAATATGCAGTGTTGGGGGATCTCCCGAAATACGTCCGTACTCCCAAAGTAAATATGCAATGCTGGGGGATCTCCCGGAATACGTCCTTAGTCCCAATTAAAATATGCAATGCAAGATAAAATGACAGATATGGCCTCGAATTATACAGTTTACACTAATCACAGATAAGGAAAATAGGGATTTAACTAAGCATGGCGCACAGAATGTGAAATAGGCAGTTAAAACACATAAGCATGCCTTTCTATTCTAAACTAAACAATTAAACATATTAGTTCGATTTAATAAGAGAAACAATTTATGATTTAAAAAGGATAAACAGGATTTTTGCAATAACAGCCTGTGTACGTACTCGTCACCTCATATACACGACGCCCACACACCAAATAATATCAAGATATCCTAAGGGGAAAGTCCCCAACACAAGGTTAGGCAAGCCACTTACCTCGAACAAAGCTCAATCAATCGGTCACAATGCCTTTCCCACGAATATTCGGCTCCGAATGACCCAAATCTAGCTAAAGCAATTACATATCATAAATACAACTATGAACACCCATTCACTCCCGAGTTTACTCGTACCAAAATTGTTCAAATCCGATACTAAAATCTCGATCAAAACCCCAAAATTTGGCCTAAGAACTTTTCTCAAATTTTCACCCCAAATCTGAAATTAAACTATGAATTCAAGCATAGATTAGTGGAATATAATCATAAAGGTGTTAAGAATCATAACCCAATCGATATCTCTAAAAATCCCTCAATCCCTCATCCAAAATCCGAGCTCCCAACTCACGTTTTTTATAAAAATGGCATAACCCCCGTTTTTGGAAATTTTAATACTGTCCAGCGATTCCTTAAATACGATCGCGGAAATAGCCTCGCGATCGTGAAGAACAACTTTGCTGCCCCAGAAATTACTCTATGCGATTCCGACTTTGTCTCTGCGTTCGCGAACCACCACCTCACATCACTACGTGCTCGCATGCCCATGTTCGCGAACGCGAAGAATAATTCCATCCTCTGCCAAGCTAAGCCTACGCGATCGGGAATCACCCCACGCAATCGCGTATAAGGAAACCAGAACTCAGACACCAAAAAACTTCAGCAACCTCCTAAGTCCAAAAATCGATCCGTTGGGCATCCGAAACTCACCCGAGGCCCCCGGGACCTCGACCAAACATACCAACCAATCCTAAAATACCATACAAACTTAGTCGATCTCTCAAATCACATTAAACAATGCTAAAATCACAAATCACCCCTCCAATTCAAACTTAAAGAACTTGAAACTTCAAAATTTTACAACTAATGCCGAAACCTATCAACTCACGTCCGATTGACTTCAAATTTTGCACATAAGTCATAATCCTTATTACAGACCTATTCCAACTTTCGGAATCAGGTTCCGACCCCGACATCAAAAATTCCACTACCGGCCCAAAACTCTAAAAAATCGACTTTCGCCATTTCAAGCCTTAATGAGCTACGGACCTCCAAAACACAATCCGAACACGCCCCTAAATCCAAAATCACCTAACGGAACTGACGGAATCCCATTCTGGAGTCGTCTTCATACAGTTCCAACTACGTTCCAAATCCTAAGGCTTAAGCTCTCATTTAGAGACTAAGTGTCCCAAAACACTCTGAAACTCAAAACCAATCATACCGGCAAGTCACAATAGCAGAAATAGATATGGGGAAAGCAGTTAATAGGGGATTGGGGCTATTACTGTCAAAACAACCGGCCGGGTCGTTACACTAGTTATATTGTGTTGGCTTGGTTATTTTAGCACGTGACTCTGAAAAAGTATATTTCTAGTTTTTCTTACTGGTTTTCGATGATTGGGTTGATTTAAATAAAAGGAATTATTATGTTTTAAATTAAATAGTTTTACATCCAAATTAGTAGTTAACTGATGCTTTAATTTAAGTGCAAATGTTATTTTCTTCACCCAAATAATTTCTAAAATAAATTCATTCCTTTGTTGATTTCTTACTTGATTTAAGGATTTCAACCTTACTTTATTGAAAATAAATTGATCATGCGGATCTTTATATATATATATATATATATATATATATATATATATATATATATATATATATATATATATATATATATATATATATATATATATATATTGATATTTTGGTACGTGATTTGTCAGTACAGTTATGAAAGTAATATGGGAATGAGGTGTCGGGGAAAATATGATGATTTTATTATTGACACGTGAGTTGTTCGTGTGATGGTGATAGAAATATGGGCACAAGGTGCCGTGAAAAATATGAAAATGGGTTGAGACCCATAATTTTTAGGATTGTGAAATGAGGTGTCACATGGTGACTTTTACTTGAAAATATATTTATTGGAAAGTATTATATCCTGAAGATTATTATTCGAAAAACATATAGGCGAAAGTATTTATATTTGAAGAACTTTATTATTTGGTTGTACTTCTGTTTTATTCGTCTGAGCAATAATTATGATGTTCTGTTGCATTGATGTTATATTACTGGTTGATTTAGTTGTTATCATTGCTAGTTATTTTCCAGTATTATTTTGTATACTATATTGCACAGATTATTAGACGAGTGAGTGTCTTGATTGTACCTCATCTCTACTCCACTGAGGTTAGTCTTAATACTTACTGGATATCGACCGTGGTGTACTCATACTACACTTTTGCACATTTTGTCCAGATCCAGGTATTAGAGGTATCGGACCCAGACAGAGTTAGAGTGTGATCGCAAGGATTCAAGGTAGAGCTTCTTGGTCGTCGCAGTCTCTTGGAGTCTGTTCATTTCATTGTACTATTAATTTTTACTCAAACAGTATTGTATATTTGGTCCTTGTGATCATTCTATGTATTCAGTTAGAGTTCATGACTCAGTATTACCAAATCTTGGGAAGGTGTTATAATTATTTCCGATGTTGGTTTCGTTAAAAAATGGCTTGAATTGTAATTAAAATTGGCATACTTAGTCTTAGAGACTAAGTGCCATCACGACGCCTGTGGTGTGATTTTGGGTCATGACAAGTTGGTATCAAAGCTCTACGTTCATAGGTTCTACGTGTCACGAACGAGTCTAGTAGAGTCTTGCGGATTGGTACGGAGACGTCTGTACTTATCTTCAAGACGCTACATAACTGTTAGGAAATTTCACTTCTTTCATTCCTTATCGTGCGGAATTTATTCAGCTTGAAGCATATATCTTAGGTTCTTTTGCATCTACTCGTGTATGAAATTGCGCACTCGGTATCAACTATACGCCAACGGTTCGTGATACTACCGAGGGGTTATAAGGAACCAGGGTTGCTCAACCATTGTTACCACGTGTCGTCTAGATAGAGGATGTGGGGGTATTGAGAGATCATTCAGTTGTGCACATTGGGGTGCAACGGGTTCTGACATCTGGTTGATAAGTACGATCTTAAGAAGGTTTAATTAGTTTCCTAATCGTCACAATCATGGTAGGGTCACGAGGTGGATGTAGATCTGAATATGGTTGGTGGCATTAAAGATTATGTAGTTCGTATGGGATTTCTATTTAACAAAGGGTACATACGCAACCAAGGCACTGGAGGAAGCGAGTTTAACTGTCACGAGGATGCCATGCGCCAAATAAATGGCTTGAGGTGTCTTATGACCGGTGTCCTACGAACGATGAAAGTTAGTATTGTGGATCATCAGATTGTGTCCTATGGCTTCGCGCCAAGTGAGGGAGTCGGAGTCCACTATCAACAATCAGATTGCGGGGTCATGTGTTATATGAGTTTTGGCCTAAGATGCATTTATATGGTATTGAAAGGTTCTCCAAAACTTGTATATGATTAAGAGTTGAGATTTGTATGGGATGATGCTAGGACTTACAATGTTCCCACGTCTTTAATAAGTCTACATTTCAGTATCAACGGGGTCATGGAAACAATTTCAGAATACTCAGGGTGTTCCAGTAAGTTCTTTAATGCACCACCGACACGGGGTTCCTATAATGGTTCTTCCAGTTATCCGGCACAGACTCAGTGTGAGCAGCCGAACCCACAGAGAGGTTTTTATGAGTGTGGTGATACTAGACACATCAAGAGAAATTATCCCAGACTTGGGAGGGGTGGATTACATCAGAACACTCCAACTACAAGCTTTATTCTAATTAATACTTCACGTGCACAGTCAGTTAGAGGTGGAGGACAGGCAGGTAGTGGGCACCTAAGAGGTGGAGGCCCGACTCGTTGATATAATCACTATGATTTGGCTGAGGTCAACACACAAGATGGTGTCATTACAGGTACGATCCTGATTTTTTATTATAAAAGGATATTTTCCCTTAATTGGATTTGGTTCTGAATATTGAGGTGAGTCCTCCTATTATGCTCCACTTATGGGTGAGCTTCGTAAACTTATGACCCGCTTATATGTTTATCCCTGTTGGGAGATTTGAAGATGTTAACCCGTGTCTGTCATTTATTTTTGTACACAATTGAAGGTTATAAGCCCAAAAGTAATTTTTTTATTTTATTACAGTGGGTTTAATGTGTTTCAGAATAATTGATTCCAATTCTTATGAGTTATACGCCCTACCGGTATGAAGGTTCATTATGTGTTGTGAAAACTATTTATGGGGATGAGCATACATATGATGCGCTTCATGTCCTGATATCATTAGGATAATGCAGTGCTTGTGATGCCGAGATTGGTGTTATTGATATATAACTTGTGGTATTTTGTTTGGATTGTAGATGTGCTGTTAGGAGTTATTTTGGTGTTACTCTGGCAGGTGGATATGCCCAATTTTAGGGGAGACTGCCGAAATTTCTAAAAAGAAATTTGAGAGTTAGTAAAATTTGGAGGATTGGGATTTGCAAAGGAAGAGATAAGTATTTTATGTGTTTGAGGACGAATGATCCTAAGCGGAGAAGAATGTAACACCCTAGAGAAAGTTTTGAAGTACTTCAACACTATCAATAAAATTGATGTGTGCGTAGGCACGAGTTGCTATATCCAGTTGAGACTAATACCGTGCGTTGATGTGAAAATCAGACCTTTTGAACTGTTTGGAGAGTAAGAAATTGATCTTAAAGTTTGCAAATATGGATAAAAGAAATAAACTCAAATGACATGATGTTGTCAGGCTTATCTCAAATGCGGTAGCGTGGAATCAACCGTGCGTATATGTGTAAAAGTAAAATCATCAATTTGGTAACCTCAGAATAATTCTTAGAACGTTCGAGGGCGAACGTTTGTTTAAGAGGTGGAGAATGTAACGACCCGACTTATCGTTTTAAGAATTAATGCCCCGTTCAGTGACTTAAGGTCTCGAGAAGCTTCGTAGTATGTAGTGTGACTCGTGGGTGTGGTAGAGTTTGATTTTTAGAAGATTCGGCATTTAATTAAAAGAACAATTCTTGTTTAGAAGCTTAAATATAAAGAGTTGACCGGAGAGTTGACTTTTGAGCAAACTACCCCGGAATAGAATTTCGGGGATGGAAATAGCTTCGTATAATAATTTCGGACTTAGGCGTATGTTCGGATTTGGATTTGGAAGTCCGTAGGACAATTCGACACATTTTGGCGAAAGTTGGAAAATATAAGATTTTGGAAAAGTCCTACCGAAGGTCGGATTTCGATTTTGGAAATGGGAATAGCTCCATTAAGTCAATTATAGATTCTTAGTTAAATTTAGTTCTTAATCATATAAATCTCAATTGTTTATTATCTTGGATAGCAACCAAGCTAGAAACTACAAGAACACTGTTTAAATCAGATCCATGTGGATACGATACTATATTATACTATATTTGACTAGCGGGTATATTTAAGTGTGTGTTTTGAGCTCGTCAAATTTTGGTGTTGTTGCTGGGGATTGGCAATCAATAGTGTTTCAAATAGTTTGTAGTGCTAATTAAGGAAATTTTTCTCTTTTTATTTTATTTTTCCCTTTTTACCGTTAGTGCTCCAAGTTACATGTTTAGATTGGTGCATGACTCGAGCCCATGCAAAAGAAATGCAACCATATGTGCTAGAGATAGAAAAACAACTACGACAGCTGAGGAAGGAAAGAAATCTCATTAAGAAGTTAAAAAAGGTTGGGCAATACTCAACCAAGGAAACTACAGCTGGAGTCGATGATGATACTATAGATTTGGCTATAAGAGAGGCATCTCAACAACAACAAAAAGCTACATGGGATGCTAAGGAAGCAGCTATTAGAGATTCACAAATTATTTGTGAAGAAAAGAGGGGTCGGAGAATTGCTTAAATTCAACCCTTGGCTATAGACCAGTTCAGAAATATTGCTCCCAGGCCTGGGAGACCACTTGGCGATTTTTCTATACCGGTCTACAATCAAGGCCTATCTAGTGAGAGACCAACTCCAGTTGTAGCTAATAATTTCCAGTTGAAGCAAAGGTTGCTTCAAACACTTCAAAACGTTTGTGTCTTCATAGGAAAGATGAACGAAGATCCAAACAACCATCTAGTGGACTTCGAGGAGATTATGAACACCTTTCAATACAATGGTGTGTCACAAGATATAGTATACTTAAGGACATTTCTCTTCACACTCAAAGATGATGCAAAGCGATGGCTTCAAAGCTTGCCTACGAGATAAATTAGAACATAAGATGAGATGACCAGAAAACTTCTTGATAAGTATTTCTCATCATCTAAGACATGCAAGTTTAGAAGAGAAATTCGTAACTTCTGCCAGAAAGAGACTGAAACTGTATTTGAAGCATGGAAGAGGTTTAAGGAGATTTTATGTCAAGTGTCAACATAGTGGAATTGAACTCTGGATGCAACTCCAGGACTTTTGGGATGGATTGACATCAGCCTCGCATAGAACATTGAGCAATGTAATTGGAGGCCCGTTGATGAAGAAGACTCCAGAGGAGATAGTTACAATTCTTGATGAGTTATCTAAAGATGCTAATTAGTGGCCCTCTGAGAATGCTGAAAGAAGAAGATCAACTGGTGTTCATCAAGTTAATGTTAATGCATATGTGCGGGTACAACTACATTCTATGGCTAAAGGAATACGGAAGTTGACCTTAGCTTCAATACAAAGTGAACCTCATGCAGTTTATGATATATGTGGAGGAGGACACCCTACTCATGAGTGTCAAGCCTCAGCTCAGGGAGTGAATGTTGTGGGTAATTATAACTTCAATGAAATGGGTCAGAAGCAGCCTGTTTTTTCATGGAGTTGACCTGGGGGTACTGCAAATGCATGGCAACAAATTTTAGGGACAAGGCACTCCTAGTATTGTGAATCAGCAGAGGCAATAATTTCAGCCTCGATAACCCAATCAGTCCGGTCTAGATGATCTCGTGAAGGCCTTTATTGTGAAAACTGATGAAAGATTTGAAGTACAAGGGGCAGCAATTCTACATCTCAAGAAGCAAGTGGGACAGATTGCAACAATATTATCTTAGAGAGTTCTAGGTACTCTTCCTACTGATACAGAGATAAACCCCAAAGAAACAATGAATGCTATAACGTTGAGAACTGGGCAAGTGTTGAAAGATCCTACCCCAGTCCAATAGGATGTGGAACTTGAAAAGGAAAGTGGGGAGTGACTGAAAAGTGAGGTTGATAAGAAGAAGAAAGGCACGAAGGGAGTTGAGAAAAAGAAGAACGAAGAGAATTAGAAAGGAGGAACATGAAGAGATCAAGCACATGCCTGCTATACCTCTCCCCCAGAAGCTATATAGAGAAAAGTTGGACCGGAAGTTTGAGAGATTTTTGGATATACTGAAACAGGTTAATGAAAATTTACCATTCACAAGGGTTCTCTCACAAATGCCTGCTTATGCCAAATTCTTGAAGGAGATCCCGACAAAGAAGAGGAAAATAGAAGAGACCTCAGTGGTCAAGCTCATAGAGCATTGCAATGTAATCTTGCAAAATAAACTCCCACAAACGTGTGGAGATCCAAGGAGTAATAATATACCTTTCTCTTTAGGCACTATAAATCTTGATAAGTCTTAATGTGATTCTAGTGCCTCAATTAACTTAATGCCCTTGTCTATTTACAGGAAACTGGATAATGAGATCGGAGAGATAAGGTCAGCGCCAATATCTTTGCAGCTGGTAGACCAAACGAGTCTAATACCTGAGGGGATAGTGGAAGATGTGTTGGTTCGGGTAGATAACTTCGTATTTCCTTCAGATTTTATATTGGTGAAGATAGAAGAAAACAAGGAGGCTCCCCTCATCCTAGGAAAACCATTCTTAGTAATGGGTAGAGATATGTTAGATCTACACGAGAGAAAACTCATGCTTAGAATAGGTGAGGAGACTGTGACTTTTGAGATGAATGTAGCAACGAGGGTGAAAAATGAAAGACCAGTTGCAAATGTTGAGTGGAAAGTGAAGAGTTCGAAAGAGAAGGCTCCAGTGAGTGAGAAAGATAAGTGTGGGGTGTACCCCAAGAAGGCTGATAAGAAGTTGTCTACATGGATGTGTGCACTAGATCGGGCACGAAGAATGGAGCCCTACTTTTACTAAGACTCTAACTAGATATTCAGGGAAGTGTCCTTCACCTTATGCTTTTTAATTGTGTGTCATGGGGACATGCCATAACTTAAAGTGTGGGTGGGGGATATGTGTATGTATATTAGTTTAAGTTTTCTTGTTGTTAGTTGTATTATTTAGAGATATAGAAAAGAATTGAAAAAAAACTGAAAATTTTTAAATTGTCGATTTTTTCCGACGATGGATATCATATTGACAGGTTTCTTGGGGGATTAAAGTTAAAGAAAAAAATATATTTTCTTTCGTAGGTAGTGTAATAATTTTCCCTTTTTTGTGTCGCGGTTCTTTTCCAAGGGTTTTGTTTGAATCGGGTATAGTTAGTTTTTATTTTTGTTAAGAGTAGGAAACCTTGTTCTATGATTTGAATTGAAAGCAATATCTCTTAACTTTGTTGTACCTTGAGAATAGTGAGTGATTTAGTTCTGACACTTAGGCTCTATTTTTTACTATTGTATAAGTACCTTAAACTGTATGATCTTATCTTTGCTTAACTGCTTTCACTAGAGTATCTTGATGAGTCCAATCCTGAGTGAGTTATGTGCCATGTGTGTGTGAGGTTTTTTATTATTCATTGTATTGCATTTGATTTCTAGAACTTTCCCCGTGTGTTTGCAAAATGAAATAGTAGTTGTATTCAGTCTTAGAATTGATATAGGGGTTTCTTTGTTGAGCCAGTTATATGTTTCTAACCACCTAATTGTTATGTATCTTAGTTAACCCCTTTGAGTTTGTAATCCTATTTCTTTGGCAACCATATTATGAGCCTTACCATTTGTTTGAATTGACCATATATTTTAACCTTTTACCTCTCGTGAGCACTTGAATTTGTATGAACTTTGTAAAAGTTGAAGTGTGTGGTGGTTGGGTTGGTTTTTGACTGGAACTATTTAATTAAGGAGAAAGGTGTATTGTTTTGAAAAAGTAAGAGCTTCTTGAATTGAAAAAGAAAGAAAAATAATTGTATGATTGTGAAAAATATTCCTTGAAAGTTGTAACTCTTGATGTAATTGTTCTTAAAGAAGTAGGGATTTAATGTATATTGATGTGAAGGTGGAGTATGGTTTGACACAAGTGTGGCTTTTGAATAGTTAATTGTATGTATTAAAGTTCTTAGTTAGGTGTAGTCACTCTTATATCCAAATATATCATAACCATCCCACAACATACATAGCAACCAAATAAAGTCCTACTTGATCCTTGACTGAATGATCTCAATTAGTAGAGTAGTACACTACGAGCAAGCCTATAGTACATCTTTTGTTGCATATGAATGTTACTTCAGAGAGTGAGCGAATTCTTTCTATCTTGAGTTCCTAATTGTCCTTGACTTTTATTGTGTGTTGGTACTACTCTCTAATATTGTGTGAGGGCACTTGATTCATGAAGGAAAGGTAATGTCATTGACATCTGTGTTCGAGTAAGTGAGCAAGTTATGAATAATGTGTGGTATTTATGAGTCAAATCTTGAGGTGAAAATGTTACACAATTGTGCTTAGTCTATTTTAAATATTCTTGGTATGATGAGTTATGAGAGTTGTTTAAAAAAGGTCGTGTCTATGTGAAGTGTAGTTTGATTGCTCGAGGACGAACAATGGTTTAAGTGTGCGGTGTTGATGGTAGGCTATAATTGCGTATCTTAGTCGCTTATTGCACTCTAATTTACTGCACTTTACTTATTTTCAGCTTTAATTGGTAATGTCTTGCACTTATTGTGTGTTTTATTCCTTGTAAGATTGATTCTAATTAATGTAGATGTTGTGGAGCTCATTCGAGCTATTTGGAGCTTTGAAGTCTAAGTAAAAGCCCAAGGGATTAAGCTAGTATTGTGTTCATGGGTCAAGGACCAAGTCTGGATATCAAAAATCGAAGTTTGATCTGTACTTTAAGAAAACCCCACTGTCGTGGCGCATGGGGTGGCGCGGCTGCCAAATTTATGCTACTTGTCAATTGTTGAGCTCTCTTAAGATGTCCACTAATATCCTCATGGCGCGCCGTGCCATGCGGCACTGTCATGACTTGTCGTAATGGCACCTAACCCAACCTGCTTGGTAAGCAATTAACCACTAACCAATTCCAATGACAATTAATAAAACGATTAAGTAAAGAAATATCTGAATCTTATACATTCCCCATGGACTGGTAGTACAAATCATGAGCTTCTAAGAATAGATTTTACAAAGCTAAAATGAAGTAAATACATCATATGTTTGAAAAATACATTAATAGAGTTTTATAGATCTAAGGCTATCATGAACAAGAGGCAGCTACAACCGGGACGCAGGTACATCTTCAAATCCATCTCCCATCGAACACAGCAACATCAACAACCAACATCTGCACGCAAGGTGCATAAGTGTAATATGAGTACAACCGACCCCATGTACTTAATAAGTAACAAACCTAACCTTAGGTTGAAAGTAGTGACGAGCTAACACAAAGGTCGGGTCCAACACCAGTATTCCACAACAGTTCATAACAGCACAGTACAAGTAACAAAGAGGTATCTCAGAAATAAAAATGGTCAGTTCGTTCACATTTCCAGAAAAATAGGCATTGCTTTTCAAGTATCTCAGTGAAAATACAAATCTTTTACCGAAAATGCCAAAATACGAGTAAGTCTGAAAACTGTGATTTTTCCTAAAAATATTCTTTCAACAATCAATAACATGTTTCATTTTTTCTTTTCAGATAGCAAGTGTAAGACGTCTCTCTATGCCCATATGTCAAAATGTATGAGAAGTTATAAATGACGTGATACTATACAACATGAGGAAAAAAGCATCTTTATGTCTGTATGTCAAGTGTGCATGTCAAATGCGATGCAAATCAGTGATGTATATTCTCAGAGTACCAATTCACTCGGTTCTCCCAGTCACTCGGCACTCGGCACTCGCACTCAGTAGGTACCTGTGCTCACTGGGGGTGTGCAAACTCCAGAAGGGCTCCTACAGCCCAAGCGCTATAATTTGCACGGACAACTCACGGGCTGCACGGACAACTCACGTGCCATAATATCAATATCTGGAATCGCACGGAAAACTCACGTGTTGCACGGACAACTCATATGCTATTGTAAGCCAATATGAGTCATTGCGGCGTGCAGCCCGATCCCATAATAATCCTCACAATTAGGCCCTCGGCCTCACTTAGTCATCAATCTCTCAACTCTCTCGGGCTCACAATGTCATGATACTAGCCCGAAAACAATGATATAATGCATCAATAAATAACAACAGAGACTGAGATATGATATGAATGTGAATGCGTATGACTGAGGATGTAATGAAATGAAAGAAGATTGCACAACGACAGAAATGACCTCAGTGGGTCCCAACAAGATAAGCATGTAGCCTAGACATGGCTTCTAATATAATCACAGTTCGATAACTCTAGTACGTAGCATTGTCATGATTTTAGACAAGTTAAGGTAAGTACACAGTACCACATAAATAATGGAAATCACAGTTAACATGGTGCACGCCCACGCGCCCATCACCTAGCATGTGCGTCACCTCAAAACCAAACACATAACACGTATATTTATGGTTCATACCCTCAGCTCCAAGATTAGAAGAGTTACTTACCTCTAACAAGCTAATACCAATGCCGAGCAAGCCAAGCGAGGCTCCAACGATGCCATCCCACGCGTTCCAACCTCTGAACGGCTCGAAACTAACCAAAAACAACTCAAGTACATCAAATAATTCTAAAGGAACCAATCTTGATCAAAAAAGATCAAATCTTGAATCAAAAGCCCAAAATCGGCAAAAAGCAAAACTCGGGCCCGCACCTCGGAACCCAAAAAAATTACAAAACTGAAATCCGACTCCAATAACGACCTGCTTCGTCTCTACAGTCCCCGAGTGTTTCGATGGGTGTTGATAAAGCTCATTCGTCGAGCAAGCAAAGCAAGAAGATCGAGATCGAGGTTGGCAGGGGAGATTCGTTTGGATAAAAATCGAAGATCTCATTCCCCCCGAATTTTTACCGTTCCCTGAAAAGTGGAACTCAGCACGTAAGTTTCTTTCTTCCTGAGTACTTGGTACTTCTTTTGTTCTTTTTCTAATTGCTTGTGCCTATCATTGCACAACGATCGCCCAAGTTCCCAATGCAGTCCCCCGCTTCAAGACAAGGATCGAGGGGATCTGTAAACAAATGTCGTATTTTGAGCGCAAATGGTGCAACCTTTCAAATGGCAAGTGGGAAGCACGTTCCCATGGTGAGTGCTCCTCCGAACAAGTCTATTTTCAGATTTAACCTTTATTTCCACTAAATCATTTTTTCTTTTGCAGGTCCTTTAGTGGAAATAGGACATGTCGTTGAAGGCAGACGAGCCGAGCCTCGCATGCCGAACCCTCAACTTTGGGATAGCCCGGAGTTGCTGCACATGAGAAGAAAAATAAGAAAAAGAGGAAATCCTCTGGCTCCCCAGACGCCGAGGTGAAGAAGAAGAGGGTAACTATCCGGGTTCGGAAAAGCAACAAAAAGAGTACCTATGCCAGGGTATCGGACCCCGATTCCCTCATCCGGCTCAAGGATTACCCTGAAGACGATGAACTAGAGTTCGTCGACCATTCACGAAGGAGAACTGGAGGAAACCGGGGAAGGTGGACGAGAGGCCGATCCCTCTTTAGCTCGGGATCCAGAAGGAAAATCATAGGCCACGGCCTCACGAGATTTCCCCTGCCCCGAAAGAAATAGTCGGTGTCATTGACATCGCGCAGTCGCCGTCTCATATAGAGTCCATGTTTGACGAGGCTCAAGCTGATAAGGAGAATTTAAATGAGATGGCATGAGGCGCAGACGAGGCCCTCAACATGTTTTTTGACAGCGTGTACATGGGCGCGCTAGAAGATTATTCCGGGTTTGGCCACCTGGAGATCCCGAAAAAGGACCTATCGTTGAAGGCAGACGAACCGAGCTCGAGCCCAAGGCTGGTGAGGTAGTTCCCTGCTCCGAGCGTGGACCCTGACCATAAAAGAACGGTCATGTTTACAATCCCGGCAGACACTCGGGTGTTGTCCGCTCTGGTGGGCATAGCCAGCTACCTTCGTTGTCTGGTAACCAAAGAGGACCAGGTGAAGATAAACGAAGTGAGCACTTCGAGCCTCTTCAATAAAGCACAACATGCACTGAACCGGGTAAGTTTCCCCTTCCTTGTGCCCTTTGTGAATTTTATTTAACTTCTGCATGCCCTTATGATCTTATCATTTTGTTTTTCAAGCTTCGGTGCTTCACTATGAAAGTTTCCATTGATCTCGGATGGAAGTCAGCCAACTCGAGTTCGAGCTCAAGGAGCGAGTTCGACAAAAGGACATGTACAGGGTCCTCAGTGAGTAAAAAGATGAGGCCCTCAGGGATCTCCCTATTCTTTGAGCTGAGCTGAAGAACGCTAAAAAGATAGACCTGATTGACCAGCTCTGGGCCGAGATGAACGAGCTCAAACCTTCGGCCGAGACGTTGAGGAGTAGGATGGACCTCATGGCCTCGAAAGAAGAGGCTACGAAAGAGGAGTTGGCTTCGGTCAAAGACCATCTCCGGGTGGCAAAGGATGAGGCTGAAAAGTGGTCTTGGCTAAATGACTAACTCCGGGCACAACTGGATTCAGCCGTCTCGAAACGGGACGACCTTGGCCAGGAATATACTACGCTGAAGTCCAAATTAAAGGCAACCTCGATTGACTCCTCCAAGGTCGAAGAAATATTGGCCCATTATAAAACCGAAGTGGAGATAGCCAAGGCCTTAAAGACGAAGGACGAGTATGTAAAGCGACTGTCCCGGAGGGAGACCCCTGAGGAGATTCACGCCCGGGGATTTGATCTGTCGGCCGAGATTGAAGAGGCCAAGAGGCTTGAGGCCGAGACAAAAGAACTTTACGAGCCCGAAGGTTCCAATGCCGAGTCGAGCCCCAGTGAAGATTAGGCGAAAATGTCTTACATCTTCATCTTTGTATACTTAAAAACCAAATATCAACAAAATCAAACTTCACTTGACACTCATGGGTTCATCTGAACCGTAAAGTAAAAATAAAAAAGAGTTATCTTCCTTCTTTCATGACAAACCAGGACCAATAATCCAAATCAAAAGTACCCCTGCAGACTTATTCACACCTTATAACTCCATTTCCTCAAAAAATCCATATATACCTTCCAAATATCATCGCTCTTACTTTGACTCTCCAACCATTTGCTGATTTTTCAACATCTCATATTACACAAAAGAAAATTGAGAGACATTAGAAATCATAGATATTGTGATTTGGAAGTTTAGGACATTAAAATTAAATAATTTGATGATTTTATCATTTTCGAAAGAAAATAATTAGTTTGTTGATTTTTGCTTGTTGCGAAGTTAAAAGGAGAGAGCAAACAAAATATAAAGAAACTAAAATTAGATAGACATTAATTATGTGAATCTATGCAATGACTCTCTGCAACAGAGCTCTCAGTGGCCAGAGGAGAGAGAAACAATGAAAATTGTACAAAAGGTGACAGGTTTTGCACCTACGTACTACTGGAACTCCCACTACACGTTTTTATTATTTTTGTTATTCATTAACTCCATCGCATGCATGTTGCCTGCTACAATATACACCCATTCTAGGGAAAAGTTTATTCTAGGTCTCACTCAACCAAAAAAAGTTGTGTGAGACCTTATTATTTATAATAGACACATGGCGATGGGTCCCATTAACCAATTTGTTTGCTCCTTTCCTCCTTTCTTCTCTTTTCAGATTTTTCCTTCTCTTCTCTTTCTAGTCTATACAATTGGCCATAAACTCTTGAAGCACACAATCTCCAAGCAATACTTGCATCTTCATCTTTGTATAATTAAAAACCAAATATCAACAAAATCAAACTTCACTTGACACTCATGGGTTCATCTGAACCAAAAAGTAAAACTAAAAAAGAGTTATCTTCCCTCTTTCATGACAAACTAGGACCAATAATCCAAATCAAAAGTACCCTTGAACACTTATTCACACCTTATACCTTCATTTCCTTCAAAAACTCATTAATACCTTTCAAATACCATCGCTCTTACTTTGACTCTCCAACCATTTGCTGATTTTTCAATATCTCATATTACACAAATCAAAATAGAGAGACATTAGAAATCATAGATGTTGTGATTTGGAAGTTTAGGACATTAGAAATAAATTAATTTGACGATTTTATCACTTTCGAAAGAAAATAATTAGTTTGCTGATTTTTCTTGTGGCGAAGTCAAAAGGCGAGAGCAAACAAAATATAAATAAACTAAAATTAGATAGACATTAATTCTTTGAATCTATGCAATGACTCTCTACACCAGAGCTCTCAGTAGCCAGAGGAGAGAGAAACAGTGAAAATTGTACAAAAGGTGACAGGTTTTGCACCTACGTAATTCTAGAACTCCCACGGCACGTTTTTACTATTTTTGTTATTCATTTACTCCATCGAATGCATGCTGCCTGCTACAATATACATCCATTCTAGGGAAAAGTTCATTCTAGGTCTCACTCAACTAACAAAAGTTGTGTGAGACCTTATTATTTAAAATAGACACATGGAGATGGGTCCCATTAACCAATTTGTTTGCTCCTTTCTGCCTTTCTTTTTTTTTTTCCAGATTTTTCCTTTTCTTCTCTTTCTAGACTATACAAGTGGCCATAAAATCTTGAACCACACAATCTCCAAGCAATACTTTCATCTTCATCTTTATATACTTAAAAACCAAATATCAACAAAATCAAACTTCACTTGACACTCATGGGTTCATCTGAACCGTAAAGTAAAAATAAAAAAGAGTTATCTTCCTTCTTTCATGACAAACCAGGACCAATAATCCAAATCAAAAGTACCCATGCAGACTTATTCACACCTTATAACTCCATTTCCTCAAAAAATCCATATATACCTTCCAAATACCATCGCTCTTACTTTGACTCTCCAACCATTTGCTGATTTTTCAACATCTCATATTACACAAAAGAAAATTGAGAGACATTAGAAATCATAGATATTGTGATTTGGAAGTTTAGGACATTAAAATTAAATAATTTGATGATTTTATCATTTTCGAAAGAAAATAATTAGTTTGTTGATTTTTGCTTGTTGCGAAGTTAAAAGGAGAGAGCAAACAAAATATAAAGAAACTAAAATTAGATAGACATTAATTATGTGAATCTATGCAATGACTCTCTGCAACAGAGTTCTCAGTGGCCAGAGGAGAGAGAAACAGTGAAAATTGTACAAAAGGTGACAGGTTTTGCACCTACGTACTACTGGAACTCCCACTACACGTTTTTATTATTTTTGTTATTCATTAACTCCATCGCATGCATGTTGCCTGCTACAATATACACCCATTCTAGGGAAAAGTTTATTCTAGGTCTCACTCAACCAAAAAAAGTTGTGTGAGACCTTATTATTTATAATAGACACATGGCGATGGGTCCCATTAACCAATTTGTTTGCTCCTTTCCTCCTTTCTTCTCTTTTCAGATTTTTCCTTCTCTTCTCTTTCTAGTCTATACAATTGGCCATAAACTCTTGAAGCACACAATCTCCAAGCAATACTTGCATCTTCATCTTTGTATAATTAAAAACCAAATATCAACAAAATCAAACTTCACTTGACACTCATGGGTTCATCTGAACCAAAAAGTAAAACTAAAAAAGAGTTATCTTCCCTCTTTCATGACAAACTAGGACCAATAATCCAAATCAAAAGTACCCTTGAACACTTATTCACACCTTATACCTTCATTTCCTTCAAAAACTCATTAATACCTTTCAAATACCATCGCTCTTACTTTGACTCTCCAACCATTTGCTGATTTTTCAACATCTCATATTACACAAATCAAAATAGAGAGACATTAGAAATCATAGATGTTGTGATTTGGAAGTTTAGGACATTAGAAATAAATTAATTTGACGATTTTATCACTTTCGAAAGAAAATAATTAGTTTGCTGATTTTTCTTGTGGCGAAGTCAAAAGGCGAGAGCAAACAAAATATAAATAAACTAAAATTAGATAGACATTAATTCTTTGAATCTATGCAATGACTCTCTACACCAGAGCTCTCAGTAGCCAGAGGAGAGAGAAACAGTGAAAATTGTACAAAAGGTGACAGGTTTTGCACCTACGTAATTCTAGAACTCCCACGGCACGTTTTTACTATTTTTGTTATTCATTTACTCCATCGAATGCATGCTGCCTGCTAAAATATACATCCATTCTAGGGAAAAGTTTATTCTAGGTCTCACTCAACCAACAAAAGTTGTGTGAGACCTTATTATTTAAAATAGACACATGGCGATGGGTCCCATTAACCAATTTATTTTCTCCTTTCCTCCTTTCTTCTCTTTTCAGATTTTCCCTTTTTCTTCTCTTTCTAGACTATACAAGTGGCTATAAAATCTTGAAGCACACAATCTCCCAGCAATACTTTCATCTTAATCTTTGTATACTTAAAAACCAAATATCAGCAAAATCAAACTTCACTTGACACTTATGGGTTCATCTGAACCAAAAAGTAAAAATAAAAAAGAGTTATCTTCCTTCTTTCATGACAAACTAGGACCAATAATCCAAATCAAAAGTACCCTTGCAGACTTATTCACACCTTACACCTTTATTTCCTCAAAAAACCCATTTATACCTTCCAAATACCATCGCTCTTACTTTGACTCTCCAACCATTTGCTGATTTTTCAACATCTCATATTACACAAAAGAAAATAGAGAGACATTAGAAATCATAGATGTTGTGATTTGGTAGTTTAGGACATTAAAAATAAATAATTTGATGATTTTATCATTTTCGAAAGAAAATAATTAGTTTGCTGATTTTTGCTTGTTGCGAAGTTAAAAGGAGAGAGCAAACAAAATATAAAGAAACTAAAATTAGATAGACATTAATTAAGTGAATCTATGCAATGACTCTCTGCATCAGAGCTCTCAGTGGCCAGAGGAGAGAGAAACAGTGAAAATTGTACAAAAGGTGACAGGTTTTGTACCTACGTACTTCTTGAACTCCCACTGCACGTTTTTACTATTTTTGTTATTCATTAACTCCATCGCATGCATGTTGCCTGCTACAATATACACCCATTCTAGGGAAAAGTTTATTCTAGGTCTCACTCAACCAAAAAAAGTTGTGTGAGACCTTATTATTTAAAATAGACATATGGCGATGGGTCCCATTAACCAATTTGTTTGCTCCTTTCCTCCTTTCTTCTCTTTTCAGATTTTCCCTTATCTTCTCTTTCTAGTCTATACAATTGGCCATAAAATCTTGAAGCACACAATCTCCAAGCAATACTTGCATCTTCATCTTTGTATAATTAAAAACCAAATATCAACAAAATCAAACTTCACTTGACACTCATGGGTTCATCTGAACCAAAAAGTAAAACTAAAAAAGAGTTATCTTCCCTCTTTCATGACAAACTAGGACCAATAATCCAAATCAAAAGTACCCTTGAACACTTATTCACACCTTATACCTTCATTTCCTTAAAAAACTCATTAATACCTTTCAAATACCATCGCTCTTACTTTGACTCTCCAACCATTTGCTGATTTTTCAATATCTCATATTATACAAATCAAAATAGAAAGACATTAGAAATCATAGATGTTGTGATTTGGAAGTTTAGGACATTAGAAATAAATTAATTTGACGATTTTATCACTTTCGAAAGAAAATAATTAGTTTGCTGATTTTTGCTTGTGGCGAAGTCAAAAGGCGAGAGCAAACAAAATATAAATAAACTAAAATTAGATAGACATTAATTCTTTGAATCTATGCAATGACTCTCTACACCAGAGCTCTCAGTAGCCAGAGGAGAGAGAAACAATGAAAATTGTACAAAAGGTGACAGGTTTTGCACCTACGTAATTCTAGAACTCCCACGGCACGTTTTTACTATTTTTGTTATTCATTTACTGTATCGCATGCATGCTGCCTGCTACAATATACATCCATTCTAGGGAAAAGTTTATTCTAGGTCTAACTCAACCAACAAAAGTTGTGTGAGACCTTATTATTTAAAATAGACACATGGAGATGGGTCCCATTAACCAATTTGTTTGCTCCTTTCTTCCTTTCTTTTTTTTTCCAGATTTTTCCTTTTCTTCTCTTTCTAGACTATACAAGTGGCCATAAAATCTTGAACCACACAATCTCCAAGCAATACTTTCATCTTCATCTTTGTATACTTAAAAATCAAATATCAACAAAATCAAACTTCACTTGACACTCATGGGTTCATCTGAACCGTAAAGTAAAAATAAAAAAGAGTTATCTTCCTTCTTTCATGACAAACCAGGACCAATAATCCAAATCAAAAGTACCCCTGCAGACTTATTCACACCTTATACCTCCTTTTCCTCAAAAAATCCATATATACCTTCCAAATACCATCGCTCTTACTTTGACTCTCCAACCATTTGCTGATTTTTCAACATCTCATATTACACAAAAGAAAATTGAGAGACATTAGAAATCATAGATATTGTGATTTGGAAGTTTAGGACATTAAAAATAAATTAATTTGATGATTTTATCATTTTCGAAAGAAAATAATTAGTTTGCTGATTTTTGCTTGTTGCGAAGTTAAAAGGAGAGAGCAAACAAAATATAAAGAAACTAAAATTAGATAGACATTAATTATGTGAATCTATGCAATGACTCTCTGCAACAGAGCTCTCAATGGCCAGAGGAGAGAAAAACAGTGAAAATGGAACAAAAGGTGACAGGTTTTGCACCTACGTACTTCTGGAACTCCCAATGCATGTTTTTACTATTTTTGTCATTCATTTACTCCATCACATGCACGCTCCCTACTACCATATACATCCATTCTAGGGAAAAGTTTATTCTAGATCTCACTCAACCAACAAAAGTTGTGTGAGACCTTATTATTTAAAATAGACACATGGCGATGGGTCCCATTAACCAATTTATTTTCTCCTTTCCTCCTTTCTTCTCTTTTCAGATTTTCCCTTTTTCTTCTCTTTCTAGACTATACAAGTGGCTATAAAATCTTGAAGCACACAATCTCCCAGCAATACTTTCATCTTAATCTTTGTATACTTAAAAACCAAATATCAGCAAAATCAAACTTCACTTGACACTTATGGGTTCATCTGAACCAAAAAGTAAAAATAAAAAAGAGTTATCTTCCTTCTTTCATGACAAACTAAGACCAATAATCCAAATCAAAAGTACCCTTGCAGACTTATTCACACCTTACACCTTTATTTCCTCAAAAAACCCATTTATACCTTCCAAATATCATCGCTCTTACTTTGACTCTCCAACCATTTGCTAATTTTTCAACATCTCATATTACACAAAAGAAAATAGAGAGACATTAGAAATCATAGATGTTGTGATTTGGAAGTTTAGGACATTAAAATTAAATAATTTGATAATTTTATCATTTTCGAAAGAAAATAATTAGTTTGCTGATTTTTGCTTGTTGCGAAGTTAAAAGGAGAGAGCAAATAAAATATAAAGAAACTAAAATTAGATAGACATTAATTATGTGAATCTATGCAATGACTCTCTGCATCAGAGCTCTCAGTGGCCAGAGGAGAGAGAAACAGTGAAAATTGTACAAAAGGTGACAGGTTTTGCACTTACGTACTTCTGGAACTCCCACTACACGTTTTTATTATTTTTGTTATTCATTAACTCCATCGCATGCATGTTGCCTGCTACAATATACACCCATTCTAGGAAAAAGTTCATTCTAGGTCTCACTCAACCAAAAAAATATGTGTGAGACCTTATTATTTAAAATAGACACATGGCGATGGGTCCCATTAACCAATTTGTTTGCTCCTTTCCTCCTTTCTTCTCTTTTCAGATTTTTCCTTCTCTTCTCTTTCTAGTCTATACAATTGGCCATAAAATCTTGAAGCACACAATCTCTAAGCAATACTTGCATCTTCATCTTTGTATAATTAAAAACCAAATATCAACAAAATCAAACTTCACTTGACACTCATGGGTTCATCTGAACCAAAAAGTAAAACTAAAAAAGAGTTATCTTCCCTCTTTCATGACAAACTAGGACCAATAATCCAAATCAAAAGTACCCTTGAACACTTATTCACACCTTATACCTTCATTTCCTTCAAAAACTCATTAATACCTTTCAAATACCATCGCTCTTACTTTGACTCTCCAACCATTTGCTGATTTTTCAACATCTCATATTACACAAATCAAAATAGAGAGACATTAGAAATCATAGATGTTGTGATTTGGAAGTTTAGGACATTAGAAATAAATTAATTTGATTATTTTATCACTTTCGAAAGAAAATAATTAGTTTGCTGATTTTTGCTTGTTGCGAAGTTAAAAGGCGAGAGCAAACAAAATATAAATAAACTAAAATTAGATAGACATTAATTCTGTGAATCTATGTAATGACTCTCTGCACTAGAGCTCTCAGTGGCCAGAGGAGAGAGAAACAGTGAAAATTATACAAAAGGTGACAGGCTTTGCACCTACATAATCCTGGAACTCCCACTATACGTTTTTACTATTTTTGTTATTTATTTATGCCATCGCATGCATGCTGCCTGCTACAATATACATCCATTCTAGGGAAAGTTTTATTCTAGGTCTCACTCAACCAACAAAAGTTGTGTGAGACCATATTATTTAAAATAGACACATGTAGATGGGTCCCATTAACCAATTTGTTTGCTCCTTTTCTCCTTTCTTTTCTCTTCAGATTTTTCCTTTTCTTCTCTTTCTAGATTATACAAGTGGCCATAAAATCTTGAAGCACACAATCTCCAAGCAATTATTTCATCTTCATCTTTGTATACTTAAAAACCAAATATCAACAAAATTAAACTTCACTTGACATTAGAAATCATAGATGTTGTGATTTGGAAGTTTAGGACATTAGAAATAAATTAATTTGACGATTTTATCACTTTCGAAAGAAAATAATTAGTTTGCCGATTTTTCTTGTGGCAAAGTCAAAAGGCGAGAGCAAACAAAATATAAATAAACTAAAATTAGATAGACATTAATTCTTTGAATCTATGCAATGACTCTCTACACCAGAGCTCTCAGTAGCCAGAGGAGAGAGAAACAGTAAAAAATGTACAAAAGGTGACAGGTTTTGCACCTACGTAATTCTAGAACTCCCACGGCACGTTTTTACTATTTTTGTTATTCATTTACTGTATCGCATGCATGCTGCCTGCTACAATATACATCCATTCTAGGAAAAAGTTTATTCTAGGTCTAACTCAACCAACAAAAGTTGTGTGAGACCTTATTATTTAAAATAGACACATGGAGATGGGTCCCATTAACCAATTTGTTTGCTCCTTTCTTCCTTTCTTTTTTTTTCCAGATTTTTCCTTTTCTTCTCTTTCTAGACTATACAAGTGGCCATAAAATCTTGAACCACACAATCTCCAAGCAATACTTTCATCTTCATCTTTGTATACTTAAAAACCAAATATCAACCAAAATAAAACTTCACTTGACACTTATGGGTTCATCTGAACCGTAAAGTAAAAATAAAAAAGAGTTATCTTTCTTCTTTCATGACAAACCAGGACAATTAATCCAAATCAAAAGTACCCCTGCAGACTTATTCACACCTTATACCTCCATTTCCTCAAAAAACCCATATATACCTTCCAAATACCATCGCTCTTACTTTGACTCTCCAACCATTTGCTGATTTTTCAACATCTCATATTACACAAGAAAATAGAGAGACATTAGAAATCATAGATATTGTGATTTGGAAGTTTAGGACATTAAAAATAAATTAATTTGATGATTTTATCATTTTCGAAAGAAAATAATTAGTTTGCTGATTTTTGCTTGTTGCGAAGTTAAAAGGAGAGAGCAAACAAAATATAAAGAAACTAAAATTAGATAGACATTAATTCTGTGAATCTATGCAATGACTCTCTGCAACAGAGCTCTCAATGGCCAGAGGAGAGAGAAACGGTGAAAATGGAACAAAAGGTGACAGGTTTTGCACCTACGTACTTCTGGAACTCCCAATATATGTTTTTACTATTTTTGTCATTCATTTACTCCATCACATGCGCGCTCCCTACTACCATATACATCCATTCTAGGAAAAAGTTTATTCTAGGTCTCACTCAACCAACAAAAGTTATGTGAGACCTTATTATTTAAAATAGACACATGGCGATGGGTCCCATTAACCAATTTGTTTTCTCCTTTCATCCTTTCTTCTCTTTTTAGATTTTCCCTTTTCTTCTCTTTCTAGACTATACAAGTGGCTATAAAATCTTGAAGCACACAATCTCCCAGCAATACTTTCATCTTCATCTTTGTATACTTAAAAATCAAATATCAGCAAAATCAAATTTCACTTGACACTTATGGGTTCATCTGAACCAAAAAGTAAAAATAAAAAAGAGTTATCTTCCTTTTTTCATGACAAACTAGGACCAATAATCCAAATCAAAAGTACCCTTGCAGACTTATTCACACCTTACACCTTTATTTCCTCAAAAAACCCATTTATACCTTCCAAATACCATCGCTCTTACTTTAACTCTCCAACCATTTGCTGATTTTTCAACATCTCATATTACACAAAAGAAAATAGAGAGACATTAGAAATCATAGATGTTGTGATTTGGAAGTTTAGGACATTAAAAATAAATAATTTGACGATTTTATCATTTTCGAAAGAAAATAATTAGTTTGCTGATTTTTGCTTGTTGCGAAGTTAAAAGGAGAGAGCAAACAAAATATAAAGAAACTAAAATTAGATAGACATTAATTATGTTAATCTATGCAATGACTCTCTGCATCAGAGCTCTCAATGGCCAGAGGAGAGAGAAACAGTGAAAATGGAACAAAAGGTGACAGGTTTTGCACCTACGTACTTCTGGAACTCCCAATGCATGTTTTTACTATTTTTGTTATTCATTAACTCCATCGCATGCATGTTGCCTGCTACAATATACACCCATTCTAGGAAAAAGTTTATTCTAGGTCTCACTCAACCAACAAAAGTTATGTAAGACCTTATTATTTAAAATAGACACATGGCAATGGGTCCCATTAACCAATTTGTTTTCTCCTTTCATCCTTTCTTCTCTTTTTAGATTTTCCCTTTTCTTCTCTTTCTAGACTATACAAGTGGCTATAAAATCTTGAAGCACACAATCTCCCAGCAATACTTTCATCTTCAGCTTTGTATACTTAAAAATCAAATATCAGCAAAATCAAACTTCACTTGACACTTATGGGTTCATCGGAACCAAAAAGTAAAAATAAAAAAGAGATATCTTCCTTCTTTCATGACAAACTAGGACCAATAATCCAAATCAAAAGTACCCTTGCAGACTTATTCACACCTTACACATTTATTTCCTCAAAAAACCCATTTATACCTTCCAAATACCATCGCTCTTACTTTAACTCTCCAACCATTTGCTGATTTTTCAACATCTCATATTACACAAAAGAAAATAGAGAGACATTAGAAATCATAGATGTTGTGATTTGGAAGTTTAGGACATTAAAAATAAATAATTTGACGATTTTATCATTTTCGAAAGAAAATAATTAGTTTGCTGATTTTTGCTTGTTGCGAAGTTAAAAGGAGAGAGCAAACAAAATATAAAGAAACTAAAATTAGATAGACATTAATTATGTTAATCTATGCAATGACTCTCTGCATCAGAGCTCTCAGTGGCCAGAGGAGAAAGAAACAGTGAAAATTGTACAAAAGGTGACAGGTTTTGTACCTACGTACTTCTTGAACTCCCACTGCACGTTTTTACTATTTTTGTTATTCATTAACTCCATCGCATGCATGTTGCCTGCTACAATATACACCCATTCTAGGGAAAAGTTTATTCCAGGTCTCACTCAACCAAAAAAAGTTGTGTGAGACCTTATTATTTAAAATAGACACATGGCGATGGGTCCCATTAACCAATTTATTTGCTCCTTTCCTCCTTTCTTCTCTTTTCAGATTTTCCCTTATCTTCTCTTTCTAGTCTATACAATTGGCCATAAAATCTTGAAGCACACAATCTCCAAGCAATACTTGCATCTTCATCATTGTATAATTAAAAACCAAATATCAACAAAATCAAACTTCACTTGACACTCATGGGTTCATCTGAACCAAAAAAGAAAACTAAAAAAGAGTTATCTTCCCTCTTTCATGACAAACTAGGACCAATAATCCAAATCAAAAGTACCCTTGAACACTTATTCACACCTTATACCTTCATTTCCTTAAAAAACTCATTAATACCTTTCAAATACCATCGCTCTTACTTTGACTCTCCAACCATTTTCTGATTTTTCAACATCTCATATTACACAAATCAAAATAGAGAGACATTAGAAATCATAGATGTTGTGATTTGGAAGTTTAGGACATTAGAAATAAATTAATTTGATTATTTTATCACTTTCGAAAGAAAATAATTAGTTTGCTGATTTTTGCTTGTTGCGAAGTTAAAAGGCGAGAGCAAACAAAATATAAATAAACTAAAATTAGATAGACATTAATTCTGTGAATCTATGTAATGACTCTCTGCACTAGAGCTCTCAGTGGCCAGAGGAGAGAGAAACAGTGAAAATTGTACAAAAGGTGACATGCTTTGCACCTACATAATCCTGGAACTCCCACTGCACGTTTTTACCATTTTTGTTATTTATTTATGCCATCGCATGCATGCTGCCTGCTACAATATACATCCATTCTAGGGAAAGTTTTATTCTAGGTCTCACTCAACCAACAAAAGTTATGAGAGACCTTATTATTTAAAATAGACACATGGCGATTGTTCCCATTAACCAATTTGTTTTCTCCTTTCATCCTTCCTTCTCTTTTTAGATTTTCCCTTTTCTTCACTTTCTAGACTATACAAGTGGCTATAAAATCTTGAAGCACACAATCTCCCAGCAATACTTTCATCTTCATCTTTGCATACTTAAAAACCAAATATCAGCAAAATCAAACTTCACTTGACACTTATGGTTCATCTGAACCAAAAAGTAAAAATAAAAAAGAGTTATCTTCCTTCTTTCATGACAAACTAGGACCAATAATTCAAATCAAAAGTACCCTTGCAGACTTATTCACACCTTACACCTTTATTTCCTCAAAAAACCCATTTATACCTTCCAAATACCATCGCTCTTACTTTGACTCTCCAACCATTTGCTGATTTTTCAACATCTCATATTACACAAAAGAAAATAGAGAGACATTAGAAATCATAGATGTTGTGATTTGGAAGTTTAGGACATTAAAATTAAATAATTTGAAGATTTTATCATTTTCGAAAGAAAATAATTAGTTTGCTGATTTTTGCTTGTTGCGAAGTTAAAAGGAGAGAGCAAACAAAATATAAAGAAACTAAAGTTAGATAGACATTAATTATGTGAATCTATGCAATGACTCTCTGCATCAGAGCTCTCAGTGGCCAGAGGATAGAGAAACAGTGAAAATTGTACAAAAGGTGACAGGTTTTGCACCTACGTACTTCTTGAACTCCCACTGCACGTTTTTACTATTTTTGTTATTCATTAACTCCATCGCATGCATGTTGCCTGCTACAATATACACCCATTCTAGGAAAAAGTTTATTCTAGGTCTCACTCAACCAAAAAAAGTTGTGTGAGACCTTATTATTTAAAATAGACACATGGCGATGGGTCCCATTAACTAATTTGTTTGCTCCTTTCCTCCTTTCTTCTCTTTTCAGATTTTCCCTTCTCTTCTCTTTCTAGTCTATACAATTGGCCATAAAATCTTGAAGCACACAATCTCCAAGCAATACTTGCATCTTCATCTTTGTATAATTAAAAACCAAATATCAACAAAATCAAACTTCACTTGACACTCATGGGTTCATCTGAACCAAAAAGTAAAACTAAAAAAGTGTTATCTTCCCTCTTTCATGACAAACTAGGACCAATAATCCAAATCAAAAGTACCCTTGAACACTTATTCGCACCTTATACCTTCATTTCCTTAAAAAACTCATTAATACCTTTCAAATACCATCGCTCTTACTTTGACTCTCCAACCATTTGCTGATTTTTCAATATCTCATATTATACAAATCAAAATAGAAAGACATTAGAAATCATAGATGTTGTGATTTGGAAGTTTAGGACATTAGAAATAAATTAATTTGACGATTTTATCACTTTCGAAAGAAAATAATTAGTTTGCTGATTTTTGCTTGTGGCGAAGTCAAAAGGCGAGAGCAAACAAAATATAAATAAACTATAATTAGATAGACATTAATTCTGTGAATCTATATAATGACTCTCTGCACTAGAGCTCTCAGTGGCCAGAGGAGAGAGAAACAGTGAAAATTATACAAAAGGTGACATGCTTTGCACCTACATAATCCTGGAACTCCCACTGCACGTTTTTACCATTTTTGTTATTTATTTATGCCATCGCATGCATGCTGCCTGCTACAATATACATCCATTCTAGGGAAAGTTTTATTCTAGGTCTCACTCAACCAACAAAAGTTGTGTGAGACCATATTATTTAAAATAGACACATGTAGATGGGTCCCATTAACCAATTTGTTTGCTCCTTTTCTCCTTTCTTTTCTCTTAAGATTTTTCCTTTTCTTCTCTTTCTAGACTATACAAGTGGCCATAAAATCTTGAAGCACACAATCTCCAAGCAATTATTTCATCTTCATCTTTGTATACTTAAAAACCAAATATCAACAAAATTAAACTTCACTTGACACTCATGGATTCATCTTAACCGAAAAATAAAAATAAAAAAGAGTTATCTTCCTTCTTTCATGCCAAACTAAGACCAATAATCCAAATCAAAAGTACCCTTGCAGACTTATTCACCATTATACCTTCATTTCCTCCAAAAACCCATTTATACCATCCAAATACCATCGGACTTACTGACTCTCCAACCATTTACAGATTTTTTAACATCTCTTATTACACAAATCAAAATAGAGAGACATTAGAAATCATAGATGTTGTGATTTGGAAGTTTAGAACATTAAAAATAAATTAATTTGATGATTTTATCATTTCCCAAAGAAAATAATTAGTTTGCTGATTTTTGCTTGTTGCGAAGTTAAAAGGTAAGAGCAAAGAAAATATAAATAATTTAAAATTAGATAGACATTAATTATGTGAATCTATGCAATGACTCTCTGCACCAGAGCTCTCAGTGGCCAGAGGAGAGAGAAATAGTGAAAATTATACAAAAGGTGACAGGTTTTGCATCTACGTACTTCTGGAACTCCCACCGCACGTTTTTAAAATTTTTATTATTCATTTACTCCATCACATGCATGCTGCCTGCTACAATATACATCCATTCTAGGAAAACTTCTATTCTAGGTCTCACTCAACCAACAAAAGTTGTGTGAGAACATATTATTTAAAATAGACACATGGAGATGGGTCCCATTAACCAATTTATTTGCTCCTTTTCTCCTTTCTTTTCTTTTCAGATTTTTCCTTTTCTTCTCTTTCTAGACTATACAAGTGGCCATAAAATCTTGAAGCACACAATCTCCAAGCAATACTTTCATCTTCATATTTGTTTAATTAAAAACCAAATATCAACAAAATCAAACTTCACTTGACACTCATGGATTCATCTGCACTGAAAAATAAAAATAAATAAGAGTTCTCTTCCTTCTTTCATGCCAAACTAGGACCAATAATCCAAATCAAAAGTACCCTTGCAGTCTAATTCACCCTTATACCTTCATTTCCTCCAAAAACTCATTTATACCATCCAAATACCATCTCTCTTACTTTGACTCTCCAACCATTTGTAAATTTTTCATCATCTCTTATTACACAAATCAAAATAGAGAGACATTAGAAATTATAGATGTTGTGATTTGAAAGTTTAGGACATTAGAAATAAATTAATTTGATAATTTTATCATTTTCGAAAGAAAATAATTAGTTTGCTGATTTTTGCTTGTTGCGAAGTTAACAGGCAAGAGCAAACAAAATATAAATAAACTAAAATTAGATAGACATTAATTCTGTAAATCTATGCAATGACTCTCTGCACCAGAGCTCTCAGTGGCTAGAGGAGAGAGAAACAATGAAAATTGTATAAAAGGTGACAGGTTTTGCATCTACGTAATTCTGGAACTCCCACTGCTCGTTTATACTATTTTTGTTATGCATTTACTCCATCGCATGCATTCTGCTTGCTACAATATACATCCATTCTAGGAAAAAGTTTATTCTATGTCTCTCTCAACCAACAAAAGATGTGTGAGACCTTATTATATAAAATAGACACATGGCGATGGGTCCCATTAACCAATTTGTTTGCTTCTTTTCTCCTTTATTTTATTTTCAGATTTTCCCTTTTCTTCTCTTTCTAGTCTATACAAGTGGCCATAACATCTTGAAGCACACAATCTTCAAGCAATACTTGCATCTTCATCTTTGTATACTTAAAAACCAAATATCAACAAAATCAAACTTCACTTGACACTCATGGGTTCATCTGAACCAAAAAGTAAAAATAAAAAAAGAGTTATCTTCCTTCTTTTATGACATACTAGGACCAATAATCCAAATCAAAAGTACCCTTGCACACTTATTCACACCTTATACCTTCATTTCCTTCAAAAACCCATTAATACCTTTCAAATACCATCGCTCTTACTTTGACTCTCAAACCATTTGCTGATTTTTCAACATCTCATATTACACAAATCAAAATAGAGAGACATTAGAAATCATAGATGTTGTGATTTGGAAGTTTAGGACATTAAAAATAAATTAATTTGATTATTTTATCACTTTCGAAAGAAAATAATTAGTTTGCTGATTTTTGCTTGTTGCGAAATTAAAAGGCAAGAGCAAATAAAATATAAATAAACTAAAATTAGATAGACATTAATTATGTGAATCTATGCAATGACTCTCTACACCAGAGCTCTCAGTGGCCAGAGGAGAGAGAAACAATGAAAATTGTATAAAAGGTGACAGGCTTTGCACCTACGTAATTCTGGAACTCCCACTGCACGTTTTTGCTATTTTTGTTATTCATTTACGCCATCGCATGCATGCTGCCTGCTACAATATACATCCATTCTAGCGAAAGTTTTATTCTAGGTCTCACTCAACCAACGAAAGTTGTGTGAGACCATATTATTTAAAATAGACACATGAAAATGGGTCCCATTAACCAATTTGTTTGCTCCTTTTCTCCTTTCTTTTCTCTTCAGATTTTTCCTTTTCTTCTCTTTCTAGACTATACAAGTGGCCATAAAATCTTGAAGCACACAATCTCCAAGCAATTATTTCATCTTCATCTTTGTATACTTAAAAACCAAATATCAACAAAATCAAACTTCACTTGACACTCATGGATTCATTTTAACCGAAAAATAAAAATAAAAAAGAGTTATCTTCCTTCTTTCATGCCAAACTAGGACCAATAATCCAAATCAAAAGTACCCTTGCACACTTATTCACCATTATACCTTCATTTCCTCACAAAACCCATTTATACCATCCAAATACCATCGCACTTACTTTTACTCTCCAACCATTTACAGATTTTTCAACATCTCTTATTACACAAATCAAAATAGAGAGACATTAGAAATCATAGATGTTGTGATTTGGAAGTTTAGGACATTAGAAATAAATTAATTTGATGATTTTATCATTTTCGAAAAAAAATAATTAGTTTGCTGATTTTTGCTTGTTGCGAAGTTAAAAGGCGAGAGCAAACAAAATATAAATAAACTAAATTTAGATAGACATTAATTATGTGAATCTATGCAATGACTCTCTGCACCAGACCTCTCAGTGGCCAGAAGAGAGAGAAACAGTAAAAACTGTACAAAAGGTGACAGGTTTTGCACCTACATACTTCTGGAACTCCCACTGCACGTTTTTACAATTTTTGTTATTCATTTACTCCATCGCATGTATGCTGCCTGCTATAATATACATCCATTCTAGGGAAATATTTATTCTATGTCTCACTCAACTAACAAAAGTTGTGTGAGACTATATTATTTAAAATAGACACATGGAGATGGGTCCCATTAACCAATTTGTTTGCTCCTTTTCTCCTTTCTTTTCTTTTCAGATTTTCCCATTTCTTCTCTTTCTAGACTATATAAGTGGCCATAAAATCTTGAAACACACAATCTCCAAGCAATACCTTCATCTTCATCTTTGTATAATTAAAAACAAAATATCAACAAAATCAAACTTCACTTGACACTCATGCATTCATCTGCACCGGAAAAAAAAATTAAAAAAAGTTATCTTCCTTCTTTCATGCCAAACTAGGTCCAATAATCCAAATCAAAAGTACCCGTGCAGACTTATTCACCCTTATACCTTTATTTCCTCCAAAAACTCATTTATATGTCACGACTCCAAATTTCCTCCGTAGTATGTCGTGATGGCACTTAGTCTCTAAGACTAGGTAAGCCTATCAATGCGGAATAATAATAAATATCTTAAATAAATAAACTACAATTCAAATAATTTTAACTCCCAAAACCCGGTATAAATAAGTCACAAGCTTATAAGAATTTATTCTTTATGTCTCTATACGTCAGAGTCTAAAGCAAATAAGGAAGACAACATAGTAAGATAGAAGGGGACTCCGGAGTCTGCGGACGCTAACAGATATACCTCGAAGTCTCCTCGTATAGCTAGTTTACTGATGCGTGGTCTGATAAGATGTACCTGGATCTACACAAAAAGATGTGCAGAAGCGTAGTATGAGTACACCACAGCGGTACCCAGTAAGTACCAAGCCTAACCTCAGTAGAGTAGTGACGAGGTCAGGTCAGGCCCTGCTGGAAAATAAATAATGGCATGGTAAAATATTTAAACAATATTATAAGATAAAATGACAATAAAAATGAATCAAGTAGTATGTCATATTTAATTACATCAAATAATGGCAAATAAATACCTCGTTGAAACAAAACAGAATTCTTTTCAACTTTAAGAAAATCACAACAATAATCAAAGGCAACTACGGCCATAAATCAATATCAACAAGGGCATTCCCGAGGTACCGCCTCGTAGTCCCAAATCATAAATAAATTCACAATATCTCATTTCCTTATATCACCGCGGGAGCCTTCATAATTTATTTAAAGAAAATATTTTTTCCCATAATAGCATCCCGTATTTTAGCCATCCTTATCACACCGCATGACTTCTAGTAGTCACCTCTACTAGCCATGCATATCAAGCCACCCTTATCTCACCGCATGCGTTTCAACACCCAGACCTTATACCACCGCATGTGTATCAATATCACAATTTGCACCTCAAGTGCTCAAATAATTTAACTTGCCAAAATAATTCAACAACAATAGTTTTTCACAATAAAGAGCTCACGGCTCATGCCAAAATAAATCATCAATAATAGTTTTCCACAATAAAGAGCTCACGGCTCATGTCAAAATAATTCATCAATAATATTTTTTCACAATAAAGAGCTCACGGCTCATGTCAAAATGAGTATAAAAATATTCAGGAGTAAATAATTTAGAAAAATAATATTTCAAAATCTTTACTATGTTGCTTCAATATCAAGTTTAAAAATGTCAAATACTTCATATTAATAATATTTAATTTAAAGAAAATTAACCTTCAAATAATGCACAGAATAAAAGAAATCAAGTTTCAACTAAACAGGTAAAACAATTAGTAAGAAAAGATCAAACAAATTTAAAGTATATATCTCAGATCAATGATGAAGAATATAACAAGATAAAATAATTTAATAAATGCGCAACAGTGATCTACACAATTTAAAAATATAATCTTTCGCAATTTAGCCCGTGTACACTCTCGTCACCTCGTGCACACGACTTTCAACACATTTCAATAATCACATCAATACCAATCCTAGGGGAAATTTCCCCACACAAGGTTAGACAAGTCACTTACCTCGATTTGCTCCAATTTAACCAAGTATTATGATTTTTTACTCGATTTTCCGACTCCGATTGACTCGTAACTAGTCATAATTAATTCGATACAGTCAACAAAAAGTATAGTAATCAATTTCATAAGAAAATATTATATTTTCATTAAAATCTGAAATTAGCTCAAATTTTGCCCGTGAGGCCCACATCTCGGAATCCGGCAAAACTTATAAAATCCGACAACCCATTCAATTACGAGTCCACCCATACCAATTTTACCAAAATCCGATAACAATTCGACCTCCAAATCTTAAATTTTCGTTTTTGGAAGATTTTGCAAAAATCTTGATTTTTCTTCCATAAATTCACGGATTCATGATATAAATGAGTATGGAATCATGAAATATAATCAATATAGGATAAGGAACACTTACCCCAATTTTTTCCCGTAAAAATCGCCCAAAAATCGCCCAAGAACCGTGCTCCAAAAATCCAAAACGAAATGAATGAAATGACCATTTTTGGTCCTTAAGTTTCTGCCAATCCGTCACTAAAAGTCCATTTTTCGTCACTAAAAGTGTACCAAAAATAGCTCTACCAGTCTTACTTCAATTGATCATAACTTTATGTACAAATGTCCAAATGATAAATGGTTTAACTTTAAGGAAACTAGAATCCACCAACTACAACTTTCATGTTTTGCAATTATTCTGATTCCTTATGAATTGCGAGATATAAGCTCCCAAAGTCGGCTGCATGCATCAGAATTTCTGAGAATTTCTGGCAAAATTCTGGTGAAACTACTCTACTAGCCTTCATTCAATCCATCATAACGTTCTGTACAAATGTCCAAATAATGCATAGTTTAACTTTCTGGAACCTATAATCAAACGACTACAATTTTTATATTTTGCACATTTTCTGATTCCTTATAAATTGTGAGTTATAAGCTTCTAAAGTTGGCTCCACGCATGAAATTTCTGCAACAGAAATTTCCAGCACTCTTTGTCCGAAATCCATTCCGTTTACCTTCCGAAATCCACCCGAGACCCTCGGGACCTTAACCAATTATTCCAGCATGTCCCAAAATACCATACAAACTTAGTCGAGACTTTAAACTACATCAAACAACATCAAAACGATGAATCGCACCTCAAATCAAAATCTATGAACTTTGAACTTTCAAATTCTATATCTTGTGTCGAAACACATCAAATCAATTCGGAATGACTTCAAATTTTGCACACTAGTCATAAATGACATAACTGAGCTATGAAAATTTTCAGAATCTGATTTTGACCCCGATATCAAAAAGTCAACCCCTCGGTCAAACTTCCCAAAAATTCAACTTTCGGCATTTCAAGCCTAATTCCACTACGGAATTCCAAATATAATTCCGATCATGCTCCTAAGTCCAAAATATCATACGGAGCTGTTGAAATCATCAAAATTCTATTCCAGGGTCGTTTGCACATAATTTGATATCCGGTCACTATTCGAACTTAAACTTTTAATTTTTAATCAAAATTCCATATCTCGGGCTAGGGACCTTGGAATTTGATTCCGGGCATACGCCTAAGTCCCAAATCACGATTCAGACCTATCAAAATTGTCAGAACACTGATCCGAGTCTGTTTGCTCAAAATGTTGACCAAAGTCAACTTAGTTGAGTTTTAAAGCTCTAATTCACATTTTAATTCATTTTTCACCTGAAAACTTTCCGAAAAATTACTACGGACTGCACACGCAAGTCGAGTAATGATAAATAGTACTTTTTGAGGTCTTAGAATACAGAATTAATTATTAAATTTAAAGATGACATTTTGGGTCATCACATTATACCATCCAAATACCATCGCTCTTACTTTAACTCTCCAACCATTTACAGATTTTTCAACATCTCTTATTATACAAATCAAAATAGAGAGACATTAGAAATCATAGATTTTGTGATTTGGAAGTTTAGGATATTACAAATAAATTAATTTGATGATTTTATCATTTCCCAAAGAAAATAATTAGTTTGCTGATTTTTGCTTGTTGCGAAGTTAAAAGGCGAGAGAAAACAAAATATAAATAAACTAAAATTAGATAGACATTAATTATGTAAATCTATGCAATGACTATCTGCACCAGAGCTTTCAGTGGCAAGAGGAGAGAGAAACAGTGAAAATTGTACAAAAGGTGATTGGTTTTGCACCTACGTACTTCTGCAACTCCCACCGCACGTTTTACTATTTTTGATATTCATTAACTCCATCGCATGTACGCTCCCTGCTACAATATACATCCATTCTAGGGAAAAGTTTATTCTAGGTCTTACTCAACCAACAAAAGTTGTGTGAGACCATATTATTTAAAATAGACACATGGAGATGGGTCCTATTAACCAATTTGTTTGCTCCTTTTCTCCTTTCTTTTCTTTTCAGATTTTCCCTTTTCTTCTCTTTCTAGACTATACAAGTGGCCATAATATCTTGAAGCACACAATCTCCAAGCAATACTTTCATCTTCATATTTGTATACTTATAAACCAAATATCAACAAAATCAAACTTCACTTGACACTCATGGATTTATCTGCACCGAAAAATAAAAATAAAAAAGAGTTATCTTCCTTCTTTCATGCCAAACTGGGACCAATAATCCAAATCAAAAGTACCCTTACAGACTTATTCACCCTTATACCTTCATTTCCTCCAAAAACTCATTTATACCATCCAAATACTATCGCTCTTACTTTAACTCTCCAACCATTTACAGATATTTCAACATCTCTTATTACACAAATCAAAATAGAGAGACACTAGAAATCATAGATGTTGTGATTTGGAACTTTAGGACATTAGAAATAAATTAATTTGATGATTTTACAATTTTCAAAAAAAAATAATTAGTTTGCTGAATTTTGCTTGTTGCGAAGTTAAAAGGCGAGAGCAAACAAAATATAAATAAACTAAAATTAGATAGACATTAATTATGTGAATCTATGCAATGACTCTCTGCACCAGAGCTCTCAGTGGCCAGAGAAGAGAGAAACAGTGAAAATTGTACAAAAGGTGATTGGTTTTGCACCTACGTACTTTTGCAACTCCCACTGCACGTTTTACTATTTTTGATATTCATTAACTCCATCGCATGCACGCTGCTACAATATATATACATTCTCGGGAAAAGTTTATTCTAGGTCTCATTCAACCAATAAAAGTTGTGTGAGACCATATTATTTAAAATAGACACATGGAGATGAGTCCCATTAACCAATTTGTTTGCTACTTTTCTCCTTTCTTTTCTTTTCAGATTTTTCCTTTTCTTCTCTTTCTAGACTATACAAGTGGCCATAAAATCTTGAAGCACACAATCTCCAAGCAATACTTTCATCTTCATATTTGTTTAATTAAAAACCAAATATCAACAAAATCAAACTATACTTGACACTCATGGATTCATCTGCACCGAAAAATAAAAATAAATAAGAGTTATCTTCCTTCTTTCATGCCAAACTAGGACCAATAATCCAAATCAAAAGTACCCTTGCAGACTAATTTACCCTTATACCTTCATTTCCTCCAAAAACTCATTTATACCATCCAAATACCATCTCTCTTGCTTTGACTCTCCAACCATTTATAGATTTTTCATCATCTCTTATTACACAAATCAAAATAGAGAGACATTAGAAATTATAGATGTTGTGATTTGAAAGTTTAGGACATTAGAAATAAATTAATTTGATGATTTTATCATTTTCGAAAGAAAATAATTAGTTTGCTGATTTTTGCTTGTTGCGAAGTTAACAGGCAAGAGCAAACAAAATATAAATAAACTAAAATTAGATAGACATTAATTCTGTAAATCTATGCAATGACTCTCTCCACCAGAGCTCTCAGTGGCCAGAGGAGAGAGAAACAGTGAAAATTGTACAAAAGGTGACAGGTTTTGCATCTACGTAATTCTGGAACTCCCACTGCACGTTTTTACTGTTTTAATTATTCATTTACTCCATCGCATGCATGCTGCCTGCTACAATATACATCCATTCAAGGAAAAAGTTTATTCTAGGTCTCACTCAACCAACAAAAGTTGTGTGAGACCTTTTTATTTAAAATAAACACGTGGCGATGGGTCCCATTAACCAATTTGTTTGCTCCTTTCCTCCTTTCTTCTCTTTTTAGATTTTTCCTTTTCTACTCATTCTAGACTATACAAGTGGCCATAAAATCTTGAAGCACACAATCCCCAAGCAATACTTTCATCTTCATCTTTGTATAATTAAAAACTAAATATCAATAAAATCAAACTTCACTTGACACTCATGGATTCATCTGCACCGAAAAATAAAAATAAAAAGAGTTATCTTCCTTCTTTCATGCCAAACTAGGACCAAAAATCCAAATCAAAAGTTCCCTTGGAGATTAATTCACCCTTATACCTTCATTTCCTCCAAAAACTCATTTATACCATCCAAATACCATCTCTCTTACTTTGACTCTTCAACCATTTATAGATTTTTCAACATCTCTTATTGCACAAATCAAAATAGAGAGACACTAGAAATCATAGATGATGTGATTTTGAAGTTTAGGACATTAGAAATAAATTAATTTGATGATTTTATCATTTTCCAAAGAAAATAATTAGTTTGCTGATTTTTTCTTGTTGCGAAGTTAAAAGGCGAGAGCAAACAAAATATAAATAAACTAAAATTAGATAGACATTAATTCTGTAAATCTATGCAATGACTCTCTCCACCAGAGCTCTCAGTGGCCAGAGGAGGTGACAGGTTTTGCACCTACGTACTTCTGGAACTTCCACCGCACGTTTTTACAATTTTTGTTATTCATTTACTCCATCGCATGCATGCTGCCTGCTACAATATACATCCATTCTAGGAAATTTTTAATTTTAGGTCTCATTCAACCAACAAAAGTTGTGTGAGACCTTATTATTTAAAATAGACACGTGGCGATGGGTCCCATTAACCAATTTGTTTGCTCCTTTCCTCCTTTCTTCTCTTTTCAGATTTTTCCTTTTCTTCTCTTTCTAGACTATACAAGTGGCCATAAAATCTTGAAGCACACAATCCAAAAGCAATACTCTCATCTTCATCTTTGTATAATTAAAAACCAAATATCAACAAAATTAAACTTCACTTGACACTCATGGATTCATCTGCACCGAAAAATAAAAATAAAAAAGAGTTATCTTCCTTCTTTCATGCCAAACTAGGACCAATAATCCAAATCAAAAGTACCCTTGCAGACTAATTCACCCTTATACCTTCATTTTCTCCAAAAAATCATTTATACCATCTAAATACCATCTCTCTTACTTTGACTCTCCAACCATTTACATATTTTTCAACATCTCTTTTTACACAAATCAAAATAGAAAGACATTAGAAATCATAGATGTTGTGATTTGTAAGTTTAGGACATTAGAAATAAATTAATTTGATGATTTTATCATTTTCGAAAGAAAATAATTAGTTTGCTGATTTTTGCTTGTTGCGAAGTTAAAAGGCGAGAGCAAACAAAATATAAATAAACTAAAATTAGATAGACATTAATTCTGTGAATCTATGCAGTGACTTTCTGTACCAGAGCTCTCAGTGGCCAGAGGAGAGAGAAACAGTGAAAATTAATCAAAAGGTGATTGGTTTTTCACCTATGTACTTCTGGAACTCCCAATGCACGCTTTTACTATTTTTGTTATTTATTTACTCCATCGCATGCATGCTGCCTGCTACAATATACATCCATTCTAGGAAAAATTTTATTTTGGGTCTCACTCAACCAACAAAAGTTGTGTGAGACCTTATTATTTAAAATAGACACGTGACGATGGGTCCCATTAACCAATTTGTTTGCCCCTTTCCTCCTTTCTTCTCTTTTCAGATTTTTCCTTTTCTTCTCTTTCTAGATTATACAAGTGGCCATAAAATCTTTAAGCACACAATCTCCAAGCAATACTTTAATCTTCATCTTTGTATACTTAAAAATCAAATATCAACAAAATCAAACTTCACTTGACACTCATGGGTTCATCTGAACAGAAAATTAAAATAAAAAAGAGTTATCTTTCTTCTTTCATGACAAACTAGGACCAATAATCCAAATCAAAAGTACCCTTGTAGACTTATTCATACCTTATACCTTCATTTCCTCCAAAAATCCATTCAAACCTTCCAAATACAATCGCTCTTACTTTGACTCTCCAACCATTTTCAACATCTCATATTACACAAATCAAAATAGAGAGACATTAAAAATCATAGATGTTGTGATTTGGAAGTTTAGGACATTAGAAATAAATTAATTTGATGATTTTATCATTTTCGAAAGAAAATAATTAGTTTGATGATTTTTGCTTGTTGCGAAGTTAAAAGGAGAGAGAAAACAAAATATAAATAAACTAAAATTAGATAGACATTAATTTTGTAAATCTATGCAATGACTCTGTAACGATCCGACTGGTCGTTTTGAGTATCACAACCCTGTTTTTCCCTTTACTACTCAAATTGTACTTCACAATTATTGTGTGAATTGCCGGGGTAAATGGTTCGGGTCTAGTGAGGTTTTGGAATGAATTGGAACACTTAGTTCCAAGGTTTGAAGCTTAAGTTAAAATAGTGATCAGATGTCAACTTATGTGTAAATCCCCGTAATAGAGTTTTGATGATTCCAATAGCTCTGTATGGTAATTTTTGGACTTAGGAGGGTATCCCAAAAAATATTTAGAGGCTCTTACCGGAATTAAGCTCGAAATGCCGAAAGTTAAATTTTTGGGAACTTAGACTGGGAGGTTGACTTTTTGATATCGGGGTTGGAATCCCATTCTGAAAATTGGAATAGGTCTGTATTGTGAAATGTGACTTGTGCGCAAAATTTGAAGTCATTCTAAATTTATTTGATGTGTTTCGGCACAAGATATAGAATTTAAAAGTTCAAAGTTCATAGATTTTGAATTTAGGTGTAATTCACCATTTCGATATTGTTAGGTGTGATTTGAGGCCTCGAGTAGGTCCGTGTTATGTTATGGGACTTGTTGATATAGTTGGTTGAGGTCTCGGGGGCCTCAGGTGAGTTTCAGATGGTTAACGGATTGAGTTTTGAATTAGGAAGACTGCTGGAACTAAGCCTTTTGGTGTAATCGCACCTGCGGAACAGTAGTCGCAGGTGCGACGTAATGACCCGACCGGTCTTTTTGAACATTTGCTCTTCGCTCGGTTGTTTGAGGGCATGCCTAGCTCCGTATGATGTACTTTGACTTGTGTGAATCGTTGGTTTCGGGTCGCAAATATTTCGGAATCGAATTGGAAGAAGGAATTTCATTGTTGAAGCTTTAAATTGGGAAAGTTGACCAAAATTTGACTCTTTAGCATTTAACCCCGGATTCAAATTTTGATAATTCCAATAGCTCCGTATGGTAATTTTGGGCTTAGGAGCATGTCCAGAATATTATTTGGAGGTCTGTGGTAGAATTAGGCTTGAATTGGCGAAATTGGAAATTTGGCGATTTCGGTCGGCAGTGAAAAATTTGATATCGGGGTCGGAATAGAATTTCGGAAGTTGTAATAGGTTCATAGTGTTATTTGTGACGTGTGTGCAAAATGTGAGGTTATTCGGACATGGTTTGGTTGGTTTCGACATCGGTTGCCGAATTTGGAAATTTAGAAGTTCTTAGGCTTGAATCCGAGGGTAATTTGGTGTTTGGATGTTGTTTTGAGTTATTCGAAGGTTCGACTAAGTTTTTATGCTGATATATGACTTGTTAGTATTTTTTATTGAGGTACCGAGGGCCTCGGGGTGATTCCGGGTGGTTAACGGATTTGTCGAAGTTGGACTTTGTAGCTGGAGCTGTTGCTTCTGCTATTTCCGCACCTGCGGAAGAAAGGGTCGCAGATGCGAGGCCACTGGTGCGCGTGGGGAGTACGCAGGTGCGGGAGACGCTGGGCCAAGGGTGGGAACTCAGGTGCGAAGAATTGGCCACATCTGCGAGCTCGCAGGTGCGAGGCCTTGAGCGCAGATGCGGAGATGAGAAGTTTGGACTGGTTTCGCAGATGCGCACCTGTGACCGCAGATGCGAGTCCGCAGGTGCAAGGAAGGGGTCCACAGATGCGTAATCTGGGTGATTAAGTGAGTTGCGCAGGTGCGGCTTCTTGGACCGAAGGTGCGGTCGCACGGGTGCGAGAAAATGGCCGCATGTGCGAAAAACCTGGGCAGAAACCATAAATAGAACCCTTCGCGAATTTGGTTCATTTCCACCATTGCTATTCGGTTTTTGGATCTTTTGGGAGAGATTTGAAGAGGGAATCAAGGGGATTTCGTTGAGGTAAGTTACTTGAGACTTAATACTTGTATATATGGTGATTTTCCGTTGTTTTAATCATGGTAATTAGTGAAAATGAGGGATTAGGGCTTGAAATATTTGGAGAGTAATTTAAGGATTTGAAGGACCAAACGATATCGGATTTTGATGAATTTGGTATGGTTAGACTTGTGAGTGAACGAGCTTTCTAGTTTTGTAAATTTTGTCTAATTTTGAAACATGGGCTCGGGGGCCGGGTTTGAGCCAATTTCGGGTTTTGGTATAATTTTGTAGTTTTCTTGTGGAATTCATTCCATTAGCGCGTATTGATGGTATTGTACTGATTGTCAATAGATTCAGAGCATTTGGAGGCCGAGTACAGAGGCAAGAGCATTTCGGGTTAGAGATTTGACCGGTTTGAGGTAAGTAATGATTGTAAATCTGGTCCTGAGGATATGGAATCCCGGATTTCGTATCATTCTTCTATTTTGAAGTGACGCACATGCTAGGTAACGGGCGTGTGGGCGTACACTGTTGGGGATTTGTGACTTGGTCCGTCCCGTAGCAACTGTAAAGTTGCATACTTTGTTGAAACCATTTGATACTTATATGTTCTAGAAAGAATTTCTGTAAATTGGGCTGAATGCCATGTTTGGGCATTGCGCCAAAGCTGTTTGGACCCTTAGGGGCTGTTTCTTACCATCCTCTCATTGTTTTCGATTGAAAATCTATACTCAGTCATGTTTATACTTGTTTACCGCATAACTCAGTTTTATGACTCTATTTTGATGCATATAAATGTTTCGGGCCGAATGCCCTATTTTACTGAAATGCCCGAGTGGCTTGAGAGGTTTATGACTGAGTGAGGCCGAGGGCCTTATTTGTGAGGATGAGTGTGGATCGGGGCTACCCGCCTGCAGCCTATTTATAACTGAGTGAGCACGAGGGCTTGATTTGTGAGGATGAGTGTGGATCGGGGCTGCTCACCTGCAGCATACTTTATTATTATAGCACGTGAGTTGTCCGTGCAGCACGTGAGTAGTCCGTGCAGCACGTGAGTTGTCCGTGCAGATTATAGCGCTTGGGCTGAAGGAGCCCCTCCGGAGTCTGTACACACCCCCAGTGAGCGCAGGTACCTACTGAGTGCGAGTGCTGAGTGACTGAGAGGCATGAGTGATTGTGAGTTATGCCCGAGTAGCATGAGTGATTGTGAGGTATGCCTGAGTGGCACGAGTGACTGTGAGGTTTGCCCGAGGGGCTTTATATGAGTGATGTTTTGCTCGAGGGGCTGTTTATGATTTCATCATTTTTGCTCACCTTTGCATTGAGCCTTTGTTTGAAAAACTGTTGGAAAAAAAATGTCTTTAAATGATTTTTACTGGAACTGGGTTTAAACGAGATGTTTGATTCAAATCCTGATTTTTAAGAGCATGTGGTATTTTACTAATATTTCCTGATATGAACGTTATATGTTTTATTGCTCGTCACTACTGCCCAGTCTTTATTTATTGTTGTTACTTACTGAGTTGGCGTATTTGTACCTTGTGTGCAGATTCAGGTGTAGCTGGACACGGTAGCGGTTATTGAGTGTTCTGGTTGCAGATTTTCTTGGAGATAGCAAGGTAGTTGTTTGGCGATCGCAGCCCTGCTCTTCTCCCTCTTATCTTCTTCTAGTTGTATTTAACCATTTTCCAGGCTGAGTTAGCCTAGATATTGTTAGGCAGATTGTAGCAGATGCTCATGGCTAGTGACACCCCAATGTCGGGCTTTTCTTTTCCGCACTTCTGTTTTTCTTTGATTTGAACTCTTTTAATGGAGGTTTTATGTTAAATAACCTTAAAATTATCTTTAAAATGAAAATATCGGTTTGTTTTGGAAATGAGTCAGCTTGCCTTGTTCCACGATAGGCGCCATCACGACAGGGGTTAGTTTTAGGTCGTGATATGCGAGCTCGCAAGTGCGAGCAGGGGTGCACTGAAGCGAGGTGCGCAGGTGCGGAAGGAACTTCGCAGGTGCAGAGTCATACCTGCGCAAGAAGGAGCACAAATGCGGGCAGAGGGCTGTGAGGCATTGGTCACAGGTGCGAGGGAAAATTCAGCACCGAGGTAAGTGAAGTCCACAAATGCGATATTTTGTTCGCACAAGCGGAGGCGCATGTGCGCAAATATTGTCCACAGGTGCGAATTTACTAGGTAGAACCCTTTAAATTCGGGGTTTCGTAATTTTCACCCATTTTCGGATTTTGGAGCTCGGTTTGGGCAATTTTGGAGAGGAATATTTTTCACACAACTTGGGATAAATGTTCTTCAATCCCTTGTGGTTTTAAATGAATTAATCTTCATTTTTAGTGTAATATTATCGAATCTTTAAGAGAAATAGAAGGACATTTCTATAATGTCACAAAATGAATTTTTCAAGTTTGAATACAGATTTGGAGTCAGATTTGAGTGAAATTAGTATGGTTGAACTTGTAATTGGATGGGTTGTCATATTTTGGGAGTTTCGTCGGATTCCGAGACGTGGGCCCCATGGGTATGTTTTGGGGCATAATTTCGGTGTTTTGTGGAAAATATTAGTATTTTGATAGGAAATTAATTCCTATAAATTGTGTGGGCTGAATTAAATTAATTGTGGCTAGATTCGAGCCGTTCGGAATTTAATACGCGTAGAATAGAATTTCTGGAGCATGGTTTAGCTTGCTCGACATTGGATTCGGCTTGTTCGAGGTAAGTAACTCTTCTAATCTTGGAGCTGAGGGTATGAACCCTGAATATATGTATTACGTGGATTTTTGGGAGGTGACGCACATTCTAGGTGATGGGTGTGTGGGCGTGCACTATAGAAATTGTGACATAATTGTTTCTGTGGAATTTCGTAGTTATATAATCTTGGCATTCTCCACGCGGTTTTATGTGTTAAAGAAATTGAGCTGAAAAGAATATTAAAAATTATATTGAGACTATGTGCCAGTATTTTTGGACCCACAGAGGTCATATTATTGTGAATTATTTATTTTAAATTGAAAATTTATATTCAGTCATATTCATTTCGTTTCATATCATATCTTAGTCTCTGTTGTTATTCATTGATACATCATATCATCATTTTTGGGCTATTCTCATGACATTGTGAGCGAATGTGAGAGAGACTGAAGAGATTGATGACTGAGAGAGGCCGAAGGCCTGATTGTGAGTATATTTTTGGGATCGGGCTGCACGTCGCGGCAGGCCATGTTGGCTTTATATATACTATTACTATTATATGCATCGGGGCTGCCCACCTATAGCAGGCCTTATTGGCTTATTATGGCACGTGAGTTGTCCGTGCAAATTCTGATATGATATTATAGCACGTGAGTTGTCCATATAGAACGTGAGTTGTCCGTGTAGATTATAGCGCTTGGGCTATAGGAGCCCCTCCGGAGTCTGTACACACCCCCAGTGAGCGCAGGTACCTGCTGTAACGACCCGACTTGTCGTTTTAAGAATTTACGCCCCGTTCAGTGACTTAAGGTCTCGAGTAGCTATGCAATATGTATTATGACCCGCGGGTGTGGTCGAGTTTGATTTACTGAAAATTCAGAATTAAATTAAAAGAACAATCCTTATTTAGAAGCTTAAATGAAAAGAGTTGACTGAAGAGTTGACTTTTGAGCAAACGACTCCGAAATAGAATTTTGATGTTGTCAATAGCTCCGTATGGTGATTATGAACTTAGGAGCGTGTCCGAAAATTTATTTGGAGGTCTGTAGTGGAATTAGGCTTGAAATGGCAAAAGATGAATTTTTGGAAAGTTTGATCGGGGGTTGACATTTTGATATCAGGGATGGAATCCGATTCTGGAAATTTGAATAGGTACGTTATGTCATTTATGACTTGTGTTCAAATTTGAAGTCATTCCGAATTGATTTGCCGTGTTTCGGCACAAGATATAGAATTTGAAAGTTCAAAGTTCATGGATGTTGATTTGAAGTGTGTTTCATCGTTTTGATGCTGTTCGATTTGATTTGAGGCCTCAAGCAAGTTTGTAATGTGTTATGGGACTAGTTGGTATGATTGGTTGAGGTCCCGGGGGCCTCGGGTGTGTTTCGGGTTGGTTTCGGATCATTTGGAGTTGTTTTGGAACTGCTGATTCTGGTGTCTAGTTTCCTTCTTCGCGTTCGCGAAGGAAGTCCTGCATCCGTGAAGAAGCGATTTTGGGGGTGCTGGATTTGACCTTCGCGAACGCGAAGGAGTGGACGCGAAGGAGAACGCGAGGCAAGGTTTGGTCAAGCTTACACGAATGCGACACAGTGGTCGCGAATGCGAAGAAGGAAGGGGAGCCGGGACATTGAGCCATTAACCCTTCGCGAATGCGAAGAAAGAGGGCAGTTGGCTACTGCAAACCTGAGAGCTTGAACGCGAACACGATGATGTGCATGGTAAGGCCTTCGTGCACGCGACACTGGTCACGCGAACACGAAGAAGAAAAGCCTGGGCAGATTATGACGTATTGGAGCTCGGGATTAGAGCTCGGGATGAAGCGATTTTTGGGAGATTTTCGGAGGAAACAACAGGGTAAGTGTTCTTAACTCAATATTGGTTAAATTACCCGAATTCATGGTTGTTTGTAATATTTAATCGGTGAATTAAGTTGGAAAGAAATTGTGAAAACCCTCTTGATTCAATTTAAGATTTGGAGGTCGAGTTGTTATTGGAATTGAATAAAATCGGTATGGTTGAACTCGTATCGGAATGAGCGTTCATATTTTGTAACTTTTGTCGGGTTCCGATAACACCCGCGGAGAATGTAACGACCCGACATGTCATTTTAAGAATATACACCCCATTCAGTGACATAAGGCCTCAAGTAGCTACGCAATATGTATTATGACCCGCGGGACTTAGTCTCATTTTCCGTTCTTAACTCAATATTGGTTAAATTACCCGAATTCATGGTTGTTTTTAATATTTAATCGGTGAATTAAGTTGGAAACAAATTGTGAAAACCCTCTTGATTCCCTTATTTAGTTGTTCTCCTTGTGCCTATCATTCTTTACTGTGGTTATTCCTTGTGAATGAGTTCTACCGTTCTTGTGATTTAAATTCTTGAGTTGATAATTATTCTCTTCTTCTATTTCCTTTTTAAATCTTACGGAAATTTTAGTCTGTTTTTTATAAGAAAACAAACATTTAATATCTATTTACAATTTTATCCAATGTAAATTGTATTTTACGAAGGGCAAAAAAGGCAAACGACATTTCGATAGGGGCTTCATGCTTTTAATATATATATATATATATATATATATATGTGTGTGTGTGTGTGTATGTGTGTGTGTGTGTGTGTGTGTGTGTTCACAAACACCATATAAAATCACTGTAAGAAGAAGAAGAAGAAAGAGAAGAAAAAGGCCTGAAGTTGTTTAAACTTTGGGTACAAGTTATTAAAAAATTAAAAATGAGTACAGGGTGTTAAGAGTGTATTTGGGCTAGTTTAACCTAATAGTAGATAAAAAAGTAGGATAAATAATAAAACAATAATAATAATAATAATAATAATAATAATAATGGTAATAAAATACTTGTCTTCTAGAAGCTAATTAACGTGTATAGATGTAACGAGTCGACCGGTCATTTTGAGTATTTACGCTTCTTTCAACTATTTAAAGTCTTGAATAGTTTCATATGATGTATTATGACGTGTGTGAATTGTCGGTTTTGGTTTTCAGGTGTTTCGAAATTAGTTCGGAAGAATGAATTTCATGCTTGAAGCTTTAAGTTGGAAGAGTTGACCAAGTTTGACTCTTTAGTATTCGACCTCAGATCAGAGTTTTGATGATTTCGTTAAGTTCGGATGGTGATTTTGGACTTGGGCGTATGCCCGAAATTTAATTTGGATATTTCTAGAATGATTCCACGTCGTTTTTTCAAGTATAAATGGTATCATATAAAGCAAATGAACTCCAAATTCAGTTTTGATTAAATCATTAGATCTGTATTGAAATTACGGAGCCATAGCAAAAAGAATCGTCGAATTCGGACATCGTATGAGAGAGTTATGCCCATTTTCGTGTCGGAAAAGATTGTTATTTTTATGGGGCAGAGGCAAGTCGCATTTGACACCTGTGACTTGCCTGGACAGATTCTAAAACCGGGGGTTTCGGCCATTTTAATACATTTGGATCTATGAAGCTCGAATTGAAGCGATATTTAGGCGATTTTCACCATATGGATTGGGGTAAGTGATTCTAACTCGGTTTTGGTTAAATTACACGAATCTATTGTTGTTTTTATCAACAATTTAGTGCTTTGAGTTGAAAATAGTAGAAAATTTCATAGACTTTAATTGAGGATTTGAAGGCCGAGTTGTGGTCGGATTTGAGTAATTTTGGTATGGTTGGAGTCGTGGTTGAATGGGGGTTCGGATTTTGTAATTTTTGTCGGATTGCGAGATGTAGGCCCCACCGTTGACTTTTGATTGACTTTTCAAGCGGAGTTAAAAATTTTTATAAATTGTTAAATTGCAAGCACCGGAGTATATTTTGATTAATTTGCACGTTGTTTGGCTAGTTTCGAATCGTTTGGCTTGGAATTGAGGAGATAGGAAGGCATTCGGAGGTTGGTATGAACGGAATAGAATTTTTGGAGTATTGTTTAGCTTGCTCGGTAGCTGATTCAGCTTGTTTGAGGTAAGTGTTTTGCCTAACTTTGTTGAGAAAATTTTTCCTACTAATTGCCAGTGTTTGTTACATGCGGGGGTGATACATATATGAGGTGGCGAACATATATGCATGTGTCAGGGTTAATCATGCTCGAGGGTAAATTATACGATTTATTGTGCTTATAGAATTATGTGACACTCTTGTTTCATGTCTTCTTTGACTTAGATTTCTATGAATATGACAGTAAATGCTAGAAACCCATAATTTGATTAAAAATCTGACGGACTTTTCTGAAAATTATTAATGTGCTAAATCTGGACGTTATTATACTTAGTCACAAATACTACTCTACGACCATTATTCTTGAGATTTTGAATTCTATACATGAGTTGAAGATCATTTTTGAGACTTTTTGAAATACTGGAATAATAAGTACTTAAAGTTTATTGAATTGTTATTGGCTTGAAAGTCGTGATTGATGTTCAATTTGGAACATTCGTTTAAGCACTCTCCTTGATGTTATTTATGTTTCCTACCTTGCTTGTTAATGATATACATGTGCTTAGTAAGGAAGAGTGTAAAGCACGAAGGGTAATGTCGTGTCATTTTATATAATTATCATGTGAGGGAGAGTGTAAAGCACGAAGGGTGATGTTGTGCCATTCATATAAATTAATATGCACGAAGGATAATGCCGTGCCATTTCATTTACATTATCGTGCGAGGATGAGAGTAAAAGCACGAAGGGTAATGTCGTGCCATTATTTCTATATTATCATATGTTCATGGTACGAATGGGTTTCTGTGCATGTGAGGACAAGAGACATGCATTATATTGTGATGGCTTTTCATTGTGTATACATCAATGCCTTTATCTTGAGCTGTTATTGTGCACCTATGTTTTTGTCACGACCCAAAATCCTAACATGTCGTGATGCCGCCTATTTCGAAACTAGGCAAGCCAAAAATCTCAATAAAACAAAACTTCTCTTTAAGGTTGAAAATATAATATTTAAATACAATACAAACACTCCCCAAAACCTGGTGTCACTGAGTACATGAGCATCTAATATGAATATAAGTGTGAAAAATATAGTCTATAATAGTCTGAGATCAAATACAGTAAACAAAGATATAGAGAAGGAGAGACAAGGTATGCGGAATACGGCAGCTACCTCAAAATCTCCTAAAAATCAACCACTCGAAAAGATCAACACCCGCTATGTCCGGAAACACCTGGATATGCACACGAAGTGCAGGGTGTAGTATGAGTACAACAAACTCATCAAGTAACAATAATAAATAAGGAACTGAAGATAGTAACGAGCTACACAGTTATGGTTCATTTCGAGTAATTCCAGTAAAGAATAGACATGCTATCAAATCTGGCATATTAAGGTCAAATCAACTTTTATACAGTTCCTGTTCATGTAATGCATATATCAACAATCTTTCAGAGATTTCACAACAATGACAGATAGCAACTAAGTGCAACAATAAATGAAAATCAACTACAACCTCTTAAGATACCAATCACTCACTGGGCTCCCATCCCTCATCAGTCCCTGGGATCCCAGCCCTCATCACTCTCTTAATGTGTACCTGTGCTCACTAGGGGTGTATAGACTCTGCAGGGGCTCCTACAGCCCAAACGCTATAATCTGCACGGACAACTCACGCGTTGCACGGACAACTCACGTGCCATATTATAAATATCTGGATCCGCACAGCCAACTCACGTGATGCACGGCCAACTCACGTGCTATAGTATAATATAAGGATCTGCATGGCCAACTCACGTGCTATAGTATCAATATCTCACAATCAAGCCCTCGACCTCACTCAGTCATAAATCTCTCTAGTCTCTCGGGCTCTCAATAATCATGAAATCAGCCCAAACAACAATGATATGATGTATCAATAATAATAATAACAGAGACTGGGATAAAATGTGCAAGTAAAAACTGAGACTGATTACATATAGCATTTAGCAGGCAATTCAACAAGTACGCGACCTCTGTGGGTCCCAACAGTACTATCACATAGCCTAAGCATGATTTCTAACATGATTTACAGTCAAATTTTATCAACACATAGAGAGCATATAGCTAACAACAAATTATTCAACTTTACAGTTTCCTGGGACGGACCAAGTCACAATCCTCTCAGTGCACGCCCACACGCCCGTCACCCAGCATGTGTGTCACCTCCAAAATAATCTCATGATGCCAAAATCTAGGGTTTAATACCCTCAGGACCAGATTTAAAAGTGTTACTTACTTCAAAACGTGAAACTCTTTACTCTGCTATGCCTTTGCCTCGCAGATCGGCCTCTAAATGCCTCGAATCTAGTCACAAATAATTTGTTTCAGTCAATAAAATTTATTGGAATTAATTTCATAAGAAAATACTATTTTTTCATAAATATCCAAAATTTAGCTCAAACATCGCCCGTGGGGCCCACGTCTCGGAACCCGACAAAAGTTACAAAATCCGAAAGCCCATTCAACCACGAGTCTACCCATATCAATTTCACCAAAATACTACCGCAACTCGATCCTCAAATCTATAAATCTTATTTCCAAATTTCTAAGTTCTAATCTCCGATTTATACCTCAAAATCATGTAATCTAGTCGGATTATTAGATGATAATTCAATATTATGGAGTAGAAATTATCACAAGGGACTTACCTCAAGTTTTACTTGAAAATATATCAAAAATCGCCTCTCCCCAAGCTCCAATTTGTCAAAAATGGCGAATGGGACAAAGTCCCTGTTTTTATAATTCTGCGCAGACTACCTCGATCTTGGCCTTCGATCGAGGTCCTCGATCCTGGGTCTCGGACATGCCTTCGATCGTAGCCCTCGATCCTGGCCTCAATCATGGATCTCGACCCTGCCTTCGATCGTGGCCCTCTAACCTGGGCTCGATCGTGGCTTCGAGCCTGATCCTCAACCCTGCCTTCGATGGTGGCCCTCGACCCTGGGATCGATCGTGGCTTCGAGCCTGATCCTCGACCCTGGGCTCGATCATGGCTTCATGCCTGATCCTCGACCTTGCCTTCGATCGTGGCCCTCGACCCTGGGCTCGATCGTCCTTGATTTTCTGGGCTCGATTTATTTGGGCTCGATTCTGGTAGAAGAAATTTCCAACATAAGAAAATTGCAGCAGCTGTTGTAGTTCAATTTTTGATCTGTTAACCATCTGAAACTCACTTGAGGCCCTCGAGACCTCAACCAAATATACCAACAATTCCTAAAATATCATACGAACTTACTCGAATCCTCAAATTACCTCAAACAACGCTAAAACCATGAATTGCGCCCCAATTCAAGCCTATTGAACTTTGAAACTTTCCATTTCTGCAAACAACACCGAAACTTATCAAATCACGTCCCATTGACCTCAAATTTTGCACACCAGTCATAAATGATATTACAAACCTATTAAAATTTTTAGAATCGGATTTCGATCCCGATATCAAAAAGTCAACCCCCGGGTCAAACTTTCCAAAAATTCAACTTTCGGTATTTCAAGCCTAATTCCTCTATGGACCTCCAAATGTTTTTCTGGAAATGCTCCTAAGTCCAAAATCACCATACGGAGCTATTGGAATCATCAAAATTCAAATCCGATGTCATTTACACATAGGTCCATATTCGGTCCACTTTTCAAAATTAAAATTTTTAATTATGAGACTAAGTGTCCCATTTCATTCCGAATTCCTTCCATACCCGAACCAACTAACTGATACGTCATAAATCAATTGCGAGGAATAAATTGAGAAATAAATGGGGGAACAGGGTTATAACACTCAAAACGACTTGCCGGGTTGTTACATACTCCCCCTCTTAAACAAACATTCGTCCTCGAACGGGTTTAGAACAATACCTGGAGTCTCAAATAAGTGTGGATATTTGCTCCGCATCTCTTGCTCATTCTCCCAAGTAGCTTTTTCGACTGTCTGGCCTCTCCACTGCACCTTCACCAAAGCTATGTTCTTTGATCTCAACTTTCGAACCTGCCGGTCTAAAATGGCCACCGGCTCCACATCATAAGTCAAATTACCGTCCAGTTGTACTATGCTAAAATCCAGAATGTGAGACGGATCCCCGACATACTTTTGGAGCACGGATACATGGAACACTGGATGAACACCTGATAGACTAGGTGGCAAAGAAAGTTCATAAGCCACCTCCCCAATTTTCTTAAGTATCTCAAACGGCCCAATATACTGAGGGATCAACTTGCCCTTTTTCCCGAACCACTTCATGGGTGAAATCTTGAGCAGAACCTTCTCCCCAACCATGTGAACAACATCACGAACCTTCCTGTCGGCACAACTCTTCTGTCTAGACTGTGTCATGCGAAGCCGTTCCTGAATTACTTTGACCTTCTCAAAAGCATCCTGAACCAAGTCAGTACCCAATAGTCTAACCTCACCAGGCTCAAACCAACCCACTGGAGACCGACATCGTCTCCCATATAAAGCTTCATACGGATCCATCTAAATGCTTGACTGGTAGTTTTATTGTAAGCAAACTCTGCGAGTGGCAGAAATTGATCCCAGGAACCCCCACAATCAATGACACAAGCGCGTAGCATATCCTCCAATATCTGAATAGTGCACTCGGACAGTTCGTCCGTCTGAGGGTGAAATATTGTACTCAACAGAACTTGTGTGCCCAATTCTCGTTGCACTGCCCTCCAAAACTGTGAGGTAAACTGTGTTTCCCGATCTGAAATAATGGACACTGGCACACCGTGTAGGCGAACAATCTTGCGAATATAAATCCCAGTCAACCACTCCGAAGAATAATTTGTACCAACTGGAATAAAATGTTCGGACTTGGTCAGCCGATCTACTATCACCCAAACAACATCAAACTTTCTCAAGGTCCGTGGGAGCCCAACTACGAAATTCATGGTAATACGCTCCCATTTCCACTCCGGAATTTCAAGTCTCTGAAGTAATCCTCCCGGCCTCTGATGTTCATATTTTACATGTTGACAATTTAGACACCGAGCTACAAACCCAACTATATCCTTCTTCATCATCCTCCACCAATAATGCGGCCTCAAATCCTGATACATCTTCACGGCGCCTAGATGAATAGAGTACCGCGAACTGTGAGCTTCCTAGAGAATCAGCTCACGCAAACCATCTACATTAGGCACACATAGCCTTCCCTGCATCCGTAATACACCGTCATCTCCAATAGTGACTTCCTTGGCATCACCGTGTTGAACCGTGTCCTTAAGGACAAGCAGATGCGGATCATCATGCTGGCGCTCTCTGATGCAATCATATAAAGAAGACCGAGAAACCACACAAGCCAAAACTCAATTCGGCTTGGAAATATCCAAACTAACAAACTGATTAGCCAAAGCCTGAACCTTCAAGGCTAAAGGCCTCTCTGCTACCGGTAATATGCTAAGTTGCCCAAACTCTCTGCCTTACGACTCAAGGCATCGGCCACCACATTGGCCTTTCCTGGGGGGATAGAGAATAGTAATGTCATAATCCTTAATACCTTCACTGGACACTATATGTCCCAAGAATGCCACCGAACTAAGCCAGAACTCACACTTAGAGAATTTGGCATAAAGTTTCTCCTCTCTCAGCCTTTGTAATATAATACACAAGTGTTGTGCATGCTCCTCCTAGCTACGTGAGTACACCAGAATATCATCAATGAATACCACGATAAATAAATCAAGATATGGCTGAAATACACTATTCATCAAATGCATAAATGTTGTTGGGGCATTGGTTAGGCCAAAAGACATCACAAGAAATTCATAGTGGCCATAACGAATCCTGAATGTCGTCTTTAGAATATCCGAATCCCGATTTTTTAATTGGTGATACAAACCTCAAATCAATTTTAGAGAACACCCTCACTCCCTGAAGCTGGTCAAATAAATCATCAATACGCGGCAATGGATATTTATTCTTGACTGTAACTTTGTTCAACTGCCTATAATCAATGCACATCCGTATAGTACCGTCTTTCTTTTTCACAAACAGAACTAGTGCACCCCGAGGTGACACACTAGGCCTAATAAACCCCCTTTCAAGGAGTTCCTAAAGTTGCTCTTTCAATTCTTTTAACCTAGCTGGTGCCATACGATACGGAGGAATAGAAATGGGCTGAGTGCCCTGCATCAAGTTAATACAGAAATCAATATCCTTGTCGGGTGGCATACCCGGCATGTCTACAGGAAATACATCCGGGAAGTCTCGCACGACCTGTACTGAATCAATAATAGGAGCATCTGCATCAACATCTCTCATAAAGGCCAAATATGACAAGCATCCTCTTCCAACCATACGTTGGGCCTTCAAATAAGAAATTACCCTGCTAGGAACAAGACCTAGAGAACCCCTCCATTCAACCTTTGGCAACCCCGGCATCGTCAACATCATGATTTTTGCGTGATAGTCCAGAATAGCATGACATGGAGACAACCAATCCATACCCAGGATTACATCGAAATCAACCATACCGAGTAATAAGAGATCAACTCTAGTCTCCAGTTCCCCAATAGTTACTACACACGAACGATACACACGATCCACAGTAATAATATCGCCCACTGGTGTAGATACACAAACAGGTGAAACTAAGGACTCACAGGGAATATCCATATAATGAGCAAAATACGATGATACATATGAATAAGTGGAACCAGGGTCAAATAATATAGAAGCCTCCCTGTGGCACACTGAAACAATACCTGTGATCACTGCGTCTGAGGCAACAGCATCTGGCCTGGCAGGAAAAGCATAGAATCGAGCCTGCCCGCCTCCTGATCGGCCTCCCCCTCTTGGGCGACCCCTAGCTGCCTGAACCCCACCCCGAGATGGCAGGGTGGGTGGTGTAACTGTTGGTGCTGGTGTTGTCGGTCGAGAACTCTGTTGTGAAACCCCACTCAATAGTCTAGGACACTCTCTCTTGAAATGACCAAATTCTCCGCACTCGAAACAACCCTTCCTTTGACAGAACTGCTGCTCCTGATAACCCGAGGAATGACCCGCAAAAGCCTGTGCGGACGAGGCATGATGAGAACTTTGCACTGGTAGTGCACTGAATGAAGACTGGCCTGAGTGAGCACTGTAAGAACCATGGCTAGCTGATGCACCACGATGAGCTAGACGACCCGTCTGAGCATGTCTGTAAGAACGACCCTTACCACAGTAAAACTGACCCCCTGAAGGAACACAGCTGTAATCACCCGGGCCATGAGGCCTCTTAGCCTCTCTCTCTCCACGTTCCTGGCTACGAACCATCTCTATCTACCTAGAAATGTCCACTACCTCATCAAAAGTAGCACCAGATACTCTCTCCCTAGTCATAACTAACCGCAACTGATATGTGAGGCCATCAATGAACCTCCTAATCCTCTCCCTATCAGTGGGAACCAACCAGACTGCGCGACGAGCCAAGTCAGAAAATTTTATCTCGTACCGCGTCACGAACATATCACCCTGGCAAAACTTCTCAAACTGTCTGCGCAGCTCTTCTCTGCGGGACTGAGGTACGAACTTCTCCAAAAAGACCACGGAGAACTGATGCCAAGTAAGGGGTGTTGCACCAACAGGCCTACGTCTCTCGTAAGTCTCCCACCATTTGAGTGCAGACCCAGAAAACTGAAAAATAGTGAATGAGACCCCACTGGTCTCCAAAATACCCATTGTCCGAAGCATCCGTTGACACCTATCCAGAAAATCCTGAGCATCCTCTGACTCAGTACCGCTAAATGGTGGAGGTCGAAGCCTCTCAAATCTCTCAAGTCTCTTCTGCTCATCATCTGCCATAACAGGAACTACTGGGGCCTGAGTAGCTGCAACCGGATGGGCTGGTAGTGCCTTCGGTATCTGAAGTCATTGTAGTACCTAGTCTGGAGTACGGGCAATAGGGATATGAGTACCTCCCCCAGCCTGAGAAATGGCAGGTGAGGCCTGAGCCGAAACCACCTGAGCAAGGCCAGTGTAGGCTACCAATATCTGGGCCAAAGTCTCCTGAATGCCTGCAATCTCAATGGGCACAGCTGGTGCCTGAGCTGATCCTGTCGACTCAACTATATCTGGGATCTGCTCCTGTGCTGGAACAACTAGTGGTACTATAGGTGCCATTCCAACTGTGGTACGAGCTACACCTCTACCTCGGCCTTGGCTTCTACCACGGCCCCGGCCTTTCGCGGCCCTAACTGGTGGCACTGATGGCTGACCGTCCAATTCGGTAGTACGTGTCCTCACCATATATGAGAGAATAGAATAGCAGAAATTTAGTTTCCAGAATCAACAGATTCGCACGACAGAATACAAGAAAGTGAAATTTTCCTAAGGGTTCTGCAGCCTTTCAAAGATAAGTACAGACGTCTCCGTACCGATCCGCAAGACTCTACTAAACCTACTCATGACTCGTGAGACCTATATAACCTAGGCTCTGATACCAACTTGTCACGACCCAAAATCCTAACATGTCGTGATGGTGCCTATCTCGATACTAGGCAAGCCGAAAATCTCAATAAACCAAAACTTCTCTTTAAGGTTGAAAATATAATATTTAAATACAATACAAACACTCCCCAAAGCCTGGTGTCACTGAGTACATAAGCATATAATATGAATACAAGTCTGAAAAATATAGTCTATAATAGTCTGAGACTAAATACAGTAAACAAAGAGATAGAGAAGGAGAGATAAGGTATGCGGAATACTGCAACTACCTCAACCTCTCCTGAAAATCAACCACTCGAAAGGATCAACACCCGCTATGTCCGGGAATACCTGGATCTGCACACGAAGTGCAGGGTGTAGTATGAGTAACACCAACTTAGCAAGTAACAATAATAAATAAGGAACTGAAGATAGTAATGAGCTACACAGTTTTGGTTCATTTCGAGTAATTCCAGCAAAGAATAGACATGCTATCAAATCTGGCAGATTAATGTCAAATCAACTTTTATACAGTTCTTGTTCATGTAATCCGTATATCAACAGTCTTTCAGAAATTTCACAACAATGACAGATAGCAACTAAGTGCAACAACAAATGGAAATCAAGTACAACTTCTTAGGACACCAATCACTCACTGGGCTCCCAGCCCTCATCAGTCCCTGGGCTCCCAGCACTCATCACTCTCTCAATGGGTACCCGCGCTTACTGGGCGGGTGTACAGACTCCGGAGGGGCTCCTACAGCCCAAGCACTATAATCTACACGAACAACTCACGTGCCATAATATAAATATTTGGATCTGCATGGCCAACTCACGTGCTATAGTATAATATAAGGATCCGCACAGCCAACTCACGTGCTATAGTATAATATAAGGATACGCACAGCCAACTCACGTGCTGCACAGCCAACTCACGTGCTATAGTATCTATATCTCACAATCAGACCCTCGACCTCACTCAGTCATAAATCTCTCTAGTTTCTCGGGCTCTCAATAATCATGAAATCAGCCCAAAGAACAATGATATGATGTATCAATAATAATAACAAAGACTGAGATAAAATGTGCAAGTAAAATTTGAGAATGAGTACATATAGCATTTAGCAGGCAATTCAACAAGTACGCGACCTCTGTGGGTCCCAACAGTACTATCATGTAGACTAAGCATGATTTCTAACATGATTTACAGTCAAATTTTATCAACACATAGAGATCATAAAGCTAACAACAAATTATTCAACTTTATAGTTTCCTGGGATGGACCAAGTCACAATTCTCTCAGTGCACGCCCACATGCCCGTCACCTAGCATGTGCGTCACCTCCAAAATAATCACATGATACCAAAATTTGGGGTTTAATACCCTTAGGACCAGATTTAAAACTATTACTTACTTCAAAACGTGAAACTCTTTAATCTGCTATGCATTTGCCTCGCAAATCGGCCTCTGATGCCTCGAATCTAGTCACAAATAATTCATTTCAGTCAATAAAATTTATTGAAATTAATTCCATAAGAAAATACTAATTTTTCATAAACATCTGAAATTTAGCTCAAAAACTGCATGTGGGGCCCACGTCTCGGAACCCGATAAAAGTTACAAAATCCAAAAGCCCATTCAACCACGAGTCTACCCAAACCAATTTCACCAAAATCCGACCTCAACTCGACCCTCAAATCTACAAATCTTATTTCCAAATTTCTAAGTTCCAATCCCCGATTTACACCTTAAAATCATATAATCTAATTGGATTATTCGATGATAATTCAATATTATGGAGTAGAAACTATCACAAGGGACTTACCTCAAATTTTCCTTGAAAATATATCAAAAATCGCCTCTCCCCAAGCTCCAATTTCTCAAAAATGGCGAATGAGACGAAGTCCCTATTTTTATAATTTTGCCCATACTGCCTCGATCTTGGCCTTCGATCGAGGTCCTCGATCCTGGGTCTCGAACCTGCCTTTGATCATGGCCCTCGATCCTAACCTCGATCATGGATCTCGACCCTGGTCTCGACCCTGCCTTCGATCGTGGACCTCGACCTTGGGTTCGATCGTGGCCCTCGACCCTGGGCTCGATCATGGCTTCGAACCTGATCCTCGACCCTCCCTTCGATCGTGGCCCTCGACCCTGGGCTCGATCGTACTTGATTTTTTGGGCTCGATTTATTTGGGATCGATTCTGACAGAATAAATTTCCAACAAAAGGAAATTGCAGCAGCTGTTGTAGTTCAAATTTTGATCCGTTAACCAATTTTAACTCACCCGAGGCCCTCGAGACCTCAACCAAATATACCAACAAGTCCTAAAACATCATACGAACTTAGTCGAATCCTCAAATCATTTCAAACAACGCTAAAACCATGAATTATGTGCCAATTCAAGCTTATTGAACTTTGAAACTTTCCATTTCTACAAACAACGCCGAAACTTATCAAATCACGTCCGATTGACCTCATATTTTGCACACCAGTCATAAATGATATAACAAACCTATTAAAATTTTCAGAATCGGATTTCGATCCCGATATCAAAAAGTCAACCCCCGGTCAAACTTTCCAAAAATTCAACTTTCGGTATTGCAAGCCTAATTCCTCTACGGACCTCCAAAACTTTTTCCGGACATGCTCCTATGTCCAAAATCACCATACGGAGCTATTTGAATCATCAAAATTCAAATCCGAGATCATTTACACATAGGTCCATATCCGGTCCACTTTTCTAACTTAAAGTTTTCAATTATGAGACTAAGTGTCTCATTTTATTCCGAATTCCTTCCAGGCTCGAACCAACTAACCCGATATATCATAAATCAATTGAGAGGCATAAATTGAGAAATAAATGGAGGAACGGGGTTATAACACTCAAAATGACCGGCCGAGTCGTTACAGTTTTCTTTGTGACTTGTAGTCGTTGTTCTTTCTGTGTCCTCTACCCCAATTGTTGATGCGTTATCCATGCCTTCTGTCTCTTTAACTTGCAAATATTATGATTTTCTTCTTGTTTGTTGTATTTGCATCTAAGCCTTCTACCATGCTAATTAGTAAAATTTATATCCCTCATTCCTAATTGCTGTCATAATTTCTATGCCCTTTTTCACATTTTGTTTTTGTGGTCCATATGTACTGCTTCGTTCATTGTTGCTTCCTGTGTATCTACTACTTTATTTCTTTTATTATTATTGGCATTTCTCCCACCTAGTTAGTACTGTTATATGTATGCTCAGTGAGAAAGAGATAAATGCACGAAGGGTGTTGCCGTGCCAATTGATTTGATCTACATATATATATATATATATATATATATATATCGGGTGAGATATATATTAGGTGAGAATGAGACAAGTGCACGAAGGTATTACTGTGTCATTCGATGTGATATCCTGAATATATTCCTCACACCAGGAAAGTTATGAATTTGCTATTGTGATTTCTCCTAGTAATCTTTTTCTGCCTCGCATAGTTGTTTCATTATACCCTTATCTGTTATGTTCTATAATTGTTTCTATTGTTAGTATACTGCACAGGTTATAACAATGAATATCGTTGTACTAAAAATCCTCGCCACTGCTTCGACGAGGTTAGACAAAATATTTACTGAGTACATGGGGGCGGTTGTACTCATACTACACTTCTGCACCTTGTGTGCAGATTTTGGATGTTGATGTTGTGGTGTATGGGGGGAGCTGGCATTGAAGATGTTTCCGCAAGCCGGTCATATCTGCCTCTTGTTCTTGGTAGCTTTTGAATCATTAATCTATTCATGTATACTTCAAACAGATGATGTATTTTATTTCATATCAGCTTTGCAAATTCTAAATCTTAGAAGCTCATGATTTGTACTACTACTCCTTGGGGAAAATAGAAAGGTTCAATTATTTTATCATTTATGTTCCTCGATAAACCTAATTAAATTGGATTGTAGTGAATTGGCTTACCTAACGGGTTTGGTTAGGTGTCATCACGATTGGTCGAATTTTGGATCGTGACAATAGATTCCCTTCCGATCGGCACTTGTGTTTCAGAAGCTTATCGTGCTAAATGATAATTTATTTATTTTTGGCATGAAAACAGAATTTTTTATAACAATAATCTCAGAATCAACGTAGTCTCACAAAAAGAAATGAAAGCCATATTCTGATCATTCTAAACTAGTTCTAATTCATGGCCTGAGTACACTTATATATGTTAGATTAAGTATTATCATTATCTAAATCGATGATTACACTGCCTTTTTGTCATGACCCCAAATTCCCTACGTAGGATGTCGTGATGGCACCTAATCTCTAAGACTAGGTAAGCCTATAAATGCGGAATAACAATTGAAATATGAAATAAATAAATCTGCAATTCACATAATTATAACTCCCGAAACCCGGTAGAAATAAGTCACAAGCTTCTAAGAATTTATCCTTAATGTATCTATATATATCAGGGTATAAGGTAAATTAGGAAGCAACATAATAATGATAGAAGGGAACTCCACAGTCTGCGGACGCTGGCAGATATACCTCAAAGTCTCCGTACACAGGTAGCTCACTGATATTTGGACTGGTAGGATGTACCTGGATCTGCACAAAAAAATATGCAGAAGCGTAGTATGAGTACACCACAACGGTACCCAGTAAGTGCCAAGCATAACCTCGGTAGAGTAGTGACGAGGTCAGGTCAGGTCCTACTGGAATAATAAAAGACAAGGTGAAATGTTTAACAATATAATAAAAATGAAATGACAATGGAAATGAATCAAGTAAGTAGTATGTCACCAATTAACTACACAAAATAATGACAAATAATACCTTGTGAAAATAAAACAAATTTTTTTTCAACTTTAAGAAAATCACAACAAAAATGAAAGGCAGTTGCAGCCATAAATCAATATCAACAAGGGCACTCCCGAGGTTTCGCCTCGTAGTACCAAATCATAAATAAATTCACAATATCTCATTTTCCTTATATCACTACGGGAGCCTTCACATTTAATTTTAAAGAAAAATATTTTTCCCGAAATAGCATCCCGCGTTTTAGCCACCCTTATCACACCGCATGACTTCTGGTAGTTCCCCTACTAGCCACGCGTATCAATCTACCTTTATCTCACCGCATGTGTTTCAACACCCAGACCTTATACCACCACATGCGTATCAATATCATAAAATATCACAATCTGCACCTCAAGTGCTCAAATATTTCAATTTGCCAAAATAAACAATATCAACAATATTTTCCACAACATGGAGCTCACGGCTCAATCACAAAAATAATATTTCAAAATTTTTAATATGTTGCCTCCGTACCAAATTTAGAATATCAAATACATCATATTAATATTATTTAAATTTAAGAAAATCAACCTTCAAATAATGCACATAATAAGAGAATCCAAGTTTCAACTAAACACGTAAATTAATTAGCAGGAAAAGGTCAAGCAAATTTAAAGTATAAAAATCAGATCAATGATAAAGAATATAACAAAATAAAATAATTTAATTAATATGCAACAGTGATCTACATAATTTAAAAATATAATCTTCCACATTTAGCCCGTGTACACACTCGTCACCTTGTGTATACGACTTTCAGCACATTACAATTATCACACCAATACCAATCCTATGAGAATTTCCCACACACAAGGTTAGACAAGTCACTTACCTCGACTTGCTCCAATTTAATCAAGTAGTATGCCTTTTCCTTGATTTTCCGATTTCGGTCGACTCGAATCTAGTCATAATATTTTGATACAGTCAACAAAAATTATAGGAATCAATTTCATAAGAAAATACTACATTTTTCAATAAAAACTCGAAATTAACTCAAATATCGCATGTGGGGACCACGTCTCGGAATCTAGAGAAACTCACAAAATCTGACAACCCATTCAATTAAGAGTCCAACCATACCAGTTTCACTCAAATCCGACTCCGAATCGACACCGAAATGTCAAAAATTTGTTTCTATGAGATTTCTAAAATTTTCCCAAATTTCCATCTCAATACAGTAACTAAATGGTGAAAACAATGATATATTCGTGTATATTGACCAAATCCAAGTTAGAATCACTTACCCAAATATTTTTCCTTCAAAATCTATTAAAAATCGCCTCTCCTCAAGCTCCAATTCGTCAAAAATGGCAAATGGGACGAAGTTCCCCATTTTATAACTTTGTCTAGGCAGCCCTCGGTCCTGCCTCGATCCTGGGCCCCGATCATGGATCTCAATTCTGGACTTTGATCATGGCCCTCGATCCTGAGTCTTGAACCTGGCCCTCGACCCTGGACCTAGACCCTGGGCTCAATTTCTGGGCTTCGATCCTGGGCTCGATTTCCGGACTTCGATCCTTAGCTCGATTTCTGCATTTCCAGTAGAAGAAAATTGCCGCAGTTTTTGCAGCAGCTGTTTAAGTCCAACTTTTGATCTGTTAACCATTCGAAACTCACCCGAGGCCCTCGGGACCTCAACCAAATACACCAAAAAGTCCTAAAACATAATACAAACTTATTTGAAACCTCAAATCACATCAAACAACGCTAAAATCACAATTCACACCCCAATTCAAGCTTAATGAAACTTAAGAATTTACAACTTCTACATTCGATGCCGAAACCTATCAAATCTAGTCTGATTGGCCTCAAATTTTGCACACAAGTCATAAATGACATAACAGAGCTATGAAAATTTTCAGAACTGGATTCCGATCCTGATATCAAAAGTCAACTCCCCGGTCAAACTTCTAAACTTAAATTTCCAATTTTAGCCATTTCAAGCCTAATTTAACTACGGACTTCCAAATAATATTCCGAACACACTCCTAAGCCCAAAATAACCATACGGAGCTTTTGGAAATATTAAAATTCTACGGAGCTTTAGAACTTGGAACTAAATGTTCCAATTCATTCCAAAACCTCACCGGACCTAAACCAATTACTCTGGTAAGTCATATATCAGTTATAAAGTATAGAATGAGCAGTAAATAGGGGAATGGGGCTACAACTTTTAAAATGACTGGTCGAGTCGTTACATCCTCCCCATCTTAAAACAATCGTTCGTCCTCGAACGAGCATTGAGACATACTTGAAGTGGTGAAAAGATGAGGATAACGGCTGCGCATATCCTTCTCGATCTCCCAAGTCACCTCCTCGACCGGATGACCCCTCCACTAAACCTTCACGGAAGCAATGTTCTTTGACCTCATATTTTGAACCTGACTGTCCAAAATAGCCACTGATTCCTCAACATAAGATAGATCCTTGTCTAACTGAACTGAACTGAAGTCTAACACATGAGACGGATCGCCGTGATACTTCTGGAGCATAGAAATATGGAATACAGAATGAACTACAGAGAGACTAGGTGGTAGTGCAAGTCTGTAAGCCACCTCTCCAACTCTCTCAAGAATCTCAAAATGCCCAATATACCTAGGGCTCAACTTGCCCTTCTTTCCGAACCTCATAACACACTTCATAGGCGAAATCCGGCAACATCACGAACCTTCCTATCTGCATAACTCTTCTGTCTAGATTGGGATGTACGAAGTCGATCCTGAATCAATTTACCTTTTCCAAGGCGTCCTGAACTAAGTATGTACCCAATAGTCTAGCTTCGCCCGGTTTGAACCAACCCACTGGAGACCGGTACCGCCTACCATATAAGGCCTCATACGGAGCTATCTGAATGCTCAACTGGTAACTGTTGTTGTAAGCAAACTCCGCAAGTGGTAAGAACTGATCCTAAGCACCCCCAAAATCTATCACACACGCAAGAAGCATATCCTCAAATAGCTGAATAGTGTATTCAGACTGTTTGTCCGTCTGAGGGTGAAATGTTATGCTCAACTCAACCCGAGTACCTAACTCTTGTTGTACAGCCCTCTAGAACCGTGATGTAAATTGCGTACCCAGGTCAGAGATGATGGATACCGGTACACCATGAACTCTGACAATCTCGCGAATATAGACTTGAGCCAACTGCTTAGAATAATAGGTAGTCATCACAGGAATTAAATTAGCTGACTTGGTCAGCCTATCCACAATCACCCAAACTGCATCAAACTTCCGCTGAGTCCATGAAAGCCCAACAACGAAATCCATAGTGATCCGCTCCCATTTCCACTCCGAAATTTCTAACTTCTGAAGCAATCCACTTGGCCGCTGATGCTCATATTTTACCTGCTGACAATTGAAACACCGAGTTGCATACTCCACTATGTATTTCTTCATCTGCCTCCAACAATAGTGTTGTGTCAGGTCCTGATACATCTTTGTAGCACCCAGATGAATGAAGTATCGCAAACTGTGAGCCTCTTGGAGAATCAACTCACGTAAACCATCTACATTAGGCACACATAGCCTGCCCTGCATCCGTAATACACGGTCATATCCAATAGTGACTTCCTTGGCATCACCGTGCTGAACTGTGTCCTTAAGGACAAGCAGATGGGGGTCACCGTACTGACGCTCTCTGATACAATCATAACAAGAAGATTGAGAAAATACACAAGCCAAAACTCGGCTCGGCTCGGAAATATCCAACCTGACAAACTGGTTGGCTAAGGCCTGAACATCCAAGGCTAAAGGCCTCTCTGCTACCTGTAAATATGCTAAGCTTCCCAAACTCTCCGCCTTACGACTCAAGGCATCAGCCACTATATTGGCCTTCCCGAGATGATAGATAATGGTGATATCATAATCCTTAAGCAACTCCAACCATCTCTGTTGCCGCAAATTAAGATCCTTCTGTTTAAACAGATGTTGTATACTCCGATGATCGGTGTAGACCTCACAATAGACACCGTACAAATAATGTCGCCATATCTTCAAGGCATGAACAATAGTTGCTAACTCAAGGTCATGGACCGGATAATTCTTCTCATGTACCTTTAAATGTATGGGCGCGTAGGCAATCACCCTACCGTCTTGCATCAACACTGCGCCGAGACCAATACGTGACGCATCACAATACACATTATAAGACCCTGAACCTGTATGTAATACCAACACTGGGTTGTAGTCAAAGCTGTCTTAAGCTTTTGGAAGCTCTCCTCACATTCCTCAGTCTACCTGAACGGAGCACCCTTCCGGGTCAATTTGGTCATAGGTGCAGCAATAGAAGAGAAACCCTCTACAAATCGGCGATAATACCCCACCAAGCCAAGAAAACTCTCAATCTCCGTAGTTGAGGATGGTCTGGACAAACTCTGCACTGCCTCAATCCTCTTTGGATCTACCTTGATCCCCTCATACGAAACTAAATGACCCAAAAATTCCACTGAATTAAGCCAGAATTCACACTTTGAAAATTTTGCATATAACTTCTTTTCTTTCAAAGTTTGAAGCACAGTTCTCAAGTGTTGCTCATGATCCTTCTGACTCCGGGAATACACCAGAATGTCGTCAATAAATACAATGACGAAGGAGTCAATATAGGGCTGAAATACATTGTTCATTAAGTGAATAAATATTGCTGGGCGTTGGTTAGCCCAAATGACATTACAAGGAATTCATAATGACCATACCGAGTCCTAAAAGCAGTCTTCGGGATATCTGATTTCCGAATCTTCAACTGATGATAGCCTGAACGCAAGTCGATCTTAGAGAACACTCTGGCACCCTGAAGCTGATCAAATAGGTCATCAATACGTTAAACCGGATACCTGTTCTTTATTGTAACCTTGTTCAGCTGGCGATAATCAATACACATCCGCATAGAACCATCCTTCTTTCTTCACAAATAAGATAGGAGCACCCCAAGGCGATACACTAGGCCGAATGAAGCCCTTATCAAGCTACTCCTGTAACTATTCCTTTAATTCTTTCAACTCTGCTGGGGCCATACGATATGGTGGAATAGAAATGGGTTGAGTTCCCGGTAACAAATCAATACCAAAGTCAATATCCCGGTCGGGTGGCATACCCTGAAGATTCGCTGGAAATACATCAGGAAAATCCCTTACTATAGGAACTGACTCCACAGTAGGAGTATCAACACTAAGATCCCTCACATAGGCCAGATACGTATCACACCCCTTCTCAACCATTCGTTGAGCCTTAAGAAATGAAACAACCTTGCTAGGAACATGATCCAAGGTACCTCTCCACTCTAGCCACGGTAGACCTGGCATAGCCAACATCACCGTCTTGGCGTAACAATCAAGGATAGCGTGATAGGGCGACAACCAGTCCATGCCCAAAATAATATCGAAATCCACCATACTAAGCAATATTAAATCAACTTTGGTCTCAATACCACTGATAACAATTAAACACGATCGATACACGCGGTCCACAATAATAGATTTACCCACAGGTGTAGATACATAAACAGAAGAACTCAAGGAATCACGGGATACACCCAAATACAGGGCAAAATAAGATGACACATAAGAATAAGTGGATCCTAGATTAAATAAGACTAATGCATCTCTATGATATACCGGAATAATATTTGTGATAATAGAATCTGATGCAACGTCCTCTATCCTAGAAGGAAGGGCATAATATCTGGCCTGACCTCCCCCTCTAGGGTGACCTTTACCTGTCCGACCTCCACCTCTAGCTGGTTGTGCAGGTGGAGTGGCAACTGGTGCAGTAATCATGGCCTGAGAAGTCTAAGGGCCCTGTGGAATAGGTGGGGCCTGAAAAGCCTGTGGAGGTGCACCCCTCCTAAGTCTGGGGCAATCCCTCATGATATGACGAGTGCCACCACACTCAAAATAAGCCCTCAAAGGGCATGGCTGCTGGGACTGGCTCGGGCCTGATCGACTAGACTGCGCGCTGAAGGCACCCCGTACATGAGGTACAAAAGACACTAGCGGTGCATAATATGGAACCTGAGGTCTGGGAGTAGCCGGAATACCACTGGAAGCTGGAAGTGCTGAATGAATAGGACAACTCACATAGCCTCTACCATGATGGGCTGCAGTTGGGGCACGAGAATTATTATATGTGCCAGAATCTCGGGGTCTCTTAGCTTCCCTCTCTTCTCTCTCCCGGATCGGCATACCTTCCAATCTCCTAGAAATTGACACCGCCTGTTGATATATGATGTCTATCTCTAGCTCTCTGGCCATACTGAATCTGATACTAGGGTGGAGACCCTCAATAAATCTGCGAACCCGCTCTCGAATGGTAGCAACTAAGGCTAGTGCATGCCTAGCCAAATCACACTAATCGGAGCGCATATTTTGTCACGGTCATAGAACCATGGCGCAGCTGCTCAAACTCTGCGTGCCATGCATCTCTAAGACTCTGAGGAACATATTCCATTAAGAACATATCTGAAAATTGAGTCCAACTAAGTAAAGTTGCCTCAGCCGAACTATCCAACTCATATGCTCGCCACCACTAGTAGGACGCTCATCTAAGATGGAATGCCGTGAAAGAAACCCCACTAGAATCCACAATACCCATAGTACGGAGGATACAGTGACATTACTCTAGAAAATCCTGAGCATCCTCTAAAGCCAAACTGATGAATGTGAGAGGGTGATAATTCTTGTACCTCTCGAGCCTGAGCTGCTCCCCCTCTGAAACTGACGTCTTAACCTCAGGCTGAACTGGGACAACTAGCTGCACTGCTATAACCTATGGGACATGGTCAACTTAGGCCCGTGGATCGGGAGTAGGGGCGGCGGGATTCTGTGCTCCTCCCCCAGCCTAAGATGTGGCAGGAGCAAGTGGGATCAACCCTGTCTGAGCTAGAGTGCCAAACATGCTTAAAACCTGGGCAAAGGTCTCCTGAAGTGCATGAGTAGTAATAGGCATCTCAGGTGCCTGCTCTCCAACTGGAGCTACTGGTGGCTCTGCTGCAGCAGCATGAGCAGGTGCTCTGGTCGCACCACGTGGTCTTCCTCGGCCTCTGGCACGACCTTTGCCCCGGCCCCGGCCCCGGCCTCTTGCAGCTCCAACATGGGGCACGAGTGTCTGATCATCGGATCCAGTTGTGCGTGTCCTCACCATCTGTAAGAGAATAGAAAGACAATGGTTTAAAATTTTATAAGTCAACAAATGCGCACGATATGGAATCAAAGAAGTGAATATTTCCTAACAGTTCCATAGCCACCCGAAGATAAGTACAGACGTCTCTGTACCAATCCGCGAGACTCTACTAAATCTGTTTGTGACTATAACACCTATGAACCTAGAGCTCTGATACCAACTTGTCACGACCCTAAATTCCCTTTGTAGGATGTCGTGATGCAACCTAGTCTCTAAGAATAGGTAAACCTATCAATGCGGAATAACAATTGAAATATGAAATAAATAAATCTGCAATTTACATAATTACAACTCCCAAAACCCGGTAGAAATAATTCACAAACTTCTAAAAATTTATCCTCAATATATCTATATATATCAGGGTCTAAGGAAAACAAGGAAGCAACATAATAATGATAGAAGGGGACTCCAGAGTCTGCGGACGCTGGCACATATACCTCGAAGTCTCCGTACACAGGTAGCTCACTGATGTTTGGACTGGTAGGATGTACCCGGATCTGCACAAAAAAATATGCAGAAGCGTAGTATGAGTACACCACAACGGTACTCAGTAAGTGCCAAGCCTAACCTCGGTAGAGTAGTGACAAGGTCAGGTCAGGCCCTACTGGAATAATAAAATACAAGGTGAAATGTTTAACAATATAATAAAAATGAAATAATATTGGAAATAAATCAAGTAAGTAGTATGTCACCAATTAACTACGCAAAATAATGGCAAATAATACCTCGTGGAAACAAAACAGAATTCTTTTCAACTTTAAGAAAATTACAACAATAATCAAAGGCAACTGTGGCCATAAATCAATATCAACAAGGGCACTCCCGAGGTACCGCCTCGTCGTCCCAAATCATAAATAAATTCACAATATCTCATTTTCTTATATCACCGCGGGAGCCTTCACATTTAATTTTAAAGAAAAATATTTTTTTCGAAATAGCATCCCGTGTTTCAGCCACTCTTATCATACCACATGATTTCTAGTAGCTCCCCTACTAGTCACGCGAATCAAGCCACCCTTATCTCATCACATGCGTATCGATATCACAAAATATCACAATCTGCACCTCAAGTGCTCAAATATTTCAATTTGTCAAAATAAACAATATCAACAATATTTTTCACAAGAGGGAGCTCACGCCTCAATCACAATGAGTACAAAAATCTCACAAAAATATTCGGGAATAAATAACTCAACAAAAATAATATTTCAAAATTTTTAATATGTTGCCTCTGTACCACATTTAGAATATCAAATACATCATATTAATAATATTTAAATTTAAGAAATTTAAACCTTCAAATAATGCACAGAATAAAAGAAATCAAGTTTTAACTAAACAGGTAAAACAATTAGCAGAAAAAGGTTAAGCAAATTTAAAGTATAAAAATCAGATCAATGATGAAGAATATAACAAAATAAAATAATTTATTTAATATGCAACAGTGATCTACACAATTTAAAAATATAATCTTCCACATTTAGCCGGTGTACACACTCGTCACCTTATGTACACAATTTTCAACACATTACAATTATCACATCAATACCAATCCTAGGGAAATTTTTCCCACACAAGGTTAGACAAGTCACTTACCTCGACTTGCTCTAATTTAATCAAGTAGTATGCCTTTTCCTCGATTTTCTGACTCCGATTGACTCGAATTTAGTCATAATAATTTGATACAGTCAACAAAATTATAGGAATTAATTTCATAAGAAAATACTACCTTTTTCAATAAAAATCTGAAATTAACTCAAAAATTGCTCGTGGGGCTCACATCTCGGAATCCGGCGAAACTCACAAAAACCGACAACCCATTCAATTATGAGTCCAACCATACCAGTTTCACTCAAATCCGACTCTGAATCGACACCGAAATCTCAAAAATTCATTTCTATGAAATTTCTAAAAATTTTCTAAATTTCCATCTCAATACACTAATTAAATGGTGAAAACAATTGTGTATTCGTGTATATTGACCAAATTATTTTCCTTGAAAATCTATCAAAAATCGCCTCTCCTTAAGCTCCAATTCGTCAAAAATGACAAATAGGGCGACGTTCCCGTTTTATAATTTCGTCCAAGCAGCCCTCGGTCCTGCCTCGATCCTAAGCCTCGATCATGGCCCTCGATCCTGAGCCTTCGATTATGGCCCTCGATCCTGAGCCTCGGCCTGGCTTCGATCCTGGCCATCGACTCTGGCCTTTGACCCTGGCTCGATTTTTGGTCTTTGATCCTGGGATCGATTCCCGGGCTTCGATCCTTGGATCGATTTTTGGGCTTCGATTTCTGCATTTCTAGCGGAAGAAAATTGCAGCAGCGTTTGCAGCAACTGTTTAAATCCAACTTTTGATCCGTTAACTATTCGAAACTCACCCTTGGCCCTCGGGACCTCAACCAAATACACCAACAAGTCCTAAAACATCATACGAACTTATTTGAAACCTCAAATCACATCAAACAACGCCAAAATCGTAATTCACACCCTAATTCAAGCTTAATGAAACTTAAGAATTTCCAACTTCTACATTTGATACCGAAACCTATCAAATCAAGTCCGATTGGCCTCAAATTTTGCACACAAGTCATAAATGACATAACGAAATTATGAAAAATTTCAAAACTGGATTCCGATCTCGATATCAAAAAGTCAACTCCTCGGTCAAACTTCCAAACTTAAATTTCCTATTTTAGCCATTTCAAGCCTAATTTAACTACGGAGTTCCAATTAAAATTCAGAACACACCTAAGCCCAAAATCACCATACGGAGCTTTTGAAATCATCAAAATTTTATTCTGGGGTCATATGCACATAAGTCGGCAACCGGTCACTATTTGAACTTAAACTTTAAAACTTGGAACTAAATGTTCCAATTCATTCCAAAACCTCACCGGACTTAAATCAATTACTCGGGCGAGTCATATATCAGTTATAAAGTATAGAATGAGCAGTAAATAGGGGAATGGGGCTACAACTTTTAAAACGACTGGCCGGGTCGTTACACTTTTTTAGCTTTATCTTTAAAGTGAACAGATGGGACCCACAAGTCCAATTGTCAAATAATAAAGAGCCTCTTATGAGTATGATTGTGGCATGTGAAACATAAAATAAAATTTCTCCATTTAACCTTTAATTAAAGAGAAAATTTGATTTTACTCCGATCACTAATACTAGTAGAAGTTATAATAAGAGTAAGAAGGGCTTGCTTTATATGCGATGTATATAGCTTTTTTAAAAATAAAAACATCAGGTCGCCTATACTAGAAGCAACGACATGCAGAGAAAATATTTTTAAACCAAAACCGCGGTATTTCCTTATCCCCATTTCCTTCGTTTTCCATTTCTCTACAATTTCTCAGCTATCTTCACTCTCCAAAAAGATACTTAACCATCACTCAACTCCGTGTATTGACAGATTCCCAGTTCTTTACTTCTTGCATATATGAATCTCACAAATTCACTCCCTCCAAAATAGAATATATTTCTAGGATTTGAGTAAAACTTTTCGAAAGTGACATAATGTCTACTTATCGTCATAGACTTATCCAGGATTTAAAGGTGGTAGGCCGCGGGGCACATGAGCGAGTTCGGAACCCAAATATTGTCTAATTAGACTCAAGCGACCAAACTATGCCGAAAAAAAGAGGAGAGACAACAATATGTATAATGCGATAATTTAATGCGCTATCTCCCTTTCTTTAACGGACGTTAACGTATCTCTTTCTTTGTTCCTGAAATCCACATGGCGCAGAAAAGACAGATAAATTAAAACTAATGTACTAAACGACAAGCACAGTGCTGGGTGGTGCAATGGTTAAAGGTTCAATATAGAGCTGGTTTGGGCTTGATGCCAAAGGTTTGATTCCTTTCACCAACAATATTTTATTTTTCTATTTCTTTTTTATTTTTTATTTCTTTTCATTAATTGGTTTAAGTATATAGATATAAATGCTTTAATATTTATAATTACTTTTTAAATATTTTTCTTTTTAAATTTAATTATTAAATTTTTATTATATTTACACTATATGAATTTTATAAATCAAAATTCTAATTATATTTTTTATGTCTCCTTTTATTCCTTGGATATTGTAATTGTATTATCCATTTAAATTTTTTAAATAAGAATAGGTTTCTCTTATTATTAAACATAAACTGATTATAACCATTTAATTTTTAAAATTATAATCCATTAGGATTATTATTAGTTAAGTAATGGAATATAATTCTTATATTCTTATTAAGAAAACTAATTAAATGGTTGCACATCGACTAATTTTTTTCTAATAAGAATTATCCTAAACTAAACTGAATATAACCATTTAATTTATGAAAAATCATTTAATTAATTTTTCTAAACTAAATTTTCATAAACTAAAATGTATTATAACCATTTAGTTTATGAACAATCATTTAATTAATTATCCTGATAAGAATATAAAAATCATAATCCATTACTTAGTTAATAATAATTCTTGGATTATAATTTTAAAGATTAAATAGTTATAATTAGTTTATATTTAATAATAGGAAACTTATAATATTTATAATTAGAATTTAAATTAATAAAATTCATATGGTGTAAATAGAACTAAAATTTTAATAATTACATTTAAAAAGAAAAATATCAAAAAATAAATAAAAATCAGGCAATAGATTAAACTGTATATCTTATTCTCTTATGAAAATTGTAACTATAAAATTAAATTCATAATCCTAATTTGAAAATAAAAAGAGAATAAAATAATTTTGTTTTACATATAATACAAAATAACAACTATTAAAAATATCGATAGATTATTTTAATGAAATAATAAAAGGCTTCTCTTTTTTTTTTACTTTAAATGAATTCAAAAATCATAATTTTCTAATAAATATTAAATTATTTTAATTACATTGAAATGTAATTATAAATATTAAATTATTTATATCTAAATACTTAAACCAAATAATGAAAAGAAATAAAAAATAAAAAATAAAAAATGAAAAAGAAATAGTAAAATAAAATATTGCTGGTGGAAGGAATCGAACCTTTGACCTCAAGCCCTAACTAGCTCTATCTTGAACCTCTAATTGCACCACCCAACACTCTGCTTCTTGTTTTGTACATTAGTTTCAATTTATCTACCTTTTCTGCGTCATGTGGATTTCAAAAACAAAGAAAGAGGTACATAGCGCATTAAATTACCGCGTTATACATATTTTTGTCTCTCCTCTTTTTTCCGCCATAGTTTGGTCGCTTGAGTCTAATTAGACAATATTTGGGTTTCGGACTCCACATGAGCCAGTGTCGCAATTGGACTTTTAATCTTAAGAGTTCCACGCAAAATATATGACCATTTTTAACATATATACACTTATATATTTAAAAAATTTGCCAAAGTTAATGCGTAGGTCTGCCTTTACAATCACAGAGAAGTGAGAGGATATGCCGTGATTTTTCATTTAGTAGCTAGGAAATGTAGAAACAACCATGTTCATGCTTTATGAAAAAGATCATTGACATAATTACTTACTATTTTATAAGTTGAACTTAGTATTAGTATAATATACTATTAATTTAATATCGTTGTTAATTTTATTTTTGTTTACTTCAAATAATTGATAAAACATTTATTCTATTACAATTTTAAAGAAATATCTTCAAGAAATCCTCGACGGTTCAAACCATTGTTGTGTTTCACTCTCATCAAATATACCTTAAAATGGTCCATATAGGAATATCACACGCATGAACTATCGTAAGAGATGACAATGTGTATAAATAATTGACCCTATATACGCCACAATCCAAAACTCGAAAATAAGAAGAATAAATTAACAACCGGTTAAATTGACTTGACTATGTAAAAAGCTTTATAATATTAGCGTATATAACTTAAATTCCAATTAACATCCGCATCTACCAAAATTTATGTGCATAGTTTCATTTTCATATAAAAATGTAACATGCACGCTGATTACCACACCGTGTATTAATGTGCTTAAGATGTGGTAAGGATGGTTAACCATCATATAAAGAATACTCCAATATATACATACCATCAACTGAATTGAGACTTAGCACTCTCCATATGTTTAGGAATATTGAACATTAGGAGTATGAATAATATAACATTGGGTCTAACATTAGGTAGTCCAACATAAAAAAAATGAGTAGGGCCGGAGCTAGAATACCGGTTACAGTTCAGTTAAATTCGGTAGCTTTGGATTAAATTTTGTATTCGTTTAAAAAATTTATTAACTATATACAAGTTATTAATTTAGAACTTAAAAACTTAGAACGACTGAAATTTCAAACTCACAAGCTTCAAATTCTAACAACGATGAATGTGATTCTAATACATCAGGCAAGGCAGCTGAAGGGCCAAGTAGGTAAGGCCACCCCAATTCTCTGGGGCCAATTTTCTAAATTATGTTTTCTATGATTGATTTTCTTTCAAAAATATTGAATAATATAATATAAAAAAGTATAAAATACTTATAGGAGATGAATAGATAACTATTTACTCAAGGATTGAAAATGAATGTTGGTCAATTTATGGTATGACATTAATATTGTCTTTTCCTTTTTTCATAATAAAACTTGTATTTTTTTTTATTTTTTTCTCGTACAAAGCTATTTATTCCATAAAATACAAGGACACTGAATAAATTAAATTGTACATTCATTGTCATTACTATTTCTCAAGTTTTCAAGCAAGCACAGTAACAATAATAATTAACTAAAGCAGTGAAACTTTGCTTTGCATTTTTTGTGTGTTTTCACTTCATAGATGTAATTTTTTTCATTAAAATTAGAATTCAAATATGTCAGTATGAATAAGGTTACTCAACTTAAAAAAGATTATTATTGAAACTTTAATACTTTCATGGGTGGTCAAAAAAGATTAAATATGTTATTTATATTGTCGAATATAAAAGAACGATTAAAATAAATTTTATATATATATATATATATATATATTTCATTAATAATTTTACATCTAAAAAAGTTAGACAAAATAGAATTAAAATAAAAATTATATTTGAACTTTTTTTAAAAGTTTAAAGCCTCTTAATAAAGTTTGGCTTTATGCCACAATTTTTCTTGAGCCGCCCCTAATATCAGGTAAAGAAAAGTAGATCTTATATTTGATCTAAAAGCAGAACTCCAAGACTATATAAAGAAACCAGACATATATGTACATATTTTGTTTCTAGTGTTGTATGGCTCTAGTTTGTCCAGAGCATATATGTGTTAAAAAGTTTATTATAAATATAATAAATAATTTATTACACTGATTACATTATCTAAAAGATACTCCAAATAATTATATGAATCATTCATGATAAGTAAAATTAATAATATAAAATTTACTCCGTGAGTATATATAGACACACACAAAAAAAAATAGTTTAAGTAAAGAATGTTGCAACCTACTCAAGCAATGCTAATATACCGATGGAGACCGATCTAGGAGTTTAAATTTATAGTGTGCATGAGTATATATTATTCCTATCAAGTACTCTTCCTTTATATGATATTTTTTCATTATTGGAAATTTATTTTCAAAAAAAAAATGATATATCCCTGAAATTAAAAATAATTTAACTTAAATTTGTCATTTTACTCATAAATTTTATTCTTAAATGTGAACTAATATAAAGTTTTTATCTTAATGGGCCCACAGACTACGAATATCAGGCCATCCCTCGAACTTTATTAAGTACAAATTAAATAGAGTTTAAAGGTGAATGACCAGATGGAATATATGTATCTGTTTTAAGTTTGAATAGTTACTTTGGAAGATCAGATCAGTACCTAAATAAATCTCACTATCTTTTTGAATATTGTTCTTTTCTGGTTTTAAAAAGGATGCCACTTTATAAATTTCATCACCGCTATATATTCCTTTTCCCTTTCTTATAAATAGGGTAGAACCTGAACAACCCCATTTCCATCTAAACTCAGAGCTTCAAAAAAATTATATACCCCTAGTACGTAAATCTTCCTTTTTAGTTTCTGTCCTCCTTACATATTATTGTGTAAAACAATTAGTCATCGGATCAAAGTTCAATTTGTTCAAGGTAGAGGAAAGAAGGAATTCAGGATAAGAGAAATAGAGAAAGTAGAGAAATTGGCATCAGAAAATGGAGTAATGATATTCAGCAAGAGTACGTGCTGCTTGTGCTACGCAGTGAGTATTCTATTCCGAGAGTAATTAGGGGTGAATGCGTACGTGCATGAACTGGATCATGACTCAGATGGGAAGGAAATGAAATTAAAATAGTACCAGCAGTTTTCATAGGAGGGAAATTGATTGGTTCTACTAATGAAATCATGTCTCTCCACCTTAAAGGCTCTCTCCTTCAACTCCTCAAGCCATATATGCCTGTTTGAAAATTAATGAAAGGTTAAGGTATGGAACCACTAATATTAATTAGGATTTAATAGAAGAACCAAAAATGAATAAACTTGGGTCCATCACGTGGAGATCAAGGTCTTGATCCAGAATATTAGATTACTAATTTAAAAGTAAACATACCAAATCAATCATTAAATATTTTGTACACTCGCGCGCGACAACTATATGAATAGCGAGTGATAATTAAAGAGGATGAATTTAAAGGTACAAATTAAGGAAAAGAGGATTATAATTAAACTGTGGGTCCTACTCCTATTTATAATCTTACCTTAATAAACTTTCCAATTTCAAAAAATTACCTCCCGCTTCTTCTTCATTAATTCCCTTCTTTTCTTTTCTTTTCTTTCTTTACCCTAATTAATCTCCGCTTTGTCTTCTAAAATTGCCCCTGTTCCTTTGGATCGTTTCGACCAGGTATTTGAAGAATTCATTTTTTCCTTTGCAATAATATCTTTTTTAAATCATAATTTTGCAAGTTTATATTGAATTTTCAGAGCGTCAAATTCTCCTCAGTCTTTAAATCCTAAACGAACATTGGTTGAAACTTTTTATATATTACACTTTCCTGTATCATCAACTGCTTTCTAATTCCCCATGCGACGCCGACTTTCAATTTTGGACTTGTTTGTTAAGGCTAATCGCCTCTGTCAATTTATTTATGCATGGAAATATTAACTTTTCTAGTGTTCAAGGTAAAAATTGGTGCCTTTCCCCCCTTTGCTTATGGGATTGAAGTTCTTCCGGATCATAAATCTCTATCTGACTTGTGAATATTTTATCTAGTTATATCTCTGTGATGTTGCTAGCCCCTAATTACTAAACTTTATTTGCTTCCATTTTTTTTTTCTAGTTGTTTACTTTATTAGAAGTGGTGAAATGAACACATCCTTTTCCTTTTATCTTTAATTTAAAATAGATACTATGAATAATCTAATATAAGACTTGTAAATCTAATATAAGAGTTACATAGATGATTCCCGAGTAGTGTCACGCCCCAAACCCAACCCTGGCGCAACAGTCATCCGACGCTAAGGAACCGCACCAGAAGCACCTTATAAGATAGAGATTATGATAATTGTCCCCAAATCATTTAATAAATTATTAAGCAATAATAAGGTCAAGTTAAGTCAAAATAGAATAATAATCCCAGTTAACTTGTCATCAAAAGGTCAAAATCAACTAAGCATAGCATTCTACCCGACACTGCAGACTAACCCAGTCAAAACGACAATATTACCCACAGTGCTAACATATGTCTATGGAGCTTCTAAGAATAATGAAAGATCATCTATACTCGGGACGTAGCCCGGAACTAATAAATGGCGGAGTCCCACGAACAAGCACGAATCTGAAGGCAGCAAGTACTCCTAATTCACGTGATCCTCATGTACCTGCTCTTCTATGTCACTTAACATACCATAAAAAACAACAATAGTATGTCTGAGTACTGGATATTCAGTGAGTGTCTTTGGGCAAGAGTTCATATAATAAGATAAGAATAATAATACATAAAGTGAAACATTATCGAGGGAACATTTCAAATTAAATAAGCGGAATGAATCATGTACTCAGTAGAAATCAGCAGCAAAAGATCAATGCATTTCACATTCATTGTCTGAAAGTCCCATCATGCCAATACATGCCAGTGTCATGGTTGTTCTCCTCTTTAGACCTTGAAGTGGTTTTTTGTGAAAAGTTGTCCTCTCCAGTTATGCTTGTTCATTTTCGCAACTTTATTTGAGATGCCAAATTTGTTTCTCTGGTGTTTATTTCAGCTAATCTCTTCGGTAATGAACGGTGGTGGCACCTTTCTACTTTTGTTCCGTGGTCGTGTACGTATCTGTCCTTTATGACTCTACTGGATTTTTCCGACCCTATTTACATGTGAGCTGGTTGTTTGAAACAAGACTCCATGACCGAGAAAGTTGGAGATGAAGAAGAAGAGACAAGGAAAGAGAAATTGGAGCACTTGGTCACATTGACCAAAACTCTTTATCTCCTTTTGATACAAAGCAGCTGTCCATTTTGTCCACATTGTCCACTTTTCACTTTAGTGCATGTGAGCACGTGACCCACAAATAAGGATAGTATATTTATTGAATAGAGTAGTTATTTTTATATACTTTTATATACTATGTAAATAAGAATGTAAAAGCACGGGGTAAAAAAAAAACAGAAACATTTTTTCATCACTATCTTTTCTTTTTCAATATTCTTACATGGTATCAGAGCAGTGAAAGCTCGATCCATCAGTCGTCTTCCTCATCTTCATATCAATTGTAAACAATGTTGGATAACACTGCAAACACAGTGGCTCTGAACACCACTGGAGGAATCCCTACCATCGACTCAAACCATGCATATTTTCTTCATTCTGCTGATGCACCGGGAATGTCTCTTGTCAACACAGCTTTTGATGGAAAAGGATTCCAAGGATGGAGAAGGTCTGTGCTTATAGCACTATCTGCTAAAAACAAAATAGGATTCATCAATGGTGCTTGCCCTGCTCCAGCTCTCACTTCCAGAGACTATCAGCCTTGGAGCAGGTGTAATGACATGGTAACATCCTGGTTGCTCAACTCATTGCCCAAAGACATAGGAGACAGTGTCATTTACTCTAAATCTGCTAAAGATCTCTGGACCAGCCTTGAACATAGGTTTGGTCAGTCAAATGGAGCTAAGCTCTATCACCTGAGGAAGGAATTATCAAGGTTAGTACAGGGAACTAGTGACATAGCAAGCTACTTTACAAAACTCAAACATTTATGGGATGAATTGGATTCACTTAATTGTGATGTGAAGTGCAGTTGTTTGTGTGTCTGTGAAGGGAAGTAAAAATTGGAAAAGTCACTAGATGATGAAAGGCTTATTCAGTTTCTTATGGGTTTAAATGATAGTTATGGCCAAGCAAGGGGAACCATCCTAATGATGAACCCCCTACCAAGCATAAACCATGCATATTCCCTAGTATTGCAAGATGAAAGCCAGAAAGAAGTTTTTTCTAACCTACTCATTTCCCCAGATTCTTCATCTTTCATGGCAACAAATCAAAACGACTTTGCACAAAGGAGTGCAAGGCATATGCAAAGGAACCAAATGCAACATCAAAAGTTTGGGAACAACATCCAAAAAGTGACTAACTCTACTCAAAGAAACATAACTTTCAAGGGAAAGAAAACTAAGTTTAACCCTAATGTAACATGCAGTCATTGCAAGAAAGTAGGTCATACTGTCAGTGATTGCTACAGAGTTATAGGTTTCCCAGAAGACTTTGAATTCACAAAGGGAAATCAAGTTCACGCCAGAAGCAATGGAGCATTTCAAATTGAGGAATCAGATCAGAACAGCAGCAATCAAAATGAAGTACTCAATCAACACCTCTCACATGATCAATTTTCACAACTGGTACAACTAATCAAGCAGGTTAAAGGTGCAGATTCAGGAAATTCTGAAACAAATATCAATGCAAATGCTGTGGCTGGTACTATTGCTAGATATTCTGGAACTTGTCTTTCACTTTTTAATTCTAGTTCATGGATTATTGATTCTGGAGCATTTGAACATATGTGTTTTGACTCAAATGCCATTATTTCCTTGGCACCTCTCCCAGTTCCATTAAACATAAATCTGCCTAATTCTTTCAAAGTCATTGTCACTCACATAGAAAGAATATCTATTCTTCCTCATTTCATTTTAGAAAATGTATTACATGTACTTAGTTTCAGATACAATCTATTATCTGTTAACAAGTTTTGTTTACAATTTCATTCTATCCTCTTTTTACCTCTAGTAACTGTATGTTGCAGGGGCTTTTAGTGAAGAGGGCACAAGTTTTTGGTAAGGCAAGGGATGGGCTCTACCTTTTAGAACCAAGTAGAGTTAGAAATAGCACAAGTTTGGTACCACTTTCAGTTTTAAATCAAAATGTCTTTAGTCAATTGTCAATCTTATCTGCAAGCTCAGTTTCAGATGTAAGCCTTTGGCACATTAGGTTAGGGCATTTGCCCTTTTCAGCAATGAAACATCATAGTTTTATTTCTTTACCTTCTAACTCTGATTGTTTCTGTAAAATTTATCCTAAAGCTAGGCAAACCAGAATTCCTTTTCCATTAAGTCAAATTAAATCAACAAGGGCGTTTGAATTAATCTATGTAGATGTTTGGGGGCCTTACAAGGAATCAACTTACAATGGTTTTAAGTATTTCTTGACAGTTGTAGATGATTATAGTAGGGCAGTTTAGACTTTCCTTATGAGCACCAAAAGCAATGCTTTTGGACTCCTTAAAAATTTTCTCACAATGGTGGAAAGACAGTTTGGTGTAAAGGTACAAAAAATAAGAACAGATAATGCTTTTGAACTTAGGAAAGGTTCTCAGGAGGCAGCATTTTTAGCCTCTCAAGGAGTGCTACATCAAACATCGTGTTTAGCAACCCCTCAACAGAATGGAGTCGTTGAGAGGAAGCACAGACATCTTCTGGAAATTGCAAGGGATTTGTTGTTTCAATCTAAGCTTCATCTTTCTTATTAGGGAGAATGTGTACTAACTGCAACATATTTGATCAATAGGTTACCTTCTAGAGTTCTTAAAGGAGGGACACCTTATTTTGTTCTATTCAAACAAAAACCCTCTTCTGAACTATTGAAGTGTTTTGGTTGTCTTTGCTTTGTATCTACTTTGACTAGCGGAAGAGGTAAGTTTGACCCAAGGGCAAAGCCCTGTGTGTTCTTAGGTTATCCCTTGGAGAAGAAAGGTTATAAAGTTCTAGAGTTGGATACAAGAAGAGTAAGTGTATTTAGAGATGTATACTTCTATGAAAATCAGTACACTTTTGCCTCTACTACTACACCTACAGATTCTTTTTTTCCTGTTACATAATCCCTAGAACATAATGTAGACTCATCATCAGAACACATAAAGGATGAGCCCGTTATTCCTAGCTCACCCTTACCTTCACTGCCTACCTTTTCAAACACAAGCAACTCTAGCACTCTTCCTTTAACCTCAGGTACAAGTTCTATTTCCCAACCTAGATCATTTCCTTATTCACCCTTACCTATATCCCTTCCCGAAGTCAAGAAATCCACTAGAACATATAATCCACCCTCATATCTCTAGGAATATGTGTGCAACTCAGTCTTTCTCACATACCTCACAAACTCTTGCTTCACTGCACCAATCCAGCCCATGGTTCTACCCTTCACAACTCTTTCTCCTATCAATCAGTCTATACTTAATTCTACTTCCTACCTTGTTGAACCTACTTCTTACTCACATGCATCTTTACACCCAGGGTGGCAGGAAGCAATGAAAAAAGAATTAGAAGCTCCAGAACTTAACAAAACCTGAGAGGTTGTGCTTTTACCTAGTGGAAAGAAAGCTCTTCCTTGCAAATGGGTCTACAAAGTGAAATACAAGTCTGATGGATATTTGGAAAGATTCAAAGCTCATTTGTTTATTAGGGGAGATATTCAAAGAGAATGGACAGCTTTACTGAGACTTTTTTCCCAGTTGTAAAAATGACAACAATTAGGTGCTTACTTGTTATTGCAGTGAAAAAGGGATGGAAGGTGTCACAACTAGATGTGAATAATGCCTTCTTGCATGGGGATTTGCAAGAAGAAGTGTTTATGAAATTTTTAGTAGGGACAACACCACCTTCACCCAATCATGTCTATCTTTTGAAAAAATCACTATATGGAATGCGGCAAGCCTCAAGGCAGTGGTATGCAAGGCTCACTGCAGCCCTAAATTTTAAAGGATATTCACATTCTTTAAATGATTATTCCTTGTTTTTTAAACAATCAGCAAGAAGGATTACCATAGTTGCAGTTTACGTTGATGATATTCTAATCACAAGGGATGACTCTACTGAGCAGGCAAACCTCAAATCTTTCCTTCACTCTGAATTTAAAATAAAGGACCTAGGGGATGCACATTATTTTTTGGGATTTGAGATTATAAGGGAAGCACATGGAATAATTTTGACTCAAAGGAGTTTTACCTTAGATCTCTTGTCTGAATTTGATTGCATGAGCATCCGCCCAGTTTCTTCTCCCTTGAATCCTACTCAGAAATTGCGAGCAGATGCAGGGACTTTGCTCCAAGATCCCACTTATTATCGTCGGTTGTTAGGAAAGTTGAATTTCCTAACACACACCAGGCCGGGCTTATCTTTTGCGGTGCAACATCTTAGCCAATTCATGCAAACACCCCGTCAACCCCATTTAGATGTTGCATTTCATTGCCTCAGGTATCTCCTCAAGGACCCAGGATTAAGGCTTTTTTCTGAATTCAAAGCCTAATTATCAGCTCCTTGCTTTCTGTGATTCTGATTGGGGATCTTGTCCTAAATCTCGCAAGTCCATTAGCAGGTTCTTCATCAGCTTTGGGGGTTCTCCCGTCTCCTAAAAATCAAAGAAACAAACCTTAGTGTCATTATCCTCTGCTGAAGCAGAGTATAGATCTATGCGGAGAGTCACAACAGAGGTTACCTGGTTAGTTCGTCTATTGACTGATCTTTCGATTTTCCCTCCATTGCCAATAGATCTCTTCTCCGACAGTCAGGCCGCCATTCAAATCGCGAAAAACCCAATTTTTCACGAGCGTACCAAGCATGTAGAGTTAGATTGTCACTTTGTCCGACAACAATTTCTGGCCGGAATCATCTCTCTTTCTTACATTCCTTCACGTTCTCAGGTGGCTGACATTTTTACTAAACCCTTAGCAGGACCGGCACACAACTCCATTATTGGCAAGTTGGGTGTGGTTACACACCCCTCCAACTTGAGGGGGGGTGTTGGAGCTGGTTGTTTGAAACAAGACTCCGTGACCGAGAAAGTTGGAGATGAAGAAGAAGAGACAAGGAAAGAGAAATTGGAGCTTTGGTCTGCACGAAGTAAAGCTTGGTCACATTGACCAAAACTCTTTATCTCCTTTTGATACAAAACAGCTGTCCATTTTGTCCACATTGTCCACTTTTCACTTTAGTGCATGTGAGCACGTGACCCACAAATAAGGATAGTACATTTATTGAATAGAGTAGCTGTTTTTATATTCTTTTATATACTATGTAAATAAGAATGTAAAGGCACGGGGTGAAAAAAAAGCAGAAACTTTTTTTCATCACTATCTTTTCCTTTTCAATATTCTAACATTACATGACAATTTTAGTGATGGTTTACTTGGGGGTTCATATACTTTCGTGGTACTCTGTATGTTACTAGCGTCGCGAGATGTCACCTTGCCGGTTAATTGGTGCGAAGGCGAAATTTATGGCCGAGTCCATCCCTATGGTAGTTGCAGCAGCCTTGCGTCACCTTTTGGAGTTCAATTATTGTCATTTTGGTCTACTGCTAGGCTGCACCACATATTTCTATATATTTGTCCACTTCTTGCACGCAGCGTATGATATAACAGGGAAAGATGCATTGGGTGCAATAGCAATGTTGGTTCTTGTTCACGAGCTGAACAAAGAACTATTAGTTGGTGCTTTAGCTTTGAGCTTCTGCCTTGGTTTAAGTTTCTATAGATACATGACGTATTCTGCTCCTGAATTACCTAATCATCCTAAAAAGGAGTTGGAGAAGCTGCCTTGTTGATCTGAAGGTGCTCGTTGAGGACCTTTGTAGTATCTGATAAGTTATGAATTATTCTCTCTTGCTTTTGGTGTGATGAGTCTTTGATTTACATTTATTTGTTCTAGCTTTATGCTGTCCCGTTGCAGCTGTACATCAACGGAGAAAAGGAAAACATTTAGAAATAACTTCAACTGATCAATGGCCAACTATTTTATTCATAGGAGATTGAAAGTAAGCTTTGGGTGCCTTAATCTAGGGCAAACTTGGCCTAATAGATTCCCTAATAGACCGCAGTGTATGGACAAGGTGTACCTTACAAACGTGTGCCTTTTTGCAGGTTTTATGTATGATATTTGACTCAAATTATAACGGGTGGGGATAACATGATCAAATAGTATAACAGATGGTATTTTTAAATCTTTTTCGATAGTAAAGAGATATATTTAGCCATGTTTCCTTTTTTTGCCATGTTCCGTTTATTAATCGTCTTCTTTAACATCCTCAATAAGTAATGTCATTCCTGCACCTTACTTTATTTAAAGGTCAGTGTGCACAAAACATAAAAAATCAGGCGACTTTCTACGACGAAATGGACGACTGCTAATTGATATTTAATTATTATTTTAATATTATATAATGTTTAGTCGTATCTTAATGCAAAAATAAAATTTAAACAAAACTGCTTCTTGTTAAGACATTATAGAACTTCGACTTACAAGTTACAATTCGAACTTCACGAGTTTTTTCTGAATTTTTAAAAGAGCAAATAAAAGAAAATAAAGAAACGGCCATGTGACTATTATCTTTGGCTAAATTTTGCTCTCACATGCTATAAAGTATTACTTTAGTCCAAAATTATTTGATAAACAATTCAGATTTATAAAAATAGACGATCTTTTTTAGTCATAAAAGTTATATATATATATATATATACTATATTAAAAGTACGGCGACCCTTAGCGAAATATCGTTCACCTTTGTTACCTTTTAAAAATAGAGTTCATACTGGATAAAATATTAATTTGATTATTTTTTTAATATTTAAGAATTGTCATTTATTATTTTTCAAATATTTAACACTTTAAAATACTAAAATTTAGATTATTAAATCTTTCCGTATTTAAATTATATAAGAACTTCTAATATTTATATAAGAATTTCTAATATTTAGAAACTTCTAATAGTTTCTTCTGTCTACATTCATTTGATGTTTTATATTGACTCAGGTTAGGTTCAAAACTACTAATAAACATCATGTCTATAACTTTCAGCTTGTCTTCTTTAATTTTAATAACATCTCAATTTTAGTAAATAAATAAATTTTATTTAGGTGAAACATAATAATTAATTCTGAGTACAGATTTTAGAGTCATCTATTTAAATAGTTGGAAATAGAAGTAGAGTGTAAACCAAATATGTCGTTTGTTCATTTATAACTTTTAGTCTCCTACTTAAATAATTTTTTTTGTTCATCTATTTTTTGTATGATATTTGAAAATTACACTCAATAATAATAATAGTAAATAAATAAGAAAAAATTTAAAAATTTATAAAAGAGAGAAAAGAGAGAAAAGGCATGGTTGATAAAAGTCAATAACACAAATAATTCTATAAAACAAAGATTTAAAAGTAAAATGTGAGAAAAAATTTATTTGTATCCTTTGGAAATATAACTCTTAGTAGATAAAATTATTATTACATTTAAATATTTAAAATTTTAAAAATTGCATGGGCGCCCTATTTGGTCGCCTCTTTTTAACTTATATCCGTTTTGTTTTTCCGTTTGCATCCGTACCCATTTTTTTGTTGAAAGCGTTTTAAAAAGATGATTTTGCCCTTCTTTAATAAAAGACTATTGACAAAACTATAGACTGCAGGGTAAAATTTCAGCATGTTTTGGTATGAACTTTTAGCAAATGAACTAAAAAACTTCAGCATGCATTAGAAAAAACTAATTGAAAAATTATATACTGCAAGACAAAAACTTAAGCATGTTTAGTCTGAAATTTTAGCAAATGAACTAAAAAAACTTCAGCTTGTTTAGACTGAAGTTTCGGATAAAACTCATGACAAAACTGTAGACTGCATGACAAATTAAAACTTCAGCATGTTTTAGTAATAAGTTTTAGCAAATGAACTAAATAACTTGAGCATGCATTAGCAAAAACTCATTAGAAAATTACATACTGCAGGACAAAAACTTAAGCATGTTTAGTCTGAAGTTTTAGCAAATGAACAAAAAAAATTAAGCACGTTTAGTCTGAAATTTTAGCAGATGAACTAAATAACTTCAGCATGCATTAACAAAAACACATTAAAAAATTACATACTACAAGACAAAAACTTAAGCATATTTAGTCTAAAATTTTAGCAAATGAACTAAAAAACTTAAGCATATTTAGTCTGAAGTTTTAACAAATGAACTAAATAACTTAAGCATGTTTAGTATGAAGATCGGTTTCAGAGTTAGGAATGAGGGCTAAAGCTAAAGCTTTTGACTTGGTGTTAGCTAATTTGTGTTTTCAATAGAGGGAGGAACACTTGGTCACTTTCTGGAGTAAGGTAGCCAGGACTCAGATTGATTACCTTCTCCTTAGGGTAATAGGGGCCTTTGCACTGATTACAAGCTTATCTCGAGTGAGTGTGTGTCGACGCAATATAGGCTCTTGGTAATGGACTTGGAGGTCAAGAGTGTAAGGAAGAAGAGTGCGGTGTATGGCCAGCCTAAGATTAAGTGGGGAGCCTTGAGTAAGGAAAATGCTCAGGAGTTGGGGGAGAAGCTATTTTTCATGAGGGTCGGGAGAAGTAGCAGGGACGCGAGTAGTGTCACGACCCAAAATCCTAACCTATCGTGATGGCGCCTATGTGTTGATGTTTGTGGGGGGGGGAAATGTACGCACGGAGTGACGAGAGTCCGTACGTAGCTACTATTCCTGTTATGTCCGGGTAGTCTTAGGCTTACACCATGCCTTGTTGATATGATTATTGCTTTATGTATATTGTTTGGCTTGAGAAGGGCGGAATGGAGTGTGCTTATTAAATGTTTCAAAAGGAACTTGGAATTGAGGAAAAATAATGGGATCTTAAAAGTTTTCATTTGAATGTCGTATTTTGAAAAGAATGGGAGAGTACTATAAAAATTTATGAGATTCTTTGTGTAACCGCATCGCATGTATGATCGCGAGCGGGGTAATTCCTTAAATTTATGTTTGACCGCGTCGCATGTATGATTCGCGAGTGGGAGAAAATATATGCATCTATGGTTCGCGCCGTTCGACCCTCGGCAGTGCACAGTTTAAATATTTTGTTGGATCGGGCCGTACGACCTCGTCATAATTGTGCATGCTAATTATTTGGAAATTTTTCATGGTTTATTCTTTTTAAATACCTTGAAATGTAAGTTGCTAAATGGTATTACTGAAATTTGAGTTATAATTATGAAAGAAAGACTTATCTCTTCCTGTTGTTGAACTGACAGTATCATTCATGATATCCATGCTTAGTATAATGCTTTAAATTACATTGTTATTGGCCTAGTAAGTGTCAAGTCGACCCCCCGTCACTACTTCATCGAGGTTAGGTGGGATACTTACTGGGTACATATTGTTTATGTACTCATACTATGCGTATGTACTTAATTGTACAGGATCTGAGGATGGTGCATCTAGTTACCCGCCCGCCGCGCATACCTGATTTTTGACTGAGACTTCACGATGAGCTGCCCTTCTGAGCCGTTCAGCAACATGCCGGAGATTCTCTTTTATTTTATCTGTCTATTCTGTTTCAGACAGTAGGATAGTCATCTTTTGTATATTCTACTAGTTGCCCACACACTTGTGACACCAGATCTTGGCACGTATTAGTAGACTTTAATTTTTGGGTTATAATTCGATAATTATAACTGCTTTTAGATGTTTCCGTTGTTTGCCTTAAAAAATCCTTTATTTATTAGATGCTTTAAATATAAGTAAAGCTAAATGTCGGAATTTCTTAATAAACAAAAGAAAAAGAACGGGAAATCACTGAGTTGTTCACTATTGGCTTGTCCAGCAATGATACTGGACGCCATCACGACCTGACATGGAGTTGGGTCGTAACATTTGGATAGAAGTGTTAGAGCTGAAAATAAGTTGTTCATGTGTTTGGTAAAAAGTGCTTGTAAGCACTTTTTTTGTTAAAATTACTGTAATATTCTCAAATTTGTTAACATTATAGAAGAATTTATTACTACATTCTTTTTAACTTGATCCGTTGCAAAATAATTTAAGTTTAAACTTCTAGTATTTAAATATATAATATAAATAATATTTTAAATGAGCATGGGGGGGGGGGGGGGTTGATGATTAGAGGCAGCAATGCTTGAATACCGATGAGAACGACAATAAAGACTACAATGTATGTTCTCACGCTCAAGTACTAAGTTCACGCCCTTTCATTTTTTTACGTCGCTTTATTCCTATCTCAATTAAAATAGCACTCAAAGTGGATTGATTTAATGAAAATGTTGCTCAAGAATAAATAGCTAAAACATTTTGAAAACAAATAAAATTAAAAAAGAAATATAAATATTCTAACATATGTGTGACAAGGAAGAAAGGGAAAAAGCTTCGCATAATAATCTAGAAGCACCAAATTAGCAATAGCATAAATAAAAAAATGAAGGATGATAGCATAGAAATGGAGATGTAGGAACGAAGACAGATATGGTAGAACAGATGGAGATGGAGAAGACGCAGAACAAAGAAGAAATCAATAGAAATTAGGGCTTTGTACAGAAGGGGTACTTTTGAGATTATAAAATAGTTTAAAGGATAATATAGTAAAATGCTGGGTCAAAGGAAAATAAGCTATAAGCTAAAAAATAATAAGTTGGGATTACCCAACTTATCACTTTTGGCTTGTTTTAGAGCTTTTGGCTTAAAAGCACTTGACCTTTAAGCATATTTTAAGTTTGCCAAACACCTTAATAAGCTAAAAAATGACTTAAAAGCTAGTTTGACCAGCTTAAAAGCCCATCCAAACATGCTCTATCTTTTAGAACCAGTTCGAATTTACACCGGGAAGGTTTGCTACAGAAGCCATTCACCTTGTGAGGAGATTGTTGGAGCAATATAGGGAGAGAAAGAAGGACTTGTATATGGTATTCATACCTAGAGAAGGCCTTTGATCAAGTCCCAAGAGAGGTTCTATGGTGATGTATGGAGGCTAGCAGTGTCCCGGTGGCGTATATTAGGGTGATTAAGCATACGTACAAGGGAGAGAAGACTCGGGTGAGGACTGCGAGAGGTGACTCGGATCATTTCCTAGTGGAGATGGGGTTGCATCAGGGATAGACTCTTAGCCCGTTTTTATTTGCCTTAGCGTTAGATATGCTGACGCGACACATAAAAGGCGGTGTGCCATAGTGTATGTTATTCACTGATGACATAATACTGATTGACGAGACGCGAGGAAGAGTTAACGCTAGGTTGGAAATTTGGAGACAGACACTGGAGTCTAAAGGTTTCAAGTTGAGTAGGCCAAAAACTGAGTACTTGGAGTGCAAGTTAAGTGATGGGATGCTTGAAGAAGAAGTGGAAGTGAAGATTGGTACTCAAGTCATCTCCAAAAGATATAGTTTTAAGTATCTTGGGTCTATTATTCACGGTAATAGGGAGATTGACAAGGATGCTACTCATCGTATTGGAGCGGGGTATTTGAGATGGAGGCTCGCTTCGGGGGTTTTGTATGATAAGAATGTGCCACTTGGACTTAAGGGCAAGTTATATAAAATGGTGGTTAGACCAATTATATTATATGGGGCTGAGTGTTGTCCCGTCAAGAAGTCCCATGTCTAGAAGATGAAAGTAGCTGAAATGAGGATATTGAGTTGAATGTGTGGGCATACCAAGAATGACATGATTAGGAATGAAGTTATTAGGGACAAGGTAGGAGTGACATCTCTGGAGGACAAGTTGCGGGAATTGAGATTGAGATGGTTCGGGCATGTGAAGAGGAAAGACATAGATGCACCGGTTAGGAGGTGTGAGGGGTTGTCCATGGCGGGTCTGAGGAAGGGAAGGGATATGCTTAAGAGGTATTGGGGAGAGGTAATTAGGTAGGAAATGTCATTGCTTCAACTTACCAAGGATATGACCCACGATAGGAAGGTATGGAGGTCGAATATTAGGGTTGTACGTTGATAGATAATAGTGTGTTCCTCCTAAGCTTACCAATAGTACTAGGAATATTTTTTGTATTATTTTAGTTATGGTTCTTTATTATTAAATATTATTTCATTCGCGCTCGTTACCATATTACATTGTTGTTACCATTGTTTGCTACTTGGTAGCTTTATCTTATCTCCATTGTTCCTTCAACCGAGGGTCTATCGGAAATAACTTCTCCATCTTTATAAAGTAGAGATAAAGTCTGTGTACACACTACCCTCCCCAGACCCCAGTTATGGGATTACACGGATTTGTTGTTGTTATTGTTGTTATTGTTGTTGTTGTTATTTTTTGAAGTTTGTTATAGACAAATTACTTTTCACTCTTGAAGTTTGTCTAACTTTATCTATGTGCAAAATATAGTAGGTCTCAATAGTGGTGGAGGCAGGATTTCTGCTAAGAGGGTTTAAGAAAAGAAAAGGAAAAAAATTAGAAGAGACCATGGCCAGTAGGAATTGAACAAACAACCTTATAAAGGTTTTTGTTACACCCCATATTTTCGTGCGTGAGAGTACGTCATAGGTCAATTGATGTAAGCTCAGAAATGAGTTCATATTTGGAAGTATATAAAGTAAGTTAATCGTGTTACCTTGGAGGTTACAAATAGTTAAGATCATGAATAACAAGTACCAAGAGGGTTGGAAGGCTTAGAAGCTAAACGAATTGATGAAAATAAGTTTCGTCGGAAGTCGACAAGTTGAGAATGTTATAACATTTACTTTTAGGGTGAGACTAGGATTATTAACATGATAAGGAGGTTATTTTATGAGTTATTATATTCATATGATAGTCGTATGTTGAGATTTGAAGTCAAGCGAGTTGTGGAATAAAGGTTGGCAAAGGTCATCACAAGTTACATTCATAAATGTGCTGAAAGTTAGGTCAAGTGTAGCAGAGCTTTTCTCTCAATATAATATGAATTATAGGGTATCCACCAATAAAATTGGAAGTCTAAGAGTCTCGTTTCCAATTCAGTAAACCATTCGTCGATACGACATCGAAGTAGAGAGATATTCACATTTTCGCGAGACTACGCAAGCAGCTCCCTATGGGATCCACTTAGGCGGTTGATACATCTTGATATATATGTGATGCCTAAAGCCCATTTTAGATCATTAGTTTTCACTATCTTTAGACCCTAGACACCTAAAAACTTTCTCTCAGAGTTCTCTCATGATCCAAGATACAAACCAAGGGCAAACAATACAAATCAAGTGTCGGGAATCCCGTGATGCTAGTGAGTTTCTTGTTCTTCTTGTAGTTGCTGATTTTGGTGTGGTTCCAGCTGGTGTGGGGAGTTATTTAAAGTGTTTTAAGTTCTGTAATATACTCTCCCAATGTTTTCATATCAATCCTACATGATTTCAAGTCTTCCAAAGTGATTCTAGTACAGAGAAACCCGAATCGATTGCTAGTTTTGCTTCCTTGTTCTTGTGGCTATTTTGGAGGATTCTTCAAGTGAAGTAACCTCATATTTCATGTTGTTCTTATTAATTAAGGTAATAATCAGTCCCTACTTCATATATATTAGAGTTTCAAGGTGAAATACAAGTATTTACACACCAACTTGAACACAAATCTTGATTTAGTCCCTCCTTCTTTATCTTTTTGTGGGTTGTGTTAAGACTATATATATAGTTTGTTGTGGCTAGAAATTGTTAGAAATAGTTTGATTATGTTATTGTTGCTGTTGTTAATCTTATATATGTGCTAATTAAGTTGATTGAAGAATATAACATAAAAAATAAGAGGTTGACGATAAATGTTAAGGGGCTATGCGTATGGACTATTTTTGAAGATTATTCTTATGATATTTTGGGCTTTAAAGGATACGGTAAGCATAAGTATGATATTATAGATGTTATAGAAAGATTCATGGAAAAGGAATTGGATTCAAACCATATTTTGTTAATCGTAAATCGAGTTTGCCACTCAAAATAGTTGTGGAAGTAATCAGAGAGCTTATTGTGAATTATATTATTATTGTTTGGGATGTTTGGTGACTTTTAGTTACTTATGGGATATAGTACAAACAGGGACACTGTTGTCCGTTTTCTTGTAGAATATATATTTTGAAATATGAGAGTTACAAAGCTTATATGATGACGATAAAGTCGATTTACTCATTGTAGACGTAAGAAGATCATATTGAGCTAGGTTGACAATTAGAGAGAAGATTGCAAAGGTATGTTAAGGAACTTCCTTCTTTATTTTGGAATGATCTACAGTGAAATGAACGTAAACGATACACTATTTCTTAATAGATCGACTCCTAGCAACTAAGGTTTCCAATGTTGTTCTTTCCTTATAAAGTTATTCTAAGCATGTATGTATGATCCTTGAATCCTATTGATGTTCATGTTGATGGTATGGATGTCCATAACGTGAATAGAAGGTGCAAAGAACCTACGTCACTCCGAAGATTTAGAATGTGATTCCATGAATCCAGCATGCATTATATATATATATATATATATATATATATATATATATATATATATATATATATATATATATATATATATATATATTATTCTACCGATTCGCGCTATAGTCGGCCGGGTATGGAACCTATTGTGCAACCATTGATCAGTTAAATGTTACTGAGTTCCACATGGCCGGATACCATTCTACCGAGCCTTATAATGGCCGGGTACATTTTTACCGAGCCTATCACAGCCATGTACGTTTTTACCGAGCTATTACTGCTGGGTACAACATGATGATGATGATGATGCCCACAGAGGTGTATGTTTTTAAAGGCTTATGTATATATATGTATCATGTATTTCATGTCATTAGCCCTCAGAGGCGCTCAGATGCTACATGTTGTATCTCTTTTATCTCTCTTTATATTACTATTCTTATTTATTCTTTCCTATCTTATATACTTGTTACTTTATTCATCTTGACGTCGCTTTTGCCTGAGGACGATGTGTTTTATGCCTGCAGGTCCCGATAGACATGTTGACAGTCTTCCTAGTAGGCTATCAGCTCAGCGGAAGATGTTGGCGCACTCCACTTGCTCTGGAGTTGCCTATTTGGTCAGTATGCTTGGACATGTATTGATTGTTATTGCGGGGCCCTGTCCCGATCTTTATAATGTTTATGTGCTCTTAGAGGCTTGTAGGCAGATGTCATGTATATGGACACTTGTATGGCCTTGTCGGCCTATGTTTTGAGTGTACAAATGATCATGTCGGCCTTATAGGCCAGTATGTCACATGTATAAGTTTGTATATCATGTTGGGTCGTCCTATATCGAGTATCCCTTTATGTTTTATTCTGTTTATCTCATGAGGCCTTTCCGGCTCATTTACCCATGATAGAATGATAAGAAAGATAGGTTATGTTGGTACTCTTGAGTAAGGCACTGGGGGCCCGTCACGACCATTCGGTTTGAGTCGTGACAGTTTTGAACTCTCTTAACCACTGAGTTATACTTTTGAGCGATGCCAAGGGTATTCAAACTATAAAATATAAAGGTACAAATCAGATTTTGCCTTATATGTAATGTGTAATTTTTCGATGAAGGGGATTCGGGTGAACCCCCTTCCGTCCCTGGGTCCGAAGTCCGAATAAACCAAAGGGATCTCAGTAGAAAATAATTTAACTGAGATGAATCCTTTGAATAGTGATTATATTGATGTCTTTTTGCATGTTTGGGTATATATGATCATTTTCTATATAAAAGTTCTCCCCTTTACTTATTCTCTTGAGGGAACTTGTTTGTTCTTTCCGCTTTTCCCTCTTTTCCGCAGTTGAAGTTTGTTTTAACTCTCTCTTTCTGCAAAGCATAGTTGGTCCCAAATCCGGTTAAAAGAGAAATATTCCAGCATAAAATACTTTAGCTATGATGAATCCTCTGAATATTGAATTTATTAGGAGAGCGAAATGGGCACAGAGAATTCATAAAACCGACCCTATCTAGTTTGTGATTAAGGCATAGTAGATTGGTTGATTGATTACCACTTGAAGTTTTCTTTGACCCAAGGAAATGTGGAGAATGGAATCTCTTTCTCTCTAGTTTCTTAGGTCTCGTTTTCACTTATTGTACAGTTTCAAGAAAATAATGATGCTTTCTTAGTTCATGTAACGATGTTCGACCTATAATGCATATATTTAATCATTATTGCCTTATATTCAAGCACTTTTGATCATCTTTTGAGTATTAATTATATTACCACATGCCTAATATTATATTTTAACTGTGTAGGAATAATGCGTGTGAAGATGTAAAGATTTGGAGCAAAATTGAATATAATACGGAAGAAAAAGAAAGAAAATTAAAAGAATAAAAAAGGGGACATCTTTTGGTGTTTGTCCCCCCCAAGTGGAAGACATAAAAAATAAGGAAATACAATTCCAAGCAAAGAATTAAAGAAAGAAAAAAAAATGTACCAGCAGCAAAGAAAGAATTGGAGGAGGCAGAAACTTACTGCTTTCTGCGCCAGGGCCAGCGCCTCGCTCTGCCATGGAAGCTGTGTTGCGGGGGTTTTTCTTATTTCGCCGGTACAAGGTTATTTCGGCCCTACACTGTTCCAACTCATATAAAAGGGGTCCTAAACCTAATTTGGAGGAGATAGAACATATTTTTGGGAGTAGAGACGCCACTTTGAGAGAAAAAGACAACCCACGGAACACTCGGGAACAAGGATTCTCAGTTTTTCTTCATCTTCTCTTCATTTAACTTTATTGGTTATTAGTTCTAGAGTTTGGCTGCTACATAAATGTTGTAGTTTGAAGCTTGAATTGTTCTTATTATTTTATCATATTAATTTATTTATTCAATCTTGTGCTTAATTATTTGATTGTTTGATCACCAATTGATAAACTATCTACGAATCTAGGATTGAACTCGGGAGAGGAAATTCTAGATTGCATATAAGATTGAGTAGAGCGAGATCTTGAACCTGGGTATCGAAAACAGATTTGCGGTTAGAATAGGAATATACATAATTGCCTTGCTTGGTTATTATACAGAAATTATTAATGCGTTCTTGCTAATCCTAATTCCATAGGCGAGTAGTAATTCGGGAGAATACTATGAGTAATATTAACCCTATTAACCAATGAACCAGATAAATTAATTAAACAATTTAAGGGGAAGATTCAACGGGATTGTTAGCTAACCCATAGCTCTAGAATATCAACTCCCATTGAATTCGTGTCTAATTTCGCAAACTTGTTTCCTTTAATCTCTTAGTTTGTTACTCTAGATTAATTTTAGTTAAATATTCATACTTAGAGATTCGCTTGGATAAATTAATTGTGTTAGTTTAATTTAGTAAATAGTTAATCACAAGTCCCTATGGGTATAATATCTGGACTTACAATCTTATATTACTTATATGGCTACGTATACTTGCGTGTGCGTTTGGGAGCAACAAGTTTTGGCGCCGTTGCTGGGGACTTTGAAATTGACTATTTTGCTAGATTAGATTTTTACTTTTTATCTATTCAAGTTTTAATTCTAGTTTAGTGTAGTACTTCTTTAATTATTTTTTCTTTTTTTACATGGCATCTTGGAATGAGAATTGGTCGAATATTGGTTACTCTTATTTTGGTGATCCCTGTCCATATTGTGGAGGACCACACTTGTGTAAAAATTGTAAATTTTAATCTTATGAGTGAAATTTTTTGTAATGTGTGTGGTCATCAAGGTGGCCATTGGGATGGTTGTCCTAATTCTTTTTACCCTTCTCTGAGCCCTTATTATAATTTTTCTAATAATATTTGTGAATTTTATAAGAACAATGAAGTGGAGGATGTGGAATGTGTTGCTCGTATTATGGACATGGTAAGGCAAGTAGGTAAGAAGCAAGATGAAAATCAAAAGGCTATACAAAGAATTAGTGCATCAATCACGAGAATGAAGGTCGAGGCGGAAGAATTGGCTAAAGAGATCGAGTTCCCACAAGAAGATAATTTTGAAGAAGCGGACATAGTGAGCCAATCGTGGCTAGAGGAACAAGCTCAACTGATAAAATTTTAAGTGTTTCTATAGAATGGTCTTTCAAATATGGCAGAACAATTGATAAAAGGAAGAACTGAGTTCAAGCAAGAGATAGACCAATTTGGCTCAGATATCCATGACATGCATGCTCAATTGAATAAAAAGATTGAGGCGTCTGATGCCCAACAATAAATTATTGTGGATACTGACCAGCTTATGGAGCAAAAAGAGGAGTTCCAATAATTCGACCAAAATAGTATTGATGATGCCAAGGTTGACAAAGTGTGCAAAAGTGAGGATGTTAAAAGTGAAGTGGTTTTAGAGTTTGAGCACATCAGACCTCATTCTAATAATTTTTCAACATTGTGCTTGGTTGGTGACACGAGAATTGATCCATTCGAGCCTATGGAGGAGTCAATGGATGGGGAACAAAGTACAAATATTCTAAAATTTGTAATGCCATGGAGACAAAATGATATCCCTCACTTAAGGGCCAAGAAGTGCAAGATGCGATATTTATTGCTTGATTCCTTTATTTTTACACTACCACCCCAGGAACGTAATAGAAAAATTGATGTAAAATTAGAGGCGCAATTTATATCCTCAAACTAGAAAGAAAAGTTGTGAAAGTGATGGCGTTGTGCCGCGACGTTAAATCAAGTGCTTGTTGGGAGGCAACCCAATTCTGTTATTTCTTTTTATTTTGCTTAATTTTTTTATTTATTATTGTATTATTTTGTAGTATTTTTTTTTTTGTGTTTTGTAGGAGTAGGAGCGTGGAATCAAAGCCAGTAGGCATGTGCCAAAGCGAGGAGGTGGTTGAAACTAAGTGTGAGGTGCCCGCACAAGGATCATACATGGGAGAAGTCTGAGTATCCCGTGAGCTGTTAGTGCGTCGGCCTTTGGCCTACCAGGGAGTCTCTTTTACCCTCTTATTATTTATTAGATGCATTGAGGACATTGCACAATTTTAAGTGTAGGCTGAGAAGATTGTCAGAGTGATTTTCTGTGCTATCCTAGTTTAGTTGTAGTACTCTTTCTTAGTGTAGTAGTTTTTGTGTAAAAGAAAATTGAAAAAAAAAACAAAAATTGAGGGAAAAAATAGAAATTTTGGATTTTTCCCGACGATAGATCTTGTGGATAGCTTCTTAAGGGATTAAAGTCCAACAAAAAAAATCCAAAAGAATTTTCTTTTTGCTATAGTTAGTTTTAGTTAGGTAATAACCCGCCTTGGTTTTTCTTTGTGCATTGGTTCTTTTCTAGGGGATGTAACTTGAACCGGGTAAGTTTTTTCATATTTAGGATTAGATTTTTTTTTCGAGTAGTAAAAGAGGGAGAAGAAAAACCTCGGTGACTTGTTTGATACTAGCATATTTAGGCCTGAGTTTGAGTAGCACTTTCCTTTGAGTGCTTGAGTTATGAATAAAATAGCAGATTTTCTGATACGTAGACTCAGGATTGTGACTCTGTATATAGCTTATTCTTATTTTGTCATTCGCTATGATCCTGTCTGTCTTAGAGTAGAATTGATCCATCTCGATTGATACTTGTGCCATGTGTGGTGAGAATTTCTTACGTATATTCCATATTTTGCATTTTGGTTTAGAACTTGCCCTGCATGTTATTGAAGAAAAATAAAAGTGTTGCTCTGTTTAGAAGATGATAATAAGCTTTCTTTGATATATCTTATGAATTTTAGCCTTTTCAGATATTGAACAACTAGTTAGCTCTTTGAGCCTGTAGTCTTTTGTCTGGAAGCCGTATTTTTGCCTTGATCCTTTTGTTGAATCTCTAGTTTTTGCACCCTGCTTCCTTGAACATTATTTCTTGGCTATGATATTAATTGATTAATTTGAAGAAATGGATGATTAAGTAAAAAATGGCGACCAACGATAGCTGAAAGTGATGAAAAGGCCCTCTTGAAAAGAATGTTACATAAAAAAAATATTTAAAAAAGGAGGAAAAAAATTGCTTTGTAAAACAAATAAAATTTTCTTGATATGAGGAGAATACTTGTAAAATAATAGATGAAGAGAGGGCTGGAAAATAAAATTAAGAGATGAAAATAATGGGTGATGAAGTCTAAAAGTGCAAAGTACTTAGGGAAGTGTAAGTCACTATTATATAATTATCCTACCCATCCACTAGCCAACATTACAACCCGTTAAAGCCATATTTGATTATATTCAAGTACACTTAATTAGTAGAGGTGTACATAATGGGCAAGCTTATGGTTCATTGTGTATACATGCAAATTCGTTTGAGTGCGAGAGTTGTTCTTTGATGCTAAGTCCTTAAATTATATTCAGTCTTTGATTTGAGAGTATGAACTTTTTTATTCATGTGAGGGAACTTGTTTCATGATAGATAGGTGATGTTATTAGCTTTATTTGACAGAGTTGGTGAGCGAGCTTAAATTTGGTGAGTTAGAGTCCCTCTCTGATGTTAGGAGGTTAGAAGTTTATTGTTTTTTTTGTGACTTGTATATCTTGCACGATGATGAGGAAGTGTATATCTGATGGTTTGAGTTGCTATAGGGCCTAATTGTTAGTATCAACCGAAGTGGTGGTCTTCCTAGGCTTGATTTATTGAGAGTGGTTTTAATGCTTACTCGAGTACGTGCAAGAGTCTAAGTGTGTGGTGTTAATGTTCGGTCAAAAATACATATATTTAACCATTATTGCCTCATATTCTAGCACTTTTGATCATCTTTTGAGTATAATTATATTATTGCGTGCCTAATATTATATTTTAACTATATAGGAATAAAGCGGTATGGAGATGAAGAGATTTGGAGCAAAATTGAATAAAACGCGGAAGAAAAAGAAAGAAAATTAAAAGAATAAAAAAGCGGGGACACCTTTTGGTGTTTGTCCCCCCAAGTAGAAGACATAAAAAACAAGTAAATACAATTCCAAGCAAAGAATTAAATAAAGCAAAAAAAAAAAAACGTACCAACAGCAAAGAAAGAATTGGAGGAGGCGGAAACTTACAACTTTCTGCGCCAGGGCAGCGCCCCGCACTGCCCTGGACGCTGTGTTGCGGGGATTTTTCCTATTTCATCCGGGACAAGGTTATTTCAGCTCTACACGGCCTCAACTCATATAAAAAGGGTCCTAAACCTAATTTGGAGGGGATAGAACATATTTTTGGGAGTAGAGACGCCACTTTGAGAGAAAAAGACACCCACGGAACACTCCAGAACAAGGATTCTCAGTTTTTCTTCATCTTCTCTTCATTTAACTTTATTGGTTATTAGTTCTAGAGTTTGGCTGCTACATGAATGTTGTAGTTTGAAGCTTGAATTGTTCTTATTATTTTATCATATTGATTTATTTATTCAATCTTGCGCTTAATTATTTGATTGTTTGATCACCAATTGATAACTATCTACGAATCTAGGATTGAACTCGGGAGAGAAAATTCTAGATTGCATATAAGATTGAGTAGAGCGAGATCTTGAACCTGAGTATCGGGAACGGATTTGCGGTTAGAATAGGAATATACCTAATTGCCTTGCTTGGTTATTATATAGGAATTATTAATGCGTTCTTGTTAATCCTAATTCCATAGGAATATAGGCATTAGGTTAGCTTGAATAGGCAAGTTGTAATTTGGCAGAATACTACGAGTAATATTAACCATGTCAACCAATGAGGCGGATAAATTAATTAAATAATTTAAGGGGAAGACTCAACGGGATTGCTAGCTAATCCATACCTCTAGAATATCGGCTCCCATTGAATTCGTGTCTAATTTCGCCAACTTGTTTCCTTTAATCTCTTAGTTTGTTACTCTAGATTAGTTTTAGTTAAATATTAATACTTAGAGATTCGCTTGGATAGATTAATTGTGTTAGTTTAATTTAGTAAATAGTTAATTACAAGTCCCTTTGGTTACGATATCTGGACTTACAATCCTATATTACTTGTACAACCATGTATACTTGCGGGTGCGTTTGGGAGCAACACGTAGAATAGATAGTAAGTTTTATGTTGTATGCTTGTACAATGTAGGAACAGAAAATCTTGCCATTGCTTGAGCAACAATTAAAAATTTAAACATTAGTTGTCAAACAAGAGATTTTTCGAAGATGTCTCCTTCTCTACATCAAGTTTTACTATTGAGTTATGAATCTTGTTTCCTTTTACCATAATGCCAAAAGTAATTTTTTTACAGAGCAGTATTTGCTCAAACTTCTTGCTAGGCTTATGGTCATCTATGTTCATTTTCTATTAGTACCGGTGGAATAGGATGCTGCTAAACATTATTAAACTTCAACTGAAACAATATTATGTCTTTTACATGGTAAGTCCAGTTGAAATGAAGTTCAGAACTAAGAATATCAGTATTGCAGATATAAAATTAATTACTTATCTGGTTGTGAGTACACTGTAACTCTGAAGTGTGTTGTTCTCATTTGGTTGTCAAAATTAAAGTATCTGGTTAATGTTATGCATGCCTCAAGTTACTGTTATTACGCTCAGAAACCTTAAATCATCACATTACCTTCCTATACACTATTTAAAACCTTATTACCCTCCCTACTTATGTTTCAATTTAATTACATGGCCATATACAATTTATCAATTATATACAAATAAGTTTTAAATGAGTATCCTTTTATATTAGGAATTGAATAAGGAATATCATTTATTTTTCTAAACCTTTATACTTGCCTACTCTCTCTCCGTTTCTCTACTCTTCTTCTCGGTTTTTTCCCCCAATTTTTCTTCATTTGATGTTCTCTATTTTTTTATACTTTCTTGTTGTATAGAGTTTTGATGGAATTCATCAACGGATTTAAATCGTTTTAACTTAGCAATTTCATTTCATGTTGCACAATTGGTATTCAAATTGAAATTGTCAATCAATAAATTTTGAAGATGTTTGACTCTCCACCATTGACATCCATTAAAAAATTTTGAAATCGAATTTGGGTTTTCAAAAATCATTATTTGTTTGGATTGAGTGTTGTTGCAAACAATTGGGAATATTGTTTGGAGTTTATATCTCAATTTTGAGAGTGTTTTGGTGAAGATTAGACTTGATTTTGGCTGAATTTCAGATTGAAACTCGAAAAAGAAGAAGAAGAAGAAGAAGAAGAAGAACACATGACATACAATATACTTACGAAATTGTAGTAAAATTGTATTATAATTGTATGTAAATTGTATTCTGTTGCAGTTATATATATACAACTATTATAATTATACAACTATTTTTCAAACTATTATAATTATACAATATATATAGTTGAAAAATAGTTGTATAATGTATGGATCGTTGTATAAAATTCGTATTTAAGTCATCAATACTATCTTTTTACATAAAGTTATTGATTTATATCAAAATTATATTAATAGAGTAAGTTTTGATTGGAATTTTAGAGAGGAAAAAGCACACACCACAGACAAAATATATACAAATCAGATACAAAATATATACAAAAGACATGTTGTATAAAATTTGTATTTAAGTTGTATGATATTGTAGTTGTATTTAACTGGGTAGAAATAATGTATGAAAGTTGTAGATAAGTTGTAAATAAGTTGTATAATATATAATTAGTTGTATGAAATTTGTTTTTACTTTGTATGTTATTATAGATATTCAAATTTGCGTTAAATTTGTACGAAATTTATTTTTAATTTGTATGTTGATGTACCATATATTGTTCTTTTCTCAGTTGATTTTATCTTCTCTGATGTCTGAGGAGATACTAAATTTTGTTCAGCCGCAACATTCGATGGAGGTTTTTCGTCGCCTACTTTTGGAGACATTACCTTCTCCTGGTTGTCCGAAAAATTCAGTCTTTAAAATACACTAGCTATAGCATAACACAATGTTTGCTCAAGAACATAACTTCAACACAAGTTTTGAGTTTTCTAGCTAGTCGCTGGCCATTTTTTCAGATGTGTTCTTTCATTTTTAACCATATTAATCTGTTGCGCTACCACTTGATCGAGACTTTCACAAAATAAACAAAAGTTTTTATGACAAGTAGTCAGCATAAATATCGTCATAAATCCTATTCCAGTATTAAATCCACCATCAATATAAAGAGAAAAAAATATCCAAAAAAGAAAGATGACAACTTCAGCAGTATCTCATGGATTTGACGAATGTATTTTGAAATAATTATCAAACATAAATCCCTAAATATAAGTTCGATCCGGAGAGAAGAGGGGAGAGAGGAGAGAAAAAAGGAAAAAGGTGTAACTAAATCCCTTGATTGAAGGTACTAATAATGGATTATGAGCCTTTTAAGGTGAAATGTATATAATTTATAAGTAATCCTTGTTTAGGTGGGTTATATATAAAATTAGAATAATTTTGGTAAATAAGTTTCAAATATTGTATAGGAACGAAAAAATCCCAATTTAAAATGCCAAAGTCCACAACCACAAGATCATCTAAATACTTCGGATATCAAGCACACTGAAAAATTTAAGATGGATTTTTCTGTTAAATTTGATAAATAGTGCACTTCAATATTTTATTTTATTTTTGAGATTTTGGTGTCAGTACAATTTCTTTTTATGTTTATTCATCTAAGAACCTTTCATTTAAGTTTTACCTTTTGATAATTTTTCTTTTTGAAGGGGAGTCTTGGCTTAATTGGTAAAGTTGTTGTCATGTGACAAGTAGGTCATATGTTTGAGCCGTGAAAACAACCTCTTGCAAAAATGAAAGGTAACGCTGCATACAATAGACCATTGTGGTCCGGCTCTTCCCCGAACACAATACATAGCGGGAGCTTAGTACACCGGGCTACCCTTTATAATTTTTCCTTTTGTTTTAAAACCTTGCTGGAAGAAGTTGATGCACTAGATGCTTCACTTGTAAATTTATAAAGAGAAAAAGGTTAAATTTTACTTTGCAAAATGATCTACATTTACCTTCCAAAGTTGGATCATTCGTAGCCTACCGTAACAAAAGTGGTACATATATACCCCTATTGACTAATAGTCAACTATTTAAAAAATAATTAGTTTCACACTATTTTGTTATCAAAAGAGGCAAATAGCATAGTGATCAATTATAACAACAAAGGTAGTCGAAAGAGACTTGTAAAAAAGAGCATGTTTCAGTTTAAGTATATATTTATTTTTTATTTTTTAATATTATTATTTTGATTATTAATTTATATAACCAAAAAGAGTACAATTAATTTTCAACTCAAGTACTAATATATAGATATAATCGTTAGAGACATATTTGCAAGAAATAGAAATTGGAGATATAATAAATTTATTTTATAATAGAAATATCAAGTGAAATCTAGATCCCAACAATTTTTCTTATATTGGTGGAAAACAAAAATACTTTTCTCTATTACTCCATTTGTGCATTATTTTTTTGTATTTAACTCACTATATTTTTTTTTCTGATTCTCTCAAATAGTAAATAAAACAAGAGTCATCTATAAAATAGATGCTGAAAAAAAATCTATAAAATAGATAAATTAATCTGTGGGATCGACATTTTTCTACACTACTATTTGACAGAGTTTAAAATTTACATATGCTAGTGACTCTTCACTATACAAGTTGCAAAGTTTCTCTAGATCTAATAAAACAGTAAGCGAATTGAAAAATATTAGCAAAAATCATTCTATTTCAACCCATAGAAATCAAAATAAGACAAACATGTTATGAATATCATAATTTATATCTAGTTTAGGCCATCTGTCAAAACAGTAAATAAAAACCACTTGGTAATGACCGTAAGAGCCAAAGTAAACTGTAAGAAGCAAAAGAGACACAGTAAGAAATATAAACAGAAGACCAGAGCAAATTGACATAACTATAAACCAAGTAAGCAGCAAATTTAGCAGTGAAGATTCAGATTCATGGTTCAAACTAAAGCTGTCAAACTTGCCGGTCTGGCCCGGGTCTGGCCCGGGTCCGGACCGGTTTTAGTCCAGACCGGACCGGTACGAAGGGGTCGGGCAGGGCTGGGTTGGGGCGGAGACCGGAATATGCCGGGTAGTATTTTGGTACCGGGTAACCGGAACGACCCGCTATGGTCAAGTCACATGGGAACCAGTTAACCGGACCGGCCCAGACAGGTAAAATGACTTTTTTGATTTTTTTTATAATTTTATCAAGTTGACGATTGTTATAAAAAAAAATTAAATAAACCCAGCCCGGCCCCTTAGGCCCGGATCGTTCCGGTTCAATATTTGACCGGATGGGACCGGACCCGTTAAGCCCGATTTGAAAAAACCGATAATCGGCCCAGATTGGTGACCGGCCGGTCACTTTTTTACTCAACCCGGCCCACCCCTTTGTCACCTATAGTTCAAACACAATGCTAGGACTGTAAAATCCCCAACCCAGCAAATAAACCTCTGGACATTTAGTTCTCAGCCCCTAGCCCTTTATTTTCTCTCAATATCCTCAAATCTGCCAGAAAATTCCTCCTTTCCATCCAAACCTAGAACCAACAAGAGTAGAAAAAGCGTCTAAGCAATTTACCAAAACATGTTTAGCAATCTCAATGATAAGTAAAACTAAAGGCACGTAGAATCTGTGAACATGACACAAACCAGTACAATATGCTCTCACACTTCATCCATTAGCTTTGAAGTCTTGATTTGAGCTCATCAGCCACCGCATCAATGAACTCTTCGGTGCTTAGGTAAATGATCTCTTGAGAGCCTATAAGTTTTTTTGAAGAGCAAAATATGAGAATAGCAACTCCAAGATAAAAGCTTAAAGAAAGAAATATAAACAATAAAAGACAAGAGGCAGACTTGGATCCATGAATGATAAGTGCAAGATCTTTCGTCATCTTTCCAGATTCCACTGCACCAACACATGCCGCTTCTAGTTTCTCAGTGAAATCTAAGAGCTTTTCATTATTGTCCAACTTTTCCCTGATAACAAGATATTATTATTGTTCAAGTTCAATAACCAATCAAGTGGACTCGAACAAGCCAACCAAATGAACAGGTCCAAGTACCAAGTTCAGCAAGTCAAAAATCACAATCTCCTACCTGTGTGCAAGTCCACGCGTCCAAGCAAAGATTGAGGCAATGCTGTTTGTGCTGGTTTCGCCTCCTTTCTGATGAACCCTATAGTGGCGTGTAACAGTTCCATGGGCTGCTTCAGCCTCTATGGTCTTTCCATCAGGACATATCTGACTCGAATAAATAAACCTTTTCACAATCCAAAATAATTTTTCATATCTCCAATATAAAAAAATTGATCTAAAGAGCCTGACAACGTATAGCAATAGTTTTGGCACTATAAGAGGAGAAGAACTGAGCAACTACCAAAAATCTATTTCTCGATAAAGCAAATAATATAACAAGAATGAGATAGATGCCCAAGAAACTACCGAAGTCAGATTATTAAAAAGAAAACAAAGATTAGAGGAGTTGATTTAATTGAAAAGTGTGAGAAAGACAACCAACCAGAACAGATGTCATCAATCAACCCAAGGGATCCAAACCCTGTTCCAAGAAAAAAGGAGGAATATTTATATCCCACATTTATGCAAATCGTCTGAACAACAAACTCAGCATTATCTTTTATGGAAAGGAAGGAAATGGGAATTTGATCTACTTCTATTAGGTGAAATATTCTTTCCTCAAGCCTTTGACACAACAAAGAAAGGAATTAAAATCGACATTGCAGTTCCTGTCTTTTGGAGAGATGGAAAAAATTGATGCGGAAGGATAATATCCTTCCACCTTTACATCCCCTCCTCCATCACTTATTTATGAAATGAACAACACTAGATTCTCCTCTTGTTTTACTAACCTACAATGGCTCATATTTCTCTCACCAAAAGCTAAGCAATTGTGTCTACATACCTTGCGCTAAGAAATCACTCTGTACATCACCATCATAGTTCTTGCAAGCCCATACATAACCACCTTCACTTTTTAAAGCATAAGCAACCATATCATCGATAAGACCGTTATTAAACTGTCAATGTTATGTGCAGGAAATAATACGACCAGTTTCACAAATTCAAAACTGAATGCTCACCAGATTCCTACTTCCTCAAACTTTGACTTCCAATTTGATTCATAAACCTCTTGAAATATATCCTTGAACCTTCAGAAGAGTAGAGAATGAGCAGATATCAAAAGAAAAATAAAATGGAATAAGGTGTTATCGTAGTCCATAAATGATGTGCAAGGACAAAAGAAAATACAAGTGGATCAACACTCGGGCCGCATACCTGCCATCATACTTCTTAAGGATGGTATTTTTTGTACTAAGATAGAGAGGCCATTTCTTTTGTAATGCCATGTTCATTGAAGCTTCAGCAAATGAGCGAATGGACTGAATGGCATCAACAAAGTGATAGCAAAATGATGTACAATAGTACATAAGTCTATCAAAATAATATGCCAATTTTGATAACATATGAAGCTTTTTCAAAAACAAACCTCGTCTGTGTTATACATGGATAGAGCTACTCCACCAGCACCTGTAAAGTTGTAAACTTCTAACTCGGTCTTCTCATCTTTCCCTTCCGGTACTGCAGAAAGGGAATACGTTTGAGCATACATTTTCTAAATGGAGTATAACATACTTCTTAATCACAACTAGAATGGGGCGGAGCATAAGAAACATTTAGCATTATGATCAAATAGGTAAATAACAACTAAAGGAATAACTTTACCGAAAACTAATTTGAGTTTCCCAGCTCCTTGAATAACTGTATCAGTTGCTCGATATTGATCTCCAAAAGCATGTCTACCAATGTATATCGGTTTAGACCAACCTTAAAAGATGGGAAAACCCAGCCAGATTGCTTAATATCTTATGTTCAAATGAACTTAAAAATGACTCAAAGCAGTAAGTATAAGAAATCAAAGTTACCTGGGACAAGTCGGGGTATGTTTTTGCAGAGAATTGGCTCTCTAAAGACCGTTCCTGCAGTAAATGCCAATTTCCATAAGCTATTTTCAAGTAAGCCATATTTTGAAGATACCATGAGAAAGAAAATAATAAGGAAAGAAATCCACAATTACCATTTAAAATGTTCCTGATTGTTCCATTTGGGCTCCTCCACATATATTTCAAGTCGAACTCCTTCATGCGTGCCTCATCTGCAAAGAAGTGGTTACATGAAGTGATATTCTAGTTATAATTTTTACAAGTAATTGATTGACGCCAATAATATGAGTGAAGTTTAAAGCATGAAAAGCATCCAGTTGGACACTATAATAAGCACCTGGAGTAATGGTTGCACATTTAATTGCAACATTATACCTGCAATTAAACAATATAATAATAAGACACAAAGATACTTGAAGAAGGCTGAAAATAGTGACTGGTGAACCTACTTCAACTAAAATAGAAAGGCAAATATAATGATATTCAGTGGTCATCAATAAATAAAGATGAATATCTAAACATACTTCAAAGTAGCTTCAGCACTTTCAACTGTAACCTTATCATCTGTGGCATCACGGTGGGGAAGGCCAAGGTCAAAGTACTTTATATCCAGCTCCAGAAAGGGTAAGATAAGCTAAAGCGCACAAAGAGAGTTTATCTATGAGCATCTCGTCAATTTTATTAGGAGTATAAAAATAAGAAATGATACTGTGTAGAAACAAGCCAAACGAACTTATTACCTTATCCTTAATTGATTTCCAAATAACTCGAGTCATTTCATCTCCTGAATCACATAATCAATAAGAACCAGATAAGAAAGAGAAAAGATCACAATTAGAGGTCAATAAAAAAAATACTGTGGAACAGCAAAAAACAAAAAAGATAGTAATTCAAAGTGCCATGACAATGTCTAATATGAAATCTATTTAAGTTTTGCTTCCTCTCGTCAACATCTAAAAGGCCGACTACCATTTAACTATCCTTTCCCATGAAAGCCAACATAGCATCGAGTTTGTAACCACCATACAAGAATAAGAACACCATCTCATAAGCAATAGGTTGCCCCCATGCAACAAATAATTACTTATAACTCTCCCAAGCTACATTAAGTTATTATTTTAAATGACTCTATCTGGATCAACTTGCGCCGACCTTGACTACTAGTGTCGGGCGTTCCTACCCACCAAATATGGAGTGGCAATACTAGTACTGAATCATGTACTTGATATTAAAACGTGGGATCTTATTCCCGTGCCCCCCCCCCCCCCCCAAGAACCAGAAGCTATGTAATGTATTTTTCTTTTTTATTTGTCTATCAAGGACACCAACATTTGTGTGACGCATTCATTATTTATTTATTTTATCTTTTCTTTTGTGACGGTGGTGTCCAGGTCAGATTATACGCACCTCCATTATTCCATCGGATACCTACTACCTCATAAGTTGACAAGCACAAGAAGGGGTAACATGTCGATCAAGGAGATTCTAAATTATAAATTTATACAATTTGCACAAGCACGAAAGCTCACTTTCATCCAACCATTCAGTGATTTTTTTTTATCACATTTAACAAATCACTTTACCATTTTACTTGGCCTAAAACTACTACAAGAAAAGTTTAATTAACTTCGTTAATTGGTCAATGACCATCGCATATAAAATTAGATGAGTAGCCACAAAGTACCCGTAACATGTTACTTGACTTACAATCAACTCAACACAAAACATTTATAAAATAACAACTAAACAATTGTCTAACAAACGACTTTTCTTATTGCGAGAGGATCTATTAATCAATTAACTTTCAGTAACAAATAGATCGGGAAGTGTAAGAGAAAAGAAATTAGAAAAAAGATGACAGAGAAAGATATCTGACCGTCCATTTCGACGATGGGGTTTATGACCTTGATCTTATCAAACGCCATTTTCAGGTTGATAGACGAAAAGGAAGCCTCTGAAAAGTTGGCGAAGAACTGGAGAGTGGGAAAAGAGTAGTAGACTGCTTTAAATTTGGGAGTTGGTAAAAAGAGCTGCGCCACCGGCTGATATTTCTATCCATCTTTTTAACTTTTTTTATAAAGGTTCTTTTTATCTTTTTGTGTTTATTTTTGTGTTTTCCGGTTTAGCCTAAATTTCTATGAATATGCTTTTCTACTGACAATTGATTTACCGCTCAATTCGTCGAGTAAAATCTAATAAAATAGTGGGAAAACAAATCTTATAGTCTCGTTAAATTTAATAATTCAAGTTTGTTAAATAATTAACGAATATAAAAAATAAAAAATGCTGTAAATAAAACGAATCAATCTTAATATTTCTCTCAATATGAAACCTAAACTTAGTAGGGCAAGCTAAATGAGTCCGGAATCAAAATAGCATAAAATTCAAATCGAAGAACTAAAGTAAAGCGAAAAAAGGAAGAACAATTGCATTGTGCTTGCTAGCATACACTTTACGAGCCTGACCAAACGTCCCAGGCTAACAGGTTTCTGGATAAGTTTGATGGGCCAGCATGCGCTATACTTCTCCTTTTTCCGGTCAGTTTTGTTTACCAGTAATACGGTATAATTGAATTTATACGTGATTTATAGATAAATGAATCGATTTGATCTAGGATGTGCCACCGGAAAGCAGGGGGCGATACCCATACCTTTCTTGGCGGGAAATTCTCTGATCCCCTCTGAAAAATTTCTGACGCTTGATTAGACGCACGTCTCTCTCCATTTAACGCCCCGAACATGTGTCATCCCACGATTCAGCAATAATTTCGTCGATTCTTGAGGTAATTATAACCACAATTTTAGCCGCCTATTCTTTTACTTATACACTTCAATTTACTTTTTTCTTACACTTCACAACCTCTTGGAACACTTTCGGCTTCTTTACTCAACTCCTTCTAACTTTCTTTACCCTTCCTCTTCAGAGAGACTTCTTACTCTTTTCTACTAAATATGACTTCTTCTTCCAAAAAATCCCAGATCCTCAAAGAACAAAGGAAGTGCTGATGATGATGCTCCTCCCACGGTGAGCACCATTATTCCCAGAAGGCTTATTACAACTAAGGACGTCGAAGAGAAGTACCCTTCTCCTAACCCTCGAACATGGGTCGTTGGTGTGTATCCTTCTTCTATCCGTCCTTCCGGCATTCCTGATGTGAAGGAAGATTGTGGTTGTCAAGATTTAAACATTATCATTCCTGACCTGGTGGAGCGGGTGACCTTCTATAAGAAGGGTTTTACGTATGTTTATACGTATACCTTTATTTTTGGCTCGTTCTCATTGAGCGGGGGGCTTGACTCCATCATCTTGGAGTTCTGCCTTCGTTACCAAGTCTGCTTGGCACAGGTGAGCCCTTCTGTGTGGCGGAATATTGCTTGTCTTCGGCGTCTATGCTAGGAGATGGGTAAGAACTCTCCTTAGCTCGGCTGATGAACCTTTATTCCTTCAAGATATTTTGTGGGGAATGATAAACTTCGGCAAACGTGATCACCATGCTTTGCTCACCAGCATGGATGACGATAACGACCGCGGGTAGATGGAGCGATTCGTTGTAGTTGCCACCAAGGATATCATTTTGGCCACGACTTCATCCTTTCCTGAATTATGGAACTGTACTCGTAAGTTTATCATTTGTCTTTTCTTCTAGTTAAAGATTGTCCCATGATGTTACTGGTTCTTCTTCTTTCACTATTTCAGCAACTCGGTGGACACCATCAAGGATTGAGGGCTTAGACCAATGGGTCCAGGAGATTTTGGATGTCACTATGCCTGAGACCCACATGTGGAAAGAAATATCACTTAAATATGGGTGGAAGGCCAAAAATCATGGTAGGTCGAACTCATCATGTTTTTACCTTTCGTATAGGAAAATTGATTAACCTTTCTCTCCTGTTGAATTCAGGTCTACCCCAGGATAATATTACAGCCCATATCACCATCTACTACCTCGAAGAGGGTCGTCTTCATCACTCATTCGGCATTCGTGGGTAGAAGGATTTCTCCTCGGGTTGTCACATTTTCCAGATTGAACCCGGCGAGGAGTTTTGTGGATGGAATGATACTTCCGGTCAACTTAGCCCATATCACCGTCTACTAACTTAGCTTGATCCACTGGATAATATTGTCCGAACTTCCCGTGTCCACCAAAACATGTTTAATCTTAAAATTAAGGCATTTAAAAAGATTACCAAGGCATCGTTATGCATCTTCCTGTGTGAAAGTAATGTCGTCCTCGGCGACTTCTTGGAGTCTCTTACTTTGGGTACTAATACATTCGTCTTTCTTGCCGACGAAAATGTCACACTATTAATCTCGTTTCCCCCGAAAATCATGTTAATCGTCAGACGATGAGGGTCTTCTCCTACCTTCCAGGGTTCCTCGTTATCACGATTGCGGTCGTAGTTATTTTTATCCCGATCACTTAAGAATTCTCTAAGATGGCCATTTTTCAACAACATTGCCACCTCCTCGCGCAAGTGCCGATAGTCCCCAGTTCGATGACTGTTGGTCCCATAGTATTCTCACCACAAATTTGGATCCCTTTGACTGGGATCGGATCTCATTGGTATCGGTAATCGTGCCTCCTTAATGTTCCTCATAGTAGACATTAATTCTACTACATTGATGTTCAAGTTGTGTTCAGAAAGCCTGGGGTAGAAAGAGTCTAGGGAACCTGATATCTCCGTGTCCTGCAACGATTTGTTATTCCAGCCGCGATCAACTCTCCTATCGATAACAAATCTATCCGCTGGCCGAAAACCTCTGTCGCGTCCCTCGGCCCGTTCATAAGGCAAAAACCGACCTCTTGAAGACCGTCGATCTTTGTCGAAATCATCCTTCATTTCTCCTTATTCTTCTTCCGATCTCGACCCTTGGTTGATGTCGGGAAACCGAGCTGATCATCCTTAATTCTGATCTTGGACTCGTACCGGTTGTGAACATCCACCCACGTTGTTGCCTGGAACTCGAGCAAACTTTCTTTCAATTTCCAGGAAGCATCCGAACTTCTCGGATTCAGCCCTTTAGTAAATGCTTCAGCTGCCCATTCGCCTGGTATGGTCGGGAACAGTATCCTTTCTTTCTAGAATCTGGTCACGAACTCCCGTAGCAATTCAGACTCTCCTTGCGCGATCCTGAATGTATCGGCCTTTTGGGCTTGTACCTTTCTGGCCCTGTAATGGGCTTTAATAAAGGAATATGCGAGCATCTCGAAGGAATCTAGTGAATGCCCATGTAAGAGTGAATACGATGTCAAGGCCCCCTTTGTAAGGGTCTCCCCGAATGTTTTCACTCAATCTCATGCGGAGCTAAATCGTTCCCCTTCACCGTCGTTGTATAAGTGGTGATTTGTTCCTGATGATCTGAAGTCCCATCATACTTCGGCACGTCTGGCATCTTGAACCGTTTCGGGATCAACTTTGGTGTCGCGCTTGGTCTAAACGACAACTGGTGTACTCTTTTTAATCCAGTCCTTTCAGCACTAGTGGTACACCCAAAAACTGATCCATTCGGGCATTCATTTCCCTCATAAACTGCATGAGTTCGGTTTTAAAGGGATCATTCTCATTGTTGTTACCGGCTCCGCTACTGTTCCCCCTGACCCTGTCAAAGCCGACTTCGCCCCTCGGGGTGTTGTTGTCGACCCTCTGCGTTGTTTGGTTTGTGGGAACATCGGGAGGAACTAGACCTTGTCCATTCACGTTGTTGGAAGCACCTGACAATGCATGCCTTAGTTCCTTCATGACCTGATCCTGTCGTGAGAGGTGGCCCATAATGGCTTTTTGTTGCCACCTCAAGATCCTGATTGTTTCAACGACGTGCTCTTCTTTGACATCATTAGGGGTTGCCTCTCAAACATGTCGTTGATATTGCCCGCCGTGGACCGGCGTGGCCTCACTCCCCTCATTGCGGGTATCACTGATGGAATCTTTGTCCTGAGGCTGATTTTTCTTGGGCCTCAACGTTGTGTGCGATATTAACATCGTTATCTGCCATTTTTTATGCCTTTTTCGAAGAACAAAGAATTAAACAAGTTAGTAACAGATGCAAGGATCAACTCAATTACACAATTATCTATGCCCCACGGTGGGCGCCAAATTGTTTACCCGTAAAATGGTACAATTGAATTTATACGTGGTATATAGACAAGTAAATCGATTTGATCCCAAAATGATAAATAAATGGAATAAGAATGTAAGACTAAGTTTGAAATCAAAATAAGACAGCTGAAATCCTTTTCCCGGGAGCAGAGCTTCCAAATGCAGTCGTATCAGTATTAATGAGCAAAAAGGTAAAATATTATTGAACTATGAACAATGTATAGTATGAGCTTGTCCGAGAAAATCCCCCCTACAATGGTTGTTGAATTCACTGTTTATAGTTGCACCTAGGGAATAAGGTCCTAGGATCAAGCCCATCTTAAATGTCAATTATGGGGGTCATTGAAGAAAGTATAATGAGAGGCTATGAATGGCATATTCTCTTCAACGGACCATGTACTTAATGCCATAGAATATTCTCCATTAAATGTTACCGGGTGACAGACATTTACTTTGTCTTTTTGAGAAATATTCCTTTCGGGAGCAAATGGGATTGCTATCCTCGAACTTTACTATTATTTGTTTCGTTTCTCATCTGCCTTTGGCTCCACGTGTCACTTTATTACGCGAGTATTTAATACAAACATATTTTCTCCTATACAAGTTTTATCCGTAATGATTATCATGTCCTTTCAATCATATCCTTCCAACTGTTATCATCTATATAAACTGGACTTGTAATCATGAAGAAATAACATTTCATTATTCTGATACAAAGTTACATTTGTATTTCTGCTTCATCTATAGATTCTGATTAGTTGACCTACATTATTAAAGGCTTGAAGTGTATAATTAAAATTGAGCTCAATTGAGGTGTCTATCTAGTCATTGGAGACAACTTAAAGGGGTCGTTAATACATTTCGCTCTTTTTAGTCTTTCAACAATAACGAATGAGCGACGAATTAGGGTTACATTATATTGGGGCAGTGAGATTGTGTTGGAGTACCACTCATTGATATCTTTTTTAAGTAAGAAAAATGTCACGACCCAAATCTAATAATAGGTCGTGATGGCGCCCAACTATGCTGCTAGGCAAGCCAACACGTGAACCTCCTCTTAACTATCCATTTAAAAATTTTAAACTCAGGAATTTCATTAAGTACATAGAATAAAATCTAGCACTCATAAAAACATGTGCTTTTCTTTACCGAATTTCCGAATATAAATAAATCATAAAGTGAAGTGATAATAATAATGTGAAATAAAATAATGAACAACCACAAGGAACCCCCAAAACCCGGTGTCACAAGAGCATGAGCTTCTACTAGAACTATACATCACTACCATAATATCTGTCTGGAATATAAAATAGACAAGATATAATAACCGAAGAAGATAGAGACTTCGTGTGCTGTGAATCGTAGCATAAAATGCAACTCACCATAAAGTCCCCTCAGCAGATGCGCCAAGATGACCACCTAATGTACATGCCTCAGTACCTGCACATTCAGTGTAAAAGTGTAGCGTGAGTACGTAAATCAACGTGTACCCAGTAAGTATCTAGCCTAGCCCCAAAATAGTTGTGATGAGGGATCGACATTGATACTTACTACTGGTCCAATAAACCAAATATAATAAGGTAGACAAGTATGAAACATGGCAAATAAACAATGAGAACAAATATAGGCAAATAATACGGTCTATAACTGAACAGTGAACACAAAGTCCTCAATTATCAGAAACCTCCTCAAATGGAATATGTAATGGTGAATACCAAATCAACGGTCATATCTCAAGTCAAGAAACTCACGAGTACGCGAACTCCTTATTAAGTATTTCGCACGATTCTGTCGAGGCGAGCGGCCCGATCCCATAAGAGTGTTTCATAGAACTGTTGAGGCGAACGGCCCGTTCCCATAAGAGTGTGATGCATAATCCTGCCGAGACGGACGGCCCGATCCCATAAGAATATGTTACTCTGCCGAGGCAAATAGCCCGATCCCATAAGAATATGTTACTATGCTGAGGCGAACGACCCGATCCCATAAGAGTGTGTTATATGATATTGCTGAGGTGAACGACTCGATACCATAAGAGTGTGTTACATGATACCATCGAGGCGAATGACCCGATCCCATAAAAGTGTATTACATGATACCGCCGAGACGAACGGCCCGATCCTATTAGAATATGAAACTTTTACGGGTCACTGACCCCACTCACGAATATACGTATGAGTTATAAAATTCAAGAAAAACTATCAGACGAATACGCACAATGTAGAAGAAATCCGTAAAGGAAAGTACAATTCCCACGGCTAATCAAGTAGCTCAACAAGTATCTAAAATAGCAAGTCTGATACTCTACGCGAGTCTAGTCTCAAGCTAAATGGAAATTAAAGCAGTTAAACATGCAAGAATAACTCAAATAGTACAATTAAAGCATAGTGTGAGTCTAAGTCTACCCAGACATAATCAGAAATTCTAGTATACGCACGGACACTCATCACCTCATATGTGCGTGGATCCCACAACATGTAGCACATAATAAATATAACACCTACATGGTAAATTCCCCCTAAAAGGTTAGACATGAGAGTTATCTCGCTCCGAAGTTCTATAACCGGCTCCAACACCTCTCTAACACCTTAAACCAATGCCCGTCGATCTGAAACTATTCAAACAATACACAAACCAATAAAAATATACCCCAACACTCATAAGAAATTAATTTATAACGATTCCCAACTCCACTCGGAAAGTCAACAAAGTCAACCCTCGGGTCCGCATGTCCGGATTCTGAAAATTATCAAAAATAAATATTACTCATAACTTATATAGTCTATATCCAGAAAATTATCCAATTTCGTCCATGAATTGACTCTGAAATCAGGGATTTATCATTTCTTAACTTTGGGGCTCAAAATCCTAATTTCTACAATCCAAAAACGGATAAAATAATAATCAACAAAAATAATCATGAAAAACATCAAAATAAAGGTCAGATATTTACCGCCTTGTTGATACGAGAACAACGCCATGAAAAGTACCTCAAACGGAGCTCTAGAACTCAAGATATGCTCAAAATACTAAAATTCTCGGTTTAAAACACTACCGAGGTGATTTTTGTTCTTCGCCTTCGTGGGACACCTTCGCGTTCGCGAAGAGCAAATTTTCGCTTTGACCGGTCAACCCATATTTCCTTCTTCACGTTTGCGGGACCATCCTAACATTCGCGAAGAACAAAGCTCGCACCAGAAACTAACAATCTTTTCCAGCATGGAAATGGGCATAACTCTCTCATACGACCTCGGAATTCAACGATTCTTGTTGCTATGCTTCTGTAGTTACGATAAGATCTAATAGTTCAATATAATCAAAATTCAAAGGTTGTTTGCTCAATATAGTACCCTTTATACCCAAAGAAACGACATTGAAACGTCAAATAAGAGCTCGACACAACCCAAACACATCTGAAACACACCCGAGGCCCCCAGGACGCCGCCCAATCACACAAAATAGTCCCAAAACATAACAGGAACCTACTCGAAGCCTCAAATCACACCAAACAATATCAAAACCATGAATCGCACATCAATTCAAGCCTAATGAACTAATGAACTTTTAAACTTCTAAAACTCATGTCGAACCATACCAAATCAACCCGGAATGACCTCAACTATTGCATGCAAGTCCCAAATGACACAACAAACCTATACCAACTCCCGGAACCATAATCCAGATCCGACAATAACCAAGTCAACTCTCGGTCAAATCTTTCAACCCTTTAAACCTTCAATCTTCTAACTTTTGCCAAAAAGAATCAAATCAGCCTACGGACTTCCAAATCCAAATTCGGACATACGCTTAAGTCCAAAATCATCATTCGGACCTAACAGAACTATCAAAACTGCGATCTGAGGTCGTTTATCCAAAAGTCAAACCTTGGTCAACTCTTCCAACTTAAAGCTTCCAAACTGAGAATTATTCTTCCAAACCAACTCTGATCTTCCCGAAAATCTAATCCGACTACACGTGCAAGTCATAATACATGAAGTGAAGCTACTCAAGGTCTTGAATCCCCGAACGACATGCTATAGTTTAAAACAACCGGTCGTGTCGTTACATTCTCCCCCACTTAAACATACGTTCATCCTCGAACGTGCCAAGAACCGTTCCAAAGTTGCCCAAAATCACCGTTTAACACATCGTGCACCTACCCGTGCCACCACAACCCATATGAGCACATTAACTCAAGCCAGACTGAAGATCCTTCTTGCTACCTTAGCCCACGTTCCTTAGAACTAAATTCCAACATCCGGAATTCTCTACTAGGTCTGATTCTAACATACACACGCTGTATCAATCTCAACATGATGTACCAAAACATAATCATGCACACATGCTGAATTGACGCTATGCACCGCATAATTCGTTTGCTCATAATAATATCATCGAACCATGATAGCTACAAATTCACGAAGCTGGTGCACGAATATACCTCATAACGCATATAAGCCATGTTCTAACCCTCGCAATACTGCAATGATAAAAGATATTTGTAGAAACTCATAAGTACCTGCCAAATCAATAACTCATGGAGTCTCTTCGCTTGGCGAGAACCATTGCCTCATTCTTAATTGATTAGTGATATTTTTTCTCTAATATACATTATATAAATCTGATTGCACTAATTATAGGTCCAATAACCTCATCTTACCAGTACAAGCTGCTCGGGCAATAAGCCACATCAAACACCATCTAAAATCTCATACGATGTCATCAATGCGCCACCAAGACACAACTCGAATATGACTAATAAGGAATAACGAACTTGAATACAAGAACTATCCGGCCTACGCAACGAACAAAAAAACCAAACTAATGCTATGAACCTATCTCAGAGATGAAAAACAAAACACATGAAAAGTATAAAGATCTGTACTCAACACCTCACTGTTGCGACCTGCATCCTGATCTAAACATCATGCCCGTGGCGGCGTGCCACCCGATCCACACATAACAATCAATAAGGAAATACCCATCGAGTCAAAATGCTCATACTTACGAAATGCCCGAATATCGACCAAAAGAACGCCAAGTGCATAAACACAACCCTGGAAAATAGGTAGCGCCATGCCCTACGAAATGCCAAACACGACTAAGGTGCAATAAATGACCTACATCTCGAGAGCCATCTTGCTCACATAATACCACAAGCTACACAGGATTACAACACATGTGTGAATAATCAAGTTGTCTCACAACCCATATTGCATAAAATAGTAGCACCCCAAATAGATAAAGGCAGGAATATCATCCACTATGCCCAAAGACCCATCCATAAGCGATGATATGCCGAATAAGCATATTTGATCTAGTATAAAATATACATTCACATTAGGTACCAACGGACCTCAAGCCGATTCCGATCATCCCAAATGGGCTAATAACCTTCCAAAGATCCATAATGACCCTATTAATGGCACATACGATCTATCGTCCAATCCGGAACAAACTCCCACTGTTCGCAACCAAAGAAATAGAGCGCCTCTCAGACATAAACTCTCCCATCAACGATAATACTATAATCTCCATACCTGATTTCTATATCTACCACATAAATGGCTGAAACATCACACTTATACTATCATCCCTCGGGAGATACTCCCATGACCTTCTGCACCAGGTAGAAAAATTTGCATATTCATGGCTACCAACTATACTATTACTATAATGCAAATCAAGAATCCATAAATTAATACATAATGCCTCTTCCATAGAACACCATTCTCAGGTGACACAAAAATAATGCAAGCATACTCTAAACATCTAAAATCTCTCCTCCGCTCTTCCGAGCTTGTGACATTCCTGTCAAAATTGGATCACAACCTTGATCCTCAAATTCCAATTCCATACCGCTCACTACACCTATAATGTTGCTATGCAGAGTACTAGAATTTCATCATAACTCTTGAACCACTGGTAGAATAAACATTTTATCGGCTAGAACCTTTTACTTAACTCATTTTAGCAGAAGAATCGCAACACACAACCAACTTCCCATAGCCAAAAAAGACATAGAATTCAAGTCGTGTTCTAAATTGCCACAACTCTTCCAGAACCCATTTACACATAATTGAAACCATCAGAATCAAATACCTCCAAATAAATCAAATTACGGAGGTTGTCAAGCCCGCACGTACAGCCACGAAACACCTGTATTGCCTTACTACACCGAAGGAACCGATCATTCCCTTAACCATGCCGATCCAAACCACTACTAGGCTGACTCAGCTTCTTCCAATTTCTTCTTGACTTGACTTCAGAATCAATACCTCTATTCAATCACATAACAGATCTCAATCATCACTCGTCCTGAGTGACCCAATTCATGAGACCACGTCATTTTTAATACCCATAAGCCATACCTTCCTCATGTAGGCTATAGTAACTCCAACTGATACACCTACGCTAATTGGATCTTCTGCGAATTCAAAACTATTTCTCTCATTTTTCTAACACTACACTGCAGACCCATTGATAACATAGAAATTCTCCAAGTACCCTTCACACTCTACTGCAAAACCCAATCCTCAGCCACATAACGAACCTGAAAATTTTTAAGCACCACACCTAAAATCTCTAATCCACTAGAACCATTATTGAAAGTCGCCCACTCTAGTCCAATCCTGATTATTTAACCAAACCACTAGTGCTCTGTTAGCACATGAGCACTCCAATGAAGCAACGAGATGAATACTTTCCCTTATATATCACATCCATAAATCCCCTACTCAAATTACCCTTGATATTTTCTTCCCTTAGTAATAACTAATCCACCAACGTAACGATAACCTGAAAATGCAAAGGTACATCACCACGTGACCCAATCATAGCCGGTAGGCTCCCCCACTTATCTTTAGGCCACAATCACATAAATGCAAAACCCACAATGACTCCTCCTCGTTAGTTACCATGATATCGCACCGTTGCTCAGTCAAATTTCTCATAATTTCTTGTTGCACTCCAATTCATGTGGATATGATATTATATTATACTATATTCGACTAGCGAGCATATTTAAGTGTGTGTTTTGCGCTAGTCAAATTTTGGTGTCGTTATCGAGGATTGTCAACCAATAGTGTTGGAAATAGTTTGTAGTGCTAATTCAGGAATTTTTCTTTTTATTTAATTTTTTTCTCTTTTTACGTTTGGTGTTCCTTAACTCTGCGCAGGCTACAGGTAAGAGTGGTGCATGACTCGATCCTCTGGGAAAGAATTGCTACCTTACGACCCAGAAATAGAAAAATAACTGTGACAGCTGAGGAAGGAAAGAAACCCTACGAATATAGAAAAGGTCGGCCAATCCTCAACCAAAGAGAATATGGCTAGAGATGATGATAATGTAGATTTGGCTGCACGAGAGACAACCCAACAATGAGAGAAAGCTGCAAGGGATGCTGAGGAAGTAGCTATTAGGGATGCACAGATAATCTATGAAGAAGAGAGAGCTCGGAGAATGGCTCAGAATCAACCTTTGGCTACAAACCAGTTCGAAAATATAGCTCCCGGTGCTGGGAGACCACTTGGCAATTATTCTAGACCGGTCTACAACCAAGTCTTATCAAGTGTGAGACCACATCCGTTGCAGCTAACAATTTTGAGTTGAAGCATGGGTTGCTTCAAACTCTGCAAAATAGTTGTGTCTTAATAAGAAAGATGAACGAAGATCCAAACAATCATCTGATGGACTTCGAGGAGATTATGAACACCTTTCAATACAATAGTGTGTCACAAGATGCAATCTACTTAAGGGCAATCCCCTTCACACTCAAGGATGATGCAAAGCACTGACTTCGAAGCTTACCTAATGGATCGATTAGAACATGGGACGTGATGACCAGAAAATTTCTTGATAAATATTTCTCATCAGCTAAGACGGGCAAGTTTAGAAGAGAAATCCATAACTTTTGCCAGAACGAGACCGAAACTGTGTTTGAAGCTTGGGAGAGGTTTAAGGAGATAGTGCGAAAATGTCAACATAGTGGGATTGAACTCTGGATGCAACTCCAGGACTTTTGGGATGGATTGACACCCGCTGACACCCGCGACACGTAGAACATTGAGCAATGCAGCTGGAGGCCCATTGATGAAGAAGACTCCAAAGGAGATAGTCACAATTCTAGATGAGTTATCTGAAGATGCAAATCAGTGGCCCTATGAGATTGCTGAAAGAAGAAGATCAACTAGTGTTCACCAAGTTGATGCTAACACATCTTTGCAGGTACAGCTTGATGCCATGGCCAAGGAAATAAGGAAGTTGACCTTAGCTTCAGTACATAGTGAGCCCTACGCAACTTGTGATATATGTGGAAGAGGACACCCTACTCATGAGTGTCAAGTCTCAATTGAGGAAGTTAATGCTGCTAGGAATTAAAACTTCAATGAAATGGGTCAGAAGCACCCCGGGTTTTCGTGAAGTTCACTTGGGGGTACTGCAAATGCATGGCAATAAAACAACTCTAGATTCCTGGGACAAGGAGCCCCAAGCTTCCAAAATCAGCAGAGGCCGCAGTTCCAGCCTCAACATTCCACTCAGCCTGGACTAGAAGATCTAATGAAGTCGTTCATTGTCAAAGAAATTGGCACAGGGTTGCGAAACTTGGAGAAGCAAGTGGGGCAAATTGCAACTGTATTGTTCGAGAGAATCCCAGGTACTCTGCCAGCTGATACTGAAAGAAACCCCAAAGAAACAGTGAATGCTGTGACATTGAGAAGCGAGCAAGTGTTAAAAGATGTCACTCCAATCCAATATGAGGTGGTACCTAAAAAAGAAAGCGAGGAGAAGCTGAAAAATGAAGTTGATAAAAATAAGAAAGCCAAAAAGGGAGCTGACAAAAAGAAGAAGGAGGACACTTCGAGAAAGGAGGATCGGAATGAGAGCGAGCACATGCCTGGTCTACCTTTTCCCCAAAATCTATATAGAGAAAAGCTGGATAAACAGTTTGAGAGATTTTTGGATATGCTGAAACAGGTTAACGTAAATTTGCCATTCTTATAAGTGCTCTCTCAAATGCCAGCTTATGTCAAATTCTTGAGGGATATCCTTACAAAGAATAGGAAGATAGAAGATACCTCAGTGGTCAAGCTCACAGAGCATTGCAGCGCAATCTTAGAAAATGAACTCCCACAAAAGTGTGGATATCCAGGGAGTTTTACTATACCTTGATCGTTAGGCACTCATAATTTTGGCAAGTCTTTGTGTGATTTTGGTGCCTCAATTAATTTAATGCCTTTGTCTATTTACAGGAAGCTGGAGAATGAGATTGGAGAGATAAGGTCTACATAAATATCTTTGCAGCTGGCAGACCAAACAACTATCATACCCGAGGGGATAGTGGGAGATGTCTTAGTTCGGGTAGATAAGTTTGTATTTCCGGTAGACTTTATAGTAGTGATGATGGAGGAGAATAAGGAGGTCCCCCTCATTCTAGGAAGACCATTCTTAATGACGGGTAGAGCAATATTGGACATACATGATAGAAAACTCATGCTTAGAGTGGGTGAGGAGATGGTGTCTTTTAAGATGAATGTAGAAACGGGGGTGAAACAGGAGAAGCCAGCTGTAAGTATTGAGTAGAAGGTGAAGAGTTCAAGAGATAAGGCTCCAATGATTGAGAAAGATAAGTGTGGGGTGTATCCCAAGAAGACTGAGAAGAAGCTGTCTGCATGGATGTGCGCATTAGTTCGGGCGAGAAGAATGGAGCCCGACTTTGATTCTGACCCCGACTAGATATTCAGGGATGTTTCCTTTACCTTATGATTTTTAATTGTGTGTCATAGGGATATGCCACAACTTAAAGTGTGGGGTGGGGGATAACTGTTTGTTGTATGTATATGTGTTAGTTTAGTTTTTGTTTAGTAGGTTAGAGATAGAAAAAAAATTGAAAAATCATTAAAATTTTAAAATTTTCAATTTTTCCCAACGATGGATATCATTCGACAGGTTTCTTGAGGGATTAAGTCGAAAGGAAAAGACCAAAAAGATTGTCTTTTGTAGGGTAGTGTAATAATTCTCCCTTAGTTTTTCTTTGGGTCGCGGTTCTTTTCCAAGGGTTTTGCTTGAACCGGATGTAGTTATTTTTAAATTTTTGTTAGTAGTAGGAAATATTGTGCTATGATTTGAATTGAAGACAATGTCCCTTAACTTTATTATGCCTTCAGAATAACGGGTGCTTTAGTTGTGATGCTTAGGCTCACTTTTTGACTCTTGTATAAGTACCTTAAAGTGTATGATCTTAACTTTGCTTTACTGCTTTGACTAGAGTTTCTTGATGATCCAATCTTGAGTGAGTTATGTGCCATCTGTGTGTGAGGTTTGTGTCATTCTGTGCATTACATTTGATGTCTAGAACTTGCCCTGTGAGTTTGCAAAGCGAAATAGTAATTTTATGCAGTCTTGAAAGTGATATGGGCATTTTTTGTTGAGCCAGATATATGTGTTTAGTTACCTAATTGGTACGTATTTTAGTTAACCCATTTGAGCCTGTGATCCAATTTTTTTGGCAACCACATTACATGTCTTACCCATTTATTTGAATTGACCATCTAGTTGAACCTTGTACCTCTCATGAGCACTTGGAATTTTTATGAAGTGTGTAAAAGTTGGAGTGTGGGTGATTGGTTTGACTTTTGAGTGAAACTATTGAAATATGGAGAAAGATGCATTGTTTTTAAAAAAGTGAGAGCCACTTGAATTGAAAAAGAAAAGAAAAAAAATAATTATATGGCTGTGAAAAATATTCCTTGATAGTGGTAACTCTTGATGTAATTGTACTTAAAGAAGTAGGGAGTTAATATATATTGATTTGAAGGTGGAATTTATGGTTTGACATAAGTGTGGGGTTTTGAAAGGTAAATTATATGTATTAAAGTGCTTAGGGAGGTGTAGTAACTCTTATATCCAAATTGTATCCTACCCATCCCGCAGCCTACATTACAATCAATTAAAGTCATCCTTGATCCTTGACTGTAGGGGTGGCATCTGGGCCAGGTCCGGTCCAAAAAGGGCTTCGCGGGCCCGGTCCTAAGTGGGATGGTCCTAGGCGGGCCGGTCCTGAGCGGTCTCGGGCTTCGCGGGCTTCTTGTTGGAACCATTCCGGGACCGGGACCACGAACTAACGGTCCCGTGTTAAGTGGGCCGGTCCCGGGCCCAAACGGTTCTAAGCGGGCCCAAGTGGGCCCAACAGATACTTTCTATTTTTTAAATTATTTTTATACAAGTTAGAGAAAAAAATGGTAATAAAAATATCTAAGGCAATTCCTAGTAAATTATATTATAGAATTGTCACCTAAATTTTTTAATTCAAATTTAAAGACAAAAATATTGTAAAGAGATATTCAAAGTAATGCGTTATAATAAATGTATATATTGTAAAGAGATATTCAAAGCAATGCGTTATAATATATATACTATACTATACTATATATACATCTTAAGATATATAAGCTATATTCGATTTACTATATATACATCTTAAGATTTATACATTAATATTCGATTTATATACTATATATACATCTTAAGATATATATATATATATATATATCTTACTATATTAAGATGTATATATAGTATATCGTAAGATGTATACTATCGAATATGGCTTATATACTATGTATATAGTAAGATGTATATATATATAGTATAGTATAGTATAGTATATACTATATATATATATATATATATATATATAAGCTATATTCGATAAGCTATATATACATCTTATATACTATATATAAGATATATATATATATATAAAAGCTATATTCATATATATATATATAGTATATACAATATATATATATATATATATATATAAGCAATAAGCTATATTCGATAAGCTATATATACATCTTATATACTATATATAAGATGTATATATAGTATAGTATATATATATATAGTATAGTATAGTATAGTATAGTATATACTATATTATACTATATGTATAGCTTAAGATATATAAAAAGACAAAAATATTGTAAAGAGATATTCAAAGCAATGCGTTATATTTTTATTATAACATTAAAAAATCATGGCAGTATCTTTCTTAGTCTTCCTCCCCCTATGGAATGAGCACAACAAGGTGCTAATACCACCATTGAGAAGAAAAAGAAACTAATCAAGATGTGCCAAAATACAAGTTACATATTAATTTACATGGTATCTTTTACAAATTTCATAAATCCTTCAAGGTCCGGAGGAATTTCCGTTGGTGGTGGCGAAAATGAAGCTTGATCATCACCGCTTCGAGGCGAAGCATCATCCTCCGCAAGTTCAGCTAGCATTTCTTCATAAGCTTCGTCTACCTCTGGTTGTGATTCAGCAAGTCCAAAATTTCTTCTTTCCGAACGGATCCAATCCCTGAAAAGTACTGATTTTTCCAAGCTCTCCCTCATAGACGCTCTATAATCACCGAGTTGAAGTCTTGCTTGACTGAAAGCGCTCTCTGATGCCACTGTTAAAGCTTGAATAGTTAAAATGTCTCGGGTCATCCTTGAAAGAATCGAAAAGTGTTTTTCTTTGTCCTTCCACTATTCCAAAATATTAAAGGAGCCGTCGGGATTCACTTTCTCAATTCCCTGTGACAAATAAACTTCAAGCTCATTTAGTTGTGAAAAATCACTAGTACTAGAACATTGAGAACCCCTGAACCCTGCCCAAGCACTAAGTGCTCTTACTCCCACAGTTCTTTTAGATGATTGAGAACTAGAAGAAGAAGGAGTTGGAACATTTGGTCTAGTATGATCTAATGCAACTTGATAAGCATTATAAATAGTTTGAACATTTATTTTAATTGAGGCTATTGCGTCCGCAAGTTTAGACAACTCCTCATCTTCAAGTGCTAAACCATTATAAACAGTTTCATACCAAAATTGAGGACCTTTTAATTTCATAGTAGGATTTAAAAATGCAGCAACACCATAAATAGGGGGAATAGGGAAAAAATGTTTTTTAAATTGTTTTCTCATGGAATCAATAGCAAGTTGATAAATTTCCCCACCCTCTGAAAAATGATCAAACAAATTTGCAAGTTCTGCAATATAAACTAAACAGTTAGAAATAGTAGGATAATATTGCCCAGAAAATTCATTTGTAGCAATAAGAAATTTTTCTAAAAAATCTACAAGCATTTTAACATTATCCCAATCCGCATTTGTAAGGTGCTCATCATCATCACTTACATGAGCATTAAACTTTGAGTTTATGAGGTTTCTATATTCATATGCAACAACTAAACTTTCATACATGTAATTCCATCTAGTTGGACAAGGTTTAAGAACCTTTCTTTCTCTTAGGCCAAATTTATCGCATCTTTTAAAATATTCTCTAAGTCTACTTCTACGGTTTGAATAAAAAAGCCAATTAAGAGCCATTTTAACCTTTTCAATTTCAACATTTAAAATTCGCATACCATCTCCCACAATTAAATGGTAAATATGACAAATACATCTAACATGAAAAATGTTACTAAATGCAGGACTTAGTGTAGTAGTAAGCAAGGCTACAACATTTGTGTTACTAATGGTATTATCCATTGAAACTGACATTATTTTATCACTAATGCAAAAATATCTATAAATATCCGTAATCGTGCTAGAAATAAACTGTCCTGTGTGACGTGAATTAATTATTCTATAAGCAATAATGCGCTTTTGCATTATCCAATCCTCATCAATCCAATGACTGGTAACAGTAAGGTAATTACAGTCATTACCACTTCTACCAATATCAGTTGTAATAGCAACACGACAATTTATATGAGTAAATAAATAGCGCAAATATTATTCATATTCATGTTTATATTTATAAACATCACTCTTTACGGTTGTGCGAGGAAAACCTTTATAAGTAGGATTATAAACTTTTCTAATATAATGCACAAAGTGAGGGTTAGAAGGAAAACTATAGGGTAAGCACATAACAGTAACCATTTTTGCCAATTCTTCCCGATCTCTTTTTTGATCATAATATAAAATACCACTGGTAACCGTGTTAATTCCCGGTTGAAATTGATTTGACCCGGTACTAAGGTTAGCCTGACTAGGTGCACTTGTCCCCTCGGCCAAAGCTTTCATATGAAAATATCTAGCTTTATCTTGAGGGTGTAGCAATATGTGTCTAGTCAAACTTTTCGTCCCCCCCGACTTCCAACATATTTAAAAATTAACTCTTTACCACAAGTTTTACACTTAGCCCTTTTTTTTCTCTTAGTTGAGTAAAAATAGCCAAACAAGAGATGTTTCTGCCCGTTTAAAAAGTTGTCTAGAAAAAGTAGGGGCAGTAACATGAGGGTCAGACGGGGGATCATTTGGATTATTATTAGTTGGGTTAACTTCAGGAGCAGGACTAGTGGGTGTATCGTCATCCGGTTGCATTTCATCAAAATCTATTTCTTCGTCATCATTTTCATCAATAGTTGGATTACCATAAAGAGCATTCATATATTCATGGTTTAGTTGTTCACCGGGTGCAATATTATGGCAAAATTGACTCTCGGTAAATTGTAATAAACTATTATCGCTATCAAGAATAGGAGGTGTAGGACGGGTAACAGGTTTGGGCCGGGGAGCCGGGGGAAGTGGAGGAGGAACAGATTGGCCATTAGATTCACCACTCTTGGATTTTCCCTTATTTTTACTATACATTTTTTAAGGAATACGCCATCTTAATTAATCAAGCAAAGTAAATAAAACAAACAAAACTATAATATTAAAACTTAAGAGTTGGAACGAGTTTACCGAATTGACGAATAACTTGTTGAAAAATAATTATCGTTGAAGACTTGAAGAATTCAATTCACCAACTTCACAATTTTGCACAAATTGTAACATTTAAGTAAGCAATTATAGAAGAATATTAGAGAGAGATTGAGAGAGATTGATGATTTTGTGAGAAAAATAAAAGAATGAGGGGGTATTTATAGTTGAAAATAGGGAAAAAGTGTAATTATAAAAAGTTTGGGGTTAAAATAAAATTTGGGGGGTTAAATGGCTATTTTGCAAATAGCCAACGACTATTTTGGCAGACCAAATGGCTAGTTTTTAAATGGCCAAACAGTCAATTTTTTTTTTTAAAAAAATTATCCGTTGGGCCCGTTTAGGACTGTTTAGGACCTCTTGAACCGACCCACTTCTCAGCCAGTCCCGGTCTCGCGGGCCTCACTTATGAGACCGTTTAGGCCCACCGCCCATGTGGGCTTGCGGTCCTGGGCTGGTCCCGGTCCTAACCGGCCCACATGCCACCCTTACTTGACTGAATGAGCTCAATTAGTAGAGTAGTACACTACGGGCAAGCCTATGGTGCATCTTTTGTGGCATATGGATGTTGTTGTTGAGAGTGAGTGATTTCTTTCTATCTTGAGTTCCTAATTGTTCTTATTTTCTATTGTGTGTGAAACTACTCTCGGTTGTTGTGTGAGGGCACTTAATTCATGAAGGAAAGGTAATGTTATTGATCTATATGTTAGATTAAGGGAGCGGATTATAAATAATGCGTGGTGCTTGTGAGTCAAATCTTGAGTCTAGGATGTTACACTAGTGTGCTTAGTCTATTTTAAATATGCTTGGTATGATGTGTTATGAGAGTTGTTTAAAAAGGTCGTGTCGTTATAAAGTGTAGTTTGATTGCTCGAGGATGAGCAATGGTTTATGTGTGGGCTGCTGATGGTAGGCTATAGTCTCGTGTTTAAGTCGCCTATTTCACTCTAATTTAATGCACTTCAATTGAGTTTGAGCTTTAATCGCTAGTATTTTGCACTAATTATATGTTTTATACCTTGTAGAAGTGAAATCGAGCTATGTAGATATTTTGGAATGAATTCGAGCTATTCTGAAGCTTTGAAGTCTGAGTAAAAGCCGAAGGATTAAGTTGGAGTCATGTTCGGGGATCAGCGGGCAATAGTACACTTAACGGGAGAAACAAATAGCGAGCAAGAGGTCACCCAGGTGCGCGATCACGCACTGTGCGCGCAAGTAAAGCAATACACTATCCAAAGTGCGCAGTCATATGCGCAAGCACACCTCCAGGTACGCGGCCGCACACGTCCAATCCCGGAATTGTCCTATTTTGCGTAGGAAAAGGTGTGTTCGTTTGGGCCCGACCCTAATTGGTATATATACATGGAAAAATGGTATTTTCTGGACTTTTTGGCACATTTATGACATAAGGAGGCTAAGGAGAAGTTGGAGAAGAAGGAGCACTAGGAATTCATCATTCAATCCTCACTCAAGATACGAGTTTGGAACGTTTTATGTTTTTATTTACTTTAAGCATATTTGTGATGAATTACTCCATGTCTATGTAGTAGTTCTCCTTAGGGTTTAATGGATTTGGTGTATTGATACTTGTTTGTGGATGATAACTCTTGTTTTTATGTATTGAATCATTTTAGATGTTTTAATAGTTGCATCTATATTCACCAATTCATGTAATCGAGAGAGGCATAACTTGTGATGCTTTTGCATAATATTTTGTGGGTTGAATTCATTAATTCTTCTTAGTAATCGAAAGAGGCTAGTTGAGTTGTTGATAAAATTTAGTTAGGAGGATAATCGAGAGAGGTTCTCCTAAAGACCAATCCACTACGAATTCTTGCATATCTTCACGAGCTTAACTTAGTTCATCTTGCAAGGCTGAGACTTAATCGAGAGAGGAGTTTCTTCTAAATGTGTGAACTGATAATTGAGTGAATTCGAGAGACTCCTTGAACATTAGAAGTGAATTATCAAGAGTTAAATCCCAAACAATTATCTTGCACCTATTCCACCAAAACCCTATTTTTTCCCATTGATATCTTTCCTTACTTCTTGTTCATTTGTCATTAGTCAATAACCGTAGATTCTTAGTTAATTGTAGTTTTTAATCACATAATTCTCAGCTGTTGATCATCTTGGATAGCAACCAAGCTATAAACTACGAAAATACTGTTAACTCCAATCCGGATAGTGGAATTGAACTCTAGATGTAACTCCAGGACTTTTGGGATGGATTGACATTGGCCTTGCGTAGAACATTGAGACATACAGCTGGAGGCCCGTTGATAAAGAAGACTCCAGATGAGATAGTCACAATCCTTGATGAATTATCTGAAGATGCAAATCATTGGCCCTCTTATAGTGCTGAAAGAAGAAGATTGACTGGTGTTCACCAGGTTGATGCTAATACATCTGTGTAGGTACATCTTGATGCTATGGCCAAAGAAGTACAGAAGTTGACCTTAGCCCGATACAAAATGAGCCTCACGCAGCTTGTCATATATGTGGAAAACGACACCCTACTCATGAGTGTCAAGCCTCAACTGAGGAAGTGAATGTTGTGGGGAACTATAATTTTAATTCAATGGGACAAAAGCACCTCGATTTTTCATGGAGTTCATCTGGGGGTGCTGCAAATGCGTGGCAACAAAACAACCCCCGATTTTAGGGACAAGGAGCTCCTAGTTTTATGAATCAGCCGAGGCAGCAGTTTTAGCCTCAACATCCAAATCAACCTGGTTTAGAAGATCTTATGAAGGCCTTCATTGTGAAAACTGATGAAAGATTTGAAATACAAGGGCCATCAATTCGAAATTTGGAGAAGCAAGTGGGACATATTGCAACAATATTATCTGAGAGGGTTCCGGGAACTCTCCCTACTGATACTAAGAGAAATCCCAAAGAAACAGTGAATGCTATAACCTTGAGAAGTGGACAAGTGTTGAAAGATACCACCCCGATCCAAAATGATGTGAAACTTAAAAAAGAAAGTGGGGAGCAGCTGAAGAATGATGTTGATAAAAAGAAGAAGGGCCAGATGAAAGCTGAGAAAAATAAGAAAGAAGAATGAAGAAGGGAGGAACCTGAGGAGAGCCAGTATATGCCTGCTTTACCCTTCCCTCAAAAGCAAAGTAGAGAAAAGCTGGACAAGCAGTTTGGGAGATTTCTAGATATGCTGAAACAAGTTCATGTGAAATTACCATTCACAAAAGTGCTCTCACAAATGCCTTCTTATGCTAAATTCTTGAAGTAGATCCTTACAAAGAAGAGGAACATAGAAGAGACCTCAGTGGTCAAGATCACAGAGCATTGCAGTGCGATATTGCAAAACAAACTCCCACAAAAGTGTGGAGATCCAGGGAGTTTTACCATACCTTGATCATTAGGAACTATCAATTTTGATAAGTTTTTATGTGATTCTGGTTCCTCAATTAACTTAATACCTCTATCTATTTACAGGGAACTAGAGAAAGAGATCAGAGAGATAAGGTCTGCACCAATATCCTTGCAGCTGGCAGACCAAACGATTCTGATACCCGAAGGAATAGTGGAAGATGTGTTAGTTTGAGTGGATAAGTTCGTATTTTCTATAGACTTTATAGTGGTGAATATGGAGGAGAACAAGGAGGTCCCCCTCATCCTAGGAAGACCATTCTTAGCGACGGGTTGAGCTATATTAGATATACACGAGAAACTCAGGCTTAGAGTGGGTGAGGAAAATGTGACTTTCAAGATGGATATAGAAAAGGGGGTGCAAAAAGAAAAACCAACTGCAAGTGTTGAGTGGAAAGTGAAGGGCTCGAAAGAGAAGGATGTAATGAACGGGAAAGATAAGTGTGGGGTGTACCCCAAAAAGGCTGAGAAAAAGTTGTTTGCATGGATGTGCGCATTAGTTCGGGCGCGACGAATGGAGCGCAACTTCGACTCAGACCCCGACTAAATGATCAGTGAAGTTTCCTTTACCTTATGCTTTTTAATTGTGTGTCATGGGGACATGCCACAACTTAAAGTGTGGGGTGGGGGATAATTGTATGCTGTATGTATATATGTTAGTTGTTAGTTATAGTAGTTAGAGATATAAGAACAAAAAAACATAAAAATTTTAAATTTTTTGATTTTTTCCAACGATGGATATCATTCGACAGGTTTCTTGAGGGATTAAAGTCAAAAAGAAAAGACAAAAAGATTTCTTTTGTTAGGTAGTGTATTAATTCCCTTGGTTTTTCTTTATGCCGCGATTCTTTTCCAAGGATATTATTTGAACCGGGTGTAGTTAGTTTTTATTTTTGTTAGGAGTAGGAAACCTTGTGTTATGATTTGAATGAAAGGAAATATCTCTTGACTCTATTACACCTTGAGAATAGTGAGTGCTTTAGTTAAAAGCCAGCCCGCTAGTGATATTTTCGCTCTGGGCCTAGGCCCTCACGGGTTTAAAATGCGTCACTAGGGTCTAAGGCTATTTATTGTTTGAAAGTGATCTATCAATATTCATAATAATATTCTTGAGTGTATGCATAGCATAAGAATGAAATAAAATTACTCAAAGTATTTTTAAAAGTTCTATCTAACTCTTGAAACTTTAACATGTAAGATCACGTAATAAAGCATAAAAATATGGAAATATGACGATTATACTTCTTGAGAAAAATATATAACCTTTAACTAGAATATACTTAGTCAATATGTATTCACACGTTCCAATTAAGCATATGTTGACTCTTTAAAACATTTTATCAAGCATTTTGTGGGCGTGTTTCTGTGAGTAGGACAATATCACTAGTGGGCTGGGCTGTTACAGATAGTATCAGAGCCATTCTTGTGTCAGCCTTGTCGATGGTGGGTCAAAGTTGAACTGAGTTTAGGCAATTCCCGGTTAGTCGGGGCAAACCTCAGTGCTGAATCTAGGCGAATCCCATGCGGTGGGGGCAAACCTCAGTGAGGACGCTGAGTCCATAAGAGGGGTGTATGTAATACCCCAGACTTTAGACAGAGTCCCACATCGGCAAAACACAAGAGGGATGTTGGGTATATAAGTTAACAAGCCTTAGACCCTAGTGACACGTTTTAAACACGTGAGGGTCCAGGCCCAGAGCGGACAATATCACTAGCGGGCTGTGCTGTTACATTTAGTGTGACGCTTAGGCTTAATTTTTGACTCGTGTAGAAGTACCTTAAACTGTATGATCTTAACTTTGCTTAATTGCTTTGACTAGAGTGTCATGATAATCCAACCTTGAGTGAGTTATGTGCCATGTGTGTGTGAGGTTTTGTGTATTCTGTGCATCGCATTTGATGTCTAGAACTTATCTCGTGTGTTTGCAAAGCTAAATAGTAGTTGTATTCAGTTTTGGAAGTGATATATGCATTTCTTTGTTGAGCCATTTATATGCTTTTACCCACCTATTTGTTATGTATATTAGTTAACCTCTTTTGAGACTATAATCCTGTTTCTTTGGCAACCCCATTACAAGCCTTACCCATTTGTTTGAATTAACCATCTATTTGAACCTTGTACCTCTCGTGAGCACTTGAATTTGGTATGAAATTTGTAAAATTTGAAGTGTGGGGTGGTTGGTATGGCTTTTGAGTGGAACTAATAAAATAAGGAGAAATGTGCACTGTATTGAAAAAGTAAGAGCCACTTGAATTGAAAGAAAAGAGAAAAAACAATATTGTATTCTTGTGCAAAATATTCTTTGATAGTAGCGACTCTTAATGTAATTGTTCTTAAAGATGTAGGGAGTTAATGTATATTGATGTGAATGTGGAGTTATGGTTTGACATAAGTGTGGGGTTTTGAACAATGAAATGTATGTATTAAAGTGCTTAGGGAGGTGTAGTCACTTTTATATCAAAATGTGTCCTACCCATCTCGCAGCCCATATTACAGCCAAATAAAGTCCTACTTGATCCTTGACTGAATGAGCTCAATTAGTAGAGTAGTATACTACGGGTAAGCCTATGGTACGTCTTTTGTGGCATATGAATGTTATTTATGAGAGTGAGTGAATTATTTCTATCTTGAGTTCCTAATTGTTCTTAATTTCTATTGTGTGAGGAACTACTCCCTATTGTTGTGTGAGGGCACTTGATTCATGAAGGAAAGGTAATATCGTTGATCTCTGTGTTAGAGTAAGTGAGCGGGGTATAAATAATGCGTGGTGCTTTTGAGTCAAATATTGAGGCAAGGATGCTACGGGTTTGTGCTTAATCTATTTTAAATATGCTTGGTGTGATGAGTTATGAGAGTTGTTGAAACATGCCATGTTTATTTGAAGTGTAGTTTGACTGTGCGATGACGAGCAATGGTTTAAGTGTGAGGTGTTGATGGCAGGCTTTAATTACATATTTTAGTCGCTTATTGCATTCTAATTCACTGCACTTTATTCGTGTTTGAACTTTAATTGGTAGTGTTTTGCACTTATTGTGTGTTTTATGCCTTGTAGGAGTGATTCCTAGCTATGTTGAGGTTGTGGAATGAATTCGATGATTTGGAGCTTTGACGTCTGCATAAAAGCCCAAAGGATCAAGCCGGGATCATGTTCGGGAGTCGAGGACCAAGTCTGGACGTTAAAAATCAAAGTTTGGTCTGTACTTTGAGAAATCCCCACAGCCGTGGCGCGTGGGGCGTCGCGCTTGTGCAATTCCCTGTTGTCTGTCAGAACTTATCTCTCAGGATTTTCCCACTAATGCCCCACATGGAGAGTGGCCCCATGCGGCGCGCCTGTAAAATATTTACAGAGTTATTTTCCTATTTCGGCTAGGAGAAGGTGATTTCGTCTGGGCCAACCCTACTTGGTATAAATAAATGGAAAAATGTTAGTTTCTGAACTTTTGACACATATTTGACCTAAGGAGGCTAAAGAGGAGTTGGAAGAACACGAGCACAAGGATTTCATCATTCCTTCCTCACTCAAGGCCCGAGTTTGGATCGAATTTATGTTTTCCTCTACTTTAACTTTATTTGTGATGTATTTCTCCATATCTATGGAGTAGTTCTCTTTAGGGTTTTATGGATTTGGTGTATTGATGATTGCTTGTGGATTATAACTCTAGTTTTATATATTGAAGCATTTTTGGATGATTTAATTATTGCATCTATATTCACTTGTTCATGTAATTGAGAGAGGCATAACTTGTGATATCTTTGCATTATATTGTTGGTTGAGTTCATAGATTCTTTTAAGTAATCGAAAGAGGCTAGTTGAATAATTAATTAAACCTAGTTAGGAGAATAATCAAAAGAGATTTTCCTAAAGACCAATCCACTACGCATTCTTGCATATCTTCACGTGCTTAAATTGGTTCAACTTGTGAGGTTAAAACTTAACCAAGAGAGGAGTTTTTGTTGAACACTTGAACTAATAATTGAGTGAATTCGAAAGACTCACTTGAACATTAGAAGTGAATTATCTAGAGTTAGATCCCAAATAATTATCTTGCACCTATCCTATTAACCCTTATTTTCTCCCATTGATAACTTCCTTGCTTATCTTTGGTTCGATTGTCATTAGTCAATAACTTTAGACTCTTAGTTAATTTTAGTTAGAAATCATAAAAATCTTAATTGTTGATCATCTTGGATAGAAATCAAGTTAGAAACTACGAGAATACTATTTAAATCCAATCCTTGTGGATACAATATTATACTATACTATATTTGATTAGCTAGCAGAATTTAAGTGTGTGTTTTGCGCTTGTCAGAATTCTAATATACACACAGACACTCGTCACCTTAAACGTGCGTAGCTCCCACAACATGTAGCACATAATAAATGTAACACCTACGGGGTAAATTCTCCCTAAAAGGTTAGACAGGAGAGTTACCTCGCTCCGAAGTTCTATAACCGGCTCCAACGCCTCTTTAACACCACAAACGGATGCCCATCGATCCAAAACTAGTCAAACAACATGCAAACCAATAAAAATATACCCCAACACTCATAACTAATCAATTTATAACAATTCCTAACTCCGCTCAGAAAGTCAACAAAGTCAACACTCGGGCCCGCGTGACCGTACCAAAAATTATTAAAAATAAATATTAACCATAATTTATATAGTCTATATCCAGAAAAGCATTTAATTTCGTCCATAAATTGACTCTCAAATCAAGGATTTATCATTTCTCAACTTTGGGGCTCAAAATCCTAATTTCTATAATCCAAAGACGGATAAAACATAATAATCTACGAAACTAATTTTGGAAAAACATCAAAATAAAGGTCAGATATTTACTCTTTGAGATGAGAACAACGCCGCAAACATTACCTCAAACGGAGCTCTAGAACTCAAGATATGCTCAAAATACTAAAATTCTCAGTTTAAAACATTGCCCAGGTGATTTTTGTTCTTCGCCTTCCTGGGACACCTTCGCATTTGCGAAGAGCAAATTTTTGCGTTGACCGGTCGACCCAGATTTTCTTCCTCGCATTCGCGGGACCACCCTCACGTTCGCAAAGAACAAAGCTTGCACCAGAAACCAACAATCTTTTCCAACACGAAAATGGGCATAACTCTCTCATACAACCTCGAAATTCGACGATTCTTGTTGTACGATACAGATGTAATGGTTCAATCTAATCACAAATCAAAGGTCTTTTACTCAATATAGTACCCTTTATACCCAAATAAATGACGCCAAAACATCAAATATGAGCGTGACACAACAGGGATATGAGCGAAACACACCCAAGGCCCCCGGGACCCCGTCCAATCACACAAAATAGTCCCAAAACATAACATTAACCTACTCGAGGCCTCAAATCACACCAAATAACATCAAAACCATGAATTGCACATAAATTCAAGCCTAATGAACTTTTAAACTTCTAAAACTCATGTCGAACCATACCAAATCAACAGGGAATGACCTCAACTTTTACATGCAAGTCCCAAATGACAAATCCAAATCCGGACATACGCCTAAGTCCAAAATCATTATCTGGACCTAACGGAATCATCAAAACTCCGATCCGAGGTCGTTTATCCAAAAGTCAAACCTTGGTCAACTCTTCCAACTTAAAGCTTCCGAATTGAGAATTATTTTTCCAAACTAACTCTGATCTTCCCAAAATCTAATCCGACTACACGTGCAAGTCATAATACATGACGTGAAGCTACTCAAGGTCTCGAACCACCGAACGACATGCTAGAGTTCAAAATGACCGGTCAGGTCGTTACATAGGTCTTAATAGGCGGTTGGTGAAACTTAAGATAACTGGAAGATTTTCATATTCAGTTACTCCACAAGGTGTGGCTAGTTTCGTCGAGTTCAATATTCATAATAGTAAAAGTTTGTAAGATTTTTTAAATCACCAGAGAAATATAGGGGTTTAGTTGTGATAAGCATGCTTGAAATATATGTTAGCTCTGAAATTATGAACCGTAATGAAGTTCCACCTACCCCGACAAACACTCATCCATTTATGATGTTTTCGAAGTTGTTTTATCATAATAAATACCATACCAAAGAGTCTAGCCTGATCTAAACCTTTTCCACTGAATGAGGAGTCAGAACTGACTCTTCCTCTGATGCATGAACAATCAAATTACGGCGGGATAACAAATTGGTCGACTTACAGTCTGATTGGTAAAGGCTTATTCATTGTCTCTATTATTGTTATTATTATTATTATTATTATTATTATTATTATTATTATTATTATTATTATTATTATTATTATTGTTATTATTATCATTATCATCATCATCATCATCATCATCATCATTATTATTATTATTACTATTATTATTATTTTGCTTATATGATATGAATACAGAAGCAAAAATACAAGAACACAAATAAAAAAGATAGAAATATAGAATTTAGCAAAAAACTAATTAGGAAATTGAAAGAACACTTGAAATCTATTTTAAATACCCATTCAATTAAAACCTAATTAACCCTAGACTATAGGATAACCCTCAAGGGGAAGAATCCACATAAAAGCCACTTGAACAAGTTTGTAATCAACCAAAGAATTCATCCTTGCCCTTACTCAAGGAGTTCAACATTCATTAATATCAAACTAAGCTAAGTCGAAAATGAGAACCTTAAGGGCTATTTATACGAGGGAGCTAAGTATTACAGGTATAGTCACCAAATGTAAGGTAAACTTTAATTGTTGGCCAATTTGCACATATAGCCCGCTCCGTCATGAAAGTAGCCTCCAATTAGAATCCAAAGTACTTGATGACTATCTAAATTGTCTCATCCTCCCTCCGTTAAAAGAAATTCATCCTCGAATTTGGACCTTTAAACAAAAGAAAGGGAGCTTCCATTAGTAAAATTTCAACTTGGGCATAAACAGTTGCCTCAAACCAACAAGCAAGCCATATTTTTACAAATTTATGATAAATTTGAGCATCCAAGCCAACAAGCAAGACAAACCTACCATTCGAACTAAAATTTAATGATACCCATGACCAAAACAAAGCATAAAAGCTAACCAAATCATGGGAATTACCATGAAATACCTCCAATTCACACACCAAGTGTGCCCCAATATAATAATCATCAAGAAAAGTATTATCTCTCGTAGCTTTATCAAGTCCAAGCATAAGTATAAACCAAATAGACAACTCATTATTGAATTCAAGTCGATATGAGAAATCAAGAATAAGAATGGTATGTTTGTCATGACCAAAATCTCACCTTTAAGGATCGTGATGGCACCCAATCTCTAAGACTAGGTAAGCCAAATGCATGACGAGATTAGCAGAGTAAAATAACTTATCTATTTAATAAAAAACTAGTAAATGACACAACATAGTCGAAAAATGATCAATAGTCATACATCCCAAAACCGGTAGTACGAAGTCATAAGCTCTACTGAGAGTACACTAGAAATCTCAAATACAAAATTGTTCTGAAATACAATAAACATCAGTAAGGAAAAACAATAGAAGGTGACTACGAGGCCTACAAGCGAAACAACAGGTATACCTTGAAGTCTCTACAACAACTCAAAATTAGCTCATTGACGATGAGTACGCTCTAAGGTACCTGGATATGCACAAAAATATGCAGAAGCGTAGTATGAATACACTACAATCGGTACCCAGTAAGTATCAAGACTAACCTCAATGGAGTAGTGACAAGGTTCAAGTCCAGTCACTTACTAGACAAATAACATGTGCTGAATATCAATATAAAACTAACAACAAAAAATATAACCAAATAATTAGTAACAAAGAATAGGCATGCGATAACACAACAATTTAACTAGAACTTGTAAAAAAATAAAGTGAAATCATTTAAGGAAAACAATAGCATGTTCAAATCATAAACTCGTCTCAACACAAGAATAACAACAAGAATCACCTTGAAGCACCACGTAACATAATCACGAATCACCCTTATGACAGCCGCATGAGCATCAAGACAACAATATATAGCCACGGCTCAACATAAGTACAAGAATAACAATAATAACACAAGGTACGAGGAGTGAATCAACAATGAAAATGTGTTTCATATAGCAACAATGTCAATTAAAGGTATATTAATACCCTAAGGATCTGATCGGTCAATTATGACACATACTCTCGTGTACACACTCGTCACCTTTTGTACACGTCATTTCATATAGTACAAATAATGTAATTAGACCAAATCCCAAAGGATAGTCCCCCACACAAAGTTAGGCAAGATACTTACCTCAATTAGGCCAATTCAATACTCTTAAAATTCTTTTCCTTTAAAATTTACCTCCGCTCGGCTCAAATCTAATAAAAATGACTTAATAGTATCAAACAATGCAAGAGAAATCAATTTCGATTAATAAAGTTAACATCTTTATACAATTTTCCAAAAGTCAACCCAGGCCCGCCCGATCAAAACCCGAGTCGAAGGGTAGATCTCAACTATCCATAATCCCTTGAGTTCATATATGTGTTTGGTTTTCAAATCCGAGTCTAATTTGACTCTCAAAACTCAAAATTTAATTTTCCAAAACATAGTCAAAAATCCCCAAAACTTTTCTTCAAATCCCATGATTTAGATGCTAAAAATTATAAACAATCATGTTATACAGTCAAAACTGAGTCAACATCACTTACCAATAGCTTTGTATGAACATCTCCTCCTAAAATTTCCTCCCACTAAGTCTAGGGCTAAAAAATGTGATGAAATGAGACCTAGGGTTCGCAAATGGAACCCCTCGTAAATGCGTAAAAAGGATCGCTAATGTGGTCCCTAATGTACCCAGAAAATGTTGCAAAAGCGAGCCCCCTCTTCGCAAAAGCGATGTCTCAGCTGCTATCCCCCTCTATGCAAAAGCGACCACATGGTCGCAAATACGACCTACCCAGCCCATGACCCCTCTTCGCATTTGCGATGATGGCTTCATAAATGTGAACCTTTCTTTCCGAGCCCCCTTCGCAAATGCGATGTTCCATTCGCAAATGCGAACCGATGCTCGCATTTGTGATAACTGCAGCACCAACACACCACGTACTATGAATGTTGATACCCAATTTGCCCTCATACTTTATAAAATATTTTATATACTTTCAAATATCATTTTGCACTATTACCAATTTATAGGGGTCATATAAATGATTTCTATAATTTTAAAGCTTTTAAAATTGATTTCTTGCATTTTGTTTTATTATTCAAATATTTACTAATTACTCAACAAATTATTTTTAAGGAATTTAAATCAGTCATTATACCCATATACACATTTTATAACATTTTACTCCATTTATATAATTACATTTGCATTTTTATACTATGTATATATTTTTCTTACAATAATGGCATATACTTTACAATTAATTGCATTTACTATTTATTTAGGGTTAAAATAATTTTTTTATATTTTTTATAATCTTCAACTATTATTTTTACAACAGTTATTTGATTGAATAATATTTTATACTTACTTAGCTATTTTATTAATTTATTCTTTTCTTTAAGTTCTTTATTTAAAGAATTTGGCCCAGATTAGGCCAATTCCGGACCAATTTAATGGCCCAAATGCTCAAAACCCCGGTCCCGACTCCCCTAGTCCAAACCAAACGACCCCTTTATTTTAACCCGATCGCGACCCGTCCTTAAAACCGCCCTGCCTTCCCTCTTAATCTTGGTCGTTGATCTCAAATTATCAACAGCCCACGACAAACCCTTCCCTTTACTTATAAGCATGTTCCCAAACCCTAACCCCATTTTGCACCCGTGCGCCGCCCCCAGATCTTCTCAAACCTTCCCCCTTTCTGAAAAACCCTAGCCGCCTCCCCCTTCAACTCCTCTCCTAATCCCGTTGATAATGGAATTCCTTTATTATTTACTTACCATCTTTGTTCATCTCGCTCAGTTATGGTAACTTGTGTTACCGCTTCACTTATGGCAAGGTCGATTCTCCTAGATGCAGTCTTGACTCTGCGGATTTGGGTATGATTGTGGCTCTATACGCTCAGAAATAGAAAATCTCCTATTAATTATGGCATATTTCCTCTTGTGGACGATTTTTCCTAAATCCAATTTCAACTAGGGTTTCCCCGATTCTGCTCCTATTCCAGATTCTAAATTGATTTTGCATGCTAGTCTTTCCTTTATTATGCTTGATTAGTTATTTTTCCTTGTTTGTTCATTTAGGTTTTACTACTATATAACCCCCCATCCCCCCTCCAATTCCCCTAAAACAGAGATGAATCTACTGCTATTACTCTTTCATTCTACTATTCTGAAACTTGAGACCTTGGCCGGCTGGAAGCCAAGGCCACCGGAATTCGATTGTTGATCTTTTTCAGTGTGAGCACTGCCCGGGGTTCACCTGAAACCCTTGGGAACTTTGACGTACTGAGATTTTGGGAGTCCTGTTGTTCTCTCTCTACTACTACTAGTTGAACTACCGTTGGCACTTAATTTTCTCCTTTACTTGCTCGTTAATTTGCAAATTGGTGAGTACCTTGATTCTTGCAATTTTATTCTCTTTCACTTGTGTTCATGTTGTGTATATCCATGTTGTTTGAATTTTTGTGAACCAATATGATTTTGTGTTGTGTTATCTTTATTTGCAATCCTATCCGCCTTGAAGTTGGTCTGTCGTCATGTATTTTCTAGCATCCAAACCTGTCTAAATCATAAGCTTTGATATCTGCTCATTATGTATGACTTCTAATCATCTTGAACCTGCTTAGTCTACTATGTTTATGTATACATGAGTTTCCTATATTTGTTGCTTACCCATCTTCATGCCTTGCTTTTGATTCCTATATTAAAACTCCTAGGAAACTAATTCGTGCCCAAAATTTGTTCGAATGTACTTCTAAGTCCTTCATATACAACCTGCTACTTTCCTGAAATCAATCTGTGATCATATGAATTCCATATGCCAATAATGTTTCAATTCCTAGGCAAAACTTGTTTCCCTACTATTTGTGAACTTTGATATTGTGCTATCATTAAGTGCTCACTGGTTGCTTAAGACTCGTAGGATGAGTTCCAATATACATTTAGCCTATTCTTCCTATGTGTAGTCAACTAGAATGAGTCTTGGTCTTCTTCATATGATGCATGTTTGCCATGTTAACCTGGAAGTTGGCCTATTTTCATCTGCCATGAGTTCTTACATTACTTTTAAGATTTAGAACCTTTGTGTTATGACTGATATTTGCCTAGACACTCTACATATTAAGTTTTGCATGTTAAAACTGAATAGATGCTTGCCAACTATTTGGGACCATGCCCACTAGTCTGTTTCTTAGTCCATTTGGCTGCAAGTTAGTTATGATCATGTCTTCATTAGGCTCTCATGTTAAAGTTTTTCTTGTAAAACTGTCCCACTTTTTTTCCTAATTATGACTCTTCTAGACTTCCATGTTAAGACTCTTATGGCTAAAAACCCCTTTAAGCTAATTCTGAATCATGCTTACTTTAAAATTCTGCTTAATATGGTTTGCTATTCAATCCTGTCACCTTGAACTTGTTTATGAAAAATATAGTATGTATCCACCCTGAGTATGTTGTGTGTGCTTGCTGAAACTTTGTGTAATCCTGTCTGTGTGCCTTTGGTTTGGAAACTTTTGTTCTCTGTTAGCTACAAACTTAAGAACTTAGTATGTAGATTCCAAAGTTGTTTAATTGACCTAGTATATAGCTTGTCACTTGTACGGTTAGTTTGGCATTTAAATGGGTAAGCCAGGTATTTATTTGGGCTTGATTATTGGGCCGGCTTGGTGCTGAGAGCTGAAGCATATCGACAGCTATCCGGAGTATGGGATTGCTCATCCATATGAGGCTCCATGTTTTGGTTGAAAGCCCATAAGCATCCTTGATTTAATTTGTATCTGTATTAGGCATGTAATTGTCTTAGCTGGGCATGTGATCATTTATTTTAGCTTGTATTACTATATTTGGGCCTGTAATAATTGTAAAAATGAATAATGAGAAATTAGTGAAAGTGGGGGGCCGGGATACTTTAATTCATGCATGAAAGAGTAGGAAACATGTCTATAGGAGCTAAATGCTTATTTTACTATTTGCTCAACATGCTCCATCTCTATATGTTGTTAGATAGCATGCCTATAGAATCTAAATACTTATTTTACTACTTGCTCAATATGCTCCATCTCTATATGTTGTTAGATAGCATGCCTATAGGATCTCGTTGAGTAGTCAATAATCGCTTACCTTTTGCAATTATGTGGCTCACCTAGGAAGTATGCCTACAGGACTAATGAAACAAACCTACATTAAAACAACTTATTTCCAAATCTGACCATCTAGGGATCATGCCTATAGGACTTTGATTGAGATTGCTGCTACTACTATCCTTATCATATTGCCACCTAGATGATATGCCTATAGGACTAAAATGAAGTCAATGTATGTTCTCAATTACTTTGTTGGCCGAGTATTATTATCCATCGATGCTATATGATTTCGCTATTCATTTAGAAATCATGTTTATAGGATCAACGACAAATAACTATGTGTTTTCAATGATCCCACAGCCCAGTCATAAGTCACCTAGAGATCATGCCTATAGGATTTTAATAAGCCATTTGTTAAAATCAGCAGTTCGTAGGATCTTATGTCAACTCTTGGACCGTCCAATCACTTAGAAACCATGCCTATAGGTCTTGAACAATTTTAATGTATCTTGACTCCAAATCTACCCTACCTATAGCCGTTCACTGCATAATCTGGAACAATGTTAACATAAGGCCTATAACTGTTTGCATGCATTTGTGTCTATGTGAGGAGGCCAAGTTGAGCCCTTAACTGTTGACTATGTGCGGTCCTACTTGCTTTGATTGTGTGCCTAGTTTTGTCATTCTTGAGCATCCTAAGTAAAATCTAGAACTACCAAAGTAGTAGGTCCACAACCTCCTGGACCATAGGCATGGGATGGGTAAAGTACGCGTAGGACGCAGTTTAGAATTGAACTAAAATGCTTTAGGTAAATAGCTTTAAGATAGTAATCGGGTAGCAGGAGATAATAGTCTGTGCCCGTTAAGTAATATGAGCAACTCTTACCTTTAAGGGAGTTGCAAAGTATTTTTTTTGTTGCACGGGGTGATCCTTTAGGCTAAAAATCTTAGGACCCCCGTAAATGGTCACCACTTGTACATTTGTTTATTTGAACTGAGATCAAGCTAGGTTGCACCTTGTAATCCTCAAAAGATTTGTACCGATCACTTATTGATGTATAATCCACTTCTTTCATATGTGCAATCTCTTTTAATGATTGTTTTACATTGTAAATGGATATTTAGATTCCTTATCTTTCTTAAACTTATATGATAGGATAGTTATAAGTCAATAATCCCACATAGCGTAAAATTTGGAAGGGACCCACAGTTGTGGACCTCAAAGAGTGCCTAACCCCTTCTCTTTGAGGTAATTTGAGCCCTTACCCGATGTTTGGTGACACAGACTAGTTTAAATCAGAGTTTTTTTGCAAATAGGTGTCCTAACGCACCTTGAAAATTGTTAGGTGGTGACTCTACTCTTTTAGTACCCATTTAAAAGAGTTGTCACATGTCGAAACCCGCTTTCGCGAGAAAAAGGGCGCAACAATGAATCAAGTTTTAACCAATCCGAAACACATCTAAAACTCACCCGAGCCCTCGGAGCTCCACACGGAACATCTACACAAGTCTAAAAATATCATACGAACTCGCTCGCAAACTCAAAACACCAAAATAACATCCGGAACCACAAATTGGATGCCAAAACACATAAAATTCACAATGAAACTCAAGAATCGCTAAAATCACAACCAAGCATCTTATTCCTACCAAATCAACTCGGAATGACACCAAACTTAGCACATAAGTCCCAAATGAAAAAAAAGACTTATTCCATGTCCCGAAACTAACATACGAACCCGATCGTCATAAAGTCAAGCCATGGACAAACATAGGAAAATTCTAAACCTTCAAATTGCCAACTTTCGGCAAAAAGAGCCATTTTAACCTAGGAACCTCTAAATCCAATTCCGAGCATACGCATAATTCCAAAATTACCATACGAACCTATTGGAACCATCAAAACACTGTTCCCCTATCGTTTTCATAAAAGTCAAAACTCGATGAACATTTCCAACTTAAGCTTCCAAACTAAGAACCAGTTGTTCCAAATCAACCCAAAACGTCCCCAAAATGAAACCAACGATCCTCACAAGTTATAAAACCACAAATACACATGGAAAACTTCAAAAGGGGAAACGAGACTCAAATATAAAAAATGACTGGTTGGATCATTACATTCTCCCCTTCTTAAATAAATATTCATCCTCGAACGTGTATATAGACATACCTAAAGTGCCAAAAAGATAGAGGATAGCGGCTCCACATATCATGCTCAATCTCCAAGCCTCCTCCTCGACCGGTTGACCTCTCCACTAAACTTTCCCCGATGCAATGTTCTTCGACCTCAACTTTCGGACCTGCCTGTCAAAAATGGCAACTAGTTCCTCAACATAGGTCAAATCCTTGTCCAATTGCAACCGGATGAAATCTAACACATGTGATGGATCACCATAGTACTTTAGAAGCATGGAAATATGGAATACCGGGTGAACTCCCGGTAAGCTGGGTGGCAATAAAATTTTGTAAGCCACCTTACCATCTCTCTCAAGAATCTCAAAAGGACTAATATACCAAGGGCTCAACTTTCCCTTGTTACCAAACCTAATCACACCCTTCATGGGTGAATTTTTAAGTAGAACCCTCTCACCCACCATGAATGCAACATCACGAGCCTTCCAAATAGCATGACTCCTCTGTCTGGACTGCGCTGTACGAAGCTGATCCTGAATCAACTTCACCTTCTCCAAAGCATCTTGAACCAAATCAGCTCCCAACAACCTAGCCTACCCAGGCTCAAACCAACCAATCGTAGCATGACATCGCCTCCCATATAAGGCCTCGTATAGAGCCATCTAAACACTCGACTGATAGTTGTTGTTATAGGCGAACTCTTCTAGCGTTAGAAACTGATCCCCATGAGCCCCCAAAATCCATAATACAAGCACGTAACATGTCCTCCAAAATCTGAATAGCAGGCTTGGATTGTCCGTCCGTCTATGGATGAAATTCGTACTCAGCTTGACTCGTGTACACAACTTATGCTCTACGGCTCTCCAAAAATGCAATGTGAACTGCATGCCTCAATCAGTAATAATGGACACCAGCACAACATGAAGGCGAACAATCTCACGAAGATAAATCTAAGCTAGTTGCTCTGGAGAGCAGGTAGTCATGACTGGAATGAAGTGTGCAAACATGGTGAGTCTATCCACAATGACTCACACTGCATCAAATCTCCTAAAGGTCTATGGGAGTCCAGCTACAAAATCCATAATGATACGCTCCTCGGAATATCAAGCCTCTGAAGCAACCCACCCGGTCTAAGATGCTCGTACTTCACCTGCTGACAGTTCAAACACCGAGCCACATACTCCATGATGTCTTTCTTTATCCTTCTCCACCAGTAGTGATGTTTGAAACCATGGTACATCTTTGCGGCATCCCGATGAATGGAATACCGCGAACTATGGGGCTCTTCAATAATCAGCTCCCACAACCCATCCACATTGGGTACATAAATTTGTCCTTGAGTCCTCATCACCCCATCATCACCAATAGTCACCTTGTTGGCATCACCGTACTGCACTATGTCCTTAAGGACAAGAAAGTGGGGATCATCATACTGACGTGCCTTGATGCGCTCAAAAAAAGAAGACTGTGAAAGAACGCAAGCAATAATCCAGCTAGGCTCCAAAACATACAACCTCAAGAACCTGTTGGTTGAAGCCTGAACATCCAAAGCTAACGGTCTCTTCCCAACTAGAATGAAAGCAAGACTTCCCATGCTCTCAACCTTCCTACTCAAAGCGTTGGCCACTACATTGGCATTCTATGATGATAAAGAATGGTGATATCATAATCCTTTAGTAGCTCAAACCACCACTGTTGCCTCAAGTTCAAATCCTTTTGTTTGAATAAGTGTTGTAGACTCTTGTGATCCATGAACACCTCACATGACAGGCCGTAAAGATAGTGATTCAAAATCTTCAGCACGTGAACAATGGCTGCCAACTCCAAATAGTGCATTGGGTAGTTCTTCTCATGGGGCTTCAACTGACGTGAAGCATAAGCAATCAATCTACCCTCCTGCATCTACACACTTCCAATGTCAATCCGTAAAGCATCACAATAAACTGTATAAAAACCCGATGCTGAAGGCAAAACCAAAACTGAAGCTGTAGTCAAGGCAGTCTTGAGCTTCTGAAAGCTCTCCTCACACTCATCAGAATGCCTAAATAGGGCACCCTTCTAGGTCAATCTAGTCATAGGAGCTACGATGGATGAAAACCCTCCATGAAACAGCGATAATACCTAGCCAAGCCTAGAAAACTACGGATCTTAGTAGTGATAGAAAGCCTGGGTCAACTTTGAACTGCCTCAATCTTCTTCAGATCCGCCTTAATCCCCTCATTGGACACCAGGTGGACCAAAATTTCCACAGAATTAAGCCAAAACTCGCACTTGGAGAATTTAGCATATAGTTTCTTCTCCCTCAAAGTCTAGAGCATGATCCTTAAGTATTGCTCATGATCCTCCAAACTGCGAGAATACACCAATATATCACCAATGAATATGATGACATATGGCTGGAACACGTTGTTCATCAAGTGCATAAAGGCTGTTGGGGCGTTGGTCAACCTAAATGATATCACCAATAACTCATAATGGCCATAGCGGGTCCTAAAAGCCGTCTTTGGAATTTCTGAAGCCTGGATCTTCAATTGATTGTACCCCGATCTCAAATCAATCTTCGAGAATACCTTAGCACCCTGAAGCTAATCAAACAAATCATTAATATGCAGTAGTAGGTACTTTTTCTTGATTGTAACCTTGTTCAACTACCTGTAGTCAATACACATCCTCATAAAGTTGTCTTTATTCTTCACAAATATAACTGGAGCACCCCATAGTGAGACACTCGATCACCCTTACCAAGGAACTCCTAAAGTTGTTCCTTTAATACCCTCAACTCCACTGGTGCTATGCGATATGGTAGAATAGATATAGGCTGAGTGCTCGATACCAAGTCAATACCAAAATCAATATCCTTATCGAGTGGCAATACCCAGTAGGTCTATTGGAAACACATCTAGTAACTCTCTCACTACCAGAACTAACTCAACGGTAAGTGTAGCAACATTAACATCCCTCACAGAGTCTAAGTATGCTAAGAACCCCTTCTCAACTATCCGTTGTGCCTTCACAAAGGACACCACCCAACTAGGAACATGACCCAATGTACCCCTCTCTCCAACCTTGGCAACCCCAGCATAGCCAACCTCACGGTCTTAGCGGGAAAATCAAGAATAGCGTGATATGGTGACAACCAATCCATGCCTAAAATCACATCAAAATCCACCATATTGAGTAATAGAAGGTCCACCCTAGTCCCATAACCCTCGATAGTGACCAAACACGAACGATTGACACGGTCTACCGTAATAAAATCCTTAACATGCATAGACACATAACAGGGATACTCAAAGAATCACGAGATATATTCAAATATGAAGTAAAATAGGATGACACATATGAATAAGTGGAACTCGGATCAAATAAAACTGATGTTTCTCTACGACAGACCGGAACAATACATGTGATGACATCATCTGATGCAACAACCTCAATCCTACCAGGGAAGGTATAACAATGGTCCTTGCCTCTCCCTCTAGGATTTCCTTTACCCGCTTGTCCTCCTCCCATAGCCGGCTGTGCAGGTGGAATAGCAACTGGAGCAAAAACTATAGCCTGAGTACCCTACGGAGGTCCACCCTCCGAAGCCTGGAACAATCCCTCACCATGTGTCTAGTATCACCACACTCAAAACAGCCTCTCTAGGGGTATGGCTACTGGTATTGAGTCTGACACGGATGGCTAGAATGACCGATATAGGCTGCCCGTGCAGGGTGTGCACTAGAAGATGGCTGTCCAAAATTAGTACTTTGAGGTCCCTGAATAGCTGGAGCACTGTGAGTAACCTGAAGTGCAGGATGAATCGGTCGACTGATATAACCTCTACCATGACGAGCTGAAACTGCAGAGCAGGAACCACTAAATGCTCCAAAAGCTCGAGGCCTCTTAGCCTCCCTATACCCTCTCTCCTGGTTGCGAATATGCTCTAACCTCCTAGCGATCTCCACAACCTGCTGAAATAGAGTATCAGTCTCCAACTCCCGTGCCATCCAAAATATGAGGTCATAAACAAGTCCCCCAATAAATCTACTCTCTCTCTCTAATTTTGGAAACCACAATAGGTGCATGGCAAGATAACTAGCTAAGCCTCATAGCATGCTAGGACATAGTCATAGTCCCTTGGTGCAACTTCTCAAACTCGGTGCGCAACGCATCCCGAAGGGTCTATGGAATGAACTCCCTAAAAAACAGATCAGTGAACTTAGCCCAAGTAAGTGGCATTGCACCAGCTGGCCTACTCTCCTCATAAGACTGCCACCATCTATATGCCGACATTGTCAGCTGGAAAATAGTAAGGCTAACTGCATTCAACTCCACAATGCCCATGGTGCGCATAATATGGTGACATTGGTCTAGAAAACCCTGTGTATCCTCAGAATTTGCGCCTTTGAAAATAGGGGGAAAACACTTCTTGAACCTCTCTAACCTCTTCTGTTTCTCCTCTGACGCCATTGGCCTGACCTCAAGCTAAACCGCAATCACGGGCTGCACCAGCATAACACCCGGAGCCTGATCAACATTAGCCCACTGCTCTGGAGTACTAGCGGTGGTAGTCTGATCTCATCCCCTAGCCTAAGAAGTAGCTGGTGCAAGTGGGATTAGTCCCGCCTGAGCCAAGGTACCGAACAGGCTTAGAAAATGCGTGCCTCTATTGCCAGCTCCCAACTGGAGCTACTGGTAGCTCCTCAGTCGTGGCCCTAGCACGACCCTTCGCTGCAGCACGTGCTCCGCCTCTGCCTCGGCCTCTACCCCAGCCTCTAGAACCACCGGCACTGGGGGCAGCATCATCACTAAATGAAGCTCGTGCCCTCACCATCTATGAGAGAATAAATAAACAAAGGCTCAAATTTTGAAATCAATAAATCCTCATGATAAAGAATGAAAGAAGTGGAATTTCGTAATAGTTATGTAGCATCTCAAAGATAAGTACAAGCATCTTCGTACCGATCCGCAAGACTCTATTAAACTTGCTTATGACTCGTAGAATCTATGAACCTAGAGCTATGATACCAACTTGTCACTGCCCAAAATCCCACCTTAAGGATCGTGATGGTACCTAATACTAGGTAAGCCTAACACACGACGAGATTAGCAGGATAAGAAAACTTATCTAGTAAATAAAAATTGGTAAATGACACAACATAGTCAAAAATTGATCAACAGTCATACATCCCAAAATCAGTATCGGGTCATAAGCTCTACTGAGAGTACACAAGAAATCTCAAAATACAACACTATTTTGGAATACAATAAAAAATAGTAAGAAAAAATAATAGAAGGTAACTCTGAGGCCTACGAGGGGAATAACAGGTATACCTTGAAGTCTCCACAACAACCCGAAATCAGCTCATTGATGACCCTTACACTCTGAGGCACCTGGATCTGCACAAAAATATGCGAAAGTATTGTATGAGTACACCACAATCAATACCCACCTAAGTATCAAGACTAACATCGGTGAAGTAGTGACCAGGTTCAAACCGAGACACTCACTAGACAAATAACTTTTGCAGAATATCAATATAAAACTAACAACGAAAAGCATAATCAAATAATTAGCAAAAAAATAGGCATATGATAACACGACAATTTAACTAGAACTCATAAAAACAAAAAGTGAAATCATTTAGGGAAAACAATGGCATGTTCAAATCATCAATTCGTTCCAACATAAGAATAACAACAAGAATCACCCCGAAGCACCCCGTAACATAATCACAAATCACCCTTATGATGCCGTGTGAGCTTCACATTTAAAACATTTTCCCTATATAGCTTCACGCGCATAAGACCCCTTATCTCGCCGTGTATGCATCCTAATGAAGTATTTTCCCCAATTAGACTAATTCAATACTAAAATGCTTTTTCCTTAAAATTCACCTCCGCTCGGCTCAAATCTAACCAAAAATGACTTAACAGTATCGAACAATGCAAGAGAAACCAATCACTTAATAAAGCTAAGATCTTTATACAATTCACCAAAAGTCAATCCCGGGCCCGCCCGGTCAAAACTCGAGTCGAATGGTAGATCACAACTACCCATAATCCCATGATTTCATATATGTGTTTGATTTTCAAATCCGAGTCTAATTCGACTCTCAAATCTCAAATTTTTATTTTTTAAAATATAGTCAAAAATCCCCAAAATTTCTCTTCAAATCCCATAATTTAGATGTTAAAAATCATGTTAAATAATCACAATTGAGTCAAAATCATCTACCCAATAACTTTGTCTGAAAATCTCCTCCTAAAATCGCCTCCCGCCGAGTCTAGGCTAAAAATGTGATGAAATGAGACTAATTCAAAAATCCCACTACTTTGTTCAGTTATTGATATTGCTAATGCGATCTGGAATTTTCAAATATGACCCCTCGCAAATGCGAAAAAAAGATCACAAATGCGGACCCTGATGTGCCTAGAAAATATCGCAAAAACAACTCCGACTTTGCAAAAGTGAAGTCTCAGCTGCCATTCCCTCTGTGCAAAAGCAACCACATGGTCGCAAATGCGGCTTGCCCATCTCCATACCCCTCTTCACATTTGCGATAATGGCTTTCCAAATGCAAAGCCTGCCTTTCCCAGCCCCCTTCGCATGTGATATTCCATTCGCAAATGCGAACCGGTGCTTGCATTTGTGATAATTCCAACATTATCACACTATGTGCCATGAATCAAGTCCTAACCTATCCGAAATACGTCCGAAACTCACCCGAGCTCCCGGAGCTCCACACCGAACATCTACACAAGTCTAAAAATACCATTCTAACTCGCTCATAGACTCAAAACATCAAAATAACATTCGAAACCATAAATCAGACACCAAAACACATAGAATTCACAATGAAACTCAAGAATCGCTAAAATCACAACCAAGCATCAAATTCCTACCAAACCAACTGGGAATTACACCAAACTTCACACATAAGTCCCAAATAACAAAATGAACATATTTCAAGTCCTGAGATTAAAATTCGAACTCGATAGCCATAATGCAAAATCATGGCCAAACTTAGAAAATTTCTAAACCTTCAAATTGTCAACTTTCGATAAAAAGAGCCAATTCAATCTTGGAACCTCCGAATCTAATTTCGAGCATAGGCCTAAGTCCAAAAAATCACCATATGAACCTAGTGGAACCATCAAAATATCATTCTAGGATCGTTTTCACAAAAATCAAACCTCGATCAATATTTCTAATTTAATCTTTCAAACTAAGAACTAGTTGTTCCAAATCAATCCAAAACCTCCCCGAAATGAAATCAGCCATCCCCGCAAGTCATAAAACTATAACACACATACGGGAAGCTTCAAAAGGGAAAACGAAAGTCAAATATATAAAATGACCAGTTGGTTAGTTATAATGTTCCAACAAAATAAGTCTCTTGGCTTCACCAATATTTTCATTCAAGAAAGATTATAACATGCCTTTTTTTAAACTCATCACACCAGTTCATATGAAAGTTCTCAACTTGTTTTAAACTCAAAGCACTAGTGTAGCGGAACAAGTTAGCTCTATTAAATACATGAGTGAAAAAAGTTAGAAAGTTTACACTAGTATTCAAGTCATATAAATAATTTTTTTCTTTTTCAAAAAGTTTACCTTCCAAAACAATCTCATTAGTAATCTCAAATGACTTCTCAAAAATGGAACCTTTCATTGGTAAATCCAAACAAAACTCAAAAAATTTCATCTTACAATGAAACAAAAAAGAATCAAATGGCTTAAAGCTTGAAACTTTACCACCCAATTCACCTTCAAATAAGCAACCATCACCAATTAAAGAATGATCCTCAAAATAGAGAGCATGAACAATAGGAATCAATGGATCAAACTCAATAAAATCACATAAAGATGCAATCTTTACACTTTCCTCAACCTCAATCAATTCTTCTTCATAAGCAAATAGGTTATTTAAACCATCAAAACAACTAGAATCACTATCTAGTATATCTTCACAACTCAAAGAATCATTATAGTCAATAAATGTATCAAAACTAACACTTGAAATATCACTATGCTTATAGCAAGAAGAAAAAGTGTTAGGTTTAGCAATCATACCTTGATGCACTTCTAAAGATGTTATTTTACCTCCTTGAAGAATGAAAAAATCTTCACTTTGAGCTAGGGTTGATTCGGTCACCTCACTTGGAGCTCTTTCTTGAAGACTTCCACTTGAATTTTTTTCAAAGTATCTACACAATAAACCAAACAACTAGCAAGAAATGCATTAGTCGTGAAAGAATTATAAGAAGGATGTTCCTCACTTAAATTCTCTTATTTTCTCTCTTCTTTCTTTTCATTATTCTTTTCAATCTTTTCGTTTCCTTCTTTCTTGGCTTTCTCACTCAATTCTTTCATATGCCTATAATCTTCACTTACTTGAAATTAAGTCAAAGGGGTAAGACTTATCTTCTTGCCATTTCCTCAAAAGAATATTTATTAGTCCTTCCATCATGCAGAGCACCCTTGTCATATTTCCATAGCCTTCCCAATAATAAATAACATTATTGCATGGGAACCACATCGCAAAGAATCTCATCAATATGCTTTCTAATTTTGAAACTCACCAAGACTTGTCTAGTCACTTTAAGTTTACCACATTCATTAAGCCATTGGAGTATATAAGGACGAGTATGTCTTTGAGTCTTCAAATTCAACTTATCAACTGTATAAGCACTAGCAATATTAGCACAACTACCACTATCAATACTCAAATAACATGCTTGATCTTTAATCTCACACCTTTAATGGAACAAGATCTCTCTTTAGTTCATATCTTCTATCACTTGTGCACTCAACACTCTCCTAACAACATACATAGGTAAATTAGGAGTGTTATATTCTACTTCATAATCACATTTGCCTCCTTCTTCTTCACATGGTTCTCTACTTTCTTCCATTTCATAAGCTTCTTCCATAAGGATTATGGTTCGTCTATTGGGATATTCACTCATTTTATGACCATAACCTTGAAATTTAAAGAACCTATTAGAGTTAGGATTTTATAAGTAAGATTTAGAATTGTTACCTCCCTCCTTAGCTTCCATATTTGGTTTGCCTTTGTCATTTTACCACTTGGAGACAACTTTTGGCTTGTTTTCATTTGAAAGAGCTTGTCAAGTTTCCTTGTTTTTGCTCCACGAAGTATGTAGCTTTTTGATTTGCTCTCTTTAAATTGATTCTCTTCTTGGAATTTATTTTCGGCCTTGATAGCCCCTTGGAGTACCTCATGTATAGTGGCAAATTTGTGCAAAGTCATTTGGCTAGAGATTTCATACTTAAACCCCGCCAAAATATAGAAATCATAAGTCTTCTGTTATCATCAAATTCTAGTTGTCTCCAACTCTTCAAAGTAAACCTCCAAATTCTTATTTCCTTGCTCCATGTTGTAAAATTTATTAAGAAAGTCATTCATATACTCTTTGGGCACAAATATTGCTCTCATAACCACTCTAAGAAACTCCCAAGAGTTAATGGCAATATCTCAATTTCTATCTATATCATGTTTCTCTTTCTCCTGCCAAGAAGAAGCATAATCAACAAGTTTAGAAATGGTATACTTGAACCTCTTTACTCGGATACATTTTTAAGTTCAAACACCCTTTCTATTTGTATTTTCCATTCTAAGAATTCCTCGTAATCACTACTTCCTTTAAAAGTAGGAAGTGACATTTTGATGTTGTTAAGACTCCGATCTTCTTCATCTCCCACCTTCTACCATGTTTCTCATTACCAATATTTCCATCATAAGCATCATTCAAGTTTTCTATCTTGATAATCCCTACCATGCCTTTCACCTCTCCCTCTAAAATATCCATGTCCATTTCTTCTAGGTTTGACTCTAACTGGTTCATCATATTACTTATCATAGTCCAAATCATCATCAAAGTCATTTTGTGATTGTTGTGGCCTAAGAGGTTGTTGATCATGCTCAACTCTTGATTGTCTAGCTTATGGAAATGCACTTTGTATTGGTACTTGATTGTTAGCAACTTGGGGGTGATTGATTAGTCTTGCAATGTGCGGTGGGAGTAGAACTAGTTTGTTGTGTTGAACTAGTTCCCATTCCTTAGTTGGAACTAGGTGACAATCCTTTCCATTGGTTAAGAAGGTTATCATGAGACTTGACCACTTGTTTCATGTTATCAACTTTCATAATCAAAGCTTGTAAAGCCTTCAAAATGGTCTCATTAGAGACTCCCTCCCCCGGAGTTGAAGTATCTCCAATATTCAAACACATAGTACCTACAAATAAAGAAAACAAGTTTAAAATAAAAAAACCCTCTCTAAGTCACTCCCTTAGTATATCCCTCAAAGATTTCACTCAAATGTTACCACTCGTGTATTACTCTTGTGCACTTGGATTTTAGGTACACACTCTAAAAAATCTCACCACTCAAGCATTTATTCACTCTGGGATAAATATCCAAAGTTGATATCAAACTTAATCAAGGCAATTCTTAGAGGTTCTTCTAACTTCGAGGCGCCATTATAGTTTATGTGACTCAATAAAGAAGTTAAAATAACTAATGGATAGTGGAAACAAGAAATTAACAACGAAACTAAGAGAGAAAAGCACGAAAGAAATAGCACAAAAAAGAAATATGGACGCAAACAATTAATGTGAACTAGTATTAATGTTATCTAATTAAAGAAGCCGAAAGAAAGTGAAAAAAAAAATTAAAAAAAATTAAATCAAGGTTGTAACCAGAGACTCTCAATCAGCAACTGAGTTCATTGCCAAGCACTTGTTACAACCATCAGTAGCAGCACTTTATCCACCCGCTCAATTCTGTTCCTCCAGTTTGTAGGTTTTACTTCAAATGTTTAGAGAATGTTTGGAAAGCAATCTAGGAATTGTATTTGAGTGTAATTGGGTGTAATTATACAATTTGGCATGTTGTCTGGCCAAGTAATTACTTGGTCAACCTGGAATTAGGTGTAATTGGAGAGGTGTAATTATACTCTCCAATTCTCAAGAGGGAGGTGGGAATTGGTGGTAATAACACTGTGTAATTACAACGTTACTTTTTAATTTCTTTTCTTTTTATTTTATTTAATTTAGTTTCTTTATATCTTTTTATTTCCATTATTTTAAATTCTTTTTATTTTAAAATTTTTTATTTTATTTTTACTTTTTAATTTCTTTTTAAATTTTAAAATATACCTTTTTTATACATTATTTATCTACCTTTAATTCTTGTTATTCTATGTAATTGCTCGTATATTTTATTTCTTATTTGTTTTATTTTCTTCATTTAGTGTAACTACGTTGTTATTCTAGTTTTCGAAACTACACTTTAACGACCCAACCGGACGTTTTGCTTTCTAGATCCCTATTCCCCTAAATAAGACTCCCCATATGTGCTCTTACTGTTTAATGACATGCGGGGATGGTTAGCTCGGGATTTAGAAGGGTTCTGGTCGAAATCGGAACGCTTGGTTCCTTAGTTTGTCTATAAAAGGCTAAGTTTGACTTTGGTCAATATTTTGAGTAAACGACCTCGGAACCATGATTTGATGATTCCAATAGGTTCGTATGATGATTTTGGACTTGGGTGTATATTCGGATCGGGTTTTGGATGACTCGGAAGCGTTTCGGCGCTCAATGTTGAAAGTTGGCTTATTGAAGGCTTAAAAAGTTTTAAAAATTTGGTTTGGAGTTTGTTTTGGTGTTATCGAGGTCCGTTTGGGATTTCGAGTCTGGGAATAGATCCATATGGTGATTTAAAACTTGCACGCAAAATTAATTTCAAGTAGTTTAGGTATGTTTCGGAGTGTTCGGAGTAAGTTGGAAGAACTTGAAGTTCATAAGTTGATTCAATTTGGTTTGGGGTTTGATTCTTAGTTGTGATGTTGTTTTCTTCATTCCAAGGGTGCGAGCGAGTCCGTTTTATGTTTATAAACTTGTTGATACGTTTGGACGAGGCCTCGGGGGGCCTTGGGTGCAATCCGGATGATGCACAGATCGAATTAGGACTCAAAAGGGCTACTAGTGCACCAGTTCTGGTGTGCCCGCTCCTACGATCTTATGGACGCAGGTGCGAGCTCGCAGATGTAAGCGCAAAAGCGGTGACCCGCAGAAGCGGCTTTGGGGTAAACGGAGAAGCACGCGCAAAAGCGTCCTCGCTTCTGCGATGACTAGCCTGCAGGTGCGATTGGGCCGCAGGTGCGCTTGACCATCCGCAGAAGCGGTACCGCAAAAGCGGTGACCCGTCCGCAGAAGCGGGCAATGCTGGGCCTGGGGAATTCCGCAGAAGCGGACCTTTCTCTGCAGAAGTTGTGCCACAGATGCGGCCCAGTGACCGCATATGCGAAAGTCCTAGAGGCAGAAGGATTCATTTATTACAGGACTTAAGCCATTTCTAACCCATTACTCTCACCTTTTGGGCGATTTGGAGCTTCTTGAGAAGGGTTTTCACCTAGTAATTTAGAGGTAAGTAATTTCTATCCAATGTGAGTTAAATACATAGATTTTGGTTAGGTTTTAATGTGTAAATTTGTGAAAATCATGGGTTTAGATGAATAACCCTAGGTTTTGATAAAAATGGGATTTACCCACGAAAATAGTTATGGGATTGGGTGAAAATTATATATTTGAGTCTGTGAGGTTATGGGTAACAGCTTTCTTCGAAAGTTCCGGAATCCGGGCACGTGGGCCCGGGGGTAAATTTTAAGAATCTTCCAATTTGAGTTGGATAATTACTCTAATAGTTAAATTATGAACTTTGGAACATATATTGATTTATTTATACAATATTTGACTAGTTTCGGATTCTTCGGCATCGAGTTGAATGATTTAGAGCGAATTTGAGACCGAAAAGCAAGCTTTGAGATGAGGTAAGTTTCTTGCCTAACCTTGTAAGAGGGAACTCGTACCCTTAGGTGTATTTTTGTTGTAAATTACTTGTGTGGGGAGCTACGTATGCACTAGGTGATGAGAGTCCGTGCGTAGCTATACTCCATGTCATGTCTGGGTAGTCTTAGATCTACATCATGCTTTGTTTACATTGTTATGTTGATTACGCTTATTAATTGTCTTAAATATAACCGAGATTAAGGATTTTTAGATTTAAAATCCCCAGTTTGGATTTCATATGTTTGGGAAGAATTGAACAGTTTTATAATAACTTTAAGAAATCTATGTTCACTCGCGTCGCAAGTATTTCTGCGAGTGAGGTAAATTCCTCTACTCTCATGGGAGCGGGTCGTTCGCCTCAGCAGGTTAATAGATGCATCTATGGTTCATGTCGTTCGACCCTCGGCAGTGCAGTATATTTTTGGATCGGGCCATACGACCTCAGCATAAATCGTGCGTGATAATACTCGGAGCCTATTGATATTAATTTATGGCTTGAGCGGTTATAATTATTTAAATGACAGGAATTGACTTGGAATTTATTATTAGTGAAGGAATCCCTCGTCACTACTTCTTCGAGGTTAGACTAGATACTTACTGGCTACATGTTGTTTATGTACTCATGCTACACTTCTGCACTCCGGATACTCCGAGACTTAGCGGTGAGCTGCATTCCGATCCTGTTCTGCAGCACCCGAAGTCTTTCTTTTTTTTGTGTTTTGCTTTCTGTCTACTTTATTTCAGACAGTAGCTTAGTATTTTTTATATTCTACTAGTAGCTCATACATTTGTGACACGAGGTCTTGGAATTTTTGCTAGTAAACACTTGGTAATTTGTGTATTTATTTCACTACACTTGATCTTATAATTGGTTACACTTCATTTTATTAAATTTTCTCATCTCTCACTTATTTAATGATTAAAATCAACAATCCCTAAAATGTTAAAAAAATAAACACATGGTTAGTGTACCGTTGGCTTGCCTAGCGGTGTCGTTGGACGCCATCACGGCCTATAGGGAATTTGGGTCGTGACATACACCTCCTAATATTAGAAATAATGAGTCATTAAAGCAGAATTTTATTGTCGAATAAGGTTATAAACTTATTATGTTTCCTAATCTTAAGTTGTATTGGAACTTATTTTTATTATGTTGGAATTTGACATATGTTAAATTATTAGTTTTTGGGATTTTGAAATTGTTTTATATTTATGGTTCTAATTTACTTGTTTTAGTAGTATTGTCTTGTTATTTCACATTGGATATTGTTCATTTTTTTAGTTTGAACTGATAGATTAATTTTGTCAAACATTTGCATAATGTTATGACATTATATTTATAAATATTAATTTATTTTATCAAACATGCATTCCATGATGTTCTTACAAAACGTATGTTTTTAGTTTTATAATTAATTAAACTAAATATTATTAATTTAGAAAATATATATTAATTATTTTATAATATTAATTATAAACATATGACTACTAATTAGTGTATATTCAAGAAAAATATGCAATCTTAAATACCAAACTTAGAATCATTTATACTTATAAAAAATTATTTATAGGCATATATTAATTAACTTTTAATTTTTTATAATCACTTCATTTAAAATATAATCTAACTGTGTAATTACACTTGCACAATCAAATAGTACGCTTGTAATTACACTATAATTACGCTATGACAAACAAATATATCGTTTGGACATTTAAACCATCCATCAATAATTTTGTGCATTATCGGTTAGTCATCTCCATAGACGGCACACATGCATGTGAGAATTATGACATAAAATTATTGATTACAGTTGGAGTAGATGCAAATGGCCAAATATTTCATCTAGTGTCACACCCATTTTCTATACCCAAAAAGATATTGTATTTTATAGGTTGTGGGTTAAAGGGTTTTTCCAATTAAAATGACAAACTTGATTAGGGATTATTTTATTTACAGAGTCGCCACTTGGAATTGATTTTTCGGTGTTCCAAGTCACCTTTTATTTGAATCCCTAGTCAAAGGAAGGTTTGACTCTATTATTATTGGTCTGCGAAAACAAAGTCCGGATAAGGAATTCTGTTGACCGGGAAGAAGGTGTAAGGCATTCCCCAAGTCCCGTGGTTCTAGCACGATCGCTTTATTGACTAAATTTGGCTTATATTATTTTTGGATAAACTGTGTTTTATTGGTTTTCATATTTTACCTATGTCCGCTTTCATTGCTTGATTATTATTGAAGGACAAAATTACATTGTAAATAACATTATAATTTTATTATGACTTTGCATTTAAGGTCAAGTTACACAAGCGTGCACTCGAATTTAGAATTACGTACCATGATTATGCCACAGAAACCGTACTCATAGTCACGATAATTTATTATTGGCCACACCTAAAGCACACTACGTTATTCAAAGTTGTTGAATTATTTGCTAAGTTTGGGATTATATTGAGGCTCAAAGGTTACGGGATAGAATTACGGAAAAGGTAAGATTGATTATTAAAGATTACTAGAGGTATTAATTATGCCGGGTATAGGTCTGATAATGTGATAAGAAAATAAATCCTACTTATTCATTCTACTTTATCTATACTTAAAAAAATTAATGGAATAAAGTGAAAGCTTGCTAAACTCCAACGTGATCTCTACCAAATCAAACAATAGCTCATTTGACTTTTTCAATTCATGATTAATACTCACACGCAACATGAAGCCATAGGAACCCCACTTGACAAGAATAACTATTAAACAAGATATGCACTTAGTAAAAGATTGATTCAAAACACAGTAGCATTTATCGTTGATGAAGCAGAGAGCAATAAACCACTCAGACTTTCACATTGATTCAACAGTTAAACACACCACATAATCACACCGATAATCCAAAACATGAAACTTTAATGAAAATACTGATAAGAGCATGGAAACGGACATTGAATATGCAACGGTTTTCAAATATATTGATGAGAAAAAATCTCCTACTCGTACATAATCTCGTTCAAAGTGAAGAGATCCAGAAACAAAAATGAGATTTTCGTCGTCAACTCGTAATTAACTGTACGCCGGAACCTCGAACCAAGACCTCGTCGGGAACTTTTTCCGGATTGTTTTCACTCAGATTTTAGCGACCAAGAGTGGCTTTTTCCTGCTGGTTTTGTGATGTTTGCGAGCTGGTTTTTAGAGGGAGAATCACTGCGTTTTTGCGGCAGTTACGAAGCTGAAAATTGGTGTTAATGGAGGTAGGTTTTGCAGCTGTTTTGCTGCATTTGTGGGCAGCTTTTGCTGTAATTTCGGGCTGCTTTTTTCTGGAATTCAGGGTGAGATTCGTTGCTATTTTTTGCTATGTTTTGGGGGTAGTTTCAGTTGGATTTTGTAGCTAAAAGGGTGCTGGATTTTGAGGGTAGTTTAAGGCTGATTTTGAGGTGGGTGTTAATGGAAGTTTGGTGCGTTTTGTGCTGGGGGAAGAAGGAGGTAATCCGTTTTTTTCCCTTTTTTGTGTGTGTACATATAATAATAAAATATGAGAGGAGGAGTATTGAAAATGAACCATGGGGCAAGGAATAGTGACACGTGAATAGTGTAGTAAGTGAGTGATGGGACAAGGGAATAGTAAAAGGGGAGTGAGATGTGATACATGAATAGTGTAGTAGGTGGGTGATGGGACAAAGAAATAGTGTAGGGAAGGTAGGAAGTAATTTTATTAGATTTGGTCAGTGATTCAAATAAATTCTTCCGCCCTCTATGTAATAGACTTTGTTAAAAATATTACATATTCTCTAATAAAGCCTACTAATAAAAATAGTATAAAAGTTAAAATATCAAAATTAAACTTAAAACTATTTAAATACTAAAAAAAAAGTGATGAAAATTTTAAATATAGTCAAAAATTAGGTGCTCACAGCATGCCCATCTTTGCTTGGAAACATGAAATGTTTTCAGGCAAAGAAAGATGAGCGATATGACTAATTTTTGTCCATACCATTATTCAAAAGGGAAGAGAGAAAAGAGTGCAATCGAGTCCTGGTTTTGGATGGTGTAATTCAAGGAAAAGGATGGAATGCTGAGTTAGAGAGTCGAGTGAGGTTCCGTCGAGGCTCCGGCCTGTAGTCGTGTTATTACATCAAAATCAAAAGAGAATAAACAAGCCTATCAGCTATGAGTTACAAGATTCATATCTATAAGTCTTCTAAAATTTGATCTTGAGTCTTGACTGGTTATACATGCACACTCTGATCTGAACCTTGATGTTTGCTCACTGCAGATGCCAGTTCATTCATCTACGACCTCTTCTGATGAAAACGGGAAATGCAATGCTCGTGACTTCAGTCATGACTTGAGTAGTTCACATCTTTCATCCGCTTCTGCATTCTGGATTCACTTCTTTTTGTTTTATTTCCTTTATTTTTGGATTGAGACTTCTTTTATTGGTCATCTCGAACCCGTGCTTCGAGGTAAAACCTGCTCAGACACCAAAACAAACGAACGAACAAAAGTTTTCTGCCCCAGTTTTCACTAGGAAATTTTCGTGAGTTATTTGTAACAAAACTCTATACTACTTCATTATTGAAAGCAATAAAAGGTAGGGATTGGTGTACCCTGGGAAAACATGATTCTTTGGGAATGGTATGCCCTGATTGTCTAAATAGAGCCTCAACTAAGGATTGGTGTACCTTATGTTGGGGAAATGCGATGGGGAATAGTATATCTTGATACTGGTAAGGAGACTAAGGAGTGAAGACCCTATGTCTAAAAAATAAAAATTAACTAAGGAGTGGAGACCATATGTCGGAAAATAGAGCTAGGGATTGGTGTCCCTGATACTGGTGAGGAAAAGTAACCAAGGGTTGGTACTCTGTATTACGAAAAATAAAATATAATCAGGGATTGGCGCCTTGTATTACTGAAGAGGAAATGTAACCAGGGTTTGGTACCCTGTAGTACTGAAAGGAAAAATGTAATCAGGAGTTGGTACTCTGTATTACTGAAATGAATGTAACCAGGTGTTGTGTCACGACCCAAAACTAACCCCTGTCGTGATGGCGCCTATCGTGGAACTACGCAAGCCGACTCATTTTCAAAATAAAACTATATTTTTATTTCAAAGATAATTTCAAGGTTATTTAACATAAAACCTCCATTTAAAGAGTTCAAATCAAAGAAAAACAGAAGTGCGGAAAAGAATAGCCCGACATCGGGGTGTCACTAGTCATGAGCATCTGCTACAATCTGTCTAACAATATCAAGGCTAACTCAGCCTGGAAAATAGCTAAATACAACTAGAGGAAGATAAGAGGGAGAAGAGCAGGGGCTGCAATCGCCAAACAGCTACCTTGCTATCTCCAAGAGAATCTGCAACCAGAATACTCAATAACCGCTACCGTGTCCAGCTATACCTGAATCTGCACACAAGGTGCAGGGAGTAACGTGAGTATGCCAACTCAGTAAGTAACAACAATAAATAAAGACTGAGCAGTAGTGACGAGCAATAAAGCATATAACGTTCATATCAGGAAATCTCAGTAAAATACCACATGCTTTAAAAATCAGGATTTGAATCAAACATCTCGTTTAAACCCAGTTCCAGTAAAAATCATTTAAAGATATTTTTCCAACAGTTTTTCAAACGAAGGCTCAATGCAAAAGTGAGCAAAAATGATGAAATCATAAACAACCCCTCGGGCAAAACATCACTCATATACAGCCCCCCGGGCAAACCTCACAATCACTCTTGCCACTCGGGCATACCTCACAATCACTCATGCCTCCCAGTCACTCAGCACTCGGCACCTGCACTCAGTAGGTACCTGCGCTCACTGGGGGTGTGTACAGACTTCGGAGGGGCTCCTTCAGCCCAAGCGCTATAATCTGCACGGACAACTCACGTGCGATAATAATAAAGTATGCTGCAGGCGGGCAGCCCCGATCCACACTCATCCTCACAAATCAGGCCCTCGGCCTCACTCAAACATGAAGTATGTTGACGGCGGGTAGCCCCGATCCACACTCATCCTCACAAATCAAGCCACTCGGGCATTTCAGTAAAACAGGGCATTCGGCCCAAAACATTTATATGCATTAAAATAGAGTCATAAAACTGAGTTATGCGGTAAACAAGTATAAACATGACTGAGTATAGATTTTCAATCGAAAACAGTGAGAGGATGGTAAGAAACAGCCCCTAAGGGTCCAAACAGCATTGGCGCAAGGCCCAAACATGGCATTCAACCCAATTTACAGAAATTCTTTCTAAAACATATAAGTATCAAATGGTTTCAACCAAGTATGCAACTTTACAGCTGCTACGGGACGAACCAAGTCACAAATCCCCAATAGTGCACGCTTACACGCCCGTCACCTAGCATATGCGTCACTTCAAAATAGTAGAATGATACGAAATACGGGGTTTCATACCCTTAGGACAAGATTTACAATCGTTACTTACCTCAAACTGGTCAAATCTCTAACCCGTAATTATCTTGCCTCTGGACTCGGCTTCTAAATGCTCCGAATCTATTCACAATCAGTACAATACCATCAATACGCGCTAATGGAATGAATTCCACAAGAAAAACTACAAAAATTAGACCAAAACCTGAAATTGGCTCAAACCCCGGCCCCCAGGGCCCACGTCTCTAAATCCGACAAAATTCACAAAACTAGAAAGCTCATTCACTCACGAGTCTAACCATACCAAATTCATCAAAATCTGACATCATTTGGTCCTTCAAATCCTTAAATTACCCTCCACAAATTCCAATCCCTAACCCCTCATTTTCACAAATTACCATGATTAAAACAACGGGAAATCACCATATATAAAAGTATTAGGGCTCAAGTAACTTACCTCAACGAAATCCCCTTGATTCCCTCTTCAAACCTCTCCAAAAAGCTCCAAAAACCGAGTTGAAATTGTGAAGAATGACCAAAATTCGCGAAGGGTTCTATTTATGGTTTCTACCCAGGTTTTTCGCACCTGCGGCCATTTTCTCGCACCCACGCGACAGCACCTGCGGTCCAAGAAGCCGCACCCGCGCAACTCACTTAATCACCCAGATTCCGCACCTGCGGACCCCTTCCTCGCACCTGCAGACTCGCATCTGCGCTCCCAGGTGCGCATCTGTAAAACCAGTCCAAACTTCTTATCTCCGCATCTGCGCTCAAAGCCTCGCACCTGCTGGCTCGCAGATGCGGCCAATTCTTCACACCTGCATTCCCATCCTTGGCCCAGCGTCTCCCGCACCTGCGCACTCCCCACGCGCACTAGCGGCCTCGCACCTGCGACCCTTTCTTTCGCAGGTGCGGAAATAGCAGAAGCAACATGTCCAGCTGCAATTTTCCAACTTCAACAAATCCGTTAACCACCCGGAATCACCCCGAGGCCCTCGGGACCTCAACCAAAAATACCAACAAGTCATATATAAACATACCAACTTAGTCGAACCTTCGAATCACTCAAAACAAAATCAAATCATCAAATTACCGTCGGATTCAAGCCTAAGAACTTCTAAATTCCCAAATTCGGCAACTGATGCCAAAACCAACCAAACCACGTCTGAATGACTTCAAATTTTGCACATACATCACAAATGACACTACGAACCTACTCTAACTTCCGGAATTCCATTTCGACCCCGATATCAAATTTTCCACTGCCGACTGAAATCGTCAAATTTCTAATTTCGCCAATTCAAGCCTAATTCTACCACGGACCTCCAAATCACATTCCGGACGCACTCCTAAGTCCAAAATCACCTAACGGAGCTAACTGAACCATCATAATTCAAATCCAAGATCATTTACACATAGGTTAATATCCGGTTGACTTTTCCAACTTAAGTTTCTACTTAAGAGACTAGGTGTCTCAATTCACTCCGAGTTCCTTCCGGACCCGAACCAACTAACCCGATATAACATAATATAGATGAATAACACAAAAAGAAGTAGAAATGGGGAAAATAAGGCTATAACTCTCGAAACGACCGGTCGGGTCGTTACATCCTCCCCCTCTTAAACATCATTTCGTCCTCGAACGGGTCTAGAAACATACTTGGAGTCTCGAATAGGCATGGATATCTGCTCCGCATCTCCCGCTCGGTCTCCCAGGTGGCCTCTTCCACAGGTTGACCTCTCCATTGCATCTTCACTTAAGTTATATACTTTGACCTCAACCTTCGAACCTGTCGATCCAAAATAGCCACCGGCTCCACATCATAAGTTATATCACCCTCCAACTGAATCATGCTGAAATCCAAAACATGGGACGGATCTCTAATATACTTCCGGAGCATGGAAACATGAAACACTGGATGCACACTCGAAAAGCTGGGTGGGAAAGCAAGCTTATAAGCCACATCCCTATTCTCTGAAGCACCTCAAAAGGCCCAATGAACCAGGGGCTCAACTTGCCCCTCTTCCCAAACCTCATAACACCCTTCATGGGTGATACCTTCAGAAAGACCTTCTCCCCAACCATAAAACACACATCACGGACCTTCCTATCCGCGTAGCTTTTCTGCCTAGACTACACCGTGCGAAGCCGCTCCTGAATCAATTTTACCTTATGTAATGCGTCCTGAACCAAGTATGTACCTAAGAGCCTAGCCTTACCTGGCTCAAACCATCCAACCGGAGATCTACACCTTCTCCTATACAAAGCCTCGTACAGATCCATCTGAATACTCGATTGATAACTGTTGTTATATGCAAACTCCGCGAGTGGCAGAAACTGGTCACATGAACCCCCAAAGTCAATGACACAAGAACGCAACATGTCCTCCAATATCTGAATAGTGCGTTCGGACTGCCCGTCCGTCTGAGGGTGAAAAGTTGTGCCTAACTCAACCTGAATACCCAACTCTCGCTGCACGGCCCTCCAAAATTGCGATGTGAACTAAGTACCCCTATCTGAAATGATGGAAACTGGGACACCATGCAGGCGAACGACCTCTCGGATGTAAATCTTAGCCAACCGCTCTGAAGAGTAAGTAGTACCAACTGGAAGGAAGTGCGCGGACTTGGTCAGCCGATCCACAATAACCCAAATAGCGTCAAACTTTCTCGAAGTCCGTGGGAGCCCAACTACGAAGTCCATAGTGATCCGCTCCCACTTCCACTCTAGGATATCTAACCTCTGAAGTAAGCCACCCGATCTCTGATGCTCATACTTAACCTGCTGACAGTTTAGACACCGAGCCACAAACCCAACTATATACTTCATCATCCACCTCCACCAATAGTGCTGCCTCAAATCCTGGTACATCTTTGCGGCACCCGGATGGATGGAATACCGTGAGTTATGGGCCTCCTCAAGAATCAACTCTCGAATCCCATCTACATTAGGCACACATATCCGGCCCTGCATTCTCAGCACGCCGTCATCACCAATAGTCACATCCCTAGCATCACCTCTCCGAACCCTGTCCTGAAGAACGAGCAAGTGGGGGTCATCATACTGACACTCCCTAATACGGTCATAAAGAGAAGACCTAGAGACCACACAAGCCAATACCCGGCTAGGCTCCGAAATATCTAATCTGACGAGCTGGCCCGCTAAGGTCTGAACATCCAATGCCAAAGGTCTCTCTGTTGCTGGAAGATATGCTAAACTCCCCAAACTCTCTGCCCGGTGACTCAAAGCATCGGCCACCACATTGGCCTTCCCCGGATGGTACAAAATAGTGATATCATAGTCCTTAAGAAGCCCCAACCATCTCCGCTGATGCAAATTAAGATCCTTCTGCTTTAACAGATACTGCAGACTCCGGTGATCAGTATAGATCTCACAATAAACCCCATACAAATAATGACGCCAAATCTTCAAGGCGTGAACAATGGTTGCTAACTCAAGATCATGGATAGGATAGTTCTTATCATGGGTCTTCAACTGGCGCGAGGCATAGGCAATCACCCTACCCTCCTGCATCAAAACACAACAATGCCTATCCTCGAGGCCTCACAATACACGGTGTAAGAACCTAAAGCTGATGGCAAAACTAACACTGGAGCTGTGGTCAAAGCAGTCTTGAGCTTCTGAAAGCTCTCCTCACATTCATCTGATCACCTGAATGGAGCACCCTTTTGGATCAATTTGGTCAAGGGCGATGCAATAGATGAAAATCTCTCCACAAAGCGACGGTAGTAACCCGCCAAACCAAGAAAGCTCCTAACCTCCGTGGCTGAGGACGGTCTGGGCCAACTCTGCACCGCCTCTATCTTCTTCGGATCCACCTGAATACCCTTACTAGACACCACATGTCCCAAGAATGCTACTGAACTGAGCCAAAACTCACATTTAGAGAACTTTGCATAAAGCTTCTCCTCCCTCAATCTGTGCAATACAACCCTCAAATGTTGAGCGTGCTCTTCCTGGCTACGAGAGTATACCAGGATGTCGTCAATGAATACAAGGACGAATGAGTCCAAATAGGGCTGGAATACACTGTTCATCAGATGCATGAACGTTGTTGGGGCATTGGTCAGCCCAAAAGACATCACCAAGAACTCATAATGGCCATATTGGGTTCTGAAAGCTGTCTTGAGAATATCTGAATCCCGAATCTTAAGCTGGTGATAAGCGGAGCTCAAATCAATCTTGGAGAACACCCTCGCTCCCTGAAGTTGGTCGAATAAATCATCAATACGAGGCAAAGGATACTTGTTCTTGACTGTGACCTTGTTCAACTGCCTGTAATCAATACACATTCTCATGGAACCATCCTTCTTTTTCACAAATAGAACCGGTGCACCCCAAGGTGACACACTAGACCGAATAAACCCCTTATCAAGGAGTTCCTGAAGCTGTTCTTTCAATTCCTTCAATTACGCCGGTGCCATATGATACAGTAGAATAGAAATGGGCTGAGTGCCCGGCACCAAATCAATACCAAAGTCAATATCCATGTCAGGCAGCATGCCCGGTAAGTCTGCAGGAAACACATCCAAAAAATCGCGTACCACCGAAACAGAATAAATGACAGGAGTCTCTGCACTAATATCCCTCACAAAAGCCAAATAAGATAGGAAACCCTTCTCAATCATGCGCTGAGCCTTTAAATATGAAATCACCCTACTTGGTACATAATCTACAGAACCGCTCCACTCAACCCTCGGAATCCCTGGCATAGCCAACGTCACCGTCTTAGCATGACAATCTAGAACATCATGACATGGAGATAAGCAATCCATACCCAATATCACATCAAAGTCAACCATACTGAGCAATAATAGATCTACTCGGGTCTCCAGACCCCCAATTGTCACCACACATGATCGATATACGCGGTCCACAATAATAGTATCACCCACAGGAGTAGATACATGTACAGATGAAACTAAGGACTCATGGGGCATATCCAGAAAATGGGCGAAATACGAGGAAACATATTAATACGTGGAACCAGGGTCAAATAATACTGAGACATCTCTGTGGCAAACTGAGACAATACTTGTAATCACAGCATCTGAAGCAATAGCATCTGGTCTGGCAGGGAGAGCATAGAAACGGGCCTGACCACCCCCTGATCTGGTAGAAGAACCTGGCATGGAAGAGCCCTGAACAGGTGGAGCACGGGATGAACTCTGAACTGGAAGGGCACTAAGTGATGAGTGGCCCTGATGAGAACTGTAAGAACCATGTCCAGATGATGCACCCCAATGAAATGGCCGAGCTAACTGAGCCTGTCTGAAATGACGACCTCTACCGTGCTGGAACTGACACCCAAAAGGAGCACCGCTGAATCCACCCTGACCACGAGGCCTCTTGGCCTCCCGCTCAACCCTCTCATGACCGCGAACCATCTCAATCTGCCAAGCAATGTCGACAACCTTATCAAAGGTAGTACCCAAAACCCGCTCCCTGGTAATGAGCAAATGTAGCTGATAAGTGAGGCCATCAATAAGCCTCATGATCCTCTCTCTATCCGTGGGAACCAACCAGATAGCATGATGGGCCAACTCGGAGAACCGCATCTCATACTGCGTCACAGACATATCACCTTGGAGGAGCCGCTCAAACTGTCTACGCAGCTCCTCCCTGCGGGATCGAGGCACAAACTTTATCAAAAAGACCACGGAGAACTGTTGCCAAGTAATAGGTGATGCGCTAACAGGCCTACGCCTCTCGTAAGTCTCCCACCATCTGAGTGCAGCCCCAGAAAACTGAAAGGTAGTGAATGAGACCTTACAAGTCTCCAAAATTCCAGCAGTACGGAGTATCCTCTAACACCTGTCCAAAAAGTCCTGAGCATCCTCTCTCTGTATGCCACTGAAAGGTGGTGGCTGAAGTCTCCCAAACTTATCCAACCTACGCTGATCATCCTTAGGCATAGCAGGAACAACATAAACCTGAGCAACAGCAACCAGCCGGGCTGGTGGTGCCTTTGGTGTCTGAAGTCCCTGAATAACCTGCTCGGGTGTGCGAGCGACGGGAGTTTAAGTCACTCCCCTGGCCTGAGAAGTGGTTGCAGCCGTCAAAATAGAGACCGCCTGAGCAAGGCCAGTACACGCTGTCAGAATCTGAGCTAGGGCCTCCTGAAGGCCTGGAATCACAATAGGCACATGTGGTGCCTGAGCTGGTGCATCAACAACTGGAACTTGGTCCTGATCTGGGACAACCGGTGGATCTGTAGGTACTACCCCAACTATTGTACGAGCTGCACCTCTGCCCCTACCATGGCCTCTACCGCGGCCTCGGCCTATCGCGGCCCTGGTTGGTGGTACTGGTGGTTGGCCCTCCTGACCGGTAGTACGAGTCCTCACCATATGTGAGAGAATGAAACAACAGATGTTTAGTTACTAGAATCAACAGATTCACACGACAAGAATTCAAGAATGTGGAGTTTCCTAAAGGTTCTGCAGCCTCCTGAATATAAGTACAGACGTCTCCGTACCGATCCGCAAGACTCTACTAAACCCGCTCATGACTCGTGAGACCTATGTAACCTAGGCTCTGATACCAATCTGTCACGACCCAAAACTAACCTCTGTCGTGATGGCACCTATCGTGGAACTAGGCAAGCTGACTCATTTCCAAAACAAAACGATATTTTCATTTCAAAGATAATTTCAAGGTTATTTAACATAAAACCTCCATTTAAAGAGTTCAAATAAAAAAAACAGAAGTGCGGAAAAGAAAAGCCCGACATCGGGGTGTCACTAGTCATGAGCATCTGCTACAATCTGTCTCACAATATCAAGGCTAACTCAGCCTGAAAAATAGTTAAATACAACTAGAGAAAGATAGGAGGGAGAAGAGCAGGGGCTGTGATCGCCAAACAGCTACCTTGCTATCTCCAAGAGAATCTGCAACCAGAACACTCAATAACCGCTACCGTGTCCAGCTATACCTGAATCTGCACACAAAGTGCAGGGAGTAACATGAGTACGCCAACTCAGTAAGTAACAACAATAAATAAAGACTGAGCAGTAGTGACGAGCAATAAAGCATATAACGTTCATATTAGAAAATCTCAGTAAAATACCACATGCTTTAAAAATCAGGATTTGAATCAAACATCTCGTTAAAACCCAGTTCCAGTAAAAATCATTTAAAGATATTTTTCCAACAGTTTTTCAAACGAAGGCTCAATGCAAAAGTGAGCAAAAATGATGAAATCATAAACAGCCCCTCGGGAAAAACATCACTCATATACAGCCCCTCGAGGAAACCTCACAATCACTCTTGCCACTCGGGCATACCTCACAATCACTCATGCCTCCCAGTCACTCAGCACTCGGCACTCGGCACTCGCACTCAGTAGGTACCTACGCTCACTGGGGGTATGTACAGACTCCGGAGGGGCTCATTCAGCCCAAGCGCTATAATCTGCACGGACAACTCACGTTTGATAATAATAAAGTATGCTGCAGGCGGGAAGCCCCGATCCACACTCATCCTCACAAATCAAGCCACTCGGACATTTCAGTAAAATAGGGCATTCGGCCCAAAACATTTATATGTATTAAAATAGAGTCATAAAACTGAGTTATGCGGTAAACAAGTATAAACATGACTGAGTATAGATTTTCAATCGAAAACAGTGAGAGGATGGTAAGAAACAGCCCCTAAGGGTCCAAACAGCATTGGCGCAAGGCCCAAACATGGCATTCAGCCCAATTTACAGAAATTCTTTCTAAAACATATAAGTATCAAATGGTTTCAACCAAGTATGCAACTTTATAGTTGCTACGGGACGGACCAAGTCATAAATCCCCAATAGAGCACGCTCATACGCCCGTCACCTAGCATGTGCGTCACTTCAAAATAGTAGAATGATATGAAATTTGGGGTTTCATACCCTCAGGACTAGATTTACAATCGTTACTTACCTCAAACTGGTCAAATCTTTAAGCCGTAATGATCTTGCCTCTGGACTCGGCCTCCAAATGCTTCGAATCTATTCACAATCAGTATAATACCATCAATATGCACTAATGGAATGAATTCCACAAGAAAAACTACAAAAATTAGACCAAAACCCGGCCCCCCGGGCCCACATCTCGAAATTTGACAAAATTCAAAAAACTAGAATGCTCATTCGCTCACGAGTCTAACCATACCAAATTCATCAAAATCCGACATCGTTTGGTCCTTCAAATCCTTAAATTACCCTCCAAAACTTCCAAACCCTAACCTCTCATTTTCACAAATTACCATGATTAAAACAATGGGAAATCACCATATATACAAGTATTAGGGCTCAAGTAACTTACCTCAACGAAATCCCCTTGATTCCCTCTTCAAACCTCTCCCAAAAGCTCCAAAAATCGAGTTGAAATTGTGAAGAATGACCAACATTCGCGAAGGGTTCTATTTATGGTTTCTGCCCAGGTTTTTCGCACTTGCGACCATTTTCTCGCATCCGCGCGACCGCACCCACGGTCCAAGAAGTCGCACCCGTGCAACTCACTTAATCACCCAAATTCCGCACCTGCGGACCCCCTCCTCGCCCCTGCGGACTCGCATCTGCGGTCCCAGGTGCGCATCTTCGAAACCAGTCCAAACTTCTCATCTCCGCATCTGCGCTCAAAGCCTCGCACCTGCGGGCTCATAGATGCAGCCAATTCTTCGCACCTGCGTTCCTAGCCTTGGCCCAGCATCTCCTGCACCTGCACACTCCCCACGCGCACCACCGGCTCGCACTTGTGACCCTTTCTTCCCCAGGTGCTGAAATAGCAGAAGCAGCAGCTCCAGCTACAATTTTCCAACTTCAACAAATCCGTTAACCACCCGGAATCACCCCGAGGCCCTCGCAACCTCAACCAAAAATACCAACAAGTCATATATCAATATACCAACTTAGTCGAACCTTCGAATCACTCAAAACAACATCAAATCAACAAATTACCATCGGATTCAAGCCTAAGAACTTCTAAATTTCCAAATTCGGCAACCGATGCCAAAACCAACCAAACCACATCTGAATGACCTCAAATTTTGCACAGAGGTCACAAATTATACTACAAACCTACTCCAACTTCTGGAATTCCATTCCGACCCGGATATCAAATTTTCCACTGCCGATGGAAATCGTCAAATTTCCAATTTCGCCAATTCAAGCCTAATTCTACCACGGACCTCCAAATCACATTCCGGACGCACTCCTAAGTCCAAAATCACCTAACGGAGCTAACGGAACCATCATAATTCAAATCCGAGATCATTTACACATAGGTCAACATCCGATTGACTTTTCCAACTTAAGTTTCTACTTAAGAGACTAGGTGTCTCAATTCACTCCGAGTTCCTTCCGGACCCGAACCAACTAACCCGATATAACATAATATAGCTGCATAACACAAAAAGAAGTAGAAATGGGGAAAACAGGGCTATAACTCTCAAAACGACCTGCCGGGTCATTACAGGTTGGTACCTTGTATTACTGAAAAGAGTGTAAGCAGGAGTTGGTACCCTGTATTACTGAAAGGAAGAATGTAACCAGGGGTTAGTACCCTGTATTACTGAAAGGAATATAACCAGGGGTTGGTACCCGGTATTACCGAAAGGAGTGTAACTAGGGGTTGACATCATGTATTACCGAAAGGAGTGTAACCAGGGGTTGGCACCATGTATTACTGAAAGGAGTGTAACTAGGGGTTTGCACCCAGTATTACTGAAAGGAGTGTAACCAGGGTTGGCACCCTGTATTACTGAAAGGAGTATAACCAGGGGCTGGTACCCTGTATTACTGAAAGGAGTGTAACCAGGGGTTGGCACCCTGTATTACTGAAAGGAGTGTAACCAGGGGTTGGCATCCTGTATTACTGAAAGGAGTGTAACCAGGGGTTGGTACCCTGTATTACTGAAAGGAGTATAACCAAGGGTTGGCACCCTGTATTACTGAGAAGGAATGTAACCAGGGGTTGGCACCCTGTATTACTGAAAGGAATGTAACCAGGGGTTGGTACCCTATATTAGCAAAAAGAATGTAACCAAGGGCTGGTACCATGTATTACTAAAAGGAATGTAACCAGGGGTTGGTATCCTGTATTACTGAAAGGATTGTAACCAGGGGTTGGCACCCTGTATTACTAAAAGGAAATATAACCAGGGGTTGGTACCCTGTATTACTGAAGAGGAATGTAACCAGGGGTTGGTACCCTGTATTACCATAATGAATATAACCAAGGGTTGGTACCTTGTGTTACTGAGAAGGAATGTAACCAGGGGTTGGTACCTTGTATTACTGAAAGGAGGCGTAACCAGGGGTTGGTACCCTGTATTACTGGAAGGAAATGTAACTAGAGGTTGGTACCCTGTATTTGTGAAGATGAATGTAACCAGGGGTTGGTACCCTGTATTACCAGAAGGAATGTAACCAGGGGTTGGTACCCTGTATTACAGAGAAGAGTGTAACCAGAGGTTGGCACCCTGTATTACTGATAAAATATTGAATCACATGGCCAAAAAGGTTCTACCTGGGTTAAACTACGAAAAGCAAGCCTGGGTGAAGAGTATTTCTACCCGGAAGTATGAGATGAATCCCCCTAGGCGAAAAGGTTCTACTTAGGTTAAGCTACAAAAAGCAAGCCTGGGCGAAGAGTACCTCTACCCGGAAATATGAGTTGGATCCCCCTAGGCAAAATGGTTCTACCTGAGTTAAGCCACGTAAAACAACCTGAGCGAAGAGAACTTTTACTTGGAACTATGAGCTGGATCCCCCAAGGCAAAAATGTTCTACCTGGGTTAAGCTACGTAAAATATCATGAGCGAAGAGTACTTCTACCCGGAACTATGAGCTGGATCCCCTAGGCGAAAAGGTTCTACCTGGGTTAAGCTACGTAAAATATTTTGAGCGAATAGTACTTCTACCCGGAACTATGAGATGGATCTTCCTAGGCGAAAAGGTTTTTACCTGGGTTAAGCTACGTAAAACATCCTAAGCGAAGAGTACTTTTACCTGGAACTATGAGCTGGATCCCCCTAGGCGAAAAGGTTTTTACCTGTGTTAAGCTACATAAAACATCCTGAGCGAAGAGTACTACTGCCCGAAAATATGAGCTGGATCCCCCTAGGCGAAAAGGTTCTACCTGGGTTAAGCTACGTAAAACATCCTAGGCGAAGAGTACTTCTACTCGGAACCATGAGCTGGATCCCCCTAGACGAAAAGGTTTTACCTAGGTTAAGCTACGTAAAACATCCTGAGCGAGGAGTACTTCTACCCGAAACTATGAGCTGGATCCCCCTAGGCGACAAGGTTCTACCTGGGTTAAGCTACGTAAAAGATCCTAAGCAAAGAGTACTTCTACCCAGAACAATGAGATGGATCTCCCTAGGTGAAAAGGTTTTTACCTAGGTTAGGCTACCTAAAACATCTTGAGCGATGAGTACTTTTACCCGGAACTATGAGCTGGATCCCCCTAGGCGAAAATGTTCTACCTGGGTTAAGCTATGTAAAACATCCTGAGCGGAGAGTACTTCTACCCGGAACTATAAGCTGGATCCCCCTAGGCGAAAAGGTTCTACCTGGGTTAATCCATGTAAAATAGCCTAAGCGAAGAGTACTTCTACCCGGAACTATGAGCTAGATCCCCCTAGGCATAAAGGTTCTACCAGGGTTAAGCTACATAAAACATCCTGAACGAAGAGTACTTCTACCCGGAACTATGAGCTGGATCCCCCTAGACGAAAAATTTCTACGTGGGTTAAGCAACATAAAACATCCTAAGCGAAGAGTACTTCTACCCGGAACTATGAGCTGGATCCCCCTAGGCGAAAAGGTTCTACCTGAGTTTAGCCACCTAAAATAGCCTAAGCGAAGAGTACTTCTACCCGGAACTATGGGATGGATCCCCCTAGGCAAAAATGTTCTACCTGGGTTAAGCTACGTAAAACATCCTGAACGAAGAGTACTTCTACCCGGAACTATGAGCTGGATCCCCCTAGGCGAATAGGTTCTACCTGGGTTAAGCTACGTAAAACATCCTGAGCGAAAAGTACTTCTACCCGGAACTATGAGTTGGATCCCCCTAGGTGAAAAGGTTCTCCATGGGTTAAGCTACGTAAAACAAACCTGGGCGAATAGTACTTCTACCCGGAACTATGAGCTGGATCCCCCTAGGCGAAAAGGTTCTACCTGGGTTAAGCTACGTAAAACAAACTTAGGCGAATAGTACTTCTACCCGGAAATATGAGCTGGATCCCCCTAGGCGAAAAGGTTCTACCTGGGTTAAGCTACGTAAGACATCCTGAGCGAAGAGTACTTCTACCTGAAATTATGAGCTGGATCCCCCTAGGCGAAAAGGTCCTACCTGGGTTAAGCTACGTAAAACATCCTGAGCGAAGAGTACTTCTACCCGGAAGAATGAGCTGAATCCCCCTAGGCGAATAGGTTCTACTTGGGTTAAGCTACGTAAAACATCCTGAGTGAAGAGTACTTCTACCCAAAACTATGAGCTAAATCCCCCTAGGCAAAAAGGTTCTACCTGGGTTAAGCTACGTAAAACAATCCGAGCGAAGAGTACTTCTACCCGGAACTATGAGCTGGATCCCCTTAGGCGAAAAGGTTCTACCTGGGTTAAGCTACGTAAAACATCCTGAGCGGAGAGTACTTCTACCCAGAACTGTGAGTTGGATCCCCCTAGGCAAAAAGGTTCTACCTGGGTTAAGCTACATAAAACATCTTGAGCGAAGAGTACTTCTACCCGGAACTATGAGCTTGATCCCCCTAGGCGAAAAGGTTCTACATGGGTTAAGCTACGTAAAACATCTTGAGCAAAGAGTACTTCTACCCAGAACTATGAGTTAGATCCCTCTTGGCGACAAGTTCTTATCTGGGTTAAGCTACGAAAATGATTTGTATGAACAATAGTGATGCATGCTAAAAATAAAAGAAAATGGAGATTTTGCGGAAACTTACCTTTGGTGACATTCGTCCTTTAAGAATTGCCATCCTGCACTGTTTTGTTCCTGCTTCAAAACAAAGAAAAATTGTGAGTTTTAAAAGTGGTGGTCGGTATGTGTCCTTGATGTCTTTGGCAGCTTGGCTTTGTGCCCATCTTCTTTTGATTATGATTTCAACCTACCACTAGATGTTTCATGAATACCATTTGCATTTCTGGCCCCAGAGAGCCTTTGACTTTTCAAACTTTTACATGACGGTTGGTCGCGTGGGACTTAACCTTTTCAACTTTATTTTTGCCTTTGTGGCATTTCACTTTCGACTTCTTTCCTCCAAAACTTTCAATTTTAGAGCATTAGGGAACCTTTGGCTTTTCAAACTTTTCCAAAACGGTTAGCCACTTGGGACTTAACCTATTCAACTTCATTTTGCCTTGTAGGCACTTTCTATTTGATTTCCTCCTTACAAGAGTTTTTGATTTCTAAGAATCGGTCGCCATGGCCAGTCGGGGTCGACTTGATGCCCCTGCCGAGTCTGGGTGCCTTTTTTGCATATTAGCTTGTATCAAATGAGAGCCCTGTAAATCAGTCTTGCCATCCCTTCTTTGCCTTAGTTTTTGGAATAGAGTTAGACTGAAAAGGATTCAAAGAACAACAAACAATGGAATGGACAATGAATATAGACAAGAGGTATCCCTTTCGGGGAAAGGAAAGGACTTATCTGAAGTACATGCGGACTTCAATGAACATGACATGCCTTTTGGACTGGATGCCTGATCTGTGTAAACCGTCCGACTCTTAGAAATTCATCACAACTTTTGTCTCGAAATCAAGAAACCTTACCTAGGACTGTGTCGATGCCAATAGATGTGAGGATCCTCTTTTCGATTAGTGGCTCCCTTTGTGGGTTTTCACCAGTTGACCTCTATCTTCTCACCATCGCCTTATAGTGCTCCTTGCGACTTTTCACTAAAAAGACTTATTTTAGTTTTTTTATGCACCATTGCCTTACGGTGCCCCTGAGGGTTTGGGTAAAAAGGGTTTGGATTGAATTACAACTTTGGAACCTCTCAAGCGAGACCATCGCCGAACCATTGTCACATTTGCCCCAGTTTCAACGTTTGGGGGATGTGGATTTTTGTTTTTTGGTGTGACTGAACCCCAGAGAGAGGCTACCTACGTATCCTTTCGAAATCAAGTCGAACGTAGTTCGATTCACTTTGTTTTGATTTTCTTTTCTTCTTCTTTTTTTTCATTTTATTTTCTCTTTTTTTTTCATAAAACTTCCAGGATCCAAATAGGGTAATCAAAGAAAAGTAACCGGCTCAAAATAGTTGATAGTGTTTGGGTAGCGAGAATGAAAGCATTCGTCATCCCAATCAGAGAACATTAAAGATGCGTAAAAGGGTCAAACATAATACCTGTTGACCGTGTCTATATAGACAGTTGTCTCGGAGACATTTCCTTTGATATCTCCCAAATACAACGCTTCCTTTTGGCAGTAATCTTGTTACAATGTATGGATCTTTCCAATCTGTATAGACAGTTGACTCGGAGACATTTCCTTCGAACTTTCTGGGCCGCACTTTCTTGTTGTAGGCACGGGTCATTCTTTGTTGGTACAACTGCCCGTGAAAAACTGCGGCCATGCGTTTTTCATCAATCGTAGTCAATTGTTCCAAACCGGTTCTTGACCCAATCTTTATCCTCAATCTCTGCTTCAACAATGATCCAAAGAGAGGAAATTTCTACTTCTTCCGATTTCATTTGGATCTTGGCTTAGGCCTAGTGTTCCACTTCTTTGCTTATTTTCTCACAAGCCTTATCTTCAACACATTCTGCTTCTTGATTCATTATTTTGAGGTCTGACGGCGTTTTAGGATCTGGGCATGAAGTCCGCAAGAATGTCATGTTATTAAAATCTGCAATAATAGAACTGAAAAGAGAATGAGAAAGGTGATAAGATTAAAAAAAGAGACATTCCTAGACAATGAAATATTAATTTCATTTAATTAATTTTTTTTGAATTTTAAAGATAGAAGGGTTTTAATCGCAAAGTAAGACAATAATGTAAAATATCCGGATTACACCCTGAAATAATTTGGACGCAGAAAGGATAGCAAGACTGGCTACATAGTCTCCCGTTTGATGGGGGACTTTCAGGTTTAGCGACCGTTTTTTTTTTGCTTTTCTTCTGTCTCGGTAATGGATGCAATGGCCTTCAGTGCCGGATCAAATTCCTCATCTTCACGGATCATTCTGACTACTGGCCCATTGGTGTGAACGGGCAAAGGATTGTTCATCATATTAGAGGCCTCTTCATCCCTAAGTATTATTGTCTTGACCTCGATGAGGTCTTCCACTGCTCTCTTAAGAGTCCAACATTCTTCTGTATCATGCCACACTGATCTAGAGTGGTATTCACATCTGGCATTAGCCCGGTGCGAGGGGGATCAGGGTTTAGCCGGTTCGGGGCTATTGGCTGCAATAGACCTAGCCTGACTAGCTTTAGAACAAGCTCGAGTATGATTCACCAACAAGGGTGAAATGATTCCATCTCGGGGGGTTCTTTTTTTTTCTTTTCTTTTTTCTCTTTTTTTTTTTGGTTGTTTTCGCTCTTTGTTTTTCTCTGTTATTTTCTGTCACTCTTTTCTTTTTCACTCAATTTTTTTTTTCGATTTATTTTTTCACTCAAATTTTTTATGGCTATGATCGAATCCGATGGGGTTTGCCTACGTATCATGACGCCACATGAATCAGATCTTGCGTAGTTCAGGCAAATCAAAAATAAAGTAAAATAAACTAACTCTTTTTTTTTACTCATATACAAATAATCCCATAAAAGCTGCAGACAAAGAAACATATTTCAGATTTTTTTTTTGGATTTTTTTTTTTTGTTGAAAGAAAACTTCTAAAGACAATTTTTTTTTATTTTGCTTTTTTTTTTTTTTTGGAAATCTTCGAAAGAAATACTTTTTTTTTAAAAAAAAGAAAGAAAATATTTTGAATTTTTTTTTTTGTAAATTTAAAAAGACAAAAAATATTTTTTTGGATTTTGATTTGTTTTTGAATTTTGGGAGAAAGACCTTTTTTAAAAAAAACATAAGGAAGAAAATATTTTTGGAATTTTGGATTTGACGTTTCAAAGAAAGACTTCTAAAGAAGGAATTAAAGAAAAATATTTTTTTTGGATTTTTGAAAATTGGGGGCCGGAACCGATGAGGTTTGCCTACGTATCTCACATCCGATGAAAATCAGACCCGCGTAGTTCGGTCAGTTTTGTCACAACAGGAAAAATATGCTTTTGAAGATATTGACTCATTTGGAAATGACTTTTTTTTTTCAAAAACTTTCGGCAGAGTTTCGGGACTTTTTCAAATACCAGAATTTTCAGAACCGGAAAAATTTCTCTTTCCTACCTCACTCTTGATTTTTCTTTTGATTTTCTTTCCCTAGGCGATCAACAAGCAAGCCGAAACAAATAAATGCACAAATAGCACGTAAGATGCATCAGGATGGTCTTTTATTTTTGGTACACCTGTCCTAGACGAACCCAACCCCTGTGTTGAGTCCCCAAAGTCAAATGCACGTGACGCAAATAAAGCGAACCTACTAGGGATATCCGGCATGAGGTTTGTTCTTCCAGGTTTAAAAATCCTAAAGGAGATGTTATCTAGACCTGGCTTACCCGGGCGGACAACCCGAGCCGAGGAGCGTCAAGCGTCACCAGTAGTAGAATAACATTGGCTAGCTAACGGCTCTCCCGCCAAAATATGTGTGACTAAATCCTTCACCAGAAGCTGGTAGGCTAACTTGCTTTATCTCAAGACAGAAATTTTGTGATGCTGGTAGGCGAACACAACATAACTAACTATCAGAAGACTCAGAAGGGTGCGAGAGAGGATACAATTTATATGTACAGTTCAACAATATCAAAACGGTAAAAAGTGGACAAGTAACATATTAGGCCCAAATAAATCACAATATATACAAAAATTAATAAAGCCAAATAAATTCAATATACAAGGTCGAATTTTTGAGAGTCCCCAGCAGAGTCGCTAGAGCTGTCACACCCCTTTTCTACCCCCAAAAAGATATTGTGTTTTATAGGTTGTGGGTTAAAGAATTTTTTCAATTAAAATGACAAACTTGAGTAGGGATTATTTTATTTACAGAATCGCCACTTGGAATTAATTTTTGGGTGTTCCAAGTCACCTTTTATTTGAATCTCTAGTCAAAGGAATGTTTGACTCTATTATTATTGGTCTGCGAAAATAAAGTCCGGATAAGAAATTCTGTTGAACGGGAAGAAGGTGTAAGGCATTCCCCGAGTCTCATGGTTCTAGTACGGTCGCTTTATTGACTACATTTGACTTATATTATTTTTGGATAAACTGTATTTTATTGGTTTTCATGCTTTACCTATGTCCGCTTTCATTGCTTGATTATTATTGAAGGACAAAATTACATTGTAAATAACATTATAATTTTATTATGACTTTGCATTTAAGGTCAAGTTACACAAGCGTGCACTCGAATTTGGAATTACGTACCATGATTATGCCACAAAAACCGTACCCATAGTCACGATAATTTATTATTGGCCGCACCTAAAGCACACTACGTTATTCAAAGCTGTTGCATTATTTGCTTAAGTTTGGGATTATTGTGAGGCTTAAAGGTTACGGGGTAGAATTACAAAAAATGTAAGATTGATTATTAAAGATTACTAGAGGTATTAATTATGCCGGGTATAGGTCTGATAATATGACAAGAAAATAAATCCTACTTATTCATTCTACTTTATCTATACTTAAGAAAATTAATGGAATAAAGTGAATGCTTGCTAAACTCCAACGTGATCTCTACCAAATCAAACAATAGCTCATTTGACTTTTCCAATTCATGATTAATACTCACACCCAACATAAAGCCATAGGAACCCTACTTGACAAGAGTAACTATTAAACAAGATATGCACTTAGTAAAAGATTGATTCAAAACACAGTAGCATTTGTCGTTGATGAAGCAGAGAGCAATAAACCACTCAGACTTTCATATTGATTCAACAGTTAAACACACCACATAATCACACCGATAAAACAAAACATGAAACTTTAATAGAAATACTGATAAGAGCATGGAAACGGACCTTGAATATGCAACGGTTTTCAAATATATTGATAAGAAAAAATCTCCTACTCGTACATAATCTCGTTCAAAGTGAAGTGATCCAGAAACAAAAACGAGACCTTCGTCGTCAACTCGTAACTAACTGTACGCCGGAACCTCGAACCAAGATCTCGTCGGGGACTTTTCCCGGACTGTTTTCACTCAGATTTTAGCGACCAAGAGTGGCTTTTTCCTGTTGGTTTTGTGATGTTTGCGAGCTGATTTTTAGAGGGAGAATCACTGCGTTTTTTGCGGCAGTTTTGAAGCTGAAAATTGATGTTAATAGAGGTAGATTTTGTAGCTGTTTTGCTGCATTTTTGGGCAGCTTTTGCTGTAATTTCGGGCTGCTTTTTGCTAGAATTCAGGGTGAGATTCGTTGCTATTTTTTGCTATGTTTTAGGGTAGTTTCAGTTGGTTTTTGTAGCTAAAAGTGTGCTGGATTTTGAGGTAGTTTAAGGCTGATTTTGAGGTGGGTGTTAATGGAGGTTTGGTGCGTTTTGTGCTGGGGAAGGAGGAGGTAATCCGTTTTTTTTTCCTTTTTTATGTGTGTACATATAATAAGAAAAGATGAGAGGAGGAGTGTTGAAAATGAACCATGGGGCAAAGAATAGTGACACGTGAATAGTGTAGTAGGTGAGTGATGGGACAGGGGAATAGTAAAAGGGGAGTGAGATGTGATACGTTAATAGTGTAGTAGGTGGGTGATGGGACAAAGAAATAGTGTAGGGAAGGTAGGAAGTAATTTTATTAGATTTGGTCAGTGATTCAAATAAATTCTTCCGCCTTCTATGTAATAGACTTTGTTAAAAATATTACATATTCTCTAATAAAGTCTACTAATAAAAATAGTATAAAAGTTAAAATATCAAAATTAAACTTAAAACTATTTAAATATTAAAAAAAAAGTGATGAAAATTTTAAATATAGTCAAAAATTAGGTGCTCCAATCTAGCATTTGTTATTTGCGCCAATTAGAGTAACAAGACATAGACATGATTTTTCCACTTGAAGGAGCATGTCGTGAAGCAGTTTTCAGGTATTTATCTAATATCTCATCCACATTATGAGATTTTAAGTACTATGCATGATTTAGTAATGACAATCATTAATCCATGCTACTAACTCAATCAATTGTTCATTTAAGGTCAAATTGGCCACTAATAGCTTCACATTATTTCTACCCCTGAATTTTATGAGTCTCACCATTCAAACATTGACCTACGCTATAAAAAAATTTAACTTTAATAGTAGGGAGCAAAGAACTTATCTTGAACGTTGTTCTCAAAAATGATTTTTGAATTTTTGAAAAGTCCTTTGAATTCTTGCTGAAAACCTAGAATTTTTAGAAATTCTAGGTGTTAAACAATGTTAATCTAAAGTTTCAACTTAAATCTAAGGTAGGAATCTTACCTTGGATGGATTAGTGATACCCTAAATCGTTCTTTCTCTCAAAAACCGCTCTACAATGTTGTAGAAATAAAGTGCGTTTCTCTATCCTCAAAGTGCCTTTAATATCTGACGAATTTTTGGGCATGGGGAACTGTTGTGCGTCGCACAACCATAGCGCCAGGCAAAATCTGAGACGTTTCCAAGATTCTGTGCACTGCACAGCTGTGGCACAGCAACACTGGAATTTTCTGTGTTTTTACAATGCTATGCTTGTGCGACGCACATGGCCTGTTCAATTATGTAACGTTTTATTCTGTGTGTTTTGAGTACTTTTAAGCCATCACATTGCTTATAGTAAGTCCCGTATCACTTCAAACATCTGGTAACATCATCTAATCACTCAGTTAACTTTAAACAAGCTTTGAATTAGCTAAAACAATCCCCAGAGGATAGCTTATTTTGAGCCTTCCTAAATGGGATGGTGTAACTGATATCAATTTGTGCTAGTCATGGAAATCACCATAAACTGTTCTTTGCTTTAAGGAGTTTAATGGAGTTATCAGTTATGTATTTTAATTGTGGCTTTTGAAGATTTTTCCATGATTTGGGGAAATGGAGGATGTGGGGCTTTTGGGGAAGGTATTATTAGGGGAGAAAAAAGAGAGGAAAAGTGGAAAGTGGTGGTGTTCGCCGGTAATGATACATAGCACAAAGAACAAAAGAAAGCATCCCCACAGAGAACTCAAAAATTACAACTTTTTCAAAACCCTCACCTATACAGAATGAAATATGACAAGGATCTAAGAAGATCGTCAGAGTCAGGATGCCCAACTTGCTAGATGCTCAATTATGTGTTAGCACATGGCAGTTGTAATGGTGGGGACGGTGGGAGTTCTTAATACAAGTTAACGGCCCAATATGATTAATTTTAACTTTTATATAATTTCCGGTATAAAAGAATTTATTTAATCATCAGTAATAATAATAACTTACAAAATAAGATGGTAATTTACTAAAAAGGACTAAAATGCACTGATAATAAAATTATCTTACGTTGCCACAGTGCATTAGTCAAATCTAAAAAGTAATGTCATTCATTGCAGCACATTTTGCTCTTTCCAAAATGCCCCTTTCAAAATGCCCCTTTTCAAGATTTTTTCCCACAGTTAACCACTTCTTGATTTTAAAAATACTTTTCAAAAAAATATTTAAAAACAATTTGTGTTTGGCTAATTAATTTAAAAAATACTTTTGAGCAGTAATTAGTGTTTGACCAAGCTTTTAAAAACTGTTTCTAAGTATATTTTTCTCAAAATTACGTTTTAAAAAAAGTGCTTGGCCAAACACTTCAATTTTTTTGAAAAAAATACTTAACCAAAAAAAGCATTTTGTCCCAAAAAAAAAGTTTGGTCAAACAGGCTATACAATTCACAATCCATTATACTAGATACTCCCAAGTATGGAGTATACAAAAAATAAAATACAAGAAGATGACAAAAGGCCTTTGTTTCTTTCTAGCATTTTGAGAAACCAGGCCACTTCCCCCATTCACTAACATGGAGAGAACCTTTAAAAATGTCAACTTCCCACTACAGAAAAGGTTCACACTCACCAAATCAAACCTAAAAAATGAGAATCAAGATAGGGTATACAAATGAAAGAGAAAGATAAAGCATTAGACTATACTATAATTTACAGGGTGGGATTTTAAACTTCATGGGCAATTGGGGTTTCTACCAGGGCCTCCATAGTAAAAGTAATGACCCCAATCATCATTATCTCCTGTTTGAACATCATAGCAGTTGGATTGGTCTGTAAAGGAGCCAAGACTCTTGGGAGACTTAAGATTGTTGGAGCTATCAACCACTTGAATGTTCCTGAAATAACTTGACTTGCCAAAACCTTCTTCAGGGAAATGACCACTGCCCATTTGTGTTGCAGTATGTTGACCATCTGGTTCTGAATTCACCACCTCCCCACCCCATTCAATCATTGAAGCACTGTCTGCTAAGTAGGAGAACAAGAATGATGGCCAATACCCTAAGACATAATCATTCCCAAACTGCATCCACCAATGCCCTTCTTTTGTATCCTACAAACAGATATTCCAGATATAAAATGGCTTTACAGACAAACAACAACAAGCCCAGTAATTTCTCACAAGTGGGGTCTGGGGAGGGTATGATGTACGCAGCCATACCCATACCCTGGAAGGGCACAGAGGTTGTTTCCTATAGACACTCGGCTGGAGAACGGATGAAAAAAAAAAAGGCTTTACAGACAAAATCAAAATATAGCAAAAGAAAACTATGGAGTTATTAATGGTGCTTTAACAACTTGGTGCAGCACAATGCAATTGTGACAATAATTCACAACTGACAAAGCCCTGTTTAGACAATATTTGGTTGAAGTTGACAAAACGAGTGCCTGAAGTTGATGTTGAAAATACGTATTTGGAAGTCAAGTTGTATTTCACTTTGATAAAAGGTTTGAGATTTTGTGAGTGAGAACCTAATATTTCACTTGAAATACTCCTCAAGCAAGACAGAATTGTAAAACAACTAATTTGCAACTAATTCAACATTTGCAAATAGTGTATATCCCAACGCGCCTATGAAGAGTCCCTTCAACAGTTACTGAGAAAAAAGAAGTGAGTTTAGTTTTCTAAACAAAAAGACTCCTTTCTATCAAACAGTTATTTTAAATAAATTTATCAGCCACTTTTACCACATAACGATCATATGAATCTTTATAGCATCATTTTTGAGTTATTATTCACTTTATTTGATGTGCTAGCTGCTGCAGCCACAACTTGGCAATGGGCAAAAAGGGCATAGAAGTCTGAAAGTGGATTTACCTTCCAGATAAGAATACTTATATCATATTGGGAATTTCTTAAGGCAGAAACAGGTGAGATGCTAGCTCCCATAGCTATTTCACTGTTGATTTGAATGAAACCCGAGCAGAGGAGGTTGTAGCAGCCAGTGGCTTGATATGCATCACTCTGCAAATAGTTATAACAAGGCATTCAAAAATTAGCAGCAGCACTGTGCTGAAAAGGCCAAACTAATTTCAAAAAGAAGCAGAGCATCAGTAATTTGTTAAGAATCTTACAGTCCAGTAAGTGAACAGTCTCGTGTTATTGTCACCATAGAGGTTCGGGCTAACCTGAGATTATGCGCATACTTCTATTAGACTCATAATTAGGCATACTATTTTACAGCATTAGTACTTCAATTTTGTTATTATCTACTACAGCTCAACCTGTATCAAAGCAAAAGTACCTGCCAACCTGCTTCAATGCTGTTCAAATCTTGACCAAAAGAACCACCAAGTAACCAAATCTGAGACAAGCTGAACTCATTTGACTGCTGTATTTTAGGTTCCCAAACATTAATAGTTGCCTTTGCTCCATAATACTTGTCACCTTCAACATAAGCTATTGCATGCTGATCATCCATAAAACTCAATCAGAATTAACAAAGTCCAAAAAACATGTGTGCATAGAAAAAGTAATCATGGATTCATATATTTGTCAGTCCTTTATTATATTGCTCGGATCCTTCAAAATGCTGCTGCAACCCTGTTGGATCCTCCAAAAATGAGTAACTTTTGGAGAATCCGACACACCACGCGGCATTTTTTAAGGATACGAGCAATGCGTGTCCTTTATGATGGTAAAACTATGCACCTGGTGGCCGCTTTGATTGATGAAGTCAGGATCTGTGGACCTGGGCTTAGGAATGTTCCTATGCTTCTTCTTTCCATATCTTTTCACTGAACTCGCCCTTAAAACATCCTCTTTCTTTGTTCTCCTTACTGGAATCGCGTCTTCGGGACATCTTCCATTCATATGCCACAACTGAGTTAATGGTTTTGTTCTTTCTTTAGACCTGGCGGACATCTTATTCTCGTCGTAAAGCCCTTCTGGATGATAGCTAGGCCTCATCTGAGCATTGCAAAAATACCCATTAAACTATTATCAACTATTTTCAAGTAGCAAATAAAGTTACAGAAGAATTCTGAAAAATACTGGTCCTTTTCGTTTTTCTTTTAAGAGTAAGAAATAGGAACCTGGATTTTGTGATCTTTGAGGAATGGGTGGTCAAAAGCTGGCTGGTGAGAGATGTGGACACAGTCAATGATATCTCCATCTGGGCTCTGTCCAATCATTACATTCACAACATCAATATTCTATATTAATGTAATGATTTTTTTCCACCCTGAATCAAATATACTCCATTAAACAAAGGAAAGTGCTCTATTTAAGAATCTGGATTAAGTAATCTCAATTGCATCCAATAATAAAGGACTAAGATTTGAAAATTAAACAGAAGAAACAAGATAACTCTAGCTCTTTCCTCTTCCACCCCCCCCCCCCCCCACACACACACACACACACACAGAGACACACGCTCACAGAGGCCAGCATTCCCAAAAGAGGGGGTGGGGATAAGAAAGAAAAAGAGTAAAGAAAATAAGAAAGACAACTAAACCTAATTATTAGCTGAGAAAATAAGGTACAAGACTGATACAAAAAAGGAAAAACAACACTCAGAACAATAATACGGAGTACTATTCGTCTTTTACTGGTGCACATTACTTTTCTCTAGCTATGAAATATAACTCAAATCTCAAAGCCAAACTAGAAGAAGAAATTGTTTTTCCTAAACAAGATAACAGTGAGCTTTTCAAATTAGCAAATGTAAGGATTTACCTGAATGCTTTTAATGGGAGGTTTATTGAGCCTTTTCAAGTGTTTCTCTACCTCAAGTTTCTGTCTGGCGACTGATGATAGTCTACCGGCGCAAGATAGCGAGATTAGAGAACCCCAGAAATAAAGCAAGAACAAAGTTACTCTAACTGCTCCTCTCCTCCTTCTCCGACAGCTGCTAAAATGCACAGCAGTTGCCATTGTTTAGAAAAACACAATTCAACCAACGAAACAAGCAAGATGCCCAAGTGAAGAAATGTGCTAAACTGAGCAGTTTAGAGTTCAAAGTCGTTCCGCCATAACCCACAAATCAGCAGAGAGAGAGAGAGGCAAGAATCTACCTAAACTACACCCCAACACGCGGTTTATCCTACGCACCCTTCCCTTTCGACTTTATCCTCAAAGAACCGCTCTCAAGTCAAGTGTCTAGGACAGTGAGAGTGAATGAGATTTGACGTTTTCTTCTCTCTCTTTACTTTATCGAAAACTCCAATAAAAATGCAGTGTGGCGGGACTGTCTATTTTTGTTTTTATATGCTAATTTATCGCTCAAATATTATATTTCCTCTCTTTCAATTTATGTTACACTTTTTTTAATTAGTCCCAAAAATTATATTTTTTTATTTAAAAATAAGTTATCTTTAAAATAGAGATTTATGATTTGAATTTTTTTTTTCTTCTTAAATTTCATGTCCAATCAAACACCGTCACATAAAAGACGGAGGGAGTATTGCTATTAACTCTTCCCATATTTATTTCTTTTTATCAGTTAAAATAATTCAATTACTCTTTCTCTCCCGATTTATATGACAGTATTTCATTAAAAATAAATATATTTAAAATTTGTTGTCCTGAACACGTTATAAAAATTTTTGTAACAATAAATTAAGTAATATATTAATGATAAAATAAAATTTTAAATTTAATTATTACTAAATATAAAAATATTAGTTTATTTTTTGGATCGACTAAAAAAAGTTTTATTAACATTTAACATAGAGAAGGTCTGCAAGTATGGAAAGATGTGAGGAAGAAAATGGAACTTTAAATGCTTTATTCTATTACTCCTATTATTTATAGGATGGATTTGTTAATTCAAGCATTTTCATTTGATATTCAATCAAACACCTACGAAAGAAATTTTGCTTATGCACGACACTAAAAAATAGAACTATTGAAAGAAAGTAAGGGAAAGATTAAAAAAGTTAGTTTCATAAAACAATAGTTAACATCAAAATTCTAAAACAAAAAAAAATTAAATTAGTCATGAAAATCATATGAAGTACTAATACTATTAGAAAGTGTCAAATATTTAAAATGTCTTACGATATGTATTAGATACGAGAGAATATTATCAGATCAATTTAGTTCTTGCATTTTTTTTCCCTTCCTCACTGCTCTGAATAGGAGAATTAAAAAAGAGACAAACATACAAAGGAGAAGGAAATGAAGAGGAGAGAAAGCACAAAAAGATTCACAGTATGGTATTCCCTTTTTGCCATTTTTCTTTAAAAGTATTTAACCGTTATCATTTTGAAATTTGCCCCTCCGTTCACTTGTTTCAAGATTTGATGGAATCTTTTTTCCCCTCTTTTTACCTTTTCCTTTTCTTTATTACTTATTTGAGCGAAGCAGAGAGAATCTAATATTAGATTTTCTGGTCCTTCTTATATAGAAGTATAGTCTGTTTGGCCGAGCTTTTGTTTTTTGCCAAAAATATTTTTTTTTACCAAAAGTATTTTTGGCCAAAAATTGAAGTGTTTGGTCAAATTTTTAAAAGGAAAAAAAATATTTTTGAGGAGAAGAAGAAGCAGATTTTGAGAACAGAAAAATGTAGCTTCTATCCAAAAGCATTTTTTTGAGAAGCACTTTTGAAAAAAATATACTTAGAAACAGTTTACAAAAGTTTGGTCAAACACTAATTACTACTCTCAAAAGTGTTTTTCAAATTAATTAGTCAAACACAAACTGATTCTCACCAAAAGTATTTTTTTGAAAAGCACTTTTAAAAAAAATACTTTTCAAAATAAGCAAACTTTAGAAGTTTGGCCAAACGGGCTATTAGTGTTAGGCTTTTGTATAACTGTACCAACTATCAAAATTCAAAACATGAAGGAAAAAAAACGGATTGAATCACAAAGATTTATTCATTTGTATGGACGAAAATTGGAAAAGGAGCGGATGGATCAGATAAAATGGAAGAATCAATATTTTTCAGTTGTGGTAAAAATCTAATTTCTTTTTAGGAATATTTTTTTTAAACTAAACTTCATTAAATTTTTTTTTTTTTTTTTTTTGGTTTTTCGTAAAATTGAGAAACTACTTAAGATGTGAACGTTAAAAAGCTTTTTACTCATGGTGTTTGGTTGAACTCTTTTTCGGAAAATTTTTGAAAAAAATCTGAAAACTATATTAACTATTTTTTAAAACAACCCCACCAGTGGCCAGTGGGTAACGTTTGGGCTGGTAAAACTTTGAACATTTATAAGTAATAAAGAATCTTCTTACAACTTTAACAAAATGGCAGCATAATTTTTATGAGAATAACCTGAATAGCAGTCTCTTTTCTCGACATGAATGATTTCTCTTTAATCTAGTCATAGTTGAAGGTATAAATGAACCTTATTTAGAACGGGGAATTAGACATGACAATTATCAGAGATTTAAAGCCAATTTCCACATTATCATATTCTATAAATATGATGAAATATTTGAGAGTACATCTGTCATAATTTACTCAATACCGATTTATATACAATTTATTTTTTTTGCACTTGATCCTTTTATGTTACCTCGAGTCACAACAAAGATGGTTTCTAAGTCCATTTCGTTATTCTTTTACTCAAAATAATAATAATAATAATAATAATAATAATAATAATATAAAAGCAATATTTCTTCCTCAGATCAACCAACCTTAAAATTAATGCACTATTTCCAACTTCAAGTGTTCTTTCTTCAAATCTAAGCTGATGTTTTATTAGAAGAATATATACACATGACAAGATACATAGGACTGACATCTGATTTATCTTATCTTCCATGTGAATGCATCGTCATGGCTTCAGCAGATTCAGAAATAATGAAAATCGTCCTAACATAATTTTCATAAAAGAGAAGAAAAACGAGTGAATACAATGAAAATTATTATACTAATTCAGTTATCATTTTTTGTCAGAGAATCAGCTGCCAACGTGGAGTCTCCTCTACGGTAATGTTTCTTTCTTCTTCTATTAGACAAAGATTCTGTCCTTTAATATTGTTTAGAGCACAATATCAAAGGGACTAAGTTTTGTTAAGTTTATGATATTTGGTTGTCTTATGTTTATCTGTATAATTATGGGGAAAAAATAAACAAAAAAAGAACTTAGAAGAACCGCTAAAACGTTAAGCATGTACTTGAAGCATCAAACTCCATCTAATAAAACAAATAAATATTGCGACGATTAATCACTTTTAACTGGAACATAAATATTTTCAATGAGTTTCCACTCGCAGTTGGAGCATTTCTTGCTTATATCTTCAGATCCATTGACATGGCCATGACCAAAAAAGCAATTTTTTTAGTATGGATGTTCATGTTTAGTGAAAATGTTAATTCTATTTTCGTCACTTTTTGTCAAATTTATGTAACTAGAATTAATTGAACTTTCCTAATATAAGAAACTTGCTAAGCATTTTAATTAATCTTAATCTATTGAATGGAGATCAACTACGGAAAAATAAGAATCTCTATGTTGTTTAGACTAAGCTGGCCTTTGAAATGCACTTGTTTTGTACAATTAAAACTCCATTTCAAAAAGAAAAAATACAACAACAATAATAAATTAAGGTCTATGTTTCTCCATTTAAACTCGCTGGATGTCAATATTATAGAAAATTAAAATAATAAAAATAAAAAGAATTAGACGTCATTTTGAAAAAATCAGAATTCATTTCGCTTGCTTGAATCAACAGATAGGCCTGTTTCAATCTTTAGTACAACAACATCAGGATCATATCATTAAGAAAACACTATTCTCACATCTGATTCTCCACCTTCTGTCGCTCACTTTATATGCAAAATTGAAATAACACCACTTTTTTTTAGGATAAAGGTCTTTTTTTATAAAAGAGATATCCTTTTGTACCAAACAAACACTAAACCTTTGTGAATTCTTAAAAAGCTATATTTACAGGCAGTGAGAATTTTCTTAAAATAATTAATTTTGATTTGTAATATTATATTAGTTATCAAGTTACCAAATTATCAATTGACACTTGTTTTTAAAATTAATTGTAATAGATTAGCTATTAAGTTACCAAATTATCAATTAATATTTCTTGTTAAATTTAATAACTACTTTGTAAATATTTTATTGTGTAAATGCTTTTATACGATCAGTTTTTAGAACTTAACTATCAAAGGACTGTGCTACTGCCAGCACCTCGGAAATGACCATTTTTGACATTATTACGTTCCAGAGTAACGGCGTTAAAGTAGATGCCCGGTCCGTTATCTTATTTCATTCACATTGAGCATCCGTCAGTCAAAGGCAGAGCCCGTGAGCATAACATAGTTAGTCAACAGACCAATTCATTAGCCTGGCCTACACCAATCACAAGAAATCTGCGGACCAACGGCTGATGAGGTAAATGGACCCAACCGACCCCAACATCTACATAAAGAGAATCCAATGATAAATACCCAAGGAATTGGAGGTTTAGGAAGTAAATATACTTTCCTTACAAGTGTTTACATTAATTCAACGCAAAAGGTGTTAGAAATCAATTCAACGAATACATTACATCCGTCTTCACAAATATGATTTTCGCTAAATTCTATATTAACTAGTGAATTTGATCGCGTGAATAAGTAAATATACTTTCCGCACAAAATGTTTACATTAATTCAACGCGAAAGATATTGACATCAATTCAACGAATACATGACATACGTCTTCATAAATATGATTATTCCAAATTATATATTAACTAGTGAATTTGACCACGCTTTGCGCGGTCATAAAAATATTTTTTAAAAGGTAAAATTAGTAAATTCATTGATAAATAAAAGTAAAAAGAAATTAATTCATACATTACATCATAAATGCGTAAGAAAGTAAAACTAATATGATAATAAAAATAAAAGCTTTACTAAAAAGGAAAATAAAAGGAAAAGATCATCGTATTCTTGCTTATACCCAACTGATAATCCCAATACAATCATCTGAATCTTCCCAATTGAAGTTTTGGAAAGCTTTACTTTGGAAGCGATTCACAGTATTTGGTACCATATAATATCTTTGTCACATGGCTTTTATTATATGTTCATTTATGTCATCTTCGAGCTTAAAAATACATACTTCGGAGTTTTATTATGTCTGATTGTCGGATGTGAATAATACTGGCTCTTAATAATTTACATCCTTTGATGTGTCCTTAATTTTTAAATACCCAACGTCACATTTATAGAAAAATATTACCATTCATAAGCCCAAAGCGAAGAAATTTAAGGGGAAAAAATGACAATTTAAGTCGCAATCTTTTGCTTGCACATAGGCACATATGGACAACAGTGAATTTTGAGACTAAATTATCTTTTTATTCCATTAAAAATGAATATGAAAAGTGGGCATGTTGATTTATATTTTTTATTACAAAGAATGAGAAAGGTTTGAGTAGAAATAGTTCTGAATTTTTATTATTTTATTTATTTTAGTTTTCATTCTTGTTGATGCATGAGTTTTAAAACTATTTTGTAGATTCAAATGATAGTATTATCTGAAAAATACCTATGTGTTAAAGTAGTACATGTAGAAAGCAAAGGATGCAATGGAACTTCAGAGAATTGAGAGGCCTAAAATATTTTCCGAGAAGTGCAAGGAAACATAAAGGAAACGGAAGCCAAAAAAAAAAAAAAAAAAAAAAAAAAACTCCTTCATGTCAGTCCCAAAATTCTCTTTGAACAATTATGAAATGCTGAATTTTAAAATAGAAGTATTTCAAGGATCTAAAACATGAAGTGTATTTATTTGTGCAAAAAATAAATAAATTAACGGATAGAATTCTAACATATCTTAGCGAAGTTCTTTTTCATTCCAATGACTTTGACATAGAGATGACCCAAACCATGGTAAGCAGAACAAATTTGTTGCAAGAGAATCTATTTCAATGCCTTGTTAAATTGCATTCCAACTCCACCTCCTCTTGCATATGTATATTTCTCCAAAAAGTTTTGTAACTCTCCAAAAAACAAATCCTTAGACATGGGGAAAGAAAACGTTTTTTTTCCTTTACTAGTGTTTAATACTCATTAATCACATTCATTATGGCAGAAGGGGAAAATAAATGCTTAGTATTTTTGAAATTTTTAAATAAGATAAAGGGAAACATGAGGGGAAAAGGTAAAAAAAGGAAGAAAAAAAAACATAATTGAGTTTCTTGGCCAAAGAGAGGTGCCAAATCATCTTTTCAATTCTTTCCTTTATATATATATATATATATATATATATAGATTAAGACATATTTTACCTTAATATTATTATTTCATTATAGTAATAGATTAATATAATTTGATATGAATATCTAATACAAATAAGCTTTTACTGCTCAGGGTGGGGTCAAAGAGCATCATTGGATTGGTTAAGTTCGTTTGGCTACACTTTGTGGATAAAATCTTTAGAGAGTTGTCATTACGTTGGGTTTGGCGGGCAATTTCCACACGGAAGACGCGGGATCTATCGATCGCAATGCCTCTCTGGGTCTGAGCCTGTCGCACGGGGCTTGCCTAGTGCGATTTACATCCTCTGTGTGGTTTGCAGGCTATCACACAGGGGGAGGGTTACCCAGTGCGCACAAAGTGCTCACCACAGAGTGTTCATCCGAAGAGGAAAGGCTGTGGCAGAGATTGTAGCGGCTGCGTGTTTCCCTTCTTACCAAAAAAAACTCCTTCCCCCCCTCGGGGGCCAAAAAAAGAAGAAGTTTTTGGTTGTATTTTTTCTTCAAAAGTTTTTAGTGTGGTGCCTAAGTGTGTTAGGTGGGCTGGGTTGGGGAGGGATCGGGGTCGGTCAGATTTGGGGAAGGGGGCGATCATTTCTGGGGAGAAATTCAAAAATAGCCAGATTTACAAGTGGTCATTCAAAAATAGCCACAGTTTCAAAAGTCATCGAAATTTAGACATTTTTCATGTAAAGATAATTCTGAACGAAAGCACTGTTCAAAATCCGAAAAATACTCCAGCATAATATACTGGAACTCCAGTATATTATTGTCACGACCCAAAATCTATCCATGGCCGTGATGGCGCCTATCGTGTTACAAGGCAAGCCTATTTCCCAAAATATTACTATTAAATCGATTATAAAAATTAATAAAATATTTCCAACATTTGAATTTTTCATAAACTAAATCAACCCTAAATTTAATTATAGAAAATACGGAAACGAGCCCCAAACATTGGGGTGTCACTAAGTCATGAGCGTCTAAATCTATAAACTAAGAAATAAAACTGTCTAACTGTCAATACAGTCCAAAAGAAGAAATGATAAAAGGAGTAACAAGGTCCTGCGGACGCTAGCAGCTACCTTGCAGTCTCCAACGATCGCCGCGCTCTAACTCACCTGGATCTGCACATAAAGTGCATGGTGTAGTATGAGTACAACAGACTCAGTAGTAACAGAAATAACTAAGGAACTGAGTAGTAGTGACGAGCTAAGTAGAACAATTCAATTATTTCTTTATCACAATTTAAAATAAACAGGTAAATTGTATCAACTCAATAAATGCTACAAAGAAATTAATGGGTAAAATGCAGCAACAGCAAAAGCAATGAATTCTCACAGCAAAGTCACTCCATCACTCAGTACTCGGCTCTCGGCACTCGCACTCAACACTCAACACTCAATAAGTACCTGCACTCACTGGGGGTGTGTACAGACTCCGGAGGGGCTCCCAAAGCCCAAGCGCTAAGCACGGACAACTCACGTTCTATAATATCAATCCCTGAATCCGCACGGTCAACTCACGTGCTACGCGGACAACTCACGCGCTATGGTATCAATATCTGGATCCGCACGGATAATTCACGTGCTGCACGGACAACTCACGTGCCTCAATCAAATACCTTACAATAGGCCCTCGGCCTCACTCAGTCATGTACCTCTCTACCCTCACCATCATCAACAAATAAGGAAAACACAACCCACGTCAAGTATCACAGTATATCAGCAAAATAATAGGGACTGAGGTAAACATGTACAATAATATCTATGACTGCGTGCAATTAATGTGAGCATGAATAAAGCCTAAGCATGATCTCTAACACGAAAGCAAACAAGTTCAACAACAAATAAACACATAACCACAGCTAATAGCCATTAGGCCTCACAGCCTCTCGGGACGGACCAAGTCTCAATCCCTCGCGGTGCACACCCACACGCCGGTCACCTAGCGTGGGTATCACTTCCAACCAATCACATGATGTCAAATCTCCGGTTTATACCCTCAAAGCCAGAGTTAAAACTGTTACTTACCTTAACAATATAAAATCCTACTCCGAGATGCCCTCGTCTCTGGACTCGATCTCTAAAAGCTCTGAATCTAACCAAAATCAAAATACTACTATCAACATAGTCTAAAGAATCGAATTCCACAATAAAAACTACATAAATATGCCAAAAATTCGAAATCGGCCAAAATCCGGCCCCAGGGCTCACGTCTCAAAATCAGTCAAAAATGGCAGAATAACAAACCTCGTCCTTACCCGAGTCTAACCATATAAAATTCGTCAAAATGGGACTCCGTTTGGTCCCTCAAATCCTCACTTAAAACTCTCCAAAACTCAAACCCTAACTCCCTCAATTTCACCCTAAACCCCTACTAATTTCATGTCTAATCAGTAGAAAAACATCATAAATGCGTCTAAATAAACCCAAGCGACTTACCTTACTGATATCTCGTGATTCTCCCTTGAAAAACACTGCCCCAAAGCTCAAAACCATTCAACAATGGTGGAAAAAGGGCAAAAATTCACGAAGTGCAATTTATATAGGTTCTGCCCCAGAGATTCCGCACCTGCGGACCCTTTCTCGCACCTGCGGACTCACATATGCGGTCCCAGGTGTGCATTTGCGAAAGTCACTTAAACGCCAAGCTCCGCACCTGCGGCTATCTCTTCGCACCTGCGGGCTCGCAGGTGCGATCCTCTCTTCCGCACCTGCGCTCAATGCCATGCCTCCATTTTCCGCATCTGCGACATGCCATCCGCACATGCGGCTCCCCATCCGCAGATGCGGCCACACTAGTAGCCTTACACCATCAGCTTCCAGCTGCATTCCCCAACTTCCAAACTTCTCGTTAACCATCCGAAATCATCCCGAGCCCCTCGGGATCTCAACCAATAATTCCCATAACTCATATATCACTACCCGAACTTAGTCGAACCTCCGAAACACCCAAAACACCAAATCAACCTCGGATTCAAGTCTAAGAACTTCTAAACTTTCAAAATTCGCCAACGACGTCGAAACCTATCAAACCACGTATGAATGACCTCAAAATTTTCACACACGTCACAAATGACACTACGAACCTACTCCAACTTCCGAAATTTCATTCCGACCCCGATACCAAATTTGCCACTGCCGGCCAAAATCGTTAAATTTCTAACTTTCGCCAATTCAAGCCTAATTCTACCACAGACCTCCAAATTACATTTCAGACACACTCATAAGTCTAAAATCACTCAACGAAGCTAACCGAATCATAAAAATCCAAGTCCGAACTCGTTTACTCATAAGTCAACTTCCGGTTGACTTTTCTAACTTAGCTTTCTAACTAAGAGACTAAGTGTCTCATTTCACTTCAAAACTATTCCGAACCCAAACCTACCAATTCGATACAACTCAACACAGCTGAACAACACGTAAATAAGCAGAAATGGAAAAAACGGGGTTACAACTCTCGGAACGATCGATCGGGTCGTTACAATTATACTGGAGCCAGCAAAGTATACCGGTCCAGCATAATATGCTGGAAGTTCATACACAGGTGCACCGAACTCCAGTATATTATGCTGGACCGGTCTCTATTACAGCAAAGTAGTGGCTATTTTTCAATGACTTGGCAAACGCCGACTATTTTTGAATGACCAGTCCGAAAACTGGCTAGCCCGTGCTATTTGGGACAGTTCGGCGGGCCGTGGCAATTTTTTTATTGGATTATTACACAAATAGCCGATCAAATTTAATATTTATTTTTTTATAGTCGATATATATAAATGATACATTGATTATACATGATTATATATATACACTAGTTTCTATAAACGTGGGTTACACGTTAACACCATATCAATTATTTATAATTGCATGAACAAAGATGGATTTGTTCTGAAAAAAGCAATTGATATTATTACATTAATGATTCACAACGCATTAACATGAATAATTAGGTAGTAGCCCAAATGAAATTTGCATATTAACCAACAACTCAATTATAGGAAGTTTTGATAAGTGTTACGCTTTTTTTTCCTCACCTAAAATTCTAACTCGTTCTAAGTTTCAAGAAATAAGAAAAAGAAAAGGGATTTTGAAAATTCAAAGTGACAAAATAGTGAACTCATAAGTTTTTTTTATTTTTTTATTTAAGGATTCACCACCTAACATATTTCTTTTTACCTGTGCTAAGTCATTTTATTTATTTATTTATTTTAAAGTAAAACCCTTTTCGAATTTAATGAATTCTACCAAAATATTCAAATTAGGAGCTTAGCATGATCAAAAGAAAGGTGTTATTTATCCCTCAGATACGGTGGTAATTGCTAAACACATTTATAGCCTGTTTGGCCAAGCTGGAGAAATCAGCTTATTTTGAGATATGCTTTTTGCAAAGTGCTTTTGAAAAAAGTACTTTTGGAGAGAACAGTTTGTGTTTGACTAATCACTCTGAAAAGTATTTTTGAGCAATAATTTATGTTTGGCCAAACTTTTCAGAAATTGCTTTTAAGTATCAAATTAAGAATAAGGACATGAATAGATTTACTTAATAGTTAATATTATAAGTAAATAAATAATTTTAAAAATTTGTTATTGCATGCATTAATTAAATCTTTTCATTTTATTTAAGTAAAATATGAAAATAAAATTTAAAAGTACTTAATTCTTTTAATATAAGTTAAATATATTAAAAATCATTCAACAAATATAAAAGCATTCACCCCTAAAGTCACTATATATTAGAAACCTATCCTAAAAATAATAAGAAATATTTATACATTAATATTTTAAGTATTATGTTTAACAGTTATTTTGGTATATACTATATTTTGTTAAGAAATATAGTATGATAAGCTATCCTATCTATGCATCCCTATTAGAAGAGGCTTTTGGTAAGTATTTCAACTGAGGCTCTCTGTTCCTTCTCATACAATGATATATCATATATAATACAAGAGTCCTAAACCAATTGAGAGTTCTAAGTAAATACAACAACTGAGAGTAAATATAGAAGAGTCCTAAACTAAATCTAGTTAGCTATAGCACCGAGGGAATATCTGAAAGATAAGGTAGGTCTAATACCCCCTTGCAAACTGAAGGTTGGTCTTTCACCTTGAGTTTGTCCCGGAAAAACTGAAATCTTGTTGCAGAGAGTGGTTTTGTGAGAATATCAGCCACCTGATCTTTGGAAGAGAGGAATTGAACCAATAGGTCACGTCTCGCAACTTTATCTCGGACACAATGAAAATTTATCTCAACATGTTTAGTGCGAGAGTGAAAAATAGGATTAATAGAGAGGTATGCAACACCAATATTATCACACCATAAAAATTGGAGCGCAAGGCAGCTGAGCTCCAAGCTCAACATCAAAGATTGAGTTCACGTCAATTTTGCAGCAGCATCAACTAATGCTTTGTACTCCGACTCGGTAGAAGAACGTGCCACTATTCGTTGCTTGCGGGATGACCAGGATATCAGATTCGGGCCAAAGTATATTGCATAGTCACCTGTTGACTTGCGATCATCAATACTACCAGCCTAATCAGAGTTTGTAAAAGCTTGTAAATAAAGGTTAGAAGCATTTGAAATGAGAAATGACATGGATTTAGTGTGCTGGAGATATCTAAGGATGCGCTTCACAGCAGCCCACTGGTTGAATGATGGATTGTGCATAAACTGGCACACTTTATTTACCATAAATGATATGTCTGATCTTGTTAAAGTAAGATATTGAAGAGCACCAATAACTTGTCGATAAAGACTTGGATCATCAAAGTCGGGACTGTCACCTTTGTGAAGCTTTGCATTTGTGGCCATGGGTGAGCTTAGAGGCTTACAATGAATCATACCAGCTTTAGTAAGGATACTCTCGATATACTGAGATTGAGAGAGCCAAATACTATCACTATTACGGTTCACCTGAATTCCAAGGAAGTAATGTAGTGGACGAAGGTCCCTTATGGAGAATGCACAACCCAGAGCTTGAACAAATGAGTCAATAAATGAAGAGCAGTTTCCTGTGAGCACAATGTCATCCACATAGACTAATAGGTAGACGACCACATTGTTATGAGAGTAGATAAACAAAGAAACATCAGTCTTAGAGGTGGTGAAACCAACAGAGATGAGAAATTGATGAAGCTTGTTATACCAAGCTCGTGGAGCTTGCTTAAGGCCGTAAAGAGATTTGTGAAGCTTGCAAACATGAGTTGGGAATTAAGGATGAACAAAACCTGGAGGCTGAACCAAATAGACATCCTGTTGAAGATCATCATGTAGAAAAGTATTTTGAACATCTAATTGCCTCAGAGTCCAGCCATAAGTGACAACCAATGATAATATAATTCGAATTGTCGTGGGCTTGATGACCGGACTGAATATTTCATGATAATCTTGACCCTTAACCTAATGAAATTCCTTGGCAACTAAGCGATCCTTATAGCGCTCAATAGCTCCAGTAGAGTTTCTTTTAATCCAAAAGATCCATTTGCACCCTAGAGTGTTCATGGAGTAATTGAAGGGAACCAACGACCATGTTTCATTTTTGAACAAAGCTGTCATCTCAGATGACATAGCATCACGCCATTCTTTGAACTTAGAGGCTTTTGTAAAGCTGGTAGGCTCAATGGAGGGAGATGGGGATGTAGTAGTAGTTGTAGCATTGAAAACATGTTGCGACTTGATGATTGGTACCATTACACATTTGACACTTTACTCTTCCATCATTATTTGAATTCCAAGGTTGACCCATTGGAGAGTAGTTATTACTATAGTTGTTACGATGATACTGATTGCGACCACCACGACCCCCTCGACCTCGTTACGATCTGCCACGGCCCCTTTGAGAATTAGTATTGATCTGACCAAGGTTGTGTTTATCACCATGAAACGAACGCTGAGCAACATTAGCCGTTATTGTATGAGATGTAACGCCTGAAGTAAGGGATAAGGAGGACATGGATGAGCCATGAATAAACTCATAGTTCAACAGTAGGCTATGAAGCTCGGAGTAAGAAACTGGTTCAGGTCGCGCAGATAACGTAGTAACAATATTCTTGAAATCAGATCGTAACCCTTTAAATACATAAATATAAAAATCTGAAGCATTCAAGGCTCGCCCTGCAGTTGCCACCGATTTTCATTAAAAAAAAAAAGAAATTAAACAAATATCTATATTGACTCACAAACAATAGATCCATTTTTTCTTTAAGCTTAAAACTAATTTCAACAAACATCTTAACTACTAATTTTCAGCAGCCAAATAAACCATCAGAATTTTTGCAAAATCATCAACTTAGTTCATTAAAGAAAAACATGCAGCATCCAATTGTAAGGCATAACGAATAAAATATGTGTACATATGAATATGCAGTGTGTGAAGGTTGAAAAACTTAATAAATTCCTTGTGCTATACAATGTTCTGGATACAAAAATATTGATTTCTTCGCTGCCTTCTTACCGCTTACCGTGTACAGTGGTTGTATTAATATACCTTATTCTCTTTAATCGGAAGTTACATAGATTAATAATTACTATCCTTGTTTAACTTCTACTTCATAGTATTTATTTTCTAAACATTCTCAAACTCGGCAACTGTACATTCTCGTATTGACAACTTTGGAGGATCGACATATGCGTAGTTTAAATCGAAAAAAGAATTCCATCATTAGGTTATATATCTACAATTTGATCCTTAAATTATACAAATATTTAAGGCCATAAAAGTCGATCAATATTTCGGGAATATTTTTGTTGTTCAATATTTAGCATAAATTATTTGTGCTTATACATATATATATGTATATATAGATAGCCGACTATTTTTAGTTTAGCAGTTTAGGTGAACAATCTTTTGGGTTAATTCTTCATTTTTATCTCACTCCAGCCTACATTCTGATACTTAGTGGGCCAGATTAGGTGTGCGGGGCCGTCGGTACGGGACGGGTTAGGGTTGGATTAAATTTTTTTCTTTTTCTTTGTGAATTAAATTTTAATTGAATACTTGAACAAGAGCATGAAAAATAATTCTAAGGCAAAAAGTCTTTTATATTGAATAGAAATATAAACTTAGAATTATTGAGTATTTTTTTTTAATCTCTCCCAATTTAGGAGGATCTATATTGTTTACTCGAGTATAGTTTTTAATTTGTAACTTTATGTTTTAAATTTAATATTTGCAAATTACATAGTATGAATATATACTAAAATTACATAACTCTAAATTCTTTGGCGCTCTTACCACTTCCTGCTGACTGGATTTTCGGCATAACGTGCTTCCTCTTCTTCATTAATCTCTAGGTGGCCAAAATATTTTCTATCCGTTTTGATTCAATCTCTAAGGGCTCGTTTGGTACAAAATATAAGAGATAATTAATTTCGGTATTAAATTTGAGTCGAGTTTATCCTATATTTGGTTCGTATAAAATCGTGGTATAATTATTCTCGAGATTAGTTATCCCGAGATTATAGTGTTGTTTTATCCCTATAGAAAGATGATATAACTCTCCCAAGATAATTAATCATGAGATAACTTGTTTCCCAACTAAACAACTCTAAGTAAGACTATATTTTCTGAACCATCTCACGCCAATTAGTGTCGATGCTCTCCAATTTAAAACCTTCCAACACTAAAGCGCTTTTCGAAGCTAGAGATGATATTTGAATAGCCAATACATTCTAAGTCATCCTTACTCTTTGATGCTCCCTCTAATATTTCAGCATATCTGCACGTCCGTTTTCATCGTAAATAGTAGTTTCACGTCCCTGTAGAATATAAACATCAAATTGTTTAATTTCTGAAGAGCGCGACCCACTCAGCGACTTTTCTATAAGGTGAAAATAATACGGTGCTAGTCAATTTTCGGATTGGTAATTGAAAAATAGCCAGTGTTTACAAAGTCATTGAAAAATAATCACTATTTTGCTGCAACACGGAAAGGTCCAACATAATATATTGCAGATTGATGCACATTTGTATGAACTTCCAGCATATTATGCTGGAACTCCTACACATGAAAAGTTCCAGCATAATATACTGGAGATTGAAGCACATTTGTATGAACTTCCACCATATTATGCTGGAACTCCAGTATATTATGTTGAAATATTTTTCGGATTTTGAACAGTGTTTTCATTCAGATTTATCTTTATATAAAAAATGAATAAATTTCGATTACTTTTGAAACTGCGACTATTTTTCAATTACCACCCGTGGTTATTTTTAAATTTCATCCTTCTACGAGGATGCCACTGACATTGCTGGAAGAAAAAGTCATTTTTTAAAAAAAGAATTAATTGTAGAAGAAGAAAAAGGTGGAGCAGATGGTGAAGTAGTGGTTGGCAAGGATTGATAATAATTATACATAAGTATGCAATTTGGCTTGATGGTACTAATATAAATATCCTTATTTAGTGCATCAGTAATTTCTAAGCATCCATAAATTATTTCAATACGTCTTCGTAACTTTTTACTTTTATAGTAAGGTTTAATGCAATTGCAATTAAGAAAATAGGGAAAATAGGAAAAACATACTTTCTAAAATTTTCAATCATGACATCAGCGCATGTTTGTAATTTGGTTTCTTATTATATTCAGCAAAATGTCATAGATATAATAGCTATATGAAATAACATAGATAAAAGAGTAGGATAATACACAGCAAAAAATTATTTAGTAGCTAAATTTTGTTTTCCTAAAAATATAATAAACTCATAAATAGCTTTCCAATCGTCATCTAAAAGATGATCACTAGGATTAGCATTATAGGTATTAAAAACTAATTATAAAAGCTTTCTACATTCGTAAGCAACTATTAACTATTCATACAAAGAATTTCATCTTGTTTTGACTTTCAGTGAAATTTTCCTATAAGGCAGGTTACAATCATGGCACCTGTGCTTAAATTCCTTACGTCTTGCTAGTTTTGGAGATTTAAAAATATAATAGATAACAAGTTAAATTTTATCAAGAGTAGAGCTAAATAAATCTAGGTCATCCTTTACAACTAAGTTATAAATATGATATGCACATCTAATGTGAAAAATATCAGGAAAATGTGAAATCCATTTAGTTTTTAAATTTTCAATAGAACTAATATTACTAGAGCATTATCTAAAGAAATAGTAATAACTTTATCACTAATTGAATAATACTCCCTATATTTCAATTTATGTGGTTTAATTCGGAGTACGAGAGTCAAAGTTCTTAATATTGACCATGAAATTAGACATAAATTTTTCAAATTTGTTAAAATAAAAGATTTTCATATTTGGAAACTACATATAAAGTAATATAAGTCATAATACTTTATATTTTAAATAATTATAAATTATTTAAGAAACTTGTGGTCAAATATGAATCTCGTAGACTTCCCAATTAGTGATGCAGACACATAAATTGAACAGATAGAGTAATCAACAATTTCAAAAATATTTTTGAAAATAAATGTTCCAGTATGTCTTTCATCAACATATGTATATATTAAAATGCGTTTATTCATTACTCAATTTCTATCTATCTAAAGACAGGTAACAATTAAGTAGTCATGCCTATTAGTACTATCACCTATGTCTGAAGCGATAACAACTTTATAAACCAAGTGATAAAATAAATAGCATATATATATAACTGGTGTATATACTTTGTATATTTTGTGAAAATGACACTTAAGAGCCCCAGTTAAAGATTTAAAGACTAAAATGCTCTTAGATTTTAAAAATGACGCGACCTGCTCCAAAGTTACACTTTATCACACGCGTGCCTCACGTTTTATGCCAATACCTTCTCTCTCTTTCCTAATTTCAAAATAGACAGCCGTTCTATGATTGAACGTAGGCGAAATTTCTGCAACTTTTCTCAAATTTCCTGCAAAATCGCGAATTCTCGCTTCTAAATCTTCATTAGGTTTCAATTTCGTTTCTCCTCCTTTAAAATTTGGCTATGTCAAGCTTTAATTTCGAGAAAAAAGTGTTGAAGTCTTATGGGTAGAAAATACACTCTTAAGTGTGCAAGTCCTTTCCATCCAATTCCACATTCATCACAGGTTTCTAATATTGATATGGATGTCGAAAATCAATCAGTTATAATTGTCGAGTCTTATATGAAAGAGGCTCCAAGCATCCATGCAAATGGAGAATCATCTTCGAAAAATGGATCTCAACCAGTTAGTTTGGGAAGAACGCGTTCTCAGAGGGCTAAGGCACAAGATATTGATGGTTCTCTAAGTTCTAAGCCTCCAAGTTCTAAGCAACAACAAATCGATGTTTCTCAAACTGGTTCGAAAACCCCATTAAGTGGTCATGCAAATGGAGAATCATCTTCAGTAAATGGTTCTTTAGCAAAGTCAAATGGATCTAGAGCAACTAGTTTGAGAAGAACGTGTTCCGAAAGTGCTAAGGAACGCGAAATCGATGGTTCTCCAATTCTAAGCAACGAAAACTCGATATTTCTCAAACTGATTCGAGGCCTACAAAAAAGAGGAAGGTTTCTGAATCTGGTATTCATCAGAAAAAATATGCCAAATTTCCTTCAAAGGTAAATTTTTGAATGTATTCGAAGTTTTATGTACGTTAGAGCTTACTTTTTAAGAGCTAGTTCCTCTAATGTATACCATGTGATATAATTATATATGTGTGTCTATTTAAATACAGTTTAATGCAAGTGATAAGACGAAACTTGGTATTCATTTTAATTATGAGATTGTTAGCGATTTGAGAAGAGAATTATCAACAACACAAGTTAGGCTTTTTAGGTCAACTTGTTTTGGGTATTTGTTGGATTTGCCTAGAATAGAAATACAATCATAGTTGATATATTCTTTGTTGACGATGGAGGTTGAAAAAGAAAATGAGGCTGAAATGTAGTTTGTTTTCAATAGAGTTAAGCGACGTTTTGGTTTGTCTGAGTTTACTTGTGTGACTGGATTAAAATGTACTGGTGATATACGGATCCCTACTCGTCCTAAGGGAAAGAAGAACCATTTGATTGAAAAGTACTTTGAGGATTATCCTTCCCTTGCTAAAAAATACCTTTTGGATTGTTTTCTTAATAAAACATTTGAGTATGATGAAGATGTTATGAAGGTGGCAGTGCTCTATGTAATAAACCTCTTTCTCTTATTTATTTATTTATTAAGAACACCAAATTAGTTGATATGAGTTACTTTGACTTGGTTGAGAAAGGTGATTATAACAGTTATCTATGAGGAAGAGATGTATACAAGGCTATCTTGGAATCAATATCTGGAATTTTGGATAAGCGGGCACAATATTATCGAATTTCTGGGTTTCTTCTGGCTATTCAGATATGGTTCTATGAATGTTGTGGATATATGCATAATAGTGTCGCTATTCGGTGTGAGAATAAATCTCCACGAATTCTTAGATAGAAGGTCACAAGGTAGCTAAAGTTAGAGAAATTACATGAGAAAATGTATGATTTTCCTTCCAACAAGGTAACTTATTTTCTTGTTTTCTCATGTATTTTCAGTTAACAGTGGTATATCATATGATGTACTCATTTATATTTCTGGTATACCAAGTCACTGGTATAACTGTAACTTTTCCTTATATAAAATAGTATACCGTCAGTAAATACTTTTTTTTTTACTAACGTATTAGATGTTTGTTTCAGTTAATAGTCGTATATCATATGATATACTCATTTATATTTCTGGTATACCAAGTCACTGGTATAACTGTGACTATTTCTTATGTGAAATAGTATACCATCAGTAAATATTTTTTTTTTTTAACTAACTTATTAGATGTTTGTTTATGTAGTTGAATTTAAGGAATATGTCTCTTGACGACTTGAAAAATGACGCGGCAGATAATGTTGATCAGAAATACTCTAGTTTAGATGATGACTTTGTTGATCATCCACTTGAGAGCTCAAAAAGGCAAGCAAACGGCAGGTGAAAAGGCAAGGGAAAACTACAGTTAAGTTGGACAATAAGGTGGGAGATAATGACTTTATCAATCCTCCACCTCAAACATAAAAAATGCAAAGCAAAACTGCAAATGACTTGGAGAAGGAGGTGGTAGAGGGTATTCATGAAAAAAATCATAGTTCAGAAAATGTCTTTGCCGACCCTCCACCTGAAAAAATAAAAAAAAAATCTCAAGTTAAAAATGCCTTGCCTGTAGGTAATGACTGGGATGTTCAGTTTAAGATTTTGGTAGATGGCCAAGAGGAATTGAAAAAAGAAGTATTGTCATTGAAGAAGGAATATAAGGATAAAATAGTAATTTTAAAGAATAATCTTGCCGAAATATTTGTGGACGTGTTCGATGAGATTGATTCAATTAAGAAGAGCAATTCAGAGGTATACTAGTATTCAATATTGTATTATTTTTCTATTTTTGGTAGTTCTGAAGTTAATAAGATTTTTTTTGAAATTTCTGATGCAGCACTAATACAACAAAGATGCCGAAAAAAATGAAGATGGTGATGGTGATACTAACAAGGATGAAGTCGATGAAAAAAAAGAGAAAGAAGGTATATGTCACACCCCAACCTTGGGAAGTGCAACCGGTACACGACGCTCTAAGGCCCGTGCAAACTGACGTTCATACTTAACCTTTTAAGTCATAAAACCTGGGCCAACGAAACATCTAAGCAGCAATACTGGAAATTAAGATGAACACAACTGACAGGGAAAAGAACGTTAATGTTTATACAACTTTACAACTGTTATCAACATGGTCATAACTCATCCTTACACACAACCAGACACTAGTATGCAAGCCTCTAATAGTACCAAGAGAATATACATATACACAACTTGGTCAGGATAGGACCCCCACTATACCCAAAATGATTAGAACACATGCTTCAGTACCTATTGGCTTTTGAACAGCTACTCCGGAGAAATGGAGAGCGATAACCAACAACTGAAACGTGCACCTACTGAGGAGGGGCGTTGCCGGGCCTATTTGTACCTGTGGGCATGAACATAGCACCCAAAAAAAAGGGACGCCAGTACGGGAAATGTACTAAGTATGCAAGACTAAGGAGATATGTAATCCAAAACATAACATAAGAAACATGATTTCATGATTTCAACTTGGGTACCGAAGACCAACCACCAGGGCGTAAACTATAGAAACCATCAAACTTTAAGTATGCAAGTTTTACAAAGGTTAAACAACTCATGGAGACTATGCATTGATTATAATATAGTAATACTCATCCACTATTTGGGGCACATTATTCATATCGTACCCAGCCTCGTAGAGGACTCGGTAAAGTTTATTTCTTCCATTACATCGAACCTGGCCTCAGGGGGTCCTGGTTGTACCTGAACTGAAGAGATCTTGGTCGTACCCGACCACAAAAGGACCAGGTGGTGTTTTATAGCATATTATTCCATGCTTGGCCTCATAGAGAGCTCGGTCGTACCTGGCCACACAAAGGATCGGTCGTACCCGGCCACACAATGGCTCGATCGTACCTGGCCACACAAGGGCTCAGTAGTATATCATATTGTGCCTTTTCATACCCAACCGATCAGTGATTGCACAATAGGTGCCATACCCGACCGTCTATAACACTTCTCGGTAAAGTAAAATAGATACATTAATATATAAGTGCAATGTAGAATCAATTTCAAGAGAACATTAAGTTTAGATTCATAATGAATTATACGTTCTGATCTCATAGTACCAACTAGGAACATCTTAGACTTTGAGAGAAATGCTATAGATAATAATGTATAAGAACAGGGATAACGTCATCGAGAGGGACTCAGAACAACCAAATCCTTACAATACACGAATCCTTAGAGGAAGAGAGTGAGAGAGAGAAACTTACACCCGATCATGCCAAGAAAGAAATTTGCCTTACATACCTTGTTGCAGAACTAGCTACGCTTCTTTGATGGTTACTCTGCCTCCAACAAATCTCTAGAATCAATATAAAAAGTGTAATGACCCGGCCGATAGTTTTGAGTATTTTAGCTCCGATCCCCTATTTATTACCTCGTCTATGTCGTATCATGATTATGTGAGTTACCGGGGTGTTTGGTTTTGATTTCAAGTGAGTTCCGGAGTGAAATGGGACACATAGTCCATAAGTTGGAGTCCTAAGTTGTTAGAGTTGACCATAGTTTAACTTTTATGAAGACGATTCCGTAATAGAGTTTTAACGGTTCTAATAGCTCCGTATGGTATTTTGGACATAGGAGCGTGTCTGGATGTTGATTTGGAGGTCCGTAGGTCATTTCGGCAAGAATTGGCGAAAGTTGGAAAGTTAAAGGTTTGGAAGTTTGGAAAGTTTGACCGGGAGTTGACTTTATTGATATCGGGGTCAAAAATTGATTTCGGAAGTTATAATTGGTCCGTCATGTCAATTATGACTTGTATGTGAAATCTGAAGTTATTCGGAGTTGTTTTGGTATGTATCGTCATTAGTTTGGAGTTCGGAAGTTTATAATTTTCTTAGGTTTGAATCGATGCGCGATTTGTAATTCTACTATTGTTTGATGTGATTTTATGCTTCGAGCATGTTCGTATGATATTTTAGGACTTGTTGGTATGCTTGGTTGAGGTACCGAGGGTCTCGGGTGTAATTCGGACCATGTTCGGCGCATTGTGGAACCTTAAGGATTGTTGAAGTTTTGGTTTTGCTAGAGGCCTAGTTTCCTTCTTTGCATTTGCGAGAGAGGTCTCACGTTCACGATGGGTTTCTAGGGAGGCAGGTGAGGTTGTTCTTCGTGTTCGCGAAGGTGGAAACGCGTTCGCGAAGGAAGAAGGAGTTGGTCACCGCGTTCACATAAGAGGAGTTGTGTTCGCGTAGGTTTGGACTCAGTGTGCACATCATGTTCGCGAGGGGTATCTAGAGTTCACAAAGAGGATTTTGGCAGTTGTGTATTTTTGTGCATCGCGAACGCGAGGCACATTCCGTGTTCACGAAGAGTAAATCACTGGGCAATAGATTTAAATTTCAAAATCGAGGGTTCTTATTATATTTCACATTTTGGACCTAGAGAGCTCGGTGTGAGGTGACTTTTCGAGGGATTTTCAAAGAAACCATTGGGGTAAGTGATTCAAACTTGAATTAGTCTATATTTCATGAATCTATTACTATTTTCATCATCTAATTATGGATTTGGGTTGGAAATTTGGGAAGCAATAGTAGAAACTTCCTAGACTAAATTTTTGAGTTTTGAAAGACGATTTGAGGTCGGATTTAAGTAATTCTTGTATGGTTTGACTCGTTATCGAATGGGTATTTGGATTTTATAATTTTTGTCCGGTTTCGATATGCGAGCTCGGGTTGACTTTTTGAGTTGATTTTTTAATTCTTTGAAAATATCGTAATTTTATTGTTCGAATTAGTTTCCTATAGTTTATATTTATAGTAAGAAGTTTTTTTGGCTAGATTCAAGTCGTTCAGAGTTGGATAATCGAGGAAAAGACATAATAGTGGATTGATTTAGCATGATTTGAGGTAAGTGACTTGCTTAACCTTGTGTGAGGGAATTATACCTTAGGATTTGTATTGGTTGTGATAATTGTAATATGTGAAAGCCGTGTACGCAAGGTGACGATTGTGTACATGGGATAAATATAAAAATTTATCGGGTTTAGCTATATATATTCTTTTAATTCCTTAATTGAGTTATCTTAACATGTTATAGTCATTATTTCTAGTCTATTTTCACATGTCTACTTGTCTTATCACTTACTTGCTAAATTGCCCTACATGTTTAGTTGATGTTCTTGTTTCCTTTATTCCGTATTCATTACTTAATTGTTGAACTCTTTACTTGAAGTTGTTAAATAGTGGAATATCTTGTTATTGAAATAGTATTGAGATATAAAGACTGTGATTCACATTGAGGCAAAGTGTTAAGTTATGAAATACCATTCTGTTGAGTTGTTCATTTCGGTTGTTATTGTTAAAACTCTTGTGTACTTTGTGGTTGAGCCATGGGCTCTTTACTGTGAAAATACTGTTATTGTTTGGTTTCTCTAGCAAGTTGTAATATTGGGCACTTGAGATGTGATTTGTGATACGTTGTGATATTGATACATATGCGGTGGTATAAGGTTTTGGGGCTGAAACGCATGCGGTGAGATAAGGTGTGCTTGATATGTGTGGTTAGTAAGGGAACTACTAGAAGTCGTACGGTGTGATAAGGTGGGCTAAAATGCGGGATACTATTTTGGAAAAATGATTTTCAAAACTAAATGTAAAGACTCCTCCCGCGGTGATATAAGGAAAGATTGTGATTTATTCTTGTGATTTGAGACTACGATACGGTACCTCGGTAGTGACTCTTGTTGGCATTTCTCCATTTTTGCACTTGTCTTTGGTTGTTGTTTCCTTAGCATATTTTTCATTGTTTTCTCCGTGTTGCACTAATTGCTTTAGTTCCGTGTAGCTAACCTTGATATTCTATTTGTTATATCAATTTCATTACTGTTATTATTACACTGCCTTACACTTGTTCAGTCTTTTATTTATTCCAGTAGGGCCTTGACCTAACCTCGTCACTACTCTATCGAGGTTAGGCTTTACACTTACTAGGTTCCGTTGTGGTGTACTCATGCTATGCTTCTGCACATCCTTTTGTGCAGATCCAGGTACTGCTTACTAGTCCAGGTGTCAGTGAGTAGAGTCCGTGCGTAGAGACTTCAAGGTATACCTGCCAGCATCCGCAGGCCTCGGACTCCCCCTCTACCTAGATTATTTTATTTCCTTATCCTTTATTAGACACCATTGTATAGAGATGATCGATATTACTTCATAGAGATTGTGACTTGTATTTCGCCGGGTTTTGGGCAATTATGTGTATACTGAGTTGTGGAGATTTTCTTTATATTAGTTGTTGGATTTTGAGACTTTAATCGTTATTTCAGTTATATTCCGCATGTTGTTAGTCTTACCTAGTCTTAGGAGGTGCAACCGGCACACGACGCTTGAAGTCCAGTGCAAACTGACGTTCATACTTAACCATTTAAGTCATAAAACCTGGGACAATGAGGCCTCTAAGTAGAAATATTAGAAATTAAGATGCACACAACTGACTGGGAAAGGAACGTTAATATTCATACAACTTTAAAACTATTATCAACATGGTCATAACTCACCTTTACTCACAACCAAACACTAGTCTACAAGCCTCTAAGAGTACCAAGATAATATACATATACACAACTTGGTTGGGACAAGGACCTACCGTACCCAAAATGATTAGAACACATGCTTCAGTACCTACCGACTTTTGAATAGCTACTCCGGAGAAGTGGAGAGCGATAACCAACAGCTAAAACATACACCTACTGGGAAGGGGCGTCATCGGGTCTATCTGTACCTGTGGGCATGAACATAACACCCAAAAGAAAGGGGCGTTAGTATGGGAAATGTACTGAGTATGCTCCAAGGAGATATGTAATCCAAAACATAACATAAGAAATAAGATTTCATGATTTCAACCTGATTACCGAAGACCAGCCACCAGTGGGCGTAAACTGTAGAAACCATCAAACTTTAAGTATGCAAGTTTTACAAAGGTTAAACCATTCATTGAGTCTATGCATTGATTATAATATAGTAATACTCAGCCACTCTTTGGGGTACATTATTCATATCGTACCCGGCCTCGTAGAGGACTCGATAATGTTTATTGTTTCCATTACATCGTACCCCGTCTTAGGGGGTCTCGGTTGTACCCGACCTTAAGAGATCTTGATCGTAGCCGATCACATAAGATCTTTGTAGTGTTTCATAGCACATTATTCCATATCCACCCTCATAGAGAGCTCGATTTTACTCAGCCACATAAGGGCTCGATCGTACCCATCTACATAAGGGCTCGGTCGTACCCGGCCACACAAGGGCTCGATAGTATAAAACATTGTGTCTCTTCATATCCAACTGATATGTGGTTGCACAATAGGTTCCGTACCCGACTGTCTATAACGCGGTTGGTAAAGTAAAATGGATACATATACATATTAGTGCAATGCACAATTAATTTCAAGAGAACATTAAGTTTAGACTCAGAATGAATTATACGTTCCGATCTTTGAGTACCAACTAGGAAAAGTTTAGACTTTGAGAGAAATGTTATCGACAATAATGTATAAGAACAGGGACAATGTCATCGAGAGGGATGCAGAACAACCAAATCCTTATAATACAAGAATCCTTTAGAGGAAGAGAGTGAGAGAGAGAAACTTACACCCAATCATACCAAGAAAGAAGGTTGCCTTACATACCTTGTTTCAAAACTAGCTATGCTTCTATGATGGCTACTCTGCGTCCAACAAATCTCTAGAATCAATACAACAAGATAATAAAGGTTATAGTGTGTCACGATCCTAATTTCCCTCTCGTGAATCATGATGGTACATAGTCTCTACGATTAGGTAATCCTAACAATAACAACAACTGAACATATATAAATTAACAAATTACTGAAAGCAATTGAATAATAGATAAAAATCCTCCGAAAATAGTATCTCACAATACATGCCCCAAAATCTGGTGGAACTGAGTCATAAGCTCTACAGATTATAACTAGAGTATTACTATATCAATGTCCGAATGAAAATGCAACAGGAAGTAAAATAGGGAAGGTGACTTCGAGGCCTGCGGACGTGAGGCAGGTATACCTTGAAGTCTCCCAAGAAGCAGCTATAACAATCCTCTAACGACCGGCACGAGTATACGTACCTGGATCTGCACAAAACGATATGTAGAAGCGTAGTATGAGTACACCACAACAGTACCCAGTAAGTAGTGAGACTAACCTCAGTAGAGTAGTGACGAGGCCAGGTCAAGACACCTACTAGGACATAAAATAGACAATATGAAATTGCAATACAGATATGTAATGGAAAGTCAAGAAACAACTAACATGGAAAGATAATTACAAAAACTAGTACTGAAACCCGACAATAGATATAACATAAAAGAAGCAACCAAAGTGCCGCAATGATCGTGTACGGATAACAACCGCTAGAACAAATAAGGAATGACACAACAAGATATAGTTTTCCACTAAAAACACCTTGCAATATTAAATGAATAGCAAAAATCACAACGAGGTACCACCTCGTGTATAATGAAATCAAAATCGAGGTACCGCCTTGTATAATCAAGAATCACAATCGAGGTAGCGCATCGTATTCACTTTTCTCAATTTCAATCACAATCTTTTCTTATACCACCGCGTGAGCCTTACATTTGAAAATAGGTTTTGAAAATAATTTTTTCGAAATAGCTACATGTACTTTAGCCCACATTATGACGCCGTGTGGCTTCACGTAGTTCTCCTACAAGCAACACGCATATAAATCCCACCTTATACCGCCACATGCACATCAACCCAAGCCTTATACCGGTGCATGCGCGTCAATATCATATCATGATAACAATTCGCACCACAAGTTCCCATATAACACAACTTGCCAATAACAACAATATCAATATTTTCACAACAATAGCCCATGGATCCAACACAATGTATATGAGAATATCAACCACTACAATGGATGAAAAATGCTCAATAAGATAGATGTTTCAACAATAACCAACATCGCCTCAACGTACTAACGACTTCCACAACTTCAATACCAAATAACTCAACAATGAGAGAAATAATGTATAAGCACAATATTAGATAAGACTAACTTCACAGTAAAAGAGATAATATTCAACAATGAGTCTCAAATAATGGAAATCAACAAGTAAAGGGATAACATGAACAATTACTTCAACAATGATAATTAATAGTGAAGAGATAGCATGTAACACTAAAGGAGACAACATGTTCAACTAAAGCATGGGAGTAATTTAGCAAGTAGGATGTAGAACAAATACTAAACAACTCAACTAAGGCATTTAAGGGTAGTCTAACACAATTAAGGATAATTTTACTATGAAAATTTAGAACATAATATGGCATTTCAATTAAAGCATGGAATTAGTCTAAGTAGCCTAGACCGGTCAATTACTATGTACAATCCGTGTACCCACTTGTCACCCTGCATACACTGATTTCACTTTGCATAATTAAACCAACAATACCAATCCTAAGGGGTATTTCCCCCACACGAAGTTAGGCAAGACACTTACCTCAATTGGGCCAATTCAATACTCGAAAATAGCTTTTTCCTTACAATCCGCCTCCACACGGCTCAAATCTAACCAAAATCGACTCAATAACATCAAACAATACTAGGGAATTCAATTGCAATAAATAAAGTTAAGATCTTTACACTTTTTCAAAAAGTCATCAAAAGTCAACTTGGGGCCCGCCCGATCAAAATCAGGGTCCAATGGTAGATTCCGTCTACCCATGACCCCACGAGTTCATATATGTGATTAGTTTTAAAATCCAAATCCAAATCGACTCTCAAAACTCAATTTCTTATTTTTCAAAAACTTGACTAAGTTTCACAAATTTCAACTTTGATTCACATGATTTTGATGTTAAAAACTAAGATATGTTGATGGAATATGAATAGATACAGATTAGAATCACTTACCCAAGGTTTGTAGGTGAAACTCGCCTCTCCATATCGCCTCATACCGAGTCTAGGATTCAAAAATGAGAGAATAACTTCAAAAATCTCGTCTCTCAACCCTTTAACTAGTTTCAGATGTCGCATTTGCGAACCCTCGCAATTGCGAACCCTCGTAATTGCAAACCCTAACAGACTTAGCTTGCATCGCAATTCGATACAGTCTTTGAAATTGTGAACTGGTAAAGATCGCAAATGCGAACAAATTGTTCGCAATTGCGAACATGATCAAATCATGCTGGCTTAGAAAATGCGAAGATGGGGTCGGATTTGTGTTCACTCCTCCCCTGGGATCCTCGCAATTGCGAACCTGGTGTTCGCATTTGCGACACCAGACACTAGAATTTCCTATTTTTCAATCCAAACTACTCCGGAACGTATCTGAAACTCATTCGAGCCCTCGGGGCTCCAAACTAAACATACAAACAAGCCTACAAACATCATACGAACTCGCTCGCCCGATCAAAACACAATAATAACATCTAAAACTACGAATTGAACTCAAAAATGTATGAAATTCAAATAAATTTTCAAGAACTTCTAAAATTATAACTAAGCATCCAAATCCTATCAAATCAACTCCAAACGACATCAAATTTTGCAGACAAGTTCTAAATTCCATAACGGACTTATTTCAAGTCCCAAAATCAAATTCCGAGCTCGATAACTAAAAGTCAACCTACAGTCAAACTTTTCAACTTAAAATTGTCAAATTTCGGCAAATAAACACAAATCAACCCACAGACTTCCAAAATCAATTTCGGGCATACGTTCAAGTATGAAATCATGATATGAAGCTATCGAAGTCAAAAAAATACAGTTTCAGGGTTATTTTCATAAAAGTCAAAGTTTGATCAATATTTTTAAATTTAAACTTCTAAGTCAAGAATCAAGAGTCCAAATCAATCCGAAAGCTTCCTAGAACAAGACTAATCAACCCCACAAGTTATAAAGGCATAAACACACAAGTGTGAAGCAATAAAAGTGGTAACGGGATGCAATTACACGAAACGACTGGTCGGTCATTACATAGTGACGATTCCAAGCTCCTTCATGCACGATCCTACTAGATTCACTTTCGACTGCCTTAGACTGTTTGGGAAATTCTAAAGGGGGTTTGAGAGCATTTTTGGTTGAACCAGTGTTGGTGATATTTTCTAGAATGAGTGAGAAAGAGCTACACTGCCTATATATATCACACCAAAACTTAGGAAATTCTGTTGTTGCTACATGCAAAATGGGTCGCCCTGCCCTGGTGGAAGCACTCAGTGAAATAGCTGGCGTTCGGTTAAAGAAACATGTAGCCACCTTCTGTTTGATAACGTGCTGCCATCAGGTTAGTTGTTCTTAAAACTCATAAATCTTCCAACTTCGTATGTGGGGTATAACTGTATACTAGTATACTGTTGTATTATATGTTGGCCTATTTTTGTGGTTTCAACATATTGATTATTTCATTTAGATGCGATTTTTTACCTGTTCTATAATAAGAATTTTAAAAATGCTTCAGTTTTTGGCTTTGGAGAGGATGCCCATGATATCAATAAAAATGATGGCAATAATATTGAAGATGTGAATTTAGAAGGGATCAAGAAAGGGACTTCTGGTATTTAACTGTATAGTGTATATATATATATATATTTTATGTTTATCTTTCTGGCATCTTGACGTATTTTATGTAGCACTTGGGTTAGTTGATGTTGGAGTTGGTAAAACGACTTTAGGAAATGTGGATGATGATAAGTGGTTTGAAATGTGTTATTCAGAGGCTCATAAATTAATAAGTGAGCTTGGTAAACAAACAACAACTGAAGATCTTTCATTTTGTCAGATGCCTAAATAGTCAGGTGATGAAGATGTCCAACTGTTGAGATTCGTAAACAATTAACAACAAAAGTATTTTCTGATTACGAGGTTGAGATGAACGACTCTCAAATTGAGTCTCAGATTCATAAACTAACTTCTGAGATTTCGAACCAATCCATAAGTGTAGGTCCTGTAATGTGTTCTATGCCAAATTACTCTGCACGTGAAGGTGCTGCAATGTTTTCTTTGCCGATTCAGTCAACATGTGAAGAGGCTAAAGCTTATGTGATTTCAGATGGCTCAAGTCAAGAAGATGCAACAAGAATAAGAGAACCTGTTGTACCTCGTGCTGTTGTGAAAGGGGATCACACTTTTAAAACCTCAATTACAGAAGAAGTTCCTCTATTATTTAGTCATGATTTTTCTCAGTTTGTTGAAAGAAAGTTAATTGTAACTCGCAGGTAATGTTGCAATTTTACTTATAGTTGATTGTATTTTTTTATGATAGTTTCGACCAATTTATACATAGCTCAGAGGACGTAGCTTTTTGAACTACACTATGCTGGTATATGTATTACTTCGATGGTATGTCAACATACATTATTTTTATTTTGTTTAGTTGACATGTGTGTGCATGTATTGGAGTAATGGCTTTTTCTTTTACAACATATTAATGTGATATTCTACTACCTCCGGAAGAAAGCTAAATATGGAAATATGATGATGACAATGACTGAAATTGTTTTCAGTTGTATCATTCAAGAGTTATTCTCTAAATCAACTTCAAGGAGCACAAATGTAAGAAGCAAGATGTTCGACTTGACAAAGAAATTAAAAAAGTATATGATTGGGTATTACATTTTTTATAACACCCCATGGGTCGGCGTTGATTATGTGCTTATGCCAATTAATGTAAAAACTGCATGGCATTGGGTATTGGGCCTCCTGTCTTTCCATGATGGGTGCATTTACGTATACGACTCTATGAGATCTGCAAGTCATGTTACAATTGTTCTTGAAGCGTTGCAGTCATTTGCTATCTTAATACCATTGTTGCTGGCCGCTACTTCATTTTATGAGCAAAGATATGACATTGCAAGGAATCACTCTTATTATTTGGGGAAAGAGAATCTAGCTGATCAATTTCCTATTTTACCAGTAAATGAATTGTCTGAATAGAAAAAAGTGTATGTGGTTATGTTGTTTTATATAATCTTCTTTAGTTTTTGCTATTTTATTTATTTATTATTTTGTTTTAGTATGTAGTGATTGCGGTGTATATGTTTGTGCATTTACAGATTATATCGTTGAAGGTGAGAAGATTCCTGCAGACAATGCATCTTTGATTGTGAATGTTTTTGAACCAGATTTGGAACATTATTATACCATTATGAGAAGAAGAAGCATGTGAAAATCTGGTTAGTGAAGATAAGGCCACTGTAAGATTGGACAAACCTTGTGTTTCAAAAAGGCGCAACACGAGGAGAAAGAAGTAGTTTTTTAGGTTGTAGGTGTCAGTGATGGTGTTGATTAATTAGTACTCTCATACTTTGAAAAAGTAGTATTATACTTGTGAGCATTGCAGAATTACTGATGCACTTTAGGAAATTTCTAATTTTGTGCTTCTGAGTATGGTATATGCAAACATCTTCTAAACTTCTTTTTAGCAACTTAAATTTAGTCTTTTGTGCGCATTTGATTTGATGATAGTAAACTCGAGTTTTTCGAAGAAGATAGAGCACTTGGTCTCCTTTCGGAGTTCGGTGGCCGAAACTTGGATTGATTATTTACTGTGCAGGAAGTCCGATAGAGGTCTTTGCACGGATTGCAAGGTCATCCCAATTGAGAACCTCTCGACCCTTCATAGGCTCTTGGTCATGGGCCTTGAGATCGCGAAAAAGAGGGCGATGTATAGCCAACATAGGATAAAGTAGGGAGCCTTGATGGAAGCTAAAGTGCAGGAGTTGGGGGTCAAGCCGGTGACTATGGGGGGTTGGAGGAGTAGTGGTGACGCAAGCGTTATGTGGACCACGACTGCGCAGTGCATTAGGGAATCCACAAGAGAGGTATTTGGGGTCTCAAAGGGTTACTCTGGTGGTCACATAGGAGACTAGTGGTGGAATGGAGAGGTGCAAGGAAAAGTAGAAACCAAGAAAGCAGCGTATCTGAAGCTAGTGGAAAGTATAGACGAGGAGGAGAAGAGGGCGAATATGGAGCATTATAAGTTGGCTAAGAAAGAGGCAAAGCTAGAAGTTACGACGGCCAAGAATGCAACTTTTAGTCATTTATATGAGGAACTCGAAGGCCGAGGTTGGGATAAGAGGTTGTTTAGGTTAGCCAAGGCGCGAGAAAGGAAGGCGTGTGACTAGGACCAAGTGAAGTGCTTCAAGGAAGAAGAAGGTAGAGTTTTGTTGGATGAGGGGCCTATCCGTCGAAGATGGCAGACCTACTTCCATAGTCTCTTGAACGAGGAGGGGGACATGAGCATTGTACTGGGTGATTTGGAACTCTCCCGAAGTCATTATAACTTTGGGTATTGTAGGCGGATTAGAGTTGATAAAATTGAGAGGGCTATGCATAAGATGAGTAAGGGCAAAGCGACTGGGCCGGATGAAATCTCGGTGGAGTTTTGGAAGAGTGCGGGCAAGGCAGGCTTGGAGTGGCTCACTAGGTTATTTAATATCATTTTTAGAATGAAGAAGATGCCCGGAGAGTGGAGGTGGAGCACTATGGTTCCTGTATACAAGAACAAGGGTGGTATCCAAAATTACAATAACTATCGGGGTATCAAGCTGCTTAGCCATACTATGAAAGTCTGGAAAGAGTGGTAGAGCTAAGGGTGAGTAGGAGTGTGTCTATTTCAGAGAATCAGTTCGGGTTTATGCCGGGGTGTTCAACTATAGAAGTCATCCACCTTGTTAGGATATTGATGGAGTAGTATAGGGAGAGAAAGAAGGACTTGCGTATGGTGTTCATCGACTTAGAGAAGATGTATGATAAAGTTCTGAGGGAGGTTTTGTGGAGATATTTGGAGGCTAGAAGTGTACCGGTTGCCTACGTTAGGTTGATTAAGGACATGTATGATGGATTAAAGACCCGAGTGAGGATAGTGGATGGGGACTCAGACCATTTTCCGATTATGATGGGGTTGCATCATGGACATACTGACGTGCCACATCCAAAGGGAGGTTTAGCGGTACATGTTATTTGCATATGATATTGTATTGATTGACGAGATGCGAGACGGTGTGAACGCGCAATTAGAGGTATGGAGGCAAACCCTGGAATCTAAAAGTTTCAAGTTGAGCAGGACCAAAACAGAATACTTAGAGTGTAAGTTTAGTGGCGAGACTCAAGGAGGGGAAGGAGAGGTGAGGCTGGACTCGCAGGTCATCCCTAGGAGAGGGAGTTTTAAATAGAGACTCGCTTTCGGTATTTTGTGTGACAAGAAAGTGCCCCCGAAACTTAAGGGTAAGTTCTACAGAGTGGTGGTCAGACCAACGATGTTGTATAGGGCTGAGTGTTGGCCAGTCAAGATCGCTCATGTCCAGAAGATGAATTTTGCAGAGATGAGGATATTGAGATGGATGTGCGGGTACACCAGGTTAGATATGATCAGAAATGAGGTTATTCGCGACAAGGTGGGTGTGGACCCTATTGAGGACAAGATAGGGGAAGCGCGGCTTAGGTGGTTTGGTCATGTGCGGAGGAGGAGTACAGACGCCCCAGTGAGGAGGTGTGAGAGGTTGACATTGGAGGGCCTACAGAGAGGTAGAGGTAGGCCAAAGAAGAGGTGGGGAGAGGTGATTAGGCAAGGCATGGCTCAGCTTCAGCTGACCGAGGACATGACCCTTGATAGGAAGGTATGGAGGTCGAGGATTAGGGTATTAGAATAGGTAGTCTAGAGTGTTCATAACAGTAGTATTGACACGCAGTGTAACTTTCTGTTGGTAGTACGTTTTTATGACTAACCGTTATTTTTTTTCATTGTTGATCACCTTACTGTCTTGTTGTTTTTATTCTGGTTTTATATGACTTTTTGGTATTGTCCCTTCTTGTTTATATTTTCATTAATGTGGTGCTTATGCTTTCCTGAGCTGAGGGTCTATTGGAAACAACTTCTCTATCCTCACAAGGTAGGGATAAGGCTTGCGTATACACTACCCTCCCCAAACCCCACGGTGTGGGATAGTACTGGGTATGTTGTTGTTGTAAATTTAGTCTTTTGTATTGTACTTGTGCTCCTTGTGTAACTGTTACCTTATACAAATATCATAACTTTTTCTATGCTTCTATAATTTGTTTTGGTCTATTAATGTTTAAGATATACCAAGACCACTGGGAATACCAGTTATTATAGTACACTATGTTGTTATATCAAAGACCTAATGGAAATACCACTAATGATCAAGGATACTGGGAATATCAGTTAACATGGTATAGTACAACATGATGTAGTATACCAACTATAATGGAAGTACCAGTAACCATGATGTACTAAAAATAGTAGTATACAAATATTCTGGGGGAATACCAGTAACCATGGTATACTCTATTGTATACTAACACTACTAAGAACACCAATAATCGCAGTATACTTTATAGTATACCAAGATTGGGAATAATGGTATACTCTATAGTATACCAAAACCTCTCGCAATGCCACTAAACTTGGTATACTACAGAGTATACCAATACCCCTAGTAATACCAATAATTGTGGTATTACTGGTATACTTTGTAGTACACCGACTATAATGGGAATACCAGTAACCATGGTATACTTTGTAACATACTATCATTACTTAGATAAGTAGTATGCCAACACTATGGGAATACCATAGTGTTGGTATCATGATATACCAGTAGCCAGACTATACTAACTATAATAGGAATACCAGTGTCACGACCCCAATTTTTCACCTTTGGATGTCATGATGGCACCTAGTCTCTAAGACTAGGTAAGCCTAACACATGCTGATTTAATAACAGAATTGAACTATTAATCATTTATCATAAATCATTAAATGACATATATAGCCGAAAGCGGATAGTTATATATTTTTCAAAACCGGTAGTACGGAGTCATAAGCACTACTAAAATACACTAAAGTTTCTAAACACAATATTGTTTTGAGTTACAATTTAACACTAGCATAATGAAGTAAGATGGTGACTCCGAGGCCTGCGAATGTCAAGCAGGTATACCTTGAAGTCTCTCGCCGCGCCGATGTAACTCTCAACAACATAATCAGAATACCTGGATTTGCACAAAAATGTGCAGACATGTAGCATGAGTATACCATAATGATACCCAGTAAGTAGCAAGCCTAACCTCGGTAGAGTAGTAACGAGGCCAAGTCAAGATACCTACTAGACATAGAAACCTGTTCAACATATACATAAGCTAACAATGGAAAGAAATCAATGTAAGACCAACGACGGAAATATTTTTGATTTACAACCAACAATAAAGTAATAAAAATATAAATGGCAGCAAGTAGTAAACGAGTAATAAAGAAACAACATAATCAGACACAGATGAGATGTAAATAAACTCAAATAAGGAAAAACGGATGACAACTCAAATAATCAAATCGCTCTCAACGCATGGACTTACAATAAGAATTATCCCGAGGCACCACACCTCATAAACTACAAGTCATGGACCACAATTTCCAAATCTTACATATACGGTACGTCATGCCCACAATAACAATCACCTTCGTACAGCAAAACCCACATGCTACCATGTACTTTGCAACCATGATAAATATTAATTAAGATGAAATAAAGATATATTTAAACATCATAAAACATAATAACAATCTTGAATAAAGTACGGTATCAAATGAAATAATGAGTTTATTTTAAAAATCAAGTAAAGTGAAGTAATATACAATTTGTACGGAACAAAGTGTAAGATGAGTTTAGTTTAGAAATCAATAAAATCGAGTAAAAGTATCATTTTTAAACAAAACAAAACATAAGTTAAATTAATGAATTAAATATAGAATTTGTTAAGGAAAAACATGATAACAATTTTAGGTAAGGTAAACATCTAATAGGGTGATGAGTATAATTTGAGAACCCAATTATGGTGAAAGTGCGATAACCATTTAGAATAATAAGGCACCGAGTGAGATAACGAGTTCTATCTTAAGAGACACATAGAATAAAGAATGTTAATAATTCTTTTATTTAAACCATTATGTTACCAACAACTCAACATAATATGATATAGTGAGTCCACGTACTTAAATTCATATTGACACTCAATTCACCAAGTTATAACGGAGGCACAGATTGGCATGTTAAAGCAACACAACAAATCACATAGAATGCATGACTCACACAAGAAACCATAATCGTTCCAACAACAAGATAACAACAAATAACCAAACACAATCAAAATGCGGATGAATGATTGAAGGAAGAATAATGACCGTTCAAATCAACAATTTGTTCCAACATGGAATGTACAATAAAAATCACAGCCGAGGTACCGCCTCGTATTTACATTTCACAATTTCAATCAAAATCTTTCCTATATCACCGCATGAGCCTTACATTTATTTTTGAAAATTATTTTTTCCGAAATAGCTACACGCGTTTTAGCCCACCTTATCTCACCGCGTGGCTTCAAGTTGCTCCCCTACTAGCAACACGCGTATCAAGCCCACCTTAGCTCACTGCATGCATATCAACCCCTAGCCTTATACCACTGCATGCGTATCAATATCACAACACAATCACAACCCGCACCACAAGTGCCCATATGCCACAACTTGCCCCACAAAGTCAACAACACCAATATTTCTACAACAAATAGCCCATGTCTCAACACAATGTGTAGAATAATTTCAACAATAACAAAATGAATGTGAATGCTCAACAAGGAAAGGTATCTCAACAAGTAACAACTTCGCCTCAATGTGATAACGGCTATTACAACTTCAACACCAATAACTCAACAAGATGATATTCCACGAAATAACAACTTCAATTAAAAGTGATTCAACAATTAAGAGGTAACTAGATAATAAGGAAGGGAATAACTTCAACTAAAACATATAAGAGCAAAATAACAAGTAAGAGGTAGAACAAGTGCTAACAACGTCAAATAGAACATGAAAGAGTAGATTAATAATGAGAGATATAATATGTTATGACAATTCAATTAAAGGCATGGAAAGAGTCTAGATAATCTAAACCGGTCAAATTATCACATATAACACGTGTACTGTCACGCCCCAAAACCGGGGAGCGCGACCGGCGCTCAACCGAGTGAACCCGACCGAGCAAGCCTGTTAGATTCCTTGTACCCAAACTCATTCATGAATAAAGAGAATATATGTTTTCCTAAATTAAACAATAAAGTGGTCATGTCTGCAATTGCCAATTCATTTCCAATTGTTCATCATTTTTAAAGTCTCAATGGACAAGTAATACATCCACAACATAACATAGTTTGTCTTTCCCCAGTACCAATACACAACCCACACTATGTCTACGGAGCCTCTATAGATAAAGAAGAGTATAATGATAATGCAGGCAACAAGGCCCCGGTTATACCTTAACCATAATACATAAAGATCAAAAGATACATGACCCCGGGATGAAGTGGGGCTCACCAAGTCAGCTGGGAAGAAGGTGTACTGCTATCACTGATCAATATCTCCTGCTGTGGAACCACCTGCATCCATTTAAAGATACAGCGCCCCCGGCAAAAGGGACATTAGTACTGTTGAATAGTACTAGTATGAAAAATAAACACCAATTTAAGAATTTAGAAATACAAGATAATTATGATGAACCAGTGCGGCAATTGTATAATATAGATAACCGTCTCAACCATAGCAAGCTTATTAAATGCTATCAACAACATTTATAGGATTTAAGATGAGATCCTCTATAACCATCTTCACACAAAGCGGCCCCGCCGCCTCACCTCAATGTATGCAGGTGGAGGTGTACGTTCAACACCACAACTCAAATCAAGCGGCCCTGCCGCCTCACCTCAATGTATGCGGGTGGATGTATAACCACAGTACCAAGAACCTACACAAAACGGCTATGCCGCCTCACCCCAATATATGCGGGTGGTGGTGCCACAACAATACCAAAACTATACGCAAAGCGGTCGTACCACCTCACCCCAATATAAGCGGGTGGAGGTGCAGTCCCACAATACCATAATTCCTTCACAAAGCTGTCATGCCGCCTCACCCTAATTTATATGCGGGTGGAGGTGTATCACAATCACACTCTCTATACCTTAATCCCCACACAAAGCGGTCATGCCGCCTCACCCCAATGTATGCGGGTGGAGGTGTATCACAATCATAATCTCTACACAACTTAGCATAATAACTTTCACATAAATCACGACTAGAAATTATAATATGTGGATACATAATCTATAGTTTGGGACACATCCTCAATTTATAATGCAATATGATAAGAGCATTTGAAATATGAATTGAACATATATCTTCGTCACAAAACTTATCGGAATACTCGATTTATAATCAACATCTCGGAACTCACAAGGATAATGAGAATTCCAACTCTTAAAGAAGAGTTTAGCCAACATACCTCACTTGAGCTTCCTTACACTCTAAATATTCTGAAATTCTTAGCAACTTCAATCTATTTTAGAAATATAACAAATTAAACCAAAAGGGAAGATGATCATGGTTCTAGCTCATCTGAGCATTTTATCAAACACTAGATGTGCATTAAGGTTTCAAGATCCTTTTATGGAGGATTCCATCATCCCACAACCCAACCTTTACCATTTTTAGCTCAACAATCTTTCTACACCCCTTGATAACACATGCATATAAAATAACCAACCCTCTTGCCCAGAAATTATCTTGCTTATTATCCATTTCTACACAAAATTCGAAATTGAGGGTTAGGGTGTAGAATCTTACCTCTAGGATGAAGACCTAGTGAGTTTCCCTTCTCAATCTTCCAAAACTTGGGCAAGAATTGAAGAACAATTATTGGAGAACACCTTCTCACTCTAGGGCACCCTCTCTCACTCTAAAATGTCACATAATAGCTCAAAAATGACCCAAAGAGTGTATTTAACGAAATAGGGTCGGGTTTTAAAAACCCAAAAATAAAGCTCCGGAACAGGTTTTGCGGTCGCATATGCGACCGCATAATGGTTATACGGACCGCATATCAGTCGCATAATTGGTAACAAAATAGCCAAAAGAACTGCCTGTGTATGCAGTCATTATGCGGTCCGCATAACTGTTATGCGGTCGCATAATGCACCGCATAACTGTTATGCGGTCGCATAATGCACCGCATAATAGTTATGCGATCGCATAGTCGACCGCATAGCTGCTTCCAGAATAGCCCTCTCCTGCTCACTTCTGCGGCCATTATGCGGCCCGCAGAGTGATTATGCGGTCGCATAATGGACCGCATAAATGCACTATTCTGGCAAAAAATTTCCTTTACTTTTCTGTGCATTGTTCAACCCAAAAGGTCCGAGCCGCGGCGAGCTTGCAAAGAATTTCTATAATCCTAAAACACGTAAGCATAGTCCGACACCATGAAATATTATTTTCTTTGTAAATTTTACCAAGCCTTACACTTAAGTACTTTGAAATTTTTCGGGGTGTTACATGTACCCATTCGTCACCTTGCGTACACGGCTTTCATATAACACAAATAGCACAATCAACTGAAATCCTAAGGGGTAGTTTCCCCCACACAAAGTTAGGCAAGATACTTACCTCAAAACAAGCCCAATCGATACACTAGAAGCGTTATCCCGCTCAAATCATCCTCCGAACGGCTCGAAACTATCCAAAAGCAACTCAAAATCATCAAATAATGCAATAGGAGAAAACCCAATCTATAAAGGTCGAATCTTTACACATTTATCCAAAGGCAAACAAAAAGTCAAACTCGGGCCCGCACCTCGGAACCCAACAAAACTCACAAAATCTGACAACTCATTCAATTACGAGTCCAACCATACTAATTTACTCAATTTCGACTCCGAATCGGTGTTCAAAACTCAAAAATTCACTTTAGGAAAGTTTAGACAAAACCCCCTAATTTCTCTTTTGAAATCATCAATCAATTGCTAAAAACGAAAATGGAATCACAGAATATAATCTAAACCGAGTAGAAAACACTTACCCCATGGAAAAACTTGAATAAAATCATTGAATTCTCCCAATCCCAAACTTTCAAGATGAGAAAAACTCCAACAACATTAATAGCCTAAAACACCCAACTGTTCTATCGTTTCTTATGGAAAACAATCCCGAAACTCGCTTTTGATGCCTCCAATGGATTTCTCGTGAAATTTTAGTTATGTTAGGTATTTGAATCACTCCATTTGACCTTATAATGAAGGAGATATGTTGGCTTCAATATTTAAAAATAGTGCAGATTTTTAAATACGAATTCAGTGGCAATTTGATAATTAATCTGAAATAATCTAGCAACCCAATTCTTAGTAAAATGACCATAAATTTCTCATACGATGTCGAAACTTGATAATTTTAGTTGCTACAGTTCCAAAATTACGATACGGATATAATGGTTTAGACGAAACACAAATCAAAGATCGTTTGCTCAATATGGTAACCTTTATGCTCAAATCGATATCGAAACCGAAAACAATCACCATACAACCCAAACTTATCGGAATTTAATCAAACTTTGTGGACATGTCCAAAATCATCATAAAAACTTATTGGAATAATTAAAACTCGATTCTTAGCCCGTTTACCCAAAAGTCAAACCTTGGTCAATTCTTCCAACATTATGGGGAAATACCAATAACCATGGTATACTTTGTAGTATACTAACACTACTAAGAATACCAGTAATTATAGTATACTCTATAGTATACAGAGATTGTGAATAATGGTATACTCCATAGTATTCCAAGACCACTTGCAATGCCAATAAACTTAGTATACCACAGAGTATACCAGGACCCCTGGTCATACCAGTAATCATGGTATTACTGGTATACTTTGTAGTATACCAAAGACCCCTATGAATATCAATAATCGTGGTATTCTATAGAGAATATGAAGAATAGTGGCACATCAACAATATGGGGAATAATAGTAATGATGGTATATACTATAGAATACCAAGACAATTTGGAATAATTAGGATAATGGTATTCTCTCTCATAAAACAGTCTGATATATTAGCACATCATCTCATTAACTGATAAATTGATTGAAATAAAAGAAAAGAAGCTGAGATATATAAGGCCAATATACTTTTGAACACTATTCCAGAAAAGTATATATAAGTAACATTATAACAGTAATCCAATAAAACAATTTGATACTATAAAAATTTCTAAGACATTAAATGTATGTTAAGTGCTCTTTGGAGGATTCCTGCACGTTTTACGGATGTGACCCTCTTGTCCACATATTTCACATGTAACTTTTGATCGCTTGGATTTTTTTTTCATGTGATTTTTTGTATCTCGATTTCTGTGGCCTTCCCTGATTGATCTTCCCTTTGGGTGGTAGCAACTCATACTTTGAGATTTCTGTAGAGATCTTCCATGTAGTTTCATCAGGTATATGATACACTGATTCTTCATAAGTCTTAAACAAGTATTCCTTTTAGTAGTATATTGAGCAGTATTGATATGGATCCATATTGAATTTCTTAATAATTGCCAAAAAATACGGACATGGAAGTTCATCCAATTGAAATCTTCTGCAACTACACTTTCTTTCCTCCATACAGACAACATATCTGCTACCTCCATCATATATACTGTATACACTAAATTATTCAATGGCTTTACCTACATTATTAAATGTCACGACCCAATTCCAATATAGGCTGTGATGGCGCCCAACACCATTGTCACGCAAGCTAACACTAATCAAACTAATGATTTTCCGTTTAAATAAATTTACTAAGGGGAAAAACATTTCCTCATTTGTTAAAAAGGATTTAAAAATTTGCAAATGTTACGTAATTTAACGGAAACAACAAGTACTAATCGTAATCATGTAACCAAATTCAAAATCATAAGTCCACTAGTGCATGTACCAAGACCTGGTGTCACAAGTATGTGGTCTACTAACAGAATATATAACATAATACTAGATGACTGTCACGAGGAAATAGACAGAAATATAAATCCAAAAGAGAGATTTCGGCTGCTGCTGAACGGCTCGGAAGGGCAGCTCACCGTGTAGTCTCGAGCTAGAAGTCAAACGTGCACGCCGGACTGGTATCCAGATGCACCTGTCTTAGATCATGCACATCAAGTGCAGAAGTGTAGCGTGAGTATGTAAACAACGTGTACCCAGTAAGTATTTAGCCTAACCTCGAAGAAGTAGTGACGAGGGGTCGACTTCGACACTTACTAAGGGCCAAAAATATAATACTGTGTAAAGCAGGTAATATACAATAATAATGGCGCTAAAAACAATAAGTAAGTAAGTAAATCCTCCTTTCAAATAAAAGTCAAACCATTTCTCGCATCTATTCCTTTCACCTTTCAAATCTATGAAACATTATTAAATAAGAAGGAATTTTGGTGTCGCTACGCACGAGTTATGCCGATGACGTACGGCCCGATCCAAATATATATAATAATATACTGTGCACTACTGAGGGTCGAACGGCCCGAACCATATAATATATTAATAAATCCTGCCGAGGCTAATGACCCGCTCCCATGAGAGTAGTGAAAGTTTACCCCGCTCGCGTAATATATTTGAGAAGCGGTTGAACATAAAATTTCTCAACTCATCGTAGTATTTCTCAATTCTTTTTTAAATATACGAAATTTAACTTGGGCTTTAAATATTGGGACCTTCAACTTCCACTTTAATCCAACAACTAGTAAGCATAACCAAATAACGGTATCAACAAAGCATGGTGTAAACCTAAATCTACCCGGACATAAGCATGAGTAGTAGCTACGCACGGACTCTCGTCACATCGTGCGTACGTAGCCCCCCACAAATAGAAGTACATATTGATTACGTTTACCTATGGGGTTAAATTCCCTCTTACAAGGTTAGCAAAGAGGCTTATCTCATATCAAGGCTTACTTCCCGATTCAAGAATGCGCTCAAACCTCCAAATTTGATGCCAAACGACTCAGAACTAGCCAAACATTAAAAAAATCGATCAATCTATGCTCAAAAGTTCATATCTCCACTATTGTAGTGATTACCTAACCCAAATTGTAAGATTCCTAAAATTCACCTCCCAGGCCCACATGCCCGGATTCCGAAAATTTTGAAAAAAGTTGTTACCCATAACCTCATGAACTCAAATATATTAATAAATTTTGTGGTTAAATCATATTTTTATCAAAAACCTAGATTTTCACCTAAACTCGTAATTTTTACTAATTTACATGTTATAATCTACCCATAATCTATGTATTTAACTCACATTTGATAAAAATTACTTACCTCAACTAGTTGGTGGAAATCCCCTCTCTAACCAGCTCCAAAATCGCCCCCAAGAAGAGTAAGAAGTGAGCAAAAAGTGCTCAAATTCCGATTTAAAACATCACAGCCTTTCAGCGATTTCCGCACATGCGGTTCAATTAGCGCACCTGCGATTCCACTTCTGCAGAAAAACTCGCGCAGGTGCGGACCAAGGCCAGGCTGCCTCATATCGCTTCTGCGCCCAGGTGATCGCACTTGCGGCCACGCATCATCGACCAATGAAGCGCATCTGCGACATCTCTCGCTCCTGCGATGCCTGCCTTCGCACCTGCGCTTTCGCAGGTGCGGTCCTTTTTCTGCTTCTGCGATGGCTGGGTAGCCTATGCTGGGACGCTTCTGCGATCATGGGGCTCACACTTGCGGCTGGCCAAGCGCAGGTGCGATTATGACAGCAGCTGGAGCTTCAGCTTTGACTCCCAATTTCTAACTTGGTCCGAGCCTCGTCCGATCGACACTCGGGGCCCCGCCCGAACATACCCACAACTCTGGAATCATAAAACAGACTCGCTCAAACTCTCGGAAGGCCCGAAACAATAATAAAACTAAGAATCGCACCCCAAAACCAATTGATTCAAACTTAGAAACTTCAAGTTCTTCAATTTACTTACAATGTGCCGAAACATACTTAGACTACCCTGAATGACATCAAATTTTGCGTGCAAGTCTTAAATGACATTACGAAACTATTTCCGATCTCGGAATTCTGTTTTGACCTCGATATCACCAAAACTCGCTCCAAACCAAATTTAAAGAATTCCTAAAACCTTCAAGGAACGACTTTCACTATTAGGCGCCAAAACGCTCCCGAGTCATCCAAAACCCGATCCGAACATACGCCCAAGTCCGAAATTATCATACGAACCTATTGGAACCATCAAATCATGATTCTGAGGTTGTTTACTCAAAATGTTGACCGAAGTCAAACTTGGCTTTTCAAGCCAACCTTAAGGAACCAAGTGTTCCGATTTCAACCCGAACCCTTCCAAATCCCGAACTAACCATCCCCGCAAGTTATAAAATAGTAAAAGCATGTACGGTAAGTCATATTTAGGGGAACAGGGTTTTAGAAAGTAAAACGACCGGTCAGGTCATTACATTAAAATAGATTTATCTGTGCTATATAAAAATTATAACATAAACTGTTCTTGCGTAATATCATACAAACTGAAATGTATGTAATAAGTATGGTCATGAAAATTATACCGTCATCTTTCGTGCAGAAATAAAGTTTTCTTCTAGCATATCTTCATACTTCTATCCAAGCTTTATAAATGTTTCTGTTGCGAGCTTTTTGTTACTGTCGTTCCACTCCTTAATTAAATTTGTCATGAAATCTAGCAACAAAGTTACTCGGAGATCTCTTGCAGACTTATTTGCTGAATTCATGGATTCAACAATGTTAGATGTCATTATTGTTGTTGTGTTAACTTTTGAATGTGCTTTCGACCATTTGTCATATCCAACATCAAAGGGATATTCCTGCACCCTCTTATCAATTGTTTCAATCTCTTCTATTTGATAATTAAACTCGCCAATTATGTATGCTTTGGCCATTTTGAATAATATTTGCGCAAGTTAGTTATGACTCTTCTTGAACTTTGCCTTAATGTTGTTCGAGATGTGGAAAATACAGAAACAATGGGGTACCTTTGGATAGATAGTAGAAGTTGCCTTTGCGATACTCTCATGCCTATCAGTTACGACCCAACGTCTCACCATAAGGATCGTGATGACACCTATTCTCTAAGACTAGGTAAGCCTAACACATGATGAGATAAAATAAAAACAACTTATCTATTCAATAAAAGCTGAAAACTGCCATAACATAGCCGTAAAATGAATACAATAGTCATACATCCCAAAACCACGTAATACCGAGTCATAAGATCTACATAGAGTACACAAAAAATCTCAAACTACAACACTATTTGGAATAAAATATACGATAGTAAGGAAATAATAGAAGGTGACTCTAAGACTTGCGAGCGGAAAAACATGTATACCTTGAAATCTCCTCAGTTCTGGATCGACTCTTTAGTGACCAGCACGATTGGAGGTACCTGGATTTGCAAACAAAAAATATGCATAAGCATAGTATGACTACACCACAATCGGTACCAAGTAAGTATCAAGACTAACCTCGGTGGAGTAGTGACGAGTTTCAAGTCCAGACACTCACTAGTCAAAACAACCTGTGCAAGATATCAATATAGAACGGACAACGAAAAGCTTAATAGAACAAATATTTACAACCTTGAAGAATATGCAACAACAACTCAATGTAAAATAATCCGCCTATGACAACATAATATCGATGGGATTGGCCCACGTAATGACATATCAAATTCCACTAACAACTCATAAAAACGCAAGGGAAATTCATTTAACTAAAACAAGAATTTGATCAAAACATCAACCCTCCTTTCCAACACATGAATAATAGAAAGAATCACCCCCGATATATCTCATAACAATCCCCGACAAGCCACCCTTATGTCGCTGCATGCACATTATCAATGGAATGCCATCCTTATGTCGCTGCATGCACATAAATAACCACCCTTATCTCGCCGAATGCACATAAATAATGGAATGCCACCCTTATGTCGCCACATGCGTATCTCATTCACAACACAACAATCAGCCCACACAATATGTGCCCAAGTGCCATAATATCACCAAAACAACAATACCAAAATCACAACCAGATATAGCCATCGGCTCAACAACAATATGTACAAAAATCATAACAATAGCATAAGAGTACGGCGAGTGAAAAACAATAAAACATGTTTCAAACAAAAACACAACCCCAATTCAAGGCATATTAATAGCTAGGTCTAATCCGGTCAATTACTACACATATGCCCGTGTATACACTCGTCACCTTATGTGCACGTCGTTTCACATAGCATAAATAAAGCAAATTCGGCCAAATGTTAAGGGTAATTTCTCCTACACAATATTAGGCAAGATACTTACCACAAACAAGCTAAGCAAATAATACTCTAAGAAGCCCTTTCTGTGTGTTTCAACCTCCGGACGGCTTGAATCTTGCCAAAAAAACTTAATAATATCAATAAAAGCCATAGAAAATAAGCCCAAATGATAAAACTACGATCTTTGTTCAATTATGCAAAGCCAACCCAAAACGTCAACCCCGGACCCGCATCCCGAAACCCGAGAAAACTCACAAATTCCGAACACCCATTCCAATACGATTCCAAATATATTTGTTTCATCTAATTCCGAACTCAAATCGACCTTCAAATCATCAATTTTTACTTTAGAAAAGTTTTTACTGAGATCCCCAATTTTTCTTCAATTTGATTCACCAATCAATAGTTAAGTTCAAGGTTGGGATAATGAATAATAAATAAATCTGAGTCAAAAAATACTTACCCCAATTCAAATCGTGAAAATCTCCTCCAAAATCGCCCAAATTCAAGCTTTATAACTCAAAATGTGATAAAATAACCAAAACCCTCGAAATAGAGTACTTAAGTGGTCTGCCCAGGTGTACACATCGCGATCGGGTGTCACGACTCAAATTTTTCCTCCTTAGGATGTCGTGATGGCACCTAGTCTCTAAGACCAGGCAAGCCTAACAATGAGAGATTATGACAGAAATAAAAGCTAAGACATGATATAAAATAATAATTCTCATAAATATCCCGATAACTGAAAACACAACTACAATGCTCCCAAAACCCGGTGAGAGTGAATCATAAGATTCTACATTATGTTCCAAAAAAACCCACTACAACATGGTCTAATAAAGGAAACGACAATATAATAAGGATAATAGAAGGTGACTCCGAGGCCTACGGACACCGAGCAAGTATACTTTGAAGTCTCTGGCAAACAGCTACAATCAACACTAACGTCCAACACGAGCAGGCGTACCTGGATCAACGCAAGAATATGTGCAGAAGCGTAGTATGAGTATACCACAATGGTACCTAGTAAGTATTAAGCCTAACCTCGGTATAGTAGTAACGAGTCCAGGTCAAGACATCTACTAGGACATAATAAACAGAATGAAAACATAATAACGAGAAGTAATGGGAGGCGGAGAAATAACTGATACGAAACAAGTTAATATCATAGACTAATTCCGGAGTTGTAAGCATAAATATAACATAAGGGAAGCAATTAAAGAGAACCACCATAGTCAAATACGGATCCAAACTAATAAGACAAGGACGAATAAAAGCAACAAGAAATGTTTCACCAATAACTCTTTACAACATGAGATAAAAAACAAGAATCACAAATAAGGTACCACCTCGTATACAACAAGAATCGTAACCGAGGTACTGCCTTATATATAATAAGAATTACAACAGAGGCGCTGTCTCGTATACAACAAGAATCATAACCGAGGTACCACCTCGTATTCACATTCCTCAATTTCAATCATAATGTTTCCTTATACCGCCGCGTGAGCCTTACATTTAAATAACCTTGAAAATAATTTTTCTGAAATAGCTACACGCACTTTAGCCCACCTTATGATGCCGTGTGGCTTCAAGTAATTGCCTTACAAGCAACACGCACATAAGTCCTACCTTATGTCGCCACATGCACATTAACCCCTATCCTTTTACCGTCGCATGCGCATCGATAACACATTACAATAACAACTTGCACCACGAGTGCCCATATATCACAACTTGCCAATAATCAACAATATCAATATTTTCACAACAATAGCCCATGGCTCAATCACAATGTGTACAAGAATATCAATAATAACAATGAATGTAAATTTCTCACAAGAAGGATATCTCAACAATTAACAACTTCGCCTCAATGTGATAACGACTTTCTCAACTTCAATACCAATAACTCAACAATGAGAGAGATAATTGTGTAACCACGATATTAAATAAGAATAAACTCACAATGGAAGAGATAATATGTAACAATGACTTCAATTAATGATAAATCAACAACGGAAAAGATAACACGTAATAATGACTTCAAATAATGATGAATATCAACAATGGAAGAGATAACATGTAACAATGAAAGAGGCAACAACTTCAACTAAAGCATAAGAGCAAAATACCAAGGAAGATGTAGAACAAGTGTTAACAAAATCATTTAAGGCGTGTAAGGATAGACTAACACAAGTAAGAATAGATTGACTATGAGAATTTAAAACATGATATGACAATTCAATTAAAGCATGGAAAGAATATTGACCACTCTACTAAACAAATTAATGGACCACACATGGAAATCAACTAAACAGTTTTAAAGCAACACCTCATAGCGACATGATTGTGTGACATTTAGCAGAATTCATGAACACATGGTCATTTAGAAGCAAGATGTGACATATTTGATTAAGTAAGGAGCATGAAATAAATTCAATCTCAACATGGTAAATTTGACATGGCAAACTAATAACATGGGTTAAATCATTAAGTAGGTGAGGACATGCTAAAGATAGGCATAATATCATGAGAGTTGAGGAAACACGCCACTTAGAGTTTACAAGGTAAGCATACACAAGATGCACATATTAAGCTGCCCAAAGTGGGTCTAAGGTAGATCATAGTTCCAAAATTAGTCCAAAGGGATTTTAAAACTATGAATCTAAGTTAGGAAGGTCTGATAGAGCCATAGTCAAAGGAGGACTATTACACACAGTAAGCAAGTAGACATGCATAATCTATAGCAGCTAATAAGAATCTTAATTGTGTTAAGTACAACATAGAGATTCCCAAGTTCAGAATTATCATGGTAGAAGAGATTGTCAAATTAGGATCAAGTAGAGCAGACAGATTTCAAAACTTAAATCAGTCGACCAGGCATAATACAGAAAAAGCAAGTGCATTAGAATTCGACTGGAACCTAGGCAATACTAAAGAGCACAGAGTTTGCTAAATACCACATTACAATTCTTAAAGTTACATGTTTGATTAAAGAAAAGATTCATGTAAATAAGGACAACAGTAGAGCCTATACAAAGGATTCAGAAACCAATTAAGACAAATTCTAGGCAGATAGTAATCCCTTGTAATCTCAAGGTAAATGTTAAAATTGAGACAATATTAAACATTCAATACGAGGCAGCAAACATTTATCAACATAACAACTTCAAACAAGTGTCATAATCCAGAGAACCTTCTAATCAAGATAACGTACTCGAATCCGGATGAAAAATTACGAAGAGGAAGATAAAACAAAGTTGGCGTATAATCATATTGCCAGTTTGCAAACAAACGTATAAAGAACGAGAGACTCAAAATATCAGGAATAGAACAATTGCAGGAGAGTAATGAAAAACCCCAAACCTCCAGTGCTTCAGAGTTCACAAGAGCCTCAAAACGGACCCCGAGCAGTGCTTGCACTGGAAGAAGGTTAACAGAATATGGTGGCCTTGACTTTCAGCCGGCCAAGAGCTCAATTTCAGGATAATATCGAATAAGTGAGAGTGAGGGGATAGTTCTTAAGGTGATTAAAGTATCTCTAAAGGGGAAATTAGGAAGGGGTTATATAGTGGTAGAATCAAGAAAGCAAACATGGAAAACAATTAATCAATCACAAAATAAGGAAAGAGTATCACATGGAATGAGTAATAGAACCGGTAAAGGGGAAATCGAAATTTCAAACCCTAGTTGAGTCCAATGGCCATGAATCTGGTCGGAAATGCGAGAATCGTTCATTGTAGAGTATATATAGATGAAACATCGGCCAAATATTTACAAAAATAGAGCTAAATCAGGCCCGTCTTGCAGGTAGCGTTTACCAAAGTTAGGTAAATATCAAGTAACACCATGAACGCATGAGTAGTAGCAGAATAAGGTAAGAGAATCACAAAAATATTCCATATCAGGGCCAGATTCGGAGAGGATTTGAGGGTATGACGGCTAGGGCTCCTCAAAGACGAGTGGGATGGAGGGGCTTTAGAGGCCGCTGTTTAGGTGGGAATGTCCCTAGGGTTTAGGTTAAGGGGATATAAGGAAATGTGAAAGGTTATTATGGGCCGTTGATCATCTAAGATCAATGGTCATGATTAAAAGGAAGTGGGGCGGGTCAGGAGATGGGTATAGGATAGTGGGTTGCTGGTGCTAGGTTAAAGGGTATTGGGCCAAGGTTTTTGGTCCGCAAATTAGCTCTATAATGGGCTAATAATTAAATACACAAAAATTGTTTAAAACATAATTTACAAAAACTAATTAATAGATAATAAAATATTACTTGTGCAATAAAATGATTGACAATAATAACTTAACATTATAAAAATATAAAAATGCTATTTTAGCATGAATAATGTAATAAATATAATTATGCATATAATAGGCTATTATTGTAAAATTATGTAAATGGCTCAAAAAATACAAAGATAATTAAATGAAATGAAGTAAAATATTATAAAACATATATGTAGATATAAATAATGAACTTGGATTATTAAATCATCACAAATAATTTAAAGGGTAAATAATACATATTCAAGTAATTTAAATGCAAGAAAATCAATTTAAAAGCTTTAAAAATTGTGAAATATTATAGAAAATACTTGTATAACTCTTGTAAATTAAGTAATGATACAAAATGATATCTGAAAGTATATATACTATTTGAAAAAATATGAGGGAAAAATTGGGTATCAACACCATGTCACGATCGCGAAGAAGGAAACTAGTCACTAGCCAAATAACATTCCAAAACAAGGGAAAAAGAACCGAAACTCATCCAAAACTAACTCGAGGCCCCTGGGACCCTGTCCTATCACACCAACCAATTCTAAATCATAACACGGACCTACTCAAGCCTCAAATAACACCAAGCAACATCAAAACTACCAATTGCATCTCAATTTAAGCTTAATGAACTAATGAACTTTCAACTTCCAAAACTCAAACCGAACCATATCAAATTAACTCGGAATGACCTAAAATTTTGCATGCAAGTCACAAATGACACAAAAGACTTATTAAAACTCCCGAAACCATAATCCAAACCCGATATCAACAAGGTCAACTCTCAGTCAAACCTGTAGACCTTCTAAACCTTCAACTTTTCAACTTCCGCCAAATAGAACCAAATCAACCTAGGAATCTCCAAATCCAAGTACGGACATACGTCTAAGTCCAAAATTATCATAAGCTATCAAAGCCATCAAAATATCATTCTGGAGTCGTCCACACAAAAGTTAAACTCTAGTCAACTCTTACACCTTAAACCTCCAACCAAGGGACTAAGTATCCTAAATCAATCCAAAACCTCCGGGAGACCAAACCAACCATCCCCGCAAGTCACATAACCACAAGTACACATAAGTAAAACATCAAATAGGGGAAACGAGGCTAAAATACTCAAAACAACCGGTCGGGTTATTATATTCTCCCCCTCTTAAATAAACGTTCGTCCTCGGATGAGTATAGAGGCATACCTTAAGTGCTAAAAAGGTGGGGATATAGGCTCCGCGTATCATGTTCGGTCTCCCAATTCACCTCCTCGACCAGTTGACCTCTCCATTGAAGCTTCATTGATGCTATGATATTCGACTTCAACTTTCGGACATGCCTGTCCAAAATAGCCACCGGCTCCTCAACATAGGTCTAATCCTTGTTCAACTGCATGGAGCTGAAATCTAACACATGTGACGGATCACTATAATACTTTCGAAGCATGGAAACATGGAACACCGAGTGAACTCCTGATAAGCTAGGTGGAAATGCAAGTCTATAGGCCACCTCACCAACTCTCTCTAAAACCTAAAAAGGACTAATGTACCGAGGGCTCAACTTGCCCTTCTTTCTGAACCTCATCACACCCTTCATGAGCGAAACTCTGAGTAGAACCCTTTCACCCACCATGAATGCCACATCACGAGCCCTCATATTAACATAACTCTTTTGCTTGGTCTGTACAAAACTGCTCCTGAATAAACTTCACCTTCTCCAAAGCATCGCAGACCAAATCAGTGCCCAACAACCTAGCCTCCCCAAGCTTAAACCAACCAACCGGAAAACGACATCACCTCCCTTATAAGGTCTTATAAGGAGCCATATGGATGCTTGACTTATAATTGTTGTTGTAGGTGAACTATGCTAGAGGTAGAAACTGATCCCACGAGCCCCCGAAATCAATAACACAGGCACATAACATGTCGTCCAAGATCTAAATAGTGCGCTCGGACTGCCTGTCCGTCAGTGGATGAAATGTAGTACTTAACTCGATCTATGTGCCCAAATCATGCTACACATCTCTCTAAAAATATAATGTGAACTGCGTGCCTAGATCCGAGTTAATATACACCGGCACACCATGAATGCGAATAATCTCACAAAAATAAATCTGAGCCAGTTGCTTTGAAGAGTAGGTAGTCATGACTGGAATAAAGTGTGCAGAATTGGTCAGTCTGTCCATAATGACCCACACTGCATCAAATATCCTCAAGGTCCGTGGAAGTCCAACTACAAAATCCATAGTGATATGCTCCCACTCCCACTCCAGAATATCAAGTCTCTAAAGCAAATTACCCGGTCTCTGATGCTCGTGCTTAACCTACTGGCAGTTCAGACGTCGAGCCACATACTCCACTATATATTTCTTCATTATTCTACACCAGTATTGTTGCTTCAAATCATGGTACATCTTCATGATGCCCAGATAAATGGAATAATGCGAACTATGGGCCTCCTCAAGAATTAGCTCCTGCAACCAATCCACATTGGGCACACAAATCCGTCCATGAAGTCTTTACACCCCATCATCACCAATAGTTACCTCCTTGGTATCACAGTGCCGTACTGTGTCTTTAAGGACAAACAAGTGGGGATCATTATACTGATATGCCTTGATGCGCTCTAACAAAGAAGACCATGGAACCATACTAGCAAGAACCCGGCTAAGCTCCGAAACATCCAACCTCATATACCTCTTGGCCAAAGCCTAAACATACAAAGCTAACGGTCTCTCCCCAGCTAGGATAAAAGCAAGACTACCCATGCTCTCAGCCATCTTACTCAAAGCATTAGCCACCATATTAGCCTTCCTAGGATGATAAAGAATGGTGATATCATAGTCCTTTAGTAGTTCTAACCACCTTCGTTGCCTAAAGTTCAGATCCTTTTGCTTGAATAAGTGTTGTAGACTCATGTGATCCGTGAACACCTCACAAGACACGCTGTAAAGATAGTTCCTCCAAATCTTGAGCGTGTGCACAATGGCTGCTAACTATAAATCGCACACTAGGTGGTTCTTCTCATGAGGCTTCAACTAACATGAAGCATAAGAAATCGCTCTACCCTCCTACATCATCACACACCTAATGCCAATCCGTGAAGCATCACAATAGACTGTATAAGAACCTGATGCCGAATGTAAAACTAGAAGTGGAGTTGTAGTCAAAGCAGTCGTGAGCTTTTAAAAGCTCTCCTCACACTCGTCAGACCATATGAATAGGGCACCCTTCTGGGTTTAGTCTAGTCAGTGGGACTGCTATAGATGAGAACCCCTCAACAAAATGGTGATAATACCTAGCCAACCTAAGGAAACTCTAGATCTCAGTAGCGGTAGAAGGTCAGAGCCAACTCTGAACACCCTCAATCTTTTTTGGATCCACCTCAATCCCCTCACTGGACGCTACGTGGCCCAAGAATTCCACCAAATCAAGCCAAAATTTACACTTGAAGAATTTAGCATATAAATTCTTCTCCCTCAAGGTCTGGAGCACGATCCCCAATTGTCGCTCATGATCCTCCCGGATGCGAGAGTATACCAATATATCACAAATAAACATAATGACGAATGAATTAAGGTACAACTGAAACACATTGTTCATCAAGTGCATGAAAGCTGCTGGGACATTGATCAGCCCAAAAGACATCACAAGAACTCATAGTGACCATAGCGGGTCCTGAAAGCCATCTTCAGAATATCTTAAGCCCAGATCTTCAACTGATGGTACCTCGATGTCAAATCAATCTTCGAGAATACCCTAGCATCCTGAAGCTGATAAAATAAATCATCAATACGCGGTAGTGGGTATTTATTCTTAATAGTAACCTTATTCAGTTTCCTGTAGTCAATACACATCCTCATAGATCCGTCTTTCTTCTTCACAAATAGAATTGGAACACCCTAAGGTGAAATACTCAGTCTGATAAAACCCTTATCAAGCAACTCCTGAAGCTTTTCCTTTAATTCCTACAACTCCACTTGTGCCATGCGATATGGTGAAATAGAGATGGGCTAAATGCCCGTCACCAGATCAATACCAAAATCAATATTCCTATCGGGTGGTATGCTCGGTAGGTATGCTGGAAACACATCTGAAAACTACCGGAATTGATTCAATAGTAGGAGTATCAACATTAACATCCCCCCACAAAGGCTAAGCATGCCAAGCACACCTTCTGAACCATCTGTTGTGCCTTTAGAAAAAGACACCACCTTATAAGGAACATGGTCCAATGAACCTATCCACTCCAACCTCGGCAATCCCGAAATAGCCAATGTCACGGTCTTAGGGTGATAATAAAGAATAGCGTAATATGGTGACAACCAATCCATGACCAAAATCACATCAAAATCCCTCATATTGAGTAATAAAAGGTCAACATTAGTCTCATAGCCCCTAATCATGACAAAATAAGAATGATAGACCCGGTCCACCATAATAGAATCCCCAACAGCGTAGACACATAAATAAGGGGTACTCAAAGAATTACGAGTCATATCTAAATATGAAATAAAATAGGATGACACATACGAATAAGTGGAACCCAGATCAAATAAGACTGATATATCTCTATGACAGATTAGAACAATACATGTGATGACAGCATCCCTACAGGGGAAAGCATAACAACGGGCCTGACCTCCCCATCCAGGACGACCTCTACCCGCCTGCCCTCCACCTCTAGCTGGTTGTGCAGGTAGAGTAGAACCTAGAGCAAAAATCATAGCTTGAGTACCCTACAGAGGTCCAACCCTCCGAAGCCTGGAACAATCTCTCACCATGTGCCAGTATCACTATACTCAAAATAACCTCTCTGCGGGCGTGGCTGCTGGTACTGAGTCTGACCCGGACGACAAGAATAAATGATGTAGAAACACCGTGCAGGAGGTGCACAGGAAGATGGTTGTCCAAAATGAGTACTTTGAGGTCTCTGACTAATTGGAGCATTGCGAGTACCTGAAGTGCAGAGTGAACAGGTCGACTGACAAAACCTCTGCTATGACGAGCTATAGCTGAAGAAAGGGAACCGCTAAATCCTCCAAAGCCTCGAGACCTCTTGGCATCCATGTAAGCACGTAATTTTTGACCCGCGCAAGTTTTAAAAGTAGTATTTTAAAAAATATTTATTTATTTTTATTTTAATAGGATTTTAGTCAACTTTTAGTTTTAATTTTAAAACATAAGTTTAAAAAAAAATACAAAAATAGTTTTATAACGTTTGTTTTATCTTATTAGTATTTTATAATATTTATAACATTTAAAAAATATCAAAAATATTTTTTATTTAAATATATAGTTCACTTTAATAGTTTGTTCTTATTAACTAAAATTAATTAGTATATTTTGGTAGTATTTTTATTTTTTTATTTTATTCAATGAGAGAATTAAATTTGGGCCAATTGGGAGCTCATTTTCGTATTTTAGTGGCCCAGCAAGACAAATACCATTATTCTCAATCCATTAGCCCACTCTACACTTAAATACAAGATTTAATCTTAGCCAGCTATTCTCCTCTAGCCCATGTTAATTCTTACACTCATATAAAATCAAAATTAAACCCTAATCTAGGCAGCTGGACACAGACAGAAATTGAGGGATAGAAAAAGTGGGGGGCCGAAAGGGACTAGGGTTAGGAGGTTGGAAATTTTGGCTTTGTTCATCAATTATCTTCTTCAATTTTTCTGCCTCTTTGAGATTTCAATAAGAAAAACTTATACAAAAAAAATGTGTCGTCTAGATAGGATTAGAGTTTCAAAATCAAAATATACAGAAATATAAATTTCCGCTTCTTCATTCTAATTTCGAATTTGGTTTCGAAAATGGATTTCACTTGAGGTACTGAGATTTGGTTCGAGTTCGTCGCCGATCGAGGTCCGTTCATGGTTGCTAGTTCCTACTTCTTGGCTGCTGTTACTTCAGATTTCCATTGCTGGACTCTCTTGTATTCGACTCCAAGCGAAATTAATTAAAGAGTTTCGCATTCTCAGGTCTACTTCTCTCTTTCTTTTTAATGTTTGATGTTTGATTTTTGTGTGGCTAAATATGACTTGAGCCTTAGTTAATTGGTATTCGGGAATATATAACTCATTTGGTTCTTAATTAAGTATGAATAGAGGTTGGTTCTGCCAAAATTTATATGAGTTGATTTGAGTGATTTTCTTTTTACATCTAGGTACATGTAGATCTTTTGTGTGTTTTGAAGTGTTATTCCAGTAGTAAATCTGTTGAAGTATTAGGGTTGTTTCCTTTTGAAAAGATCTAATTAAAGTCTAGTATTTGGCCTGTTTAATCAAAGCTTGAATGAGTTTCAATGTTGTTAGCATAGGTATGAATATGTCGTGTTTGCTAGATTAATTTGATCACCGCTTGGAACCATTAGTCTATAGGATAGCTACATGGCATGTTCTCATATTGTTTCTTTCGCTTGAGTTAGTAACGCACGCATGCAAGTTTTCTTCACGAGCCTCATTAGTCTCTAAACAATGTTAGTCCCTATATTTTCTTGAGAAGTTGATCCAATGCTGTTTGAACCTAGTCCGTTTTAGGTCCCATTGAATTTGAGTTGAAGTAGCACTCCTGTTAACTAGACTTAGGACAAGAAAAATGCATTTTATGGATTACCATTTGGCCTCACACCGAATCCCAAATGTAGCAAGAATTAAAATCGCTGCTTTAGGCATACTCGATTAATAATAAAATCATCGTAACTATGAGTACAGTTCCCGTGGCATAGTCATGATACATAATCCTCAATTCGAGTGTACGTTTCACGTGACTCGACCACACCTTCAAATTATAATAAAATAAACATGTTGTAAATCGCGGGTGTGTTTCACGTGGCGCGATTCGCAATGTGTACAAAAACAAATGATTGCGCGACATCGCGCCTTGTTCAAACAAATTCCATAAATACTAAAAACGGTTAAAAAGTAAAAAATGCACAATAAGTTTCTATTATGTATTAAATCAGATAATTAGGCCAATTATTAATAGTTGAGCGACCGTGCTAAAACCACGGAACTCGGGAGTGCCTCACACCTTCTCCCGGGTTAACAGAACTCCTTACCCGGTCTTTTGATTTTCGCAGACTTTAAACTGAGTCATTTTTTCCTCGATTTGGGATTTAAAATAAACCGGTGACTTGGGATACCATAAATTATTCCAAGTGGCGACTCTGAAATCAATAAATAATCTCATTTCGATTAATGTCACTTTAATTGGAAAAACTCCCTATCCCCTCGGAAAAAAAAAGGAGGTGTGACAATCCCTATCCCCCGTCTCCTGACCACTGATACGCTCTAACTTCCTGGCAATCTCTACAACCTGATAAAATAGAGTATCATTCTCCAACTCCCGTGTCATCCCAACTCTGAGACCACAACCGAGTCTCTCAATAAATCTGCGGACTCTCTCTCTAACAATGAAAACCAAATCAGGTGCATGATGAGATAATTCAGCAAACCTCATAGCATACTCGGACACAGTCATAGTCCCATGAAGCAATATAACGCATCCATGAAGGTTTGCGAAACGAACTCCCTCAAGAAGAGAGTAGCGAACTGAGCCTAAGTAAGTGGCGTGCTTCAGCTGGACTACTCTCCTCATAAGCCTGCCACCATTATATAACAGACCCGTCAGCTGGAATGTAATATGGGGAAACCCTACTCAACTCCACTATGCCTATAGTATACAGAATACGGTGACACTAGTATAAAAAGCCTTATGCATCATCAAAAGTTGCGCCACTATCCTGACCTCAGGCTAAACCGCAATTATAGGTTGTACCGACATAACACCCAAAGCCTGATAAACATGAGCCCGTTGCTCTGGAGTACGTGCAACAAGAGTCTGACCTCCTCCCTAGCTTGAGAAGTAGCTGGTGCAATTGGGATCACTCCCGCCTGAGCCAAGGTACCCAACATGCTTAGGAAATGTGCCAAAGTCTCCTGAAGTCCAGGGTTAGAAACAGGCGCCTCAGGTGCCTTCTCATCAACCGGTGCCTCAACTGCTACTCTAGCAGGTGCTCTAGTTACAGTACGTGCACCACCTCGGCCTCTGCCTCTGCCCCATCCCCTAGCAACACTAGACCTGGGGGCAGTATTATTAGTAACTGAAGCTCGTGTCCTCACTATCTGTGAGAGAATATAAATACAAAAGATCAAACTCCGAAATTGATAAATCCGCATTATAAGGAATGAAAAGAGTGAAATTTCTTAATAGTTCTGTGGCCTCTTGGAGATAAGCACAGATGTCTCCGTACCGATTTGCAAGACTCTACTAAACTTGCTTATGACTCGTAGAACCTATGAACCTAGAGCTCTGACATCAACTTTTCACGACCCAAAATCTCACCTTAAGGATCGTGATGACACCTAATCTCTAAGACTAGGTAAGCCTAACACATGATGACATCAAATAGAATAAAGCAACTTAACTGTTAATTAAAAGCTGGAAACTGCCACAACATAGCCGTAAAGTTAATACAACAATCATACATCTCCAAATCCGATAATATTGAGTCATAATCTCTACATAGAGTACACAAGAAATCTCAAAATACAATATTGTTTGGAATAAAATAAACAGTAGTAAAGAAACAATAGAAGGTGACTCCGAGGCCTGCAAGCGAAAAAAAAGGTATACCTTGAAGTCTCCTCAGCTCTGGCTCGACTCTTTAGTGATTAACACGATCTGAGGTACCTGGATCTGCACATAAAAAATATGTAGAAGCATAGTATGAGTATACCATAATCGGTACCCAATTAGTATAAAGACTAACCTCGATGGAGTAGTGACTAATTTCAAGCCCAGACACTCACTGGTCAAAATACGATGTGCAAGATATCAACATAGAACGGACAATGGAAAGCTTAATAGAACAGATATTAACCACCTCGAAGAATATGCAACAACAACTCAATATAGAATAATCCGCCTATGCCAACATAATATCAATGGTATCGAGGCACGTAATGACATATCAAATTCCACTAACAGCTTATAAAAACTAAAAGGAAAGTCATTTAATGAGAACAAGAATTTGATCAAAATATCAACCCTCCTTTCCAACACATGAACAATAGCGAGAATCACCCCCGATATATTTGATAACAATCCCTGACAAGCCACCCTTATGTCACCATATGCACATTATCAATGGAATGTCACCCTTAAATACCCACCCTTATCTTGCCTCATGCACATAAATAATGGAATACCACCCTTATGTCGCCGCATTCATATCTCACTCACAACATAATAATCAACCCGTATAACACATGCCCAAGTGCCACAATATCACCAAAACAACAATACCAAAATCACAACAAGATATAGCTCACAACTCAACAACAATATGTTCAAAAATCCTAACAATAACATAAGAGTACATGGAGTGAGCAACAATAAAACATGTTTCACATAACAAATAAACCCAATTCAAGATATACCAATAGCCTAAGGTCTAATCCGATCAATTACCACATATACGCCCGTGTATACACTCGTCACCTTATGTACACATCGTTTCACATAGCAAAAATAAAGCAAATTAGGCCAAATCCTAAGGAAAATTTACTCACACAAAGTTAGGCAAGATACTTACCACAAACAAGCTAAGTCAATACTCTAAGAAGCCCTTCCCGCGTGAATCAACCTCTGGACGGTTCGAATCTAGCCAAAACAATTTAATAATATCAACGAAAAAGGGCTAAAATTACCCCTAACATATCAGAATTAGTACAAAAAAGGCCCTCCGTCCACCTATTTGAACAAAAATGCCCCTACCATTATATTTTGGGCTCAAGATTACCCCTAATACTAATAGAAAAATTCGAAAAAAGAAAAACTTAATTAATATCTGCATGTCACCATCCCATTGGCCTAACGTAAACCCTAAGAAAAATTATAATTAAACTCACTAGTAACCCGCACGAATATTTGCTCGCCCCAATTTTAAAACATAACTCTCTCTCTCTCTCTCTCTACCATTTTCGTTTTAATGAGTGTTTTTGTATGAATTGTATATTTACGATTATTCATGAAATAAATCCAAAATTGAGTTTTCTATTAGAATTATTTTTATGGAAGAAGGAAGGAAGTGTCATATTATTTTTTATGCTAAAAAGTTTAGATTCTTTTTTGTTTGTGTAAGCTTTTTAATTCAAAATTTCTGGACGTTTTCTTCACTAATTTTTGTTATTTCTGTGTGAAAATCTAAGGATTGTTTTTCATTTTTTTCACTGTTTACGTAATTTGTATTTTTATTTTAAATTTATTTCGCTATTTGTTCTATTAATATGTAAGCTTTTTTGCTATGTGTAATGGGTATTGTGCAATTATCACATTTCACACACACTGGGTTCATATGATGTACTAATAATAGGTGACAAATTTTTATTTAATTTCTTCACTAGTATTTGTTTTCTTCTTTTGAATTATTTTTTATTATCATGGATTTTATTTTCTCGATTAGATAATTGTGTTAAGTCTAGTAAAAAAAAGGATTTTCTCTTCATAATTTGCAAGTGAGATGGGGTTGTTGTGTTTGTTTGATATTTCCTGTGGATTCCGCCTAAGCAACAACGAGGAAAAGAAGGCATAGAGAGAGAGGGGGGGAGAGAGAGAGAGAGAGAGAGATGTGTTTTAAAATCGGAGCAAGTCAAAATTCAAACGGGTTATGTGTGGGTTTAATTATATTTGGGGTGAAGTTTAAGTTAGGCCAATAGGACGGTGACAAGTGGATATTAATTAAAAAAAATTTCAGAATTTTTTGTTAGTGATAAGGGTAATGTTGAGCGAGAAGAATAACGGTAGGAGCATTTTTATTCAAATAGGTGGACATAGGATATTTTTGTACCAATTCAAATACTTCAGGGGCAGTTTTGAACCTTTTCCGTAATATCAATAAAAGCCAAAGGAAATAACCCAAACGATAAAGCTACGATCTTTGTTCAATTATGAAAAGTCAACTAAAAAGTCAACCCTAAGCTTGCATCCCGAAACCCGACCAAACCCATAAATTCTGAACACTCATTCCAACATGAGTCCAAATATATGTGTTTCATCCAATTCCGAACTCAAACCGACCTTCAAATCATCAATTTTTTTACTTTAGAAATATTTTTACTAAGATCCACAATTATTCTTCAATTAGATTCACCAATCAATCGCTAAATTTAAGGTTGGTATAATGAATAATAAATAAATTCGAGTAAAATAATACTTACCCCAATCCAAATCGTGAAAACTCCCTCCAAAATCACCCAAATTCGAGCTCTATAACTCAAAATGTGATAAAGTAATTAAAACCCTCGAAATAGAGTACTTAAGTGGTCTGCCGAGGTGTACACATTGCGATCGCGGGACCTATATCGCGACCGCAAAGGAAAAATCCACTCCCAGCTGCTGACCCTCCTACGCAAACATGAGACAACCTTCGCGAACGCGATGCTCAAACTGTCGGGGCCTACACGAACGTGGTTGCACACACTCAATCGCGAAGAACGAACACGTGCCACCCCCAGCCGACCTTCCCTTCTAGGCGAACACGATCTCACCTAAGCGAACGCGAAGGCCATTGCCTCACAAGCTAAGCGAACGCGGCCCATCCTTCGTGAATGTTGATACCCAATTTTACCCTCATATTTTATAAAATATTATTTTGCAGTATTACTTAGTTTACAAGAGTCATATAAGTATTTTCAAGTACTTATTAATTATCCTTTTAAAGTATTTTGTGACTTAATCATCCAAAGTTATTATTTATACCCACATGTGTGTTTTATAATATTTTTACTTTATTTCATATAATTGCATTTGTATTTTTAGCTATTTACACAATATTTTGCAATAATAAATCATATTCTATACATAATTATATTTATTATATTTATTATATTATTTATGCTAAAATAGCATTTTTATATTTTCATAATGTTAAACTATTATTTTCAACCATTTTACTGCATAAGTAATATTTTTATTATTTATTAATTATTTTTTATAAATTATATTAAATACATTTCGTATATTTAATTTGCAGCCCAATATAGGGCTAATTTCAGACCAAAATAGGCCCAAGTCATCGGCCCAGAGATCCCAAATCTTTAGTCCAACCTCCCTTGTCCCAAACCAAACGACCCCTCTCTCAAACCTGGTCGAGACCCGTTAAAATGACCGGCTCCGCTTTTGTCACGACCCAATTTCCCCTCAGTATGATGTCGTGACGGCACCTAGTCTCTACGACTAGGTAAGCCTAATATTTGCGGAATAATGAAATGAAAATATAAATTTAACAACTAACTGTTAAAAAATACATAGTAATCCCAAAACCCGGAACATCGTGAATCACAAACTACAGAAGAAAAATTTAGTGTCTCTATACATCAGAGTCTAACAAGGAAAAATATAGAAGATAATGGACATAAGAAAGAGTAGAAGGGGACTCCGTGGTCTGCAGACACGACAGATATACTTTAAAGTCTCCAAAGCTGTCCCGGCTCACTGATAGTCCGGCTGATAAGGAGCACTGGATATGCACACGAAAAACATGTACAGTAGAGTAGCATGAGTACACCACAATCGGTACCCAATAAGTGCCAAGCCTAACCTCGGTCGAGTAGTGACGAGGTCAGGTCAGGACCCTACTGGTATAAATAATAATAAAACAAGGCAAGAACGAAATATCGCAGTAAAATAAAGGCTGAAATTTAACAAGAAAGAATTCATAGAAGATAACAGCTCAGTACACAGAGATAACAATAGGGGATCTCCCGAGATACCGTCTCGTAGTCCCAAACGTAAATGTGCAGGGGGATTTCCCAGAATACCGTTCCGTAGTCCCAAAGTAAATATGCAGAACAGAAGTATCTCCCGGAATACCGTTCCGTAGTCCCAAAGTAAATATGCAAGACAGGGGGATCTCCCGGAATACCGTTTTGTAGTACCAAAGTAAATATGCAGTACAAGGGGATCTCCCGGAATATCGTTCCGTAGTCCCAAAGTAAATATGCAGGGAGAACTCCCGAGGAACAGCCTCGTTGTCTCAAAAGTAAATACAAAGATCAAGCGACAAATACAACAGTTAACATTAGGATTTCTACGGCTATACTGATAAAGAACAAGGAAAAAGCAGGAAAACAACTAGGCATGCTTCATAGAGTTCAAGTAAGCAGTTAAAGCACGTAGACATGCGATATTAGACTAAACATGATAGCTACATATTGGAATAACTCAATTAAGAATGAAAACATGTTAATATTCATTAAAATGGTATAACTAAAAATAAAAGGAAAACAGGTTGCTGCTCAGTAAAAATTGGGTTTTTCAACAACTAGTCGTGTACGTACTCGTCACCTCACGTGCACGACGCTCCCATATCATAATAGTTCCAAATCTTAAGGGAAATCTCCCTCCCCCCCTCCCCACACACAAAGTTAGGCAAGCCACTTACCTCGAGTCAAGTTCAATCAATCCGTAAGAATGTCCTTTCCTCGATTATCCGACTCCGAATGGCCCAAATCTAGCCAAACGCAATTGCATATCATGAATACAACCATAATACACTCATCTAATTAATGAAATCAATATTTTAACAAATATTTAGAAATTCGCTTTAAAACGTCGACCCGGGCTAACGTCTCAGAATCGAATAAAGTCAGAAAATACGAACACCCATTTACTCATGAGTTCACTCATACCAAAATTATCCAAATCCGATGTCTAAATCCCAATCAAAACTTAAAAATTTTGTTAGGGAACGTTTCTCCCATTTTCCCAGCTTTTCAATCCAAATCTGAAATTAAATGGAGAAAACAACTATAGATTAATGAAATATACCCCAAAATGAGTAAGGAATCGGAACCCCAAAGCTCTCTCTGCAAATCCCTCAAAGAATTGCCAATTTCCGAGCTCCCAAGTCCAAAAATGGAGAAATGAATCAAACCCTCGAAATTCTCTCTTTTCTGCCCAGCGAACCCGCTCCTGCGACCTCACCATCGCACCTTCGGTGCTATTTCTACAGCTAGGACTCCGCACCTGCGAGTTTTCATTAAAACTCTAGAGTCCGCACCTGCGCGCCTAAGTCCGCATCTACGGATGCGCTTCTGCATCTACTCGTCCGCTTCTGCGGAACCTTGGGTCCTTCTCATCTCCGCGTCTGTGACTACCCTTCCGCAGATGCGGCTCCGCTCTTGCGATCCCAACCTCGCTTCTGCGGGTCCGCACCTACGGACTCCCCACCGCAGGTGCGAAAACACTAGAAACCAGCATGTCAGAAATTCTTCTAATTTCAAGCTTTCACTCGTTAAGCACTTGAAACTCACCCGAGGCCCCCTGGACCTCAACCAAACATACCAACCTATCTTAAAACACCATACAAACTTAGTCGAATCCTCAAACTACCCCAAATACCATCAAAAACACTGATTACACTCGAATTCAAGCCTAAAGATCTTTGAAATTTCCAAATTAGACAACCGATGCCGAAACCCATCAAGTCACGTTCGATTGACCTCAAATTTTGGACACAAGTCATAAACAACATTACGGACCTACTCCAACTTCCGGAATTAGAATCCGACCCCGATATTAAAATTTCCACTGCCGGTCCAAATCTCCAAAAATTCGACTTTCGCCATTTCAAGCCCAAATGAGCTACAGACCTCCAACACACAATCTGGATATGCCCCTAAGTCCAAAATCACCCAAACGGAGCTAACGAAACCGACAAAACTCCATTCCGGAGTCGTCTTCATATTATTCTGACTACGGTCAAAATTCTAAGACTTAAGCTCCCGTTTTAGGGACTAAGTGTCCAAAAATACTCCGAAACCAAAACAAAACCTCCCGCCAAGTCACATAACCAGAAAAAGATACGGGGGAAACAGTAAATAGGGAATCGAGGCTATTACTTTCAAAACGACCGGCCGGGTCGTTACATCCTCCCCCGAACGAGTATAAAGACATACCTGAAGCGGTGAAAAGATGAGGATAACGGTTGCGCATATCCTGCTCGGTCTCCCAAGTCGCCTCCTCGACCGGCTGTCCCCTCCACTGAACCTTCACGGAAGTAATGTTCTTTGACCTTAGCTTTCTGACCTGTCTGTCTAAAATAGGCACTGGCTCCTCAACATAAGATAGATCCTTGTCCAATTGGACTGAGCTGAAATCCAATACATGAGCCGGATCACCGTGATACTTCCGGAGCATCGAAATATGAATTACCGGATAAACTCTTGCTAGGCTGGGAGGTAAGGCAAGCTCATAAGCAACTTCCCCAACTCGCTGCAACACCTCAAAGGGACCAATAAACCTTGGGCTCAGCTTGCCCCTCTTTCCGAACCTCATAACACCCTTCATAGGCAAAACCCGGAGCAAGACCCGCTCTCCAACCATGGATGCAACATCGTGAACCTTTCGATCCGCATAACTCTTATGTTTGGACTGGGTTGTGCGAAGTCTACCTTGAATCAGCTTAGCCTTCTCCAAGGCATCCTGAACCAAGTCCGTACCCAATAATCTGGCCTTGCTCGGCTCGAACCAACTTACTGGGGACCGACACCGCCTACCATACAATGCCTCATACGGTGCCATCTGAATGCTGGACTGAAGACTGTTGTTGTAAGCAGACTTCGCAAGTGGCAAAAACTTGTCCCAAGCACCCCCAAAATCTATCAGACAAGCGCAGAGCATATCGTCCAATATCTGAATAGTGCGCTCGGACTGTCCGTCCGTCTGAGGGTGAAATAATGTGCTCAGCTCTACTTTAGTACCCAACTCCTACTGTACGGCTCTCCAGAATCATGATGTAAACTGCGTACCTCGGTCAGAGATGATAGAGACCGGTACGCCATGAAGCCTAACGATCTCACAGATGTAGATTTCGAGCTAGCTGCTCGGAAGAATAGGTAGTCATCACAGGAAAAAAATGAGCCGACTTGGTTAGCCTATCCACAATCACTCAAACTGCATCAAACCTCCGTTGAGTCTGTGGGAGTCCATCAATGAAATCCATAGTGATCCGCTCCCATTTTCACTCCGAATCTCTAACTTTTGAAGCAACCCACCTGGCCGCTGATGCTCATACTTTACCTGCTGGCAATTTAGACATCAGGCCACGTACTCTACTATGTCCTTCTTCATTCTCCTCCACCAGTAATGTTGTCTCAAGTCCTGATACATCTTTGTGGCACCCGGATGAATAGAGTACCACGAACTGTGAGCCTCCTGGGGAATCAACTCACGCAAATCATCTACATTGGGCACACATAGCCTGCCCTCCATCCTCAATGCACCATCAAATCCAATAGTGACCTTCTTAGCATCACTGTGCTAGACCGTGTCCTTAAGGACAAGCAGATAGGGGTCATCATACTGACGCTCCCTGATACGGTCATAAAGAGAAGACCGAGAGACCACACAAGCCAATACTTGACTCAACTCAGAAATATCCAATCTCACAAACTTGCTGGCTAAGGCCTGAACATCCAACGCCATGGGCGTCTCTGCTGCTGGTAGATATGCTAAGCTCCCCAAACTCTCTGCCCGGTGACTCAAAGCATCGGCCACCACATTGGCCTTCCCAGGGTGGTATAAAATGGTGATATCATAATCCTTAAGTAGATCCAACCACCTCCTCTGACGCAAATTAAGATCCTTATGCTTGAACAGATGCTGCAAACTCCGGTGATCGGTGTAAATCTCACAAGGAACACCGTACAAATAATGCCGCCAAATCTTCAAGGCATGAACAATAGCTGCTAACTCAAGGTCGTGGACATGATAGTTCTTTTCATGCACCTTCAGCTGTCTGGACGCGTAGGCAATTACCCTACCGTCCTGCATCAACACCGCGCCGAGACTAATCTATTATGCATCACAATATACCGTGTAAGATCCCGAACCTGTAGGCAATACCAATACTGGGGTTGTAATCAAAGCTGTCTTGAGCTTCTGAAAGCACTCCTCATATTCCTCTGTCCACCTGAACGGAGCACCCTTCTGGATCAGCCTGGTCATAGGTGCTGCAATGGATGATAATCCCTTTACAAAGCGACGGTAATACCCCACCAAACCAAGAAAACTCCAGATCTCTGTAGCTGAGGACAGTGTGGCCCAACTATGCACTGCTTCAATCTTCTTCGGATCCACCTGGATCCCATCACTCGATACTATATGACCCAAGAATGCCACTGAGTCTAGCCAAAACTCACAATTTGAAAATTTTGCATATAACTTCTTTTCTCTCAAGGTCTGAAGCACAGTCCTCAGGTGCTGCTCATGATCTTCCCGAGTCCGGGAGTACACCAGAATGTCGTCAATAAACACAATGACGAATGAGTCAAGATAAGGCTGGAACACACTGTGCATTAAGTGCATAAAATCTGTCGGGGCATTGGTCAGCCCAAAAGACATTACAAGGAACTCGTAGTGACCATATCGAGTCCTAAAAGCAGTTTTCGGGATATCTGGCTCCCGAATCTTCAACTGATGATAGACTGAGCATAAGTCAATCTTGAAAAACACTCTGGCACCCTGTAACTGATCAAATAAGTCATCAATATGAGGCAATGGATACATATTCTTCACTGTAACTTTGTTCAACTGGCGGTAATCAATACACATCCTCATAGAACCATCATTCTTCTTCACAAATAAGACAGGAGCACCCCAAGGTGACACACTGGGCCGAATGAAGCCCTTATCAAGCAAATCCTGTAACTACTTCTTCAACTTCTTCAATTCAGGAGGAGCCATACGATATGGAGGAATAGAGATGGGTTGAGTGCCCGACAACAAATCAATCCCAAAATCAATATCTCTGTCGGGCGGCATGCCCGAAAGATCAGCTGGGAACACATCTGGAAAGTCCCTCACTACTAGAACTGACTCAACTGTAGGGGTATCAATACTGACATCTCTCACATAAGCTAGATACGCGTCACACCCCTTCTCAACCATTCGTTGAGCTTTAAGAAATGAAATAACTCTGCTGGGAGTATACTCTAAGGTACCTCTCCACTCTAATCGCGGTAAACCTGGCATAGCCAGCGTCACGGTCTTAGCGTGACAATCACGAATAGCATAATTGGGCAACAACCAGTCCATGCCCAAAATAATATCAAAGTCCACCATGCTGAGCAATAATAAATCGACTCTGGTCTCAAAACCACTAAGAGTAATCAAACACGACCGATACACACGGTCCATAACAAGAGAATCTCCCACAGGAGTAGACATATAAACAGGGAAACTCAAAGAATCCCGAGATACGCCCAAATACGGGGCAAAATAAGAGGACACATAAGAATATGTAGAGCCAGGGTCAAATAATATCGATGCATCTCTATGACAGACCGGGCCAATACCTGTAATGACAGAATCAGAAGTGACTGCCTCTGTACGAGCAGGAAGGGCATAATATCTGGCCCGGCCTCCCCCTCTAGGGTGACCTCCACCTCGAGCTGGCTGAGCAGGTGGGGTGACAACTGGTGCTGTAATCATAGCCTAAGGACTCGGTGTAGCGCGCTGTGGTGGTGTACCCCTCCTAAATATGAGGCAATCCCTCACCATATGGCGAGTGTCGCCACAATCAAAACAAGCTCTAGGAGGGCGTGACTGTTGTGGCTGGCTCGGGCCAGGTCTGCTGGACTGGCCGCTACGAACACCCCGTGCAGGAGGCAAATTAGATAATGGCGGTGCATAATAAGGCTCATGGGGCCTAGAAGGAGCTGGAACACTACTGGCGGTTGGAAGAGCTGAATGAACGGGGCGACTCACATAACCCCTACCATGGCGAGCTGTTGGGGCATGAGCACCCGAATAATAACCAGTCTCTCGAGACCTCTTGGCCTCTCTCTCCTCTCTATCTCGGGAAAGCATGCCCTCCAATCTCTTGGCAATACTCACAACCTGCTGATAAGAAATATCCATCTCTAGCTCCCTAGCCATACTAATCTGGATACTGGGTGGAGTCCCTCAATAAACCGTTGAACCCTCTCTCGAACTATGGCAACCAAGGCCGGTACATGTCGGGCCAAGTCACTAAAATGGACTGCATACTCTGACACAGTCATAGAACCCTGGCGCAACTGCTCAAACTCCCCGCGCCATGCATCCTAAGGCTTTGAGGGACATACTCTCTCAAAAACATGTCCGAAAACTGAGTCCATGTAAGTGAAGCTGCCTCAGCCGGACTACTCAACTCATAAGCACGCCATCACTGATAGGCTGCTCCTCTAAGTTGAAAGGTGGTAAAAGAAACCCCACTCGTCTCTGCTATGCCCATAGTACGGAGAATACGATGACACTCCTCCAGAAAACCCTAAGCATCATCTGTAGCCAATCCGATGAAGGTAGGTGGGTGGTACTTCTTGTACCTCTCAAGTCTAAGCTGCTCCACCTCAGAAGCTGCTACCCTAACCTCGGGCTGAGCTGGAGCTACCGACTTCATTGGTACAATCTCTGGAACTTGGTCGACCTGAACTCGCTGCTCTAGATTACCGGCGATGGGAGTTTTTGCTCCTCCCCCGGCCTAAGAAGTGTCAGGAGCAAGTGGAATCAATCCAGCCTGAGCTAAGGTGCTGAACATGATCAGAAACTGGGCTAGAGTCTCCTGGAGGGCTGGTGCAGAAACAGGTACCTCAGGTGTCTGCCCTCCAGCTGGAGCTACTGGGGGCTCCTCTGTAGCAGCTAGTGCGGGTACTCTGGCTGCACCACGTGGACGTCATCGGCCTCTACCCTGGCCCCGGCCTTTCGCGGCTCTAGCAGGGGGCGCGGGTGCCTGGCCATCAGATCCGCTTGTACGTGTCCTCACCATCTGTGAGAGAATAGAATACAGAAGTTTAGAATTTTTGAAGTCAACAATTTTTCGCACGACAAGGAATCAAAGTAGTGAAATTTTCTTAACAGTTCCATAGCCTCCCGAAGATAAGTACAGACGTCTAAATACTAATCCGCGAGAATCTAATAAACCGACTTGTGACTCACGACACCTATGAACCTAGAGCTCTGATACCAACTTGTCACGACCCATTTTTCCTCCGTATGACATCGTGATTGCACCTAGTCTCTACGACTAGGTAAGCCTAACATTTGCGGAATAATGAAATGAAAACAAAAATTTAACAACTAACTGTTCAAAAATACACAGTAATCCTAAAATTTGAAACACCGTGAATCACAAACTACAGAAGAAAAATCTAGTGTCTCTATACATCAGAGTCTAACAAGGAAAAATACATAAGATAATGTACATGAGAAAGAGTAGAAGGAGACTCTGAGGTCTGCGGACGCGGTAGATATACCTTGAAGTCTCCAAAGTTGTCCCGGCTCACTGATAGTGCGGCTGATAAGGAGCACCTGGATCTGCACATGAAAAATATGTGCAGAAAAGTAGCATGAATATACCACAATCGGTACCCAATAAGTGCCAAGCCTAACCTCGGTCGAGTAGTGACGAGGTCAGGTCAGGACCTTACTGGTATAAATAATAATAAAGCAAGGCAAGAACGAAATATCGCAATAAAATAAAGACTGAAATTTAACAAGAAGAATTCATAGAAGATAATAGTTCAGTACACAGAGACAACAATAGGGGATCCCCTGAGATACCGTCTCGTAGTCCCAAACGTAAATGTGCAGGGGGATCTCCCGGAATACCATTCCGTAGTCCCAAAGTAAATATGCAGAGCATGGGATCTCCCGGAATACCGTTCCGTAGTCCCAAAGTAAATATGCAAGACAGGGGGATCTCTCGAAATACCGTTCCGTAGTCCCAAAGTAAATATGCAGTACATGGGGAATCTCCCGGAATACCGTTCCGTAGTCCCAAAGTAAATATGCAGGGAGAACTCCTGAGGAACCGCCTCGTAGTCTCAAAAGTAAATACATAGATCAGAAGACAAATACAACAGTTAACAGTAAGATTTCTACGGCTATACTGATAAAGAACAAGGAAAAAACAGGAAAACAACTAGGCATGCTTCATAGAGTTCAAGTAAGCAGTTAAAGCACGTAGACATGCGATATTAGACTAAACAGGATAGCTACACATATTGGAATAACTCAATTAAGAATGAAAACATGTTAATATTCATTAAAATGGTATAACTAAAAATAAAAGGAAAATATGTTGCTGTCTCAGTAAATATCGGGTTTTTCAACAACTAGCCCGTGTACGTACTCGTCACCTCACGTGCACGGCGCTCCCATATCACAATAGTTCCAAATCCTAAGGGGAATTCTCCCACACAAAGTTAGGCAAGCCACTTACCTCTAGTCAAGCTCCATCAATCCGTAAGAATGCCCTTTCCTCGATTATCCGACTCTGAATGACCCAACTCTTGCCAAACATAATTACATATCATGAATACAACCATTATAGACTCATCTAATTAATGATATAAATATTTTAACAAAAATTCAGAAATTCGCTCTAAAACGCCGGCCCGGGACCACGTCTCGGAATCGGATAAAAGTCACAAAATACGGACACCCATTCACTCACGAGTTCACTCGTACCAAAATTATCCAAATCCGATGTCTAAATCCCAATCAAAACTCAGAAATTTGGTTAGGGAACATTTCTCCCATTTTCCCAGCTTTTCAATCCAAATCTGAAATTAAATGGAGAAAACAACTATAGATTAATGAAATACACCCATAAACAAGCAAGGAATCGGAACCCCAAAGCTCTCTCTGCAAATCCCTCAAAGAATTGCCAATTTTCAAGCTCCCAAGTCCAAAAATGGAGAAATGAATCAAACCCTCGAAATTCTCTCTTTTCTGCCCAACGAACCCGCTCCTGCGACCTCACCATCGCACCTTCGGTGCCACTTCTGTGGCTAGGACTCCGCACCTGCGAGTATTCATTAAAACTCCAGAGTCCGCACCTGCACGCCTAAGTCCGCATCTGCGGATGCGCTTCTGCATCTACTCGTCCGCTTCTGCAAAACCTTGGGTCCTTCTCATATCCTCATATGCGACTACCCTTCCGCAGATGCGGCTCCGCTCCTGTGGCTCACTTGTTGCATCTGCGACCACTGACTCCCAGGCCTAAAGGCACACCTGCGATCCCAGCCTCGCTTCTGCGGGGCCGCACCTACGGACTCCCCACCGCAGGTGCGAAAACACCAGAAAGCAGCATGTCAAAATTTCTTCTAAGTCCAAGCTTTCACCCGTTAAGCACCCGAAACACATCCGAGACCCCCGGTACCTCAACCAAACATACCAACCAATCTTAAAACACCATACGAACTTAGTCAAATCCTCAAACCACCCCAAATACCATCAAAAACACCGATTACACCCGGATTCAAGCCTAAAGTTCTTTAAAATTTCTAATTTCGACAACCGATGCCGAAACCCATCAAATCACGTATGATTGACCTCAAATTTTGTACACAAGTCATAATCAACATTATGGACCTACTCCAACTTCCGGAATCAGAATCCGACCCCGATATCAAAATTTTCACTTCCGGTCCAAATCTCCAAAAATTCGACTTTCGCCATTTCAAGGCTAAATGAGCTACAAACCTCCAACACACAATCCGGACATGCCCCTAAGTCCAAAATCACCCAACGAAGCTAACGGAATCGACGAAACTCCATTCCGAATTCGTCTTCACACTGTTCCGACTACAGTCAAAATTCTAAGACTTAAGCTCCCGTTTTAGTGACTAAGTGTCCCAAAAATACTCCGAAACCAAAACAAAACCTCCTGACAAGTCGCATAAGCAGAAAAAGATACGGGGGAAACAATAAATAGGGTATCAGGGCTATTACTTTCAAAACGACCGGCCGGGTCGTTACAACTTTCTTTTAAATCCTGGCCGTTAATCTCTCAAGATCAACGACCCACAATCACCCCTCCGCTTTTAATTAACCAAACCCACCCGAAACCCTACCATTTCTAAAAAACTGCCACCCTTAAATCCTCTCTTCTCCTATCCTGTCAAACCCTAGCTGCCACCCCCAAACCTCCTCCGAATTCGATCAACTCATGGAATCTTACCATGATTCACTTACCTTTAATAGATTATCTCATTGTTACTTATGTGACCATGATGTTACTTAGTACTTACCCGATTTTAGCAAGTACCAATCTTCCGAATCAAGAGAAATCGAACTCACTCCTCAAGATTCAGACGATTTTTCGTCTGTATACATTTGTGGTAATGCCTTACCTCTATTTTGATGTTTTCGTGATCAAGATGAGTTTTACTACACTGAGTTATTATTACCTGTTCTAAAAACGGATTGTGATTATTGTTTTCAATTATATTCCAATTATTGGGTTTTTTCGATATATTTATTGCAGAGGTTATTTGTCTAGTGAGTATCACATGACTTGAACCTCGTCACTACTCCACCGGGGTTAGTCTTGATACTTATTGGGTACTGATTGTTGTGTACTCATACTACGTTTCTGCACATCTTTTTTGTGCAGATCCAGGTCCTCGGATCGGACTGATCGGCAGTGAAGCGTAGCACGTACCAGAGACTTCAAGGTATTCCTGCATGATCCGATCGCATGCCTTGGAGCCACCGTCTTATTTCACTTCTACTGTTTATGTGTTTCAGACAGTATTGTATTTTGATATTGATCTTGTATATTGAGTTAGAGCTTGTGACTCTATACCACCTAGTTCTGGGATATTATGTTGAGTATTTGCCGCGTTCGCCTGTATTACTCTTATTTATGTTAGACTCCGTTTTAATTAATTCATGATTTTATTGCTCACAATAATGTTGAGTGACCGGATTACCTAGTTGAAAGATTAGGTGCCATCATGACTTCCAAGTAGAAATTTTGGATCGTGACAAAAAGCATGAGACTTATTTAGCCTTGATGCTTTAAAACCCCAAGAACAATTCTGATATACACAATCAATGAAGTAACTGTTATTATGTAGGTATGATGTTACTATCTAACATATGCCAATTAAAATATGGTATATTATCACAACTCTGAAAGTTAACAATAAACGTAACTTGTTGAAACTAAGACAAAGTTACATCAGGCAAAGCAGATACATCATTAGCTTGTATCTTTGATGAAAGAATCAAGTGTTGGTAAACTTATTCAAATCCTAATCTCATACATACCTGCTCGAATATGATTTTCGAACTTTGAATTGGAAATTATTCTTGATTGCATGGTATTTCATCACATTACGTATGTTCTCCTTATCTTTGAATAACTGAGCCACTTCAACTTTTTTGTGTAAAGCGTTTGTAATTATATTCATATCATTGACTTCCATATTCTTATCACTCTCTAATTTTCTTATTGTTAACATATCAACAACTTCATCTTCATGGTGCGATGTTGCTTTCACGGTCATGCTGTGTATTCTTAGCCTTGGCATTGCAACTGATCTTATAGTCGAGCAGCTCGCATATGCATTATTCTCTTTGAATGTAAGATACAGGGGAAAAACTATCACATTTGAATTTGTCTCTTTCGACTTGATATACATCTTCAAAGCCATTTCACTATTTACTGTTAATGGTGGATAACCATCTTTAATAGTATACTTGATATCAACTGTAGTCGTATACTACTTATGAAGATAGTTTGCAACCTAGAATTGAAAATCATCGAAATTCCAATTCGATTTGATTAACATTCCATCAACTTCAAAATCTATAAATCGATTATCATCAGACCAATATCCACTGTGCTGTAGCAACATAGATATTTCGACCATTGTTATATTTCAATTTTGAATCATAACATTTAATCCGAAATTTGTCATTGCGTCAATTTTCCCCAAAAGTTTCTCTAGAATTCGTCTGCTCACCAACAAACGCGCAAACAGTAGGAAAGCAACGTACATATTTCAACCATTGGTATATTTCATCTTTGACTCAAAATAATTCTCCCAAATTTGTCAAAGCTTCAATTTTCCCCAAACGTGCAGACAGTAGGAAAATTCTTAGGTTTTATTTGAATTTGCAATATATATAATCCATAGGTACCGAGAAATACGCAGAAAATCACGTGTATCTCGTGTTGGGGAAAGAGGGATATCAGATGGAAAGATTTTGGGCGTACCGACAGTAATTAGAGGTTTTAGGGGTATGGCTTGTCATTAAATTTTAATAGTGGAGTATATCTGTCCTTCCCCCTATATTTATTCTAGCGTCCGTAACTAATTTCGGATAATGGGTCAAAAATGAAAAAAAAACTATTTTCTTATGTATGTTTGAATTCATAATATGATCTCTCATGATTTTCTTTCGAAACTGAGCCACACCTGTAATTATGGCCAATATTTTGGCTAATGGAGTCCATCTCACATAAGCATAAGTATCTTTGCAAAGTGTAGACTTTGTTGGTAATATTCTTTGGGACCCAAAAATATTACATTGTGTGGTGGATATTATTTGTATAAGTTGTATCTCTTCTTTTACAACTAAGAGACCAAAACTTTTTTGCCTATAAAAGGGAAGGACATTAGTTTATTTTAGACACACTAACAAGACTTGAGTCTTCATTTCTTATTTCTTCCTTTCCTCATTATTAAGAGTGTTTTGTATGAGAGTTGAGTGTTGGGAACCACTTGTGTGAATCTTTTTTTTGGAGTGATCTTGTGAGGTTATTACCTTAGGGTATTTGGGATTAATTAGAGTATTTACTTAATTACAGTATTTACTCTAATTTTTTAATCTCTTTTGTACTCTTATTGGTATAGTAAAATTGCTCTTCTCCGCTTGTGGACGTAGGTCACACTGACCGAACCACGTTAAATTGGTGTCATCTTTATATTCTTTAATTATCGTTGTTATCAACTTGCATTGTCTTTATTATTGTCATTATAACATTGTTTGGCTAAATTTCACACTTCCAGAGTTCTCGATCCTATCAAATTGGTATTAGAGTCGGATCTAATCGGGTTTGTTTCAGTAGTCAATATGACTTTAACAAAGATTTATGTTGAGAAATTTGATCGAAGTGCAAATTTCGGAATGTGGCAATTAAATATGGAAGCTATCCTAATTCAGGATGGCATAGATTTGGCGTTGCAAGGAAAGGAGAAGAAGACGGATGAGGAGTTTGCCGTCATAGACAAAAAGGCAAAAGCATGTATCATTTTAAATCTCTCAAATGAGGTTTTACATAATGTTTCTGTAGAAACCACAGCCAAAGGCATGTAGAAAAAATTGAAAACCTTATATATGAAGAGGACGGTGGAAAATAGACTTTACCTGAAGCAGAATCTTTATACAATTCGTATGGGTGGAGGTACTTCTATTATCTCTCATCTTGATGCCTTTGATTCCATTCTTATGGATTTAAGTAATATAGATGCTTAAATTAAAGATGAGGATCAAGTCGTGTTACTGCTTTATTCTCTACCCCCATCTTTTAAGCATATAAGAGATATTATGCTTTATGCAAGGGATAATTTCTCTTATAAGGATATTAAATCTATCTTAAAATCAAAAGAACAGATAGATAGTGATATTACTAGGGAAGCTAGTGAAACTCAAGCGGAAGTTGGCTTGTTTGTTAGGGAAAAATCCGACTCCATATCAAGATACAATAATTTAGAGTGTCGCTATTTTCATAAGAAAGGTCACATTATATTTGAATGCTTTAAACTGAAAAATAAAGAAAAGCATAAAGAAAGAAAAAATGAGCACAAAAATACTGACACCGCTGAAGCTAGTGTAGCAACTGATGAGATTGAGGGAACTATATTTTTAGCAACTGAAACTAGTTTCAGATCAGACAATGAGTGGATTTTAGATTCCGGTTGTTCATATCATGTGTCCTAGTAAGGACTTGTTTTCTACATATGATTCAGTTGCAGGTGGAGTTGTCCAACTAGGTAACAATATTACTTGTAACGTTATTGGCAAAGGTACAATTCGGATCATAATGCATGATGGTGTAGTGAGAACTCTCACCGATGTTAGACATGTTCCTGACTTGAAGAAAAATCTCATTGTAACGACCCGACCGGTCGTTTTGAGTATTACAACCCCATTTTCATATTTACTGCTCAAATTGGGCTTTACAGTTGTCGTGTGACTTGCCGGGGTAATTGGTTCGGGTCCGGTGAGGTTTTGGAATGAATTGGAATACTTAGTTCCAAGGTTTAAAGCTTAAGTTAAAATAGTGACCGGATGTCGACTTATGTGTAAACGACCTAGGAATTTAATTCTGATGATTCCAATAGCTCAGTATGGTGATTTTGGACTTAGGAGCATATCCAAAAAATTATTTGGAGGTCCGTAGTGGAATTAGGCTTGAAATGCCGAGAGTTAAATTTTGGAAAGTTTGACCGGGGGTTGACTTTTTTGATATCGAGATCGGAATCTGATTCTAGAAATTGGAATAGCTTCGTTATATCATTTATGACTTGTGTGCAAAATTTGAAGTCATTGCGGATTGATTTGATGTGTTTCTGCACAAGATATAGAATTTAAAAGTTTAAAGTTCAAAGATTTTGATTTGAGGTTTGATTCGACGTTTTGATATTATTTGATGTGATTTGAGGCCTCGAGTAGGTCTGTGTTATGTTATAGAACGTGTTGGAATATTTGGTTGAGGTCTTGACGGGGCTTGGGTGTATTTTTCGATCATTGGTTGAGACATTTAATAAAGTTAAGAAATTTGAGAGTTTGGCCATGATCAATATCGGGTCAAGACGACCTCTTTTTAGTGTTTTGAGTACATGAGCAGATCCGTAGTGTGTCTTATGATTGAAATTCATATATGGTTTGTGTCTGGGAGTGTTCCGGATGAGTTTCGATGTGAGTTTTGAGCGAGTTCGGGCATTTCGTCACTTTAATATTTTTCTGGCACTTTTGGGGGTGCGGAGCGCACATTTTTCGGTGCTGAGGCGAAGGAGGGGCGTGGACCGCACATAAGAGTGCGGACCGCAGCAGAATTTCGCGGACCGCACAATTCTGTCCGCGGCCGCGCTCCAGGGACTTCTGCTGATTTGCTGGTCTGAATTCGGAAGCCTATATCTTTTGATCTACAAGGAATTTGGAGATGATTCAAAAACGGAAGTTGTAGTCCTTCGTGTCTATTTTCCAGAAAAGTACAAAAGTCATCATTTGGACATCTGTAGAGAAAGTTATGACCAAAATACTAAAACCTAGCAGTGCAGCCACCAAGAATTTCGCGGACCGCAGCAGAATTTCACGGCCGCGCTTGGACTTTTGCGGACCGCGAAGTGGGAGTTCAGAAGGTGCACTATATAATGGAGTTTAGGGTATTATTTCATATTTTAGACCTAGAGAGCTCGGTTTGTGGCAATATTTCGTGGGTTTTTCAAGAAATTCATCGGAGTAAGTGATTCTAACTCGAATTTGGTTAATATACATGAATATATCTATGATTTCATCATTTCATTAGTACTTTGAGGTGGAAATTTGGAAAAAATTGTAGAAATTTCATAAGAAATTTTTTTTGGGATTTGAATACCGATTCGGAGTCGGATTTGAGTGAAATTAATATGGTTGAACTCGTAATTGAATGGGTTATCGGATTTTGTGAGTTTCGTTAAATTTCAAAATGTGGGCCCCACAGGTAATTTTTGGGGCGTAATTTTGGATTTTGTGGGAAATATTAGTATTTTGATATGGAATTAATTCCTATAATGTTTGTGGGCTGAATCAAATTAATTGTGACTAGATTCGAGCCGTTCGAAAGTTGATACACGCATAATGGGATTTCTGGAGCATTGTTTAGCTTGCTCGGCATTGGATTTGGCTTGTTCGAGGTAAATAACTCTTCTAATCTTGGAGCTGAGGGTATAAACCCGGATTATACGTGTTATGTATTTTGTGTTGAGATGACGCACATGCTAGGTGACGGGCGTGTGGGCGTGCACCGTGTGAACTGTGTAGTTATTTGAACTTGTTTGAAATCACGAAATCTCTACGTACTAGAGTTATCAAAATGTGATTCATGCTATAAACTATGTTTAGACTACAAGTCTAATCCTGTTGGGACCCACCGAGGTCATTTATACTATTAAGTTATCTGTTTTCATTGCATTTCATACTCAGTCATACGTATTTATATGCATATCATATCTCAGCATCTGTTATTATTTATTGATACATTATATCATCATTTTCGGGTTATTTACATGACATTGTGAGCCCATGAGAGAGAGACTGGAGAGATTGATGACTGAGTGAGGCCGAGGGCCTGATTGATTCTGATATTGATATTATGATACGTGAGTTGTCCGTGCGGTTATTAGCGCTTGAGCTGAAGGAGCTCCTCCGGAGTCTGTACACACCCCAGTGAGCGCGGTTGATATTATTGAGGGATGGATCTTCCCTGGATATGGATCTTGTCCGAAGTATTATATATCTGGAGATGGAACTTCTCCACGGGCTAGATTGGCTCTACTCGGTACTGAATGACTGATGATCAGTTGATGTGTATATTCCGGGATGGATCTTCCCTGAGCCGGATTGGCCATATACAGTACCGAGTGATTGGGCATGATGAGTGGAATATGTGAGAAAGGGAGATTGAGTACTCTGAGAGTGTGAGTACATGAGTTCATCTCTGAGGTACATTGCATTGACATGCACACATGACATACATGCATAGAGATGTATTTTTCTCATGTTGTACAATATCACATCATTCATAATTTCTCACACATGTTGACAGATGGGCATAGTGATGCATCTGTTTTACACTGGTTATCTGGAAAGAAAATAAAATATCTTATTATTATTGAAAGAATTTTGGGAAAATTATTATTTTTCAAACTTATTCATATTTTTGGCAACTTCGGTAAATGATTTGGGTTTTTATTGATATACTTGAAAGGCAGAACTATTTTCAGAAATCATGTTTTCTTTTGTTGAGCATTTGATCGTTGAGTTACTTCTGGTATTATTTTCTTTAGTTATGAACTGTTGTGGACTAGTGATTTTGGACCCGACCTTGGTAGAAGCTCGTCACTACTTTCAACCTAAGGCTAGGTTTGTTACTTACTCAGTACATGGGGTCGGTTGTACTGATACTACACTTCTGCACATTGCGTGCAGATGTTGACTGCTGTTGTTGCTGTGCTCGATGGTTGCAGGATTTGAAGATGCACCTGCGTTCCTGTTGTAGTTGGCTCTTATTCATGGTAGCCTTAGATTTATAAAAGCTCTGTTTATGTATTATTCAAACAGACTATGTATTTATTTCATTTCTGCTTTGTATACTTTATTCTTAGAAGCTCATGATTTGTACTACCAGTTCTTGGGGAAATGTATTGATTTTAGATATTTTCTTTTAATTAATTTTATTGGAATTAGATAGTTGATAATTGGCTTACCTAACGAGTTGGGTTAGGTTCCATCACGACTAGTGGGATTTTGGGTCGTGACACTCATCTCTTTGGGCACTCTAGAATCTCTTGGGTGCAAGTACATAGGTGAAGGTGGAGTTCTGAAAGTTTCTCATGGTGCTCTTGTAATCATGAAAGCACACAGATCTGGTTCGTTGTATACTTTATTGGGCTCCACTGCTATAGGCCCTACTATAGTTTCGGTATCAGACAACTTGTCTGATTTTGATGGCATTAAATTTTGACACATGCCCATTGGGGCTTTTACGGAGAAGGTGGAGCAATCTTACTATATTAGCCAAAATTAGGTCAAGGTGGAGATTTATAATTATGACCAATATTTTGGCTAATGGAGTCCATCTCACATAAGCATAAGCATCTTTGCAAAGTGTAGACTTTGGTGGCAATATTCTTTGAGACCCAAAAATATTGCATTGTGTGGTGGATATCATTTGCACAAGTTGTATCTCTTCTTTTACACCTAAGAGGCCAAGACTTTTTTGCCTATAAAAGGGAAGGTCATTAGTTCATTTTAGACACACTAACAAGACTTGAGCCTTCATTTCTTGTTTCTTCCTTTTCTCCTTTATTAAGAGTGTTTTGTATGAGAGTTGACTGTTGGGAAGCACTTGTGTGAACCATTTCTTTGGAGTGATCTTGTGAGGTTATTCCCTTAGGGTATTTGGGATTAATTAGAGTATTTACTGTAATTTTATACTCTATTTTGTACTCTTATTGGTATAGTGAAATTGATCTTCTCCGCTTGTGGACGTAGGTCACACTGACCGAACCACGTTAAATTGGTGTCTTCTTTATATGCTTTAATTGTCGTTGTTATCAACTTGCATTGTCTTTATTATTGTCATTATAACATTGTTTAGCTAAATTTCGCACTACCCGAGTTCCCGATCCTAACAACACCTATGGGCCATATTGCTACTCTTTGCAATATAGAACTAATGCAAATAATCAGAATCAAATGGAGAGATATCCAAATTATACTCTGTTTGTTTGAGTATGTGCGGTATTATTTCGTTTTTAGCCGATTTTAAAAAAAGAAAGATACTTTCTTTAGAAATAATTTAAATTTTAACTTCATTATCTTTTTATCTTTATTAACATAATTTTGTATTATATATTTAAGACGATAAGCTCTATAGGTCTTTCTTTCTATTTTAAATTTAATGCAATTAAATAAGTTTACATAAATGATACAAAGGCAGTAATAATATATGAGAGAGAAAAGACCTATAATGTAGAATTATTTTTGGGAAAGAATAGTTTCATATTTTTTGTATAGTTTGAGAGTAATATACTTGTCAAACAAAAGAAAGCAGAAAAGAGGAGTCTCTTTAAACGATTCAAAGCTCTTAGCCGTCGACTGCCGCTTTGAGAAAATATCTGTATATATTTCTTTTGAAGTGAAAAGAAATACTACTGTCAATGGAAATACTAATTAGCTTTTCAATTTTTATTGCGTCTATCCTAAGTCTTCTTTACCTTCTCAATTTATTTACAAGAAACAGAACAAAGACGTTAAATCTTCCTCCCGGCAGCTACGGGTGGCCAGTGATCGGAGAAACTCCAGAGTTTCTCCGATCAAGACGGGACGGAAGCCCAGAGAAATTTGTGACAGACAGAATAGAGAAGTATCAATCTCAGATTTTCAAGACTTGTATAGTGGGTGAAAAAGTTGCTGTGTTATGTGGCCCTGCTGGAAACAAGTTCTTGTTTGGAAATGAAAATAAGTTGGTCAATGTTTGGTGGCCAAGTTCTGTGAGACAACTGCTTGGATCGTGTTTGTCTACTATTTCTGGGGAAGAAGCTAAGCTCATGAGGAAGATGCTGACCTATTTTGTTAGCCCAGATGCTTTCTCTAAGCTCTATATTAAGACCATGGAATTGAGCACTCAGCAACATATCAAGAATTATTGGCAAGGTACACTTACTTCCCTAAATTACATTTTATATTTGTTTTTAAGGGGTCATTTGGTTGATGGTTTGGAATAATTAATTCCATAATAAAATCTCGGGGAAAATAATATAATGTTTGGTTGGCCGTACAAGAAAAAATAATAATAATTTTCGTATAACTAACGCAACGGTTGCTTGGCGGAATTACATAATACCTACATTGAGTTCTATGTGAATTTATGTCTTAGTTTAATTGCTGGATAGAATGTAAAAAAAGATTATATTTGTTAATACTAGCATTAAACTATCTAAATACAAAAAAAATACTCTTTTAAATTAAGTAATGCATATATAAAAACTCCTCGCGTAATAATACTTTCATCATTAATCCTCAATAAACAATCTCTACATAATAATCCTAAATTCTTTCGAGTGGATGTTTTGGAGTGTGATAAATCATATATGGCCAGAGTAGATTGACAATATGAAAGATTCAATGAGTATACTTTGCAGCATATATCAAATTCAGAATAATATTAGAAATCTATTTATAAAGTGTGATTCCCAACAAAACGCAAAATTCATTGCTCTTTAACTACAATTCTGTTTTTTGGTAAAATAAAATATCGAAATAAAATTTTCATTTTGAAATACACTAAATGAGCGTTTGGTATGGTGGATAAGCAAAAATAGTTTCGTACCGCCTTATTCCTTGTTTGGTAACTAATCATGAGATAAGTTATCCCACGATTATAAGTAGTATCGGGATAACTTATATCTGCCAGAGAGTGGAATAGTAATCGCAGAATAAGTTATCTCAAAATAAATCAGTAAAATTGACAGTCTTAGGATTAATACAACATACCAAACAGTAAATAAAAAATAATACTAAAATAACTAATCACAGTATAGCTAATTTCAATATAGCTAATTCTAACCAAAGGACCTATCCTTCTTCTCCCGTTCAAACGAAAAGGAAAAGTGTTCGAGTAAATTGTACATCGTTTGACTTGCATAATTAAAGAGACGTGCGAAAATTTTCTTAGTTAAATTTTATGCAGTATATTGACGTCTTGTAATTTATAATGTGCTTTGAAAGACCTCCACTAACCACACAAGTAGTGATTGCACAAGTTCAAATATTTTATGTTGTGTGACTCACATTGGACGGTTGGAGACTTGGAGGACCTCAACTAACCAAAGCGAAAGATAAGTAAAATATTTCATAGGCAATTATGTCATTATAGTAGGTGTTTAAAAAGTTTGACAATGTCATGCCTTCTAAATTATTCTTCGAGACTTAATTATCTACAAAAAATTGCAAATAATAGATTCAAGTTTTTTGATCTTAAATGGTTGAATATAAAATACTTATATAGTTTTAAAAACTTTTGTTACAAAACTTCAACAACAAAATATTGAATGTGAAATTGTTGTAGTTTTAAAATGCTTTAATAACTCGCTTTACAACATTCTAGTATCCAAAATTAATGATTAGAGATATTGAAAATCTGTGAGGTTTCTTCGTTGAGTTAATATTTCTGAAATCTCATTTCAATTCTTCATTTGTAATATTGGCCACTAGTATACGTTACTTTGATGGCATTTGAGCTGAAGTTCACTTTTAGTTCTCTTATTATGTGACCTTTAATTAGACTAAATGTCACGTGTTGAATTTCTCGAACTCGTTGCTAAATATATATGCACACAAATATTGAGGTTTATTTGTCTACATGAAGGTAAAGAGGAGTTGAAAGTCTTCCCAACTATCAAGTTACACACCTTTGAGTTGGCATGTCGTCTATTCATGAGCTTAGAAGACACAAATCGCATTTCAAATCTCTTCAATCTGTTCAACATTTTCTTGAAAGGAGTCTTATCATTGGCTCTGAATTTCCCTGGAACGAGATTTTATCATGCAAAGAAAGCAACAAATTCTATACGAAAAGAACTCGTGTTGATTGTCCAGCAGAGAAGAGAGGCCTTAGAACAGAAATTATTAGTTTGTCCTCCCCAAGATCTTCTCTCACATTTGCTTCTATTTCCGGACGAGAACGGTAAATTCATGTCTGAACTGGAGTTAGCAAATAACATACTGTTGCTGCTCTTTGCTGGCCATGATACTACCAGTGTTACTATAACATTGGTTATGAAGTATCTTGGAGAGTTACCTCATGTTTACGATAAAGTTTTGCAAGGTCAGTATGTCATGTGTGATTACTCTCCCCCCCCACCCCCAAACCCAAAAAAAATGCAAATATAAGAATATTGAGTTGTCATCTAAAAGTTTAAGATATTAGAATCCAACCACAGTTTTTGATAACTTAATGTCTTAACATGACACCTAGATCATGTCAAAATTTATGGTTCTAACACGTAGAAATACTTTTTTGTTTTTAGGTGGTAGTGAAATTTGAAGATAAAACATCTTATCTACTCTAATATCACGTTAAAATATGGCTTATGTTTGAGAGGGCACACATTTAACTTATTTAATTATATTATGAAGGCCTGGGACAGCTGTCCTGATGAAACTAGTTGTATTATTCTTTTGTCTTGATAATGAAAACAGAACAAAAAGAGATTGCATCATTAAAAGGAGGAAGGGAATACTTGAATTGGGATGATATGCAGAAGATGAAGTATACATGGGATGTAGTATCTGAAGTTCTCAGGCTAACATCACCAATCACTGGAAGTTTCAGAGAAGCACTAGTAAATTTGGACTACCAAGGTTACATCATTCCAAAAGGATGGAAGGTACTTTATTACTTTTACACTTTTACTTGATCAAAAGATTATATGGTTTAAATTAGAAGGGCAGATTTTTTTAAGTCTAAAACTCAAAAGGCATAAGTAGATGATATATATGAACTTGCTCTTGAACACTATTCCCTTCAATTAAACATCTTCAACATGCTTTAGAACAATTTGTTCAAGGTTAATTTCTAAGTTTTCTTAAACCGCTTGACGGGCAAAATTACCAAGATCAAACAATGTAGTAATACATTCCGTTTTTTACTTAGCTTTTAAATAGAAAGTCTTATTTGAAAGTATTTACGCATGTCATCTTCTCTTTGGAAATTTCTTTGAGACGCCCCATCATTGGAGACTTTAGGCCCAACATTTACCAAGGTTTTAATCTTATTAAAGATCTATATGTCTGTTTACCCGAAAAATCGGATAAAGTTGAATTTGTACGTAGTTCTAATGGTATGTGGCATAGCTTGATACAAATCATAAAGAGAAATAGAAATATCCAATCTTGACTATAAGAACGAAAGATAAAACTGTTGAAAAGAGGAAATAAATGAAGTAAGAGAGCTCAAATGATTGATCTTTCAATATAAGGAATAATTTTTTGTTGGAACTAGCTTTTCCCTAATTCCTGCCAGGATTCTCTCTCCTAGTGTGGTTGCAACGACTCTTGTTTGTGAGCTCAATATTGACTCGAGCTCTCGATCTTGACTCGAGCTCGATTCTGACTCGGAGTCTGGTATTGATTCGAGGTCGGTGTCGGTCGGTCTATGCATCTTAGGCTCGATAATTTTGCCTCGCCCCGTAGTTCGATTTGGATACGAGCTCGATAATGATACTGAGCTTGTCATTGATCGGTCCAAGAACTCGAAGCTTGATGGCCTAACTTCGGACATCGACCTGGTATTACGGAGCCGCCCTTCGATCAAATTATTATCATACCGACCAGTCCGTACGACGGACTAATCGGTTTTGACCGTGTACAGATAGTCCCCGCATTTCTCGGAAAGAATGTAACGAGAAACGATATGATTTTCTGACGGTACGATTAGATATATACTGACGTGTGCATCGAATCCGATCATGACGTACGCTATAGCTGTCCCATCTGTTTAGTTTACTGAGGCATTTAATGCGTGTGAGACGGTGGTCGGCCATTACCTATATTGGACCGCCACTGCTCAACCTATAAATATACCATTAATCACTTTTACATCTTCTGATCTCAAATTCCTAAGCATTTTCTCATACCTTCTGAATTAAGTGCAAAATTTTCCTTCTGTGGTTTTTACTGCCTAATCTTTCTTTGAAACACCACATCTTCTTTATTTCTTTCTTCTAAATTCAAAAAATGGTGAAAACATCAAAAACCGTCCCTCAAAAAGAAGAGGCTTCTTCTTCACATCCCGTCGCCGATAAAATACCGGTGGAGCCACGACCTGAGGAGTTTGTTCCTAGAACGTGTCTTCTCACCTCCGATTTTAAGGTCGGTAAGGGCTCATTGGTTCCCGGTCGGTGTGAAACGGTATCAAGGTATTTGTGCTCGATAACCAAAAAGTAACTTGCACAGTTAAAGACAGATTGCAACTGGGATAACAAGGAAGTGGTAATTCCGATTCCCGATGAAGATATTACAACCCACGTGGAAGGGTTCCTTAGTGTGTATACTTACCCTTTTACATTAGGACCTTTCGACCCTATTATCATTGATTTTTGTCGTCAAAACGAATAAATCTAGGTCAGATTCATCCTTCCTTTTGGCGGATCGTTATCCTGATCCGTTTCTTTGCAAGCAAGATCGAGGGGATGCCTTTCACCCTCGATCATCTTATTAGATTGTATAGTACCAGCCTCTTTCGAGGTGGCTTAATAAAACTTCAATGCCGGGCTACCAAGGTACTGTTCTCGAGCAGAGATAAGGACAATGATCGAGGTTGGATGGGCAGGTTCGTTCGAGTGAAGACTTCGGACTTGATCCCAACCGAAAAGATACCATTCCCCGAAGAATGGAATATGAAGTGTAAGTGTAATTCTGCTGCTTATTCCCTATCGCCTTGTCTCTTTGTTTCTTTCTTGCTGATATCTCTTTTGTGATGCAGCGGTTTCTTGGATACCCGGTGCCGTTCCCGATCTTAAGAACTGGGTACGAGCCCTGACTTCGACCTCTACATATGCCGAACGTTCGTGACGTGATTTGGCAAAGGGCCGATGGGAGGCCAAAAATCATGGTAAGCCTATTTCTCATATTTTGAGAGTTTGAACGAAATATTTTCCACATATTCAACCGATTTTCTTGTGTGTAGGCCTGGGAAAAGATGCGATTTTGAGGCCCCTACCCGGCGAGAAAGAAGTCTCGGACCCGGTTTCTAAACCGGCAGAGGGGAATAAGAGAAAAAGGGCCTCTACTTTCGAAAATTCAAAATTGAAGGCAATGTCGACTCGTAAGTCGAGGAAGAATACCATCCCTTTGACCTTAGAATTGGTTCAGCGTCTAAGGGATGGAGATGAGGAAGAGGAAGACGACGGATCCGTACTGGTGGCCCGATCGAAGAAGACCACTGACGTTCCACAGGCAGCTGGATCGATGGTGGTTTATAAGGCTCCGCCTTGAACTAGGGATATATCGGAGAAAGATTCGGGCATAGTCCCCGAGTCGTTGGAGATAGAGGATGCTTCCCATCGAAGACAACAGATGGGGGATATGTATGAAGGGGCTCTCCCCGAATCTCTTCGAACCGAAGAGAATTCCCCAAGTGACTCACTTGGGGCAGTAGCAATTGAAGACTCGCCCACCTTCCCTGCCTTTTCCGAAGGGGCGATTCGGGAAGCCCAAGCTTTGGGCGCCCTCGAACTAGACAGGCCTCATGAGGGAGAGGATCCTTTATGTGACATGTTTACCGGTGTCGAAGACGCTGCCGGCACTAGTGATGCATCAGATCTTTTTCACGGAGTGCAGCAGGCTTTGAATCAGGTAAGCCTTAAATTATTTTGTTGGTATTATCTCTTATGTCTGTTTTTCTTTTCTTACTTTGTTTCTACTTTCTTTGTAGGCCGTGGTAGCTCATCGAGAATCATGTTCTCGATCTTGAGCTGAGCTGCATTGATACGAGGCCGATCTCCAACGGGTGCCACGGAGGAGAGGAAGGCCCTTAAACTCCTCTTAGGGCAAAGGGGAAAAGAAATCAAGGACCTCCGACCTGAGTTGGCCAAAGCTCACCAAGATCAGACCGATCTGTCCGAGCAGGTAATGACACTATTAAAAGCCTATAGACTCGATACTGGAACGATGCCTAATCTTTCGGTCTCATAGCTGCAGCAGAAGCTTGAGATGATCGGGAAGCTCCGTGAGGAGGTCGATGTGATAAAGGCGGAGTCCTTGAAATGGAAAGAAAATATGGGCCGCTTTGCTGCATAGAAAGAGGCTGCTCGAGCCCAATTATCATCGGCCGAAAATCAACTTCAAAGTCTGAAGGAGAAACGCTTGGTTCAAGCAAGGAAAACAGAGGAGCTTGAGGCCCGGTTGGCTTCTAAACTTGCCAAGGATGAAAAGACAAAGGCCGATGCAGATGTATTTGTGGCTGTTTATCAGGCCGATGCTGAGGCTGCTCAGTCGCATACGAGAGAAGTAGCCGAGACCGCTCGAACTCGAGCACATTGGATTGCCGAATTTGCCAAATGCCAATCTTGGAGGGAAACCCTCGAGGAGATCCATGCTCGAGGCTTCGATCTTACTGAAGAGATAATAAAGGCAAAAGAGCTTGAAGCCTATGTTGGGGCCTTGGCCTCCGATGATGACGATGACGGTGATGGGAGCAAGAGCGAGTCTCAAAGTGGGGAGGAGCCCGATGGAGAAAAAGACTGCTCCCGTAGATAATTAGGGTTTTTCTTATTTTGATCTTTTCGTGTAAGGTCCTGATCGGATGTTTTGTAAACATATATATAAAGGTTTTTTCTTTTCCCAACTTGTCTCTGTTTTCTTTTCTGCCTAGGGAAGATTTTGTTTTACTTGTGTCTTATTAAAATGTTCAAAAGTTTGAGGATTTAGTTGAGTGAGTGTTTGCTCGAACTTTTAATAAAGTAGCCCTTAGGCTTAATAGTCGAGTGAGTGATTGCTCGAACTCGAAGTAATATAGCTCGTAGGCTCAAGAGTGGAGTGAACTCGAAGTATTTCAGCCCGAAGGCTTTATGGTCGAGTGAGTGATTGCTCGAACTCGAAGTAAGATAGCCCTTAGGCTTAATAGTCGAGTGAGTGGTTGCTCGAACCCGAATTTGAAGTATTGTAGCTCATAGGCTTTGTGGTCGAGTGAGTGATTGCTCGAACTCGAAGTATTGCAGCCCGTAGGCTTTATGGTTGAGTGAGTGATTGCTCGAACTCGAAGTAAGATAGCCCTTAGGCTTAATAGTCGAGTGAGTGGTTGCTCGAACCCAAATTCGAAGTATTGTAGCCCGTAGGCTTTGTGGTCGAGTGAGTGATTACTCGAACTCGAAGTAAGATAGCCCTTAGGCTTAATAGTCGAGTGAGTGATTGCTTGAACTCGAACTCGAACTCAAAGTATTGTAACCTGTGGGCTTTATGGTCGAGTGAGTGATTGCTCGAACTCGAAGTAAGATAGCCCTTAGGCTTAATAGTCGAGTGAGTGATTGCTTGAACTCGAACTCGAACTCGAAGTATTGCAGCCCGTAGGCTTAATGGTCGAGTGAGTGATTGCTCGAACTCGAAGTAAGATAGCCCTTAGGCTTAATAGTCGAGTGAGTGATTGCTTGAACTCGAACTCGAACTCAAAGTATTGTAACCTGTGGGCTTTATGGTCGAGTGAGTGATTGCTCGAACTCGAAGTAAGATAGCCCTTAGGCTTAATAGTCGAGTGAGTGATTGCTTGAACTCGAACTCAAAGTATTGCAGCCCGTAGGCTTTATGGTTGAGTGAGTGATTGCTCGAACTCGAAGTAAGATAGCCCTTAGGCTTAATAGTCGAGTGAGTGATTGCTTGAACTCGAACTCGAACTCGAAGTATTGCAGCCCGTAGGCTTTATGGTCGAGTGAGTGATTGCTCGAACTCGAAGTAAAATAGCCTTTAGGCTTAATAGTCGTGTGAGTGATTGCTCGAACTCGATAGTGGTTGGCCCTTAAGCCTGTTTGAATCATGAAGTAGAACAAACTTTTCAAAGTATGAGATATCGGTAAAGAAGAAGTTTTTCCTTTATAAGTCATTATACATGTGTTCGTATGTTGCGTCAGGCTCGAGCAAAACTATGCGGGCATGGTTCGTTTTGACCATTTGGCCCTTACACTTTTCTCTATCAAGACCCTGTCTGACGTGAATTTGATATGAAATAACTTTATTGTATCGAACTTGATTTATTTGATGGTAAAGCCCCCAGTATTCGAGGTTGACTGTAAGGAGGCCTTGGATACTGTTAAATTGTCCTCAGGTAGCACATAGTTGTTGCCTCGTTAAAAACCTCATCGGAAAAACCGAGTTGGGATAAAAATCGATCAAAGGGAAAAAGGAGTGGAATGCGTACTTTAAAACCTGAGGTCTCGATGTCTTTGTTCGAACTCCTGCAGTGTGTTAGCGTCGAACATATATGGACGAAAGGAGGGAGAAAATCATACCTTAACAATAATATCGTTTGAGAAGTGATATGTTCCAGTTGTTTGGCAATGGTTTGTCATCCATCGTTCCGAGTTTATAAGACCCTTTTCCGACTATATCAAGGACTTGATAGGGTCCTTCCCAATTCGGGACGAGCTTTCCTTCAGTAGGATCTCGAGTGTTGATGGTGACCTTCTTTAGGACTAAGTTTCCTACCCTGAAGTGGCGGAGGTTGGTTCTTCTATTGTAGTACCTTTCGATTCGTTGCTTTTGTGCAGCCATTCGAACAAGTGCCGCTTCTCGTTTTTCATCCAATAATTCGAGGCTAGTATTCATAGCCTCGTGGTTCGATTCCTCCGATGTATGCCAAAACCTTGGGCTGGGTTCTCCGACTGGAATTAAGGCCTCGGAGCCATACACTAAGGAAAACGAAGTTGTCCGTACTGGACTTCGATGTTGTTCGATATGCCTAAAGGACCTCGGGCAGAATTTCTCTCCTTTTCCCTTTAGCTTCGTTCAACCTTTTCTTCAAGTTTTGGATGATAGTCTTGTTCATTGATTCGGCCTGTCCGTTCCTACTAGGATGGTACGGTGTTGAAAATATCCTTTTTATTTTATGGTCTTCAAGAAATTTTGTTACTTTACTGCCGATAAATTGCTTACCATTGTCGCATGCTATTTCTGCGGGTATCCCAAATCGACACACGATGTGATCCCAGATGAGGTCTATAACCTCATTTTCTCTCACTTTCTCGAATGCCTGTGCTTCAACCCATTTAGAGAAATAGTCAGTCATAAATAAAATGAACTTAGCTTTACCTGGGGCTGACGGTAGGGGGCTGACGATATCCATCCCCCATTTCATGAATGACCATGGGGATAGTACTGAATGAAGTTGATCTCCGGGTTGATGGATCATCGGTGCAAATCTTTGATATTTATCACATTTTCGAACAAACTCCTTAGTATCTTTTTCTATACTATTCCAGTAGTATCCTGCCCTGATGATTTTGTGAATCAGTGATTCGGCGCCGGAGTGGTTTCCACAAGTACCTTCATGGACTTCTCATAAAACATAATCGGTGTTTCCGGGTCCTAAGCATACTGCCAATGGTCCATCGAACATCCTTCTGTATAGTGTTCCATCTTCAGCCAACGTGAATCGAGCAGCTTTGGCTCGTAGGGCCCTTGATTCTTTAGGGTTCGATGAGAGTTTTCCATTCTTCAAGTATTCAATATACGTATTCCTCCAATCCCAGGTTAAGCTTGTAGAATTTATCTCGGCATGCCCCTCCTTGATTACGGATCCCGAGAGTTGAATGACAGTCCCCGAGTCAATCTCGTCTTCCTCGATCGATGATCCCAAATTTGCGAGTGCATCAGCCTCACTGTTTTGTTCTCGAGACACATGTTGTAAAGTCCATTCCTTGAAACGGTGCAAAGTTACCTGTAATTTGTCCAAATACATTTGCATTCTATCTTCTCGACTTCGAAGGTTTTGTTTACTTAGTTTACCACTAGCAAAGAGTCACATTTGGCTTCAATGACTTCTGCTCCCAAATTTTTAGCTAGCTCGAGATCTGCAATCATGGCCTCGTACTCGGCCTCATTGTTAGTCAACTTAAAAGTTTTGATAGATTGCCGAATAATGCCACCTGTGGGGGGTTTCAACACGATGCCAAGTCCGGACCCTTTTGCATTCGAAGCACCATCTGTGAAGAGGGTCCAAACCCCCGATGTTGTACCCGATTTTGACAAGAGTTCTTTTTCAACTTCAGGTACGAGGGTTGGCGTGAAATCAGCCAGGAAGTCTGCTAAAATTTGAGACTTGATGGCCGTACGAGGTTGATATTTGATATCGTACCCACTGAGTTCGACGGCCCATTTGGCCAATCGGCCCGAGAGTTCGGGTTTGTGCAAAATATTACGAAGTGGGTAAGTAGTAAAAACGCATATGGGGTGACATTGAAAGTATGGTCTTAACTTACTAGAGGCGCTTATTAGTGCAAGTGCTAATTTCTCTAAGTGGGGATATCTAGTTTCTGCTTCTCCTAAGGTCCGACTTACCCAATAAACAGAAAATTGCGTACCTTGCTCTTCTCGAACTAGGATGCCATTTACCATAATTTTCGATACCGCCAAGTATAAGTAAAGTTTCTCATCTGCCTTCGGAGTGTGAAGCAGTGGTGGGCTCGACAGGTATCGCTTCAATTGTTCTAATGCCTATTGGCATTCCGGAGTCCAGGCGAAATCATTCTTCTTTTTGAGTAGAGAGAAGAATCTGTGGCTTCGATCTGACGACCTCGAAATGAAACGGCCTAAGGCAGCTATCCGTCGGGTTAGCTTCTGCACAACTTTCACTCTATCTACGATGGTGATGTCTTCGATGGCCTTGATTTTATCGGGGTTGATCTTGATTTCCCGATTTGATACCATGAAGCCAAGGAACTTGCCCGAACCAACCCCGAAAGCACATTTCTCGGGGTTGAGCTTTATGTTGTATTTCCTTAAAATCTCGAACGTTTCCTGCAAATGAGTCAAATAGTCCTCTGCACGTAGGGACTTAACTAGCATGTCATCAATATAAACTTCCATTGACTTACCTATTTGTTCTTCGAACATTTTATTCACTAGGCGTTGGTAAGTAGCTCCTGCATTTTTTTTAGCTCGAAGGGCATCACATTATAACAATATGTTCCATATTTGGTGATAAATGAGATCTTTTCTCCGTCCTCCAGGTTCATTTGAATTTGATTGTATCCGGAATAGGCATCGAGAAAAGTAAGGATCTCATGGACGGCTGTGGCATCGATCATGCGATCGATGTTAGGTAGTGGAAAAGAATATTTGGGGCATGCCTTATTCAGATCCTTATAATCTACACATATTCTAAGTTTTTCCCCTTTTAAGGACTACAACTACATTGGCTAACTATTCAGGATATTTTACTTCCCGAATCGACCCTATTTTGAGAAGTTTAGTTATATCGTCCTTTACAAATGTGTGCTTTATCTCGGACTGAGGTCTTCTTTATTCCTGCTATGTCTAAATGGGACCAAGCAAAACAATCTATGTTATTAATAAGAAATTGAATAAGTTTTTTCCTGAGTTCGCGGGTCAATCCCGTTCCCAGGTAAACCTATTTCTCGGGCAGATGCTCGATCAATATAACCTGTTCCAGTTCCTCGATCATTGTTTTGGTGGCGTCAGAATCTTCGAGGGTGATAAAAGTTCGAGGGGTCAGAAAATCCTCATCCCCTTCTTCCATTTCCTGCTTCCCTGATTCGGTCGAGACTGGCGGATGTGATTGCTATTTGACTTCTCGTATACCTTTAATGCTCGATCTTTCCGAGGTTGAGAGTGTTGATATCAGTGTTACCTCATCGACTGCAAATATTTTCTTTGCAGCATGTTGCTCCCCGTATACTATTTTCACGTCGTCCGACGTCGGGAATTTCATTACTTGGTGGAGAGTCGAGGGTACTGCTCTCATATTGTGGATCCAAGGCTTTCCAAGTAGGGCATTGTACCTCATGCCGCCTTCGATTACGTGAAACTTGGTACTTTGGATGGTCCCGTCCACATTCACCGGTAGAATAATCTCTCCTTAAGTCGTTTCACTGGACATATTAAAGCCGTTTAATACCCGAGCTGCGGGCACGACTTGATTTTGCAGACCGAGCTGCTCCACGACCCTCGATCGGATGATGTTCGTAGAGCTACCTGGATCCACTAAAACACGCTTAACTTGAACTTTATTTAATAGGATAGAAATTACCAGAGCGTTGTTGTGGGGCTGAAAAATGCCTTCTGCTTCTTCGTTGTCAAATGATAAAGTGCCTTCGGGCACATAATCTCAAGTTCGTTTTACCCTAGTGGTCGGTACCTTATTGCGTTTGAGTACGAGTCACTGTGGAGTGTCGACCCCACCGATGATCATATGAATGATATGTTGAGGTTCCTCTTGTTTATTTTTTCTATTGGCGTCCCTTTCTCTGAAGTGATTCTGGGCTCGATCGCTGAGAAATTCTTGAAGGTAGCCCTCATTGAATAGACGGGCTACTTCTTCCCTTAGTTGTTTGCAATCCTCGATCTTGTGGCCATGCATACCATGATATTTATACATCGAATTTGGGTTTCTCTGGGAAGGATCAGTTTGCATGGGTTTGGGCCACCTAGTGTCTTTGATTCTTTCGATTGCCGATACAATGCCCGATGCATTGACACTGAAGTTATATTCCGATAATCGAGGTACCCTTATAGGATCGGCATATTTGTCAAAACCACTCTTGTTCATAAGTCCCCGAGAATTCTGCCCTCGATCACTTCTTCGATTATTCCGGGCGGAATTGCGTCCCAAACCATTATTCCTTTGATCTGCAATGTATGGTTGATATCGGTCTTTGTTCAACCTTGGCTCTCTGTCGATGCCCCTTTGGTTTTTAATAGCCGACATAGCCGACCTGTTTGGATGTACTAATCCGGGATGAGATCCTAATTGGTCGTCTTCGACCCTGATTTTTGATTGGTATCGATTGTGTACATCTGCCCAAGTTATTGCTGGATACTCGATCAAATTCTATTTCAACTGACGTGATGCTATCGAACTTCGCTCGTTCAGCCCTTGGGTGAAAGCTTGAACTACCCAATCGTCTGCGACCGGTGGCAATTCTATGCGTTCTATTTGAAATCGTGACACGAACTCCCTCAATATTTCATTATCCCTTTGTTTTACTATGAAAAGGTCCGATTTCCTTGTTGCGACTTTTATGGCATCGGCGTGTGCCTTTATAAAAGAATCTGCTAACATGGCAAATGAGTCGATAGAATTCGGTGATAGGTTGTGATACCAAATCATTGCTCCCTTTGAGAGGGTCTCTCCGAATTTTTTTAACAACACAGATTCGATTTCATCGTCTTCTAAATCGTTGCCCTTGATGGCACACGTGTAAGAGGTGACGTGTTCGTTATGGTCCGTCGTTCCGTTATATTTGGGAATTTCAGGCATACAAAATTTTTTGGGGATTAGTTTTGGGGCTGCGCTCGAGGGAAAAGGCTTTTGCACGAATTTTTTGGAATCCAACCCTTTTATCATTGGTCGAGCCCCCGGAATCTGATCGACCCTAGAGTTATATGTTTTTACTTTTTTATCGTTGGCTTCGACTCGCTTTGTGAGCTCCTCGAGTATTTTAGCAATTTCAGGAGTAGTCCCCGATTCTTGCTCATTTGACCTCACTATGGCTGGCTCTGTTCTGTGGGTAATTTCTCGAGGTGGACTGGGCTCCGGCCTGCTCGGTAGTTGGGTTTGGCTCTGCAACAGAGCTATCGCTACCTGTTGGGCTTGCAATATTTCAAAAATCATACGCAAGTTGATGCCGTTTTCCTCAATGTTATGGGTGTCTCGGGCTGCAGATCGAGTACCACCATGAATGCTATGTTCAGAACGTTGGTTTGCCTCAAGGGCCACATGCGAATTAACGTCTAGTGGTACTTCGACTCAAGCTTCAACGACATCGACAAGCGAACTTCCGGCCCTGGGCGTCAAGTTGTTGGTTTCATCTTGAAGGCTGGCTTCGTTGTCGATAGGTAAAGCCATTAATTGGGGGTTTGTCCTTGCTAATCCGAAGCCAAAGATACTCTCAAAAGACAAGCGTAAAACGGTGTGTGTTGCAGGTTTGTATCAAACAACCACTGTTATCCTCAGCCCCACGGTGGGCGCCAAACTGTTTACCCGAAAAATTGGATAGAGTTGAATTTGTACGTAGTTCTAAGGGTATGTGGTATAGCTTGATACAAATCATAAACAGAAATAGAAATATCCAATCTTGACTATAAGAACGAAAGATAAAACTATTGAAAAGAGGAAATAAATTAAGTAAGAGAGCTCAAAGGATTGATCTTTCAATATAAGTAATAATCTTTTGTTACAATGTGTGAATGTCCTGCTCACAGAAACAACAATCATCCCATTTATAGTGGAGGGATCCTACTTTAGATATAATAAAAAATACATAGTGGGGAACCCATGAGGAACTAGCTTTTCCCTAATTCCTGCTAGGATTCTCTCTCCTAGTGTAGTTGCAACGTTTCTTGTCTGTGAGCTCGATTTTGACTCGAGCTCGATTTTGACTCGGAGTTTGGTATTGATTCAGAGTCGGTGTCGGTCAGTCTATGCATCTTAGGCTCGATAATTTCGCCTCGCCCCGTAGTTCGATTTGGATACGAGCTCGATAATGATACCGAGCTTGTCATTGATCGGTCCTAGAACTCGAAACTTGATGACCTGACTTCGGACCTCGACCTGGTATTACGAAGCCGCCCTTCGATCAAAGTATTATCATACCGACCAGTCCGTACGACGGACTAATCGGTTTTGACCGTATACAATGTCAGTAGAAAATCTTGAGATCTTCTAGTGCGGGAAAAATTTCTTTTTGTTCATATAATATTGGATTGACACGGGAGTGACATGGACACTGATAATTTATATAACCGACCTCAACTTATTTGAAATTAAGACGCATTTGATGGCCGGACCAAAGTGCATATCCACTCTTTTAGCTTAGATTATGATTTACAATGTATCATCATTATAATAGAAAAGTATAATGCACTTGCTATGCAAACCTTAAATGATGGCTTGATTTGATGAAACAGCTATATTGGAACGGCGCTGTAACACACATGGACCCTAAGTTCTTTCTCAACACCAAAAACTTTGATCCATCAAGATTTGAAGGAGCAGGGCCGACGCCATTTTCATATGTTCCATTCGGGGGAGGGCCTAGAATGTGCTTGGGCAAAGAGTTTGCGCGGCTTGAGATTCTTGTTTTTATCCACAATGTAGTCAAAGATTTCAGATGGAAACTATTGATTCCGACTGAGAAAATAGAATATGATCCTATGCCCACCCCAATTGAAGGACTTCCAGTACTACTTCAACCTCACAACCCTTAAAAGAGTTTGCTTTAATTTCCCTTTCATTATGTTCTGATTGATGCTAAGAGAAAAGAAGGTAATACCAGAAACAGATGTTCAGTTCTATATGAGAAACGTAAAAGGTAAAAGAAAGCTTCTGATGAGTGTGGATGGATCTTCATCTCATATTCAACATTTCAACTTTTTCTTTTTCTCTTTATTTATCATTTTGGTAAAACTCAAGTAGTCATGATATGTTGAAGCAAAAGATAGCAGTAAATGATTTGTCACAATTCATAGCACGGCTATAGCTGGCTTATGAATATATTTGAGAACTTAGTTACATTCCACGATACTTTATTCAACCAGAAATGTGGTCCCTTCAGTTCACTACAAGAAAACACAGTAAATTCAACTTTTGACTTCAAGTAATTCGGCGGAATGGATTCACTCGTGATTCAAATTTTTATTATAATTGCCGCTAGACAATCGTTACAAACTTTGACTTTTAACGGCAATAAAATCTTTCTTTACCGGCACTTCTGTGAATGGCTGCTAAAAACTTCAGCGATCCCTTATACAACAGTAAAACTTTAATGGATAGGGATAAAGCTACAGCATTCCCGTGAACCAATAACTTATAAGCTAGGTCCGTCCCTATGCTTTTTATGTATCTCCATCAAAAGTAAGGATGAATCTCAAGGCTTGTGAGTTTGAAGGCTAATGGGAAGTCCTTCAACAGGGGTAGCCATTGGATCATATATAATTCTCTCATCAGGAACAACTAATTTCCATCTAAATTTCCTGACTATGATGTGCAGAAATACGAGCATCTCTAGCCGAGCGAACTCTTTCCCAATGCACATTCGGGGTCCTCCCCCGAATGCAATGTATGAAAATGGAGCAGGTCCAGCTCCTTCAAATCTTGATGGATCAAAGCTTGTTGCATTAGGGAAATACTCTGGATCCAGACTTGTTAAAGTAGTGTTCCAGTAGAACTGTTACAACATCATATAAGTTGTTACTGTGCTTAAATTCTATGTGATGATGGGTGCATAAAATTATTCACAATAATTCACTTTAAAACTAATAAGGTAAATTTTTGTAGTTCAGTGACACAATAATGAATTTTTTACTACACTTCATTGTATATAAGCTAAATTATTGTAAGAGCTACAGTTGAAGTAAGAGCTATATAAGCTCTCCCAGTCTCTTAATGAGTAAAGTAAGAGCTACAGTTGAAGTGTCATGGCCAGCAAAGAGCAGCAACAATATGTTATTAACAATAACAAGTTCAGACGTGAACTTTCCATTTTCATCTGGGAAGGAAAGCAAATGAGACAAAATATCTTGTGAAGGTGAAGCTGTCTTTTGTTCTAAGGCTTCTCTTCTTTTTCGGACTATTTGCAATAGTTCTTTTCTGACAGTAGCTACAGCTCTAGTTGCTTTGTGAAAAGTTGTACCAGGTAAATTTACAGGGATTGCTATTAATCCTTTCAAGGAAATGTTGAAAAGTGTTGAAAGCTTTTCAATTTCATTGTGGTCTTCAATGCTCATGAATAGCTGACATGCCACTTTGAAAGTGTATAGTTTGAGGAGATGGTAAACCTTCACCTGCTCTTTACCTTCATAAATATAGAGCACAAAAAGAAAAAGATTAAATACAATAGTAATTGCTATATTGGATAGGTTGTTACAGGAGTTCTTATATTGGTAATATCGACTGATTCCCAACATTAGACCCTCCTTTAATTTGGGAATACTTGATATTACAAAAGCTATTTTTCATAAAAAAAAAATATATTCCGAATGTTTGTTTAATAGTGAAAGGAAAAAAAAAATGACCTTTCATAAAGCTAGGAAAGCTGCTTCTTGTGTACCTTTTCCCAATTCTAATGTATTGTCAGATCTTATCATTCTGACATTCACATTGTATTGCCTTTCAACCATAGACAGAAAAGATTTAAGCATAGGAAAAACATTGCTTTTTGCACTTAATAAAAATGTCCATGTTCCTCTACTATAATCATCTACTATAGTTAGGAAATATCTAAATCCATTATAAGTATTTGACTTATAAGGTCCCCATGTGTCTACATGTATAAGTTCAAATATATGCTTGGATTTTATGCTACTGACAGGAAAAGGATTCCTGGTTTGCTTAACCTTATGACAAACATCACAGATAAACTCAGAATTTGACTTACAATGAAGGAAATCTAAATGTTTCATTGCTGAAAATGGAAGTTGTCCCAATCTTACATGCCAAAGTTTAACATCAGGAGTACCATTAACTTGAACTGGACTAGAAAAAGAAACAGACTTTGAAACGAAATTTCTTCTTTCGGAATTGAAGGTACATTACTACTGAATAGCCCTTAGACTTAAGGCTACTTGGTTCCAATAAGTAGAGTCCCTCTCTAACTTCACCAAAAACTTGTGGACTCTTCATTAAAAGGCCCTGCAACACACACCCAATAGATGTGAATAGGACATCATACTTGAACTGAACACAATACCTATTAACTGATAATAAGTTATATTTGAAATCTGGAACATGTAACACATTGTTCAGGATATGACCTGGCAGAATATAAATACTCCCTATATGAGTAACAATCACCTTGAAAGAGTTAGGTAAACTGATATTCAAAGGTACAGGAAGTAGAGTTAGAAACATGAAAGAATTAGGATCAAAACACATATGCTCTGAGGCACCTGGATCATTGATTCAGGTGTCTAATTTTATACTAGTAAACACTGAACCTGAGAATTTTAAAATAGTACCAGCAACTGTATTAGTATTGATTCCTGTAATTCCTTCATGTGCTAACTTTGCCTGCTTATACATGTGCATCATTTCTTCAATTTGTTCCTTGTTGAGTTGCTGTCCAAAATTACTGTTGTTGAGCTCAGTGCTTTGTCCTGCAGAATTCTCACGTTCCTCATGTGGTAGGACTGTATTTTCTTTAATTTGAGTCTGCTGACCTTTGTGATTGGTGAACTCAAAATCTTCTGAAAATTCAATAATTCTATAACAATCCTCTTGTGTATGTCTTGTTTTTCCACAATAAGTACAAGATACATTTGGATTGTACTTCTTTTTCCCTTTAAACCTTTGCTGAAATTTAACAAACTTTCGCCCTGAGTTGTTATATTTGGGTGATATGGCTGCTCCTCTTTGTATTTGGCTTCTAAGTTTTTGATAATTCTTCCCTTATCATGTGATCATAAAAGTTGCAAAATTAGCTAGAAGTTGTGCATTAGGCTGCTTGGCCTCTCCGGCTGCCATGAATGATACTGATTCATATATAAAATGTGCATTTGCATAAACTTCTCTTTGATTTTCATCCTGCAAGAGAAGTGAATAAGCAACATTTATGCTAGGCAAATGGTTCATCATGAATATATTTCCTCTTGCTTATGCATAGATGTCATTTAATCCCATTAGGAATTGGATCAATCTCTGATCCTCAAGAGACTTAGTCAACTTTGCTTTTCCTTTACAAACACAAACACATGAACAACATATGATAATATTTAAAGCATCTAATTCATCCCACAATCGTTTGAGCTTAGTGAAGTATGCTGCAATGTCACTGTTTCCGTGTACTAAACCTGATAACTCCTTCTGCAGATGATAAAGCTTGGCTCCATTTGATCTCCCATATCTCTTCTCCAAGTTGTCCCAAAGTTCTTTTGCAGTTTTGGAGTATATCACATTGTCTGTAATATCCTTTGAGAGAGCATTTAGGACCCCAAGAGATGACCATGTCATTCACACAACTCCATTGTTCATGGTCTGGAGATTTCTCATCTGGAGATAGACATGCTCCATTGATGAAACCAAGTTTCTTCTTGGCTAACAATGACAGGAGAATAGATCTCCTCCACCCTGGGTATCCTCTTCCATCAAACATAGTGTTGACTACAGTCATTCCAGGTGAATCAGAGTTGTTGAGATGATAAGGGTGATTGGCATCATAGCTGACTGATTTTGCAGCATTGCTCGTATCACCAGTATATGTGATGGTTGTTTTAGACATTTTAGGTTACTGATTATGATGATGAATCTGATGTAAATTGATTTGATGGTTGGACTGTTGGATCGAGCTTATTGCTCTGATACCATGTACGAAATTGAAAGAATAAAATCTGATTGAAAAACCATTCTTCCGTGTGTTCTTTACATTGAGCTTTGTACATGTATATATTATACACTTGATATATATATTTATTCCTCCTACACTAACCCACTAACATATGTCTCCTTATATTATAATTATCTTGCTAACCCCATTAATTTATGTCCCCTAACCCATTAATTATGTTCCACTATATTCTAAACACATAATATGCACGACATTCTTCTCCCTTCTTCTTCTTCACCATTCTTCTATATCTCTAAGTAAATCTCCACAGATTGTTAGAATTATGATATGGTTTCTGGTTTCTTCTTCCCAACCCAACAGAAGGTAATACCCGAAACAAATGTTCAGTTCCATATGAGATACGTAAAAGGTAAAAGAAAGCTTCTGATGAGTGTGGATGGATCTTCATCTCATATTCAACATTTCAACTCTTTCCTTTTCTCTTTATTTATCATTTTGGTAAAACTCAAGTAGTCATGATATGTTCAAGCAAAAGATAGCTGTAAATGATTTGTCACAGTTCATAGCACGGCTGTAGCTGGCTTATGAATCTATTTGAGAACTTAATTACATTTCAGGATAATACTTTATTCAACCGGAAATGTGGTCCCTTCACTACAAAAAATAAACCACAATAAATTTAACTTTCGACTTTAAGTAATTCCGCGGAATGGATTTAGCCGTCATTATATATAATTTTTATTATAATTGCGGCTAAACAATCGCTACAGCCTTTGACGTTTAATGGCAATAAAATCTTAATTTACCGGCACTAATGCCCTTGGCCAGACAATTTATTACGTGGCTATGGAGGTGACATTGCGTTCAAATTAACCTCCTCCACTTTTTTCCGATGTTAAGGAAATATTATAGTGAAGAAGATTCACAGAAATTTGAACAAACAGTCTTTCAATTAAAGGCCAATATAAGTATTTTGCTTGGATCCAAAAGATCTGATGGATATTGGCTCAATTCACCAGAATTCTGTCATTCAAAGGATTTGATTGACAATCAAATTAGATGGAAAAACCAGCAAGGTTGGCAAGACATATTAACATCTCAATGAGTATTCAATTTCAAGCTAAGTAATGTTTTTCTATATATTAATACGGAATTGACAAAAGATTTTCTAAAGATAGTTGAGTTATAAACAACGAGGAAGTTAGACTAATCAATTGATTAGGTCTATTGATTTTTAAAATCAAAATCCTCGATCCACGAAGATTCGCGAAGTAATGTTATCTTGAAAAATCATATGGAGTTCACACGAATTAGATCCTATTGAGAAAATCTGTCAAATAGGCTTGGATATAGATTTCCAGAAGTTTTTGTCAATTATCACATAACACAAATACAAAAGAGATTTGAGATCCATTACTTCCAGTAGTAGCTTTTATAAAATCTACACAACATAAATGCAAAAAGGAGGTGTGTGATTCATGTGGCTCAATAAACAAAATTTAAAATTTATGAGTTACTATACCAAGCTCAAGTTAATATACAATAACAATTGGTTTCACAATAAAATAATTATAGATATTTAATAAATTCTTAATAAATATACAAAGATAGGGATAAGGCTATTGCATTCACGTGAACCAATAACTTATAAGCTAGTTCCTCCCCTATGCTTTTTATGTATCTCCATCAAAAGTAAAGGTTCAATCTCAAGGCTTGTGGTTTTGAAGGCTAATGGGAAGTCCTTCAACAGGGGTAGCCATTGGATCATATATAATTCTCTCATCAGGAACAACTAATTTCCATCTAAATTTCCTGACTATGATGTGCAGAAATACGAGCATCTCTAGCCGAGCGAACTCTTTCCCAATGCACATTCGGGGTCCTCCCCCGAATGCAATGTATGAAAATGGAGCAGGTCCAGCTCCTTCAAATCTTGATGGATCAAAGCTTGTTGCATTAGGGAAATACTCTGGATCCAGACTTGTTAAAGTAGTGTTCCAGTAGAACTGTTACAACATCATATAAGTTGTTACTGTGCTTAAATTCTATGTGCTGATGGGTGCATAAATTATTCACAATAATTCACTTTAAAACTAATAAGGTAAATTTTTGTAGTTCAGTGACACAATAATGAATTTTTTACTACACTTCATTGTATATAAGCTAAATTATTGTACACTATCAGCATAAAATAAAATTTTACCCTATCAGTTAGTCTAAAACGGTAAATACAAGTAACAATCTACGATATGTGAAATTATTAATTTGAAAAATAAGGTAGGTAACCTCTTACAATTGATTAAATTAGTCCGATATAAAGCAAATTATATTGTCTGTTATATAAATTAAATCCTAAACATCAATGGATTATCAAATAATGTGATAAAAATGATGAAGAACCTACTAGATAAACTATACTGATGATATAAGAAAAAATCTTTACACTATCTGGTTAATGGTTTGTGAATTTAGTTGGACAAGTGTAGGAATGGCAATGGGGCTGGGCAAAAGCAGGGCAGAGCAGGGCAAAGGTTAAACGGGGCGGGGCAGGGTAATGGTTAAACGGGGCAGGGCAGGACATGGCGGGTCAAAACTGAAAATTTTGAAATATTAAAGAAGGCAGGGCAGGTAGTAGGGCAAGCTTTCTGTATAATCTGGTTTAAGCTCGATGAGTAACACTAATGGAAATTTGCGTCTTTTTGTTACAAAACCCATGCGTACATCTTATTCTTATTGGGATTTTATTTTACTGACTAAGTAATGCAATGGTACCGTGAAAATTAATTTTTTTGGTTCTGAAGAAAAGAAACTGTTTCGAAAATGTCTTTAAGTAGTTTACCCATTTACTTGAGTTGAAGCATTAATATAAGGGAATTTACTCTTTAATAAACTATATAACATTGATAAAAATCACATTTTATTCAATTGATATACATAAACAACTTTCATTGACGTGTCAACTGCAATGTCTCAATAGAGTCGAAATAGTTTTTTTTAGGACAAAAAAATAGCATATTGCAAAATGAATAACAAAACAAAGAATTAAAAAAATACATAAACGGGGGCGGGGCGGGGCATGGCATGATAGGGCAGGGCAGGGCAAGGCAAAATTTTGAAAAAATGCTAAACGGGACACGGCAGGGCGGGTTAAAATTTTAACGGGTCAAGGCTTGCCCTGCCCCGCCCTACCTTGCCCGCCCTATTTGACATCCCTAGACAAGTGTGTGCATGAAAACATTATCGAAAACAGAGTAGATGATGTTCGTACCTTCCACCCCTTAGGCATGTGATAACCTTCATAATTTATATCAACAATTGCTTCTCGATAAGCTCCTATTATAGGCTGTTTCAGTCTCGTAGCTTCACAAAGTACGTTCCACGAATACTTCATTTTCTGTATATCATCCCAGTTCAAAGACTCCCCTTCTTTTTTCGCTGAAGCTATCTTAATATGCTCTGCTTTTCATAATCCCAATGATCAGCAAATAAATTAATAAATAAATTGATAAAAGGGTTAAAGATATTCCTCTACTATATATGAAATATCTTAGTTTTAACATTCATTACTCTTTAAGACTATGTATACCTTAGCAAATTGTTTCGTACTTGCCCTTATCCCCTATGTTTACGGATTCGACCTAACCCATTAACTTTTGTGCAGACTCTGTATTTCTTTTGTGGAATTCATGGAATATGTACAAATTATTATTTTATAACTCAGTAACTAAAAAGAATTAGAATCTCGAACCCATAATCTTCAAATTCTGGCTCCACCTCTGCTTATCGTAACTAGACACCCTAACCAAAGTATAACTAAAGGTAATTTTAAACCATAGTGACCTTTTTCAAAAGTATTTTGACACATGAACCCGATCATTCAACATTGGAGCTTCGTTAAGTTGACGGATAAGTACGAGATAATTTATTGACGGTAAAGTTATAAATGACCACAAAGTATGACAGATAATAAAATTAAGATATTTCGTATACAAAAAAACGTAAATTAAGATATTTCATATAGCTAGATAACAGCTTTCTGAAGTACTGACCTTGCAGAATGTTTTCATAAACTTGAGGGTGCTCTCCCAGTCTCTTAATGAGTAAAGTAAGAGCTACAGTTGAAGTGTCATGGCCAGCAAAGAGCAGCAACAATATGTTATTAACAATAACAAGTTCAGACATGAACTTTCCATTTTCATCTGGGAAGGAAAGCAAATGAGACAAAATATCTTGTGAAGGTGAAGCTGTCTTTTGTTCTAAGGCTTCTCTTCTTTTTCGGACTATTTGCAATAGTTCTTTTCTGATAGTAACTACAGCTCTAGTTGCTTTGTGAAAAGTTGTACCAGGTAAATTTACAGGGATTGCTATTAATCCTTTCAAGAAAATGTTGAAAAGTGTTGAAAGCTTTTCAATTTCATTGTGGTCTTCAATGCTCATGAATAGCTGACATGCCACTTTGAAAGTGTATAATTTGAGGAGATGGTACACCTTCACCTGCTCTTTACCTTCATAAATATAGAGCACAAAAAGAAAAAGATTAAATACAATAGTAATTGCTATATTGGATAGGTTGTTACAGGAGTTCTTATATTGGTAATATCGACTGATTCCCAACATTAGACCCTCCTTTAATTTGGGAATACTTGATATTACAAAAGCTATTTTTCATAAAAAATATATTCCGAATGTTTGTTTAATAGTGAAAGGAAAAAAATGACCTCTCTCACTTATGACAAAAGTTATTTTCCTTACAAGTATCTTCATTTTTTATTTTATATTATACGCTCCAATTAAAAGTTAGATAATATTATTAATCTTTAGAACTACAATAATTTAATGATATACTTTGATTTGTTAATATTATACAAAATCTATTCTAGAAAAAAATGATTGTTAAGCTAATTTGTTCAAAAATGCCATATTGTAGTCTTAGTTTCTAATGTGTTTCATAAGTTGAGTTTGACGGTTGGAGGATGTGGGTGTTCAAGGAATTGTTACAACAATAGTAAGAACTAAGCCTTAATCTCATGTTAGTAAACCGGCATCAGTCAGCTATAGGAATTTTTAATCTGTTCTATTCAAATCCGTCCCAATCTAATAAGTATTACATAATAGTATACTTTCTCTAATATTAACCGTTCCTACATTTTTACTACCTCTATCTGTTTTAATTTATGTGATCTGTCCTAAAAAGAATAAAATATTTTTATATTTAATAATAATTTAACTTATAATTTTTTTATTTTATCCTTAATTGTGATAATTTATATCGACATAAAATTCTATGCACTGTTTTAGATCATAAAGTTTTAAAAGTGTTTCTTTTATTCTTAAATTTCGGGTTTAGTCAAACACCATTAAATAAATTGGAACGGAAAGAATAGTATATAAATATCAAGCAAGACTAAAATATTACTCCCTCCGTTCATTTTTATTTGACAGGTATACTAAAAATAAATTTTTATTTTTACTTGTCACTTTACGCATATCAAGAAAAGATAATTTTTTTCATGTTTAACCTTAATTCATTAACCAACATTTCTTGAATAAATAATAGTCAATTGTACCTTTCCAATGCTCAATATTGGAATTCACATAGAACTCTTCATTATTCTCTTCGTTAAACACAAAAGTCCACTAAAACTATCTTTTATTCTCTTATTCTTTGTAATATTTTTTTCTTTGGAAGTTATTTGGAAATTTGGATTCAATTATTGAGTATTAATTAATAGGATTATTGTGATAAAATTATCATGTCAATCATTATTTTTTAAGAGGCATAAAAAGTTAAAACGTGATAAGTAAAAGTGAACGGAGGAAGTATGTGACTGATGTGTTACCTTCCCAATACTTGTCGACGTGGTCCAGGGCAACAACTTCCATGGTTTTGGTGTAGAGTCTCGAAAAAGCATCAGGGCTAATAAAATAAGAAAGCATCTTCCTCATGAGTTTGGCTTCTTCTCCAACACTAGTAATCAAACAAGGTCCTAACAATTTTCTAATAGTTACAGGCCACCAAACATTGACTTTCTTGTTTTCATTGCTAAACAAGAACTTATTACCCCCAGCACCCCCAATTACAACGACATTCTCCCCCATTATCGAAGTCTTGAAGATTTTAGACTTGTATTTCTCTATTCTGTCTTCTACAAATTTCTCTGGCTTGCCTTCTCGGTTTGCTCTGAGAAAATCCAGTGTTTCTCCAACAATTGGCCATCCGCTGCTTCCAGGAGGAAAATTCAGTGTCTTTTTCTTCCTTCTGAGGAAGAAACTTATAAAAATTGTGATTACTAAAAGCAATATGAAAACAGATGGTAAGTCAATTGAAGCCATGTTTGAGAATGAATGCATTTTTTATATTACCTTGTTGTCGATTATAAATAGCAGTTACTATAGTTTCTACTACTGTGTTATAGAACATTCCGTGGCGTACATAAATACACCGCTCCTGTTTGTTTTTATGACACATAGTGCTTATTCTGAACCAAAAGTTAGAGCAGATCTTTTTGCTTCTAATGTCAAGTTCTATTTAATAAAGAATCTATTGGAATATATTTATTGTATAAACATTTGTCACGGTGGGAGTTGTACGGGGCAAAATATGTTATGCTAAATAATTGCATTAAAGAGTGGCACGTGGAGTCGAAGGCAGAGGATAACTAAAATCGAAGACAACTGTTCCATTTGTTATCGGAAAGAATGACGCTCATAAAGATACAATAAATATCTGCCAGCATTTAGTACGCTGCCCGTTACAAAGAGTTTGTCATTTATGCTCACCGTTACACATTCTTCAATGACCCTTATAATTGACATTAAAGAAGGGAATGATCCTAAGACCTTGTTCCTTAGGTGCAGTTATAAATAGTGAGCTCTGTTATCATTGTAAGGGGGACGAATTTTCTGAAAAACTGACGTTATAATCTATTCAAAACTTTATACAATTTTACCTTCTTACTTTTTTGATTTTATTATTATTGTGCCCGGAAGCCATACTCCCAGAATTACTGTTTCTGCTATTTCATCTTCATCTCAAGGCTAGGTATTGCATATTTCTTCAATTCTTGTATTATTTCAGGATCGAATTAATTCCCTTGTCTAGAAGACACGTATAAATTCAACTGTATCGTTTTACGGGTAAACAGTTTGGCATCCATCGTGGGGCCTAGACAGTCGTGTAATTAAGTTGGTCCTTGCCTCTTTTACTAACCTGTTTTGATTATTTGTTCTTAGCAAAAAATCACAGAAAATGGCAGATAATGGTGTTATCAACACACACGATCTTGAGGCCCAAGGAGACTAGCCTCACCACGAGGATTCAATCACTAACACCCGCGATGAGGGAAACAATGCTACGCCGGTCCACTGCAGGCGGTACCCGCGACATGTTCGGGAAGCGAGTCCTGATGATGCTAAAGAGGAGCATGTTATTGAAGTGGTAAGGGTCCTGCAAGAGCAACAAGAGGTCATTCTAGGTCATCTCACACGGCAGGATAAGGTTATGACAGAAATAAAGCATGCATTGTCGGATGCTTCCAATAACGCAAATGGACAAGGTCCAGTTTCTCCCGGCGCTCCCGCAAATCAAACAACATAGAGGGTCGACAACAACACCCCGAGGGGCGAGGTCAGCTTTGATGGGGCCGGGAGGGGGTTCCGGTCATAACAACAAGAGTGATCCCTTCAAAAACGAGCTCTTACGGATTATAAGGGAAGGGAATGCCCGCATGGACCAAATACCGGGTGCACCACCGGTGCTGAAAGAGCCGGACTCAAAGAAGTATACTCAGTTACCGTATAAAATAAATGTGGCAACAGAATTGATCCCGAAGCGGTTTAAAATGTCCGACGTGCCGAAATATGATGGGACTTCGGACCCTCAGGAGCATATCACCGCCTATACAACGGTGGAGAATGGGAATGATTTAGCTCTCCACGAGATTGAATCTGTTTTGCTGAAGAAATTCGGAGAGACTCTCACGATGGGAGCCTTGACGTGATATTCGCTGTTACCCGAGCATTCCATAGATTCCTTTGAGATGCTCGCGTATTCTTTTATTAAGGCTCATTCCGGGGCCAGGAAGGTGCAGGCCCAAAAGACCGACATATTCAGAATTGCACAAGGAGAGTCCGAGTTGCTACAAAAATTCGTCACCCTAGAGGATGTTTCTCTCAGATGTTCCGGATGAATGGGCGACTGAAGCATTCACCAAGGGATTGAATCCAAGAAGTTTTGATGCTTCCCAGAAATTGAAGAAAAGCTTGCTTGAGTTCCAAGCGATGACTTGGGCTGATGTTCACAACTAGTATGAGTCTAAAATAAGGATTGAGGATGATCAGATTATCTTTCCGGTGTCGGCAAAAGGTCGGGAGAAGAATAAATAAAAATCAAAAGACAATTTCGACACAAATAGACGGTCTTCGAGGGGACGGTTTTTGCCCTACGAACGAGCCAAAGGACGCGGTAGAGGTTTCCGGTCGGCAGACAGGTTCGTTACCGACAGAAGAACTGATCGCGGTCAGAACAACAGATCATTGCAGACAAAGAAACATCAGGTACACAGGATACTTCCTACCCCAGGATATCAGAATACAACTTCAACATCAGTGTAGTAGATTGGCATCGGCTATGAGGAACATTAAAGAAGCACAGTTCACGAAGCTGATGAGGTCCAATCCCAGCCAGAGGGATCCCAATTTGTGGTGCGAATATCACAGGATGAATGGCCACCGCACTGGGGATCACAGACATCTGCGTGAAGAGGTGGCGACACTACTAAAAAATGGCCATCTCAGGGAATTTTTAAGTGACCGTGATAACGCGAAGAACTCGAAAATAGGAGAAGACTGTGTCATACTATCAATATGATCTTGGGGGGAGGGGGGACGAGATCAACGGGGTTACCTTCTCGGCAACAATGAAGACAAAGGTATCAATAACCCATAGCAAGAGACTCCGGGAAGTCATTGAAGACGACATCACTTTCAGGAGGATGACGTAGACGGACTATTGCTATCGCACAACGACGCATTGGTAATTTCTTTAAATGTACTAGATTTTAAAATCAGATGTGTTCTAGTGGATCTAGGAAGTTCGGACAATATCATACAATGGAGGGTATTGGAGCAAGCCAAACTTACCGGAAGTATCATTCTAGCCACAAAACTCCTCGCCGGATTCAACCTCGCAAGCGTGACAACCCGATGAGAGATCTTGCTGCCCACGAATGCCGAAGAGGTGATAAAGACAACCTTTTTCGAAGTTGTGAACGGTCATATGGGTTATAACGTTATACTAGGAAGACCATGATTGCACGAGATGAGAGCCATACTATCAACATATCATCAGTTGTTGAAATTCCCAACTCCCGAAGGAATTAAACAGATAAAAGGCAACCAACCGACAGCAAGGGAGATGAATGCGATTTCGGTGTCCAGTAGCAAAGGGAAGGAGCATGCGACATAGTAATTACAGGAACCGGCGCCCACTCTCGAATTAAGTGAAGTTAGCCAGGGGAGAAGCGTCGAAATCTTATCAGATGCCAAGATACTTCCAGGTACCAGAAGAGACGTATGTAACAAAGTCTACAACGGAAGAGCTCGAGCAAGTTGCATTGTTTGAAAAGTTCTTGGAGAGGAAATTCTACTTGGGGACAAGACAACACCCCGAGCTCAGATCTGGCATTATTGAATTTCTTAAGAATAATGTAGATTGTTTTGCGTGGTCGCATGCGGATATGACAGGTATCCCAACGGAAGTGGCCGTACACAAGCTAAGCTTCGATCCCAACATCCCTCTGGTAAGACAAAAGAAATGCCCTATTGTGGAGGCCATGAATAAATTCGTCAAAGAATAGGTAACTCGCCTACTTGATATCGGTTCGATCCAAGATGTAAAGTATCCAGACTGGCTAGCTAATGTAGTAGTAGTTCCTAAGAAACGACAATAAATTTTGCATGTGCATAGATTATAAGGACTTGAATATGGCGTGTCCAAAAGTCTCATTCCCACTGCCAAACATCGATCAAATGATTGATGCAACAGCCGGGCACGAGTTAATGAGTTTCCTCGATGCTTATTCCGGGTACAACCAAATTAAGATGAACCCGTAGGATCAGGAAAAGACTTTGTTCATAACGAATTTTGGCACATATTGCTATAATGTGATGTCCTTCAGGCTAAAGAACGCCGGAGCCACTTATCAACGGCTTATAAACAAGATGTTTGAAAAACAGATAGGGAAAACCATGGAAGTTTATATAGACGATATGCTTGCTAAGTCTTTGAACGCATGTGATCATCTTAAGCATTTCCAAGAAGCTTTTGACATCCTAAGGAAGCATAACATGAAGTTTAACCCTGAGAAGTGCGCGTTCGGGGTCAGCTCTGGCAAGTTCCTAGGATTTCTGGTGTCACAAATAGGGATTGAGGTAAACCCCGATAAGATCAAAGCCATCGAAGACATCCCAGACCAGCTATCAAGCGTGAAAGAAGTTCAAAGGCTCATAGGGAGATTGGCCGCTTTGAGCAAGTTTATTTCCCCGTCATTAGAGAAATGCCAACGTTTCTTAGTGCTGCTCAAAAAGAAAAACAACTTCGAATGGACACCGAAAAGCCAGCAGGCTTTAAGAGATTTAAAAAGGTACTTGTCAAGCCCTTCGTTACTATTAAAACCGAAGGAAGGTGAAACACTGTTAATCTGCTATCAGTCTCGGAGGTTGCGGTAAGCGCTGTTTTAGTCCATGAGCTTGAAGGTACGCAATCTCCCATTTATTACATTAGTATAATTTTAATGGGAGCGTAAACTCACTACCCATATTTGGAGAAGCTGGCCTTAGCTCTCGTAGTCGCCGCTCGGAAGCTGAGGCCTTAATTCCAATGTCACCCGATAGCTCTGGTGACCACCTTTCCCCTGCAGAATATCCTTCACAAACCTGAAGTCTCGGGTAGATTGGCCAAATAGGCCGTCGAAATGAGTGAATTCGACATAGTATAAACCTAGGACAATGATCAAGTCACAAGTTTTGGCTGACTTTGTGGCCTATTTCAGTCCGGGATTGCTGCCTCTAGTAACTAAAGAAGTAGTGATGGTGTCAGAATCGACATCGGGGGTTCTGACTTTATTTACGGATGGAGCTTCCAATGTAAAAGAGTTCGGGCTTGGCATAGTATTAACCACGACTTCGGGAGAAACCCTAAGGCAAGCCATAAAAATGGTCCCTTTAACTAACAACGAAGTAGAGTATGAAGCTTTGATTGCAGGAATCAAACTGGCCCAGGGACTAGATTTCGAGGTCATAGAAATCAAATGCAACTCTCAGTTTGTGGTAAATCAGGTCTACGGGATCTTTGAAACCAAAGAGGAGCGCATGCAACAATAGATAGTGAAGGTCCATGCTCTGCTAAACTTGGTTCATCAACGAAAATGAGGTAACCTTGGTTCATCAACGAAAATGAAGGGATCGGATTCCGGGATGAGAGTACTGTTCATGCACTCGGTTTTGGATGCAGATAGCTACAATGAGGTAAATACGACTAATATGGTCTGGGAATGGAGGGATGAGATCATTGATTATCTCGAGCACAGAAAGTTGCCCGAAGACTCCAAGGCATCCCGGGCGCTGCACGCTAAAGCAGTGCGCCAAAGCAGCGCGATATAGCTTCAAAGGAGGCCAGCTGTACAGGAAATCTTTCTAAGGCCCGCTGTCCTGATGCTTGGGAGAGTTCTAAGCTAATCATGTTATGCTAGAAGTACACGAAGCGATATGCGGAAATCATTCGGGCGCAGATTCCTTAGTACTAAAACTGGTAAGGACATCATATTATTGGCCCCAAATGGAACAAGATGCTAAAGCTTTTCATACAAAAATGTAATAAATGCCAACGCTACACCCCACTGGTACATCAACCAGTAGAACCATTATATTTAGTTCTATCTCCATGGCTGTTATGTAGTGGGGAATGGATATCGTCGGACCACTGCCACCAACCCCCGGTAAGGTAAGATTTCTTTTAATTTTGACTGACTATTTTTCTAAGTGGGTTGAAGCAAGTCCTTATCAGAAGATCGGCGAACATGAAGTGGTGGATTTCTTTTGGGAGAACATAATTTGCAGATTTGGAATACCAAAAGAGAGAACCTACGATAACGGGCCACAATTTATAGGCGCAAAGATCACAAAGTTCCTTGATGATTTGAAAATCAAAAGAATCACATCTTCGCCCTATCATTCGAGCGCAAATGGTCAAGAGGAATCAACGAACAAAGTAATTATACAATATCTCAAGAATAACTTGGAAGAGTCTAAAGGTAAATGGCCTAAGGAACTGCCTGGAGTGTTATGGGCGTACCGAACAATGACCAAATCAAGCACAGGAGAAACTCCTTTTTCCCTTGTGTATGGAGCAGAAGCCTTAATCCTGGTGAAAGTAGGAGAGCCTACCTTGAGATATTTCCAGGCAAGTGAAGAGGAAGCGATGTTAGTCAACTTGGAGCTACTCGATGAGCGCAGGAACTTGGCACATATAAGAATAGCAGCCCAAAAGCAGAGAATGGAAAGATATTATAATCGAAGAGCCAACCTCCGTTATTTCAAAGTGGGAGACTTGGTTATAAGGAAAGTAACTCAAAAAACTCGGGAGCTAAACGCAGGGAAGCTAGGTCCAACCTGGGAAGGCCCCTACCGTGTTTCAGGTGTCACAGGAAAAGGTTCATACGAGTTGGAGAATCAAGATGGAGAAAGGTTGCCTAGCAACTGGAACGTGGCACACCTTAAGAGATATTATTGCTGACAAACATCACTTGTACTGAAAGTATGTGCTACACTATTTTTTCTTTCGTCCAGTTTTTAACGAGGCAGCAATAGAAAGCATACTACGAAGAAGGTTTCAACAGTAGCAATAAGACCTTTAATATCAAGGCACACAAGCGAAGAACTACTCCGGAGCGGTTAGATAATCTTTGGCTCGATAGCAAAATTTCCACCGGGAAATTAAGTTTGCTTTCAAGATAATGTTACCCGACCGTTCACAAGTACAAACCACTAGAGGATTGTTAGATAGTCTTTGGCTCGATAGCATAAATTCCTAAGGGGAAGCGAAGTTTGTTACCGAATTGAAGATTATCTAGCAATTCATTAGTGGAAATATCGAAGGTGCAAAACCTCCAGTATTCCAATTCGCATTCGAGCACTGGGGGAATGATATGAGGATATGGCAAAAATGACTGCCACATCGATCGGAATACGAAAATTGGAAGCATAGCTATGTCATTGGGACCGAGGACTGCGTAGCCAGCCCCATAGAAACAAGTTGTATAAGCTAGCCATAAGAAATGAAATTTTTTTTTTAGCATAACGAATGCTTATGTACTTTTTGAAAATAGAAAGAATAAAGTAAAGTCCTTTTATTTCTATCTTGTTTCTTGTTTGAATGATGAATTGATTTTATAATTTGAAAACTAAACAAGTACTTTAAATCCTAGTATCGTATTGAACAGGAGACGTCCTCTTCAAGAGCACCATAAATATAAGAGGACCCTCTCTTATAAAAAGCCTCACGATAAAGGGTTGATTTCGGAAGAACTTGTGCCTGAAATCCAAATGCTTTTGGGGGGAAAATACATCCAAGGCCTTACATAATGAGACGCAAACAGTAAAACTTGCGCAAAACACTTAAGCAAAAAAAATGCAAAGATTAAAACTTGCATAAATGTTCAAACAAAAAAAGACTAATGCAATACTTGAGCAAAAGATGTTTTTATTCATAATAAACGTGCCGAAACGGCACAGATAAAATTGGGAAAAGAAAGGAAAAGCTAAACTATTGCATCTCCGAACCCGTAGGAAGAGAAGTGTCCGCGGCCCCAGGGGAAGTGGGTAGATCCGCCGATGGCCCAACATCTTGGCCCTCATCAGTTTGGCCTTCAATATCTTTGCCTTCGGTTCCTCTTCAGTTCCCGAAGTTTCGGAACCAAAACCAGAAGAACCAAAAGCATCAGGCCCTATCGGGAGACCCTTTTTAGCAGCTGACTCTAGCTCACGGGCTTTAGCGATTTCGGCATCAAATTCAATGATACCCCCTTTAGCCTCTTTCAAGGTTTTTCTCCTCATGTTGTACATAACATAAGTTTTCTCAACAACGAGGGAAGCCGCTCGGCGCTTGAGTTCTTCTTTAAGTTAGTTAACCTCGGCAGAAAGGTTTTCCCCGGTAGATCTAATGGACTTGAGGCTAACGTCGAGTTCGCGGACAGTAGAGCTGAAAATTCTATTATGCTCAATGGTCTTCTTATACTTCTCCTCCAATTGGGTATATTTCACCCCCATAGAAGCAAGCTCTTCAGTTTTGAAGTTCACGTCTGCCTCTAGGTTGGTCAATCTCTCAGCGGAGGCAGTCTCGCGATCGGATGCAGCAAGAATGAAACTATGGACTTCAGCCCATTTGGCCTTGGCCTCTTCAACTTGAACCCTTGGCGGGGCAATCTCCTGGCTAAGGGTTTTCACTTCTTGCTCGCTTTGCTGCAAACGAGACTCTAACACAACGGCCTCAGCAACAATTTGTTCCCGTTCGGAGGTAAGTTCTTCTTTTTCATGAGACATCCTCTGGAGGCCATCGGAAGTAAGGAAATTGGCCTACAAAACAATAAAGGCAAACTCAAGATGTTTATTCAGTAAAAGACAGGAGAAATGACAAAAGAAATGAAGAATGTACCGCTGCGGCATTGTGCATGGCATTGTTCAACAAGCACTCTCCCGAGGGAGCCTGTATATTTTCCCAATCTTTTTTCTGAAGTCAAAGGCTTCAAATAGTTAGCAAGTTCAACCGGCTGGGATAGAAAATTGCATCGGGTGGAGACCGAGAGAGTAACGCTCCTCCTCCTTTTGCGGATCTTCTGAGGGGGGCAACATAACTTTGCCCCAAATTCCCATAAACTAGGGACTGGGGAGAGGAACATCCTCTTCTTGGACAGATGCGGCCGTTGGAGATGATGTAGCAGCTACTGGTGGAAGAGTGAGAAGCAACTGCGATAAATGTAGTGCTCGTTGTTGGTTGCTCATCAATCGAAGATGGCAGGGACCCGGTACTCAGCCCTACAGTACCGGGCGCAGCGACTGGGATCCGAAAACGGGAGTTGGTATTTTCCACCATTTCATACTTCCCCCAAAGCATCGAGGCATCGTCCTTGGTCGGTGTAACTAACTCAATAGATTGAGCAATCTGTTGAGTTGAGGAAGGCCGTCATCTTCTATGTAGAGAATATCCCTCCTCGCTAGCTTCTTCATTATCACCAATCATCATGGTATCTATGGCCGGCCCGAGCGGAGGGCTCGTCACCACGACTTCCGGAGATGACTCAGGGGAAACATTCTTCGCCCTCTTATTCTTTCCCCCAGTCGCGGAGGAATGCCTTCTTTTTGGTTGCTTATTCTCCGGATAGGGACTCCGAGAAGAAGCACTTGCACCAGAAGCAGGCCCAGAGACGCCTGTCTGTGAAAAATCTTTCTGCAGTAGCCTCACCGCATCAACAAGATCAGCCAAAACGTCCTCTTCGAGGATGACAACTGAGCCCTGGGGTAGACCTATATTGAACAGGAGAGAAAAATCAGATAACTTTCTCATAAGAAAAGGTAAGGACAAGATGAGTTCAACTCACCATGATTTTTGGCCTTCCACCCATATTTCAAGGACAGCTCTTTCCACGAGCGGGCTTCGGGCGTATTAACGTCCAAAATTTTCTAAAACCATTGGTCTAATCCCTCAACCCTAGGGGGAACACACCGAGTCGCTGAGGCAGGTAAAGGAAGAAAAGTTAATAATTATGAGGAAATGATCTTTAACAAGAGTAGAAGCAAAATGTATACTTACGAGTGCGGTTCCACAATTCCGGGAAGGAAGGAGTCGAAGCCAGGAGGATTTCACTGGTGGCAACTGAAACAAATCGTTCCATTCATCATCCATGATGGATAGTAGTGTATGGTGGCCTCGCTTGTTGAAGTTAATCATCTCCCCACGGAAGATCTTGGAGGAATAAAGGTTCATCACTTGATCTAAGGATAACTCATCCCCCCATTTCTTGGCTCAAGTGTCAAAGGCAAGCAATCGTCCTCCACACAAAGGGACTCACCTGCGCCAGACATACTTGGTAACGGAGGCAAAGCTCCGCAATAATGGAGTCAAGCTCTTTACTCAGAGAAAATGTTCCCAAAGTGAAGGGATACATATAGAAGTACGTAAAACCCTTCTTGGGTAAGGTTACCCGCTCCGCCAGATCAGGAGAAATAATGTCTAAATCTTGCCAACAACAATCTTCCTTCACAACAGAAATGCTGGAAGGATAGATGGAAGAAGGATATTTGCTAACGGCCCATGTACGAGGGCTAACAGAAGGAAATTTCTCTTCGAAGTCTTTAGTTGTGACAAGATTTCTAGGGATGATGGTGCTCACTGTAGGAGGAGTGGCTTCATCAATTTTGTTTTTGTTCTTTGAGGAACTGGTATTTTTTGATGAAGTCATTATATGTTATAGAAGAAGGAAAATCTTTTCTCTTATGAGGAGAGTTAAAGAAAGGTTGAAGAACAAAGTACAAATTGAATGAAGAGAGTTTGAGAGAGTTTGGAGAATTATGGGGTGTGAATAAAGGAGATTGATGCGTATAAGTAAAGGTTTAGGCGGCTAAATTCGTGGCCATAATTACCTCGATAACCGGCAAAAGTTATGTTGAATCGTGGGATGACGCGTGTTCGGGGCATTAAATGCAGAGAGGCGTGCGTCTAATCAACCGTCAGAAGCTTTTCAGAAAGGGTCAGAGAAATTCCCGCCAAAAAGAATATTTCTACCAACTTTCCGGTGCCACAAAGTTATGTCACCGGAAAGTAGGGGGACAATATGTATATGGTAAAATATGCTATGCTAAATAATTGCATAAGAGAGTGACACGTGGAGCCGAAGACAGAGGATAGCTAAAATCGAAGATAATTATTCCATTTTTTATCGGAAAGAATGACGCTAAAAAAGATACAATAAATACCTATCACCCGGTAGCATTTAATGGAGAATATTCTACAACCTTTAGTATGATGCCCGTTATAAAGAGTTTGTCATTTATGCTCACCGTTACACATTCTTCAATGGCCCTCATAATTGACATTAAAGAAGGGCATGATCCTAGGACCTTGTTCCCTAGGTGCAGCTATAAATAGTGAGCTATGTTATCATTGTAAGGGGGACGAATCTTCTGAAAAACTGACGCTATAATCTATTCAAAGTTTTATACAATTTTAGCTTCTTACTTTTTGATTTTATTATTATTGTGCCCGGAATCTTTGCTCCCGGAATTACTGTTTTTGCTATTTCATCTTCATCTCAAGGCTAAGTATTGCATATTTCTTTAATTCTTGTATTATTTCAGGATCGAATCAATTCAGTTGTATAGAAATCGCGTATAAATTTAACTGTACCTTTTTACAGGTAAACAGGAATAACAGGGACTGGGTCGGAGGGTAAATGATAAAAATAACATGGAGTCCTTATCTCCATAACCTTATTCCATGCAAATAGATACAAATTCAAAATTTTTAACTGATTCTACCACTGATTGTTTGATTTAAGCAAGTACAAAATCTATTATTTATACATATTTAATAAATATTTTAATATTTATACAATATTTAAGCTCAAGCTAATGGATTCATATGAACATATAAGAGATTCACAGAAAAATTATACTCTCTTTGACCCAATTTATGTGATACTTTTTGCTTTTTAATATTGAAAGTTCTTAATTTTGATCATATATTTGGCCATAAAATGTTTAAGTTTTCAAAATAAAATTTACATATTTGAAAACTACGTAAAAAAAAATACTATTAGTCATAATAAATAAGAATTCAAAATAGTTAAAAGTCATATGAAAATATTATAACCAAAGAATAATTTATTTAACCCTCGAAATCCAAACATCATCACATAAATGAGAAGAACAGAGTATTCACTAATCACTTTTTTCAAAGCTTGGAGAGACAAAAAAGGGAGAAAAAAAAAATCAAAAATAGCCAGATTTATAACTGATAATTGAAAAATAGCCATAGTTTCAAAAGTAATTGACATTTAGCCATTTTTCATGTAAAGATAACATCTGAACAAAAACACCCTTAAAATCAGAAAAATTCAAGCATAATATACTGGAGTTAGGATTTTTTACATATGAGATTCCAACATAATGTGTTGGAATTTTATAATATGGTGGAGTTCCAACATAATATGTTTGAAGTTTATACGTAGGAGCTCTAATGTCCAACATATTATGTTGGAACTTTCTGTGTGGTCAAGTTCCAACATAATATGCTGGAAGTTTATACGCTGGAGTTGCATAATCCAGCATATTAAACTGGAACTTTCCGTGTTTCAACAAAATAGTTGCTATTTTTCAATGACTTTACAAACGCTGTTTATTTTTCAATTACTAGTCCGAAACTGACTAGCCCGTGCTATTTTCACCCAAAAAAGGGCTAAAAATAATTTAATATTCTTCTGTCATTTTACAATTGGAGATAATATTACTAATTATATTTAAAATTAAAAGTCTCTTCTTTTTACTTTTTTCTTACGTTTCCCCTTTTTTCTCTCTTTCCTCTTTTTCACCACACATTCTTTCAAGAAAAACTTTAGTGTGCTGGTGCAAATTATGTATTTTTTCTAACAGCTAGTAGCGGAGGCAGGATTTATACTAAGGGGGTTTAGAAACGAAAAAATTTAAAAAAATTGTGGCTAATGTAAATTGAATCAGCAACCTCGCAAAGATTTCGAATCCTCTTGACTATTGAGCTATGTGTTCTTGCGTGCACAATCCGTAAAATTTTCCGGAATGTTTTCAGGTGAAAAATGAATTAAAATGTGAATTAGAGCTTTAAAACTCAACTGAGTTGACTTTGGTCAATATTTTGAGCAAACGGACTCGGATCAGTATTTTGATAGTTTTGGTAGGTCCGTATCGTGATTTGAGACTTAGGCGTATACCCGGAATCAAATTACGAGGTCCCTAGCCCGATATATGAAATTTTGATAAAAAATTAAAAGTTTAAGTTCAAATAGTGACCGGATATCGAATTATGTGCAAATGACCCCGGAATAGAATTTTGATGATTCCAAGAATTCCGTATGGTAATTTTGGACTTAGAAGCCTGATCGGAATTTTATTTGGAAGTCCGTAGTAGAATTAGGTTTGAAATGCCGAAAGTTAAATTTTTGGGAAGTTTGACCGAGGGGTTGACTTTTTGATATCGGGGTCAAAATCCGATTCTGAAATTTTTTATAGCTCCGTTATGTCATTTATGACTTGCGTGAAAAATTTGAGGTCAATTGGACTGGATTTGATAGGTTCCGGTGTTGTTTGTAGAAATTGAAAGTTCAAAGTTCATAGATTTTGATTTGAGGTACGATTAGTCGTTTTGATATTGTTTGATGTGGTTTGAAGCCTCGACTAAGTTTGTATTGTATTTTGGGACATGTTGGAATAATTGGTTAAGGTCCCGAAAGTCTCGGGTGGAATTCGAAAGGTAAACAGAATGGATTTCGGACAAAGAAGGTTGCTGGAAATTTGCAGAAATTTCGCCAGAAATTTCTGGTATGTGGAGACAATTTTGGAAGCTTATATCTCGTAATGAATAAGGAATCGAAATATTATCAAAACATGAAAGTTGTAGTCATTTGTTTCTAATTTCCAGAAAGTTAAACCATTCATTATTTGGACATTTGTACAGAAAGTTATGATGGATTAAATGAAGGCTAGTAAAGCAGTTTCGCCAGAAATTCTGATGCATGGAGCCGATTTTGGAAGCTTATATCTCGCAATTCATAATGAATCAGAAAAGTTTCAAAATATAAAAGTTGTAGTCGGTTGATTCTAGTTTCCAGAAAGGTAAACCATTTATCAGTTGGACGTTTGTACATAAAGTTATGATCAATTGAAGGAAGGCTAGTAGAGCAGTTTATGGTGAACTTTTAGTGACGAAAAATAGACTTTTAGTGATGGAAAATGGACTTTTAGTGACGGATTGACAGAAACTTAAGGACCAAAAATCGTTATTTCATTCATTTCGTTTTGGATTTTTGAAGCACGGTTCTTGGGCGATTTTCACGGGAAAATATTGGGGTAAGTGTTCCTTATCCTATATTGATTATATTTCATGATTCCATACTCATTTACATCATGAATCCGTGAATTTATGGAAGAAAAATTAAAATTTTTGCAAAATCTTCCAAAAACGAAAATTTAAGATTTGGAGGTCGAGTTGTTATCGGAATTTGGTAAAATTGGTATGGGTGGACTCGTAATTGAATGGGTTGACGGATTTTGTAAGTTTCGCCGGATTTCGAGATGTGGGCCCCACGGGCAAATTTTGAGCTAATTTCGGATTTTATTAAAAATATAATATTTTCTTATAAAATTAATTATTATAATTTATGTTGACTGTATCGAATTAATTATGACTAGATATGAGTCGATCGGAGTCGGAAAATCGAGGAAAAAATATAATACTTGGTTAAATTGGAGCAAGTCGAGGTAAGTGACTTGTCTAACCTTGTGTGGGAAAAATTTTCCCTAGGATTGATAATTGTAATGTGTGAAAAGTCGTGTACACGAGGTGACGAGTGTGTACACGTGCTAAATGTGAATGATTATATTTTAAATTGTGTAGATCACTGTTGCGCATTAATTAAATTATTTTATTTTGTTATATTCTTCATTATTGATTTAATATTTATATTTTAAATTTGTTTGACCTTTTCCGGCTAATTATTTTTTTTTGTTTAGTTGGAACTTGGTTTCTTTTATTCTGTGCATTATTTGAAGGTTGATTTTCTTTAAATTAAATATTATTAATATGAAGTATTTGACATTTTCAAACTTGATATTGAAGCAATATATTAAAGATTTTGAAATATTATTTTCCTAAATTATTTACTCCTGAATATTTTTGTAAGATTTTCGTTCTCATTGTGATGGAGCAGTGAGCTTTTTATTGTGGAAAAATATTATTGTTGAATTATTTTGGCATGAGCCGTGAGCTCTTTATTGTAGAAAAATACTGTTGTTGAATTATTTTGGCAAGTTAAATTATTTGAGCACTTGAGGTACAAATTATGATATATTGTGATATTGATACGCATGCGGTGGTATAAGGTCTGAGTGTTAAAACGCATGCGGTGAGATAAGGGTGGCTTGATACGCGTGGCTAGTAGGGGTGACTACTAGAAGTCATGCGGTATGATAAGGGTGGCTAAAATGCGGGATGCTATTTCGGAAAAAAATATTTTCTTTAAATAAATTATGAAGGCTCCCGCGGTGATATAAGGAAATGAGATAATGTGAAATTATTTATAACTTGGGACTACGAGGCGGTACCACGGTAGTGCCCTTGTTGATATTGATTTATGACCATAGTTGCTTTCGATTAATTGTTGTGATTTTTATAAAGTTAAAGAAAATTCTGTTTTGATTCCACGAGATATTATTTGCAATTATTTGGTGTCATTAAATGTGACATACTATTTGATTCATTTCCAATGTCATTTTATTTTACTATATTGATAAATATTTTACCATGCTATTATTATATTCCAGCAGGGCCTCACCTGACCTCGTCACTACTCTACCGAGGTTAGGCTTGGCACTTACTGGGTACCGCTGTGGTGTACTCATACTACGCTTCTGCACATCTTTTTGTGCAGATCCATGTACATTTTTACCAGCCTAGACGTCAGTGAGTTACCTGCGCACGGAGACTTCGAGGTATATCTGCCAGCCTCCGCAGACTCCGGAGTCCCCTTCTATCATTTTATGTTGCTTCCTTATATTTTATTTAGACCTTGACATATAGAGACATTGAAAATAAATTCTTAGAAGCTTGTGACTTATTTCTACCAGGTTTTGGGAGTTGAAATTGTTTGAATTGTAATTTATTTATTTCAGATATTTATTATTATTCTGCATTGATAGGCTTACCTAGTCTTAAAGACTAGGTGTCATCACGATATCCTACGGAGGGAATTTGGGATCGTAATAGTACTCTAACATATATGAGTAGTTCCATATAACAGTAATGATAGCACTGAATTTGAATGAAACAGAAGATGTTAAGGTTTGATCTTAATTAATGTTAAATTGTTTGTTCAATTGAGTAATTTTATTAAAACCAATAAAAAACAAAAATTTATTTATACAATAGAATAAAAGAGAGTAAGAACTTTATAAATATATACTCAACGCACGTACTACAAACAAATATTAAAAAATAAAGTTATATTTTTTAGCAAATTCCTAAAAGATTTTTATTTAAATTATAATTTATAAAATATTTTACTAATGGTTAAAACTCTAATTTATATATGCACAACCTATCTAGCTATTATAAAGCAATACTTTCAACACGCAATGTTTATTGACGTTTTACCCTACGTGAATAGATCTTGCATAAAATTACAATTACAATTAATTTAAAATTTTATTGTTTTGTTTTATTTATCGTTGAATCTTGAGAAGTTCTTCATTTATTACTTATTTTTTGTTTGAATTTTTCTTTGGAGTAGAACTATAATCAGTTAATTATACATAACTTAATTATCTTAGTAAAACTAGAAAATAAAAATAAAGAAAGACTAAGTAGGAAACTATAACTATTTTTTATTTTTTGGTTTTAACTGTAACTAAAGTTGATAATGTTGGTCGGCACTCCTTCGATTTTCTTTATTCTTCATCATAGATTTACAACCACTCATAGAATTAACATTGATTCTGCTATATAATTTAATTCTTATAAATAAATAACAAATAGAGAAAGACTTTTTGGGTAAAACTATGTTTGATTCTCCGAGTATACAGTAGTATGTCCTTGGCCCTTTAATTATACACTTCTTCTATATACATGAAAATGCAAATACACATTCTAATAAATATTATAATTAGGTATCAATTATCTCAATAGTTAATATCCTTAATTATTATACTTTTTAACTCAATATCAAATCTAGAAATACCTTCACAGTGATACATAATAATAACATGCTATGTCATGAATAATTTAATAATATTAATTTTTTATAATTTTATATTTATCGATATAGGGTACACGCGCAAAGCACGTACTCTAAAACTAGTTTTATGAAATTTACATGTGCTGTAATTCTCCGCCAGAGGATATCAGTGGCTGGGGTCGCTCTTGCGTCTGCAAAATGCAAATGATTGGTGGAGCCCCTGTAATCTGTTTTGGAAGAGTCGGAGCCTAAAATAAGTGTTTAATTTAGATCTCATAAAGATAGGAATATTAGCTTTTGTACTTCTGATTTTACGTTGTGTTGCAATACAGAAGCTGAGCAGACTCATTAGTTAGATCAGAGAAATATGAAACTATAACACCTAAACTAACTACTAAGGGTGAAAAGGATCATGATGTGTTGTAGGCAAAAGAAATCATATGTATGAGATGTTGGCATCAAAACCCACAAAATATGAGTGCTTAATCTGCATAAGCAAAGACATGAGATTTGCATAAGCATACCTAATTTGCTTTCTTTTGAAGGGGAGATGAATGATGAATCTTGCATTTATGGATGGATGAGAACAGGAATAAGAAGTTGGAAGTTTGCAGAGAAGAGGGCTTCCCACTCAAGGAAATGCGTTTTCATTTTTTAAAGAAATTAATTGAAAGAAATTAATATTAAATGAGGGCATATCTATCAAATTGTATTTTATTTATATTTATTTTAAATAGGTTTAAAGAATGGTTATAAGAAAATTAAAATAAGGGAGGTAGGCGTAACCGCAAGGGAGGTCTCTGAATCTATCCATTGTTTTTACTTATAGATATAAAATTAAGATAATATTTACTCGATTTAGTTAGATTTTTTAATCTACAAAAAGTAACTAAAGTTTTTTTATAAAATATTTACAAATTCAGCCGAAAACTAAAATTTATATATTTTTTATTGTATAGAATTCGGTCAAAAGCTATAATTTACATACAACTTATATACAATTAGTATATATCGTTTTGTTGTATCGAATTCGATTAAACACATACAACTTGCAGACAACAACTAGCACATAACTCGCATCCAATTATATTCGTTGTATGTACAGTCAGAGCTCTCTATATCAACATCCACATATAATAGTCATTCACTATAAAAGTCAAGTTTTCTTAGAACGGATTTTTCATGTTATATTTTACCTCAGTATAATAGCCTTTTAGTTATAATAGCAACAACCATATTTATAGAAGTATGCTTTTCGTAAGATTACCCATCTATAACAGCCATGTACAATCTCTAAGGTTACCAATAATAAGTCTAAAGATTTTGACCAAATATCTTAAAAATTTAATGCACCACGTATGATAAAGAATATTATGTTACTTGCTATAATTAAAAAATTCACTCAATTTCATTAAAACATATGCTTGTATATTTTTATTCCATTGCATAAAAAATTTCATCGTGAACAATGTTTAATATTTGAAGATCTGCACATATCTTTTTCATTCGACAAAGTTTTCAATGAATTTATTAGTATTGTATTAGCTTTCTTTAATATTCATTTCTTTTGAGATTTTAAACTTGAATAAATTTTTTATCTTTTATGAGTAACTATAAGAAAGGAAAAAATTGACTTTTATCTATAATAGTTAAATAATATTTACACATCAAATGTTGTTATAGGTGTATAACAATTATTTATTATAAAAGTCAAATAATATCACAACAAATGAAGCTATTATAGAGAGATTTAACTGTATTTTGTATGTCGTTTGTACGCCTGACATATAAAATATATATAATTTATTTATGTTCCATGGGGTGAGTTTAGAGGCTTACAATGAATCATACCTTTGGCGAGGATACCATGGATATACTGACATTGAGAGAGCCAAATACCATTACTATCGCAGCACACCTGAATTCCAATGAAGTAATGTCACGACCCAAAATCCAACTAGTCGTGATGACATCTAACCCAACCCGCTAGGTAAGTCATTTAGAAACAAGTCAATTCAAAAGAGATTTACTGAGAGAAATAAAGATAATATAACTGAACTTTTATACAAGGAATTTTTCAATGACTGGTAGTACAAATCATGAGCTTCTAAGATTTACAGTTTACAAAGTTGATATAAATAAATACATCATCTGTTTGAAATATACATGAACAGATTTAAAATGCTAAAACTACCAAGAACAAGAGGCAGCTATGACAGGAATACAGGTACATCTTCAATTCCAGCTTCCGCCACACACAACAACGTCAACATCCAAAATCTGCACACAAGGTACAGAAGTATAGTATGAGTACAACCGACTCCATGTACTCAATAAGTAACAAACCTAACCTTAGGTTGAAAGTAGTGACGAGTTGGGACAAAGGTCAGAGTCCAATACCAATATCCAATAACAGCTCATACCAATATAATAAAAGTGGTACAAGAAATAACGCAGAGATGTAATGCTCAGCTCGTTCACAGTTCCAGAAAATAGGTATGCTTTTCAAGCATATCAGTGAAAACCCAAATCTTTTACTGAAATCACCAAAATATGAGTAAATCTAAAAAACTGTGATTTTTCTCAAAACCTTTCAACAACAGGTAAGATGTTTCATTATCAAATAGCTTGAGAAAAGTACATCTCTATGCCTACATGTCAATGTATATGCGAAGTCACAAATGATGCAGTACCGTACATCATGAGGAAAATGCATCTCTATGCATGTATGGCAAGTATGCATGTCGAATGCAATGCTACTCAGTGATAAAATCATATGCATACTCTGAGAGTATCAATTCACTCAGTCCTCCCAGTCACTCAGTCCTCCCAGTCACTCAGTCCTTGCAGTCACTCAGTCCTCCAATCACTCGGCACTCGCTCTCGGCACTCGCACTCAGTAGGTACATGTGCTCATTGTGGGTGTGCTGACTCCGGAGGAGTGGATCCTGCCCAAGCGCTAATATAAGTCAATCATGGCATAAATCAATAAAGCCTGTTGCGGCATGCATCTCGATCCCATAAATATCCTCACAACCAGGCCCTCGGCCTCACTCAGTCATCAATCGCTCTAGTCTCTCGGCCTCACAAATCTCATGCCAATCGTCCCAAACAATGATAATATAATGTGAGAAAAATGATAACAAATACTGAGATATGATATGCAATGAATGAGTATGACTGAGTATGTAATTACAATTTAAACAAATAACTCAACAGCATAAATGACCTTAGTGGGTCACAACAGGATAAGCATATAGCCTAAACGTGATTTCTAACATGGATCACAACTCAATTACACTAGCACGTAGAAATCTCATGGACAAAGACAAGATTAGGTAACTACACAGTACCACAGAAACAGCCGAGTCATGATTCACACGGTGCACGCCCACACGCCCGTCACCTAGCATGTGCGTCGCCTTAACATCAAACACATAACACGTATATTCAGGGTTCATACCCTCAGCACCAAGTTTAGAAGCGTTACTTACCTCGAACAAGCCAAATCCAATACCGAGCAAGCCACACAATACTCTAGAAATGCCATCCCGCACACATCAACCTCCGAACGGCTCAAAACTAGCCAAAAGCAATTCAAGAACATCAAATAATGCCAAAGAAAACAAACCAAATTGATAAAGGTTGAATCTTTAATCAAAAGTACAAAGTCAACCAAAAGGTCAAACCCCGGGCTCGCACCTCAGAACCCGACAAAACTCGCAAAATCCGACAACCCATTCGATTACGAGTCCAGCCCTACTATTTTCACTCAAATTTGACTCCAAATCGATGTTCAAAACTCGAAAATTCACTATATGAAACTTTAGACAAAAAAACCCAATTTCTCTTTTGAAACCATCAACCAAATGCCAGAAACGAGGATAGATTCATGAAATATAATCAAAACCGAGTAGAGAACACTTACCCCAATCCATATGGTGAGAATCGCTTCAAAAATCCTCTCAATCCGAGCTTCACAGCACCAAATATACAAAAATAGCCGAAACCCCCGAAAATAGAGTACTTATAATCACTGGACGAATTAATGAATCGCGATCGCAGAAATACGAAGAAGAAAGATACACTGCCCCAGATATACTCTACGCGATCGCGGAACAAGCTTCGTGATCGTGAAGCATAAACTGCTCATCCTCAAAAATTCTGTACGTGAACGCGGCCCCAGGCTCGCGAACGCGATGAAGAAGCCATGAAGACCTGCCCAACTCAACTCTACAATGCGAACGCGTGCACACTTGCGCGAACGCGATGCTCAATCTACAGTAACCTACGCGAACGCGGACCAGTATTCGCAAATGCGAAGAAGAAATACTCAGCTCCAGATTTTTTCCCTACCCGATCGCATCCCTCAATTCGCGATCGTGAAGAACACTGGGTTCACCAGACTTCAGCAGAAACCATCAATGCAATATGAAGAAAAATTGGTCTGAAATCAAACTGAAACACGCCCGAGCCCCTCGGAACCACGTCTGAACATTCCAACAAGTCCCATAATATGACATGGACCTACTCGAGGCCTCAAATCATGCATAACAACATCCAAACGATGAATCACACCTCAAATCAAATATAATGAACTTTGAATCTTTCAACTTTTAAAACTCGTGCAGAAACATATCAAATCAACTCGGAATGAACTCAAATTTTGCGCACAAGTCCCAAATTGCATAACGAAGTTATTTCAATTACTGGAACCATAATATGAATCTGATATCTTCAAGTCATATCTCGGTCAAACTTATGAACTTTCCAAACCTTTAAATTTCTAACTTTTGCCAATTAGCGTCGAAACCTTCTAGAAATATCCATATGCAAATCCGAGAATACGCCTGGGTCCAAAATCACCATCCCGACCTAACGGAACCATCAAAACCCCAATCCGAGGTTAAATACTAAAAAATTCAAACTTGGTCAATTTTTCCAACTTTAAAGCTTCAATCACGAAATTCATTCTTCCAAATCAATTCTGAATAACATGAAAACCAAAACCGATGATTCACATAAGTCATAATACATCATATGATACTGCTCAAGACCTCAAATAGCTGAACGAAATATAAATGCTCAAAACGACTAGTTGGGTCATTACAAGTAATGTAATGGACCAAGGTCCCTAATAGAGAATATACAACAGAGAGCTTGAACAAATGAGTTAATTAATAAAGAGCAATTCCTGTAAGCACATATTATCCACATAGACTAATAGGTAGACAACTACATAGTTATGAGAGTATATAAACCAAAGAAACATCAGCCTTAGAGGTGGTGAAACCAACAGAAATGAGAAATTGATAAAGCTTGTTATACCAAGATCGTGAAGCTTGCTTAAGACCGTGAAGATATTTGTGAAGCTTGCAAACATGAATTGGGAATTGAGGATGAACAAAACCTTGAGGGTGAACCATATATACATCTTCTTGAAATTTTCCATATTGAAAAACATTTTGGACATCTAATTGCCTCAGAGTCCAGCCATAGGTGACTTCCAACAAAAATATAATTCGAATTGTCGTGGGCTTGATGACCAAACTGAATGTTTTATGATAATCTTTACCCTTAACCTGATGAAACCCCTTTGGCTATTAAGCGAGCCTTATAGCACTCAATAGAATTACTTTTAATTTGAAAGACCCATTCACACCCTAAAGTGTTCATGGAGGAATTAAACGAACCAACAACCATTGATTTTAAAGCAAGGTTGTAATCTCAGATGACATAACATCATGCCATGCTTTGAACTTAGAGGCTTTTATGAAGCTGGTAGGTTCAATGGAGGTAGAGGGGGTTGTAATAGTGGTTGTTGTGCAAGCAAGATGAGAAAGAGCTTTCGTTTTAAACTGAACGAAGCTGCATGATGTGTAATCGTTGAGATGGTTTTGTAGCTCATGGGTTACGATTGGATGGAGGTTGAAGCATTATAGTGGAAGGTAGTGCGAAAGGCTGTATATCTAAAGTATGCATAGAGAAATCAATAACTAGTGGAATAGTAGAAATGGAAGAGTCTATAGGAGCATATGAGCAAGGATCATCTACAAGATGTCAAGGTGAAGTAGAAATTGAGCAAGAAGAGTTTAATATAGGAGAGGTTCAGGGAGAAAAATCAAATCTTAGAGGTCCTGGCTATTTAATAGATGACATATAAGGAGTATGACACCTATGCTGGAAGGATGTCGAAGATGGTAATATTATAGGAACTGAAACCCAAGGATGCAGATTGGTAGGAGGAGGTGGACCAAGAATAGACTTGGTGTTGAAGGGAAACTGAGTTTCATCAAAATAAACATGGCGTGCAATGCATAATCTACCAGTGTTTGTATCAAGACATCGATAACTATGATGCAAAGGACTGTACCCTAAAACCACACAAGGTTGACTCCTAAAATTCATTTTATGGAGATAGTAGGGACGTAGGTATGGAAAATAAAGACACCCAAATATTTTAAGAATATAATAATCTGGTGGAGCGCAAAACATAACTTCAAAGAGTGATTTCTCATTATTAGTGGGCGAGGGAAGTCGATTAACTAAATAAATGGCACTATCAAAGAAAAAGTGCCAATACTTTGAAGGAGTGAAATTGTGTGCTATGAGACTTAATCCAGTTTCAACATTGTGTCTATGTTTGTGCTCAGCCTTTTCTTATTGTTCATGAGTGTGAGGGCATGAAAGGCGATGAATTATGCCTAACTTTGTCACAAAGAGTTGATAAAGGGAAAAATTCACCACCCCAATCAGTTTGGATCGACTTAACTTTTGTATTAAATTGCTTTTCAATAAGAAATTGAAATTGAGTAAAATAGATAGCACATCAGACTTTCCAAAAATCAATAAGTACCATGTATAACCAGAGAAATCATCAACAGACACTAGAAGAAAACAATGTCCTTGAGATGACAGAAAAGAGGAAGGTCCCAAAACATCCGAAAAAATAAGTTGCAGAAGTAAAGTACCTTTATTATTATGAAGGAAAATAAACAGTTTATGTAATTTCCAAGTTGGCAAGATGTATATACATGTTGTAATCCAAAACTAGAACTAGAAAGTCGATGTCTAGATAACACTTGGCTAAGGACTTTTTGATGCGGATAACCCAACCGAAGATGCCAACATGAGGATGAGACTTTGGTGGATGTGAGAGCTGAAGGATGACTAGAGGATAGTGGCTTGATGTACATGATGTAAAGATCCTTAGCACTCAGACTGAAAAAATAGATTCATGGAGTCTCGATCCTTGATAAGAACATAATCAAGATGAAATTCAAAGAAAGCATTAATATCACGAGCAAACGTTTGAACATAGAGAAGGTGCATAGTTATAGAGGGAACATAAAGAATATTATTTATGGAAAAATTACGATTAAAGAGATTTAAGAAAGAGGTAGGATCTGTATTTTAGATTGAAAAATCGTGTCTGTTACCAATATGTAGCTGATCTGGGCCTTTGTATTCCTCAACATGAGCAAAGCTCGATAGGTTAAATACAATATAATAAGTCGCACCTGTGTTGGGGAACCAATTTCAATCAACAGAATCGGTGCCTGATGAGTGATATGAGCTTAAGGATTCACAGTATGGTTGTAGTATTGAAAATAGTTCTCGGCTTGATTATTAGTACCGTTACAAATTTGAACCTTACTCATACATCATTGTTTGAATTCTAAGGTTGACCTATGGGAGAGTAGTTATTACTATATTTGTTACGGTGATATTGATTGCGACCACCAGACCCTTGTACGATCTGTCACGGCTCCTTTGAGAGGTTTTATTGATATGATCAAGGTTTTTCTTATCACCATAAAACGGAAGCTGAGAAACAATAGCCGATGGTATACGAGGTATATCGCCTGAAACTAAGTATATGGAGGACATGGATGATCCATGAATAAACTCATGGTTTAGTAGTAGACTATGAAGCTTGGAGTAAACTAGTTCAGGTCATGCAGATAACATAGTAGCAATATCCTTGAAATCAGATCATAACCCTTTAAATGCATAAATATTAAAATCTGAAGCATTAAATACTCGCCATGCGACTGCTAACTCATTACACAAAAGTTTCGCCTCTTGGAGAAATTGTGTGACAATAAGGTTATCTTATTTGAGATTTTGTAACAACATATGAAGATTAATGACTATAGTATTGGAGAGAAGACAAGGTTGCTTCCAAAGCATCCCAAATATTTAGAAGTGTTCAACCCAATAATAATAGGTATGTTTTCTTCTGAAAGAGAAGATATAAGGAAACTCATAATAATTTGATATTGTTGGATCCAAGTGGTATATTTTCGGTTGGGTTTAACAGTGTCATGTTATAGATTGACCAAGTCATCTCATTTCATTCCTGTGGTTACTACTTACTCTTCGGAGCAGGTGGCTCAGGTTTATATTTACGAGATTGTCAGGCTTCATGGTGTGCCGGTATCTATCATCTCTGATTGGGGAACGCAGTTTACATCGCGGTTTTGGAGAGCCATACAACATGAGTTGGGTACTCAGGTGGAGTTGAGTATAATATTTCACCTTCAGACGGACGGACAGTCCGAGCGCACTATTCAGATATTGGAGGATATGCTTCGTGCGTGTGTGATGGATTTTGGGGGTTCTTAGGATCAGTTTTTGCCACTTGCAGAGTTTTCCTACAATAACAGTTATCAGTCGAGCATTTAGATGGCCATCTATGAGGCTTTGTATGGTAGGCAGTGCCGGTCTCCAGTGGGTTGATTCGAGCCGGGTGAGGCTAGGCTATTGGGTACAGTCTTGGTTTAGGATGCTTTGGAAAAGGTTAAATTGATTCAGGATCGACTTTGTATAGCCCAATCTAGGAAGAAGAGTTATGCGGATCGGAAAGTTCGCGACGTTGCATTCATGGTTGGGGAACAGGTCTTGCTTTGGGTTTCACCCATGAAGGGTGTTATGAGGTTCGGAAAGAAGGGCAAGTTGAGCCCTAAATATATCGGGTCTTTTGAGATTCTTGAGAGGGTTGGAGCGGTGGTTTACAGACTTGCACTACTACCTAGTCTCTCTGAAGTTCATCCAGTGTTTCATGTTTCCATGCTCCGGAAATATCACGGTGATCCGTCTCATGTGTTAGACTTCAGCTCAGTCCAGTTGGTCAAGGACCTATCTTATGTTGAGGAGTCGGTGGTCATTTTCGACAGGCAGGTTCGAAATTTGAGGTCAAAGAACATCGCTTCAATGAAGGTTCAGCGAAGGGGTCATCCAGTTGAGGAGGTGACTTAGGATGCCGAGCATGATATGCGCAGCCATTATCCTCATCTTTTCATCACTTCAGGTATGTCTCCATACTCGTTCAAGGACGAACGTTTGTTTTCACGGGGAGGATGTAACGACCCGGTCGGTCGTTTAAAGAGTATTAGCCCCAATCCCTTATTTATTGCTCCCTCTATATCATTTTGTGGCTACGTGACTTGCTGGGGTGCTTGGTGTCAAGTTCAGGAGAGTTTCAGAGTTGAAATGGGATACATAGTCCCTAAAACAATGGAAGTTTAAGTCGCAGTAGTCGACCATAGTTTGACTTATATGAAGATAACTCCGGAATGGAGTTTCGTCGGTTCCAATAGCTCCGTATGGTGATTTTGGTATTTGGGGTGGGTTCGGATATTGATTTGGAGGCCCGTAGACCATTTCTGCCAAGTTAAACCGCTTCTGCGAGGACTTAGAAGCATTTGCGGCTCCGCACCTGCGGAATTTCTATCGCAGGTGCGGCCATCACTTAGGCCCATGAAAACTCACTTCTGCGGCACCCTTAGTGCACCTGTTCTTGCACTTCTGCAAAGGAACATCCGCATATGCGCTTCCGCTTCTGCGCGCCACTAACCGCACATCCGATCCCTGCTGGCCTGACTCACTCACACTTCTGTGGCTCAAGGGCTGCTTCTGCGGTGCCATACCTGCGCAATGTAATGACCTGGCTGGTCGTTTAGAGAGTATTAGCCCCGATACCTTATTTATTGCTTCATATATCTCATTCTTTGGTTACGTGACTTGCCGGAGTGCTTGGTGTTGGGTTCGGAAGACTTTTGGAGTGGAAATGGGACACATAGTCCCTAAGAAAATGAAAGTTTAAGTCGTAGGAGACAATCATAGTTTGACTTGTGTGAAGACGAATCTGGAATGGAGTTTTGTCAATTCCAATAGCTCTGTATGGTGATTTTGGTCTTAGGAGCGTGTTCGGATGTTGATTTGGAGGCTCTAGGTCATTTCAGCGTTAATTGGTGAAAGTTGGAAAATTGGAAGATATTTAGGAAGTTTGATCGGGAGTGAACTTTTTGATATCGTGGTCGGATTCCGATTCTGGAAGCCGGAGTAGGTCCGTAATATCAAATGTGACTTGTGTGCAAAATTTGAAGTCAATCAGACTTGATTTGATAGGTTTCGACGTCATTTGTAGAAGTTGGAATTTCCTTAGTTCATTAAGCTTGAATTGGAGTGCGATCCATGGTTTTAAAGAAGAAGGATGGTTCTATGCGAATGTTTATTGATTATCGCCAGTTGAACAAGGTAACAGTGAAGAACAAGTATCCATTGCCACTCATTGATGACCTATTTGATCGGCTTCAGGGTGCTAGAGTGTTCTCTAAGATCGACTTGCGTTCAGGCTATCATCAGTTGAAGATTTAGGAGACAGATATCCCGAAGACTGCTTTCAGGACTCGGTATGGTCATTACGAGTTCCTTGTGATGTCTTTTGGGCTGACCAAAGCCCCAACAACATTCATGCACTTGATGAACAGTGTATTTCAGCCTTATGTTGACTCATTCATTATTGTGTTTATTGACGACATTCTGGTGTACTCCCGAAGCTAAGAGGATCATCAGCAACACCTGAGGACTGTGCTTCAGACCTTGAGAGAAAAGAAGTTATATGCAAATTTTTTAAGTTTGAATTCTGGCTGGATTTAGTGGCATTTTTGGGTCATGTAGTATCGAGCGAGGGGATCAAGGTAGATCCGAAGAAGATTGAAGCAGTGCAGAGTTGGCCCAGACCGTCCTCAAGCTATGGCTACAGCACTAGCTACCACTCCACCTGCACAGCCAGCTCGAGGTAGAGGTCGGACATGTAGAGGTCACCCTAGAGGGGGAGGCCAGGCCAGATATTATGCCCTTCTTGCTGGGACGGAGGCAGTTGCATCTGACTCTGTCATCAGAAGTATTGTTCCGGTCTGTCATAGAGATGCATCAGTCTTACTTGATCCAGGCTCCACTTATTCCTATGTGTCATCTTATTTTGCTCTCTATTTGGGTGTATACCGTGATTGTTTGAGTTCTCCTGTCTATGTGTCTACACCCGTGGGAGATTCTATTGTTGTTGACCATGTGTATTGGTCGTGTTTGATTGTTCTTAGTGGTTTTGAGACCAGAGCTGATTTATTGTTGCTCAGTATGGTGGATTTCGATGTTATTTTGGGCATGGACTGGTTGTCGCCCTATCGTGCTATCCTTGATTGTCACGCCAAGACGGTGATGTTGGCTATGCCAGGTCTACCGCGGCTAGAGTGGAGAGGTACCTTATATTATGTTCCTAGCAGAGTTGTCTCATTTCTAAAGGCTCAGCGGATGGTTGAGAAGAGGTGTGATACGTATCTAGCATATGTGAGGGGTGTTAGTGTTGATACTCCTATCGTCTAGTCAGTTCCGGTAGTGAGGGATTATCCAAACGTATTTTCGGCGGATCTTCTGAGCATGCTGCCCTATAGAGATATCGACATTGGCATTGATTTGTTACCGGGCACTCAGCCCATTTCTATTCCACCCTATCGTATGGCCCAAACAGAGTTGAAAGAGTTAAAGGAACAGTTGCAAGAGTTGCTTGATAAGGGATTCATTCAGCCTAGTGTATCGCCTTGGGATGATCCTGTCTTGTTTGTAAAGAAGAAGGATGGTTCTATGCGGATGTGTATTGATTATCGCTAGTTGAAAAAGGTTACAGTGAAGAACAGGTATTCATTGCCAAGTATTGATGACCTATTTGATCAACTTCAGGGTGCCAGAGTGTTCTCTAAGATTGACTTGTGTTCAGGCTATCATCAATTGAATATTCAGGAGCCAGATATCCCGAAGATTGCTTTCAGGACTTGGTATGGTGATTACGAGTTCCTTGTGGTGTCATTTGGGCTGACCAACGCCCTAGAAGCATTCATGCATTTGATGAACAGTGTATTTCATCCCTATCTTGACTCGTTCGTCATTGTGTTTATTGACGACATTCTGGTGTAATCCCGGAGCTGGGAGGATCATAAGCAGCACCCGAGGAATGTGCTTCAGACCTTGAGAGAAAAGAAGTTATATGCAAAATTTTCGAAGTGTGAATTCTGGTTGGATTCAGTGGAATATTTGGGTCATGTAGTATCGAGTGAGGGGATCAAGGTAGATTTGAAGAAGATTGAAACTGTGCAGAGTTGGCCCAGACCATCCTCAGCTATGGAGATCCGGAGTTTTCTACGCTTGGTGGGGTATTACCGCCGATTTGTAGAGGGTTTCTCGTCTATTGCAGCACCTATGACCAGATTGACCTAGAAGGGTGCTCCGTTCAGGTGGACCGAGGAGTGTGTGGAGAGCTTTCAAAAGCTAAATATTGCTTTGACGATAGCCCAGTGTTGGTATTGCCTACTGGTTCGAGGTCCTACACGGTGTATTACGGATGCAGGGTAGGCTATGTGTGCGCAATGTAGATGGTTTATGTGAGTTGATTCTTGAGGAGGCTCACAGTTCGGTGTACTCCATTCACCCAGTTGCCGCGAAGATGTTTCAGGACCTGAGGCTCCATTATTGGTGGAGGAGAATGAAGAAAGACATAATGGAGTATGTAGCTTGGTGCCTAAATTGTTAGCAGGTGAAGTATGAGCATCAACGACCAGGTGGATTGCTTCAGAATCTAGAGATTCCGAACTGGAAATGGGAGCGGATCACTATGGATTTCGTTGTTGGGCTCCCACGGACTCAGAGGAAGTTTGATGTAGTTTGGGTGATTATGGATAGATTGACCAAGTCAGCTCATTTCATTCATTTGGTTACTACATACTCTTCAGAGCAGCTGGCTCAGGTTTACATTCGCGAGATTGTCAGGCTTCATGGAAGGTCAGTATCTATCATCTCTAATTGGGGTACGCAGTTAACATCATGGTTCTGGAGAGCTGTACAACATGAGTTGGGTACTCGGGTGGAGTTGAGTACAACATTTCACCCTTAGAGGGATGGACAGTCCGAGCACGCTATTCAGATATTGGAGGATATGCTTCGCTCCAGTGGGTTGGTTCGAGCCGGGCGAGGCTAGGCTATTTGGTACAAACATGGTTCAAGATGCTTTGAAAAAGGTTAAATTGATTCAGGATCAACTTTGTACAGCCCAATCCAGGTAGAAAAGTTATGCGGATCGGAAGATTCGTGACGTTGCATTCATGGTTGGGGAGAGGGTCTTGCTCCGGGTTTCGCCCATGAAGGGTGTTATGAGGTTCGAAAAGAAGGGCAAGTTGAGCCCTAGATATATAGGACCTTTTGAGATTCTTGAGAGGGTTGGAGAGGTGGCTTACAGACTTGCACTACCACCTAGTCTCTCTGCAGTTCATCTAGTGTTCCATGTTTCCATGCTCCAGAAGTATCACAGTGATCTGTCTCATGTGTTAGACTTCAACTCAGTCTAGTTGGACAAGGACCTATCTTATGTTGAGGAGCCGGTCGCCAATTTGGACAGGCAAGTTCGAAAGTTGAGGTCAAAGAACCTCGCTTCATCTCTTCAACCTCTTCTTTAAGTTCCAAGTGATTGAACAATATCAATGCCTTTTTTAGTGCATCTTCTTTAAATGCACTTGGCTCCACGGTTGGTTCATTTGCCTCCACCACAGAAATCATGGCAAGGTACTCATAATGATGAGGCAACTGAATGGCTCGATATACATTGAAGACTGCTTCTTCATTGTCGACCCTCAAGATCATCTTACCTTCTCAGAATTTGATAATTGCATCTTCAGTGGCCAAAAAGGGTCTTCCCAAGATGATAGGAACTAGCTCATCATCCTCATAGTCCAAGATAATAAAGTCTGCCGGGAAAATAAACTTTCCGATCTGTAGCAACACATCCTTAATTACCCCCTCGAGATAAACATAAGATCTATCGGCGAACTGTAGCATCACCGTGGTGGGTCTCGGAGCTCCTAAGCCCAATTTCTTTAACACTGACAACGGCATCATATTGATACTTTCACCCTAATCACACAGGGCTCTACCCACATAGATCTCACCAATCCTCACGGGGATGGTAAACTACCCAAATCCTTAAGCTTTTGTGGAAGCTTGTGTTAAATCATAGAAGTGCACTCATCAGTTAGTGCGACGGTTTCAAACTCAGTTAACCTACTTTTATTTTCCATTATATCCTTGATGTATTTTTCATATTTTGGGACATCACTGAGCATGTCCACCAAAGGGATGTTCAAGTATACCTGCTTCAGCATATCTAGAAATTTGTGAAACATATGATCATCATTCTTCTTTCTCAATCTTTGAGGAAAAAGGGGGTGGCACCTTTTCTGCTACATGCCCAAACTCGAATTTGTTCTTCTTTTCTACCTTTATGGGTTTTGGCACTCTTTCATATTTGAGCCCAGATGGCTATTTTTTCTTCTTAGGCACTTCTACCAATTCTCTTCCATTTCTCAATGTCACTGCATTGACTTGAGGATTTTTCTCTATATCACTTGGGAGAGCTCTAGAAGGTCTAGTGTTTTGATTGTTAGCCATTTTCCCGAACTGCCTCTCTAGATTTTTGAACTCTATGCGCAATTGTTGATTGTCAACCATGATTTTCTAATTGTTGATTAAGAGCTTTTTCATCATGTCAGTCAGACTCTCATCTGCTTGCTATGGGGGTTTAGGTGGCTGATTGTAATTACCTTGATGCCTGTTATTCTGATTTCCACCCCAAGTAAAGTTAGGATGGTTCCTCCAATTCGGATTGTAGGTGTTACAATATTGGACAATTTGATTCTTCGCCCCTCTAGCTTGTTTCCCCATATAGTAGATTGAATTGGGATTTGTGGGACATTGGTCACTTGTGTGACCTTCCCCACAAAATTCACAGTAAACTTGCATTTGTTGCACATGTTGCAACGGTTGCACTTATGCGTGATAGAGCTTCCCAACATGATTGGCTATCTTGGCTACATCGGCTCTCAATGCAGTGAGTGCATCTACTTCTATCATACCACCTGTCTTAGGCCTGATTGCTCAATTAGGTTCTCTTTCCCCTTGCCAATTCTGATCATTTACAGTAAAGTTGCTCAACAAGGCTTGGATTTCCACGTATGGTTTTTTCATGCACATACCTCCACAAGCACAATCTATGTACATCTTGGAGGCTTCATCTAGACCTTCCACAAAAATGTGCCCCGAGACTTCATTTGTCTGACCGTGATGTGGGAAATCCCTCAATAGTGTCTTGAATCGCTCCCATCCTTGGCGAAGAGTTTCGGTGTATTTGAGAGATTGTCCTCGAGCTGAGGAGTGTCCACATGAGTTCATTGAGGAGGAATCGTTGGTCACCAGACGCTCGCTAATGAGTCTCATGTTGGGATATCTGCACCTCTTTCTATTTTGAGGCCTTCTTTTTTTGGAACCCACAACTCTTGCTCCTCAGCGAGAATTTTATTAGAAACTTCCTTGCTAGATCATCCCAGGTTCTGATTGAATTTGTAGGCTCCTTTTACAACCACTCTTTTTCTTCCCCCAATAGTTAGAAAGGGAAATAATGTTAGCCTGACGTAATCCGAAGAGAAATTTAGGAAGTTGTAAGTATGTGTGATCTACAAAAAAATTTGAATGTTCCTCTGCGGCTCCTCATGTTGCAACCCCACATATTGACCCTGGGAATGTATCAGATGCACCATGTATTGTTTGAGCTCAAACTGGCATGTGATGGACGGTTTGACGATGGTCTATGTCATATTTGCAAGGCTAGGTCTTGCAATTACGATCTCTAGTAGCTCTTGGTTGTCTGCCATTCTTACCGGTTGCGGAATTTCTACAATTGCTTGTTGATTTTGGATTTTCTCAATTTATGCTGCCATTTCGCTGCTTCTTCAGCTTCTTTTGCCGCTATCTTATTTCTATGGAAGTGTCTCTAAGGTTCATTTTCAAAGGATTCATGTTTAGCATTACCCTCGTTTTTCTTCCCTAACACTCACTTTTGAGTACCTGAGAGAGATCAGATAAATCAAACAAGTCAAAACTTGAATAGAAAAGTTACAAGAAATTAACTCAATTAAACAATCAATTGCTAAGTCCCCGACAGCAGTACAAAAAGCTTATTGGTTCCCCAAGTACATGAAGTATACGTGGCCGTCAAGTAACCAAGTGACTCAAAAGTCGGATGTCGAACCCATAGAGGCCTAGAGTAATTGTTAACTAAGCAAACTAAAATAAATTTACTGTCCAAGATAATAAAAAAAGTTATTTTTCTACTAAACTACTTTTGCATAAATTAAACAAGTAATTAGCTAAACTAACACGGAGCAAGATATTATGATGGGATTTTAATCAAAGGAGATGAACATTCCGGGTTGTGACCGTTTTATCAATCCTATTGAGTTTGTAACTACACCATTAATCTGAATTATCTATGGTTGCTAGTTGACCGGATCGTTTGTATAAATAATATGTTCCCACATTACTATCTGTCTATCCACAATATATCAATCATATATTTATGTGGAATTGAATCTATCATGAATGAAGAAAATACGACATTCAACTAAGCAAAATTGTTAGGTATATTTCTATCCTAACCGCAAAATCTTTTCTCAAACAGAAACAAGCTCTCTCTAATTCTACTCTAATTTAAACATGGCTTTCCCAAGCATAGCATAAATAGTAAATAGAACTCAACTACTGGCCAAACAATTAAGCAATTATGCACAAAATTAGAGAAACAATCAAAGATGATAACTCGAATTAACGGTGATGTAATTAACAAACTTCAATATTCATGTCAACCACAACCCTAGAAACTATAGTGCTTAGCCACCCATGATCGTAGTAACAAATATCCAAGTATTTTGCATAAATAAATTACAAATAAAAGATGAATGAATGAAGAACTCAATGATTTTCTCCTCCAAAAGTTGTTCCACGTGATGTTCTCCCTCAAAATAACGTCCCACCCCCAAAAATAGGTTTAGAACCCCTTTTATATATGATGGAGACGTGTAGAGTTGAAATCACCAAGTCCCAGCCAAATTAGGACTAAACCTGCCCTTGGGCACCACACTTTGCGCCTGGCACGAAGTTGGAAAATGAACATTTTAGCCTGCTGTCAATGGCGTTTTGGTTGGTGCCTGGCGCGAACCTGGACATCAAAGTCATACTTCCTCCAAATTCTCCCGTTTTGACTTCAGTTTGCACACAAACTTTCCAAATCACTTTCAATTTATTCCTACATATATAAATACCATTATAAGCTCGAGTCACAAATATTCATACCAAAGTTAACAAGATCGTGGCATAATGCAAGGCAATTTACATGCAAAAATATTGATTTTTAGCCAAACAACACTTATATGCTACTTTCTCCAAGTGCGAGTTTTGTTTAGACTCGGTGGCATTCTTGGGTTATGTGGTATCCATTGAGGGGATTAAGGTGGATCCGAAGAAGATTGAAGCAGTTCAGAGTTGGCCCAGACCGTCTACTGCTATTAAGATCCGGAGTTTCCCTGGGCTGGTTGGGTATTATTGTAGTTTTGTGGATGGGTTTTCATCTATAACATCCCAATTGACCAGATTGATGCATAAAGATTCCCCATTCATGTGGTTTGATGAGTGTGAGGAGATCTTTCAGAAGCTCAGTATTGCCTTGACTACAACTCCAGTCTGGTTTTGCCTTCGGGATAGAGTTATTATACAGTCTATTGTGATACTTCACATATTGGCATTTGTTGTGTATTGATACAGGATGGCAGAGTGATTGCTTATGCTTAATGTTAGTTCAATACCCATGAGAAGAACTACCTAGTGCACGATTTAGAGTTAGCAACCATTATTCACGCACACAAAATTTGGAGGCACTATCTTTATGGCATGTCTTGTGAGGTGTTCATGGATCATAAGAATCTCCAGCACTTATTCAGGCAAAAAGATCTGAACTTAAGGTAATGGAGGTGGTTAGAGCTACTAAAGTACTATGATATTACCATTATTTATCATCCGGGGAAGGCCAATATGGTGGCCGATGCTTTGAGTAGGAAGGGTGAGAGCATGGGGTGTCTTGATTATATTCTAGTTGGGAGAGGTTGTTAGCATTAGATATTCAGGCTTTGGCCAATCGGTTTGTAAGGTTAGATATTTCGGATTTCAGCAGGGTTCTCGTATGTGTTGTGTCATGGTCGTCCTTGTTTGAGCGCATCAAATCGCGTCAATATGATGATCCCCACTTGCTTGTTTTGAGGGACACAGTGCAACACAGTGATGCTAAGGAGGTTACTATTAGTGATGATAGGGTGTTGAGGCTATAGGGTCGGATCTGTATTCCAAATATGGATGGGTTGGGAGAATTGATTCTTGAAGAGGCCCATCGTTTACGGTATTCCATTCATCCGGATGCCGCAAAGATGTACCAAGACATGATGCAACACTATTGGTGGCGGAGGATGAAGAAGGATATTTTTGAGTATGTTGCTCGATGTTTGAACTGTCAGCAGGTGAAGTACGAGGACCATAGACCGAGTGGTTTGTTTTAGTGGCTTGATATTCCGGAGTGGAAGTTCCAGTGTGGGTCATTATGTATAGACTAACTATGTCTGCACACTTCATTCCAGTCATGACTGCCTATTCTTCAGAGTAGTTGACTCGGATTTATCTCTGTGAGATTGTTTGCTCATGATGTGCCAGTATCTATTATCTCGGATCGAGGCACTCAGTTTACATCACATTTTTGGAGAAAAGTGCAACATGACTTGGGCACACAAGTCGAGATGAGTATAATATTTTATCCCAGACGGATGGACAGTCCGAGCGCACTATTCAGATATTGGAGGATATGTTACGAGCCTGTATCATTGATTTTGAAGGTTCATGGGACCAGTTTATACCGCTAGCAGAGTTTGCCTATAACAATAACTATCAGTCGAGTATCTAGATGGCTCCTTATGAGGCATTATATGGGAGGCGATGACGTTCTCCCTTATGAGGCATTATATGGGAGGCATTATCTAGAGTAGTGTGATGAGGTTCTAGAAGAAGGGAAAGTTAAGCCCTAGGTATATTGGTCCTTTTGAGGTGCTTGAGAGAGTTGGAGAGGTGGCCTACAAACTTGCCTTACCACGTATTCTATCGGGAGTCCACCCACTATTTCATATTTCTATGCTCCAGAAGTATTATGGGGATACGTCTCATGTTTTGGACTTTAGCATAGTGCAATTGGATGAGGGTTTGAGTAATGATGTGGAGCTAGTGGCCATTGTGAACCAGTAGGTTTGAAAGTTGAGGCCGAATAATATAGCATCGGTGAAGGCTCATTGGAGTGGTCAACTGGTTGAGGAGAACATTGTTTAGAGTGCAAGTATGATTTTAGAATCGTTCAAGGACGAATGTTTGTTTAAGAGAGAGAGAATGTAATGATCTGGCAAGTCATTTTGAGTATTTTAGCCCTAATTCCCTTATTTGATGCTCTACATATATGTATTTGTGGTTATGTGAGTTTTGGGGGTTGTTGATTTGGTTTCGGGAGGTTTTAGAGTGAATTGGGACACTTAGACCCAAGGTTGGGATCTTAAGTTGTAAGAGTTGACCGAAGTTTGACGTTTGTATAGATGACCCTCAGAATGGTAATTTAAGTATTCTAATAGCTTCGTATGGTGATTTTGGACTTAGGCGTATGTCCAGATTTGAAATTGGAGGTCCGTAGGGGGATTCAGTGCTTTTTGGCGAAAGTTGGAAAGTTAAAAGTTTGGAAGGTTCATAGGTTTGACTGGGAGTTGACTTTCTTGATATAGGGTTTGGATTATAGTTCCGAGAGTTGGAATAGGTCTGTCGTGTTTTTTTTTTACTTGTATGCAAAATTTGGGTGTCATTCCCAGTTGATTTGATATGGTTCGGCATAAGTTTTGAAAGTCAAAGGTTCATTAGTTCTTTACGCTTGAATTGAGGTGTGATTTGTGGTTTTAATGTTGTTTTATATGATTTGAAGCTTCGATCATGTCCGTGTTATGTTTTGATATTGTTTGGTATGATTGGACAGGGTCCCGGGTGCCTCGGGTGTGTTTTGGATATAGTTGGACCATTACTCCTAATTTTGGAGCTGCTGCTTTCTGGTGCAGGGGTTGTTCATTGCGATCGCGGTTAGAGGATCGCGATCGTGGAATGGAGTGTTGGGCAAGCTGGTTTTACACTACGCGATTGCATGAGATGCACTGCGTTCACGGAGCTATGGGAGGTGTTGATTTGCGTTCGCGCTCAGGTGAAGCGTCCGCGGAGGCGTGTGGTTGGGCTGGAGTTCTTGTCTACACGATCGCGCATGGGTGGTCGCGTTCATGTGAGCCAGTCTGGAGAAGGGTCACATTCACGTATAGGACTTCACGTTCGCAAAAGGGAATTTTTTGGCGGTGTGTTTTTGTTCTTCGTGATCGCGATATTGGTCCTGCGACTGCGATGCATGTGCCTAGGTAGATTATTTAAGTTCTCTATTTCGATGGTTTGGTTACTTTATCATATTTTAAGTTATTGGGCTCGGATTTGGGTGAGTTTGGAGGAAATTTTAATGATTTGAATTGGGGTAAGTGTCTTTGACTCAGATTTGTTCATTATTCATGATTTCATCCTTGTTTTTAGCATTTAAATTGATATCTAAGTGAAGAAATTGGGGATTTTAGTAAAAAAAAAAAAAATCTAAATGTAATTTGAGGATTTGAAACCCGATTCGGGGTCAGAATTGGTTGAAATTGGTATGGTTGGACTCGTATTCGAATGGATGTTCAGAATTTGTGAGTTTTGTCAGGTTTGTGGATACGGGCTCGGGTTGACTTGTTGGGTTGACTTTTTGATTTTGCTAAAGATCAAAGTTTTATTGTTTGGAGTTGTTTGCTACGACATTATTTGATGATATAAAGTTATTTGTGACTAGATTCAAGTCATTCGGAGGTCGATTCGCGCAGAAAGGGCTTTTTGGAGTTTTGATTCGCGTGTTTTGAGGTAAGTAACAAATCTAAACTTGGTTTGAGTGTAATTATCTCTGCCAACTATGATACTTGAGATGTTATGGGGGTGACGCACGTGCTAGGTGACGGGTGTGTGTGTGTGTGTGTGTGTGCACCAGGGTATTCATGATCCGAGTGGATTTTTGGCTACTATGAGACATGTTTGCTATCATGCCTCATTATACCCATATTTTCTCTACTTGTATGACTATTTGAGCTATTATTTGTGTTGGAAATTATGTCTAGGCTTTGTACTTATTTGTTTGAGACATGATAGGGTTATTCTTGGTATTTTGAACTGTTTTGCCTTAATTGTAGTCATATTCTCAATCATAATTCCTCATTGCACGTTATATTTCAGTCTTTGTACATTATTTGTTTGTTATATCACATATTTTGTTGTTTTCTATATGTGATAATATTTGGGCTGCGTTTTATAAGATATGAGCCATCGAAACTTGAGCGGTTGATGAGTGATATGGGCCATAGAGCCGTGTTGTGAGTTATATTTGGATCGGATTACACGCTGCAACGGATTGATATTTGGATTGGGTTGCATGCCATAACGGATTGATATTTGGATCGGGTTGCATGCCACAACGGATTGATATTTGGATTGCACGCTGCAATGGAATGTATTTGGATTGGGTTGCACGTCACAACGGTTATATTGATTATTGATTAGTGTTTGGGCCAAGATCTGCCCTCCGGAGTCTGATATTACAGTGAGCGCATGCAGAAAGATATATGTGCTTAATGGTGAGTGTGGTTGTGTGTTATGGTGAGGGGCATTTGTGCCAGGCACCATGAGTGTGCTGAGAGTGAGTGTACTTGTTGATTTCACTAGGATGCTATTGACTTGACATGTAGGCATAGCGATGTCTTTTACTCATGCTAGCTGGTAAATAAAATGTCTTATTTGTATTGAACATTGATTGTTATACTTGAAAAGTATGTCTAGTTTCCCGTAATTATGAACGAGTTGAACGTTATATCTTTTGAGTTATTTGATTTTAATGTCTTCATTATATTATGAGTTGGTATTGATCATTGGTGTTGGACCCTCACTTTCTTCTGAGCTCGTCATTGCTTTCAGCCGAAAGTTAGGTTTGTTAGTTATTGAGTACATGAGGTCTGTTATACTCATACTACACTGTGCACTTTATGTACAGCTCAAGGTACTTCTGGGCACGGCGATTGCTAGAGTTCGCACCGGTTTTGTCACGACCCAAAATCCACTATAGATCGTGATGGCGCCCGACGCCGCCGTTAGGCAAGCCAACAGTGAACTATCTACTGAATTATTCATTTTATTATTTTTTAAATTATCAATATTATTAGATAGAGAGACTAATGCAATAAAAATAGTAGGTACGTACAATTTCAATGAAATATAAAGTGAAAGTGTGTCAATGTAAGCAACTGTACACAAATTCTAGAACACACCAACACCCGATATTATAAGTGCATGAGCATATACTAGGAAGTACAATAACAATACATCATCTTTCGGGAATACGAGGTAGACATGATAAGGTAAATAATTATGACGGAATCTCTGTGTGTTGCGAATCGTGGCATGGAATACATCTCACCATAGTGTCCCCTCAGCAGCTGCACCTCCACGCCCAAGTGACCATCAAATGAACCTGTTGAATCCTGCACATTTAGTGCAGAAGTGCAGCATGAGTATGTAAATCAACGTGTACCTAGTAAGTATCTAGCCTAACCCCAAAAAGGTAGTGACGAGGGGTCGACATTAACACTTACTAGTGGTCCAGCATATCAAATATAATAAAGTAGTCAAATATGAAACATGATAGGTAACAATGGGTACAGGTATAGGCAAATAATACGATCTATAGCTGAACAATAAATACAAAGTCCTCAAATACCGGATACCTCTCAAATAGAGTACGTAATGGGCAACACCAAATCAACGGTCACATCTCAAATTTGGAAAATTCATGAATACGCGGACTTCTTATCAAGTATTTTGCATGATTCTGCTGAGGCGAACGGCCCGATCCCATAAGAGTTGTTTTATAGAAATGCCGAGGCGAACAGCCTGATCCCATAAGAATATGATACATGATACTGCCCATGTGAATGACCCGATCCCATAAAGAGTGTGTTATAATATCCTGCCGAGACGAACGGCCCGATCCCATAAGGGTGTGTTATATTAACCTGCCGAGGCGAACGACTCGATCCCATGAGAGTGTGTTACATGATATTGCCAAGGCAAATGGCCCGATCCCATAAGAATATGATACTGCCGAGGCAAACGACCCGATCCCATAAGAGTGTGAAGCTTTTATGGGTCTTTGACCCCACTCACGAGTATACGTGTGAGTTATGAGATTCAAGAAAAAACTTCGGATGGATACGTACAACGCGGGAGAAATACATAAGGGAAATACAATTTCTATGGCTAACCAAGTAGCTCATCAAATATCTAAATAGCGAGTACGATACTCTATGCGAGTCTAGTCTCATGATAAAGGTAAATTAAAGCATTTAAACAGGCAAGAAGGTCTCAAATAGTACAATTTAAGCATGGTGTGAGTCTAAGTCTATCCGGACGTAATCAGAAATCCTAATATATGCACGAACACTCGTCACCTCATACGTGTGTAGCTCCCACAATATGTTGCACATAATAATATAACACCTACGGGGTAATTTCCCCCTCACAAGGTTAGACAGGAGACTTACCTCGCTCCGAAGTTCCATAACCGACTCCAACGCCTCTCTAGTGCCTCAAACCAATACCCATTGATCCGAAACTAGTCAAATAATCATGAAAACCAATAAAAATATACTACAACACTCATAATTAATCAATTTATAACAACACCCAACTCCGCTCGAAAAGTCAAGAAAGTTAACCCTCGGGCCCACGTGCCCGGATTTCGAATATTTTTGAAGATAAATATTACCCATAACATCACAAACTCAAATATATAATTTATTCCCAATTTCGTGGTCAAAATCTAGAAATACCAATTTCTAGGTTTTATTCAAAAACTCCACAATTTCTACAAATTTTCTTGTTTAAGTCCATATATAACTTATGTATTTAGCTTACAACAAGTGGGAGTCACTTACCTTGTATTTCTTGATGAAAATCTCCTCAAAATAGCTCCCCAATTCAGCCACCCAAGTGAAAATGAGAGTAAAGTGAGCCAACTCTCGAATTAAAAAGGACACTGCCCAGACGACCCTTCTTTGCGAACAAGGCAAGGCCCTCACATTCGAGAAGCACCACCAGCTTCTGCTCCCCAGTTCCTCCATGTGAACGCGAGATAGGACTTGCAAACGTGAAGCTTTACCAGCCTGCCCCTCGCAAACACGGCTGCACATTCGCGAATGCGAAGACCAAATTCCCATGCCAGGCCAGCTTCTCTTACGTGAACGCGACTAGGCGATCGAGAACTCAGAGCACCATTGTCCAACACTTTACGAACGCAACTTCCCTATCCTGAACAGGTAGAACAAAAGGCCCCCAGATTAATTCCTTCTTTACTAACGCGTGAGACCCTTCGCGTTCACGAAGAACAAAACCAGCACCATCAACTCAGCCAAACTTGGTTTGAAAGCATCCCAAAGCAGACCTGAGGCCCTCAAGACCCCGTCCAATCACACCAACAAATCCCAAAACATAATACAAACCTGCTCTGGGTCTCAAATCACACCAAACAATATCAAAACTACGAAACGACGATCGAAACCCTTCTTTCAACTTTCAAACACTCAAACTTCGACTAACGCGTCTGAATCATAAACATTCCGGAATGACGCCAAACTTTACGTGTAAGTCAAAATTCATGATAGGAACCTATTCCAATGCTCAGAACCCCAAATGGACATCAATAACACCAAAATCCACTTCAAACCAAACTTAGGAAATGCCAAAACCTTCAAAAATGCCAACTTTACCCAACAAGCGTTGAAATGCTCCCGGACCACCCGATGCTCAACCCGAACATACGCCCAAGTTCGAAATCATCATACAAACCTATTGGAACCTTCAAATCCCTATTTTAAGGTTGTTTAGTCAAAAGTCAAACCTTGGTTAAATCTTCCAACTTAAAGCTTCTGAATTGAGAATTTTCCTTTCGAATCAACTTCGAACTTCCAGACATTAAATTTCGACCACATGTTCAAGTCATAAAACATGAAGTGAAGATACTCAAGGCCTCAAACCACTGAATGATGCACTAGAGCTCAAATTTACCGGTCGGGTCATTACATTCTCCCCCACTTAGACATACATTCGTCCTCGAACGTGCCAAGAACCGTTCCACAGTTACCCAAAATCACTATTTGACACCTCGTGTACCTACCCGTGCCACCACAACCCACGTGAACAGATTAGCTCGAGCCAGACTGAAGATCCTCCCTATAACCTTAGCTAACAAGCCTTAGAACCAAATTCCAACATCCAGAATTCTCCACGAGACTTGATTCCAACATGCGAACACTGTAACAATCTCAACCCACTGTACCAAATAGGATCATGCACACATGCTAAGATCACACAATGCACCACATAATTTGTATGTCCATGATAACATCTTCCGACTACAATAGCTGCAAATTTACGAACCAGATTCCCATAGTATACCCCATAACACATATAAGCTTGGTCTCAACCCTCACAATACTGCAACGATGAAACAGATGTGCATGAACTCATAACCACTCATCATCAATAACTCGTGGGATTCCCCGCTTGACAAGAACCATTACCTCATTCTGAACTGAATAGTGGCATCTTCTCATTAATATACCTTACATAAATCTGATCGCACTGATTTTAAGTCCAATAATCTTATCTCACCAAGTACAAGCTGCTCAAGCAATAAGCCACCTCAAACACTGAATAAAATCTCATATGACGCCATGAATGCACCAACAAGCTACAACTCGAATATGACACATAAGGAAGAACGAACTCTGGCAAAGAACTGCCCAACCTGCATAACGAATAAATGGTCAACAAATGCTATGCACATTTCTCAGAGATGAGAAATAAGACACACAAAAATAAGTATAGGGGATCGTACTCAACATCTCAATGTTGCGGCGTGCAACCTGATCCACATATAATACCGTTGAGGCGTGCAAATCAATCCGAACATCATACATGTGGCGGCGTGCCACCTGATCTACACATAATAATCAATATGGAGATACCCTTCGAGCCATAATGCTCTTACCCATGAAATGCCTGAATGCCGACCATAAGCACATTAAGTGCATAAACACAACTCTAGGGAGACAGATAGTGCCATGCGCCACAAAATGCCAAGCACGACTAAGGCGCAATAAATGGCCTGCATCTCGAGAGCCATCTTGCTCATATCACATCACAAGCTACACGGCATCACAACACATGTGTGAATAATCAAGTCGTCTCACAACCCACATGGCATAATAGAGTATTACATAGGATAGCTTACGACAGAAATAACATCCAATGCCCGAAGATACCTCCATAGGCAATGCTATGCTGAATGAACACATCTGACCTAGTGTAAGGCATACATTCACATTAGATCTACTAACGGTACCTCAAGTCAATTCCAATGATCCCATACTGGGCCAATAACATTTCAAGGACCCACAATGACCCTATTCATGACACATACGAGCAATACTCAAATCCAGAACAACTCCCATAATTCTCAATCAAAGGAACATAGCGTCTCTCAGTCATAACCTGTCTCATTGGCGACAATACCAAAATCTCCATACCTGACTTCAATCTTTAACAATCGAGTGACTAACACGTCACACTTATACGATCTTCCTGTGGGATATGCTCCTACAACCTTCCGCACCGGGTAGCAAAATTTGAACATCAATAGCCATCGACCATGTTATTTCTGTAATGCCAATTAAGAATCCACAAACCAATGCACAATGTTTCTTCCACAGAATTCCGTTCTTTGGCGACATTAAGATAATTCCATCTTACTCGAAACATCTTAATCCTTCCCCCGCTCCTCTGAACTCGTGACATTCTTATCAAAACTGAACCGTAACCTTGATCCTTAACTTCCAATTTAAATGTCGCTTACTGCACCTATCATGCCACTACGCGAGAGTACAAGAATTTTATCATAACCCCTAAACCACCAGTAAAATAACCACTTCATCAGCTAGAACCCCTTTCACCCAACTCATTTCAAAAGAACAATTGCAACACACAACCTAATTCCTATAACCGCAGAACCATGCTGATTCAAGCCATAACTAACTGACTCAACTTTTCCAATTTACTCTTGACTTGCCCTTGGAATAATAGTCATATTCAAACACATAACGGGCCTCAAACAACACTCATCCTGAGTGACCCAAATCATGAGACCACATCGTCTCGATAACCATAAGGCATCTCATACCCTCCTCGTGCACTCCATAGTATCTCCAACTAATACACCCATTTTGAAAGACCTCCTGCAAATCCAAAGTTGTTTCTCCCATTTCTCTAACACTGTACCGTAGACCCGTTGATAACATAGAAATTCCCCAAGTATTCTTCACACTCTGCTGCAAAACCTAGTCCTCATCCACATATCGAACCCAAAATCTTTACACACCATACTTTACTTCTTGAACCCACTATAACCATTGTTGAGAGTCACCCACTCTAATATGGTCCCGAATATGTAACCAAACCCTAGTTCTCTGCTAGCACATGAACACTTCTATAGAAGCAACTAAATGAATTCTTTTCCTTGCGCATCACATCCACAGGAAGCATAAATTTTGAGTCATCCCCAACACCTGCACATGAACCGATAAGGAAAAATGTAACACATATATGTCAAATTCCTTGTCCAATATACCCTTGATGTTTTTTTCTCCTCTTGGTCATAACTAATCCACCAATACACCGATAACCAGAAGCTACATAGGTACATAACCACGTGACTCAATCATAGACGGTGAGCTCCCCCACTTAACTTTACGCTATAATCACATAGATCTAGACCCCACAACGACCTCTTCTACCCAGTTACCATGATCCCACACCGTTGCTCGGCCAAAATTCTCATAAGTTCTTGCTAGACTAATCATAACACATCCTGAATTATTAGCCACAATTGCACACTCGACCTTTTAACATTCGTACCATCTTCTTCAAGAGATCCAAGCTCACATCGTAGTACATGCATCCCTTGTTGGGCAGAAAGTAGAACTCTTCGAAGGAACCTCATCAAAACCACACAACCGCTAACCTGCTCACAGGAGATAGCCCACCTGTGTAACCTCATATCAACCTCCTCCAGCGTGCGATAGTTACATCCATCATGAAATCAATGAATCTCCCTGGGTCCACACTAATCTGCCAGCTGTAAGAATCCCTTCATTCACTAACATCACCCGAAGGTCCAACAACGTGTTTGAAACTCGAAGTCATATTGCATCCAAGACAATGATTGAATACTTCACTTTTTCCTGCATTCCAATCAAGCGCTTCTCGTCACATTCAAAATTCTGAAGCATAGAAACCACCTCAGAGATCATCACCCTCGAACTATCAATACTGGAAATGCCGATCTGATCTTGAAGTCGCAACACACAACCATCTCTGATAACTTCCTCTTAGGTTCCATATTACAACACCGTGCCTAGAGGCAAACAAATGAAGACCAACATGTCGATGAGCCTCAATGCATTCAATCAAGGATGGCGACACCACAAAATTAATGAGAATTCCACCAAATTCAAAGATATCAAATCTCGATCGTAGGCAACACCAACACTGGGCTGAAATGATAGAACACCCCCCCATAAGGTGGTGATAATAGCCCACTCGAATACGCAGAGAGAAACATCATTCGCCACATCTGCAGTACCATTACAACTCCTTGATGACCAATTGATAACAAGCGCTCCACAATGTATAAGAATGAGTAGGAAAGAAATGAAGGCATAAGCTTTAATGGAATCAAATCGCACGACGAGGAATCAAGAAAGGAAGTGCTCCTAATAGCCCTGTAGACTCTCGAAGACAAGTATATATATCTCTGTACCGATCCGCAAGACTCTACTAGACTCATGAAACCCAAGTGAACCTAGAGCTATGATACCAAGCTGGCACCACCCAAAATCCACTATAGGTCTTGATGGCACCCAACGTCGCCGTTAGGCAAGCCAACAGTGAACTATCTGCTTAATTATTCATTATATTATTTTTGAAATCATGAATATTATAAGATAGAGAGACCAATGAAATAAAAATAGTAGGTACGTACAATTTTAATGAAATATAAAGTAAAAGTGTGTCAATGTAAGCAACTGTACACAAATTCTAGAACACCCCAAAACCCGGTATCACAAGTGCATGAGCATCTACTATGAAGTACAATAACAATAAATCATCTGTTTGGAATACAAAGTAGACACGATAAGCTAAACAATTATGATGGAAACTTTGTGTGCTGCGAATCCTGGCATGGAATACAGCTCACCATAGAGTCCCCTCAGCAACTGCGCCTCCACGCCCAAGTGGCCATCAAATGAACTTGTCAAATCCTGCATATTTAGTGTAGAAGTGAAACATGAGTACGTAAATCAACGTGTACCAAGTAAGTATCTAGCCTAACCCCAAAGAGGTAGTGACGAGGGGTCGATATTGACACTTACTAGTGGTCTAGCATATCAAATATAATAAAGTAGGAAAATGTGAAACATGGTAGGTAACAATGGGTACATGTTAGGCAAATAATATGGTCTACAACTGGATAATAAACACAAAGTCATAAAATATCGGATACTTCTCAAATGAGGACGTAATGGTCAACGCCAAATCAACAGTCACATCTCAAGTTTGGAAAATTGATGAATACGCGGACTTCTTATCAAGTATTTCGCATGATTTTGCCGAGGTGAACGGCCCGATCCCATAAGAGTGGTTTTATAGAAATGCTGAGGCGAATAGCCTGATCCCATAAGAGTGTGTTATAATATCCTGCCGAGGCGAATAGCCTGATCCCATAAAAGTGTGTTATAATATCCTGCCGAGGCGAACGACCAGATCCCATAAGAGTGTGTTACATGATACTGTCGAGGCGAACTGCCCGATCCCATAAGAATATGATACATGATACTGCCGAGGAAAACAACCCGATCCCATAAGAGTGTGAAGCTTTTATGGGTCTTTGACCCCACTCACAAGTATACATGTGAGTTATGAGATTCAAGAAAAACTATTCGATGGATACGTAGAACGCGGGAGAAATCCGTAAGGGAAGTACAATTTCTATGGCTAACCAAGTAGCTCGTCAAATAACTAAATAGCGAGTACGATACTTTACGCGAGTCTAGTCTCATGATAAAGGTAAATTAAAGCATTTAAACAGGAAAGAAGGACTCAAATAATACAATTTAAGCATGGTGTGAGTCTAAGTCTACCCGAAGGTAATCCAAAATCCTTACATACGCACGGACACTCGTCACCTCATGCGTGCATAGCTCCCACAACATGTAGCACATAAGAATATAACACTTACGGGGTAATTTCCCCCTCACAAGGTTAGACAGAAGACTTACCACGATCTAATGTTCTATAACCGGCTCCAACGCCTCTCTAGCATCTCAAACCAATGTACATCGATCCAAACTAGTCAAACAATCATGAAAACTAATACAAATATACTCCAACACTCATAATTAATCAATTTATAACAATTCCCAACTCCCCTCAAAAGTCAACAAAGTTAACCCTCCGGCCCACGTGACCGAATTCCGAAACTTTTTGAAGATAAACATTATCCATAACATCACGAACGCAAATATATAATTTATTTTCAATTCCATGTCCAATTTCGTGGTCAAAATCCAAAAATATCAAATTCTAGGTTTTCTTCAAAAACTCCAAAATTTCTAAACATTTCCATGTTTAAATCCACATATAACTCATTTATTTAGCTTACAACAAGTGGGAATCACCTACCTTGTGTTGCTTGATTGAAATCTCCTTAAACTAGCTCCCCAAATTCGGCCACCCAAGGGAAAATGAGAGAAACTTTGGTCTTCGCGTTCGCGACTAGGCGATCGTAAACGCGGAGCACCATTGCCCAAAACTTTGCGAACGCGACTTCCCTATTGCTAATGCGTGGAACAAAAGTCCCACATCTCAATTCCTTCTTCACAAATGCGTGAGACCCTTCGCGTTCGCAAAGAAAAAAACTAGCTCCAACAAACCAGTTACATCAACTCAGCCAAACTTGGTCTGAAACCATCCTGAAACACACCTGAGGCCCTCAGGACCCCGTCCAATCACACCAAAAATGTCCCAAAATATAATACGAACCTTCTTGAGGCTTCAAATCATACCAAACAACATCAAAACTATGGATCGACGATCGAAACCCTTCTTTTAACTTTCAAACACTCAAACTTCGACGAACGCGTCTGAATCATACTTAAACATTCCGGAATGATGCCAAACTTTACGTGCAAGTCAAAATTCACGATACAAACCTATTCCGATGCTCATAACCCCAAACGGACATCAATAACACCAAAATCCACTTCAAACCAAACTTAGGAAATTCTAAAACCTTCAAAAATGCCAACCTTTCCCAACAAGCGCTGAAATGCTCCTGGACCACCCGATGCTCAACCCGAACATACTCCCAAGTTAAAAATCATCATACGAACCTATTGGAACCTTCAAATCTTGATTCTGAGGTCGTTTACTCAAAAGGTAAACCTTGGTCAACTCTTCCAACTTAAAGCTTCTGAATTGAGAAATTTCCTTCCGAATCAACTTCGAACTTCCCAAAATTAAATTCCGACCACATGTACACGTCATTAAACATGAAGTGAAGCTACTCAAACTACTGAACGATGTGCTAGAGCTCAAAACGACCGGTCGAGTCATTACAGGTTTCAGCTTGTGAAGGCTACGAGATAGTTGTTATGTCATTCGTAGACCTTGAAGTTCTCTTTAATTTATTTCTGCTATTATTATTCTATTGTTCAGACAGTTGTATTGAGGATTTGTCCATGTATTTTGAGATTTTGTAGTGATCATGTACTCGTTGACACCAGATCATTGGGATGGTTGTAGTAATGTTATCATTGTTTTTCTCAGATATTTCATGATATTTTCGTTGTTGAGATTATTCAGTTCCATTTATTGAGTTCATTCTTATTGTGAAATTATTGGCTTGCCTAGCAAGTAGTGTTAGGCGTCGTCACGACTCTGGTGGAGAGTTTGGGTCGTGATACCTAAATAGATCTTCTCCGTCACGTTACTCAAAGTTAGTTCCTTCAAGTCATTAAGGCCATGCCTTTGTAGGTATTCAACTCCACCATTATGAGAAAGTATTTCATTAAGAACCTTTTTTGAACTTCATCGATATTAATAGTGATACCTTCGAAGAATTGAAGGAGCTTTTATTATTTTCATTGAAACTTTCATCATTTGACCAAGCTGAAGAAGCCTCTACCATGGTTAAGATTGTGCATTGTGGGTTTAAAGGGAAGTAACGATACTAGCTAAGGTAGTAAGAATGGAGTTTAAGATGGATTAGATTGGAGCCTAATATATATATATATATATATATATATATATATATATATATATATATATATATATATAGAATCTAGCACCATCAATTGTATATGTGCTAGTAGCACCACCACAACGCAGTAAGATGTGCCCACAGAGAAGGTTAGGAATATATGTTGGGTTTAAATCACCCTCTATTTTCACTATCTTGAACCATTAACGGGAGATTTATTTACCACTCGATTTGCAGATTGTCAGTTTGATGAAACAAATTTCCACAATTAAGGGGAGAGAAAAAGGAAATCAAAAGAGAAATTATGTAGAAAGTTTCATCGTTATCTCATTTTGATCCACGTATCCCTATATGTAATCATGAGGTCCAGAAGATCAGCCATTTACAGAATATAGCAAATCAAATGCCAGACGCATTTACTGATTTGAAAAGGATAACTAAGTAACATATCCCTGCAGAGAATGTGCTTATACGAATTGATGTCCCAGCAGGACCATCTACTAGCACGATAGCTAGTGAACCTAAAGTACGCCTGAAGCGTGGTAGGCCTTTGAGTTCTAAGGATTGAAATCCTAGAAAAAAAAATCGACAAATGATAAAAATGATATTATGAAGGGATCTCCTAAAGAGACCCAAGATCTGATTAGTTCTAATATTCCTAAAGAAATCAATGAACCCGAGACTTAAGTGAGTGAGGAACTTTTAATAAGTTCTATTGGTGATGGGATTAATTTAAATTGATCTGAAATAGCGGTGGATAATATTTTTGCATATAATGTGGCACTTAACATTATTCAAGATAGTGAGATTCTTGAACCCCGATTTATCGAAGAATGTCGATAAAGATCTGATTGGCCAAAATAGCAAGAGTCAATTCAATCAGAATTGAAGTCACTTGCTAAAGGAGAGGTCTTTGGACCAGTAGTCCAAACAATTTGTAGATGGGTAATATCTGGTTCATGACCAAAAACTATTCCTCATAAAAGAATTGCATGAAATTTGGCACTCTTGGTGCGCGATAGTGTATATATATGTATTTTATAATGATCTGACCGGTCGTTTTACTTTCTAGATCTCTATTTTTCTATTTAATACTTTTCGTATGTGCCTTTGTTATTTTATGACTTGCGGGGATAATTGATTTGGTTCTGGAAGGGTTCGGGTTGAATTCGGAACACTTAGTTCCTAAATAGTAGCCTAAGGTGGCCAATTTTGACTTGAGTCAAAAATTTGATTAAACGACCTCGGAACCAGGATTTGATGGTTCTAATTGGTTTGTATGATGATTTTGGACTTGGGCGTGTGTTCGGATCGAGTTTCGGGTGATCCGGAAGCGTTTCGAAGCTTAATGTTAAAGGTTGGCGCCTAGAAGGTTTTAGAGTTTCTTAAATTTGGTTTGAAGTAAAATTTGGTGTTATCAATGTCCTTTTGAGATTTAGAGACTGGGAATAGGTTCATATGGTAATTTATGACTTGTGCATAAAATTTAGCATCATTCTGAGTTGTCTAGTTATGATTCGTCGTATTCGGAGCTAGTTTAAGAAGTTTGAAGTCCATAAGTTGATTAATTGGTTTTAACGTGCGATTCTTGGTTTTGATTTTGTTTTATGTTTTCCGAGGCTTCGAGCAGGTCTGTATTATATTTATGGACTTGTTGGTGCATTAGGACGGGGTCCCGGGTGGCTCGAGTGTGTTTCGGACCACCCGGAGTTAGGTCAAAAAATGTAGAAATTCTGTTGTTGGTTTCCTTCTTCGCGAACGCGGAGAAAGCCTCGCGTTCGCGATGAAGGAATTGCGCTGGGGAACTTTTGTTCTATGCGTTCACGAGAAAGGGATCACGGTCGTGAAGCCTTGGGGCCACTGGCCTTCGTTCACGATCGATGGGTCGCGCTCGCATAGAGGAAGGCCAGCTGGGGGAGACATAAGCTTTGGCCTACGCGTTTGCGGATGTCCTCTCGCGTTTGCGAAGGGTTAGCCACTTTGTGCATCGCGATCAATGTGGTCCCTTCGCGTTCGCGAATAAGACCTTCCTGGTTGTTGGATGGTTTGCCTCGCGATTGCGAGGGCCTTTTCACGATCGCGAAGGACCCCGGAGTAGAAACACTTTTAAAACACGGGACTTAGGCTCATTTTCTTCATTTCTCTTAACTCTTGGCCGATTTTAGAGCTCCTTGGGGAGGTATTTTCACCTAGCAACTCAATGTAAGTAATTTCTACTTAATGTGAGTTTAATACATATATTATGAGTAGATTTTAACATAAATAATTGTAGAAATTATGGGATTTTGTTGAAAAACCTAGGGTTTGGTCAAAATGGGATTAAACCACAAAAGTTGTTATGGAATTGAGTAGAAATTATATATTTGAGTTCATAAGGTCATGGGTAACATTATTTTACGAAAATTCCCGAAATTCGGACATGTGGGCCCTTAGATGACTTTTAGGAACTTTCCGATTTGGGTTGGGTAATTACTCTAATATATGAATTATGAACTTTTTAGCATGTATTGACTAGTTTGAACGACCTTTAGCTAGTTTCGGATTGCTCGACATCGATTTGGGGCAATTAGTGAGGTTAGAGGGCCGAGTAGTGGACTTGAAAGCAAGTTAAGGCTCTTGCCTAATCTTGTAAGAGGGCATTTATCCCCATTGGTGCTTAAATTGTTATGTGCTACTAATTGTGGGTATTACGTACCCAGGAGATGACGAGAGTCTGTACGTAGCTAAAAGTATGTTTATGTCCGGATAGATTTAGGACTTTATCATGTAATATTTGTACTTTTTGAATTTAATTTGTTAGTTTAATTACCTGAATTTATACTTGAAATTGGATTTGGGATTTTGTTAGACCGAGCTTCATTATCTTGAGTTTTGGCGAAATACTTGATTGTCGGTGGAAATTATGCCTTCTTTGAGTACCATTCTATTATGGTAGTCGTTGACCATAGTTTGTAGAGTTTCTCTATCCATGTAGATCGGGCCGAACTCCTCGGTAGTATATTTAAGATGCATCTATGGTTCACACCGGTCGACCCTCGGCAGTATACACGATTATGCTTGATCAGGCTATACGACCTCGGCATAACTCGTGCATAATATCGCTAGGAGTCTGATTATACTTGATATTTCATTCATGACTTGAGAATTAATAATTACTTGATGGCTCGTATTTGTTGAAATTGGCATGTGATAATTGGAAATTTTAAATTGATAATTTTTAAAGAATAGTTTAGTTATTATTTTCTTATTCCATTGTTACTGTTGTATTTCATGCCTATTTATAATTCATGCACTTTATTTATTGATCACTAGTAAGTGTCGATGTCGCCCCCTTGTCACTACTTCTTCGAGATGAGAATAGATACTTACTGTGTACATGTTATTTTACGTACTCATACTACACTTCTGCACAAATTGTGCAGGTGCTGAGGTAGGTATATTTGTTATCTGCTCGGGCGTGCATCCGTATTATCCGGAGACCTAGTGGTGAGCTGCTTTCCAGGATCTAATCTGCAGCACCCGGAGTCTTCTTATTGTTGTTTTTACTACTTTTGTCTATTTTATTTTAGACACTAGTTATAGGGATTTTGTATATTCTACTAGATTGCTCAATCATTTGTGACACTCACTTTTGGGAATTTCTAGTAGATGTTTATGGTTTTGCCCAACCTTATTACTATTTCACTTTTATGTCTTATTTATGAGTTATATCACCATGATTTGTTATACTTAGTTCCTTATTAAATGAGATTGATGATTTTAAAAGTAACAAAATAAATAATTAAATGGATAGTTCAGTATTGGCTTGCCTAGCAGCGACGTTAGGCGCCATCACGGCCTAGAGCGGGAATTGCGTCGCGACAGATTGGTATCAGAGCACTAGGTTCACATAGGTCTTACGAGGCATGAGAAGACCTAGTAGAGTCTTGTGGCTCGGTGCGAAGACGTCCGTACTTATCTTCGAGAGGCTATAGGGTGTTAGGAAACTTCCGTTTCTTCAGCTTCCATCATGCAGTTGATGTTGTGCTAAGTATATTTCTCTTATTCTCTCACAGATGGTGAGAATTCATGTTGAGGCTATACTTGGTGGTATAGGGGCTGTCCCCTGGTTGTTAGAGGCCAATACAGAGGCCGGGGGAGAGCCACAACTCCTGCTAGAGGACGAGGGAGTCCTGGAGTTGCTCCTGTTGTACAACCAGTGGATCCAGTGGAGGATACTGTTATGGAGGAGCAGGATGAGGCGTATGCAGCTGAGACGACCTTGGTGGATTTTATGACTGCACCGGGATTTCAGAAGGTCATGGGCCATATGTTGCGGTTCATGGATTCGATGACTCAGGCAGGGCTATTTCCAGCAAACCCAGCCACATCTCAAGCATGAGGGGGAGCACAGACCCCTATCGCTCAAGATCCAGGGCATGCTACTGCCATTTATCAGCCGCGACCGTTGAGTAGCAAAATCGGCTGGACAACCGAACCAGGTTATATCTTCTTGTCTTTGGCGGTGAGCGGCATGAGGACCTACAGAACTTCATTCATCGTTGCAAGGACATGTTGCATAATATGGGAGTATTGGAGTCCACTGGGTGGACTTTAACACATTTCAATTAGAGGGCAAGGCCCGTAGATGGTGGCAGTCTTATCTCTATAGTAGGCCGTCAGGTTCACCTCCCTTGACTTGGGACTAGTTCACACGTCTCTTTTTGGAGAGGTATATTCCACCCTCTCAGAGGGAAGAGTTACAGGGTCAGTTCAAGCGGCTACAGTAGGGTCAGATGTATATGGCCGATTATGAGGCAAGATTATCTTATTCATCTCGCCACGCATTATGATACTCCCCACAGATGCAGAGAGAGTGCAGAGGTTTATTGCGCGTTTACATTATGGTATCCAGGTTATTATGGATCTAGAGGTTGAGATGAGGACTTCTTATGAGCAGGTTATGAAGATAGCTCGGAGGATCGAGGGTATCCTTCAACTGGGCCTAGAGCATGCACCGAGTGACAACCGGCCTCGATATTCGGAAGGATTCAGTGGTGCTTTCTCTGGGGGTAGAGGTCAGTTCATGAGGGACAAGTCTAGCAGGACTATGTATTCAGCACCACCGTCTGCTCGAGGTTCTCTAGCGCGGCCATACTTCTACGCCATTCTAGAGAGTACCTACCGTCTACCGGCTATTCCGGGTTCCTCCAGCGGGTATTTCGGTCACCAGGGTTAGACTCAGGATCAGAAGTCTTCCGCACCGAGGGGTTTCTACGAGTGCGGGGAGCTTGGTCATATGAGGAGGTTTTTCCCTAGGCTTCGAGGTAGTATAGCACGGCCATCAGCCTATGATCACCACACCAGCTGTCACACCAACCATCCGGCTGACCAGAGGCAGATGGTAGTGGGTAGCGGTCGCCCTAGAGGTGGAGGCTAGCTGGGTGGCGCTCCGGCTAGGTCCTATGCCTTTCCAACCAGACCAGATGCAGTAGCCTCAGACACTATGATAACAGGTATTATTTCTGTCTATGGTAGGGATGCTTTGGTACTATTTGATTCAGGGTCTAGGTATTCATAAGTATGAGTCCTTGGGTGTTCCTGTATATGTGTCCATGCCATTGGGTGATTCTGTTGTTGTGAATCGGGTTTACCAATCCTGTGTAGTGACCTTTTGTGGTTATGAGACCAGAGTGAATCTTCTGTTGCTTGATATGACCGACTTTGAGGTCATCCTGGGAATGGAATATTGTCTATGTACCATGTTGTCCTTGATTGACATGCCAATATTGTTACATTGGCGATGCATGAGTTTCCTAGATTGGAATGGAGGGGTTCATCTATCAGTACATCTAGTCGGGTTATCTCTTTCTTGAAGGCTCGACATATGGCCGAGAAGGGTTGTTTGGCTTATCTGGTTTATGTTCGGGATACTGCTATGGAGACTCCCATGATTTATTTAGAGCACGTAGTGTGGGAGTTCTCCAATGTATTTCCTTCTCATCTACCAGGCATGCCACCAGATCGTGATATCGATTTAAGTATTGATTTGGCGCCAGGAACCCAACATATCTTTATTCCACAATACCGCATGACTCCGAAGGAGATGAAGGAACAACTTGAGAAGTTGCTCGATAAGGGGTTCATTAGGCCGAGTGTGTCGCCTTGGGATACACTGGTATTGTTTGTGAAGAAGAAGGATGGGAGTATGCGGATGTGCATTGATTACCCCCAGCTGAACAAAGTTACCATTAAGAATAAGTATCCGTTGTCGCGCATTGATGATTTGTTTGATCAGTCACAGAATGCCAGGGTGTTCTCTAAGATCAACTTGAGGTCTAGGTATCATCAACTGAGGATTCGTGCTTCGGATGTTCTGAAGATGGCTTTCCGGACTAGATATGGGCATTATGAGTTTCTAGTGATGTCTTTCAGCTTGACTAACGCCCCGGCAGCATTTATGGATTTGACGAATTGGGTGTTTATGCCATATCTTGATTCATTTGTCATTATCTTCATTGATGATATATTTATCTACTCGCGTAGTATGGAGGAGCACGAGCAGTATTTTAGGGTTGTGCTTTAGATCCTGCGGGAACAAAAGCTATATGCTAAGTTCTCCGAGTGCGAGTTCTGGTTGGATGTTGTGGCATTCTTAGGACATGTTGTATCAGGTGAGGGTATTAAGGTAGATCCCAAGAAGATCTAGGCAGTTTAGAGTTGTCCTCGTCCTACCACAATGACCGAGATCAGGAATTTCTTGGGGTTAGCAGGTTATTATCGTCGATTTATGGAGGATTTCTCATCCATTGAAACTCCTTTGACTAGACTGACCCAAAAGGGTGCTCCGTTCAGATGGTCCAATGATTGTGAGGCGAGCTTCTAGAAGCTCAAGACCACATTGACTACAGCATCGTTATTAGTATTGCCCTCCGGTTCTGGTATGTATACTATGTATCACGATGATTCACACATTGGCTTAGGTTATGTATTTATACAGGAGGGGTGAGTTATTGCATATGCTTCACGTCAGCTGAAGCCCCATGAGAAGAATTACCTCGTACATGATTTGGAGTTGGCCGCGATAGTTCATACTCTCAAGATCTTGAGGCATTACCTTTATGGGGTGTCGTGTGAGGTCTATACAAATCACCACAGTTTGTAGCATTTGTTTAAGCAGAGGGACCTTAATCTGAGGCAACACAAGTGGCTTGAGTTACTGAAGGATTATGATATTACTATCCTCTATCATTCGAGCAAGACAAATGTGGTTGCGGATGCCTTGAGCAGAAAGGCTGAGAGTATGGATAGTTTGGCATTCATTTCAGTACAGGACAGTCCATTAGCTGTAGACACTCAGTCCTTAGATAATAAACTTGTGAGGTTGGATATTTCTCAATCGAGTTCTTGCATGTGTTGTGTCTTAGTCTTCATTATTTGAGCAGATCAAGGCTCGTTAGTACGATGATCTGTACTTGATGGTTCTTAGAGAGACGGTGCTACGGGGTGGTGCCAAAAAGGTTACTATCGGTGATGATAGTGTTCTGTGACTCTAGGGTCGCCTATGTGTTTCTAATGTTGATGGCCTGAGGGATACGATTCTAGATGAGGCGCACAGTTTGAGGTATTCTATTTATCCAGGTGCTACGAAGATGTATTGAGGCCTAAGGGTGCATTACTAGTGGCGGTGGATGAAGAAGGACATAGTAAAGTATGTGGTGAGATGTCTAAATTGCCAGCAGGTTAAGTATGAGTACCAAAGGCCAGGTGGCCTACTTTAGTAGATGGTTATACCGGAGTGGAAGGGGGAGCGCATCACTATGGACTTCATAGTTGGGATACCGTAGACGTTAAGAAAATTTGATGTCGTTTGGGTCATTGTCGACAGGTTAACCAAGCCGGCGCACTTTATTCCAATAGTGATTACGTACTCTTCAGAGAGGTTGGCCCAGATTTAGATTCAGGAGATTACCAACGGGCAGTCGGAGCAGACAGTTCGGATTTTGGAGGATATGCTCAGAGCATGTGTGGTTGACCTCGAAGGTCAATGGGATCGATTCTTACTGTGATGACCCAAAAGGTCATCTTATGTTTTAGACCTCAAATCTGTGCTCTTAAGCCTTAAAACCCTTATTTTTACCCTCCTCGATTTACGTACGCAGTCCGGGCATGTTTCCGGAAAGCTTTTATATTAAAAACTAATGAAAATAAGAATGTTTGCCTTAAAAGTTGATTTTAGTTGATTTTGGTCAACATTTTTGGTAAACGGTCTCGGATCCGTGCTTTGATGGTCCCGGTGGGTCCGTATCAAATTATGGGACTTGGGCGTATCCCCGGAATTGAATTCGGAGGTCCCTATCTTGAGTTATGAATATTTGATAAAAAATTAAAAGTCTGGAAATTATTTATTTTTAAGAATTGATTGATGTTTGGCATTGTTAGAATCGGGTCCGTATTTTGATTCCGGATCCCGGTACAGGTTCATTATGATATTTAAGACTTATATGTGAAATTTTGTGAGAAACGGAGTTGATTTGACATGATTCAGACGTCCAGTTGAGAAGATAGGAATTTTAAAGTGTTCTTGAGAATTTCATTTAATTTTGTGCTAAATTCGTAGTTCTAGGTATTATTTTGGCGATTTCATCGTGCGAGCAAGTTTGTATGATGTTTTTAGACTTGTGTGTGCATGTTTGGTTTAGAGCCCCGAGGGCTCGGGTGAGTTTCGGGTAGGCCACAGGATGTTTTGGACTTTGAAAATCTGGTATTTTGCTGCAGCAGGTGTTCTGGCATGTCCTTCTTCGCGTTCGCGAAGGTACTTTCGCAAACGCGAAGAATAAATTGGGCAGCTGGAGTTTTCTTCTTCGCGAACGCGAAGGCTTAGTTGCTAACGCGAAACGATGGGGCGTTACCCTTCGCGAATGCGACCAACTCCTCGCAAACGTGTAGTGTTAGGCACACCTGGGGAAGAGTCGATCATTCCTTCTTCACGAATGCGAGCAATGTGTCACGAACGCGAAGGTCATAAGGGGTAGCCTACGCGAACGCGAAGGCTTGGCAGCCTATACTCTTCACGAGCATGACAGTGCTCTCGCGAACGCGATGAACACTGTCGCCCAGCACTTAACAGAACCCAAATACGGGATTTAGCCAAAAATTCATTTTTCTCAAAAACCAAACGGTGAGAGGCGATATTTCAAGAGCCATTTCTTTCCCAAAGTGTTGGTAAGTAATTCTAGAGTTTCATGGTAGAATTATCCATTCGAGAGCCATTTATCCCTAGTGTTGGTAAGTGATTCTAGCCATTTCTTTCAATTACCCATTACATTTCATGAATTATCAACCAAAAATCTAGAGTTTTCATGGTAGAATTAGGAGTTAGGGTAGAAACTAGGGATTTAGGAAATTTGGGAATTTAGACCTCAATTTGAGGTCGAATTCCAAAATCAATTATATATTCGGGCTCGGGAGTGAATGGGTAAAAGGATTTTGGTTCGAACGGGTTTTGACCAAGCGGGCCCGGGGTCGATTTTTTGACATTTTGGAGGAAAATTTGGGAAATTTAATTTATGAAATATAATTGATTCCTTTAGCAATATATGATATTATTGAGTCATTTTTGAATAGATACGAGTGGTTTGGAGGTGAATTCCAAAGGAAAAGTTGTGATTGAGAATTAAGTGACCTTCGTAGCAAGGTAAGTGTCGTGTCTAACCCTGACTTGAGGGAATTAGGAACCTTAGATTACTTGCTATATGAAATTCATGTGAGCGGCGTATATGTGAGGTGACGAGTACTTATGCGCAGCCAATTTACCTGTTTTTCATGTTTCTCTATTTTTCTTATATTGTCTCTTTCCTATGCCTTATTGCTACGTGTTATACTAGTGTTGTTCAATTTATCGTTCTTATCATGTTTACGGATTTTCTGGTGATAATTGAGTTTTTACTTCAAAGTTGAGATTGATATTATGGAACCAAATGTTGAAGTAAGTTTGTACTTGTTATTCTATCTCCCTGTTGTTATTTATGTATTGTATTATGGTAAGGGAGCGTGTTAATGCACGAAGAGTGATGTCGTGCCATATTGTGAGTGTTAATGCACGAAGGGTGATGCCGTGCCATATTGTGAGTGTTAATGCATGAAGGGTGATGCCATGCCATATTGTGAGTGTTAATGCACGAAGGGTGATGTCGTGCCGTTTCTACTGATTGTATGGTAAGATTGAGAGTAAAAGCACGAAGGGTGATGCCGTGCATTTTTCCTTTACTGTATTAACTATTCCTGTTGATTCATGGTATGTTGACTGGTTCGGTTATCATTATGTTGTATTTCTTTATCTCGGATTCTCCTCAGCAGGTTCCCCTCTCGACATTTCATGTTTAGTTCTTCATTTTTGTTATTTGTATATACACTGTTAAATTGTACAGGTTGATTTGTAAGTGCATTGCCTTAGCCTCGTCACTACTTCATCGAGGTTAGGCTCGACACTTACTAGTACATGGGGTCGGTTGTACTGATGCTGCACTTTGCACTTTCTATGCAGATTTTGGTACCGGCTTAGGTTGATCGAGATTTTGCTATTGGTCCTGTCCGGAGACTCAAGGTAGATTTGTCGGCGTTCACAGACCTTGAAGTCCCCGTCTATCTTTTATGTCCTACTATTTTCTTTCATTCAGATAGTTGTATTTCTTTCAGATTATTACTTGTAGTAAATTCTAGAATGCTCGTGAATTGTGACTCCAGATCCGGGTGGTAGTAATTAATATAATTTTATAATATTTTGCACTTATTATATTTCATCTTAGTTAATTATTGTTATTTACCGAATGGAAATAAGGAATTGGTTTAAAGATTCTCTAACGTTGGCTTGCCTAGCAAGTGAAATGTTAGGCATCGTCACGATCCCGTCGGTGGGAAATTTCGGGTCGTGACACTTACCTTTGGCCGAGTTTGCTTATAACAACAGTTATTAGTCCAGCATCGATATGGCTCCATTTGACGCTTTATATGATCGACGATGTCGTTCCCCCATCGGTTGGTTTAAGCTCGGCGAGGCTAGGGTATATGGTACAAATTTGGTAAGGGATACCTTGGATAAGGTAAAGTTGATTCAGGAGAGACTCCGTACAGCTCAGTCCAGGCAGAAGAGTTACACGGATCAGAAAGTGCTTGATTTATCATTTATGGTGGGCGAGAAGGTTCTCTTGAAAGTATCGCCTATGAAGGGTATCATAAGGTTCAAAAAGAAGGGCAAGCTGAGTCTGAGGTTTACTGGTCCATTTGAGGTATTAGAATGAACTGGAGAGGTTGCTTACAGGCTTGCTTTGCCTCCTAGTCTATCGGGAGTTCATCGCGTTTTCCATGTATCTATGCTCCAGAAGTACCATGCCGACAGGTCACATGTGTTAGATTATAGTACAGTTCACCTATATGAGAACTTGGGTTATGAAGAGGAGTCAGTTGCTATTGTAGATAGGCAGGTCCTCGCCAGTTGAGGTCTAAGAAGATTTCAGTGGTAAAGGTCCGGTGGAGGGGTCAACCAGTTGAGGAGGCGACTTGGGAGACCGAGGAGGACATGCAGAGAAGATATCCACACTTATTCAGCACTCCAGGTATGATTATAGTTCCATTTGAGGACGAGCGTTATGTTTAACAGGTGGAAAATGTAATGACCCGACCGGTCGTTTTGCTTTTTAGATTCTCGTTCCCCTATTTAAGACTTTCCGTATGTGCTTTTATTGTTTTATGACCTGTGGGGACGATTGATTTGGTTCTGTAAGGGTTCGGGTTGAATTCAGAACACTTAGTTCCTTAATAGTGGCCTAAGGTGACCAAGTTTGACTTGACTGGACTCGAAACTGAGATTTGATGGTTCCAATAGATTCGTATGATTATTTTGGACTAGGGCATTTCGGATCGAGTTTTAGGTGATCCGGGAGTATATCGGCACTTAATGTTGAAAGTTGGCACCTTGAAGGTTTTAGAGTTTCTTAAATTTGGTTTGAAGTAGACTTTGGTGTTATCGATATCCGTTTGGGATTCTAAGCCTGGGAAAAGGTTTGTATGGTGGTTTGTGACTTGTGTATAAAATTTGGCGTCATTTGAATTGTCTATGTATGATTCGTCGCATTCGAAGCTATTGAAGTTCATAAGTTAGTTAATTTGGTTTTAGGGTGTGATTCTTGATTTTGATGTTGTTTTATGCGTTCAGAGGCTTCGAGCAGGTGCGTATTATATTTATGGACTTGTTGGTACATTTGGACGGGTTCTCAAGTGGCTCGGGTGTGTTTTGGATCACCCGGAGTTAAGTCACAAATTGTAGAAATTCTGCTACTAAGTTCCTTCTTCGCGAACGCGGAAAAAGCCTCACATTCACGATGAAGGAATTGGGCTAGGGGATTTTTGTTCTACGCGTTCGTGAGAAAGGGATCGCGGTCGCGAAGCCTTGGGCCGACTGGCCTTCGCGTTTGCGATCGATGGGTCGCGTTCGCATAGAGGAAGGCCAGCTGGGGGAGACACAGGCTTTGGCCTACGCATTCGTGTATGTATTCTCGTGTTCGCGAAGGGTTAGCCACCTTGTGCATCGCAATCGCGGTGGTCCCTTCGCGTTCGCGAAGAAGACCTTCCTAGTGTTGGTTGGTTTGCCTTCGCGATCACGAAAAGGGACCCTTGGGCAGAAACATTTTTAAAACACGGGATTTAGGCTTATTTTCTTCATTTCTCTCAACTCTTGGTCGAATTTAGAGCTCCTTGGAGAGGGATTTTCACCTAGCATCTCAAGGTAAGTAATTTCTACATAAAGTGAGTTTAATACATAAATTATGGGTAGATTTTAATATAAAAAATTGTTGAAATTATGGGATTTTGTTGAAAAACCTAGGTTTTGGTAAAAATAGATTTATACCACGAAAATGATTATGGAATTGAGTAGAAATTATATATTTGAGTTCATAAGGTCATGGGTAACATTATTTTACAAAATATTTTGGAATCCAGGCACGTGAGCCCGGGGGTGACCTTTAGGAACTTTCCGATTTGGATTGAGTAATTACACTAATAGATGAATTATGAACTTTTTAGCACTGACTGGTTTGCACGACCTTTGGCTAGTTTCGGATTGCTCGACATCGATTTGGGAGGTAAGTCTCTTGCCTAATCTTATAAGAGGAAATTTATCACGGTAGGTGCTTAAATTGTTATGTGCTACTAATTGTGGGTGTTATGTATACCAGTGTTTTAAAAGGCGAAGGTTCAGAGATGTTTTACTAAACATGAGGCGAGGCGTAAGCCCCAAAAAATGGGGTGTAAGCCCCATGGATCTCTATTCTTTTTAATATTTTATAAATTTCTAAAATACATAAAAATACAATAATATGAAATTACATTATTTTTATAAAATTCAAAGTTAAAAATGAATTTTTGTTTTATATTTCTTTTTACGTAGACAACTTTAATTTCTAAAGGTTTGCATCTTTTTCCACTAATCTTTTAATTTCTTATCGAACTTTTCTAAGATACGAATTAATTCAGAAAGGATTTCAAAGAAACTAAGTGGGCGTTTGGACATAAGAATGGTAAAATTTCGGAAAAAAGTAAAAAATAATTTCAAGTGAAAATGGTATTTGAAAATTAGAGTTGTGTTTGGAAATGAATACAATTTTGGATTAAATTTTTGTGAGTAATCTAAGTGAAAATTTTGAAAAATAGTTTTTTGGAGTTTTTCAGATTTTCTAAAAATTCTGAAATTCATCTTCAAGTGAAAATCAAAAAAGTATGGCCAAACACTAATTTCGAAAAAAAATAAAAACAAATTCTAAAAAAAGTGTATTTTTTATGGCCAAACGGGCTCTAAAAAGGGAAAAAAAACTTACATTGAGAAAATTCTTTAAAAAAGATAAAACTGTTATAAAATAAAGACTGTAAAGTAAAGACAAGTATAGAGAGAAACTAATATATTATTCAAACTTCAAACTTATGTACATATTGAACTAAAAACTCCTCTATTTATAGAAGAAAGGAAGTTGTTGTGTAAGCTGCTACTGCAACTTGTTGTGCAAGCTGTTGTGTAAACTGCTTGTAAGTTACTTGTAAGATGCTATTGTACCAGATATAGATAATCTTCTACCGGGGGTAATGTTTATCCATAACGGAGTACCAAAATGAAATCTTTTTCAGGAGGCTTATTTTCAATAGAGTACTAAATAGATAAACATATTTACGGCGGAGTCTTATATGGATAAGCTTCTTCAGGAATCTTATTTACAACGGAGTACTAAATGAACATCCATAATATAATATATTTATAACACTCCCCCTTGGATGTTCATTAAAAGATAATGTGCATCATTAAAACCTTAGTAGGAAAAACCCTGTGGGAAAAAAATCCTAGTGAAGGAAAAAGAGTACACATATTTAATAATATGCATTGCTAGCTGCCTCATTAAAAACCTTATAAGGAAAACTCTGTGGGAAAAAACCTTAATAAGGGAAGAAAAGAGTATCCGCATTCCAATCTTGTATACCATCTTCTCAAAAGTTGAAGTTGGCAAAGATTTAGTGAATAAATCAGCCGGATTGTCACTTGAACGGATTTGTTGCACATCAATGTCACCATTTTTCTGAAGATCGTGTGTGTAGAATCATTTTGGTGAAATGTATTTCGTTCTATATCCTTTTATAAATCCTCAATTCAATTGGTCTATTCATGCAACTTTGTCTTCGTATAAAATTGTGGATCTTTTATCACATTCCAAACCACATTTTTCTTGAATAAAATGAATCACTGATCTCAACCATACGCATTCCCTACTTACTTCATGAATAGCTATTATCTCAGCATGATTTGAAGAAGTAGCAACAATAGATTGCTTTGTGGAGCGCCATGATATGACAGTACCTCCACATGTAAACACGTACCCGGTTTGAGATCGAGCTTTATGAGGATCAGATAAATAACCTGCATTTGTATAACCAACAAGATCTGCACTACCTTTGTTAGCATAAAACAAACTCATATCAAGAGTTTCCTTTAAATATAAAAAAATATGCTTAATTCCATTCCAATGTCTCTTTGTAGGAGAAGAGCTATATCTTGCTAGTACATTAACAGAAAATACTATGTCAGGCCTTGTAACATTAGCAAGATACATAAGTGGAACAATTGCACTGAGATATGGTGTTTCAGGACCAAGGAGTTCCTCTTCCTCTTCTGAAGGTCGGAACGGGTCCTTATTCACTTCAAGTGATCGAACAACCATTGGTGTACTCAATGGACGCACGTATCGCTTTTGCTTATGATTCCTTCCCATAACCTTTTCTTTTTTATATGTTGCTTTTCTTTACTAATAATTACCGTGCTCACCTAAGCCGAGTGTCTTTCGGAAATGGCCTCTCTATCTACATAAGGTAGGAGTAAGATATGCATACACTCTACTCTCCCCACACTTCTTTTATGGGAATATACTGGGTATGTTGTTGTATTTTATACGAGGTAGAAGATGACGAAATAACAAATCCAGAATAACTAAACCTGTATAATTAGTCCTTGCATTACTAATACCGGCATAACTCTAGCCAACAATCAAACAACCCCTTATCGTCTACTAATTGTTGAGCTTGCCCTAATATCATACTATTGTTGTAACCCTACACGAGTTGCGGATCCAAGGATGGATTTGTTGGTTCCCTAGAGCTAGGAGTGTATGAAAAACTAAGTATAGATGAAGTCAAATATATATATTTTAAAATTTACTCTCTCTGAATCTATAATTTTAAGATTTTGAATTAAAAGTCTTTTTTAAACTCCATGCTAAGTCAAACTATCTAATATAAATTAAAACGGAGGAAGTATGTTTTAACTTTCACTAACTGCAAATCAACTAGAGAAAACTACTCTCTATAGCCCCTCAAAATTTTAATAGCCCATATTTTTTTTCACTTACACGAAATGGCACTTCGGCCCAAACATATTACAACTAATAACCCGAAATGTCTATTTTGTATATTTTTTGTATAGTGACAGTCTATTTTGTATATTTTTTATATATTGACAGTCTAATTTGTATATATAGTGACAGTTTATTTTGTATATATATTGTATAGTAAAATCTATTTAGTATATATTTTGTATAGTGACAGTCTATTTTGTATATTTTTTAAATAGTAACAATCTATTGTATATAAATTGTACAGTGACAGTCTATTTTGTATATGTTTTGTATAGTGACAGTCTATTTTGTATATATGTTGTATAGTGATAGTCTATTTATTATATTTTTTGTATAGTAAGAGTCTATTTTCCATACTTCTATGCTAAGTATTGACTTTAAACACTGTTCAAACTTAAACGTGTCTCTTTCTTTTTTGACTCTTCAAAAATCTAACTCAATCATAGAAATACCCAAATAATCTCCATAACAGTGGATCTTCAAGAATCAATCAGCAATCGAACAGGCGTAGCCTTAAACGCAAAACACAAGAAGCCATAATCAAACTCAACGCAAAACACAAGAAGCCACATCGTCTATTCCACTATGCACTATAAATCCTCTTTTTACTTTTGGGTAAAGTGAGATTGGATAATGATCTTCGACTAATAATGAAGAATCACAGTACACCTCCAGCAGAATTCCAATGTTAACTAAAGGGGACAACAACATGGTCTTTTCCTTTTGTTGATCCAGTAGTGTTGGGTCTAATCGCAGCGGGTTCAAATGGTCCGACCCGTGAGCAGTTGCTCGTTTTCCTCAAATCTAAATCTACCGATGAACTCAACTCTCTTTCTTCTCAGCTTGTTGATATTGTGGCTAGCCAGTAGAATTACTTTTGGGTTATAAAATAAATATTACAATTTTGGGCTACCGGGTGATATATGTTTAGGCCGATGGGCTATAAATAAATTTTGCTCTCAACTAGAGAAAACTACCCTCTATAACCCCTCAAAATTTTAGTATCAATCAACTATGTTTCGACCCACCGGGTCTCAAATGCTGATATTTGATCAGTTGTCAATTCCAAGTACCAAGGAACAATACCTTGTAACCTATCCCTTCGTGTTCCTCCATCCTAAGGGTGGTATGTGGGCCGGTTAGGACCGGACCCGGCCCAGGACCGCAAGTCCAAATGGGCGGTGGGCCTAAATGGTCCTAACAGGATAGGACCGGGACCGTGGGGAGGTGGGCTGGGTAGTGAGCCGGTCCCATAGGCGAGGCCCGCAAGATCGGGACCGGGACCGGTTCAAGCGGTCGTAAACAGGTCTATCTGGACCCAACGACTAATTATTTTTTTTAAAAAAATCTGCCACATTATAACCGTTATGACATTTAAAATATGGCCGTTTTACCTGCCAAAATAGCCTTTGGCTATTTATAAAATAGTCATTTAACCCCCCAACTTTATTTTAACCCCAATTTTTTTATAATTACACTTTTTCTTATATATATATATATATATATATATATATATATATATATATATATATATATATATATATATATATATATATATATACTAAGTGTATAGTATATAAGCTATATTCGATATATATATTTATATCGAATATAGCTTATTTTTGTCTTTAAATTTGAATTAAAAAATTTAGGTCACAATTCTATAACATAATTTAAAAGGAATTGCCTTAGATAATTTTATTACCATTTTTTTTCTCTAACTTCTATAAATGTTTTGAAAAAAATAAAAAGTATCCGTTGGGCCCACTTAGGCCTGGGGCCGTTAGTTCGTGGTCCCGATCCCGTGCCGGTTCCAACAAGAAGTCCGAAAAGCCCGGGACCACTTTGGACCGGCCCACATAGGATCGGACCTACAAAACCCACTTAAGACCGGACCCAGCCCATATGCCACCCTTACTCCATCCACACAAATCACACAAGACCTGATACAACTTGGTGGAACTCGAATACATCCAATGCTCTTACTTAAATTGTTGGAATTTTAAACATTGAGAAACAAGACATAAATTTATGTTTTATATTCCTCCGCCAAAGGATTCCCGAGGGTTACATTCTATTACACTTAGGCAAGCTTCGAACGTATCTATTACTTTGAATTATATGCCTCATCATGCACAAGTTTCCTCAAGTCGCCCATAGCTGATTGTACAACTTACTATTTTCCAATAACATTCTGTGAGCTTTTTTCGATTTTAACCTGCCCAGAAACTATTTTACATTTGATAGTCGAAAAAGAGTATAAAATTTATATAATTCTTGTATATAAACTTTTTTGGAGTATATTTGGTGAAAATAACACGGGCTAGTCAGTTTTCGGACTGTTAGTTGAAAAATAGCTAGTATTTGTAACGTTATTAAAAAATATTCACTATTTTACTGATATACTGAAAGTTCCACCATAATATGCTGGATTATGGAGGTCACTATAAACTTCTAGCATATTATGTTAGAACTCCAGCACAAGGAAAGTTTCAGCATAATATGCCGAATTATGGAGCTCTTGCATATAAACGTCCAGCATATTATGTTGGAACTCTAGCACATTATGCTGGAATCTTATATGTAAAAAATTCGAACTCCACTATATTATGCTGGAATTTTTTCTGATTTTAAGGGTATTTTTTTTCTGATTTTATTTTTACATAAAAAATTGGCTAAATTTTAATTACTTTTAAAATTATGGCTATTTTTCAATTACCAGTTGTAAATCTGGTTATTTATGATTTTTCCCATATATTTGCCATGCCCGGTTGCCAGTTACTAACCATAAAGGCAATTATAAAGTAGGAATGTTTTACGTATCTATATTACATTATGAATCTAGTTACAATTATTACATAATTTGTTTTTTTATATATATATATATATATATATATATATATATATATAATTTTCGCTATATGTTGTGATGGCGCCCAACGTCGCCTTTAGGCAAGCCAACGGTGAACTATCCATTTAATTATTTATTTTGTTACTTTTAAAATCCTGAATTTCATTTAATAAGGAACTAAGTATAAAAGATCATGGCGATATAACTCATAAATAAGACATAAAAAGTGAAATAGTAATAAGGTTAGGCAAAACCATAAACATCTACTAGAATTTTCAAAACTCAGTATCACAAGTGCACGCACAATCTAGTATAATATACAAACTCCTATAACTATTATCTGAAATAAAATAGACAGAAACAGTAAATACAACAAGGAGTAGACTCTGGGTGTTGCAGATCGGAGCATGAAAAGCAGTTCACCACTAGATCTCCGGATAATGCGGATGCACGCCCGAACGAATACCAAATGAGCCTCGGTACCTGCACAATTTGTGCAAAAATGTAACATGAGTACGCAAAATAACGTGTATCCATTAAGTATCTAGTATAACCTCAAAGAAGTAATGACGAAGGGTCAATATCGACACTTACTAGTGGTCAATAAATAAAGTGCAAGAATTATAAATAGGCATGAAATACAACAATAACAATGGAACAACTAAATGATTCTTTAACAAATTATCAATTTAAAATCTCCAATTATCACATGCCAATTTCAACAAATAAGAGCCATCAAGTAATTATCAATTCTCAAGTCACGAAGGAAATAACAAGTATAATCGAACTCCTAGCGATATTACGCACGAGTTATGCTGAGGTCGTACGACATGATCCAAAAAAATTCTGTACACTGTCGAGGGTCGACCAGCGCGAACTATAAATGTATCTTAAATATACTGCCGAGGTGTTCGACCCGATCCACAGAAATAGAGAAACTCTATGAACTACGTTCAATGACTACCACATAAGAATGGTACTCAAAGAAGACATAATTTTCACCCATCAAGTATTCCGCCAAAACTCAAAATAATGAAACTCGATCTGACAAAAGCCCAAATCCAATTTTAAGTATAAATTCAAGTAATTAAACTAACAAATTGAATTCAAATAGTACAAATATTGCACGATAAAGTCCTAAGTCTATCCGAACATAAACATATTTTTTGTTACGTACAGACTCTCGTATCTATAGCGTACGTCAGTATTTTCAAAGGCGTTAGTGAGGCGCGTTTCGGAGGGCATACGGAGGTGATGGCAAATGGCCCTCAGGCGCGCCTTGGGCCTCACTGGAGAGACGCACGCCCAAAATTTATTGACCAAATTAGTTCAAATTCCGCAAGAAGAAGAAGAATCAGAGTACAATTAAGAGTTTTTCCTCGCCACAAATATAAAAACAGGTGTAGGAAAGAAAGAGAAAGACCTGATGTAATTCCAAAAAAACAGAAAGAAGTAGAATTTATGTTCTGATTTTGTGCCATTTCATTATCAAAAAGCAAAGAGAGAGAATGAGCGGGGAAGTGAATTGCATTTGGTTATCATATGCTATTTCAAACTGATGACTTCATCTCCTCGGGTTTCAAAAGTTTAAGAAATTAGTAGCTCTGAGTTTGGGTTTGAACAGGTGAACGGAAATTTTAGGAAGAAGATGAGTTCTCACAATATCCAAACCCACTATTTTCCTTTTCTTTTTTTTATGTTTGGACTTTTGGGGACTCACTGCAAAATGTCTATCAAAAACTAAAGGCTAAACATGAGATGGTGCGTGCGCATCTCAATATAACACGTGTAACATCAATGATTCTTATTTTTGTAGTTTCTTTACTTACTTTGTTTATGTTATAAATATATTATATTATTGATCTTCATTTAAGTATTCTTTTGTAAATAAGCTTCCTGAAAAAACTTATCCATATGAGACTCCGTCCTAAATATGTTTATCTATTTAGTACTCTATTGAAAATAAGCCTCCTGAAGAAACTTATCATTTTGGTACTCCGTTATGGATAAACATTATCCCCGGTAGAAGATTATCTATATCTGGTACAGTAGCAGCTTACAAGCAGCTTGCAGTAGCAGCTTACACAGCAGCTTGCAATAGCAGCTTACACAGCAACTTGCAGTAGCAGTTTACAAGCAGCTTACACAGAAAATTCCTTTCTTCTATAAATATAAGAGTTTTCAGTTCATTATGTACATAAGTTTGAACTTTGAATAATATATCAGTTTTTCTCTATACTTTTTTTTACTTTACAGTCTTTATTTTATAACACGTTATCAGCACGAGACTCTCCCATCTCGAGCAATACTTTGAAAGTATTAGAGGTACGAACTTTCTTTTTCTAAATAATGTCAAATCTTTCTAAACTTGAGTTTGTAGCCCTGGATATATCGAGCAAAAGCTACATGTCTTGGGTGCTTGATGTTGAAATTCATCTTGATGCAATGGGTTTGGCAGACACCATCATGGACAAAAATCAAGCATCAAACCAAGACCATGCCAAAGCAATGATATTCCTACGCCATCACCTTGAAGAAGGCTTGAAAATGGAATATCTCACTATCAAAGATCTAGTCATATTGTGGAATAATATGAAAGATAGATATGACCACCTGAAGATGGTCGTTCTTCCACATGCACGTTATGATTAGACTTATCTAAGGCTACAAGATTTTAAATCTATCAGTGAGTAATTCTGCTATGTTCAGAATTATTTCCCAATTGAAATTTTGTGGTGATAATATTACTGATCATGATATGTTGGAGAAAACTTTCACCACTTTTCATGCCTCGAATATGCTCCTGCAACAGCAATATCGATAGATGGGATTCAAAAAGTATTTTAAACTTATCTCACATCTTCTTGTAGCCTAGCAACATAATGGGCTATTAATGAAAAATCACGAAAGCCGGCCTACTGGTTCTTGTCCATTCCCTGAAGTGAATGAGACGAACTTCTACCAAGCTAAGCGTGGAAGAGGCCGTGGCCCCAGTCGTGGTCATGACCGTGGTCGGGAAAGAAACTCTAATCATGGTAATAATAATGCACCAAAGAACCCTCCTCATCACCAGCAATGGAAAAGAAAGGAACAAAAGCATAAAGCGGTGCAAGCAGCAAAGGTTGAAAATGCATGCTATAGATGTGGAGAAAAAGGGCACTGGTCACGTACCTGTCGTACGCCAAAGCACCTGGTTGAGTTGTATCAAGCCTCCCTGAAGAAGACGGAGAAAAATGCTGAAGCAAATTTTATTTCTAAAGATAATTTAGACATCATGCATTTGGATATAGCTGATTACTTTGCACTCCCGGAAGGAGAAACAAGTCATGTGGTCGGTGATGAATCTGTAGAAATGTAAATATTTTAATTTTTGTTGTTTGTAATAGATAGTATAGTTATGTAATTATTATACATAAATAAAAGTTGTGCTTTGATAATGATGTTTACTATCATATTTATTTTATTTATGTCATTTTGAAGAATATGGATAATCCTCAAATTATATTTAGATCAAAGACCAATCATGAAGATATTTGTGTAATTGATAATGGAACAACTCATGCCATATTCAAAGATCATAAATACTTTTCTTATTTGCATAAGGAAAAAGTAAATGTTTCTAACACTTTCTGGTAATATAAGTTTGATTGAAGGCTCCGGAAGAGCCACTATATTTCTGTCTAAGGGAATAAAACTTATTATAGACAATGCATTATTCTCCTCCAAGTCCCGAAGAAACTTGTTGAGTTTTATAGATATCCGCCGAAATGGGTATCATGTTGAGACGATAGATGAAATGAATATGGAATATCTTTATATTACAAAGAATATTTCTGGGCAGAAGTGCATTATAGAAAAGTTATCAACTCTATCTTCTGGCTTATACTATTCAAAGTTTAGTACAATTGAAGCACACTCTATCGTAAATCAAAAGTTTACTGATTCAAATATTTTTGTGCTTTTGCATGGCCGTTTGGGCCATCCTAGATCAATAATGATGAGACGAATTACTGAAAATTCGAGTGACCATCCATTAAAGAACCTGAAGATTCTTACAAATAATGAATTTTCTTGTGATGCTTGTTATCAAGGCAAAATGATCACTAGACCATCACCAATGAAGATTGGCATTGAATCCCCTGCCTTTTTAGAACGTATACATGGGGATATATGTGGACCTATTTACCCACCAGAAGCATCAACTTGATCAGGATAGAGAAAGTGGGCATAATAAGAGGGCTATATTACAGTGGTTATAGGGGATCTCAGAGTGGTAGTGAGTAGCAGCCCTATAGGCAGTTGACCAGGGTATTACATGGGCCAGTGTATGACTAGAGTTTTCAAGAAGTCATGACTCAGAGCTCACGAGTGTTAGAGTCACTATCTTAGGGACACATGAGTGAGATGGGGCCACCTCGGCCTCATTTGTATCCAGTGTGGGAGGGTGCACTCAGGGGTGTGCCGTTAGGGCTCGGACGTTTGTTATGGGTGCAATATTCCTAGTCATAGGTTGCGGGAGTGTTTCCAAAAGCAGAGGAGCAGGGATGATAGTTGATTCAACTATAGCATCAACATAATCAGCGGTACCTCCTCCCAGACTTCGGGATAGAAGGAGGAATAAGGTATCGAGTGAGAGTGGCGATCGGGGTCATGTGTATGCCTTAGAGGACTAACAGGGCTACGAGCCACCATACGACGACGATATGGGTATGTTATCCATTCTTTTCTCATTATAATATAGTATGAAGATAGCCCTAAGGCTGTTTGTTGTTATAGTTTCTAGATAATGGTATTATCTTTGATGAGTTAAGTTTTAGAAGATCATTTGGCATTATAGAGATTTGTGTATGATAAATCATAAGTGACAGTTTAAATCCATTGTCGACTCAAGAAACTCGAGCCAATATAGTTATTTTATGTTCCATGAGAATACAAATAAGTTAAGTTGAACAAACTAGAAGTGTACTGTTCTCGTAGATCTCTATTGTAACGACCTGACCGACAATTTTGTGTATTTGAGCCTCGTTTCCCTACTTGATGCTTCTTGTGTGTGTATTTATTGTTAAGTGACTTTCGAGGATGGTTGAGTTAGTTTTAGGAAGGCTTTAGAGTGAATTAGAACACTTAGTTCCATGGTTAGAAGCTTAAGTTATAAGAGTTAATCGATGGTTGACTTTTGTATAAATAACCTTAGAATGGTGTTTTGATGGTTTCAATAGGTTTACATGGTAATTTTGGACTCAAGCATATGTCGGGAATTGGGTTTGGATGTTCCTAGGTTGATCTGGCTCTAATTGGCGAAAGTTGGAAATGAGAAGCTTAGAAAAGTTCATAACTTTGATCGAGAGTTGACTTAGAGGCTATCGGGGTAGGATTGTTGTTCTGGAAGTTGTAATAGGTTTATTATGCCATATGGAACTTTTGTGAAAAATTTGGGGAGATTTTGAGTTGGTTAGACATGATTCGACATGAATTTTGAAAGTTGGACATTGATTAGTTCATTAAGCTTGAATTGAGATGCGATTCGTAATTTTGATGTTACTATGTTTGATTTCAGAGCTCGATAGGCCTGTATTATGTTTTGGGACTGGTTGGTGTGGTCGGACGGGGTCGCAAGGTGCTCGGTTGAGTTTCGGATGGGCTCCATATTATTTGAAGTTGAATTGGCTGATCAATTCTATTGTTTTTGCACCTGCGAGATTTGGTCTACAGGTGCGAGTCCACAGAAGCGGACCTAGTGTCGCAGATGTGAGTTTGGATGGGATCAGAGATGTCCGCAAATGCAGCAATCCTTGTGCAAGTGCACAAGCGCAAATGTGCTACTTTGGGCGAAGAAACGGCTTCGCAGAAGCGTATTTTTGTCTGTAGAAGTGAGATGGCATAGGCATACGTGGACTCCTCATCTGCGATGTATTTTCCACAGATGCAATGTGGCAGAAGTGACATTTACCGCAAAAGCGATAATCTCTAGGCAAAACTAATGTAATCGAGGGTTTGGATTATTTTGTAATACTTTGAGATTGGGAGCACGGATTGAGGCGATTTTTGAGACGATTTTCACACACTTTGATTGAGTAAATGTTCTTTCCTTGGATTTTGTTATGACTCATGATTCTATCTTTTAATTTTGACATTTGATTGGTGAATCTAAAAGAGAAAAATTTGGGGGGTTTGGAAAAACGTTTCTAAAGTGAAAAATGGAGATTTGAACCCTGATTTGGAATCGGTCTTGGATAAAACTTGTATATTTGGACTCGTATTTGAATGTGTAGTCATTATTGGTGATATTATCGGGTTTCGAGAAGCGAACCCGAGTTGATGTTTTGTTAATTGATCAAAGATTAGAGCTTTATTAATTGGAATCGATTCCTATAGCTTTGTTTGATGTTATTGAATTATTTTGGCTAGATTTGAGTCGTTTAGAGGTTGATTTGTGTCGGAGGGCATCTCTAGAGTATTGATTTAGCTTGTTTAAGGTAAGCATCTTGCCTAACCTTGTGTGGGGGAATTACTCCTTTGGATTTGGCCTTAATTATTTATTCGTGTTACGTAATAAGCAACATGTATACGAGGTGACAAGCGTGCACACGAGTGTTATCTTTGGCTTGTGACCGGATTAGACCTTAGGCTATTATTATGCCTTAATTTGAGGATGTGCTTTATATGAAATATTCTTAATCACTTTATGACTACATGAACATAATCACTGCAATTGATTTAGTCGTGGTCATGCTTTATTTGTTGAACACCCATCCATATTTTATTATTGTCATGTCCTTTTCCACTTTGTTGTTAAATTATGAGCTTGTATCTTTGATGAAAATCTTGCACTATTGTTTTGTGATAATTGTGGAATGTGTGCACATGTTGGGCGGATGGATTGGGTGTTGGCACGAGGTCTTTGCCGTGCAATTATGATTATTGTTGTCCGCATGGGGCAAAATAAAGGTGGCATTTTCTTGGGTTGCCTATGTGGCTAAGTAAGGGTGGTGATATACGCATGCGGCAAAATAAAGATGGCATTTATTTTTATTTGCACATGTAGAAAAATAAGGGTGGCATTGTCGATGATGTTATATGATGATTTGGGGTGATTCTCTTGATGTTTATGTGACAAAACATGGATGATATTTTGATCGTATACATATTTTCTTAAAACTTTGTCATGCATTTAATGAGTTGTTAGTTGAATTTGATATGCTATTATATGCCTCCACTTCTATTTGATGATTTCTTGCCAAAGATGAATTTTTCTACGTTGAGTTTTCATCATATGCTCTAACGAGATTGTTGATATTGTTTCTGTTACATGTTCTGTTGCCAATTATTGATATATTATACAGGTTTTGACTAGTGCATATCATATGACTTGAACCCCGTCAATACTTTATCGAGGTTAGTGCTGATACTTACTGGGCATCGATTGTAGTGTATCCATACTACATTCTTCACATTTTGTGCAGATCCAGGTGTTGGAGGCAGTGTATCTAGGGAGTGAGTGCTTTCACTGGTCGTGAGGATTCAAGGTAGAGCTGCATAACCGTCGCAGCCCCTTGAAGTCCCATCCTTAAATTGATATTGTTATTCTTCTTATTCTAACAATATTATATTTTAACACATCCTTATGTATTAAGTTAGAGCTGATGACTCTATATTACCTAGTTTTGGGAGTTGTATTAGGCATTGCCATTTAACCTTGTGTTAACTCTATTTTCGCTTTTATATTAAATTTTGTCATATTATTATCATGTTTTGTTGATTAAATGTTGTTAGGTGATTGGATTACCTTGTCTTAGAGTTTAGGTGCCATCACAATCCCTATAGTGGAATTTTGGTCGTGACAAGTTGGTATCCGAGCTCTAGGTTCATAGGTTCTACGATTCATGAGCAAGTTTAGTAGAGTCTTGCAGATTGGTACAAAGACGTCTATACTTATCTTTGAAAGGCTACCTAACTGTTAGGAAACATCACCTTCTTTTATTCTTTATCGTGGCGATTTGTTATTTCAAAGTTTGAATCCTTACACTTTTATTCTCTCACAGATGGTGAGGATACGTTCTGCCGGATCAGCCGAGCAGGCCCCAGCGCCTCCTGTTAGAGCCACGAGAGGCCGAGGCCAAGGTAGAGGCTGAGGTGGGGCATAAGCCCTAGCTAGAGCAGCAGCAGTGGAGCCACTGGTAGCTCCAATTGAGGAGTAGGACCTGATCATGTTGAGCAGGTAGGACCCGCTCGGGCACTAGAGGGGCCTATTTCTACACGGGGACTCTACGAGACCTTGTCATACTTCATGGGTATGTTTAGGAGTTTGTCCTAGGCAAGGTTGATTCCGGTTACACCAGCTACTTCACAGGTTGGGGGAGGAACTCAGACTCCCACCCCTCTTACACCAGAGCAGCTGGCTCATGCTTATCAGACGCCGCATATTGAGACGGTGCAACCAATAGTTGCAATTCAGCCCTAGGTAGGGCCAGTTGTGTCGGCTGAGGGGTAGAACTGTTTGGAGAGGTTCTCAGAAATTTCATCATCCATAGTTCACTGGAGGGGCTTCTGAGGATGCACATGGTTTCTTGGATCAGTGTTACCACATTCAGTGTACCTTGGGTTTGGTGGAGTCCAGAGGGGTCCAACTTACTACTTTTTAGTTAACGAGACCTACATACAAATAATGGTAGACTTATGAGGCAAGTAGGACAGCCGGCGCAGCACAACTTACATGGTCCCAATTCTCTGATCTCTTGTTGAGGGAGTTTATTCCACATACCCGAAGAGACGAGTTGTGCAGTGAGTTTGAGCATTTGCACATGGGGTTATGATTATGTTTGAGTATGCTATGAGGTTTACAAAGTTATCACGCCATGCAGCTCCCTTGATTTCCACTGATAGAGTGAAAGTCCGTAGGTTTATTGAGGGACTCACTTACAACCTCTGATTTGGGATGAAACGGGAGATGGAGACTGAGACGACATTTCATTAGGCTGTGGAGATTACCAGGAGGTTAAAGCGTGTTCACATGCAGGATAGGGAGGATAGGGAGGCTAAGAAGCCTCGTGGTTTTGGAGGATTGGCTCCTACTCTGAGGGCAAGGTCCGTCAGGGAAGAGATCATTTTAACCGACTAGTTCAGTCCGCACTTCAGGTTTCACATAGTGCTACAACTAGCCATGTATCCCAGAACACTCGTATCGGATAACCAACTTTCAGTGCACCTTCTGCACTGGGTTCCTATGAAAGTTATTCCAGTCGTTTGGGGTAGAATCAGTACCGGCAGTCACACCCGTAAGGTAATTCGAGTATAGAGATATTAAGCACATTGCGAGTGTAACATCCCAAAGTTTTTAGACTAATATTTGTATTCTCAATTAACCATCTATAGAATGAAGATATATTTTACTTCGTACTTCCTAAATTAGAATTTGACGATATTTAAAAATTTCTTATTTTACATTGTGGTCATATTTATAAGGAGGTGATATGGTTTTGTTATGTAGAACACCCTTGTTATCATTTTTGTTAAATTAGTAAGAAAAAGAATAGCAAATGAGTATGTTATGTAGAACACCCTTGTTATCATTTTTGTTAAATTAGTAAGAAATAGAATAGCAAATGAGTATTTTGCACCGGCCTAATTCTTGATCCTTATCTAAGTAATATATATCTCGTTTGGACACAACTTTTCACATGCACCTCTCATTTCATTCCTTCGTGACAAAGAAAACCCCAATCATCTATCCTTCTCATCTTTAGAAATATTACACCAAAACCTCTAGGTTCTTTAACTAAGCCAACCATCAAGTATTGTTCTTGTTAAACCACAATTTGCTCCTCTTGTTTTGTGGTAAGTTACTAAATCCATCTTTATACTAGACAGGTGTTAGTATTTTTATCATATCTCATTGTACAAAATTCCATTTTAAGTGAACCAAACTTATATGGAAATCTATTTCATAGCTCTATAACTTTTATTTAGGCTCCAAAACCTAGTTTTGTTTGTACGGAACTTATATAGGGGTGATTCAAGCTTATTTGGAATCCTAAGACATATATCTATAACTTTTATGAAGACCGTAAACTCTAGTTTTTCCATTTACATCTTCAAAACATTACCACAACACAAGATAGTGGTGCTGTCCAGAATTTCAGTTTCAAAAATTTAGGGTGATTTTCACTGATATTATATTTAGATCGACATGTTGAAATCAATGAACTTATATAGATATTTGATTATATATTTAAGATATATATACCCTTGTAAAATCTAAGGGGAAGTATTTGAGGAAGTGAACGGATTTGGTTGGTCTATGGCATAGATGATCCGAATGTCCTCAAGTTGTGGTTGAACTGTTTTGTGGTAAAACGCCAAGGTTTGTGTATAAACTTGAACTTGTGCTCTATTTACTTGCTGGAGTATTTTGAAGTAGCTTGAGCTTTTGCTTCCTTTCTCATCACTTTATACCGTTGTATTGGTATTGTCTCAAGTATTGCAAAATATTAGTTAACTCACCCCCTTGTATGGATTTCTTGAACATTTTGCATTCATGTTGGGACTTTGTCCTTCTTGTGGTAGTGACTTTGTCAATCATCTTGGCATGCCTCTTGATTCGGAGATTTTCCCATCTTGACTTTAGATTTGTGGTTCATCTTAAATTATGGAACTTGTTAGTATTAAGTACAAACAAGAAAGCCATTTTAGTATGGTTCTTGATTCTCTTAATTATCGGGTTTCGACCCTACTTGATTTTGTTCTTCGGTCCGTCTTGATATCTGATTATGCTTAGTGTGATGGCATGACGTACACATTGGACGAAACTTGATATTTGGCAAACTCTCTTGAATTATTTTTATAAACTTTCTTGACACTTGAGCGTTAACTATTCATATTGATATTTGAAAATACTTGAAGATTTGATTTTTAACACTTTTGATATATTTATCTTCTTGATATATCTTTATGTCTTATTTGAGCTACTTGTGACATCGAATAGAATTGGAGAATTTAATGGCTCCAAGACTAAAGTTTATACGTCACTAATCTTTATGCTTAGCGATAGTTATTTTCTATCGTATGTAATCCCGATTTGAAGAGGGCCTTTTGGAGTAGATTTTTCGGGAGATTTTGTGGAGATCACATTTGCATATGCATCTGAGTTTTGTATAGTTTTGGGACTTGTACATGATCTATATGTCACACTTATGTATGTAATTTTGGAGGCTTGTTGGATCTCAAGACCATAAGCTTGTAATTTGAATTTGGTGACTTATTTTTCTATTTTAGGGTGTATTAATAACCCAAGTCTTGTAATATGCTAAATTTAGACTTTGTCTTGTAAATATGTACTAAGGAGAAGACTAGTTTTTCTATTATACTCTCTAGTTTGAAATTCATGTATAATATGAACATGTAATGATGTTGAATGAAAAGCATAATTTTGTTAGGAAGTTGCTTTAAAGTGTTGATTTTCCAAGAAGGGTTGTATCACACTACCTTGATACTTTGACATTGTATTTAATTTAATAAATTTTATAATGTGTATTTTCAAAAACAAAATTATTGCACTTTGACCTATATCGCATGTGCCTATTTCCGCTACTACATTAATATGAATGTCTTTTTAGATTAATATTTTATGAACGCTGTATGTAGTAAATTAATTGTGTTTTATAGTAGCACCCTCTCAAAGGGGTTGCTACAAGTTTTGGTATTAGAGCTTTAGGTTTGTGATACTAGCACTTTTGTTGTGACTTATTAGTGTACTTATTTCTTTTTAACGTGCTTCAGTGTGTGTATTGTGAATATGTATCATATACATGTCCTTAATGCAGCGTGATCTCCCTTATGTAGGAATTAAGTTATGGCCTCTTCTTCGAATAGACCAATGGAAGTCGCTCGTGAGGGTCCAGATAACTCTTATGCCCAACCTCACTTACAATAAGGGGTTGGAGAACATTTTTCTAATCTTAATTTTTCTAGTACTAGTGGATCCTAAGTGGGAAATAATCAGGGTGCAAGAGTTGGGCCACATCCTTATATGAGTCATAGTACTCCTGTTGTCAATCCTCATTTTCAACTGATGGCTGATTTCTTTCATCACTTTATCGGAACAATGTCCAATCCTAATGAAGTGAACTTTGAGAAAATAAGGAAAATGGGTAGAATTGAGTTTGTAGGCATTGTTGATCCTACTGATGCTAAAAATGGCTTGAGCGCATTGAAAGAGTGTTTGAGAAATTACAGTATTCAGAAGCTGCCAAACTTAAGTATATCATCTCACTGTTATGAAGGGATGCTTGTTATTGGTGAGTAAGTGTACCAAATGCCAAAGAAAAACCTCTGGTGCTTACTTGGGATGATTTTGTCAAAGAATTCCACATGAAGTATGTCCTACATGCTTATCATGACGCAAAGAGAGTTTCTAGATTTAAAGCAAATGGGGTCTATTGCTGAATATCAACAAATGTTTCTTAGGCTTTCTCGTTATGCTGGAGATATTATTGATGATGAAAAAGATAAGTGCAGGAGATTCGAAGATGGTTTAAATGATTCTATCCAAATGTCTGTGGCAGTCCTACAACCTAAAATTTATTCCAAACTAGTTACAACTGCTCTTACTTGAAAAAGAATTGACAAGGAACAAGATAGTAGAAAATGAAAACAGGTTCAAAAAAACTAATTCAGATTATGGCGGTCCATACGAAAGGGGGAAGTTTGACAATTCAAAAGTTGGTAGTATTCCAAGGCAAAACTCATATACCCACTTGTGCACAATGTGGAAAGAATCACTATGGTACTTGCAGGACAGCTTCTGGCGCATGTTTTAATTGTGGGAGTTTTCGATCACAAAGTGAAGGATTGTCCTAATACTAACCCTATTATTTCTCTGCGTACTGAAGGTTCAGTTCAGAAACCTACTATCACTCTTTCCCAAGGGAATAGAGGTACAAGATGTAGAAATACCCAAAAAAACAAATAGGTGCAAGTGGAGCTAATCAAGCTAGTGGGTCAAGAGCTACATCACGAGCTTATGCTATGAGATAGAGGGATGATCAAGATAGGGCAGACGTTGTTGTTAGTAAATTTTACTTATTTGGCTTACGTGTTGTTACACTATTGATCCTAGTCATACACATTCCTATGTTCGGTCATCATTTGTTCTTCCTGAAAATATGAAATATGTGAGACTTGATTCTGGTGTGCTTGTCAAAAGTCCTTTGGGTCATTAGGTTATTTTTAATTAGATCTATCAAGGTTGTCCCTTCATGAAAATCTAGTCTTCCCTGCTGATTTGATTGAAATGCCTTTCCAAGACTATGATGTTATTATCGGTATGGATTGGCTTCGTAGATACCATGCAGTAGTTGATTGTAGGTCAAAGCGTGTGCCTTTTAAAGCTCCTACATTTTCGCACATTATTATTCAAGGTTAAATATCATTGACATCTAATACTAACTCTACAATTGTGGCAAGAAAGATGATTAGTCAGGATTGTGAAGCTTATCTTGCTCATATATTTGATATACACCTAGAAAGTACAAGCCTTAAAGATATACCAGTCGTATGTGAAAATCTTCCTTGCTTGCCCCCGGAAAGGGAAGTTGAATGTCCTAGAGAGGTTATTCTGGGAACTACTCCTATTTCTATAACTCCTTACCAAATGGCTCTACTGGAATTGATGAATTTCAAAAATTCAATTACAAGAACTTCTTGAGAAGGGTTTTATTCGCCCAAGTGTTTCTCCTTGGGGAGCTCCTATTTTACTTGTAAAAAAGAAAGATGGCACTCTTCGACTTCGTATTGATTATCGCAACTGAATAAGGTAACAATTAAGAATTAATATCCATTGCCTAGGATCGATGATTTATTTGACCAGCTAAAGAGTGCTAGGTTGTTTTCAAAAGTTGACTTGAGGTCTGGGTATTACCAAGTGCGAGTAAGTGAGCAAGATGTTCCTAAAACTGCTTTTAGGACTCGGTATGGTCATTATAAATTTTTGGTAATGCCATTTGGGTTGACAAATGCTCCCGTGGTGTTCATGAATATAATGAATCGTGTATTCATGCCTTATCTTGATCAACTTGTGCTGGTATTTATTGATAATATTTTAATATATTTCAAGAATAGTGACGATTATGATAAACATCTCTGGATTATTTTGCAAATTTTTTAGGAGAAAAAGCTCTATGCTAAGCTTTCCAAATATGAATTTTGGCTGAGTGAAGTGTCATTTTTGGGATATGTTGTGTTTAGGTGAAGGTGTGAAAGTTGATCCTAGTAAGATTCAAGCTATTATTGAATGGAAATCGCCTAAAAGTCCAACTGAACTGAGAAGTTTCTTGGGCTTAGCGGGATATTATAGAATGTTTGTCAAAGGCTTCTCCATTATAGCCTCTCCATTGACTAAACTTTTGAGAAAGGACGTCAAGTTCGTGTGGGATGACAAATGACCAGAGAGCTTTGATAAGCTCAAATCTTTATTGACTAAAGCTACTATAATTACTCTACCAACTGAAGGAAATGATTATGTGATATATAGTGATGCTTCTCATCATGGTTTAGGTTGTGTTTTGATGCAAGAAGTGAAAGTGGTTGCTTCAAAAATTAAAACCACATGAGTTGAATTATCCTACTCACGACCTTGAGCATGCTGCCATAGTGTTTTCTTTAAAAATTTGGAGACATTACTTGTATAGAGAAAAGTGTCATATATTCACTGACCAGAAGAGTTTAAAATACTTGGGTACACAGAAAGAGTTGAATTTGAGACAACGTTGATGGCTTGAGCTTATCAAAGATTATGACTGCACAATTGTCTATCATCCGGGTAAAGCCAATATGGTTACTGATGCTCTAAGTCGCAAATCCTTTGCCGGTTTATCTCTAAGTCCTTTGTCTTTATTTCTTTAATTAAGAGTCATGAATGCTTGTCTTGCATTTAAAGCTGATGGTTTTATGATTGCTAGATTGCAAGTCAAGCTAGTTCTACTTGAACAGGTAAAAGAAGTATAGACGTTGGATGAGAAGCTTGTGAAACTGATCAAAGAAGTTCAAAATGGAGAAAATCTTGATTTTAAATTGAGGGACGATGGAAATCCTATTTTATCAAAATTGGTTATGTGTTCCTACGGATGACAACTTGAGGAAATATTTTTTGAATGAAGCACACACTTCACCATATGCAATGCATCATGGAGGCAAAAAATGTACCAAACCATCAAAGAACACTACTGGTGGAATGATATGAAGAAAGACATTGCTGAGTTTATCTCCAAATTTCTTGATTTGTCAACAAATAAGGGTCGAACATCAAGTCCCGGCTGGTTTACTACAACCCTTGTCGATGCCAGAGTGGAAATAGGAAAGAATAACCATGGACTTTGTTTCTGGGCTTCCACACACTCAAAGAAATCATTATGGAATTTAGGTTATAGTTGATAGCTAACCAAGAGTGCTCGCTTCATGGCAATCACAACAGACTACTCACTTAACACTTAGAAGAATTGTGCATCAACGAGATTATGAGGTGGCATGGGATCCCTGTTTCTATTGTATCCGAGACCCGAGGTATACATCCAGATTTTGGACTAGTTTGCAAGAAGATTTGGGTACCAGGTTGAACTTTAGTACTTCATTCCATCCTCAGACAGACGACCAGTCTGAGAGGGCAATTCAATCTTGGAAGATATGCTTCGAGCCTGCATTATTGAGTTTGAGTGTAGTTGGGACAAACATTGAGCCCTGATGGAATTTTCTTACAATAATAGCTATCAATCAAGTATAGGAATGCCTCCTTATGAAGCTTTATATGGGAGGAAATGTAGAACTCCTCTATGTTGGAGTGAAGTTGGTGAAAGAAAATTGGTTGGTCTTGAGATTGTGCAACAAACTGAAGATAAAGCAAAATCATCAAGGATCATTTAAAAATTACTTCGGATAGACAAAAGTCTTATGCTGATCTTAAAAGACGTAAAATTGAGCATCAAGTCGAGGAATAGGTATTTTTAAATGTTTCTCCATGGAATAAGATGATGAGATTTGGTCAAAAAGGGAAACTTAGCCCTCGATTTATTTAACCTTATGTTGCAAAAAGTTGGCCCAGTTGCATATAAACTAGCTCTTCCACCAGAGTCAGAAAATATCCACAACGTCTTCCATGTTTCTATGCTTAGAAGATACCGCTTAGATCCATATCATGTCCTTTCTGTTGAATCTATTGAGGTCAATCATGATTTGACATATGAGGAAGAACCTATCCAAATATTAGCACGTGAGATAAAAGAGATTAGAAATATGAGGATCCCCTTAGTGAAAGTCCTTTGGAGAAATCACTCTGGCAAGGAAGCTACTTGGGAGCGAGAAGAGGATATTCGAGCTCAATATCTATATTTATTTCGGGACTAGTATAAGGTAAATTTCGGGAAGAAATTTATTTAAGGGGAGAGAGTTGTAACACACCAAAGTTTTTAGACTAATATTTGCATTCACAATTGACCATATATATAATGAGTATAGATTGTACTTCGCACTTCCTAAACTAGAATTTGACTATATTTAAAAATTGCTTATTTTACATTGTGGTCATATTTATAAGGAGGTTACATGGTTTTGTTATGTAGAACTCCCTTGTTATCATTTTTGTAAAACCAGTAAGAAATACAATAGGAAATAAGTATTTTGGGCCAGCCCAATTCTTGATCCTTATCTAAGTAATATATTTCTCTTTTGGACATAACTTTTCATAAGCACCTCTCATTTCATTACTTCATGACAAAGAACATACCAATCCTCTCTCGTTATTAATTTTAAAAATATTATACCAAAACCTTAAGGTTTTTTAATTAAGCCAATCATCAAGTATTGTTCTTGTTAAACCACAAGTTGCTCCTTCTGTTTTGTGGTAAGTTACTAAACTCATTTTTACACTAGACAGTTGTTAATATTTTTATCATATCTCCCTGTATAAAATTTTATTTTAATTGAGCCAAACTTTTATGGAAAGATATTTAATATCTATATAACTTTGTTTAGTCTCCAATACAAAGTTTTGCTTGTATTTACCCGAAAAGGAGTGATAAAGTAGAGAGAAGGTGCTGTCCAGATTTTCTGTTTTACAAATACTCTATTTACTACTATTAGTATTTTAAGCATAACTCTTTGCACAAAACAGATATGGGGGGATTCAAGTCTTTCTGGAACTATAAGACATATATCTACAACTTTTATGAAGACTGATAAGTCTAGGTTTTCTTTTTATATCTTCAAAACATAGCCACAACACAAGATAGTGGTACTGTCCAGAATTTTTATTTCAAATATTTTGGGTGATTTTCACTGATATCATGTTTAGTTCGACATGTTGAAATTACTGAATTTATATAGATATTTGATTATGTATTTAAGGTATATATACCCTTATAAAATATAAGTGTATGTTTTTAAGGAAGTTGACAGATTTGATTGGTCTATGGCATAGACGATACTAACGTCCTCAAGTTGTGATTAAATTATTTTGTGGTAAAACACCAAGGTTTGTGTATAAACTTGAACTTGGGCTCTATTTACTTGCTGGAGTATTTTGAAGTAGCTTGAGATTTTTTTTCCTTTCTCATCACCTTATATAGTTGTATTGGTATTATCTCATGTATTGCAAAATATTAGTTCACTCGCCCACTTGTGTGGATTGCTTGAACATTTTACATTATTTTTGGGACTTTGTCCTTCTTGTGGCGGTAACTTTGTCACTCATCTCGACATGCCTCTTGATTCAAAGCTTTTACCTTCTTGACTTTGGATTTGTGGTTCGTCTTAAATTATGGAACTTGTCTATATTAAATACGAACAAGAAAGTCATTTTTTAATATGGTTCTTAATTCTCTTGATCATCGGGTTTCGACCCTACTTAATTTTGGACTTTGGTCCATCTTGATACTTGATTATGCTTAGTGTGATGGCTTGACATACATATTGCACGAAACTTTATATTTGGCAAACACTCTTGAATGATTTTATAAGCTTTCTTGACACTTTGAGTTTTAAAAATTCATATTGATATTTGGAAATACGTGAAGGTTTGATATTTGATACTTTTGATATATTTTTCTACTTTTTATGCCTTATTTGAGATACCTATGACACCGAATGGAATTGGAGAATTTAATATCTCTAAGCCCAAAGTTTATATGCCACTAAACTTTATGCTTAACGATAGTTATTTTTTTCTATCGTAGGTAAGTGCATGAAGAGATTTGAAGAGGGCCTTTTGGAGTAGACTTTTCGGGATATTTTATGGAGATCACATTTGCATATGCATCTAGCTTTTGTATAGTTTGGGACATGTAGATGATCTATGTGTCACACTTATGTATCTAATTTTGGAGGCTTGTTGAATCTCAATACCATAAGTTTGTAAGTTGAATTTGGTGACTTATTTTGCTATTTTAGGATGTGTCACTAACGCCAGTCTGGTAATATGCTAAATGTACACTTTGTCTTGTAAATATGTATAAAGGAGAAGACTAGTTTTCCTTTATACTCTCTAATTTGAAATTCAGTACAATATGAACCTGTAGTGATGTTGAACAAAAAGTACCATTTCATTAGAAAGTTGCCTTAACGTGTTGATTATTCAAGAAGGGTTGTATCATATTATCTTGATACTTTGACATTGTATTTCATTTAAGAAATTTTACGAAATGTATTTTCAAAAAAATAATTATTGCACTTTGACTCTTTATCGCATGTGCCTATTTTCGTTACTAAATTAATATGAATGTCTTTTTAGATAAATATTTTCTGAACATTGTAAGTAGTAAATTAACTTTGTTTCATGGTAACACCATCCCAAAGGGGTTTGTACAGTGAGAGATTGTCCCAGACTCCAGATAGGTGGACCTCAGCAAGGCACTCAGGCCATGATTCCCGTCCCAGATGCTACTCCACCTGCATAACTAGACAGAGGTGGAGAACAAGCGGTAGAGGTCGTCCTAGATGGGGGAGCCAGGCCTGTTGTTATGCTTTCCCTAGTAGGATCGAGGCAGTCGCATCAGATAAAGTCATTACATGTATTGTTTTGGTTTGTCATAGAGATGCTTCAATTTTATTTGATCTGGGTTCTACTTCTTTGTATATGCATCCTACTTTGCTTCATATTTGGATATATCTCATGAGTGTTTGGCTACTCTTGTTTATGTGTCCATACCTATTGGGGATTTTATTATGGTGGATCGTGTCTATCATTCTTGTTTGGTCACTATCGAAGGTTATGAGACGAGGGTTGATCTTTTGCTACTTAATATGGTGAATTTTTATGTGATTTAGGGTATGTATTGGTTATCTTTGTACCACCCAATTCTAGATTATCACGCTAAAACCGAGACATTGGCTATGCCGGGGCTACCGAGGTTGGAATAGAGGTGTTCTTTGGGGCATATTCCTAGTAAAGTGGTTTCTTTTCTGAAGGCTCCACGGATGATTGAGAAGGGGTGTTTGGCGTACTTAGCCTTTGTTGGGGATGTGAGTGTGGATACTCCAACGGTTGATTCAGTCCCCATGGTGAGGTAGTTTCCAGATGTTTTTCCCGTAGACCTACCGGGCATGTCACCCTATATGGATATAGATTTTGGTATTTACTTGGTATCAGACACTCAGTCCATATATATTCCACCATATCACATAGCTCTAGTAGAGTTAAAGGAACTGAAGAAACAATTGTAAAAATTGCTATATAAAGGTTTCAGCAGGCCGTATGTGTCACCTTGGGGTGCTCCAGATCTATTTGTGAAAAAGAAAGATGATTCTATGATAATGTGCATTGACTACAGGCAATTGAACAAGGTTTCCATTAAGAACAAGTATCCCCTGTCGTGTATTGATGATTTATTTGGTCAGCTTCACGGTGCTAGGGTGTTCTCAAAGATTGACTTGAGATCGGGGTACCATCAGTTGAAGATTAGTGTTTTCAACATTCCTAAGACGACCTTTAAGACCTGTTATGGGCATTATGAGTTCTTGGTGATGTCTATTGGGTTGACTAAAGCCCCATCAGCTTTCATGCACTTTATGAACAATGTATTTCAGCCTTATCTGGATTCCTTCTTCATTGTGTTCATGAATGATATATTGGTATATTACTATAGTAGGGAGGAGCACGAGCAGCATTTGAGAAATATGCTTCAGACTCCAAGGGAGAAGAAGCCGTATGCTAAGTTCTCCAAGTCTGAGTTTTGGTTGGACTCAATGGCATTCTTGGGCCACATATTGGCTAGTTATGGGATCAAGGTGGATCAAAAAATGATAGAGGCACTTCAGAGTTGGCACAAATCTTGCTATGTTTGGATAGGGTCCCAGGGGCCTCAAGTTTGATTCGGATTGAAATCGGAGTGAGTATTGGACTTAAGGACTGCTGAAGCTTAAAGCTTCTGGTGTGATCGCACATGCGTGGTTTTAGCCGCAGGTGCGAGATCGCAAAAGCGGTCAAGGAGTCGTAGAAGCGGTTCTGGGTTGGAGCTTGAAGTTGCGCAGGTGCAAGGAATATTTCGCACATGCGAGCTCGCAGATGCGGGCAGCTGGTCGTAGAAGTGAATTTGTGGCACGAGAGGCTGAGTCACAGAAGCGGAGAAGTTTTGCATGTGCGGGATTTGGACCGCAAAAGCGGGATTTGGCCGCAGAAGTGGCTGGTTGGGATTTTAATGATGTTTCGCAGCAGCAACACTATTGTGCAAAAGCGAAACCACAAGTATGATGGTTAAGCCCGCAGTAGCGATATCGCTAGGCAGTGTTTAAATCGAAGGGTTTTGTTGTATTTCTCATTTTTGGGATTTTGAAGTTCGGGCTAGGTCAATATTTGGAGATACTTTAACCTAGATTGAAGAGGTAAGTGACTTCTAATCATCTTTATCCATAAATATTGAATATCCATTGATTTTCACACCTAAATTATGTGTTTTGGAGGTGGAATTTGGGAAATATTTGGACTATATATTGGAGAGTAAGATTTGGGGGTTTGAGGGTTGATTTATGGATGGAATTGGATAATTTTAGTATGGTTGGACTCGAAATTAATGGGTATTTGGATTTTGTAAATTTTGTCAGGTTCCGAGGCATGGGCCCAAGGTTGACTTTTTTTGTTGACTTTTCTAATTTGGTTAAAGATATTAGCTTTATCGTATGGATTCAATTTCTATAGTTTGTATTGATTATATTAAGTTGTATGTGTCCATATTCGATTCGTTCGGAGGCCGATTCACGAGACAAGGGTTTGTTGGAGCATTGATTGAGCACTTTAAGATAAGTAACACTTCTAAACTTGGAATTAAGGGTATAAATCCCTAGAAAACATATTATATGGTTGGTGTTTGGGTGACACACATGCTAAGTGAAGGGTGTGTGGGCGTGCACCGTGGTAATCATGATTCGATTGATTCTTTTGTATTGTGTTGTTATCAGGTCTTGCCCTATCCATGACAAACTTATTTGTTAGAGTAATTGAACTGTGATTCATGTTTAGAAATCATGTTTAGGCTATGTGCTTATTATGTTGAGACTTAGTGAGGTTATTTTTGTTGTTTTGAGTTATCTGCTTTAACTGTAATTATGTACCCAGTCATGATCCTTCATTTTCATATCATATCTCAGTCTCTGTTATCCTTTACTATTACATCACATGTTAGTATTGTTTGGGGTAAGTAGTATGATATTCTGAGCTCTTGAGACTTGAGAGATTGGTGACTGAGATGGGCCTAAGAGCCGAATTATGACTGTTATTGTGGATCGGGCTGCACGGTGCAATATGACTTATTGGCTTATTCATAATTGTGGATCGGGTTACATGCCGCAGCAGGCCTTATAGGCTTTAAATTAGCGCTTGGACAGGATCCGCCCATCTGGAGTCTGACGCACCAGTAGTGAGCGCAGTCACAATGATACACGTGCTTTGGTGAGGGGCATTGATACCAGGTACCCGTACAGTACTGAGTGATTGTGTGTGTGATGAGTGGGCATTTTAGTTAGACAGATTAAGTACTCTGATAGTGTAAGTACCTGGGAATATTACTGTAATATCTTACATTTGACATGTAGGCATAAAGATGTACCATTCCTCAGACTTGATATACTTGACATATTATTATAAGTGTTGGTATTTAAATTATGAACTTGAAAGCATGTCTAAATTATGTATCATGAATGAGCTGAATACGGAAGTTTCTCTGAGTTATTTACTTTCATTGTAATTATCTTACCTACATTGTCATTATATTGGTTCTGATTGTATCCTTTTGAGATCATCAATGCTTTCAGCCCAAGGTTAGTCCTGTTACTTATTGAGTACATTGGTTGGGTTTTACTCATACTGTACTTCGCACTTTGTGTGCATATTCAGGTACATCTGGAAGCGATGATTGCTAGATCGTTGTCAGTAGTTGCTTGGAGACTTCAAGTAGCTGCTATGGCACCCGCAGACCCTGACTCTCTTTCCTTTTATTTTTTTTAGTTCTGTTCTATTATTCATATAGTTGTACTAGAACTTTTTTTTATGTTGATACTTAGTAGTGCTCATGTACTCGTTGACACCAGGGTTTGGGATGGTTGCAGTAGAGTTTCCGCTACTTTTATCATATATTTATGAGATTTCTTTTTCCATTGTTGAGTTTATTAAAGCATGTTCCATTCAATTATTTAGATGCTATGTGATTGTCGACTTGCCTAGCAAGTGTGTTAGGCTCCATCATGACAGGTTGGGATTCTGGGTCGTGACAAGTTGGTATTAGAGCACAAGGTTACTTAGGTCTCACTAGTTATGAGCAGATTTAGTAGAGTCTTGTGGATCGGTACGGAGATGTCTGTACCTATATTCGATTGGCTACCGAACTGTTAGGAAACTTCACTTGTATTATTTTCGTGCGGATTGGTAATTTCAGAATTTGAATTTCTAGTCTTCTATTCTTTCACAGATGATGAGGACACGTGCGACCGGATCGGGCGGACGACCACCGGTACAACTAGCTAGGGCCATGAGAGGCTGGGGCCACAGTAGAGGCCGGGGTGCGGCTCGTACTACAGCTAGAGTAGCACTTGTGGAGCGACTAGTTGCTCCAGCTGAGGAGCAGATATCAAATGTTATTGAGCCGGTGAGACCAGCTCAGGCACTATTTGTGCCCATTGTGATCCCATGCCTTCAGGAGGCCTTAGCTAATATTTTGACTGTGTGCACGAGCCTGGCTCAGGTAGTCTCTCTTCCAGCTGCACCAGCCACTTCTCAGGCCGGGGGAGGTGCTCACACTCTCACAGCCTGTACTCCAGAGTAGGTACCTAAGGGACTCCAGACACCAGGGGTACTACCAGTCCATCTGATTGTAGCTGCTCGGCCCCAGGTTGGTCCATATATGAGTAGTGAGGAGCAAAAAAGACTAGAGCGGTTTAGGAGGCTTAAGCCTCCAGAGTTCAGAGGATACTCTAAATTTTATCGACAGATGCCAGTGGATTCTTCGCACAACGTGTATTTTGGAGACCAGTGGAGTTTCATTTACTACCTTTTAGCTGACAAGGGCAGCCTACAGATAGTGGGAGGCCTATTAGTTGGGCAGGCCAACCGATGCGGCACAACCATTTACATGGCATGAGTTCTCAGTTCTCTTCTTACAGAAGTTTGTCCCCCAGACTCGTAGGGAGGAGTTGGGTACGCAGTTTGAGCAGCTATGCTAGGAGAGTATGACAGTGACCCAGTATGAGATGAGGTTTGCAGAGTTGGCTCGTCACGCGGTATGGTTGGTTACCACTGAGAGGGAGAAGATTAGGAGGTTCATTGATGGCCTCAATTATGGATTACACTTCATTATGGCTTGGAAGGTGGCGACGGGTGTGAGGTTTGACCAGGTGGTCTATATTGCTAGACTCTTAAATCTAGTTCACATTCAGGAGTATGAGGAGCGGGAGGCCAAGAGGCCTCGTAGTTTAGTTGGTTTCAGTAGTGCCTCATTTGGAGGACAGTCTCATCAGAGTAGGGGGCATCCTTATAGGCTCGCTCAGATGGCTCATCCGGTTCATCGTGGTGCATCAGCTAGTCATGGTTCATACAGTGTTGTCTGGGTCAATCATCTTTCAGTGCTCTCCCAGATCAGAGTTCATCTCGTGCTCTGTCAATATAGGGTTCGGCAGTACCTGGTTCTTCTAGTGGCTATTCTGGCTCTCAGGGTCCGATTCAGTCCCTGATGCCATTTGTAGATCGAGGTTTCTATGAGTGTGGAGAGTTGGGGAATGTGAGGAAGTATTTCCCCCATATTATGGGAGGTCCAGTTCAGCAGAGTGGTCAGGCTATGACTTCACCACCAGTTACTTCACCACCCGCTCAGCCAGCTCCGGGTGGGACTCAAGTAGTTCGAGGTCGCCCTAGAGAAGGAGATCGATCAAGTGGTGGTCGCCCTGGATGCATCCATATTATTTGACCCTGGTTCCACTTATTCATATGTATTATCGTACTTTTCTCGTTATTTGGATATGCCCCATGATTCCTAAGTTATGATTGTTATGTATCTACACTGGTGGGTATTTCTATTATTGACATTGTGTATTAGTCATGTGTGGTAACTATTGGACGATTGGAGAATATATTTGATCTTTTACTACTTAGTATGGTTTGAGTATTACGTGATTCTAGTCATGGATTGGTTGTCACCATCTCACGCTAAGACCGTGACTTTGGCGATGTCGGGGCTGCCTAGGGTTGAGTGGGGAGGTTCCCTAGATTATGTTCCCAGTAGAGTGATTTCATATTTGAAGGCTCAACGAATGGTTGAGAAGGGATGTTTGGCATATTTGGCATTTATGAGGGATGTTGGTGCTGATACTCCTACCATTGATTCTGTTTCGGTAGTGGAAGAATTTCCAGATGTGTTCTCTACAAACATGTCGGGCATGCCACCAGACATGGATATTGATTTTGGTATTGACTTGGTGTGGGCACTCATCCCATCTCTATTCGTCTGTATCGTATGGCACCAGCAGAGTTGAAGAAATTAAAAAAACAACTTCAGAAGCTTCTTGACAAGGGATTCATTATGCCTAGTGTGTCACCTTAGGGTGCACCAGTTTTGTTTGTGAAGAAGAAGGATGGTACTATACGAATGTGCATTGATTACAGGCAGTTGAACAAAGTTTCAATTAAGAACAAGTAACCACTACCGTGCATTGATGACTTATTTGACCCGCTTCAGGGTGCTAGGGTATTCTCTAAGATTTATTTGAGGCATGGGTATCACCAGTTAAAAATTCGGGATTCTGATATTCTGAAGATGGCGTTCAAGACCAGCTATGGTCACTACGAGTTTCTTGTGATGGCTTTTGGGCTAACCAACACCCCAGTAACATTTATGCATCTGATGAACATTGTATTTCATTCATATCTTGATTCATTTTTCATAGTGTTCATTGATAATATACTGGTGTACTCATGCAGTCAGAAGGATCATGAGCACCATCTGAGGATTGTACTCCAGATGTTGCGGGAGAAGAAGCTATATGCTAAATTCTCCAAGTGTGAGTTTTGGCTTTATTCTGTGGCACTCTTGGGGCACGTGGTGTACAGTGAGTGTATCAAGGTAGATCCGAAAAAGATTAATGCAGTTCAGAGTTGGCCCAGACCTTCTTCAGCTACTGAGATTTGGAATTTTCTTGGCTTGGCCGAATATTATTGCCATTTTGGAGGGTTTCTCATCCATTGCTGCACCTTTGACTAGATTGACTCTGAAGGGTGCTCCATTCAGGTGGTCTGATGAGTGTGAGGAGAGCCTTCATGCTTCTCGGATTGGTATTGGGTGTGTCTTGATGTATGAGGATAGGGTGATTGCTTAAGCTTCACATCAGTTGAATCCCCATGAGAAGAACTAACCCGTTCATGAGTTAGAGTTGGCAGCTATTGTTCATGAATTAATGATTTGGAGGCATTATCTCTACGGCATGTCTTGTGAGGTATTTACAGATCACTAGAGTCTACAACACTTGTTTAAGCAGAAGGATCTAAACTTGAGGTAGCGAAGATGGTTGGAGCTGTTAAAACACTATTATATCACCATTTTGTATCATCCCGTGAAGGCCAACATGGTGGCCGATGACTTGAGTAAAAAGGCGGTGAGTATAGGTAGCCTTGCATATATCCCAGTTGGTGAGAGACCGCTAGCACCAGATGTTTAGGCCTTGGCAAATCATATCATGAGTTTAGATGTTTTAGAGCCTAATCGGGTTCTGGCTTGCGTGGTTTCCTGGTCTTCTTTGTATGAGCGCATCAGAGAGCGTTAGAATGGCGACCCCCATTTGCTTATCCTTAAGGACATGGTGCAGCACATGATGCTAAGGAGGTTTCTAGAGGATGGGGATGCAGGGTTGTATTTATGTGCCCAATGTGGATGGGTTGCGTGAGTTGATTCTTAAAGAGGCCCACAGTTCACGATATTCTATTTATCCGGGTGCTGCGAAGATGTATCGGGACTTGAGACAGTACTACTGGTGGAGAAGAATGAAGAAAGATATAGTAGAGTATGTGGCTCGGTTCTTGAACTGTCAACAGGTGAAGTACGAGTATTAGAGGCCGGGCGGTTTGCTTTAGAGACTTGAGATTCCCGAGTGGAAATGGGAGCATGTTATCATGGACTTCGTTGTTGGGCTCCATGAACTTTGAAGAGATTCGATGTAGTTTGGGTGATTGTGGACCAGTTGACTAAGTTCGCACATTTCATTCCGGTTGTGACTACCTATTCTTCAGAGCGGCTGGCTGAGATTTATATCCGCGAGATTGTTCGTCTTCATGGTGTGCCAGTGTCCATTATTTCTGATTGAGGCACGCAGTTCACATCACAGTTTTGGAGAGCAGTGCAGCGAGAGTTGGGCACACGGGTTGGGTCGAGTACAACATTGCACCCCTAGACGGACGGACATTCCGAGCGCACCATTCAGATTTTGGAGGATATGCTACGTGCTTGTGTTATGTTTTTCGGGGGGGGGGGGAGGGGGGTGTTTGGTATCAGTTTCTACCACTTACTGAGTTTGGCTACAACAATAGCTACCAATCAAGTATTTATATGGCTCCTTGTGACGCCTTATATGAGAGGCGGTGTCGTTCTCCAGTTGGTTAGTTTGAGTCGGGTGAGGCTAGGTTGTTGGGTACTGATTTGGTTCAATATGCCTTGGAGAAAGTCAAGTTGATTCAGGATCAACTTCGTATAGCTCAGTCTAGACAGAAGAGTTACGCTGATCGGAAGGTTAGGGATGTTGCATATATGGTGGGAGAGACGGTGCTGCTCAGAGTTTCACCCATGAAGGGTGTGATGAGTGTTACACCCCATGTATTTGTATGTGAGAGTACGTCGTAAATCAATTGATGTAGGCTCAAAAATGAGATTCTTTGAAAGTACATAAAGTAAGTTAATCACGTTACCTTGGAGGTTACAAATATTTAAGTCATGGATAACAAGTACCAAGTGGTTTGAAAGGCATAGAAGCTAAACAAATTGAAGAAAATAAGTTTCGTCGAATGTCGACAAGATGGAAATCTTCTAACATTACTTTTGGGGTGAGACTAGGGTGCTTAAAATGATAAGGAGGTTATGTTATGAGTTATTTTAGTCGTATGATAGTCGTGTGTTATGTTTTGAAGTCAAGCGAGTTTTGGAACAAAAGTTGGTAAAGATCATCACAAGTTACATTCATAAATGTTCTTAAAATTAGGTCAAATATAGTTGAGCTTTTCTCCCAATATAATTGGAATTACGGGATGATCCACTTATCAAATTGAAGATCTACGAGTCTATTTTCTAATTCATTAAATTTTTCATCGATACAACATCAGAGTAGAGAGATATTCGTGTTTTCACGAGATCGGGCATGCAGCTCCCAATGGGACCCAATTAGGAGGTGGACGATCCTTCAACATTTTAAAGGGGGTGGACGGTTTATTTTTTGTCATTTTCGACCAAGTACAGTTCCCAAACTCTCTCAACCCCTCTCTAAAAATTATCCAAGGTTGTAAGTCTAATCCAAGGTGGTTTTACCTAAACCTAACCTCAAAAGTTAGTCTAAGTGAAGAAAAGAGTCTCTATGATGTTGTGATGTCATTAAGGGTGATTATACGCTAAGCTTATCTATCTGTTGGTTAAGTTATATGGACGAAGAATTACAAGATAGCATTTGAAATGGTATAAGAAGTTGTTGTCAATATGTTGACTATGTTGATGATGTTGTAATTAGGAGAAGAAGCGACCACACAATACCTAGAAGTTGTTCATGTCATTGTTTTATCTTGTGGGGATGTTTGATGTTACTTTTATGATGGATATAACGTTGGAATGTCATGTCAATATATATGTTTATATGTTGTACCTATTTATGGTGTTGTAAGTACAGGTGAGATGGAAAAAAGAGTTGGAGTTTGGTTCCAGTCCAAGCTTGCCGTTTGTCATGTTAAATAGTAGTTTCGTGTGTGACGTTTGTACACTTGTTGTTATGTAGATTGATTGGTGTTGTTGGGCTGTTGGGGGTGTTTTTGTACTGAAGGTATATAGTTGAAGGTTTTGTGTGTTCTTGTTGTTGTTATGGACTTGGGGAAAGCAAGGAAAACAAGGGAGATGTTGTCCGTTTTAATATAAAATAAGCTTGTCATTCGCTATACGAGAGTTGCATCATTTGTAGCTTAATGATAGTATTATTGTCGTTGTTGTAGATTAAAGTGTGACGGGACGAGTTCAACGTGGTCATTGGACAGACTGAGATAAGTTATGTTAAGGCTATCCCTTCTTTCCTTTTGGGATGATCCATATGATACAAACAAAATGTGCAAGGTTACTTCATTATGACATTTATACATTCCAAGATCTTATAACATTCCGAGAGATCTTATCCATATGGTCCATAGATCTTATAACATTCCGAGAGATCTTATTGACTTACTTCATTATACATTGCATCCATTTATACATGTACATTGACCCATGACCAGATGGAATTATATATGCATATATTATATGTATATGGGTATGGGTAAAGGTTACGACATTATATACGCACCACCACCTGATCAGCTGGTATACGTTGATGATTTCGCCCACTGAGGCCGAGATGATATGATAGGATGCCCTCCGAGTCTTGATGATGTTATGTACGCATATACCTATGCATGATATGACATTTATATGCATATTCATGAAACTATAAATGTTCCATGATTCACTGAATTATTCAGACTTACAGGTTGAGTCCGTTACTCCATGTTTCTTTCATGTCTTTTATATACTACTTTTCATGCCTTACATACTTGGTACTTTATTCGTACTGACGTCTCTTTTACATGAGGACACTGTGTTTCATGCCCGCAGGTCCCGATAGATAGGTTGACGGTCCTCCAAGTAGGCTATCAGCTCAGCGGAAGGTATTGGTGTACTCCACTTGCTACGGAGTTTCCTATTTGGTCAGTATTCTTTGGACACGTATTGATTGGTATGGCGGGGCCCTGTCCAGACTTTTATGATGTTTAAGTACTCTTAGAGGCATGTAGACAAATGTCATATATATATATGGATGATTATATGGCCTTGTCGGCCTATGTTTTGAGTGTACAAATGATCATTTCGATCGTATAGGCCCGTATGCCACATGTATGAGTTTGTATACCATATCGGGTCATCCTATGTAGAGTATTTCCTTATGTTTTATTCTTGTTATCTCATGACAGCCTTTCCGGTTCATTTACCCATGATAGTATGATAAGAAAGATATGTTACGTTGGTACTCGGTTGAGTAAGGAACTGGATGCCCGTCGCGGCCCATCATCAGTTTGGGTTGTGACAAAAGTAGTATCAGAGCAGTTCTGTCCTAGGTAGTCTACAAGTCGTGTTTAGTAGAGTCTTGTTTATGGGTGTGGATTGCACCACACTTATAATCAGGAGGCTACAGAGCATTTAGGACTCACTCTTTCTTCTTACTCTAGATCATGTGGTAGAGCTCAGTTGTAATAATTCAAACTCCTAAATTCTATTTTATTCGTAATACAACGATACCTATATCCAGAAAGATAGTTGGTAAGAGATTGAATGTGTTTGTAAAAGAGTTGAGTGAGATAAACTCTATTTTGCATCATGTTTATGAGTAAATATGAGGTATTCAGCAAATCATGTGTGTACTAAGACGTGTAAGCTTCTTGATAAGGAGCCCTAAGGTATGAATATCTATCCATCAATATGGTAAAAAGCAATAAGAGAATAAGAAGGTAGATACAAGTTTATACAAATAAAAGAAGCAAGGTGAAGAAGGGTATGAGATACCAGTTAGTGAAGATCATCAGTATTTACAATTTCAGGCAGAGAAATATAAGCATTCTGAGTTACTTTCAACAGTAACAGAGATATATATAATTGGCCACACCCATCTCAGTTATACCCTATGGGAGCTAACAGATATAGTTTAAGAGAAGAATGGGATATCAGAATCTAGCTGGGGTTAGAATAATCCAAAATGGTGGATGGATTATTATCATTAGCTAACATTTCCGAAGGATAGTGAAAATGTGGTAATAGTTCTCCTTGTGAGATATCTAGATGGTGCACTCTAGAATAGTACAGTTAGATATGAATACTATTATGTTCATAAAATTCAGAAGATAGGCCCTTGTATCCTAGAAGGAATAAATATTTACCTTAGTATGGCTCCCGTACCTAGTCTAGAGAGAATGTTAGGTGACCCGAAGAACCAGTGGATGGAGCAAGAGGAGCTAACAGCAAAAGAATGTTTTGTTGAAGTTTTCAGAATAAAGTAATAGACAAAAATATTAGCCGGAGAATAAGAAGCGAGTAAATAAAGCGTTATGTGTAAGATGTGGTAAATGGGTGATAACGGTAAATCAAAATATGACAAAATGACACAGTCTATAGTCAAGTGAAGGCAAAGACAAGAGGTGGCATGCCTTGAGGAAATAAAATTGTATAAGCCATAAAGTCATACCCTCATTTTGAGAAATGAGTTGGTGACTCGAATGTGATTACCATAAGGCTAAGTTAAACCCCCGGAGTAATAGAAATCAGTATGGGCTAGTGAACAAGATAAAATGAACATGAATTAGGGATCGGAAAATATGATAATAGTCAGCATCGTGAGAATTTCAGAGATAGCATTCCGGAAATAATATAATGGACAACAAAAGAATAACCTTTAAAGTTCATTCAGGAAGACGCTTCCCTAAAGCAAGCACTGTAAGCATACTTAAGCTTAAAGGACTAAGTGTGCCATTTACACTAGGTGTCACTCTTGTGCATAAGGAATTCAGTTATCCCTATTACAGAATGGTTACCGTAAGGCAAGGGTCATTGATGATGTGAAAAGACGCCAAAGATGAAGAGGTAAAATATCTATAGGTAGTACTCCCCTAAAGGGGGGAAGATGGTGTGATGTGGTATTAAGTCGGAGTTAAGTGGTTCATGTAACTATGGAATGGTAAAGGAAGAATGTGGTAAAAAGGCGAAAGGGATGAGGTTGCATTTATTCAGATCCTACATATATGTGGCGACTCTAGAACATTATGCGAGTATGACGTCGGGGAGAGGCAGTATGAGTTCTCGGCCAGGATGTTATTGATAAATAAGTGTGAATGGACACTTGATACATCAGGAGGCAGTGTGAGAGGTAAATTAAGTCAAAGAACATATCCCAAGAGAGAATACACAGAATATAGATATGAGAATGGACCAAGGAGCAGTTAGTAGTTGATTGAGGAAGAGCCTAGTTATGGCTAGACAAGAGGATACAGACAAATCAGCAAATTGTCCAAGATAAAAATAATGAACCCCAACATAGTGAATTCAGTCTCGCAGATATGACGTCGTAAACCTTGAGAAATATTCAGATAGAAGTTGGGGTAGTTAAAGGTACCATATAAGTGTTAGGGAAATAAAAGAGATTGCCACTATGAATACAGTCAAAAATTTCAGTTTAGAAGCAACCCTACGAGCAGAAGGGCACGAAGGTAAGTAACTAGGGATAATTATATGCGAGCAAGACCATCAAAAATATTCTGTCAGGTATATGATGTAATAAGCTCGCAACTTTATAAGAGTCAGAGGGTCTCCCCTAAGTACTACAATGAAAGACTAGCTGAGGAAATAAGGAAGAAGGCTTCAACCTAAGCATAGTAATTCGAAGAAGAAATGGTCTTGTAACAACAGTCTCACTACACTATTGTATCCACTCCATAAGAAAGTGGCACCTATTGTGGCTAATGAACGGGAAAAAAATCAAAGGTGATATTGAGATCATATGAGTTACAGGAAATTCCACTGTTTGTGGGAAATAAGATAAGCCAAGTATTTATGCAACAAGTGGCAGAACGACCAGGAAAAGTAATTGCTTACATTTAAAGACAACTGAGAAGGCACGAAAGGAAATCTATGGTGCTAGCAAGTTAGAGGAAGGTTGCGAGTAGTATAAATAGATATGTGTAGGTCGCAAGATAAAGTATCGTAGAGCGATAAGGATTTAGGTAGATAAGAGTAAGGATAAAAAAAATGTGAGTGAGAAGGTGACGAGAATAGGTAATTCCGCGGGACTAAACCCATCAAAACAAGAGAGCTGATGGTTTCCGTAAGTTATAGAAAGATCGGTACAACCTGAATGAACTCAGAGGAGTCTAAGACTAGGAGCAATTAGAAGAGATGAAATGCTGCCCTGGTAGTATAATAAAGGTGTAATGATGATAGATAAGAGGATGATGTTTAGGCATTTGATTGAGTAATGATTTTAAGAAAAGGGATTTCCTGAATTGCACGGGATTAGAATACCCCTAAAAGATGAATCACGTTGGGATGCTATGAAATACAATTATTTAAGTATAGTATCGTCCCTAGGTGGATCAGGCAAATCACTTCAAATGTTCCCCGATGCAACGTGAGCCCTAGTGACAATGTATTACGTAAGAGGTTTCAAGTTATCAGTGGTAGATTATGGATCAACATTAAGGTGAATCAACAATGGATGGATAAAAATTACAAAGTATGAGATGAGATTAGGTCATCATTATTAAGATGAACAGTAATGAGGAAGAATTAAAGGACTTAGATTTATACATATAGGATAAGCAGCGAGAGAGTTACCTGGAGTTGGGTAGCAGACTTCGGTAATAATAAACTAAAGTAAGAGTTATGTTATAGTATGACCTACCTAGTTGTAGTAAATCCATAAGCATAGATAACCGACGCTATGGAACAAGATATATCAAGAGTCACAAGTTCGACAAAGTAGGGCCTAGAGATTGGCGAAAAGCTAGAGGAAAAAGGAGAGAAGAGTCGCATAGGCGTACATGCAAGGAAAGAGTCGTACAGGATGCATGACAGAAGGTAGCAACAGTTTCGAGATTGGAAGAATTCCGATTACAAGTCGTGGTGTGAGAAAGAGTCCTAAAAGGGGGAATGTCCTGGACTTTGGATTTATTCACAGAACAGTTGCCTAGATGGAAATGACAATATTAAAGTATTCGTAAGATCTATACGTTATGAGACTGATAAGCGCATCAGTCAACATTCGAGGATAAATGTTCCAAAAGGGGGAATGATATTACACCCTATGTTTTCGTACGTGAGAATACGTCGTAAGTCAATTAATGTAAGCTAACAAATTTGATCGTCTTTAAAGTACATAAAGTAAGTTAGTCATATTACCTTGCAGGTTACAAATCTTTAAGATCATGGATAGCAAGTACCAAGAGGGTTGAAAGGCATAGAAGCTAAACAAATTGAAGAAAATGTATTTCGTCGAATGTCGACAAGTTGGGAATGTTCTAACATTACTTTTGGGGTGAGACTAGAGTGCTTAAAATGATAATGAGGTTATGTTATGAGTTATTTTAGTCGTATGATAGTCGAGTGTTACGTTTTGAAGTCAAGCGAGTTTTGGAACAAAATTTGGCAACGGTCATCACAAGTTACATTCATAAATGTGCTGAATATTAGGTCAAATATAGCTGAGCTTTTCTCCCAATATACTTGGAATTACGAGATGATCCACGTACAAAATTGAATATCTACGAGTCTAGTTTCTAATTCATTTAACCATTCATTGATACAACATCATAGTAGAGAGATATTCGTGTTTTCACAAGATCGGGCATGCAACTCCCAATGGGACCCACTAAGGCGATGGACGGCCCTTAAACATTTTAAGGGGTTGTACGGTTCATTTTTTGTCATTTTCGACCAAGTGCAGTTCCCAAACTCTCTCAACACCTCTCTAACAATTCTCCAAGGTTGTAAGTCTAATCCAAGGTGGTTTTACCTAAACCTAACCTCAAAAGTTAGTCTAAGTGAAGAAGAGTGTCTCTATGGTGTTATGATGTCATTAAGGGTACCTGTACACTAAGGAAAGATTTAGTTCGAGTTTGTTCTGATTATTTAAGATATGTATAACACCGTATTTCTTGTGCTTAATCTTATCTATGTGTTGATTAAGTTATTTGGATGAAGAATTACAAGATGGCATTTGAAATGGTATAAGAAGTTGTTGTCTTTTATTGGACTATTTTGGAGTTATATATATGACTTCATATGACTGGAAATCATGGGGAATAGCTTGGTTATTATTTTTCTATTGTTGTTATGCTTGTCAATATGTGGGGCTGTTTGATGTTACTTTTATGATGGATATAAGGTTGGAATGTGATGTCAATATATATGTTTTTATGTTGTACCTATTGATGGTGTTGTAACTACAGAGGAGATGGGAAAAAGAGTTGGGGTTTGGTTCCAATCCAAGCTTGCCGCACGTCGTGTTAAATAGTAGTTTCGTGTGTGACGTTTGTGCATTTGTTGTTGTGTAGATTGATTGGTGTTGTTGGGTGTGTTGTGGTGCTGAAGGTATATAGTTGAAGGTTTTATATATTCTTGTTGTTTTAAGGACTTGGTAAAGCAAGGAAAACAGGGGAGATGCTGTCCATTTTAATATAACATAATCTTGTCATTCGTTGTACGATAGTTGCATTATTCGTAGTTGTCACGACCCAAAAATCCAACTAGTCGTGATAGCACCTAACCCAACCCGCTAGGTTAGCCAATTAGCAATAATCCAATTGAAATGAGATTTACTGAGAGAAATAATGATAATATACTAAACTTTTATACAAAGAATTTCCAAAGACTGGTAGTACAAATCATGAGCTTCTACGATTTAGTGTTTACAAAGCTAGTATGAAATAAATACATCATCTGTATGAAATGTACATAAACATATTTTCCTAAGTCTAAAGCTACCATGAACAAAAGGCAGCTATAACCGGAACGCAAGTACATCTTCAATGTCAGCTCCGTCATACACAACAACATTAGCTCCAAAATCTATACGTAAGGTACAAAAGTGCAGTATGAGTACAACCGGCCCCTTATACTCAATAAGTAACAAACCTAACCATGGGTTGAAAGTAGTGACGAGCTTGGATAATGGTCAGAGTCCAACACCAATAGCCAACAACAACTCATAATAATATAATAAAAGTAGTACAAGAAATAACTCAAAGATATGATGCTCAGCGAGTTCACATATGTGGGAAATAGGCATGATTTTCAAGTATGACAGTAAAACCCAAATCTTTCACCGAAATCACCAAAATATGAGTAAGTCAAAAATCTTTGATTTTTCCAAAAAACTTTCAACAACAGATAAGATGTTTAAATCTCAGATAGCATGAAGAAAGTACATCTCTATGCCTATATGTCAATGTGCATGTAAAGTCATATATGTCACAAAACCATGTGGCGTGAGGAAATGCATCTCGATGCATGTATGTCAAGTATGCATGTCAAATGTAGTGCGTCACAGTGATGAACTCATGAACTCACACTCTCAGAGTACTCAATATCACAGTCTTACACTCCCACTCATCACGCTCAATCACTCAGCTCACTCAGTCACTCAGTATTGTACGGTACCTGCTGCAGCGCACAGCCCGACCCCATCATGAATCAATAAATAATGCGCTCAGTGCTGGTATGTCAGACTCCGGAGGGGCGGATCTTGCCCAAGCACTAATAATACCTGCTGCAGTACGCAACCCGATCCCATCATGAATCAATAAAACCCATTGTGGCATGCAACCCGATCCATCATGAATCAATAGTACCGGCTGTGGCGTGCAACCCGATCCCATCCTGAGTCAATAGTACCTGCTGCGGCGTGCAGCCCGATCCCATCAATATCACTCACAAACAGGCCCCCGGCCTCACTCAGTCATCAATCCCTCTAGTCTCTCGGGCTCACAAATCTAATGCTAATCAGTCCAAACAATGATAACATGATGTGACAACAAATGATAACAAAGACTGAGATATGATATGCAAATGAATGAATATCACTGAGCATGTAATTGCAATTTAAGGAAATAACTTAACAACAACAATGACCTCAGTTGGTTCCAACAGAATAAGTTTATAGCCTAAACATGATTTCTAACATGGATCACAGTTTAATTACTCGACCACATAGGAATTTCATGGATAGAAACAAGATTAGGTAACTACACACTACCACAGAATCAACCGAGTCATAATTTACACGGTGCACGCCAACACGCTTGTCACCTAGCATGTGCGTCACCTCAACACCAACACATAACACGTATATTCAGAGATTCATACCCTCAGCACCAAGTTTAGAAGTGTTACTTACCTCGAACAAGCCAAATCCAATACCCAGCAAGCCAAATGATACTCTAGAAATGCCATCCCTCCCCCATCAACCTTTGAACGACTTGAAACTAGCCAAAAGCAACTCAAATACATCAAATAATGTCAAAGGAAAGAAACACAATCGCAAAAGGTCAAATATTTAATCAAATCCCCAGAGTCAACCAAACAATCAAACATGTACATGCACCTCGGAACCTGACAAAACTCACAAAATCCGATAACACATTCAATTAAGAGTCCAACCATAATAGTTTCACTCAAATCCGACTCTCAGTCGATGCTCAAAACTCATCATATTCTTTTATGAAATTTTAGACAAACCACCCCCCCCCCCCCCCAAATTTCACTTTGAAATCATCAATCAAATGCCAAATCGAAAATAGATTCATGAAATATAACCAAAATTGAGTATAGAATACTTACCCCGATCCATGTGGTGAAATCCCTCTCAAACGTCGCCCAAAACCGAGTTCCAAATCTCAAAAAATGATAGAATAACCAAAATCTCGAATTAAATAGTGTATGCCCAGGCGTTTTTCGCATTTGCAAAACATTAGCCGCTTCTGCGGCGATGCTTTTACGACAAAAATTATGCTTCTACGGAGAATCACTGGAGGCCCACCCTTCGCACATGCAGAACAAGCTCTTCTTCTGTGCAAACGCAGGTGCAAACTCAAATCATGATTCTGCGCTCAAACTCACCGCATCTGTGATTCCGCAGATGCGCCCAAAATGCCGCTTCTGTGCAAACAATCCCACACAACCTACTTCGCCTCTGTGACCAAATTACCGCATTTGCGGGCTTGCGTCTATGACTAGCCCTCCGCAGATACGAACACAACAGAACCAGAACCTCCAGCCAAGCTAAATTGATCCAAAACGATCCGAAACTCACCCGAGCCCCTCGGGACCCTGTCCAAATATACCAACAAGTCCCATAACATAAAACGGACCTACTCGGGGCCTCAAATAACACATAGCAATATCGAAACGACGAATCGCACCTCAAATCGAATATAATAAACTTTGAATCTTTCAAATTCCAAAACCCGTGCCGAAACATATCAAATCAACCTGGAATGAATCCAAATTTTGCACACAAATCCCAAAATGACATAACGAAGCTATTCCAATTTCTCGAACCACAATTCGAATATGATATCATCAAAGTCAGCTCTCGGTCAAACTTATGAATATTCCGAACCTTTAAATTTCCAACATTCTCCAATTAGTGCTGAAACCTTCTATAAATACCCAAATGCAAATCACGGCACACGCCCGAGTCCAAAATTACCATCTAGACCTAACAGAACCATCAAATCTCCGATCCGGGGTCAAATACTCAAAAGTCAAACTTGGTCAACTATTCCAACTTAAAGCTCCCTAGTTGAGAATCATTCTTCCAAATCAATTTCTAATAACCTGAAAACCAAAATCGACGATTCACACAAGTCATAATACACCATACGATGTTGATCAAGACTTCAAATAGTTAAACGGAATGCAAATGCTCCAAACGACCAGTTGGGTCACTACATTCTCCCCCACTTAAATATGCGTTCGTCCTCATCTATGCCAAGAGTCGTTCCAAAGCCATCAAATTGCCGTGTAATATTACCATGCACATACCCGGGGATGAACCTACATCACCCCAATTCATGTAATCCTAACAACATAACATAACTGAAGATCATCACTTTAACCTTAGTCTGTAAACTTTAGAACCTGATTTCCAACATCCGGAATTCCTCACAAGACCCGAATCTCGCTTATACACACTGTATAAGTCTGATCAAGCTGTATCAAGTCATAAACATAACCCAAGATGTAATCACATGATATACCATACAACTTTCATACTAGTCACAATAATTCCCGATCATAGTAGCTGCTCAAAACAAGCTTGATACCGGTAGTAAACCTCATATCAAATAAAGTCACGTTCAAAACTTTCTTACGTTGCCGATGATGAAAGAAACACGCAGAAACTCATAACCACTCATCAGATCAACAAGTCATAGAGCCCTCTCTCATCCAATCAGAACCAAAGCCAAATCCTAAGCCGACTTCCGATATTATTCCTCCATACATACTGCAATCCAATCAGATAGTACCCATTCTAGTTCCAATGACCTTATCTCATCAAACACAATCATTCTATTGACATGCAATACAAATACAACCTAAAGACACAAACCGTGCAATCCATGTACCAATAAGCAATAATTCAAATGTACTCCATCATGGAAAATGACTCAAATGAGAGAACCCTCCGACAAGATCAAGAAGTACCACCACAAACGTAATGCTATGAACCTGCCGCACACTGTAAAGCCAAAACACACGAATCTATCATGGAGGATCATATCCTAACATAATCCCGCTGCAATGCATGACTCATCCAAACACCGGTCCATATGAAATACCTCAAGCCACAATGCTTAAAATCAACAACCACACGCAATTCGACATCAAGTACACGAAGTGAATGACCATAACCATGGAGAAGCGAAAAACACAATATACTACCACCTGAAAAGACCACAACTAAGGCGCAATCAACCATTCAACACCCCAATAATCATCTCGCTCAAATTCCGCTATAAGGCCCAAATAGAAACGCACCATGTGTGCATATAACTAACAAATCACCACCCCTCGTAGCATAGAAGAATAGCATATAGAACATATCAGAACACGAACAAGATCAACTCTAACTGAATGACTCACCCCTCAACCCTAACAGTTCTGAATCAACAAATCTGACCCGGTGTAGAATGCACATCTTTATTGGGCCTACCAATGGACCCCAACCCAACTTCGGTCATCCCCAAATGGATAAATGGCCCTCCAAAAGTCCACAATTACCTAACCATAGCATTTACTACCATCTAGCAAACTTTGACCATATCTTCACAATCTGCAACCCCAAAGCAATCTATTTCTTAGAACTCTCAGTGTCCAAATTAATGGAACACATGAATCACCATAGCCGATCCCAACTCCACCACTCGTATGACTAAAACATCTCTTATACATAATCATCTACACAAGAAATACTTCTATAATTCCTCCATGCCATATAGCAAAATCTGAACATCAGCAGTCGATAAACCAGACGAGTACCGCAATACCAATGAAGCATCCGTAAGTCAAAACACAGCAAGTAATACCAAGTAGTAATAGCATTTATCTAGTCATCTAAAATCGTCCATGTTGTCTAAGAATTCATGACCTTCCCTTCAAAACTGAATCATAACCTTGCACATACAAATCTCAATCCCATAGGACGCACCACTTCTATCGTGCCATCATATGAAAAGCACGAGAATCACATAATCAACTCTGAGTCATCAACAGAATGCATACCCGATCAGTCAGAAACTTCCCATTTGATCCCATCCAGGAAAAATCATAATACGCAACATGCTCCTCACGCCGGTAAGAAATATCCATCTCAAACCGTGGTAGAAACCATCGAAAACTCTTCGAAACCTATTTGCACATAACCAAATCATCAGAACTGAATCTCTCTAACTCAACCAAGTCACGCAGGTCACCAAAGCAAAGAGTATTGCCACAAAACACCCGTAGAGACTCACTACATCATAAGTACCCAAAGAACCGATCATACCCATTACTGTGTTGATCTAACCTACTTCTAAGTTGTCCTATTTCCTCCGAGTTTCTTCCGAATTACCCTCAAGTTGACAATTCTCCATGCCAGAGCACCATGATCCTTACCCAAAGCTCACCACAAGAGATCCTAGCATAAAAGCACATCGCCCTAAGGTCCATAAGTCGTTGTATTCCCTCTTAAGCACCCCATAAGTACCACAACAGAGACATCCACTCTGAAGAAACCTTATTTGAATTTAAAATTATTCCTTTTACCTTTCTGATACTGAAATGTAGAATCCATTGTGATACAGAAATATCGCAAGTCCCGGCACCATCCAATGCAAATCTCAAATCATAGCCACATACAAATCCGAAAAATCCTCAAATCCCATATATAAATCTTAAACCCTTTAGAACATTATTGAGAGTCATCCACTCTGCTCAAATCTCAATTTCACCATCCAAACGGGCCGATTGACTTGTGCCCCACTAACACGACAACACCCAAAGAAGTAATCCTGCCTTAACGCAATCGAATAAATTCCTAATCCATGCGTACTACATCCTTCACAAATAACAACTCAATCATTCCACGATTCCCATATACCCATAATATGTAATACACCATGTATCCAAAAAATTTCTTGCTTACGTCATCCTCAAATCTAGCCTCTACAAGTCATAACCCACACACAAGTATACCTCAGACCAAAACCAATACGACATGTAACCATGCAATCAAATCGTCGATAGCAGACTCCCCCACATGTCTCAAGCCATAAATCAAAATACTCGATAATTCATAATGGCCATACTCTATTACTGCCATAATACCGTAGTGAGATTCAACTAAATCCTTCATAAGCTCATGTAACACAAACCATATAATACCTCACATCATCTGCTCAGCTCACATTCATCCTCGTGACAGTCAGGTCAACTTTCTCAACCAATCCAAAGTCAAATCGCAACACCTACACCCACTGGTAGAAAAGAAAGCCTCCACATAGCATCATAAGGATCTCACATCCGTAGATTACCCCACTAGTAATAACCCACTCGCTTAGCCTCGAATTGACATCTCTCTATACCACTTCAGAGTCACAACTACTACGCAATCACTTAATCTTCTTGGGTCTGAACTCATCCACAAGACATAAAAATCTACTTCGTTCCACCAACAAAATAACACGAAAGAATCTCTAAGAACCTTCATAACTCAAGACTGTATGACACATCCATAGAAATCGAGCATGTAATAGTCCTTTTCACATATCAAGCAAACTCCTCCCGTCACATTCAAACCATCTGAACACATCCCGCAGTCACATCCTACTCATCATATAGCCATCCAACCACTCATCGAGTCACCAATCCTACTCATAGGGACACCACTGGACATAGAAGTCCAAAAGCACATGCTCACACAATTAAAACTACCGAGCCTAAGCTACGGTCCAAACCGGGCCTCAAGTCCTCCAGACTGGCCCATAACCAAAACACAAAAAATGCATCTCATACCTCATCCATAGAATCACAAAGACGTTAATGTACAGCTAATACCGAGCACTCATATATACATACAAGTGAGAGGAAGGAAATTCAAATAGATACACTTTAAGCTGAATCAATGCCGCCCGATAAGGCAGGAAAGATGGGAAGTTTATCCTAAATGCCATGTAGCCTCTCGAAGATAGGTATCAACGTCATCATACCAATCTACAAGACTTTACTAGACACTTGCTCATGACTCGTAGAACCTATGAACCTAGAGCTCTGATGCCAACTTATCACGACCCAAAAATCTAACTAGTCGTGATGGCACCTAACCCAACCCACCAGGTAAGCCAATTAGCAACAATCCAATTCAAATGTGATTTACTGAGAGAAATAATGATAATATACTGAACTTTTATACAAAGAATTTCCAAGGACTGGTAGTACAAATCATGAGCTTCTAAGATTTAGAGTTTACAAAGCTAGTATAAAATAAATACATCATCTGTCTGAAAAGTACATAAATAGATTTTCATGAGTCTAAAGCTACCATGGACAAAGGGTAGTTATAACCGAAATGCAGGTACATCTTCAATACCAGCTTCCTCCATACATAGCAACATCGGCCCCAAAATCTATATGCAAGGTACAAAAGTGTAGTATAAGTACAACCGCCCATATAGTCATTAAGTAACAAACCTAACTTTAGGTTGAAAGAAGTGATGAGCTTGGACAATGGTTCCGACACCAATAGCCAACAACTCATAACAATATAATAAAAGTAGTACAAGAAATAACTTAAAGATATGATGCTCAGCTCGTTCACAGTTGCGGGAAATAGGCATGATTTTTAAGTATAACAGTAAAACCTAAATCGTTCACTGAAATCAACAAAATATGAGTAAGTCAGAAATTTTTTATTTTTCCCAAATACATTCAACAACAGATAAAATGTTTAAATCTCCTATAGCATGAAGAAGTACATATCTATGCCTACATGTCAATGTGCATGTAAATTCATATATGTCACAAAACCGTGTGGCGTGAGGAAATGTATCTCTATGCATGTATGTCAAGTATGCATGTCAAATGCAATGTGTCACAGTGATGAACTCATGTACTAACACTCTCAGAGTAATCAATATCATTGTCTCACACTCCCACTCATCATGTTCAATCACTCAGCACACTTAGTCACTTAGCACTATACGGTACCTGCTACGGCGCGTAGCCATGCCATCATGAATCAGTAAATACTGCGCTCACTGCTAGTAAGTTAGACTCCGGAGGGGCAGATCCTGCCCAAGTGGTAATAACACCTACTGCGGCGCGTAGCTCATTCCCATCGTGAATCAATAATACCCGCTATAGTCTGCAGCCAGATCTCATCATAAGTCAATAGTACTCGATGCGGCGTGTTGCCCGATCCCATCACGAGTCAATTATCTGCTGCGTCGTGCAGCTCGATCCTATTATACTTCAATAGTACCCGCTGCGGCGTGCAGCCCGATCCCATCATGACTCAATAGTACCCGTTTCGGCTTGCAGCCTGATCCCATCAATATCACTCACAAACAGGCCCTCAGCCTCACTCAGTCATCAATCTCTTCAATCTCTCAAGCTCACAAATCTCATGCCAATCAGCCCAAACAATGATAATATGATGTGACAACAAATGATAACCGAGACTGAGATATGATAGGCAAATGAATGAATATGCCTGAGCTTGTAATTGCAATTAAGCAAATAACTCAACAACAACAATGACCTCTGTGGTTCCCAATAGAATAAGTTTATAGCCTAGACATGATTTCTAACATGGATCACGACTCAATTACCTAGCACGTAGGAATTTCATGGATAAAATCAAGATTAGGTAACTACACACTACCGCATAATCAACCAGGTCATAATTCACACGGTGCACGCCCACACGCCCGTCACCTAGCATGTGCGCCACGTCAACACTAACACATAACACGTATATTCAGGGATTCATACCCTCAGCACCAAGTTTAGAAGTGTTACTTTCCACGAACAAGCCACATCCAATACCAAGCAAGCCAAACGATACTCTAGAAATGCCATCCCGTATGCATCAACCTCTGAACGGATCGAAACTAGCCAAAAGCAACTCAAATATATCAAATAATGCCCAAGGAAACAAACCCAATCGATAAAGGTCGAATCTTTAATCAAAGTCCCAAATTCAACCAAAATATCAAACCCGGGCCCGCACCTCGAAACCCGACAAAACTCACAAAATTCGACAACCCATTCAATTATGAGTCCAACCATACTAGTTTCACTCAAATCCGACTCTGAATCGATGCTCAAAACTCAAAAACTTGTTTTATGAAATTGTAGACAAAACCCTAAATTTCACTTTGAAATATAACCAACATCAAGTATATAACACTTACCCCGATTCATATGGTGAAATCTCTCTCAAATGTCGCCCAAAATCGAGTTCCAAATCTCAAAATATGATAGAATAACCAAAATCTCGAATTAAATAGAGTCCACCCCAGCTTTCAATGCTGAGAAGTTGAAGCTGAGGAGGACGCGAAGCATCCAACCCAGCATCAACTCCTGAAGTTGAGTCGGAATAGTAAAAGGAAAACTTTGGCCCACGACTTTATTACGCAATATATATATATATATGCCAAAAATACCTCTTTTAAGTTATCGAACACACGGGGAAGCGGAGAAAAGCCATCACAAAGTTTGGAAACCAAATAATTTGTCTTGAGTTCTTACTTTTCCCTTCTTTTATTGATTTTTATGTATTCCTGGGAATTACTTGAGATTGCTACCATGAGCATGCGTGGCTAAACTTGATAGTTCTGGGGTCATGGGTCTTAAGTTAACCTGAATAGGCATTAAATCCATAGACATATAGGTATTAAGTTAACCTGAATAGGCGAGTAAGAACTCGACAGATTCTTACTGGTAACATTAATCCTGTCAATCAACAAACAAGATAAATTAATTAGTCAGTTTAAGCTGAGAACGCAAGATTGTTAGCCAGCCCATGATTCTGGAATATCCTCTCCTATTGATTTTTATCCAAAATCACCTACGTGTTTTAGTCGATCTCTAGTTTATTTAATTTCTTGGTAGTTTCTTCGGTTGTTAAGTAATTACTTACATATTTTGAAATAAATCTCTTGAATAGATAATTTGTTTGAGTTTGAATCGGTCGAAAGTTAATCGTAAGTCTCTGTGGGAATGATACTTTACTCACTACTTTATTACTTGACGACCACGTATACTTGCATGTGTGTTTGGTCGCAACAAGTTTTTGGTGCCGTTGTCGGGTACTTAGAAATTAGCTACTTGTCTGAGTTAAGCTTTATTAGTGATTTGTTCAAGTTTTACTTTTCAGTTTGCCTGTTTGTGTTAACGCAGGCTCTTCTCTTAAATGCAGAGGAGTAGAAGCGTGAACAACCTCCTTCCTCTTGATCCTGAAATAGAACGAACACTTCACAGAGTAAGGAGGGAAGTCAAAGCTAGAACTAGCATAGAAAGAGAGTTGGACATTGTAGTTCAACCACAACCACTAGAGATGACAGATAATGAAGAGCGACCAGTGATAGAAGCCGCAAGGCCCAATCTTGCTAATATGACTCGGGCTATTGTAAAGCTTGATATCAAGGGAAATTTTAAACTCAAACGGTACATGGTCCAGCTGATTCAGTCCACAGGGCAGTATGTGGGTCTATCTCATGAAGATCCGCAATGGCATATTCATAACTTCCTAGAAATTACGGATACCTACAATTATCCGAACATTTCCAAGGATTATGTCAGGCTGACATTGTTCCCCTTTTCATTGTTGGGGGAAGCCAAAGAATGGTTGGAAAAGGAACCCGCGAACTCGACCCACACTTGGGATGATCTAGAAAGAAAATTCTTAATCATGTTTTTCCCACTAAAAAGACAAAGTCGCTAAGGAGCCAGATTCTTGGGTTCCAACAACGGGATGGTGAGACTCTTCATGAAGCTTGGGAAAGATACAAGAAGCTACTCAGGGACTACCCATATCACAGTCAGACTGATGAGGTGTTGGGTCACACTTTTGTTGATAGGCTGGACGAGACATCAAAGATGAATCCTGACTCATCTTGTGGGGGTAGTTCCATGGCAAGGTCGTATAGCAAAATCTAACTCCTGCTAAACAATTTCACTACTAATGTTAATAATTAGCAATGGGAAGGGGGATCACGAAGAGCACTTAAACAGAAGGCAGCATGTGTAATTGAGCTTGATGATTTCTTAGCCATGAGAGAAGATATAGCGAAATTAGCAAATCAGATGAATAGAATGACAATGCACCAAACGCATTAGATGCAACATGTACTACTTGCTGCGAGTTATGTGGTGAAGGTCACCTGAGTGACATATGTCCCACGAATCCTGAATCCATATATTATGTGGGGCAACAAAACAGAGGACTGATCAATCAACATGCACAATATGGGAAAACTTACAACCTAGATTGGAAGAATCATCCTAACTTCTCCTGGGGTGGAAATCAGGTGACTCAAAATCAATATAGGCCCCAAGGAAATTACAGTCAACCTCATAAGCCACCCCAGCAAGTCAAGGAGAGTACGAATGACCTGTTGAAGAAGTTGTTTCTTGACAATCAATAATTCAGGACCGATTTTAGAAATTTTGAGATACAAGTTGGTAGATAGCGTCAAATCACAATACTAGGCCTGCAAGTGCTCTTCCCAGTGATACAGAGAAGAACCCTCAAGTAAATACAGTCACACTCAGAAGCAGGAGGGAATTAGAAGAAGCGCCCAAGAAGATAAGAGATAAGCCTATACATGAGGGGGGAGTTGATTGCTAAAGCAACACACGAGTCAAAGAAAGATGATGCAAGTCCAGAGCCAGTGAGTGCTGCAAGGCCACCACCACCTTTCCCCCAAAGATTACAAAAGAAGAATGATGATCACATGTTTAACAATTTTTTCTCTATGTTGAGCCAGGTTCAATTAAATATTCCATTGGTGGATGTACTTCGTGAAATTCCAAAATATGCTATGTACAAAAAAGATAGAGTGGCTCACAAGAGGAGATTGATTGAATTAGATATAGTTGCACTTACTGAGGAGTGCACTTCGAGGGTCTAAGGCAAGCTTCCTCAAAAGCTTTAGGATCCTGGCAGCTTCACCATCCCTATGCAGATTGGTAATATTGATGTGCGCTGTGCTTTTTGTGATTTGGGGGCGAGCGTAAATCTGATGCCCTTATCCTTGTTCAAGCAATTGGGTTTGGGAGCTCCAAGACCAACTACTGTAATGCTGCAACTAGCTGATAGATCCATAGCTTACCCTGAAGGAGTGATTGAAGATGTGTTGCTGCAAATTGGAAAATTCATCTTCCCAGCGGACTTCATTATGCTAGATTATGAGGCTGATGAACAAGTTCCAATCATATTTGGATGACCTCTCTTGGCTACAGGTGATGCAATTATTAAAGTAAGAGAGGGAAAAATGATTATGAGGGTAGACAACGAGGAAGCAATTTTCAATGTCTACAAGGCGATTCGACTTTCCCGCCATTATGAGGATTCTCTATGATATCTGTTGTGGAGGTGGACGAAAAAATGATAGATCAGAGTGTATATCTAGACGATTCTCTAGAGAAAGCATTCATGTTGTTCTATATCTTAGAGATTGATGACGAGGTTGAGGAGATGATGCATATACTGGATGCATCTTGTGTCTACATGCAAGGATTAAACCCCTTTGAGCCCTTAAATAGGCCGAGTGAGCCTCCACCAAAGCCGTCGATTCAAGAGGCTCCAAAATTGGAACTAAAACTCTTGCCCCCTCACCTTCAATATGCTTATTTGGGTGGTTCTGACACTCTACCTGCTATTGTTTCCTCCGACTTGTCTAAATTGCAGGAAGAAAAGTTGTTAAGAGTGTTGCGTGAGCACAAGCGAGCCATTGGGTGGATGATGTCTCACATAAGAGGCATTAGTCCAGCCTTCTACATGCATAAAATCTTCTTGAAGGAAGAACACAAGCCAAGTGTAGAGCACCAATGCCGCCTAAATCCAATCATGAAAGAGGTGGTAAGAAAAGAAGTGATTAAGTGGCTTGATGCAGGTATTGTATTTCCAATCTCTGATAGCAAATGGGTAAGCCCCATTCAATGTATACCTAAGAAGGGGGGATGACTGTAGTAGTCAATGAAAATAATGACTTGATTCCCACAACAACTGTGACTGGGTGGATAATTTGCATAGATTATAGAAAATAAAATAATTCCACCCGCAAGGGCCACTTCCTTCTCCCCTTTATTGACCAAATGCTTGATATACTAGCTGGACAAGAATACTATTATTTCCTAGATGGCTATTCGGGGTATAATCTATAGCCCTTGAGGACCAGGAGAAGACCACATTTACGTGTCCCTATGGTACGTATGCATTCAAGAGAATGCCTTTTGGTCTCTGCAATGCACCTGCGACCTTTCAAAAGTGTATGATGGCTATTTTTACTGACATTGTTGAAAGATTTGTAGAAGTGTTCATGGATGATTTTTCAGTGTTTGGATGTTCTTTTGATAATTTTTTAATGAATCTTGATAAAGTGCTTGCTAGGTGTGAGGATACAAACTTGGTGCTAAAGAGGGAGAAGTGCCATTTCATGGTACGAGAAGGTATAATCTTGGGGAACAAGGTGTCCAAAAATGGTCTGCATGTGGACAAGGCAAAGGTGGAGGAGATTGAAAAATTCCCCCCACCAACATCTGTTAAGGATGTCGCTCCCCGTTTTCTCACGAAAGAGGGTTTCGATGTGTGACAACTCTTTTAAGGAGGTGTTAAAAGAGAAGAGTCACCACCTAACGATTTTTAAGGTGATAGAATAAACAAAGGAAAACGTAGAAGTCGAAGAGTCTTATCATAACACCCGAGAGTCGGTACAAATGATTACAAGGTTACAACTACATTAATCTATGTTAGATGACTAAATACGAATAACAAGTAAGAAAAATGGGGGGTCCTAAGTTTTTTAGCCTAAAGGATCACCCTGTGCAACATAAATAATACTTCTTAACTCCCTTAAGGTTAGGAGTTACTCATATTATTCAGCGGGCACAGACTATCATCTCCCGCTACCCAATTACTATGTTGAAGTCGTTACCTAAAGGCGTTCTAATTCAATTCTAAATTCTACCCTATGCATGCACTACCCGTCCCGTACCTGTGGTCCAGGAGGCTTTGGACCTCTATTTGGATGATTCAAGACTTTACCTAGGTTGCTCAAAATGATAAAACTAATCGCGCATTCAAAATAATTAGGACTTCACGTAATCAACACCAAAGGCTCAAATTCACCTCCTCATATAGACACGAATGAACGCCGTCAATTAGGCAGGCAATTATAGCTATACTTAGATTTTCAGATTATTTAAACGCACAGCTATAGATAAGTAAGTTTGGTATGTTAAATTGTTTTGGACCTATATGCATAGTTTCTATGTGATTTGAACTACTCAGCAATCAATGTAAAATTCCTATAGGAAGGATTTCTAGCTGACTAACTTCAGGTGTCACACAGGCAGTGTCGATGTTCCAAGTTAACTAGTTTGCAGGTTATAGGTATTACAAACCTATAGACATGATTTCTAATTTGTTTACGTAATGGGTGGTGAAGGCTATAAGAAACTAGGAGTTACCAGCATTTTATTTTATGGGTATGCCTTTCAAGCGGATAAAATTAGACGAGATTTCTAATAGGGTATTTAAGTTCACTTTTACCATACTTATTCCTATAGGCATGCTATCTATGTGGAAGTGTAATAAAACGGCGGGAGCAGTTGAGTAAGACATTAGTGTAATATCTAGATGGACAGTACACAAAAAATAAAATCAATTTTATTAACCACCTAAAGTCCTATAGGCATGAGAGCTAGAAAAAACATATACATCCTATAGGTATGTTGTCTAAACACAAGAATGGCGATTAGTAGCATGTTTAAGATAGTGTGCAAGTATTAGACAAATTAGGTGAAGTGTGTGCGATTCTAAAGAGACATGATTTCTATTAGTTCACGAAATAACAAATAACACATGTTAAATAAAGCAGCGAATAGAACACACAGACCCTATAGGCATGTTTTCTACCCTTTATGCAAGAACAAAGCAAATCCATACCCCAATTTCACTATATCCCAAATTATTCATTATTACATGTTATTACAGCCCAAATGGAATAATGCAAGCTAAATATGACAGAAATACATATTGAAACAAGTGCGTGCCTCCGTCAAACAGTACAGGCCCACTATAAAATAACCTAGTGAATTTCTGGGCCTTCAGCATCCTTACCAACCAAAAGACCCAAATCTCAGGCTCATAAGGACAGTAGAATATTCCTGAATCCAGTGCCCAGGTCCAACAATACATATGGCTCAATACCAGGCCCAACGAATAACTAACTTAGCCAAATGGATGCCAAACTTAACCATGCAGATGACAAACCATTCGCAAGATTAATTTAAACAACTTTTCACACTTAACTCCTAAAGTTGTAACTAACAACAGTTCTAGCCAAAGCACATAGACAAGATCACATGAAATACTGACAAGTCTACAAGGCAGGTTCATGCTTGTATTCTCAGAAACAAAGCTAAATGGTCACTATCCCAAAGAGTTTCAAAAGTAAAATGATTCAAAATTAGCCTAAAGGACTTTAGACACATGAAAATCTAATAGAGTGAAATAGAGCAGAGCATTCACACGAAAGTTTTAACATGAAGGTCTAGTGAAAACACCATAACATCACAGGTTCATGATTGTGCAATTACTTAGCAAAAAAAAGTTATCGTGCTGAACATTAATCATAGTACAATAGATAACATCAAACTTCAACAGTAGGAGAAGCAAGCATCAATTCTAATATTATCTGGCCATGTGTAGTGAAAGAAGGTCAGTTGTAAGACATATTCCCAAGGTCTTGACTGGTACTAAGGAATGCAAGATTGAGCAAGTCAGAAAACACACAATAGAATCACAAATGTATAATAGCAGGTCCTCATAGACAACAGGACTTGGAGAGTAACAAGTTACACATGGACTAAATTATCTCCAAAGCATGAGTTTGGTTGACATAACAATCTAGGACAGGGTAGGAAAGCAAACTCTGAATTGACAACAAACATCAGCATAACATAACAGGCTAAACATGTTTAGTAGAGCCAGAATTCTCAATAGGAAAAGACACATTGAGAACTAGATTGTCATATAAAGGCTGGATGTTTGCCTTTCACCTTATAGACAATGAGTATATTTAAACAACATAGGATTGAACTGAGCATGGAACACACAGCAAAGCTCAAAATTGGCGGACATCACAATTAAGAATTGGTCGCAGTAGAGCATCAGGTACATTAAAACACATATATTGGCTTGTCATAAGGATGCAAAACAAAGCAGGGATAATCTCAAGGAGAGTAGTAGGTAATAAGAATCAAACACACACATTAGGGTGAACATGCTTAAAAGAGTCAAAAATCATTCATACTGAACACATGTAATAGACAGATGTCAGAGCTGGGAATTGTAGGCAAGTTCAAATACGAGAAAAGAGTTAAGAATCACAAAACAGCTTCACAGTCAATAATCTTTACAACTCGAGTTCAGAATCATGGAAGATTTCCATGTGATTATCGGATTGGGACTGGATTTGAGTGGGGGCAGCAAGGGTTGGCAGAAGAGAAAAGAAGGTTCGAGAGAGTATAGAGGCAGCTGTAGTGTGGGAATGGGATTAGGGTTTGGGGTGAGCTTGGTTAGTTAAAGAGAGGGAATGTTTATGGGTCGTTCATCATTTGAGATCAACGGCCAAGATTAAAAGAGAGGCGGGGCGGGTAATAAAATGGGTACCGACCGGGTATAAAAAGGGTCATTTGGTTGGGCAGCTGAAGGAAAAATGAAGTGGGCCAAATGTTTTTTGGGCCCATTTTTGGTCTATAATTCATTTTAAAGCTGGGCCATAATTTAAATACACTAAATTTTATCAAAAATAATTTATGAAAGTAATTAACACATAATAAAATATTATTTATGCAGTAAAGTCTTTAAAAAAAATATCTTAACATTATAAAAATATAAAAATGTTATTTGGCACAAATAATGTGAAACAGTGTAATTATGCATAGCATATAGGCTATTATTGCAAAATTATGTAAATAATTTAAAAATACAAATATACTTATATGAAAAAATAAAGTAAAATATTATGAAACATATATGTGGATGCAAATAATGAATTTGGATGATTGAGTCCTCATAAAATGATTTGAAGGGATAATTAATACATATTTAAATAATTTAAATGCAAGAAAATCAATTTTAAAGATTTAAAAATTATAAAAAATTCTTATATGACCCTTGTAAATTGGTGATGATTCGGGAATGATATTTTAGAAGCATATATGACTTTTATAAAAACATGGGGACGAAATTGGGTATCAACAAAGGGCATTAGTAGTTTTTGGAACATGCAGGTTTTTATCATCGTTTCATTAAAGATTTTTCAAAAATTTCTTCTCCTCTGTGCGGGCTTCTTGAGAAAGATATCCCCTTCAAATTTGATTATGCTTGTCTGAAAGCATTTGAGGAGCTGAAGAAAAGATTGGCGACTGTGCCAATTATCTTTGCCCTGGAGTGGGCGTAGCCATTTGAATTGATGTGCGATGTGAGTGACGTCGCAATAGGAGTTGTTTTGGGGCAAAAGAGGGATAAAACTTTTCACTACATTTATTACGCGAGCAAAGCTTTGAATCCAGATCAGATGAACTACATTGTTACTGAAAAAGAATTGCTTGCAGTGGTGTGGGCGTTTGACAAGTTTAGATCATATCTAATGGGGACCAAAGTCATTGTCTACACTGATCACTCAGCTATAAATTATCTGTTTGAAAAGAGCGACGCCATACAGATGCTGATTTGTTGGGTCCTCCATTTGCAAGAATTTGACTTGGAGATCCGAGATCGAAAAGGAATAGAGAATCAAGTGGCTGATCACTTGTCCAGATTAGAAAATCGAAATCAGGTGGCTGAGGGAGGTTCGATTAAGGAAATATTTCCGGATGAGAATTTATTGGCAATCACCTCGAGTGAACCCCGTGGTATGCAGACTACGTGAACTTTATTGCAAGTGGGGTGATGACACCTAAATTAACACCTGATAATAGAAGAAGATTTCTACATGATGTGAGGTTCTACTTGTGGGATGAGCCATTCCTGTATAAGCAGTGCGCAGATAAGTTCGTACAAAAGTGTGTTTCTGAGTAGGAGATAAATGCAATCTTACAAGACTATCACGCTTCACCATATGGAGGTCATCACAGTGGGGATAGAACCTCACAAACAATGCTGTAATCGGATTTTTATTGGCCAAAATTGTTTAAGGATGCAGACGCCTTTGTTAAACGGTGTGACAGGTGCCAAAGTACCGGAACAATCATGAAGAAGTACGAGATGCCTTTGCAAAATATTCTAGCAATATAGATCTTTGATGTTTGGGGGATTGATTTCATGGGACCGTTCCCATACTCTAATGGTCACAGATACATCTTGTTGGCGATCGACTATGTGTCTAAGTGGGTGGAGGCCATTTCTCTTCCTACTAGTGACACAAAGGTAGTGGTAAACTTTATAAAAAAGTACATCTTCACATGCTTTGGGACTCCAAGGGTGCTGATAATTGACGGAGGAACTCACTTCTGTAATAAGTTGTTGAACAACGTTCTAGAAAAATATAGAGTTAAGAACAAGGTTGCCACCGCCTATCATCCCTAAATGAGTGGTCAAATGGAAGTGTCAAACAGAGAGGTGAAGCAAATTCTGAAGAAAACAATAAGTGAAAATAGGAAGGATTGGGCCGGAAAGCTTGACGACGCATTCTGGGCGTATCGAACTTCATACAAGACCCCCATAGGAACATCTTCGTATAAATTGGTTTACGGAAGGTGTGCCACTTGCCTGTTGAGCTTGAACACAAACCCTATTAGGCGATTAAAAAGCTAAATATGGATATGGACTTCGCTAGGGAGAAGAGATTGTTACAGCTCAACGAGCTTGATGAGTTTCGATTGCATGCGAACGAAAATGCCAAATTGTATAAAGAAAAAACCAAGAGGTGGTATGTTATGGACATCCAACATCGCGAATTTGAGCCAGGTCAAGAAGTTCTCTTGTTTAATTCGAGGTTGAAGCTTTTCCCCGGAAAGCTTAAGTCTCGATGGGCGGGGTCCTTTGAAGTGGTTAGTGTGAAGCCTCATGGAGCGGTGGAATTGCGTGATACGAGCTCAGGTGGTACATTCATGGTAAATTGGCAGAGAGTAAAACACTATTTGGGTTGTGGCATTGCACACCACAAGACCTTGATGGACTTGGCCGATGCTTGAAAAACGGGCTATGTCGTGCCGCAACGTTAAATCAGGCACTTCTTGGGAAGTAACCTATGCATTTTATTTTGTTTTCGTAGTTTACTAATCTTCCCATTCGTTTTGAATTTTTTTATTTTGTAGGAGTTAATTCTTGTATGTAATTCAGTTTATCAAAAGAAAAAAGAAAACAAAAGCTCCAGGTTTGGGAAAACAGGGTGGATGCATTGCATCCCCCTCAGCGCCGAAAGTTAGAGGGCCAACTATGCAAGGCAGTGAAGTCTGGCCATCGCGCAAAGGGCCGCATGTGTGAAGAAACTAGAGAACCAACTGGAATGCGTCGCATCCCCTCTGCGCGCCCAGGTAAGTGTTACTTACAACACTTGAAACACCTCAAATCCCTCCCCCACTGTTTCCTCTCAAGCCGACGCACATCCACCCCTTGCACCACCACTGCCTCCAACCTCAACGCTTCAAGGTATGTGCTCTTCCCTCTCCTTCTTTCTTTTCTCTTCTCATCTCTTCTTGTTCCTCAAAGGCGACAGAATCCCACTCCCAATTTCCTTAGGTTATGCTTAATCCTAGTGATCTTCCCCCATGAAACTAAGAAAGGAAACTGTAAAAATTTTGAGGCTTTTCTTGCCGCCTCTGATTGGTTGTTGATGTGTGATTATGAAAAACTATAATTCATGTCATCTAAACAATTTTAGGAGGGTAATGAGTGTGTTTGTTAGAGAGAAGAAAATATTCACTAACAGTGCACCCCACATGTTCGATAAATTTCCCGTGAGCTAAATTTAAGCGCCAGCGAAGTCTGAGTAACCGAGCGATACTAGCATATGCTAGTGAATAAGTGTGGGGTAATTTGAGTGACTGTTTATAGCCATGTTAGAGTGTAGGAGCTAATGGTGCTCTCCACTCTTTCACCTTTCGTTTTGAAGCATCTGATGGTCGTTAGGCTTCCGAGCGACCAAGTTCCAGGCTGAATTAAATGCAATTAAAGTGCCCAACTGCTTGTATTGTGATGTACATGGTCGATGTGAGAAACACTCGAATCAGTTTCTTGTTGTGCATAATGATGTCTATAAGTGTATTGCTCACTCGTGTACTACCGGTTAATTCATTCCTACTGAAATCCATGGGCTATGTTTGAACGAAGTAATGAATGGCTTAAGCCTGCGGATGATTGGAAGTACACATTTTTGCACTTCAATGTTCTGCCTTCTAATTGTTGTCTTTTTTGTTTTGCAGGTACTTAGGTTCACAATGGCGGCAACGAGCAAAACGTCCAAGTAACAAGTAAGAGATAATGACAAGCAACCGCCTAAAAAGCCTACCGGAAAGGCAACTGGTGCTCCAAGCCCACAGAATAAAAGAAAGTGGACTAAAAAAGCAAAGGCACAGCCGACTAGGCAATTAATTGATAAGTCGGAGCAAGAAGAAGAGGAATCGTTAGTGAGGATGAATGTGAAAAGGGGTACCAGAAAAACATCAGCAAAACCGTCAAGTAAGGAGATAGAGTTAAGAGAACATGTGCCACACTAGACCAAATCCACAAAGCAGGTTGATCCAAACGATAAAGAGAAGCAGAAGGCTACCTCAAAATCTGAGTCCGAGTCTGATTCGGACTATGAGCTCACAAATGTCAACATAAGCGATGAAGATGAGGGTGAACCAATTGACCAAGCTGCTTGGGAGAAGAATTTTCTAAGTGAAAAAGCATTCTGGGCTTATGAGAAAATCATGGATTCAAAGAAATATATTCCAGAAAATCCAATCAACATTGGTGCACTGAAGAAAAATTATCTAGATCTTCTAAAATCAATTCGAGAGGTGCAACAATGGGGACCTATCTTGAAAGGCCACGACAAAGCCAGCCTTACTATTGTGAGAGAGCTTTATGTCAAATGGCGTCATTCATGGGGCAGCATTGTAAGAGTACGAGGGGTGGATATCAATGTTTCAGCTGAAGCTCTGAACCGGTTCTTAGGGGTGCCACACACACCAACGGACAGGTATGAATCTATATGAAAAGAGCCTGATTACTCACATATTCAGTCTATCCTATCCCTACCAGGAAAGATGCAAATTGGAAGCATGGAAGTGTAGAGTACCATTCTCTAGCCAAAGAATTCATGAGCGCATTAGCACGTGTGGTGCTGAATTTCATATGCAATCGCCTGATGTCGTGCCAACACAAAACTCATGTCCCTCGATACCGAGCACTAGTGTTGTATGCTTTATAGAAAGGGATCCCGCTCAACTTGGGAGCCATCATGCACGACCAAATGCAGCGCACAAGGATGAACTACAAATGGAGGCTATTCTACACAAATACCTTATCGACTTACTTAACGGAGATGGGAGTGCTATGGGACAAAGAGAATGATGACATAGAGGCTAAAGCTCTGGGACCATATGATGTGACTCATGTACTAGAGTCGAACAAGGGGAGAGCTTCTAAGTTTACCATTCAACAGTTTTTTGAGCAGATGTGAGTTGATATGCAAGAGAACAATGCTGAGTTGATCGCGACTCTTGCAGAGTGGAGTGTGACTAAAGGTGAGTTGATTCAGTCTCGTGCAGATCTAAGCCGAGTCCAGGCTGAGAAGGCTACAATGATGAAATAGGTATCAATACTTCTCCATGCTTTGGTCCAACATACAGATATAGATATTTCACAGTTGTTTGCACCTTCCGCTACTGGACCATCCACTTCTGCTCCTCCTATAGTCCCGGGGTCTCCATCCACCATGCCTACTGAGACCATTGTGCCGCATACTACAGACTCAGCTCCACATGGTGATGATAGGACTGTGACTGAGCCCCATAGTCGTGAGGATGCTATTGCTATGCCAGAGGGTTCCATGATAGATGTCGTGGATGCTTCGAGTACTCACTCGGTTGTTGCTACTAATCCCGTCCCTGCTTTCCAGGCCACTGTCTCTGTTGCTCCTCCGCAGACTACGGAGGAGCCCTCCACCTTGACTTGAGGGAGTTTCTTCTTATCCTACTCTACTTTATTTGTGTGCATTGGGGACAATGCACGGTTCTAAGTGTGGGGTGGCGGTTATTCATTTTTTTGTGGATGAATGTACTAATCTATTACAATGTTTGTTGCTTTTGATACTTTTGGGGCTGTAATATTCACTGAATTAACGGCCTGTAATAGTTAGTAAATTTATCTATAAGTAGTAACTCTCAGTCTTTTGTTGTTTACATTTGTAGTAAGTAGCCTTATAATAGCTAGTAAATACACTATTTTAAAAAAAATCAGAAAATAGTAAACTCTTTCTAACGACGGACTACCGGACAGTTCTCTCGAGGGATTAAGGTTCTTGGACAAAATACAAAAAGATTTTCATTTGATTCTTGGAATTAGTGTTAGTATTAGGAAATTGATAGAAAAATAAAGAAAAGCACAAAAATATTTTATTTGCTTTGAGTAGTTAGTAAGTTTAATCTATTAGGCAATAATCCCCCTTAGTTTTTCTTTGGATATCGGTTCTTTTCCAAGGGATGAATTTTTGAACCAGGTATTATTTTTTTATTGTTAGAGTAGTGTAGGATATAAAAACTCAGAATGAATTCGGCACATTCAGTGACTTGTTTGATACCAACAGAGTTAGACCTGAGCATGTGGATTATAACTTTCTCCATGAGTTTTTGAGAACCAGTTTTTCCTTGAAAAGTAGAATAGTTTTTGTGATGCTTAGGCTCATTTTCTTGACTCCTATGCTACCTGTTGTACCTTCTGCATTAAAATTGTGTCTTAACTATGTACTTGCTTTGCTAGAGAGTTGGAACGTAGCTATGTAATTGAATCATGTGCCATTATGTGGTAAGATTTTTGTACAGTTTCATGTAGTACATTTGTGTCTAGAACTTAGCTTGCATGTGAGTTGAAGTGAAATCCTAGCTTTTGATCGATTTGAATTAGGCCTTCTTTGATATTTTTGAATTGTAATGCTACCACAAATAAAATCATCCCTAGTTAGCCATTTTGAGCATGTAGACCTTTTATTTGGCACCGACAGTACGAGCCTATACCCTTTTATTCTTAATTGAAACTTTTGATCCTTGTATCTCTTAAGGCACTTTAATTGTGAAATAAACACTAAAAGAAGTAAGGAGGGGATTTGGTTGGCTTTTCAGTGGAACCAGTGAAAGGGAGAAAGGTGCACTTATTTTGTAAGATAATACAATACACCACAAGCGGAAATTAAAATATCGAAAGAAAAACAAAGAGAAGAAAAAATTAAAATATATGGATGAATAAATTGTTGTCTTATTCTTACTAGTGGGATGTAAGTTAAGGTAGTGCTAAAAGAAAGAGGGAATATTATTGGGGTGATATTATTGTAAAATTGAAGTTGGGCTAAAGAAAATTGAGCTTGAAATGATTACTTGACGTGTTAAAGTGCTTAGGAGGGTTAACCTTTTTTTTTCTATATATATCCTACCTATCCCTTAGCCCACGTTACAACCACGATAAAGTCCTAATTGATTTTAGACTGAGCATGCCTACATTAGTAAATATTTACATAATGGGCAAGCCTATGGTACCTTTTGTGCGCATGTGAACTTCTTTGAGAGAGTGAATGATTTATTCTATTGTTTGAAGTCCTTAAATTGCATTCGAATTTTATTTGACTGTGTGAACTATCTCTCGTTATTTTGTAGTGAGGGCACATGTTTCATGATGAATAGGTGACTTTATTCAACTCTTCAGTCAGAGTGAGTAAGTTGGCCTGAAAGTAGTTATGCTAGGAAGTCAGTTTATGAAGTTGAGATGTCCCGAAGTTGCTATTTGATTATTTTGAATTGCTTACTATTGTGCTTGGTATATTTTTAACATGGGGAAGAAAATCCGAGAATGCATATGCAAAGGGCTAATAATTGGTATCAACCAAAGTCATGGGTGCTTGAGCTTAATTGAAATGTGGCTTGATAGCGATAAGCTTAATTTTTTTCGATCTATTTTAGGTTGATTTTACTTTGCTCAAGGACGAACAAAGGTTTAAGTGTGGGGTGGTGATGTTAGGCATATTTCTATATGTTATAATGTTACTTTACTCATATTTTAACCGCTTTTTGGTGCTATTTAATCTTTAAAATGTCCAACATATGTTAATTATCGGTTTTATGACTAATTGAGTTGTGTGTGATGATTTAGGATGTTTGGAGTGCAAAAATATGAAGAAAAGGTTCTCCAGCTATAGGAAAAGAGGGTGGATACGCCACATCCAACCTAGGAAAAAAATGTATTTGGTGCAGCCTTGGCAGTGAAGTCGAGAGAAGGGATCTGCCTTAGCATCCACACCTGGGCACAACAGAGATGAAGGAACAGAGGGGGGATGCGAATCATCCACCCCAGCATGCGATGCTGAGAAGTTGAAGCTGAGTCGGAAAAGGAAAAGGAAAAATTTGGCCCACGACTTTTGTACGCAATATATAAACCAAAACGTTTCTTATAGGTCATCGAACACACGGGGAAGCAGAGAAACGCCATCACAAAGTTTGGAAACCATGGAATTTTTCTTGAGTTCTTACTTTTCCTTCTTTTATTGATTTTTATATATTCTTGGATATTACTTGATATTACTACCATGAGCATGCGTGGCTAAACTCGTTAGTTCTGGGGTCATGGGCTCTATATGAATGTTGATATTTGAAATTTGAATTTACGAGTTTGATTTTATCATATTGGGTTATTTATTTAATCCTATTCTTAATTATTTTGCTACATAGCTAACAGTGAAATACTATTTATGAATCTAGAGTTGAACTCGAAAGTGAAAATTCTAGATTGCATATAGGATTAAATAGAGCAAGTTCTTGAACTCGGGCATCGGGGAACGGATTCTCAATTAGGATAGAAATATACCTGTCTTGCTTGGTTGAAATACATGAAGTGTAAATGCGTTCTTGTTAGTCTTAATTCCATAGACATATAGGCATTAAGTAAACCTAAATATGCGAGTAAGAACTCGACTGATTCTTATGAGTAACATTAACCTTGTCAATCAACAAACCAAATAAATCAATTAGTCAGTTTAAGTCGAGAATGTAACAAGATTGTTAGCCAGCCCATGATCCTGTAATATCCTCTCCTAATAGTTTTTATCAGAAATTACCTACGTGTTTTAGTCGATCTCTAGTTTATTTAATTGCTTGGTAGGTTCTTCAGTTGTTAATTAATTACTTACATATTTTGAAAGAAATATCTTGAATAGATAATTTGTTTGAGTTTGAATCAGTCGAAAGTTAATGATCATAAGTCTCTATGGAACGATAATCTACTCACAACTTTATTACTTGACGACTACGTATACTTGCGTGTGTGTTTGGTCGCAACATAATGCCAAAACCTTCTAGAAATACCCAAATGCAAATCCGGGCATACGCTCGAGTCCAAAATCACCATCCAAACCTAGCGGAATCATCAAAACTCTGATCCGTGGGCAAATACTCAAAAGTCAAACTTGGTCAATTATTCCAACTTAAAGCTCCCTAGTTGAGAATCATTCTTCCAAATCAATTCCGAATAACTTGAAAACCAAAACCGATGATTCACACAAGTCATAATACATCATACGATGGTGCTCAAGACTTCAAATAGCTGAACGGAATGCAAATGCTCAAAATGATCGGCTGGGTCGTTATAGTAGCTTAATGATAGTATTATTATCGTTGTTGTAGATTAAAGTGCGACGAGACGAGTATACCGTGGTCATTGGAAAGACTGTGATAAGGTACATTAAGGCTATCCCTTCTTTCCTTTTGGCATGATCCATATGATATAAACAAAACGAGCAAACGCGTAACTTTCACAAATGACTCTATTCTTAAAAGTACTAGGGGTGCTTATGTTCTTGATTCCCAATGTGTCCTATTGTTATATTGTCTGTTCATAGGTCTCAGAAAATACGTAAGTTGATAAAGTTTATTTTGTGATATTAACCGAAGGCATATTGATCTTATGACATTTCGACAGATTTTATTGACTTACTTCATTATGCATTGCCTTCATTTATACATGTACATTGACACATGACCATATGGTGTTATATATGCGTATATTATATGTATATGGGTATGGGAAAAGGTTACGGTGTTATATATGCACCACCACTTAATCAGCTGACATACGTTGATGATTTCGCCCGCTAAGGCCGAGATAATATGATGGGATGCCCTTCGAGTCTTGATGATGTTATGTACGCATATACCTATGCATGATATGAGATTTATATGCATATACATGACACTATAAATGTTACATGATTCACTGAGCTATTCAGACTTACAGGTAGAGTCCTTTACTCCAGGTTTCTTTCATGTCTTTAATATAGTGCTTATCATGCCTTACAAACTTGGTACTTTATTCGTACTGACATCCCTTTTCCCGGGGACACTTCATTTTATGCCCGCAGGTCCCAATAGATAGGTTGACGGTCCTCCAAGTAGGCTATCAACTCAGCGGAAGGTGTTGGTACAGTCCACTTGCTCCGGAGTTGCCTATTTAGTCAGTATAATTTTGACATGTATTGATTGATATGGCGGGGGCCTGTCTCAACCTTTATGATGTTTATGTACTCTTAGAGGCTTGTAGACAGATGTCATGTATATGGATGATTGTATAGCCTTGTCAGCCAATGTTTTGACTGTACAAATGATCATTTAGGTCGTATAGGCATGTATGAGTTTGTATACCATGCCGGGTCGTCCTATGTTGAGCATTCCCTTATGTTTTATTCTGGTTATCTCATAACGGCCTTTCTGGCTCATTTACCCAAGATAGTATGATAAGAAAAATACGTTATGTTGGTACTCTGTTGAGTAAGGCCCTAGGTGCCCGTCGCGGCCCATCGGTTTAGGTAGTGACAATGAGGTTCGGGAAGAAGGGCAAGTTGAGCCCTCGGTATATTGGCCATTTTGAGGTGCTTGAGAGGATTAGAGAGGTGGCCTATAAGCTTGCATTGCCACCCAGTATATCGGGTGTTCACCTAGTGTTTCATATTTCTATGCTCCAGAAGAATTATGGTGACCCGTAACATGTTTTGGACTTTAGCACGGTTCAGTTAGATGGGGATTTGATTTATTATGTTGAGTTGGTGGCCATTTTGGATCGACAGGTTCTAAAGTTGAGATCAAAGATTATATCTTCAGTAAATGTTTAGTGGAAAGGCCAGCCGGTCGAGGAGGATATTTGAGACTCCAGGTATGATTCTAGACTCATTCTAGGACAAACGTTTTTTTTACGAAGAGGAGAATGTAATGACCCGACCGATCATTTTTAGTATTGTAGCCTCGTTCCCCTATTTGTCACTTATTCTATGTTCGTATGTGGTTATGTGACTTTCCGGGGTGGTTGATTTGGTTCCTCAGATATTTCAAAGTGAATTAGGACACTTAGTCCCAAGGTTGAAAGCTTAAATGAAAAGAGTTGATCGGAGTTTGATTTTGTGTAGACGACTCTGGAACGGAGTTTTGATGGTTCTGGTAATATCGTATGGTGATTTTGGACTTAGGAGTATGTTCGTATATTGATTTGGAGGTCTGTAGGTTGTCTTGGCTTGAATTGGAAAAAGTTGGAAAGTTGAAGGTTTAGAAGGTTGAGAGGTTTGACCGAGAGTTGACTTTATTGATACTGGGATCGGATATTTATTTTCGAGAGTTGGAATAGGTCAGTTATGTCATTTATAACTTATGTGCAACATTTTAAGTCACATCGGAGGTGGTTTGATAGGTTTCGGCTTTGGTTTTAGGAGTTGGAAATTCATTAGTTTCGTTAGGCTTGAATTAGGGTGCGATTCGTGATTTTGATGTATCATTTGAGGCTTTGAGTAATTTCGTATCATATTTTAGGATGTGTTGGTATCTTTGGATGGGGTCTCAGGGGCCTTAAATTTGATTCGGATTGAAATCAGAGTGAGTATTGAACTTAAGGTCTGCTGAAGCTTAAAGCTTCTGGTGTGATCACACCTGCGTGGTTTTGGCAGCAGGCGCGAGATCGCAAAAGCGCCCAAGGGGTCGCAGAAGAGGCTCTGGGTTGGATTTGGAAGTTGCACAAGTGCATGGAATATTACGCACCTCCAAGTTCGCAGATGCGGGAAGTTGGTCACGGAAGCGGATTTGAGGCAGGAGAGGCTAAGTCGCAGAAGCGGAGAAGTTTCGCAGGTGCGGTCCCATAGGTGTAGGGCGTTGACTGCAGAAGCAAACCCGCAGAAGCTGTAGGTCAGGATTTTAATGAAATTTTGTAGAAGCGAGACTTCTTCTGCAAAAGCAGAACCGCATGTGCGGTGGTTGAGCCGGTAGAAGCGAAATCGCTGGGCAGTGTTTAAAACCGAAGGGTTTAGTTGATTTTCTCATTTTTTGGGATTTTGAAGTTTGGACTAGGGCAATATTTGGAGAGAGTTTTACCTAGATTGAAGAGGTAAGTGACTCCTAATCATTTTTGTCCATAAATATTGCATACCCATTGATTTTTACACCTAGATTATGTGTGTTTTAGATGGAATTTGGGGCATTTTTGGACTATGTATTGGAGAGTAAGATTTGAGAATTTGGGGGTCGATTTGTGGATGGAATTGGATGATTTTGGTAAGGTTGGACTCGTAATTGAATGTGTTCGGATTTTGTCAATTTTGTCGGGTTCCGAGGCGTGGGCACAGGGTTGACTATTTGTATTTGGTTAAAGATCTTAGCTTTATCGTATGGAATCAATTCCTGTAGCTTGTATTGATTATATTAAGTTGTTTGTGACTAGATTTGAGTCGTTCGGAGGCCGAATAGCATGGCAAGGGTTTGTTGGAGCATTGAGTTATGCACTTTGAGGTATGTAACACTTCTAAACATAGAACTAAGGATATAAATCCCTGGAAAATGCATTATATGGTTGGTGTTGGGATGACGCACATTATAGGTGACGGGCGTGTGGGCGTGCACTGTGTTAATCATGATCCGCTTGATTTTTTTGCACAGTGTTGTTATCAAGTCTTGCCCTATCCGTGAAAATCTTACTTGTTAGAGTAATTGAACTGTGATTCATGTTAGAAATCATGTTTAGGCACCGTGCTTATTCTGTTGAGACCTAGTGAGGTTATTTCTGTTGTTTTGAGTTATCTGCTTTAACTGCAATTATGTACTCAGTCATGATCCTTCATTTGCATATCATATCTCAGTCTCTATTATCCTTTATTATTACATCGCATGTTAGTATTGTTTGGGCTGAGTAGTACGAGATTGTGAGCTTTTAAGACTTGAGAGATTTATGACTGAGGTAGGCCTGAGAGCCAGATTGTGAGTGTTATTGTAAATAGGGCTGCATGTCGCAGCAGGACTTATTGGCATATTCATTATTATGGATCGGGTTGCACGCCGCAGCATGCCTTATAGGCTTTATATTAGCGCTTGGGCAGGATCCGCCTCTTCAAAGTCTGACACACCAGCAGTGAGCGCAGGTACAGTGATATACATGTGCTTTGGTGAGGAGCATTGATTTCAGGCACCCGTACAGCGCTGAGTGATTGTGTGTGTGATGAGTGGGTATTTGAGTTAGACAGATTAAGTACTCTGAGAGTGTGAGTACCTAGAATATTTCTATGATACCTTACATTTGACATGCATATTTGACATGTAGGTATAGAGATGTACCATTCCTCATTCTTGACATGTTATTATCGGTGTTGGTCTTTCAATTGTGAACTTGAAAGCGTGTCTAAATTGTGTACCATGAACAAGCTGAATATGGAAGTTTCTCTTAGTTATTTATTGTCATTGTCATTATCTTACCTGCATTGTCATTATATTGGTTCTGGATATATCCTTATGAGCTCGTCACTACTTTCAGTCCAAGATTAGTCTTATTACTTATTGATTACATTGGATTGGTTGTACTCATACTGCACTCTACACTTCATGTGCAGATCCAAGTACAACTGGATGTGGTGATTGCTAGATCATTCTCAGTACTTGCTTGGATACTTCAAGGTAGCTGTTATGGCTTCCGCAGACCTTAACTCTCTTTCTTTTTATTTTTTTTTAGTATTGTTCTATTATTCAGACAGTTATACTAGAGTTTTGGTTTATGTTGATGCTTAGTAGTGATCACGTACTCGTTGACATTAGGTTTTGGGATGGCTGTAGTAGAGTTTTAGCTATTTTTATCATATATTTATGAGATTTCTTTTTCCATTGTTGAGTTTACTAAAGCATGTTCCATTCAATTATTTAGATGTTATGTGATTGTTGACTTGCCTAGCAACTGTGTTAGGCGCCATCACGACAGGTTGGGATTCTAGGTCATGACAGCGGAGAGTATGGGGAGTCTTGCTTTTAAAGGGAGAGGCCTTTGGCTATAGATGTTGAGGCTTTGGCCAATAGGTTTGTGGGATTAAATATTTCAGAGCCTAGCATAGTCTTTGCTTGTGTTGTATCACATTTGTCCTTGTTTGCGAGCATCAAGGCTCATCAGTATGAAGATCCCCATTTACTTGTTCTTAAGGCCACGGTGCAACGAGGTGGTGCTAAGGAGGTGACTATTAGTGATGAAGGGGTATTGAGGCTTCTGGGTCGGATCTGTGTTCCTAAGGTGGATGGTTTTCGATAGTTGATTCTTGAGGAGGCTCATAGTTCGCGGTATTCAATTCACACGTTGTTGCGAAGATGCACCATGATTTGAAGCAGCATTATTAGTAGCGAAGGATTAAGAAAGACATTGTTGGATATGTTGTTCGGTTTTGAATTGTCAACAGGTCAAGTATGAGCATCAGAGACCAGGTAGTTTGGTTTAGAAGATTGAGATACCGGAGTTGAAGTGGGACCGCATCACTATGGACTTCGTGGTAGGGTTTCCACGGACATTGAGTAGATATGACGCATTTTGGGCCATTGTGGACAGACTGACCAAGTCTACACATTTCATTCCAATCATGACTTCCCATACTTCGGGAGTAGTTTGCTAAGATCTACATCCAGGAGATTATTCGCTTGCATGGTGTACCTTTTTCTATCATCTCGAGTCGAGGTACTTAGTTTACTTCGCATTTCTAGAGAGCATTTTAGCATGAGTTAGGCACGCAAGTTCAGTTAAGTATTTCACTCTCAAACAGACGGGCAGTCCGAGTGGACTATTTAGATTTTGGAGGATATATTGAGGGCACGTGTCATAGATTTTAAAGGCTATTGGGATCAGTTTCTTCCTTTAGCAGAGTTTGCTTACAGCACAAGCTACCATTCGAGCATCCATATGGCTCCATATGAGGCATTATATGGGAGGCTATGTTGTTCTTTGGTTGGTTGGTTTGACCCTGGCGAGGCTAGGCTATTGGGCACATATTTGGTTCGTGATGCTTTAGAGAAGGTGAAATATATTTAGGAGTGACTTCATACAACGCAGTCCAGGCAAAAGAGTTATGCTGATAGGAAGGTTTGTGATGTGGCATTCGTGGTGGGTGATAAGGTTCTATTCAGAGTTTCTCCCATGAAGGGTGTGATGAGATTTAGGAAGAAGGGCAAGTTAAGCCCTTGGTATATCGGTCCATTCTAGGTGTTAAAGAGAGTTGGTGAGGTGGCATAAAGACTTGCCTTGCCAGCCAGCTTATCGGGAATTCATCCGATGTTTCATGTTTTCATGCTTCAGAAGTACTATGAGGATCTGTCACGTGTTGGATTTCATATCGGTAGAGTTGGACAAGTATTTGACTTATGATGAGGAGCTGGTGGCCATTTTGGATAAGCAGATTCGAAAGCTGAGGTCGAAAGATATGGCATCAGTGAAGGTTCAGTGGAGAGGTCAACCGGTCTAGGAGGCGACTTAGGAGACCGAGCATGATATGCGTAGCATATATCCCCACCTTTTTGATATCACAAGTATGATTCCAAACTCGTTCGAAGACGAACGTTTGTTTAAGAGTATCGATTTGGCTTGTTTGAGGTAAGTATCTTGCCTAGCCTTGTGAGGGAGAATTACCCCTTAGGATTTTGCCTTAATTATTTATTCATGTTATGTGAAATGTAACATGTACACGAGGTGACGAGCGTGTACATGGGTGCTATGTATGACTTATGACTGGACTAGACCTTAGCCTATTAATATGCCTTGATTTGAGGATGTGCTTTATATGAAATATGCTTAATCATTTTGTGACTACATGAACATAATCACTACAATTGACTTAGTCATAGTCATGCTTTGTATGTTGAACACCCATCCATATTTTATTATTTGTCATGTTCTTGTGCACCTTGTTCTTAAATAATGAGCTTACATCTTTGATGAAAATATGTCATTAATGTTTTGTGATAATTGTGGAATATATGGATATGTTGAATGGATTGATTGGGTGTTAGAGTGAGGTCTTTGCTATGCGATTATAATTATTGTTGTGCGCATAGGGAGAACCAAGGGTGGCATTTTCTAGGGTTGCCAATGTGGCGAAATAAGGGTGGTGATATGGTCATGTGGCGAAATAAGAATGACATTTATTGTTATTTGCACATGTGGCGAAATAAGGGCAGCATTGTTGATGATGTTATGTGATGATTCGGGGTTGATTCTCTTGATGATGTTCATGTGATGAAACGGGGATGATATTTCGATCTTATACATATTTTCTTAAAACTACATCATGCATTTAATGAGTTGATAGTTGTATCTGACATGCATATGCCTCCACTTCTATTTGATAATTTGTTGCCAAAGATGAATTTTTCTATGTTGAGTTCTCATCACATGTTCTAATGAGATAGTTGATATCTTTTTCTATTACATGTTCTGTTGTCAGCTACTGATCTATTTAGCAAGTTATTTGACTAGTGAGTATCATATAACTTGAACCTCGTCACTACTTCACCGAGGTTAGTCTTAATACTTTACTGGGTACCGATTGTGGTATACTCATACTACACTTCTGCATATTTTGTGCAGATCTAGGTGTTGGAGGAAACAGACCTAAGGAGTGAGTGTTTATAATTATCGCGAGGATTCAAGGTAGAGTTACATGACCATCGCAGTCTCATCCTTATAATGATACTGTTATTTTTCTTATCTGAACAGTATTGTATTTTGAGACATCCTTTTGTATTCAGTTAGAGTCATGACTCTGTACTAACTAGTTCTGGGAGTTTTATTAGGAATTTCCATTTAACCTTGTGTTAATTCTATTTCCACTTTTAAATTAAATTCTATCTTATTATTATCATATTTTGTTGATTAAATGTTGTTAAGTGATTAGCTTACCTAGTCTTATAGATTAGGTACCATTACGGCACCTATGATGGAATTTGGGTCATGACATCTACCAATCACATATCATTAGTGTTCAGTGATGTAATAAGTGTAAGATAAGTTACAACTAGGCATTTTTGTATTCTTAAAGTTAGTCTTCCTTGAAGTCATACCCTTACATTCCAGGATGAATGTCCCTAAGGGGGGAGGAGTTACATCCCGTATTTTTCATACCTTAAGCTATGTCGTGAGTTAGTTGTCGTGAGCTTGGAGAGCTAGGCTATTCCTAAGTTTATAAGTGATTATGACTATTTTTAGTAAGTATCGGAAGGGCTAGAGGATAAATGAATCGAAGCGAGTGAATATTCGCAAAATTTCCAACTTATGGATTATACATTAGAGGTATGGGTCAATATTATAACCGGTACTTTTGGAATAATACTAGGAGTGATTAACATGCTAAAAAGGTCGTGTTATGAGGTCGTATAATAGTCGTATGTTAAGTGTTTAAGTCAAACAAGTTGTAAAAAAAAAGTCACCAAAAGTTATCGCAAGTTACGTTCATAAGTTTACTGAAACTTGGGTCTGCTCTCACTGAGATTACTCCCAATATATTTCTAGTCACTGAGTGATCCACCCATCAAATTTAAGTTCTATGAGTCTAGTTTCCAACACGCTAAATCGTGCGTCGATACGACGTCGAAGCAGGTAGATATGCGCATTTTAGTTGGACTGCACAGGCAGCCCCATTAGGACCCACATAGGCGATAGAGATTATTTTTGATGTTATAAAGCGGGGCAGCCTTTTCCCTAACTTACTTTTCATCAAAAACAGAACCTTAAGCTCCCTAAGTGCTTTCAAATCATCTCCCTATAATTCAAGCAAATCTCGCAAGGTTTTGAGGTAATTCTTCCTTCGGAAAGATCATAGCACTTGTATAAGCTTAGTTCTCGCTTGTTGTTATTGAGCGAGAGATTTATACAGGTTGAATCAAGGTGTCTAATTATTGGATCTTGTTGTTTAAGGTAATATCTTCTTCTTCTTCTTCTTCCTCTTCTTCTTGTTCTTCTTCTTCTTCTTCTTCTTCTTCTTCTTCTTCTTCTTCTTCTTTATAGCTTAGTTTGAGCTTTGGATGTGCTTAGATAATACAAGTTAATGGTCGAATATTGTAGTTACGTTGAGGGTTATTTATAGGACAATTTGGGGCTGTTCTTGTTGCTTTTGAGGTGCTGGAAGTATGGTTGTTGGTTGTGGTAGTTGTTGTTGTTATTCTAAACTCGAGGAATGAAAAAGAAACATTGGAGATGTTGACCGATTTAACGTAGAACAAGCTTGTCGCTCATTATCTAGTTGGTATGTTTCTCTTGTTGATATTAGTGTTATTTTATTTGTTGTAGAATAGTTAGAAAGAAGCTTCCATTTTAATCGTTGAAGGTTCAGTTTCAAAGTTAAAGATTTTCCTTTCTTTCTTTAGCATGAATTCCAAACAAGTTTCCTTCCAAGTGTGATTCCGAGAATTAGAACCTCATAGATGCTCTATTTATGTGTTAGATGATTCCATGAATATTTTGTTTAGTACTGCCCTGATAAGATAAGTTTTATATGATTATTGGTAGTCTTTTGCTTCTCCCGAAAAGTGTATATCAACCATATCGGCACCCTCAGAAAGGCTTCCGTAACTCGACAAATGTTAGCTAGAGTTGACATGGAAATTTTACGTGCTTTATACTTATTGTATGTTATGTTAGACATTAAGAATAGGTCCAGTGATCTGGTAGTTACAGGTGGAAGATACGGGTTTGATAACCTGGTAGTTACGAACTAGTCCGGGTGATATCGGCTCGATAGACGAGAAAGTACAGATTCACTAGTTTGGTTGCTAGCACTTACGTATGAGATCCTATTGTGATATAGCAGAGTAGTTGTTGTGTGAATATGCAACTTGCATATTATAGATTTAGATGAAGTGAAAGCTGGTTTGGATATTACTCCCAAGGGTCCAGAGTAACGAGATTACGAGATAGCAAGATGTATCCAGGTTGGTAAGAATATAGTATATGCCTTGTAAGTTGCCTTGTTACTTGAGATATACGTTTAGTTGTTTGCTTCAACATTCCTTCATTTGAGTTTTGTACTTATATTTTTTATTATCCAGTTACCTTACATATTTAGTACATCTAGAGGCACTATGTTTCATGTCGCAGGTTTAGATAGACTGACTGACTTCCAGAGTAAGCAGTTTTAAAGTTCAACAGCTGATCGGTAAGACTTCATATCATCCGGAGTGCAGCCGAGTTCTAGAGGTCTTTTATTTTGGTTATGTATATAGATTTATTGGTAGTTTGGGGCCATATCCCGACTACGTTACTTATGTTAGATACTTAGAGACTTTTGTAGATGTAGATGTACCAGTGGTCAGTCAGACTAGTTTATGTGGTGTCCTTGTCGGTCTGTGTAGATGTACTTTTGGAGCTATTTATATATCTATGTAATGACATTCATGGTGGCCTTGTTAGCCTTAAATGGATATCATTTTGGGTTGGTTATGAGTTGATGTCATATGTTGGCCTTGTCGGCCGAGATGTTTTTGTATAAATTGTGGTACATGATTTACAGGTTAGTATGTTCAGTCAAGTTTGGCACCAGGTGCCAGTTGCGCCTCACAAGTTTGGGGCGTGACAAAAATTGAAGAATTATGATATTATTGGTCAAGAAGAAAAGATGAAGAAGAATAGCTGAAGAGGCAAATATATTATTTGGAACACAAGAGAAAGAAGTAGAGTCCATTTATTAAATAACATCAATTACGAGGGCATGCAGGTAAGACCAAGCTCACTAGGGACATAATATTTTGGAGGAAACTACATTATATGCCTACAAAATATAAATTATTTATTCGCTTTTGTCCATCTTAAAACTACATATAATTTTTACCTATAGGCCCAAATTTATTCCCGCCTATCCATCCCCTTTCCCCCTATTTTTTCCTACCCAAATGCAAAAATCCTCATATCATTCTACTCTTTCATTATTTTAATACAACAAATACAAGTTATATAACAGACTAATATTATATTAATAGTGCAAAATATGTTTATTTTATTATCAATGTATATAATTTAAATTAAAAAATTAAAATTGCTTAAACTTCAAGAATGAGTCAACTATGCAACGCTAACAGTTGATTCAAGTACTGCTGATACATGTATGTGCAATGCGTTGGTAGTTGCATCTTATATTAAATCTTTAAAGAAAGGGAAATTAATAATTTGTTTTTGCATATGTTTGTAAAATCCTCTTATTTTATTTATTTTTCACATAACCCCATAGATTTCTGCCAAATCTCTTGTTTGTTCGAATTTCGCATTTTCTTTGTGGTTTGGTAAAATAAAAATTTTAAAGATTTTCTTTATAAAGTTTTTTTAAAAAATTTCAGATCCGAATTTTTGTGTGTTTGAAAATCCATCATTTTTGAGCTTGAAGCTCTTGAATCGAAAAACTTATTTTGAAGATTTGTTGTTTGATTTGAAGTGGGTGTTATAAAATATTTCTTATAATATCTTTGGAAAGTTAATATTGAAATTTGATCGCATTTGGAGCTGATTAGAGATTATTGGGATTGGATTTTTCAGATGAAAATTACAACAACAAAAAAAAATATAGAGTTACCCAACAATATACTACTGCAATATACAATATACTATAAAAGTATATTGTTATATTATATAGCTTACTGCAGTATAAGATTTACTATAAGAAAATTTAAATCCATCATTCAAGTAACTTAAAGCATGAAACTCATAAATTGAGTTTGTTGAGTTTGTTATCATTTCGATTCAACCCTGAATGAAGTGTGTTTGATGTGTTGATCGGAGGTTGTTGCTAATGTTTTAGTCAATTTGATGGAGATTTTGAAGTAAATTTTCAAAATTTGGATTGAAATTGAGTTGAACTAGCAAGATAACAAATTTATATATACACCATATATATATATATATATATATATATATATATATATATATATATATATATATATATATATATATATATATATATATATATTGGTATATTATGATTAATTCAAGAACAAATAATTAATTATAATAGTGTACTAGTAATTGTTTTGAAGGAATGAACCGGTCCTATGATGTTATTAATTAGTATTACTATAATATAATATTACGAAACAGTAAATTTCTGTAACATAAAACAGAAACAAGAAAAACCAAAAATAAGGCAGAAACTAGAGATTATCAGAAACCAGAATCAGTAAATATATTTCGGAATAAAATCGAGCTCAATGAATGCACAGTGTGTCCTTAAGGAAATTATTCCCTCAAGTACCCGAGATTTTGTAATATTATCCTCCCAGGATAGAGCGATTTAACTCACCGGAGTATCGATACTAAAAACGACGGTGAAACTGCAAACCACTTGAAGGCTATAAACCACACTGAAATTTAATTGTGTAGAAGAAGGAGAAGAAGCTTAGACAATTTAGTATGAAAAGATTCTGGGATCAAGGCATATTTATAGCCACTTTTTGGCATTATTTTTGAAAAGTTTGCAACCTTTCAGAGACAGCCATGGTTGTTGGAATAGGCAGGAACGATTCTCGTTTAAGATATTCTGGGAAAATAATTTAAAATAATTAGAAAAAAACGGAACGGGTCGTGTCGTGCCGCGTGTCCTGGGTTATTCCGGGTTGACTTTTCGTTAATTAATTAAACTAATTAATTAAATAATTGAAAGAAATTTTGTCCAAGAAGATTAATCAATCAATCTTTGACCAAATCCGAAGCCGAATCCGAAGTCGAAGCCGAAGCCGAGCGAGCGACGATGGCGCGAGGCTTACCTTCTTTCCAACCCATTTAACACCAAGGAAAGTGCTTTCTCAATATAAGCGCATTCTCATTTTTTTTCCACCACCAATGAGGGGCAATTGCTTTTTTCAAAGCATAAGGGATCTCACTTTGCCTTCACATTTCTTCCCTCCATTTTTCATTCACCAATTTCTTACTCCCAACAATCCCCCACATGAATGGGGAATGTCTATAAGACAAAAGGAATGCACGGACGAGTGTGTGATTTACATGCAAGGATTAATTGCATTTGGATAAGTAGGTTTCCCTTTAAACTTTCCGTAGTGAACTTATATCGGATATACTCAGTCAATCGGTAGATTTGATATCTTTGAACCGTCGAACATTTTTGTATACCTAGACAACATATGTCACACAAACAACCCTTAACCATCTATGGTTCTCACGGTTGTGTTCGTTTCAGCCATGAACACCGCCTGGTTTCATGAGTGCTTAGAGTATGGGCCGTTACTTTCATTCCCCTTGAAGCGGCTTACACTTAACACTAACATAGGTGATTTCTAAATGTGTAATCCTATAGACACATTATCTGGTCATTTCCTATCAGGCTTAGCAAATCATTAAGAAGCTTTAAGCTTTATAGACGCATCAAAATGCCTTAATGCTTTACCCTGATTGTTGAACATTTTCTTCATCACGAGAATGGGCTGAATTGTTTAACAATGTTTAATCGTCATTCATAACATTGTTTGATCTCTTTGAACTAACTCTTGGGATCTCCAATCTGCTAGGTAGAGTTACTTCTATGATGACTTGCCCTAGGCCTTAACCCCATTCCCTTCGATGATCTTTCAACTGCCTCTCTCGATAGGCCTTTTGTAAGTGGATCTGATACGTTATCTCTTGACTTCACGTAGTAAATTGTGATAACACCACTAGAGAGTAGTTGTCTAACGGTATTATGTCTCTGTCATATGTGACGAGATTTTCTGTTATACATAACGCTCCCTGTCCTACCTATTGCCGCTTGATTATCACAATGTACACATATTCCAAGAAATTTCGGAGCTATTCAGCTTCTTCATCGGCCTTATCTAAAGCTATGAATTTGGATTCCATTATATAACGGGCGATGCACGTTTGTTTGGATGATTTCCAAGACACTGCTCCACCCCCAAATTGTGAAAACATATCCACTCGTGGATTTAATTTCAGATTATCCGGTGATCCAATTTGCATCACTATATCCCTCAGTCACAGAGGGATATTTGTTATAATGCAGAGCATAGTCTTGAGTATCTTTCATATACCCCAAAACTCGTTTCATTGCCATCCAATGTATTTTCTTGGGATTACATGTAAATCGACTCAGTTTACTAATAGTACATGCTATATCTGGTCGAGTACAATTCATGATATACATCAAACTTTCCAATACTCTTGCATAGTCCAGTTGTGAGTCTTTTTCACCTTCATTCTTTTGAAGTGCATAACTCACGTCAATTGGAGTCTTAGCAATCTTGAAATCCAAATACTTGAACTTGTCAAATACTTTTTCAATGTAGTGAGACTCTGATAATGCTAGACCTTGTGGAGTCTTGTAAATTCTGATTCCTAAGATCACATCAGCAACTCTTAAGTCTTCATGTCGAATTTGCTAGCTAGCATGAACTTAGTAGTATTTATATCTGCCATATCTTTGCTCATTATCAACATGTTATCAACAGATAAACAAATAATGACTTCATGACCTGGAGTGTTTTTAATGTAAACACATTTATCACATTCGTTGATTTTAAAACCATTTGCCAATATTGTTTGGTCAAATATAGCATGCCATTGTTTGGGTTCTTGTTTAAGTCTATGAAGCGACTTAACAAGTTTGCACACTTTCATTTCTTTACCAGGAACCACAAAACTCCCTCAGGTTGTTCCATAAAAATTTTTTCCTCCAACTCTCCATTTAAGAAAGTTGTTTTAACATCCATTTGATGGGTTTCAAGACCATACACGGCCGCCAGTGCCACTAACACCCTAATAGATGTTATTCTTGTTACTGGAGAGTAAGTGTCAAAGTAATCTAGGCCTTGCTTTTGTCTATAACCTTTGACAATAAGTCTTGCCTTATATTTGTCAATAGTGCTATCCGCTTTTATTTTCCTCTTAAAGATCCATTTCGAACCTAAAGGTTTATTTCCTGGAGAAAGATCAACTAATTCACATGTATGGCCAAAATTGATTGAATATCACTATTGACTACCTCTTTCCAAAATTCTGAATCAGAAGATGACATAGCTGCTTTGAAAGTTTGAGGCTCATTTTCAAGCAAGAATGTCACAAAATCTGGTCCAAAGGAAGTAGATGTTCTTTGACATTTTCTACGCCTTGGATCCTCTTCACTTGGAGTATTTTTCTTTGGTTCTTCCCGTGGTAGTTTAGTTCTTTCACTTGACGACTCGCATTTAGTTTTATACTGATAGATGTTTTCAAAGAATTCAGCATTAACTGATTCAATTACCGTATTAACATGAATTTTGGGATTATCAGATTTATGAACCAAATACCAACATGTTTTACTGTTTGTAGCATATCCAATAAAAATACAATCCACAATTTTTGGTCCGATGTTTACCATTTTGGGTAAATGTACTTGTACCTTTGCTAAACACCCCCCTCCCCCCCCTCCCCCCATACTTTGAAATATTTCAAGTTGGGTTTTTTTTCTTTTCCATTTTTCATATGGAATAGATTACGTTTTGTTGTGGGGTACTCTGTTGAGAATTCGGTTAGCTGTAAGGATAGCTTTCTGTCACGACCCAAAATCCCACCACATGCGTCGTGATGGTACTTAATCTCTAAGACTAGGTAAGCCGATTATAATTACATTTCGAGCCATTTGTTTTTTTTTTTGAACATATATAATTTAATACAAATGTCGAAACTAACAGCGAAAATATTCAAACAACCTCCCAAGATTGGTAATACTGAGTCACGAACTCTAACTGAATACATGAAATGATCTCAAGGAAATCAAATATACAATACTGTTCGAATAACAATTGACAGTACGATAAAATGGAAAGACTCCAAGGGACTGCGACGACCAAGCAACTCTACCTTGAATCCTTGCGATCACACTCTAACTATGTCCGAGTCTAATATCTCCAACACCTGACTCTACACAAAAATGTGCAAAAGTATAGTATGAGTACACCACAGTCGGTACCCAGTAAGTATCAAGACTAACCTCGATGGAGTAGTGACGAGGTACAGTCAAGACACTCACTAATCAATTAACCTGTGCAGTGTAGCAATATATAATAATAATAATAATAATAATAATAATAATAATAATAATAATAATAATAATAATAATAATAATAATAATAATAATAATAATAATAATAATAATAATAATAATAATAATAATAATAATAATAATAATAATAATAATAATAATAATAATAATAATAATAATAATAATAATAATAATAATAATAATAATAATAATAATAATAATAATAATAATAATAATAATAATAATAATAATAATAATAATAATAATAATAATAATAATAATAATAATAATAATAATAATAATAATAATAATAATAATAATAATAATAATAATAATAATAATAATAATAATAATAATAATAATAATAATAATAATAATAATAATAATAATAATAATAATAATAATAATAATAATAATAATAATAATAATAATAATAGAAACAAATGGCAATGATGGCAATAAGAATAAATAAATTATATAAACAACAAGGCAACAAGAACACCATAAATATTGCTCAAACGAATAAGGAACACAAATACAACCAATCAATCAAGTCCCTCAAATATACGTCTTTCCAATGTAAGTACTTCAAGTATAAATCTTTCAAATATAAGTTTTTCAATAAAAATTCTTAGAATATAACCCTATCAAATAAATATATATTTCGAATATACTCCCTTCAAATAAATTTCTTTCAACTATAATTCTTTCAAATAATATTTTGGAATATAATTCCTTCAAATAAAAGTCACCTTGTAACACCTCATTTCATAATCATAAAAATACGGGTCTCAGCCCATTTTTATATTTTCACGGCACCCCGTCCCATATTTTATCACAACTGTACGGACAACTCATGTGCCAATAATATCAATGTATATAATATCTATATGATCAATTTATTTCTAATAAAGTAAGTTTTTTTTTAAAATCAAGTAAGAAATCAACAAAGAAATGAATTTATTCTAGAAATCGTTTTAGTGAAGAAAATAACATTTCAATTAAAATGAAGCACCCGATAGCTGCTGATTTGGATGTAAAACTTATTAATTTAAAATATAATAGTAATTTCTTTTATTTAAAACAACCCAATCATCGAAAATCAGTAAACAAATACCAAAAAACAAATATAAATCTTCACAGTCTCGTACTAAAAAGCCAAAGCCAACACAATACAACAAGGAACACAAAACACATAATAATAAAGTCAACTAGTACATCACGGAAGAAGACAAGAATTTGCATATTTACATGAAACAAAGTCACCAAAGACAAGAACATAAATAAGAAATATTAACAGGGCACTCCCGAGATACCGCCTCGTAGTCCCAAATCATAAATAAATTCACAATATCTCATTTCCTTATATCACAGCGGGAGCCTTCACATTTAATTTTAAAGAAATTATTTTTTCTCGAAATAGCATCCCACGTTTTAGCCACCCTTATCACACCGCATGACTTTTAGTAGTTCCCCTACTAGCCACGCTGTCATGACCCAAACTAACCCCTGTCGTGATGGCGCCTATCATGAAACTAGGCAAGCCGACTCATTTCCAAAATAAACCGATATTGTCATTTTCAAAGATAATTTCAATTCTATTTAAAATAAAACCTTCGTAAAGGAGTTCAAATCAAATAAAAGTGCGGAAAGAAAAGCCCGACATCGGGGTGTCACTAGTCATGAGCATCTACTACAATCTGTCTAACAATATCAAGACTAGTCTGAAAAATAGCTAAATACAACTAAAGGAAGATAAGAGGGAGAAGAGCAGGGCTGCGATCGCCAGGCAGCTACCTTGCTATTCCCGAGAAAATCTGAAATCAGAACAATCAACAACCGCTACCGTATCCAGCTACACCTGGATCTGCACACAAGGTGCAGGGAGTAACGTGAGTAGGCCAACTCAGTAAGTAACAATAATAAATAAAGGCTGAGCAGTAGTGACGAGCAATAAAGTATATAACGTTCATATCAGAAAATCTCAGTAAAATACCACATGCTTTTAAAATCAGGATTTGAATCAAAATATCTCGTTTAAACCCGGTTCCAGTAAAAATCATTTAAAGATAGTTTTTCAACAGTTTTTCAAACAGAGGAAAAATGCAAAGGTGAGCAAAATGAAGAAATCATAAACAGCCCCTCGGGCAAAACATCACTCATATACAGCCCCTCGGGCAAACCTTACACTCACTCGTGCCACTCTCGCATACCTCACAATCACTCTTGCCACTCGGGCATACCTCACAATCACTCATGCTTCCCAGTCACTCAGCACTCGGCACTCGCACAAAGTAGGTACCTACGCTCACTACGGGTGTGTACAGACTCCGGAGGGGCTCCTTCAGCCCAAGCGCTATAATCTGCACGGACAACTCACGTGCTGTACGGATAACTCACGTGCTATAATAATAAAGTGCACTGCAGGCGGGCAGCCCCGATCCACACTCATCCTCACAAATCAGGCCCTCAGCCTCACTCAGTCATAGACCTCTCAAGCCACTCGGGCATTTCAGTAAAACAGGGCATTCAGCCCAAAATATTTATATGCATCAAAATAGAGTCATAAAACTGAGTTATACGGTAAACAAGTATAAATATGACTGAGTATAGATTTTTCAATCGAAAACAATGAGAGGATGGTAAGAAAAAGCCCCTAAGGGTCCAAACAGCACTGGCGCAAGGCTCGAACATGGCATTCAGCCCAATTTACAGAAACTCTTTCTAAAACATATAAGTATCAAATAGTTTTAATAAAATATGCAACTTTACAGTTGCTACGGGACGGACCAAGTCACAAGTCCCCAACGGTGCACGCCCACATGCCCGTCACCTAGCATGTACGTCACCTCAAAATAGTAGAATGATATGAAATTCGGGGTTTCATACCCTCAGGACTAGATTTACAATCGTTACTTACCTCGAACCGGTCAAATCTCTACCCCGCAATGCTCTTGCCTCTGGACTCGGCCTCCAAATGCTCCGAATCTATTCACAATCAGTACAATACCATCAATACGCGCTAATGGAATGAATTCCACAACAAAAGCTACAAAATTAGACCAAAACCCAAAATTGGCTCAAACCCGCCCCCGGGCCCATGTCTTGAAATCCGACAAAATTTACAAAACTAGAAAGCTAATCCACTCACGAGTCTAACCATACAAAATTCATCAAAATTCAACATCGTTTGGTCCTTCAAATCCTTAAATTACTCTCCAAACATTCCAAGCCCTAACCCCTCATTTTCACTAATTACAATGATTAAACAACGCAAAATCACCATATATACAAGTATTAGGGCTCAAGTAACTTACCTCAACGAAATCCCCTTGATTACCTCTTCAAATCTCTCCCAAAAGCTCCAAAAATCGAATAGAAATGGTGAAGAATGTACCAAAATTCGCGAAGTGTGCAATATGTACCCTCTGCCCAGGCTTCTTGCACCTGCAGCCATTTACTCGCACCCGCGCGACCGCATCTGCAGTCCAAGGAGCCGCACATGCACAACTCACTTATCCGCCCAGTCTCCGCATCTGCGAAAAACTCGTCGCACATGCGCTTGTGCACCTGCGCGTGACGCGCAGCATCTGCGAATCCTGTCCAGCGCTCCCCTCTCTGCATCTGAGCCCCAAGTTTCGCATCTGCGAGATCGTAGATGCGACCTCCAACTCGCACCTGCGCAACCTTCCTAGCCCATCATTGACCACACCTGGGAACTCCCCACGCGCACCAGCAGTCTCGCACCTGCGACTCTTTCTTCCGCGGGTGCGAAAATAGCAGTAGCAGCAGCTTCAACCGCATTTTCCAACTTGGACAAATCCGTTAACCACCCGGAATCACCTCGAGGACCTCGGACCTCAACCAAAAATACCAACAAGTCATATATTAACATACCAACTTAGTCGAACCTTTGAATCACTCAAAACAACATCAAATCATCAAATTACCCTCGGATTCAAGCCTAAGAACTTCTAAATTTCCAAATTCGGCAACCGATGCCGAAACCAACCAAACCACGTCCGAATGACCTCAAATTTTGCACACACATCACAAATGACACTACGAACCTACTCCAACTTCCAAGATTCCATTCTGACTCCGATATCAAATTTTTAACTACCGAGCGAAATCGCTAAATTTCCAATTTTGCCAATTCAAGCCTAATTCTACCACGGACCTCCAAATCATATTTCGGAGGCACTCCTAAGTCCAAAATCACCTAACGGAGCTAACGGAACCATCAGAATTCAAATCCGAGATCGTTTACACATAGGTCAACATCCGGTTGACTTTTCCAGCTTAAGTTTCTACTTAAGAAACTAAGTGTCTCAATTCACTCTGAAACCACTCCGGTCCCGAACCAACTAACTCACTATAAAATAATATAGCTGAATAACATAAAAAGAAGTAAAAATGGGGAAAACGGGGCTATAACTCTCGAAACAACCGGCCGGGTCGTTACATCCTCCCCTTCTTAAACATCCGTTCGTCCTCGAACAGATCTAGAAAGATACCTGGAGTCTCAAATAGGCGTGGATATTTGCTCCGCATCTCCCGATCGATCTCCCAGGTGGCCTCCTCCACAGGCTGACCTCTCCATTGCACCTTCACTAAAGTTATATCCTTTGACCTCAACCCTCGAACCTGCCGATCCAAAATAGCCACCAGCTCCACATCATAAATCATATAACCCTCCAACTGAACCGTGCTGAAATCCAAAACATGGGACGAATCTCCAATATACTTCCGGAGCATGGAAACATGAAATAGTAGATGCACACTCGACAAGCTGGGTGGCAAGGCAAGCTTATAAGCCACTTCCCCTATCCTCTGAAGTACCTCAAAAGGCCCAATGAACCGGGGGCTCAACTTGCCCCTCTTCCCAAACCTCATAACACCCTTCATGGGTGATACCTTCAGCAAAACCTTCTCCCCAACCATAAAAGACACATCACAGACCTTCCTATCCGCGTAGCTCTTCTGCCTAGACTGCACCGTGCGAAGCCGCTCCTGAATCAATTTCACATTATCTAATGCATCCTGGACCAAGTCTGTACCTAAGAGCCTAGCCTCAACCGGCTCAAACCATCCAACCAGAGATCTACACCTCCTCCCATATAAAGCCTCGTACGGAGCCATCTGAATACTCGACTGATAACTGTTATTATATGCAAACTCTGCGAGTGACAGAAACGGGTCCAATGAACCCCCAAAGTCAATGACACAAGCACGCAACATGTCCTCCAATATCTAAATAGTGCGCTCGAACTGCCCGTCCGTTTGAGGGTGAAAAGATGTGCTTAACTCAATCTGAGTACCCAACTCTCGCTATACAGCCCTCCAAAACTGCAATGTGAACTGAGTACCCCTATCTGAAATGATGGAAACTGGGACATCATGCAGGCGAACGATCTTTCGAATGTAAATCTCAGCCAACCGCTCTGAAGAGTAAGTAGTACCAACTGGAATGAAGTGTGCGGACTTGGTCAGCTGATCCATAATAACCCAAATAGCATCGAACTTCCTCAAAGTCCGTGGGAGCCCAACTACAAAGTCCATGGTGATCCGCTCCCACTTCCACTCTGGGATCTCTAATCTCTGAAGCAAGTCACCCGGTCTCTGATGCTTATACTTAACCTGCTGACAGTTGAGATACCGAGCCACAAACCCAACTATATCCTTCTTCATCCACCTTTACCAATAGTACTGCCTTAAATCCTGGTACATATTCACGGCACCCGGATGGATGGAATACCGCGAGCTATGGGCCTCCTCAAGAATTAACTCTCAAAGCCCATCTACATTAGGCACACATATCCTGCCCTGCATTCTCAGCACGCCGTCATCACCAATAGTCACATCCCTAGCATCACCTCTCCGAACCCTGTCCTGAAGAATGAGCAAGTGGAGGTCATCATACTGACGCTCCCTAATACGGTCATAAAGAGAAGACCTGGAGACCACACAAGCCAATACCCGACTACGCTCTGAAATATCAAATCTGACAAGCTGGCCCGCTAAGGCCTGAACATCCAACGCCAAAGGTCTCTCTGCTACTGGAAGATATGATAAACTTCCCAAACTCTCTGCCCAGCGATTCAAAGCATCGGCCACCACATTGGCCTCCCCCAGATGGTACAAAATAGTGATATCATAGTCCTTAAGAAGCTCCAACCATCTCCGCTAATGCAAATTAAGATCCTTCTGCTTTAACAGATACTACAGACTCCGGTGATCAGTATAGATCTCATAATAAACCCCATACAAATAATGATGCCAAATCTTCAAGGTGTGAACAATGGCTGCTAACTCAAGATCGTGGACAAGATAGTTCTTCTCATGGGTCTTCAACTGGCGCGAGGCATAGGCAATCACCCTACCCTCCTGCATCAAAATACAACCAATGCCTATCCTCGAGGCATCACAATACATGGTGTAAGAACCTGAAGCTGATGGCAGAACTAACACTGGAGTTGTGGTCAAAGCAGTCTTGAGCTTTTGAAAGCTCTCCTCACACTCATCCGACCACCTGAATGGAGCACCCTTTCGGGTCAATTTGGTCAAGGGCGATGCAATAGATGAAAATCCCTCCATAAAGCGACGGTAATAACCCGCCAAACCAAGAAAGCTCCTAATCTCCTTGACTGAGGACGGTCTAGGCCAATTCTGCACCGCCTCTATCTTCTTCGGATCCACCTGAATACCTTCGTTGGACACTACGTGTTCCAAGAATGCTACTGAACTGAGCCAAAACTCACATTTGGAGAACTTTGCATAAAGCTTCTCCTCCCTCAATCTCTGTAATACAATCTTCAAATGCTGAGCGTGTTCCTCCTGGCTACGAGAGTACACCAGGATGTCATCAATGAATACAACGACGAATGAGTCCAAATAGGGCTGGAATACATTGTTCATCAAATGCATGAACGCTGCTGGGGCATTGGTCAGCCCAAAAGACATCACCAAGAACTCATAATGGCCATATCGGGTCTTGAAAGCTGTCTTAAGAATATCTGAATCCCGAATTTTCAGCTGGTGATAACCGGACCTTAAATCGATCTTGGAGAACACCCTCGCTCCCTGAAGCTGGTCGAATAAATCATCAATACGAAGCAAAGGATACTTGTTCTTGACTGTGACCTTGTTCAACTACCTGTAATCAATACACATTCTCATGGAACCATCCTTCTTCTTCACAAATAGAACTGGTGCACCCCAAGGTAACACACTAGGCCGAATAAACCCCTTATCAAGGAGTTCCTGAAGCTGTTCTTTCAATTCCTTCAACTCTGCCGGTGCTATACGATACGGTGGAATAGAAATGGGCTAAGTGCCCGACACCAAATCAATACCAAAGTCAATATCCCTGTCAGGCAGCATGCCCGGCAAGTCTGTAAGAAACACATCCGAAAAAACACGTACCATCGGAACAGAATCAATGACAGGAGTCTCTGCACTAACATCCGTCAACAAAGCCAAATAAGATAGGCAACCCTTCTCAACCATGTGCTGAGCCTACAAATATGAAATCACCCTACTTAGTACATAATCTGCAGAACCACTCCACTCAACTCTCAGAATTCCCGACATAGTTAACGTCACCGTCTTAGCATGACAATCTAGAATAACATGACACGGAGATAACCAATCCATACCCAATATCACATCAAAGTCAACCATACTTAGCAGTAAAAGGTCCACTTGGGTCTCCAGACCCCCAATAGTCACCACATATGACCGATATACGCGATCCACAATAATAGTATCACCCACAGGAGTAGATACATGAATAGAAGAAACTAGAGACTCACGAGGCATATCCAGAAAATGGGCGAAATACGAGGAAACATATGAATACGTGGAACCAGGGTCAAATAATACTAAGGCGTCTCTGTGACAAACTGAGACAATACCTGTAATCACAGCATCTGAAGCAATAGCAACTGGTCTGGAAGGGAGAGCATAGAAACGGGCCTGACCACCCCCTGATCTGCCTCCCCCTCTAGGGCGACCCCTAGCTGACTGACCTCCACCTCGAGCTGACTGGGCAGGTGGTGAGGTAATTGGTGTTGTAGTCGAAGGCTGACTCCTCTGCTGAGATAGACCTCCATGATGACGAGGACACTGCCTCCACATATGCCCAGGCTCCCCACACTCATAACAACTCCCTGTTGCTGGCGGCGGAAACTGAAGGGAACCCCTAGCACCATGATAACTGGTAGAAGAATCTGGCATGGAAGAGCCCTGAACAGGTGGAGCACGGGACGAACTCTGAGCTGGAAGGGCACAAAGTGATGAGTGGCCCTAATGAGAACTGTGAGAACCATGTCCAGATGATACACCACGGTGAAATGGCCGAGCTGACTGAGCCTGTCTGAAATGACGACCTCTACCGTGCTGGAACTGACCCCCAAAAGGAGCACCGCTGAATCCACCCTGACCACGAGGCCTCTTGGCCTCCCTCTCAACCCTCTCCTGACCGCGAACCATCTCAATTTGTCGAGCAATATCGATAACCTCATCAAAAGTAGCACCCGAAACCCTCTCTCTGGTCATGAGCAACTGTAGCTGATAAGTGAGACCATCAATAAACCTCATGATCTTCTCCCTGTCCGTGTGAACCAACCAGATCACATGACGGGCCAACTCGGAGAACCACATCTCATACTGTATCACAGATATATCACCCTAGCGAAGCCGCTCAAACTGGTTACGCAGCTCCTCTCTACGAGACCGAGGCAAACACTTCTCCAAAAAGACCACGGAGAACTGCTGCCAAGTAAGGGGTGTTGCACCAACAGGCCTAGCCTCTCGTAAGTCTCCCACCATCTGAGTGCAGCCCTAGAAACCTAAAAGGTAGTGAATGAGACCCCACAAGTCTCCAAAATACCAATAGTATGGAGTATCCTCTGACACCTGTCCAAAACGTCCAGAGCATCCTCTCTCTATATGCCACTGAAAGGTGGTGGTTGGAGTCTCCCAAACCTCTCCAATCTACGCTGATCATCCTCAGGCATAGCAGGAACCACATAATCCTGAGAAACTGCAACCGGCTGGGCTGGAGGTACCTCCGGTATCTGAAGTCCCTGAATAACCTACTCTGGTGTGCGAGCAACGGGAGTATGAGTGCCTCCCCTGGCCTGAGAAGTGGCTGCGGCCGTCGAAAAAGAGACCGCCTGGGCAAGGCCGGTGCACGCTGTCAGAATCTGAGTTAGGGCCTCCTGAAGGCCTGGAGTCACAATAGGCACAGGTGGTGCCTGAGCTGGTGCATCAACAACTGGAACCTGGTCCTGATCTGGGACAACCGGTGGATCTGCAGGTACTGCCCCAGCTGCTGTACGGGCTGCACCTCTGCCCCTACCAAGGCCTCTTCCGCGGCCTCGGCCTCTCGCGGCCCTGGCTGGTGGTACTGGTGGAACTGGTGGCTGGCCCTACTGACCTCACCATCTGTGAGAGAATGAAACAACAGATGTTTAGTTACTAGAATCAACAGATTTGCATGACAAGAATTCAAGAATGTAGAGTTTCCGAAAGGTTCTGCAACCTCTCGAAGAAAAGTACAGACGTCTCTGTACCGATCCGCAAGACTCTATTAAACCCGCTCATGACTCGTGAGACCTATGTAACCTAGGCTCTGATATCAATCTGTCATGACCCAAACTAACCCCTGTCGTGATGGCGCCTAACGTGGAACTAGGCAAGCCAACTCATTTCCAAAACAATCCGATATTTTCATTTTCAAAGATAATTTCAATGTTATTTAACATAAAACCTTCGTAAAGGAGTTCAAATCAAATAAAAGTGCGGAAGGAAAAGCCCGACATCGGGGTGTCACTAGTCATGAGCATCTACTACAATCTGTCTGACAATATCAAGACTAATTCAGTCTGAAAAACAGCTAAATACAACTAAAGGAAGATAAAAGGGAGAAGAGCAGGGATGCGATCGCCATGCAGCTACCTTGCTATTCCTGAAAAAATCTACAATCAGAACAATCAACAATCGCTACCATGTCTAGCTATACCTGGATCTGCACACAAGGTGCAAGGAGTAACATGAGTACGCCAACTCAGTAAGTAACAACAATAAATAAAGACTGGGCAATTGTGATGAGCAATAAAGCATATAACATTCATATCAGGAAATCTCAGTAAAATACCACATGCTTTTAAAATTAAGATTTGAATCAAAACATCTCGTTTAAACCCGATTCTAGTAAAAATTATTTAAAGATAGTTTTTCAACAGTTTTTCAAACAGAGAAAAAATGCAAAGGTGAGCAAAATGAAGAAATCATAAACAGCCCCTCGGGCAAAACATCACTCATATACAGCCCCTCGGGCAAACCTCACAGTCACTCGTGCCACTCGGGCATACCTCACAATCACTCTTTCCACTCGGGCATACCTCACAATCACTCATGCCTACCAGTCACTCAGCACTCGGCACTCGCACTCAGTAGATACCTGTGCTCACTGGGGGTGTGTACAAACCCCGGAGGGGCTCCTTCAGCCCAAGCACTATAATCTGCACGGACAACTCACGTGCTGCACGAACAACTCACGTGCTATAATAATAAAATATGTTGCAGGCGGGCAGCCCCGATCCACACTCATCCTCACAAATCAGGCCCTCGGCCTCACTCAGTCATAGACCTCTCAAGCCACTCGGGCATTTCAGTAAAATAGGGCATTCGGCTCAAAACATTTATATACATCAAAAGAGAGTCATAAAACTGAGTTATGAGGTAAACAAGTATAAACATGACTGAGTATAGATTTTTCAATCGAAAACAATGAGAGGATGGTAAGAAAAAGCCCCTAAGGGTCCAAACAGCACTGGCGCAAGGCCCAAACATGGCATTCAGCCCAATTTACAGAAACGCTTTCTAAAATATATAAGTATCATATAGTTTCAACAAAATATGCAACTTTACAGTTGCTACAGGACGGACCAAGTAACAAATCCCAAACGGTGCACGCCCACACGCCCGTCACCTAGCATGTGCGTCACCTCAATATAGTAAAATGATACGAAATCCGGGGTTTCATACCCTCAAGACTAGATTTACAATCGTTACTTACCTCGAACCCGTCAAACCTCTACCCCGCAATGCTCTTGCCTCTGGACTCGGCCTCCAAATGCTCCGAATCTATTCACAATCAGAATCACCCAGAATCAGAGGAAAAATGCAAAGGTGAGCAAAATGAAGAAATCATAAATAGCCCCTCGGGCAAAACATCACTCATATACAGCCCCTCGGGCAAACCTCACAGTCACTCTTGCCACTTGGGCATACCTTACAATCACTCTTGCCACTCGGGCATACCGCACAATCCCTCATGCCTCCCAGTCACTCAGCACTCGACACTCGCACTCAGTAGGTACCTGCGCTCACTAGGGGGTGTGTACAGACTCCGGAGGGGCTCCTTCAGCCCAAGCGCTATAATCTGCACGGATAACTCACGTGCTATAATACTAAAGCATGCTGCAGGTGGGTAGCCCCGATCCACACTCATCCTCACAAATCAGGCCCTCGGCCTCACTCAGTCATAGACCTCTCATGCCACTTGGGCATTTCAGTAAAACAGGGCATTCGGCCCAAAACATTTATATGCATCAAAATAGAGTCATAAAACTGAGTTATGCGGTAAACAAGTATAAACATGACTGAGTATAGATTTTTCAATCGAAAATAATGAGAGGATGGTAAGAAAAAGCCCCTAAGGGTCCAAGCAGCACTGGCGCAAGGCCCGAACATGGCATTCAGCCCAATTTACAGAAACTCTTTCTAAAACATATAAGTATCATATAGTTTCAACAAAATATAAAACTTTACAGTTGCTATGGGATGGACCAAGTCACCAGTCCCCAACGATGCAAGCCCACACGCCCTTCACCTAGTATGTGCGTCACCTCAAAATAGTAGAATGATACGAAATCCGAGGTTTCATACCCTCAGGACTAGATTTACAATTGTTACTTACCTCGAACCGGTCAAATCTCTACCCCGCAATGCTCTTGCCTCTGGAATCGACCTCCAAATGCTCTGAATCTATTCACAATCAGTACAATACCATCAATACGCGCTAATGGAATGAATTCCACAACAAAAGCTACAAAATTAGACCAAAATTCGAAATTGGCTCAAATCCGGCCCCCGGGTTCACGTCTCGAAATCAGACAAAATGTACAAAATAGAAAGCTCATTCACTCACGAGTCTAACCATACCAAATTCATTAAAATCCGACATCGTTTGGTCCTTCAAATACTTAAATTACTCTCCAAACGTTCCAAGCCCTAACCCCTCATTTTCACTAATTACAATGATTAAACAACGAAAAATCACCATATATTAAAGTATTAGGGCTCAAGTAACTTACCTCAACAAAATCCCCTTGATTCCCTCTTCAAATCTCTCCCAAAAGCTCCAAAAACCGAATAGAAATGGTGAAGAATGCACCAAAATTCGCGAAGTGTGCAATATGTACCTTCTGCCCAGGCTTCTCGCACCTGCGGCCATTTACTCGCACCCGCGCGCCCGCACCTACGGTCCAAGGAGCCGCACCTGCGCAACTCACTTATTCGCCTAGTCTCCGCATCTGCGACAAACTCATCGCACATGCGCTTGCGCATCTGCGCGTGACGCGCCGCATCTACGAAGCCTGTCCAGCATTCCCCTCTCTGCATCTGCGCCACGTGTTTCACACCTGCGGGCTCGCAGATGCGACCTCCAACTCGCACATGCGCAACCTGCCTAGCCCAGCATTGCCCGCACCTACGAACTCCCCATGCGCACCAGCGGCCTCGCACCTGCGACTCTTTCTTCCGCAGGTGCAAAAATAGCAGTAGCAGCAGCTTCAGCTGCATTTTCCAACTTGGACAGATCCGTTAACCACCCGGAATCACCCCGAGGCCCTCGGGACCTCAACCAAAAATACCAACAAGTCATATATCAACATACCAACTTAGTCGAATCTTCGAATCACTCAAAACAACATCAAATCATCAAATTACCCTCGGATTCAAGCCTAAGAACTTCTAAATTTCCAAATTCGGCAACCGATGCCGAAACCAACCAAACCACGTCCGAATGACCTAAAATTTTGCACACACATCACAAATGCCACTACGAATCTACTTCAACTTCCGGAATTTCATTCCGACCCCGATATCAAATTTTCCACTACAGATCAAAATCGCTAAATATTTAATTTCCCCAATTCAAGCCTAATTCTACCACGGACCTCCAAATCACATTCCGGACGCACTCCTAAGTCCAAAATCACCTAACGGAGCTAACGGAACCATCAGAATTCAAATCCGAGATCGTTTACACATAGATCAACATTCAGTTATCTTTTCCAACTTAAGTTTTAGCTTAAGAGACTAAGTGTCTCAATTTACTCTGAAACCACTCCGGTCCCGAACCAACTAACCCGCCATAACATAATATAGCTGAATAACAAAAAAAGAAGTAGAAATGGGGAAAACGGGGCTATAACTCTCAAAACGACCGGCCGGGTCGTTACACACGCATTTCAAGCCACCCTTATCTCACTGCATGCGTTTCAACACCCTGACCTTATATCACCGCATGCGTATCAATATCACAATATTTCACAAATCGCACCTCAAGCGCCCAAATATCACAACATAATACAACTTGCACCTCAAGTGCTCACATATCACAACATATCACAAATTGCACATCAAGTGCTCAAATATTACAACATATCACAAATTGCACATCAAGTGCTCAAATATTACAACATATCACAAATTGCACATCAGGTATCCAAATATTATAACTTGCCATAGAAATCAACAATACATTAATTTTCCACAATAAGAAGCACATGGCTCGGCCATAACGTGCACAAAAATCTTAACAAAAATATGTGGGAGCAAACAACTCAACAAAATAATATTTCACAATTTAACACTTTGCCTCAAATATCATTTACGACATTTATAACTCAATACCAATTGCGACAACATGAACTGGAAAGTAATTCATCAAGGAACAACACCTTCTTTAATCCAAATTTTTGGAAAATAGATTAATTCCTTCTTTTAAACTTACATAATAAATTATTTGTAAATGAATAATCCATAATGAAATTATCTCCAGGAAATATCAACTCAACAAAAACATGGGATTCACATAAAAGTCAAAGTGAAAATCACACCAAATTATCATATAAAAACAAATTAAACAAACAAGGATTTATGCATGACAAATAAAGGATTTACTATGTTCCAAAAATTTTCCAATTTAATACATAAGGGCGTCTACGAATTTCAACCAATGTAATTTGCACATATAAACCAAGTACGTACTCGTCACCTCGCGTACATAATTTCCACATAAGACTCAATGCCTAAGGGGTAATTCCCCCACTCAAGATTAGGCAAGATACTTACCTCGACAAAACTAAGTCATTGCTTTAAATGATCTTCGCGATTGAAGCCACCTCCGGACGGCTCAAATCTGAAATTTGCCCCTTAATAATACTAAGTTGGTCTGCCACACTAAACAAATTTCAATCTACAACAATGCAACACAATTGCACCAATATTAGTAACAAATTTCCAGGTTTTTGGTCATTTAGGCATTTTATCAAACACCTAGAGTGCATAGCATTTTACTACCTCTAGTAATGGTGTTTCTTCATCCAATAATACCTGCTTCCCACCAACAAGAGATACTAAACCATCCTTTGTCTAAAAACAACCTTCTTTAGCACCATTAAAATCATCAATAAACTCACATCCACTCAATTGTTGCTAATTAATTCGTTACAAAATCTCTACAACACCCAATAATCTAGTTTAAGTATTTATGGCTTCCAAGCACCATCCAATAAGTGTTAATACTTATTTCTTGCTCACATACTCATAATAAATCCATACATGTAAGTCTAAGGGTAAAGGATTACCTTTTCGAAAGAAATCTTGCAAAACCCTCCTTTGAGTTCGTGAAGAAATATCTTGAAGATCTAAGTATTTTATATGTAGATTTCATCAATACTAGTGGAGAAATGATGGAATTTCATACCAATATAATGGGGATTGCTTCCCTTGAAGAAGAGAGGAGTTAGTGGTCTTGAGTGAGTGGAGAAGAGCTCCAAAATTCGTCCAAATGAAGTGAGGAAAATGAACCCCGAAATTGTATCTATAGGCCCAAATTTCTGGGTTTCAGATGCTGCCTCGGATGCTATGGCAGCACTTCACTGCCAGCCTTTCTTTCGGATGCGGCCCCGGATGTTTCGCATCCGCAGTCTCCTCTGCCATCCTTTGGTAATCTGGTCATAATATCTAGTAGAAATGTCCAAATGACGAACGGTTTGAAGCGTTAGAAACTAGACTCGAAGCTCTTTCATTGGATAGGTTATCAATCACATAACTCCTTATATATATGTAGATACTCTCGTCCTAAGATAGGTCTTGTGCCAAAACATAACAAATCGATCTGGAATGACCTCAAATTTTGCACACAAGTCGTAAATGACATAACGAAGCTATTCAATTTTCTGGAATCGAAGTCCAAGCCCGATATATCAAGGTCAACTCCCGGTCAACATTTTTCTTAAAATCTTCCATTTTTTTCAACTTTCGCCAATTAGCACCGAAACCTTCTAGACCTATCCAAATGTAAATCCGGGCATACGCCCAAGCCCAAAATTATCATTCGGTCCTAACGGAACCATCAAAATTCTGATCCGAGGTCGAATACTAAAATGTCAAATTTGGTCAACTCTTTCAACTTAAAGCTTCCAACAAGGAATTTATTCTTCCGAACTAATCCCGAAACACTTGAAAATCAAAACTGACGATTCACACACGTCATAATACATCATATGAAGCTATTCAAGACTTCAAATAGTTGGAAGGAGTGTAAATGTTCAAAACGACAAGTCGGGTCGTTATATTCTCCCCCACTTAAACATACGTTCATCCTCGAACGTGCCAAGAATCTTTCTGAGGACTTTAAATTTCTGAGTGTATTATTACACACATACTCGCAGGTGATTCTACGTCACCACAAATTTAACATGGATCTGACAATGCCATCTCAGTTGAAGATTATTTCTCTCATCCATACTTATAAACTTTAAAACCAAATGTTTTACACTCCAAACATTTTCAGAAGGCCTATTTGTTTTCACATCAACACACGGTATTAGTCTCAACCGGTTGTAGCAACTCGTTCCTACGCACACATCAACTTCCTTAATAGCGCTTAAGTACTTCAAAATTTTCCGAGGTGTTACATTATCCCCCACTTAGGATCATTCGTCCTCAAGTGAGAAGTAGTGTCCACCCTCAAACACATAACATAACTTATCTCTTCTTTCGCACATCTCAATCTCCCAAATTTTTCTAACTCCCAAATTTTTCAGAAATTTCGGTAGAGCATCCCCTGTAATTGGGCCTATCCACCTGCCAGAGTAACACCAAAACAACTCCTAACAACACATCTGCAACCCAACAAAACACCATAATGTATATATCAATAACACTAATCTCAACATTACAAGCATTGCATTATCATAATGATATCTGGACATGAAACACATCATCTGTACGCCCATAACCACATCTCTGGTCTTAATAGTTGTTCATAATCGATTACAACATCGCCATTTAACCTCATGTTAACAAAAATCTCATTTCAAACCTCCACTTTACTAACAACGAGACACGAGGCATGAAGACCTCATAATTATTTACCCGAATTAATGAGTTACATTTTACGCCACCTGGGCACTCACCTCATAGGCTAAAACTCAATAATTACAACAAGAATTTGGCAAATTATGCACAGAAAAATTCATACAAGAATTTTCAAATAAGCCTAACAGGCATGACTCCCTATAAGTACTATAGTACAAATTTAATTTCGGAAAAGGAGATTTTAAATTCATAAATTGTTTTTTTCACCACAAGGACCTTGTCCTTATATAAATTTCACCGCGGCTTGTAGCCAGTTTAAATATTTTACATCATATAAAAATACGAGGATCTAGTCCTCAACTCCGAATCGCAAGTATTTTGCACATTGTGCCAAATGAGATTTTCCATTCCCTTTCTTTCTTCTTTTTAATAAATTCTGTAAACAATTTTCACAACACATAATGAACCCCCATACCAATAGGGAATATACTTCATAAAATTGAGATCAATTATTCCAAATTTACATCAAAACGCACTGTAGTGAGTAATAGAAAGTCATTTTTTTTAACTTATAGCCCTCAATAGTGAAAAAAAATAAAAATGATAGACACGGGCTAACATCATCAAATCTCCCAACAGGGATAAACACGTGAGTGGTGTACAAAATCACTAACTCACTATACATGGAGCATGATAGAAGGTCTCACCCCGATAATTGAAATTAAATCAAATAAGAACAGTGGTCCTACATTACAAATTAAATCATACATGTAACGACATAATCTGGTGTAGCGGCCTCAACCATCCCATATCAATTATATCAATGGGTCGGGCCTCCCTTTCTAGGGTGCCCTCTACCCGCCTATCCTCCACCCCTAATTGGCTGTGCACGTGGAGTATTAACTAGAATAAAACTTGTAGCTTGAGTATTCTGATGAAATCCGCCTCTCCCAAGTCTGGGACAATCTCTCATGATGTACCTAGTATCACCACACTAATAACAACCCCTCTACGGGTTCGGCTGCTCATACTGAGTCTGTGCCGGATAACTGGAATAACCATTATAGGAACCCCGTGCCGATAGTGCATTAAAAGAACTTACTGGACACCCTGAGTATTCTAAAATTATTTCCATGACCCCGCTGATATTGTAAAGTAGAATTATTAAGGATGCGGGAATACCACAAGTCCTACCATCATCCCATACCAATCACAGCGCTTAATCATATACAAGTTTTGGAGAACCTTTCAATACCACATATATACATCTCAGGCCAAAATTGATATAACACATGACCCCACAATCTGATCGTTGATAGTGGACTCCCCTCACTTGGAGTGAAGCCATGGGACACAGTCCGATGATCCACAATACTAACCTTCACCGCTCGTATGTCACCAGTTAGAAGACACATCAAGCCATTTATTAGGCGCATGTCATCCTCGTGACAGTCAAAATTGCTTCCTCGAGTGCCTTGACTGCTAGTATGTACCTTTCACTAAATGGAAATCCCATACGAACTACATAGTCTCTAATACCACCAACTATCTTCAGATCTACATCCACCTCGTGACCCTACCACGATTGTGACCATTAGGCAATTAATTAAACCTTCTTAATATAATACTTATCAACCAGATGTCAGAACCTGCCGCACCACATGTGCACAACTGAATGATCTCTCAATACTTCTGCATCCTCGATCTGGACGACAAGTTGTAACAATGGTTGAGCAACCCTGGCTCCCTTATAACCCATCTGTAGTATCACGAACCGTTGGCGCATAGTTGATACTGAGTGCGCAATTTCATACACGAATGGATGCAAAAGAACATAAGATATATGCTTCAAGCTGAATAAATACCGCACAATAAAGAATGAAAGAAGTGAAAAATTTTCCCACTAGCTCTGTAGCCTCTCGAAGATAAGTACAGACGTCTCTGTACCGATCCGCAAGACTCTACTAAACTCATTTGTGACTCGTAGAACCTATGAACCTAGAGCTCTGATACCAACTTGTCATGACCCAAAATCCCACCACAGGCGTCGTGATGGCACTTAGTCTCTAAGACTAGGTAAGCTGATTATAATTACATTTCGAGCCATTTGTTTTTTTTTTGAACATATATAATTTAATACAAATGTCGAAACTAACAGCGAAAATATTCAAACAACCTCCCAAGACTGGTAATACTGAGTCACGAACTCTAATTGAATACATGAAATGATCTCAAGGAAATCGAATTTACAATACTGTTCGAATAACAATTAACAGTACGATAAAATGGAAAGACTCCAAGGGACTGCGCCGACCAAGCAACTCTACCTTGAATCCTTGCGATCTGTCACGACCCAAAATTTCCCACCGACGGGACCGTGATGGTGCCTAACATTTCACTTGTTAGGCAAGCCAACGTTAGAGAATCATTAAACCAATTCCTTATGTCCATTCAGTAAATAACAATAATTAACTAAGGTAAAATATAATAAGTGCGGAATATTATAAAACTGTATTAATTACTACCACCCCGATCTGGAGTCACAATTCACGAGCATTCTAGAATTTATTACAAGTAATAGTCTAAAAGAAATACAACTGTCTGAATGAAAGAAAACACTAGGACATAAAAGATACACGGGGACATCAAGGTCTGTGAACGCCGACAGATCTACCTTGAGTCTCCGGACAGCAGACCAATAGCAAAATCTCGATCAACCTGAGTCCGTACCAAAATCTGCACAGAAAGTGCAGAGTGCAGCATCAGTACAACCGCCCCCATGTAATGGTAAGTGTCGAGCCTAACCTCGGCGAAGTAGTGACGAGTCTAGGACAAGACACCCACATATAACCTGAACAGTATAATCATGCTAGTGGCAGCAACAGTAAATAAAGAAATAACGCAGAAATAATGGGAAGGGGACATACAGTGGGGGGGATACAACATAAAGAGTGATAATAATGCAAAGACAGAATTAAACCGAAAATCCTTAAACGAATTGAGGAATTAAAACAGCAAAGGAAAACTGCACGGTATCACCCTTCGTGCTTTTACTCTCAACCTCATCAAATAAATAAATTGAATGGCACGGCATCACCCTTTGTGCATTAAACCTCTCATAATATACACGGCATCACCTTTCGTGCTTTATCACTTACAAATCATGGCACGGCATCAGCCTCCGTGCATTAACACTCACATATCATGGAACGGCATCACCCTTCGTGTATTAACACTCACATATCACGGCACGGCATCACCCTTCGTGCTTTACACTCTTCCTCACAATAAATAATGCATGCACAGCATCACCCTTCATGCTTTACACTCCTCCTCACAAATCACAGAATAAATAACAACGGATAGATAGAAGTATCACAAAGAAATCAGTATTTTACCATTAATCAATAGCACAATGTAACCTCAACCTTGAATCAATATTTGAAAGTTACCAAATCTCAGTGAAACCAGATATAAGTCACCCAACTCAAATAACCCGCTAAGCATGGATAATAGAGTTTAAGGCTACAAAACAGTCAAGAATAGAATTTCACTCGCATGCTAAGACTCGACAACGACGCATACACACTCGTCAACTTACCTACACATCGTATTTAAAAACCAAACACGTAGCAAATAAACACATAATACATATTCCCTCAAGCCAAAGTTAGACATGACACTTACCTCGCTCTGAAGGCCACTTAATTCTCAATCACAGCTTTTTCTTTGGAATTCACCTCCAAACCACTCGTATCTATTCAAAAATGACTCAATAATATCAAATATTGCTTAAGGAATCAACTTTCATGAATAATTACAGATTTCTTAAATTTTCCTCCAAAAAGTCAAAAAATTGACCCTGGGCCAGCTTGGTCAAAACCCGAGGTTCGGACCAAAATCCATTTACCCATTCATCCCCGAACCCGAATATATAATTGGTTTTGGAATCCGACCTCAAATAGAGGTCTAAATTCCCGAAATCCCTAGTTTCTACCCTAACCCCTAATTCTAACATGAAAACTATAGATTTTAGGTTGAAAATTCAAGAAATGTAATGGGTAATTGAAAGAAAATGATTTAGAATCACTTACCAATACTTTGGGGAAGAAATGACTCTTGAAATATTGCCTCACACCGTTTGGTTTTTGAGAAAAATGAATTTTGGCTAAATCCTGTGTTTGGATTCAGTTAAGTGCTGGGCGACAGTGTTCATCGCGTTCGCGAGAGCACTGTCGCGTTCGCGAAGAGTATAGGCTGCCAAGACTTTGCGTTCGCAAGACAGTGCTCGCGTTCGCATAGACTACCCTTCCCTGGTCTTTGCATTCGTGAGACAGTGTTCGCGTTCGCGATGAAGAAAAGGCTGACTCCCCCTCCCCGGTGCCTAACACTACACATCCGCGATGGGCTTGTCGCGTTCGCAAAGGGTAACGCCCCCATCGCTTCGTGTTCACGACCAAGCCTTCGCGTTCGAGAAGAAGAAATCCCTGCCTCATCAGTTTACTCTTCGCGTTCGCAAGAGGACCTTCGCGAACACGAAGAAGGACATGCCAGAACCCAGACTCTGCAGAAAAAACCAGATTTCCAAAGTCCAAAACATCTCGTGGCCTATCCGAAACTCACCGGAGCCCTCGGGGCTCCAAACCAAACATGCACACAAGTCTAAAAACATCATATGGACCTGCTCGCATGATCAAATCGCCAAAATAACACCTAGAACTCTAAATGTAGCACCAAATCAAATGAAATTCTCAAGAACACTTTAATTTTACTATTTTCTCAACTGAAGGTCCGAATCACGTCAAATCAACTCCGTTTCTCACCAAATTTCACACACAAGTCTTAAATATCATAATGAACCTGTATCGGGTTCTGAAACCAAAATACGGACCCGATACTCACAATTCCAAACATCAATCAATTGTTAAAAATAATTGATTTTTAGACTTTTAATTTTCCTCAAAAATTCATAACTCTAGCTAGGGACCTCCGAATTTGATTCCGGGCATACACCCAGGTCCCATAATTCTATACGGACCCATCGGGACCGTCAAGACACGGATCCGAGCCCATTTACCAAAACTATTGACCGAAGTCAACAAAAATCAACTTTTAAGGCAAAAAATCTTATTTTCATTAGTTTTCAACATAAAAGCTTTCCGGAAACATGCCTCGATTACGCACATAAATCGAGGAGGGTAAAAATGAGATTTTTTAGGCTTAAGAGCGCAGATTCGAGTTCTAAAACATAAGATGACTTTTTGGGTCATCATATTCTCCACCTCTAAAATACCCGTTCGTCCTCGAATGGCCATAGAAAAGTATCTAGGCTAGTGAAAAGGTGGGGATATATACTCCGCATATCGGACACGGACTCCCAAGTAGCTGCCTCGATAGGCTGACCTTACCACTGCACTCGAACTGAAGGGTAACTCTTTGATCTAAACTAGCGAACTTGCCGGGCTAGAATTGCCACCGGCTCATCCTCATAAGTCAAATCCTTGTCCAACTGGACCAAGCTGAAATCTAACACATGGGACGGATCACCATGATACTTTCGAAGCATGGACATATGGAATACCGGATGAACAGCTGCTAAACTAGGTGGCAACGCAAGACTGTAAGCCACTTCTCCTACCCTCTCTAGAATCTCAAAAGGTCCAATATACCTAGGGCTCAACTTGACCTTCTTTTCGAACCTCATTGCACCATTCATGGGTGATACCCGGAGCAACACTCTCTCTCCGACCATGAATACAACATCACGAACTTTGCGATCGGCATAAATCTTTTGCCTGGATTGAGTTGTGCGAAGTCGATCCTGAATAACCTTAACCTTATCCAAGGCATCCTGTACTAAGTCTGTGCCCAATAGCCGAGCCTCTCCCGGCTCGAACCACCCAACTGGAGACCGGCACCGCCTACTATATAATACCTCATAGGGAGCCATCTGAATGCTCGACTGGTAACTGTTGTTGTAGACGAACTCTGCAAGGGGCAAGAACTGATCCCAAGAACCTCCAAATTCTATAACACAAGCACGGAGCATATCCTCCAAGATCTGAATAGTGCGCTCGGACTGCCCATCTGTCTGAGGATGGAATGTTGTGCTCAACTCAACCTGCATACCCAACTCACATTGTACTGCCCTCCAGAAGTGCGAGGTGAATTGCGTACCTCCATCAGATATAATTGACACAGGCACACCGTGAAGACGGATGATCTCACAAATGTAAATGTCTGCCAACCGCTCCGAGGAATAGGTAACTGCCACAGGAATGAAATGAGTTGACTTAGTCAGCCTGTCTACAATGACCCAAACTACATCGAACTTCCTCTGAGTCTGTGGGAGTCCAACAACAAAATCCATGGTGATACGCTCCCACTTCCACTCAGGAATATCTAACCTCTAAAGTAAACCACCAGGTCTCTGATGCTCACACTTTACCTGCTGGCAATTTAGGCACCGAGTTACATAGACAACTATGTCCTTCTTCATTTGCCTCCACTAATAATGCTGCCTCAAGTCCTGATACATCTTGGCAGTGCCCGAATGAATAGAATGCTGTGGGACTCCTCAATAATCAACTCCCGAAGCCCATCCACATTAGGCACACAAATACGACCCTGCATCCTCAAAACTCCATCATCTATAACAGTAACCTGCTTGGCACCATCGTGATGCACTGTGTCTCTAAGGACAAGTAAATGAGGATCGTCATCCTGCCGATCTCTGATGCGCTCAAACAAAGAAGACCGACCAACTGTACAAGCTAGGACACGACTGGGCTCAGAAACATCTAACCTCACGAACTGGTTGGCCAGGGCCTGAACATCCAATGCTAGTGGTCTCTAACCAACTGGAATATAAGCAAGACTGCCCATACTCACAGCCTTTCTACTCAAAGCATCGGCCACCACATTGACCTTTCCGGGGTGATACAAAATGGTGATATCATAGTCTTTCAACAACTCCAACAATCTTCTATGCCTCGAATTAAGATCTTTTTGTTTGAACCGGTACTGAAGGCTATGATGATCAGTAAATACCTCACACAAGACACCGTAGATGTAATCCCTCCAAATCTTCAGCGCATGAACAATGGTTGCCAGTTCTAAGTCATGAACAGGATAATTCTTCTCGTGAACCTTCAACTGCCACAAAGCATATGTAATAACCTTGCCACCCTGCATCAATACCGCACCCAAACCAATACGAGATGCATCACAATATACTGTATAAGATCCTAAACCTGTGGGTAACACCAATATCGGTGTCGTAGTCAAAGTTGTCTTGAGCTTCTGGAAGCTCGCCTCACACTCGTCTCACCACCTGAACAGGACACCTTTTTGGGTCAGTCTGGTCAATGGGCTTGCTATAGATGAAAACCCTTCCACGAACCGACGATAGTAACCTGCTAAACCCAGGAAAATCCAGATCTCTGTAACTGAAGTAGGTCTAGGCCAATTCTCAACAGCCTCAATCTTCTTAGGATCCACCTTTATGCTTTCTGCCGATACAACATGCCCCAAAAAGGCAAGTGAGTCTAACCAGAACTCACATTTTAAAAATTTGACATATAACTGATTATTCTTCAAAGTTTGAAGCACACTCCGAAGATGTTACCCATGCTCCTCTCGACTGCTGGAGTGAATCAAGATATTATCAATGAATATAACCATAAAAGAACCCAAATAAGGCTTGTACTCCCGATTCAACAAATCCATAAGTGTTGCTAGGGTGTTGGTAAGACAAATGATATTACTAGGAATTCGTAATGCCCATACCGAGTCCAAAAAGCTGTTTTAGGGATATCAGATGCCCTAATCTTCAACTGATGGCAATCAGACCTCATAATTATTTACCCGACGTAACGAGTCACATTTAACACCACCTGGGCGGGCACCTATCTCATAGGCTAAAACTCAATAATTACAACATGAATTTCGCAAGTATGCACAGAGAATTTCATACAAGAATTTTCAATTAGACCTAACAGGCATGACTCTCTATTATTGCTATAGTACGGCTTTAATTTCACAATGGAGAACTTAAACACAAGAATTTTGCTCACAAGGAACTCGTCCTTATATAACTTCCATTGCAGCTCGTAGCTCGATTTGAACGTATCAATTTATATTAAAGTGTGAGGATCTCGTCCTCAGTTTCGAATAACAAGTAATATGCACATCGTGCCAATCAAAATTTTCCATTTTCTTCTTTAAAAAAAATTCCGGTTACACCAAATCACAACGCATAATGAACCCCACACCGATATGGCATATAATTCATAATTTATAATTAATTATCCGTAAATTACATCAAAACTTACGGAAATGAGTAACAGAAGACACATTTAGCCTCGCAGCTCTTATTAGTGACCAAAATGTAATGATAGGCATAGTTATCTTCATAGAATCTCCCAACAGGAGTAAACACATAAGTAGATTATAGAATTACGAAGCTTTCTCATACGTGGAGCACAATAGGAGGACTCGTCTTGATACTCAGAACCGAATAAATTTAAGGAAATTATTCCTTTATTTTAAATCGAGGTCGTACCCATAACGACACCATCTGATGTAACGACCTCCGCCATACCATAAAACAAATATAACAATGGCTGGGTCTCCACTTCTAAGACGCCTTCTACCAGCCTGTCATCCACCTCTAACGGTCTGACCTCCACCTCTAGGTACCTAACCCCTGCCATAAGTAACCTTGCCTCCAGACAAGGCACCACCGAAACCACCGAACTGACGAGGCCTCTTATCAGACTTGTACCCTCTCTCATCTCGATCCTCCTCGCGACATTAGCAGTCGCATGAAAAGAAATCTCACTTCCGATCTTCTTGGCCATCTGAAGCCTGATAAGGTGAGTGAGTCCCTCCATAAACCTCCTCAGTCTCTCTCCCTCAGTAGGTAGTAAAAGGAGAGCATGACGGGCCAAATCCACAAAACGGGACTCATACTGAGTAACAGTCATACTGCCCTCTTCATAGGCTTGCCACGAACACCTGTGGAGAATTATCTCTCCCAAGGCCAATTTCTTTCTTTTGTTATGCTGACTCAACACTGTTAAGCTGACCCATTCTTAACATACTCTTCGAATCTTCTTTGGGGAAACCCTTACCCCTATTTATACACAACGATCACAAAAATAGAGCTCCATACAGGCAAATCTTGGCACAAACCACATAGTCCAGAATCTCGTCAACCATTGTACTTCCTCCCAAGCACTCCAAAATCCGCAACAATGACGTCCACGCTGAGTAGACATTCTATAGATTTAAAGTTGTTTTTCTAACTCCTTTGGTACTGAAGTATAGGATTATTAAGTTGGCGGACATACCGCAAGTCCCAACCTTATCCTCTACAAAATCTCAGGACTTAAACATGTGTAAATTTTGGGGGAACTTTTCAGTACCACATATATACATTTCAGGCCAAAACTGATATAACACATGACCCCGCAATCCATCCATTGATAGTGGATTCCCCCCACTCAGCGCGAAGTCATAGTCTACCACGTCCGATGATCCATAATATTAACCTTCACCGCTCGTATAAATCAACCAGATGGCAAGGTCCGTTGCACCCCTCACATGATTCACTGGTTAATCTCTCAATACGTCCACATCTTCAGTTGGAACCACACGTTGAGGTAATGTTGAACATCTTTGGCTCTCTCGTAGTCCACCTGCGAAATCACAAACCATCGATGCACAACTGATACCGAGTGCGCAATGTCATACACGAGTGGATACAAAGGAATATGAGATATATGTTTCAAGATTTATCAATGCCGCACGATAAGGAATGAAAGAAGTAGAATTATTCCTAAACTCTGTAGCCTCTGGAAGATAAGTACAGATGTCTCTGTACCGATCCTTCAGACTCTACTAAGCTTGCTCATGATTTGTGAGACATATGTAACCTAGTTCTCTGATACCAACTATAACGACCCGAAATTTCCGACGGGACCGTGATGGCGCCTAACATTTCACTTGCAAGGCAAGCCAACGTTAGAGAATCATTAAACCAATTCCTTATTTCCATTCAGTAAATAACAATAATTAACTAAGGTGAAATATAATAAGTGCGGAATATTATAAAACTATATTAATTACTACCACCCGGATCTGGAGTCACAATTCATGAGCATTCTAGAACTTACTACAAGTAATGGTCTGAAAGAAATACAACTGTCTGAATAAAAGAAAATAGTAGGACATAAAAGATAGACGGAGACTTCAAGGTCTGTGATCGCCGACAGATCTACCTTGAGTCTCCGGACAGCGGACCAATAGAAAAATATCGATCAACCTAAGCCGGTACCAAAATCTGCATAGAAAGTGCAGAGTGCAGCATCAGTACAACCGACCCCATATACTGATAAGTGTCGAGCCTAACCTCGACGAAGTAGTGACGAGGCTAGGACAAGACACCCACATATAACCTCAACAGTATAATCATGCTAGTGGCAGCAACAGTAAATAAAAAAATAATGCAGAAATAATGGGAAGGGGACATACAATGGGGGGATACAACATAAAGAGTGGGAATAATGAAAAGACAGAATTAAACCGAAAATTCTTAAACGAATTGAGCAATTAAAACAGCAAAGAAAAACTGCACGGCATCACCCTTCGTGCTTTTACTCTCAACCTCACCAAATAAATAAATAGAACGGCACGGCATCACCCTTCGTGCATTAAACCTCTCATAATATACACGGCATCACCCTTCATGTTTTATCACTCACAAATCATGGCACGGCATCACCCTTCGTGCATTAACACTCACATATCATGGAACGGCATCACCCTTCGTGCATTAACACTCACATATCACAGCACGACATCACCCTTCGTGCTTTACACTCTTCCTCACAATATAAATAATGCATGCACAATATCACCCTTCGTGCTTTACACTCCTCCTCACAAATCACAGAATCAATAACATTAGATAGATAGGAGTATCACAAAGAAACCAGTATTTTAACCATAATCAATAGCACAATGTAACCTCAACCTTGAATCATTATTCGAAAGTTACCAAATCTCAGTGAAATCATATATAAGTCACCCAACATTTCAAATAACCCGCTAAGCATGGATAGTAGAGTTTAAGACTACAAAACTGACACGAATAGAATTTCACTCGCATGCTATGACTTGACAATGACGTATAGACGCTCGTCACCTCACCTATACATCGTATTTTACAACCAAACACATAGCAAATAAGCACATAATACATATTCCCTCAAGCCAAAGTCAGACACGACACTTACCTCGCTCCGAAGGCTACTTAATTCTCAATCACAGCTTTTCCTTTAGAATTCACCTCCAAACCACCCGTATCTATTCAAAAATGACTCAATAATATCAAATATTGCTAAAGGAATCAACTTTAATGAATAATTACAGATTTTCCAAATTTTCCTCCAAAAAGTCAAAAAATTGACCCCGAGCCCGCATGGTCAAAACCCGAGATTCGAACTAAAATCCATTTACCCATTCATCCCCGAGCCCGAATATATAATTGGTTTTGGAATCCGACCTCAAATTGAGGTCTAAATTCCCAAATTTCCGAAATCCCTAGTTTTTACCCTAACCCCTAATTCCACCATGAAAACTCTAGATTTTAGGTTAATAATTCAAGAAATGTAATGTGTAATTGAAAGCAAATGGGTTAGAATCACTTACCAACACTTTGGGGAAGAAATGACTCTTGAAAAATCGCCTCACACCGTTTGGTTTTTGAGAAAAATGAATTTTTGGCTAAATCCCTTGTCTGGATTCTGTTAAGTGCTGTGCAATATTGTTCAACGCGTTCGCGAGAGCACTGTCACTTTCGTGAAGAGTATAGGCTGCCAAGCCTTCGCATTCGCAAGACAGTGCTCGCATTCGCGTAGGCTACCCTTCCCTGGTCTTCGCGTTCGTGATGAAGAAAAGGCTGACTCCCCCTCCCCAGTGCCTAACACTACGCGTTCGCGATGGGCTTGTCGCGTTCGCGAAGGGTAACACCCCCATCATTTCGCGTTGCGACCAAGCCTTCGCGTTCGTGAAGAAGAAATCCCTGCCTCATTAGTTTACTCTTCGCGTTCGCGAGATACTCTTCGTGAACACGAAGAAGGACATGCCAGAACCCAGACTCTGCAGAAAAACCCAGATTTCCAAAGTCCAAAATATCCCGTGGCCTATCCGAAACTCACCCGAGCCCTCGGGACTCCAAACCAAACATGCACACAAGTCTTAAAACATCATACGGACCTGATCGCACGATCAAATCGCCAAAATAACACCTAGAACTCTAAATTTAGCACCAAATCAAATGAAATTCTCAAGAACACTTTAAAGTTACTATTTTTTGAACCGAAGGTCCGAATCACGTCAAATAAACTTCTTTTCTCACCAAATTTCACAGACAAGTCTTAAATATCATAATGAACCTGTACCGGACTCCGGAACCAAAATACGGACCCGGTACTCATAATGCCAAACACCAATCAATTCTTAAAAATAATTGATTTTCATACTTTTAATTTTCATCAAAAAATCATAACTCAAGATAGGGACCTCCGAATTCGATTCGGGCATACGCCCAGGTCCCATAATTCGATACGGACCCACCGGGACCATCAAAATATGGATTTGGACCCGTTTACCAAAAATATTGACCGAAGTCAACAACAATCAACTTTTAAGGCAAAAATTCTTATTTTCATTAGTTTTCAACATAAAATCTTTCTGGAAACATGCTCGGACTGCGCACGTAAATCGATGAGGGTAAAAATGAGATTTTTAAGGCTTAAGAGCGCATATTCGAGTTCTAAAATATAAGATGACATTTTGAGCCATCACACGATCACACTCTAACTCTGTTCGATCCTAATATCTCTAATACCTGACTCTGCACAAAAATGTGTAGAAGTGTAATATGAGTACACCACAGTCGGTATCCAGTAAGTATCAATACTAACCTCGGTGGAGTAGTGACGAGGTACAGTCAAGACACTCACTAATCAATTAACATGTGCAGTGTAGCATTATATAATAATAATAATAATAATAATAATAATAATAATAATAATAATAATAATAATAATAATAATAATAATAATAATGATGATGATGATGATGATGATGATGATGATGATGATGATAATAATAATGATAATAATAATAATAATAACGATAATAATAATAATAATAATAATGATAATGATGATGATAATAATAATAATAATAATAATAATAATAATAATAATAATAATAATAACAACAACAACAACAACAGAAACAAATGACAATTATGGCAACGAGAATAAATAAATTATATAAACAACAAGGTAACAAGAACACCATAAATATTGCTCCAACGAATAAGGAACACAAATACAACCAATCAATCAAGTCCCTCAAATATACGTCTTTCCAATATAAGTATTTCAAGTATAAATCTTTCAAATATAAGTTTTTCAATAAAAATTCTTAGAATATAACCCTGTCAAATAAATATATATTTCGAATATACTCCCTTCAAATAAATTTCTTTCAACTATAATTCTTTCAAATAATATTTTGGAATATAATTCCTTCAAATAAAAGTCACCTTGTGACACCTCATTTAATAATCATAAAAATATGGGTCTCACCCACCTTTCATATTATCACGGCACCTCGTTCTCATATTTTTATCACAATTGTACGGACAACACACGTGCCAATAATATCAATGTATATAATATCTACATGATCAGTTTATTTCTAATAAAGTAAGTTTAAATTCTTTTAAAAATCAAGTAAGAAATCAACAAAGAAATGAATTTATTTTAGAAATCGTTTGAGTGAAGAAAATAACATTTCAATTAAAATGAAGCACCCAATAGCTGCTGATTTGGATGTAAAACTTATTAATTTAAAAACATAAAAGTAATTTCTTTTATTTAAAACAACTTAATCATCGAAAATCAGTAAAAAAAACCAAAAAATAAAAATAAATCTTCAGAGTCTCGTACAAAAAAGCCAAAGCCAACACAATACAACAAGGAGTACAAAACACATAATAATAAAGTCAACTAGTACATCACGGAAGAAGACAAGAATTTACATATTTACATGAAACAAAGTCACCAAAGACAAGAACATAAATAAGAAATATCAACAGGGCACTCCCGAGGTACTGCCTCGTAGTCCTAAATCATAAATAAATTCACAATATCTCATTTTCTTATATCACCGCGGGAGCCTTCACATTTAATTTTAAAGAAATTATTTTTTCCAGAAATAGCATCCCGCGTTTTAGCCACCCTTATCACACCGCATGGCTTCTAGTAGTTCCCCTACTAGCCACGCGTTTCAAGCCACCCTTATCTCACCGCATGCATTTCAACACCCTGACCTTATATCACCGTATGCGTATCAATATCACAATATTTCACAAATCGCACCTCAAGTGCCCAAATATCACAATATAATACAACTTGCACATCAAGTGCTCACATATCACAACATATCACAAATTGCACATCAAGTGCTCAAATATTACAACAAATCACATATTGCACATCAGGTGTCCAAATATTATAACTTGCCACAGAAATCAACAATACATTAATTTTCCACAATAAGAAGCCCATGGCTCGACCATAACGTGCACAAAAATCTTAACAAAAATATCCGGGAGCAAACAACTCAACAAAATAATATTTTACAATTTAATACTTTGCCTCAAATATCATTTACGGCCTTTATAACTCAATACCAATTGCAACAATATGAACTGGAAAGTAATTCATCAAGGAACAATGCCTTCTTTAATCCAAAATTTTTTGGCAAATAGATTAATGCCTTCTTTTAAACTTACATAATAAATTATTTGCAAATGAATAATCCATAATGAAATTATCTCCAGGAAATATCAACTCAACAAAAACACGGGATTCGCATAAAAGTCAAAGTGAAAATTACACTAAATTATCATATAAAAACAAATTAAACAAACAAGGATTTATGCATGACAAATAAAGAATTTACTATGTTCCAACAATTTTTCAATTTAATACATAAGGGCGTCTATGAATTTCAACCAATGTAATTTGCACATATAAACCAAGTACGTACTCATCACCTCGCGTACATGGTTTCAATTACACAATTTCCACATAAGACTCAATGCCTAAGGGGTAATACCCCCACTCAATACTAGGCAAGATACTTACCTCGACAAAACTAAGTCAATGCTTTAAATGATCTTCGCGAGTGAAGCCACCTCCAGACGGCTCAAATCTAAAATTCGCCTCTTAATAATACTACTTTGGTCCACCATACTAAACAAATTTCAATCTACAACAATGCAACACAATTGCACCAATATTAGTAACAAATTTTCAGATTTTTGGTCATTTAGGCATTTTATCAAACACCTAGAGTACATAGCATTTTACTGTGTTTCTTCATCCAACAATCCCTACTTCCCACCAACAAGAGATACTAAACCATCCTTTGTCTACAAACAACCTTCTTTAGCACCATTAAAATCATCAATGAGCTTACATCCACCAAATTGTTGCTAGTTAATTCGTTACAAAATCTCTACAATACCCAATAATCTTGTTTAAGTATTTATGGCTTCCAAGCACCATCCAATAAGTGTTAATACTTATTTCTTACTCACATACTCATAATAAATTTATACATATAAGTCTAAGGGTGAAGGATTACCTTTTTGGAAGAAATCTTGCAAAACCCTCTTTTGAGTTCTTGAAGAAATTTCTTGAAGATTTAAGTATTTTATGCGTAGATTTCGTCAATACTAGTATAGAAATGATGGAATTTTATACCAAGATAATGGGGATTGCTTACTTAGAAGAAGAGAGGAGTTGGTGGTCTTGAGTGAGTGGAGATGAGCTCCAAAATATGTCCAAATGAAGTGGGTAAAATGAACCCCGAAATTGTATCTATAGGCCCAGATTTCTAGGTTTCGGATGCTGCCTCGGATGCTATGGCAGCACTTCACTGCCAGTCCTTCTTTTGGATGCGGCCCCGGATGCTTCGCATCCGCAGTCTCCTCTGCCAGCCTTTGGTAATGTGGTCATAATTTCTTGTAGAAATGTACAAATGACGAACGGTTTGAAGCGTTAGAAACTAGACTCGAAGCTCTTTCATTTAGTAGGTTGTCCATCACAAAACGCCTTATATATGTGTAGATACTCTCGTCCTAAGATAGGTCTTGTGCCAAAATATAACAAATCGATCCGGAATGACCTTAAATTTTGCGCACAAGTCGTAAATGACATAATGAAGCTATTCAATTTTTCGGAATCTAAGTCCAAGCCCGATACATCAAGGTCAACTCCCGGTCAACATTTTTCTTAAAATCTTCCATTTTTTCAACTTTCGCCAATTAGCACTGAAACCTTCTAGACCTATCCAAATGCAAATGCGGGAATACGCCCAAGTCCAAAATTACCATTCGGTCCTAACGGAACCATCAAAATTCTAATCCAAGGTCGAATACTAAAATATCAAATTTGGTCAACTCTTTCAACTTAAGGCTTCCAACATGGAATTTATTTTTCCGAACTAATCCCAAAACACTTGAAAATCAAAAGTGACGATTCACACGCGTCATAATACATCATATGAAGCTATTCAAGACTTCAAATAATTAGAAGGAGCGTAAATATTCAAAACGATAAGTCGGGTCGTTACACTTCCCCCCACAAACCATGCGGTAAGCCGGAACTTATTAAAACAAAATTCATCATTTCCTTTAATGTCCGATTTTTCCTTTACAAAATTCCATGGGATTGAGGTGTGTAGGGGGGCAGTAGTTTGATGGATAATTCCATATTTTGAAGATATTTCTGCAAACGGAGATTCATATTCTCCACCCTATCACTTCTAATCATTTTATTTTTTTATTCAATTGATTCTCCACTTCATTCTTGTATTGCTTAAATGCATCAATTGCTTCATCCTTACTATTAAGCAAATAAACATAACAATATCAAGTACAAACATCAATAAAAGTTATAAAATACTTTTTTTCACCAAGAGATGGTGTTGACTTCATATCACAAATATCAGTAAGAATTAAGTCTAAAGGATTTAAATTCCTTTAAACAGACTTAAAAGGATGCTTTATAAACTTATATTCAATACATATTTTGACATTTCGACTTATTACACTCGAATTTAGGCAATACTTCTAAATTAATTAACTTCCGCAAGGTTTTGTAATTGACATGTCCTAAATGAATATGCCATAAATTATTTGACTCCAATAAATAAGAAGAAGCTGAAATTTTATTAATATTGTCAACAACCATTACATTGAGTTTGAAAAGGCTCTTTGTGAGGTAGCCCTTTCCAACATACATAACATTCTTCTTACAATAACTTATTCAGATGCAAATACACATTTGAATCCATTCTTAACAAGTAAAGAAGTTGAAACTAAATTTTTCCTAATAGTAAGAACATGAAGAACATTGTTGAGCGTTAACACCTTGCCGGAAGTCATCTTCAAGAATATCTTCCCATAACCCTCAATCTTGGTTGTTGTAGTATTTCCCATGGAAAGCTCTTCTTCGGGACCAGCAGTAGAGTATGTCGCAAATACTTATTTGACAGCACAAACATGTCGAGTGGCTCCAAAGTCAATCCACCATTCCGAAAGCAGTGCACACAGATCATCAATGTCATCATTCTTCTCCACTATGTTGACCCGTCCCTTTTTCTTGTCCTTTTTCGGGAAACAACAATCAGGGCCTTTGTGACTAGCTTTTCCACAATTATAGCAGTTGCCCTTGAAAATTGTCTTATTCTGCTCCTTAGTCTGTCCAGAAGACCTCTTCCTCTTCTTACTTTTTGGAGCAGTCTCCTCAGTGATATTAGCTCCCATAATCGATTACTTTCTACGAGACTTCTTCTCGGCTGTTTTGTTATCTTCCTCAATCTTGAGACGAATCAAAATATCTTCCAACTTTATTTCTTTGCGCTTGTGCTTTAGATATTTTTTGAAATCTCTCCATGAAGGAGACATCTTTTCAATCATTGCAGCCACTTGAAATGCTTCATTCACTACCATACTATAATGACCCGATCGATCATTTGGAGCTCTACCACACCATTCAATGGTTTGAGGCCTTGAGTAGCTTCACTTCAGGTATTATGACTTGTACGTGTAGTCAGAATTAAATTTCGGGAAATTCGGAGTTGATTTGAAAAGAAAGTTCTAATTTCAAAAGCTTTAAATTGAAAGAATTGACTAGGGTTTGACTTCTGAGTAAACAACCTTAGAATCAGAATTTGAAGGTTCCAATAGGTTTGTATGATAATTTCGGACTTGGGTGTATGTTCGGATTGAGTATCGGGTCGCCCGGGAGCATTTCGACACCTAATATGAAAAGTTGGCATTTTAAAGATTTTAGAATTTTCTAAGTTTGGTTTGAAGTGGACTTTGGATTTATCGATATTCTTTTGGGATTCTTAGCCTTGGAATAGTTTCGTATCATGATTTATGACTTGTACGTGAATTTTGGCGTCATTTCGGAATGTTTAAGTATGAATCGGACGCGTTCGTCGAAGTTTGGAAGTTTAAAGATAAGTTTTGATCGCCGATTCATAGTTTTGATGTTGTCTGGTGTGATTTGAGGCCTAAAGTAGGTTTATGTCATGTATTAGGACTTGTTGGTGTGATTGGACAGGGTTCAGGGGGCCTCGGGTGCGTTTCGGAGGGACTACGGGTCATTTTGCCATGTTGAGTTGTTGTTTTCTAAGGTCTGGTGCGCCATTCTTCGTGTTCGCAAGGAAAGGGCCACATAGTGAAGGTCTGTGGAGGTGTTTGGCCATTTTCTCATCGCATTCGCGATTAAGGGTAGGCGTTCGCGAAGCCTTGGGGATGGCAGTGCTTCGCGATCGCGAGTGTGATTACGCGATCGCGTAGAAGGCAGGCGGGGTGGGCACCAGGAAATTTTTCTATGTGTTCGCAATTGTGGAGTCACGTTTGCAATAGGGAGGAGTTGGTCAACGCCTTCGCGTCCAGTGCATCGCATTCGCGAAGGGGAATTTTGGAGCTGAAGCAGGTTGAAATTCGCAAACGCGAGGGCAGTGCCGCGTTCGCGATGCAGGTCGTCCGGGCAGTGTATAAGTTTGGAAAAACGAGTTTTGGCTCATTTTATCTCAAATATTTCATGGGAGTCGAGGTAAGTGATTTCTTCACATTATGAGTTAAATACATGAATTATACATGGAGTTGAATATGGAAATTGGTGGAAATTGTAGGATTTTAAGAGAAAACCTAGAATTTGGTATTTTGGGATTTTTACCACGAAATTGGACATGGAATTAGGAATAAATTATATATTTGAGTTCGTGGTGTTATGAGTAAAGTTTATCTTCAAATATTTTCGGAATTCGGCCACGTGGGCCCGATGATTAACTTTATTGACTTTTCGAGCGGAGTTGGGAAGTGTTATGAATTAATTAATTATGCTGTTGGAGTATATTTTTATTCGCTTCCATGATTGTTTGACTAGTTTCGGAACGTTTGTCTTGGAGTTGAGTGTTAGAGTGGTGTTGGAGCTGGTTATGGAACTTCAGAGCGAGGTAAATCTCCTGTCTAACTTTGTGAGGGGGAAACTACCCCTTTGGTGATGTAATTGTTATGTGCTATTAGTTGTGGGTGCTAAGTACGTACGAGGTGACGAGAGTCCGTACGTAGCTAAAGCATGTTTATGTCCGGGTAGACTTAGGACTTTACCATGTAATATTTGGAATATTTGAATTCATTCTACCGGCTTAATTAATTAAAATTATAATTGAACTGGATTTAGAAATATATATACATATATATTAGGCTGAGCCTTATTACCTTGAGTTTTTGGCAAGTTATTTGAAAAACGGTAAAGGTTATACTCACCTTGTGTTCATATACTGCATCGTAAGCTCGTATCTCGTAATTTGATAATTCCTTTCCTTTCTTGTGGAGCGGGCGAATGCCTCGAAAGTATTATGTTCCACTCTCATGGGAGCGGGCCGTTCGCCTCGGAAGTATAATAGATTCATCTATGGTTCGTGTTGATCGACCCCCTACAGTGTACACATTATGATGGGATCGGGCCGATCGCCTCGACAGTATCATATTCTTTTTGAGATCTAGTCGTACGACCTCGGCATAATCATGCGTTATATCACTAGTAGTCCGAATACTTGCGAGATTTTCCTTCCATTGATGCCTTGCATTTTATATGGGAATTCTTATCCGTTTGTTATTGGAACTTGATATTTTCGAGCTGTTAAGATAGAATAAAAGATTGAGAAATTGATATTGTTAAAAGAAATTTTGGAAGATTGGGTTAGTTATAGGTTTACATCACTACTATTGTTGTACTCTTATATGTTTATGATTTACCATATTGATTTATTGGACCACTAGTAAGTGTAGATGTCGACCTCTCGTCACTACTTCTTCGGGTTTAGGCTAGACACTTACTAGGTACGCGTTGATTTACGTACTCATGTTGTACTTCTGCACTAAATGTGCAGGATCTGACAAGTTCAGTTGATGGTCATCTTAGCACGTAGGCGCAGCGGCTGAGGAGACTTTATGGTGAGCTATATTCCAAGCTACGCATCGTAACCCATAGAGTCTTCATCATACTATTTACCTTATTCTGTCTTATTTACATTCCAAACAGATGTTGTATTATTATTGTACTCCCTAGTAAATGCTCATTCACTTGTGACACCGGGTTTTGGGATATGCTAGTTGATGCTTACGGATTTATATATTATTATCGCCTTTTATTTCTTTTATAAACTACTAATTGTGTACGTTCCCGTGGATTTAAAAGCATAAATTTCCTTCCTTAATAAAAATTATGATTTAAAAAGTAATACAATGAGTAATTAAGTTGATCAATCACCGTTGTTTTGCCTGACGGCGGCGTTAGGCGCCATATATACCATGTGGGTATTATAGAGAACTAATGCATTTTTTTAAGAAATGCACCAATCCTCTATAATACCCTGTCTGTATATATATATATATATATATATATATATATATATATATATATATATATATATATATATATATATATATATATATATATATACATGCAAGGTTAGTATCATAGAGGACTGACTATTTTTCTCGAAGAAATGAGCTAGACCTCTATGATAACCTATCAGCACATGACATATATCATGTGGGTATCATAGAGGTCTGATGATAACTTTTAATTTGTTGAAAATATAAATCAGTTCTCTATGATATCCTGTTAATATATGTGAGACCATATAAATATCATAGTATACTTCAATAATATTGTCACGACCCAATTTCACCTATAGGTCATGATGGTGCCCAATACTATAGTTAGGCAAGCCAACTAATAAATTAAACATATATCGATAAAATTTAAATCCAAGAAAAATATAAACACCAAATTCTACCAATGTGTGTGCCAAGACCTGGTGTCACAAGTGTATGAGCATCTAGTAGATTATACAAAACCTCTAATACTATCTGAAATAAAAATAGACAGAATAAAAAAAAATACAAGGAGAGACACTAGTAGCTTCAGAATGTCTCAGAAAGGCAACTCACCACTATGCCCCTGGATAACGTGAGTGCAAGACGATAGGTCTCCCACTAGTACTTGCCTCAGGTCCTGCACAAAAAGTGCAGTAAGTGTAGTATGAATACGTAAACAACGTGTACCCAGTGAGTATCAAGCCTAATCTCGAAGTGGTAGAGAAGAGATGGCCGACTTTGACACTCACTATGGGTTAATAATAATAATTGAAATACAACTAGAATATCTAAATCAGCATGATGCACAGAATTTACAATAATTTATTTAACCAGGAGAAACAATCAAATTCCTTCAAATGCAACAATTCTCAATATATTAGTTAAATTCCTTCAATTCAAATAATTTTTATTTTATCAATTAATCTCATTTACAGGAATAACAATTAATTTCTTAACAAGCAGGAATAATAATTCATTAAATTCCAAGGATTCTCCAATTTATCAATTAGCTTCGCAAGCTGAAATAAACTATTAAAGTATCGTGTAATTATAATTATTAAGCATGATTTCTGTCGAGGACGTACGGCCTGATCCAGAGTGTCGTGTACACTGGCGAGGGACTTGCGGCACGATCCATAGATGCATCTATCCTGCCGAAGCATTCGGCCCGCTCCACAAGAAAGGAGGATATTTTCTTATGTACTTCCGGAAGGAGAGTATATTTATTATAAGATAAATTCGGGAGGAATAATAATTTCTCTTAACAATTAATTAATTTAAACAGAAAATCAAGCATATGAGATTTTTATCCTTTAATATTTTTATCTAACAATTCACAATATATTCATATATATCAATTAATATTAATTAAACAAAGAATACAATTTATACAAGTAATTCATGCTTTGAGTCCTAAACTACCCGGACTTTAGCATTTATAGTAGCTACGCACGGACTCTCGTTACCTTATGCGTACGTAGCCCCCACAATTAGCAATAATTATTTAATTTAATCACCTATGAGGTAATTTTCCCCTCATAAAATTAGACAAGAGACTTACCTTGTCTCAAATCTACCTTCCGATTATCGCGTCATGTAAAATTCTCGATTCAACGCCGAAAAATCCGAAGCTATCCAAATATTATACAAAATAATTAATATATGTTCAATAATTCGAAATTCATCTATTAAATAAATTACTCTATCCAAAATAGTAAAATTCCTAAAATTCATCCCCGGGCCCACGTGCTCGGATTCTAAAATTTTTTGGATGAAAACGTTACCATAATCTCAAGAACTTAAATATATAATTTCTATCCAATTCCATAACCATTTTCGTGGTTAAAATCTCATTTTTATAAAAATCTAGGTTTTTCACCTAAACCTTTGATTTCTAAGATTTACTAGTTGTAATCTACCCATAATCAATGTATTTAACTCAAGGGGTGTAGAATTAACTTATCTTCAAATTGCTAGTTGAAAACCCCCTCTCAAAAGCTCTGAAATCGCTCAAATGTGGAGAGAAAACGGGGAATAATGGTGGTTTCTCGTTCTTTTAAGCTTTCTGCCAAACAGGGATTTCGCACCTGCGGAGGTTGGAATGCACCTGCGGCTCTGCACCTACGGAAAATCCTCGCAGGTGCGAGTTCCACTCGCCTGACCAATCCTCGTATCTGCGCGTCTAGCCTCGCACATGCGCGTTCGCAGGTGCGCCCAATATTCCGCACCTGCGATGGCAGCCCTCCCATTCTTTTTCCGCTTCTGTGAAGAAATCTCGCATCTGCGAGTGTCGCTCCTTCGAGCTTCTGTCGTATCTGCGAATGTCGCACCTGTGACTGGCCAAGCGCAGGTGCGATTCTAACAGTAGCTGGGAGCTTTAGTTTTGGCTCCCAACTTCCAACTTGGTCCGAGCCTTGTCTGATTTACACTCGGGGCCCCCGGGACCCCTCCCGAACATACCAAAAAGTTTGAAATCATAAAACGGACTTGCTCGAACTCTCGGAACGTGTAAAACAATATCAAATCTAAGAATCATACCGTAAACCAAATTGATTCAAACGTAAGAATTTCAAGTTCTTCAATTTACTTCCAATGCGCCGAAATATAATTAAACTATTCGGAATGACACGAAATTTTGCGTGCAAGTCTTAAATCACTGTACGGAACTATTTCCAAACTCGAAATTCCAAACGGATTTCAATTACTCAAAAACCTACACCAAACCAAATTTAAAGAATTTTAAACCTTCAAATAGTTGATTTTTACTGTTAAGCGCCAAAACGCTCCCGGGTTATCCAAAACCCGATTCGGACATACGCCCAAATCCAAAATCATCATACGAACCTATTGGAATCGTCAAATCCCGATTCCGGGGTCATTTTCTCAAAATGTTGACCGGAGTCAAACTTGGCCATTTAAAGCCAACTTAAGGAACCAAGTGTTCCGATTTCAACCCAAATACTTCCAAATTCCGAACCAACCATTCCCGCGAGTCATAAATTAATAAAAGTATGTTCGGAGAGTTTTATTTTAGAGAACGGATTTCTAAAAGTTAAAATGACTGGTTGGGTCATTACAAATATACTTCAACTGCTACTAATATGTTATCTTTGATATACTATATTATTTTTGTTGTTTTTTTCTTATTGTTGTATATGGTAGAATAAGTTGTTTTTTTAATGATTAATATATAAAAATATACAAATAAATAAAAAATATACTATATAAATTTTTTATGATATAGTGAAAAACGAAAGAGAAAAAAATAACATAAGAACAAAAATTAAGGAGCCAAAAAGGTGTGCAAATTTTGATTATAAAAAAAGGAAATAAAAAAGGTTAATTTTAAATAATAATAAATAAAATTAGAAAAGGAGAAAAAATGAAAATAAAAGGAAAAAAGAGAAGAGAAAACATATATAACGTATATGTTGTTCTAATAATTGATTTAGAGAAAAAAAAAATGGTAAATTATATCAGTTATATTAAAAAAGGTAAACGAACATTTATTATGTTAGTTATTATTATTATTATTATTATTATTATTATTATTATTATTATTATTATTATTATTATTATTATTATTATTATTATATAGAAAAAAATAGAAGAATAAAGAAAAGGAGAAAAAAAGTAAATGAATTTAGAATATGTAAAAAAAGGAAAAAAGAAAAAAAGAGTAAAATAAAACTAAAAACGGAACTAGAAATAAAGAAAATAAATGTAGGGGAAAAAAGCAAGAAATATAAAAAAAGAATCAAAATTGAGTATTGAATCATATTATAGTGAAATAATAATAATAATATGATTGGAAAAAAATAAATGAATAGAAAAGTAGAAAAAAAGAAAAAAAAATTAAGAGAGAGAGAGAGAGGAAGGAAAAAAGCAAAAACATTAAAAAAAAAAAAAGGAGAAAAAGAGGCTCACCCACAAAAGCTACAACAGATATGAAAGTAATTAATTTGATCCCCTCTTAGTTTATGTGAATTTATTTCTTTTTTGGTCCGTTTTAAAAGGAATGACTCATTTTTTAATTTGAAACAATTTAGCTTAAACTTTCAATTCTACCCTTAATGAGAAGCTTTTATAACCACACAAATACTCTTAACCCCAATTTTGACTTGTTTATGACCACAAATTTCAAAAATCTTCATGTTTTCTTAAACTCCGTGCTCAGTCAAACAGATTTACATAAATTAAAACGAAAAAAATAACAGATAAAGATAATTAGTTTAATATTTGTGGGTAAAGCTATAAAACTCTAAATTTTTTACTTTACGAAAGCCTCGGAGCCCATTTTCCGGAGTAATTTTTGAGGCATAAGAACAGTCCAGTCACCAGTGTCCAATACTCACAAAGACAAAGGTAGACCTAGGGGCTAGGGCCAACGGCGAACTGATGACTCGGTGTCTGTGCAATTTAAACGAGTTTAACCTTAACTTATGAAATGAACAACCAAATAACACTGGGACTTTTTCGTAAACACAAACATTTGCACACATAGAAGTAGTTGTTTACAAGCGAAGGGTACAAACTTTTAATTGTAAACGATAAACAATTTAAACAGAAAATATAGAGTGGGCGAATAGTTTTGCTTTCATGTCTTTAATTATAAACGATAAACAATTTTTTTTTAAAATTATAGAGTGGGCGAATAGTTTTGCTTTCATGTCATTTGGAAGAAGGATCCTCAAATGACGGACTCTAACGAATGGTTTTGCAATTTTTGTCTGTTTTATAAGTGAAAAAATTGGTTTATCAAAAATGAAAAAAGAATATGTTTCATATATGTAACGACTCGGCCGGTCGTTTTGAGTATTTTAGTCCCGATCCCCTAATTTATGCTCCCTCTATGTTATATTGTGGTTACGAGACCTGCCGGGGTGATTGGTTTTGGTTTCGGCTGAGTTTCGGAATGAAATGGGACACATAGTCCCTAAGTTGGAGGTTTAAGTTGTTAGAGTTGACCGTAGTTTGACTTGTGTGAAGACGACTTCGGAATGGAGTTTTGATAGTTCCAATAGCTCCGTATGATGATTTTGGTCTTAGAAATGTGTCCGGATGTTAATTTGGAGGTCCGTATGTCGGTTCGACGTAAATTGACGAAAGTTGGGAAGTTGGGAGATTTTTGGAAAGTTTAACCAGAAGTGAACTTTTTGATATCGGGGTCGAATCCCGATTCCGGAAGTTGGAATATGTCTGTAATATCAATTATGACTTGTGTGCAAAATTTGATGTCAATCGGAGTTTATTTTGGTATGAATCGGCGTTGGTTTCAGAATTTGAAAGTTCATAGGCTTGAATTTGGGTTGCAATCCGTAGAATTCATGTTGTCTGATGTATTTTTTGGCCTCGAGTAGGTCTGTTACGTGTTTTAGAACTTGTTGATATATTTGGACGGGGTTCCGGGTGTGAATCAGATGGAAATCAGATCATTTTGGACTTAGTGATTTGCTGAAGTGCTGGGCTGGTTCTAGTGTCTTCGCACCTGCGGACTCGCAAATGCGAGCCAATGATCGCAGAAGCGGATTTTGTCTAGCCCAGCTGGGATCGCAGGTGCGATCACTTGTCTGCAAAAGCAGAATCGCGGGTGCGGAAGGTAAAGCACAAAAGCGAAAGGAGAGCCCAGGGCTGGGCTCGCAGGTGCGGACACATGGGCGCAAGTGTGGACACCTGGGCGCAGGTGCGCCTCCGCAGGCGCGGCCGTTTTCTCCACAGAAGCGGAACTGGAGGAGGAGCTTTGGGCAGGACCGTAGGTGCGGTTTCTTTCTCCGCTGAAGCGGGCTCGCAGGTGCGAGCCATGGTCCTCAGAAGTGAAAGTCGCTGGGCAAAAATGGTGAATTCGAGGGTTTGATTTCATAATTCATTTTGGGACTTTGAGAGCTCGGTTTGAGGCGAAATTTTGAGGGTTGTTCAAAAGAATTGTTTGGGTAAGAGCTCTTGACTCGATTTTGGTTAAATTATACTAATATATCATTATTATTAGCATGTAATTAAGGATTTGAGTGGGAAAAATTGGGAAAAAAGTGTATTTGTATTTGTGAGATTATGGGTAATAATTATTTATGAAAATTTTCGGAATCCGGGCATGTGGGCCCGAGAGTAAATTTTAGGAATCTTCCAAATTAGGTTGGGTAATTAATCTAATAGTTAAATTATGAACTTTTGAACAATTATTGATTAGTTTGTACAATCTTTGGCTAGTTTTGGATTGCTCGGCACCGACTTGAGACATTTAGTGTGATTTGTGGACCGGAAAGTGGACTTGGAAATAAGGTAAGTTTCTTGCCTTACTTTGTAAGAGGGAATTAATTCCATAGATATTTTAAATTATTATTTTCTACTAATTTTGGGTACTACGTACGCACAAAGTGACTAGAGTTCGTAAGTAGCTAAAATTCATGTTATGTCCGGGTAGACATAGGACTTTATTATGCTATTTGAACTCAACTTGTTAGTTTAATTGCTCGTATTAATAAGTAAAATTTGATTAAAAATTATGTTAGATCGAGCTTCATTACTTGGAGATTTAGCGAAATGGTTAATTATTGATGGAAATTTATGTTCCTTTATGCGCTTATCTTGTGGTTGTAAACATTAAATTTGTAGTCCGAAGAGTTTTCTTATTCTTGTGGATCAGGCCGAACGCTTCAGCGATATTTATATATATAATGTGATGCATCCATGGATCGGGTCGTATGACCCCGGTAGTGTATGTACGCGATTGCTATGGATCGAGCCGTACGACCTCGGCATAACTCGTGCGTGTTGTCGCTAGGAGTTCGATTATACTCGATATATTCTTCATAACTCTAGAAGTTATAGTTACTTATTGGCCCTTACTTGTTGAGATTAGCATGTGATATTTGTGGACTTTTAACTTGTTATTTGGTTAAAGCATCTCTTATTTATTGCCTCTTATTCCAGTATTTCTGTTGTATTTCATGCATGTTTATAGTTCTTGCACTTTATGTATATTGACCACTAGTAAGTGTCGATGTCGACCCCTCGTCACTACTTCTTCAAGGTTAGACTAGATACTCAATAGGTACACGTTTTTTACGTACTCACGCTACACTTCTGCACAAATTGTGCAGGTTCTGAGGCAGGTACATCTGGCGTTCGTCCAGGATCGCATCCACATTACTCGGAGGCCTAGTGGTGAGCTGCTTCTCATGCTTCGTTCTGCAGTACCTGGAGCCTCCTCTTGTTGTATTTATTATTTCTGTCTATTTTGTCTCGGACAGTAGTTTTATAGAGTTTTGTATATTCTACTAGATGCTTGTACACTTGTGACACCAGGTTTTAAAAAATTCGAATAAATACTCATGATTTTTGATTATTAAATCTGTTACTTTACTCTTACGTTTAATTTATGTTTTACATTACTACGATCACCTACTATTTGTTTATTTATTAAATAAAAATTAATGACTTTAAAAATATTAAAATGAACAATTAAATGGATAGTTCATCGTTGACTTGCCTAGATGCGACGTTGGGCGTCATCACGACCTATACCGAAAATTGGATCGTGACAGTTAAATGGTACCTCAAATGATATACAAAACTATTAATTTATAATGATTCGATTCTAATTAGAGTTTTCCATGTCCTATCTTTTTATTCTAGCCTTGTTCATCTCAAAAGACATTTTTAAAAATGATTCGCACTCAAAACTTTTTCCTTTTTCTAGTAATATACTATTTTCATTTCAGACACACTTCTTTATTAGTTTATTTCTTATAATATAATAAATTTTTATATTTAAAAATAATTTAATTTTAAATTTTTTATTTTACCTATTTTACCCTTAATGAAAAGCTTTATAGTCACACATATATTGTGGCTCCATAAAGCATTTATATTTATGCTTTAAAGATTACAAGTTTCAAAATTGAAGGATATGAAATTTTACTTTTCTCTTACAATTTACGAAATATTAGGCATACTTCACGTAGACCATCTCACAAGACATTCACAAACATATCAGAAATATTGATGAATGAAGAATGACTTAGAAATATTGATCAAATTTGTTTAGTATTTTTTTGATTTATTTATGTGTTTGATTAATTCTTAAAGTGCTTATAAATAAAATATTTATAGCCAAAATCAGCCAAACTAATTAAGTCGACACCCTACTTTATGATTGTTAGCTTACTTATAGTTTAACCATTATTTTATTATTTCATCTTTAATAATATTTTTTAATTCACAAAAAATATTTTCCAAAACAAAACTCTTCCTTTCTCTTCTTTTCATATTCATCGTTCCTCTTTTCTCTTTTACATAGATACTTTAAAATTTATAATCTTTTATAGAACCTTTAAGGTTATATTAGTTATTTTATTTAAAAATAGCTTACCAGTATTTCTTATCAATCACATCAGTTACTTATTATCAATTTTAATATTTTTATCCCAATATATAAATGCTAATTTATAAAATTAATTGTTTGCCCTCGTAATACTTTTCAACATTTTACACTATTCAAATATTTAAAATCAAATATTCCAAATGGAGGCTTATCCTTTTTGCTTCCTTCCAAAGTTTCTAAGTGTCCGCCTTTGCTTCTTAAATTCAGACAGAATTGCTTAGGTTTCGCAAGAAATCAAGACAAAGGTGAAATATATACAGCTGGTTAGATAAGTCAAGATTGTTCCCTCGTTAATTAATGATATTTGTACAGTTTCTTCCTTCACCGATGTTAATAGAGACAAACCGCCATTCCTACTACTATCGCTTTGGTTTCAAGGGTGTCAATTTTTTTTTCCTTTATTTATCTGTTATATTTAAATAAATAATAAATAAAACATAGCACAAACCAAGAATAATCATGAAACTTATTTAGTCAAATAATAAAAATCTAGTGTGGGACTCATCAGGATTGCATTTGCCAAATGATCTCTATCTGATTAGAACTTGATCGCAGCATCTAACTTAAAGTTTGACTAATAAATTAAATTAATTAAATTTATAAAGCAAGGCTATAGGAATCGATTTATATCAATTTTGCAAGTACAACATAGATAACTTTAGTGATGATAATAAGGAAGAATAACAAATTATATTGCAGAAGAAGTATACAAAAAGGAATTCTTATAGATCTTGAATTGCTCAATGATAAATCTGACAGTTTGTGTATATAGTAGCTGTAAAAATTAGAAAAAATAAGATGGGCTACAAAATAAGGAAAGTGAAATTTATATAGCATTGACTATCATAACTATTCCCTAATATCTCGCCTATATGTTGCTAGCCCTACTAACTCTTCACGTACGTTACCTAAAGAATTTGTACTGCCTTTGTAATTAATGCCATATCTGGATTTCTCCGGGATTTGCTGATCTTCCTACTTTATTTGTACATGTGATACTAGTATCATTTTGGCCGAGCTCCAAAAATCAGCTTATTTTGAGAAGTGTTTATTTAAAAGTACTTTTTTCAAATGTACTATTGATGAGAAACAGTTTGTATTTGGCTAATTTACTTAAAAAATGCTTCTGAGCAGCAATTACTGTTTAACCAAGCTTTTAAAAACTAATTCTAAGTGTATTTTTCTCAAAAGTGCTTTTCAAAAAAATATTTTTGGATAAAAGCTACTTTTTTCTGCTTCTACTTCTACACAAAGTACTTTTTTTTCCTCTAAAAATTTGGCCAAACACTTCAACTTTAGGAAAAAACACCTTATTTTTTCAAAAAAAATATTTTTGGCTTAGAGAAGCTTGGTCAAACAAGCTATAGATCATAGAATCTTCCCGTAATAATTCTTTCTTAATCTCGATACAAATGATCTCGAATGATCTCGATACAAACAATTCTTTAAGTGACTTTTCGGTTTATTTCTTATCTTCGTAAAGGTTGATTAGACATCATCTGCCACGTGTTTTTACAACGACGTGACCGGTCGTTTTAAGCATTTGCATTCTGTTTGGCCGTTTGAGGGCATGAGTAGCTTCGAATGATATATTATGGATTGTGTGTGTATCATCGATTTTGGTTTTCAAGTGATTCGGGTTTGATTTGAAAAAATAATTCTCAACTAGGAAGTTTTAAGTTGAAAGAGTTAACCAAGTTTCACTTTCGTGTATGTGACCTCGGATCAGAGTTTTGACAGTACCGTCAGGTTCGAATAGTATTTTTAGACTTGGGCGTATGCCCGGAGTTGCATTTGGATATTTCTAGAAGGTTTTGGCGCTAATTGGCGAAAGTTGGCAATTTGAAGGTTTGGAATGTTCACAAGTTTGACCGGGAGTTGACTTTGATGATATCGGGCTCGGATTATTATTTCGGGAGCTTGAATAGGTTTGTTATGTCATTTGAAACTTGTGTGCAAATTTTAGGTCATTCCGAGTCGATTTGATGTGGTTCGGCACGAGTCTTGAAAGTTGAAAGTCCAAAAGTTCATCAAGTTTGATTTGCGATGCGATTCGTAGTTTTGATATTATTATGTATAATTTGAGGCATCGAGTAGGTCCGCGTTATATTTTGGGACTTATTGGTATGTTCGAACGGGGTCCCAAGGGGCTCGAGTGAGTTTCGGAGTGATCTCGGATTATTTCCATGTTTTTGGGCAGGCTTGGTTCTGGTGTTTCGCATCTGCGCATGTAGGAGCGCAAGTGCGGATCTGCTTCTGCGAGATTTGTGTCGCTTATGGGACGTTGTGTCATGTTCAGGTAATCCGCTTCTACAGGTGAGGGACCGCAGGTGCGAGATCGTATCTGCGGAATAATGATCGCAGAAGCGGGATTGAGGCTCTAGGTGGGTGTCCGCTGCGGAAGTGTTCGTGCTTCTGCGATGTCGCAGGTGCAAAGAGTATTGCGCAGATGCGGATGGCAGCCAGGTAAGTGAATGTTGTAGATACGAGCTTCTTCTCACAAATACGGGAGCGCAGGTACGCTACATTGACCGCAAATGCGGAAGGCCCTTGCAGATTTCTATATATTTTAAGGTTGGTTCATTTAATCACATTTTGGGATTTAGAGCTCAATTTTGGACGATTTTGGAGAGGATTTTTACCTCATGGATTGGGGTAAGTATTTTTTAGTCGGTTTTGATTATATTCCATGATTCTATCTTCGATTTTGTCATTTGATTGATGATTTTAAAAGAGAAAATTGAGGGTTTTATCTAAACTTTCCTAAAGTGAATATTTGAGATTTGAACAACGATTCGGAGTCAGAATTGAGTAAAATTAGGATGATTGGACTCGTAATTGAATGGGTTGTCGGCATTTATGAGTTTTATCGGGTTTCGAGGTGCGAGCCTGGGTTGAATTTTTGATTGGCTTTGAATTTTTGATTAAAGATTCGACATTTATCGCTTGGATTTGTTTCCTAAGGCATTATTTTATATTTTTGAGTTGCTTTTGGCTAGTTTTGAACCATTTGGAGATTGATTCAGGCGGATGGCATTTCTGTAGTATTGTTTGGCTTGCTCTGTATTTGATTTGGCTTGCTTAAGGTAAGCATCTTACCTAAACTTGGTTGAGGAACTACTTGCCTGAGTTATTTGTGATAGCTACGTGTTATGATTTTGCATATGTGTGGGGTTTGAGTCCATGTGCGAGCACTGGATTTTTATCCATGCTCTGGGTAGTGCTTAGGCTATGGCATGCCTTGAATTGATTGTTAAGCTTTATTTTGTGATGTTCCTCATATTTGTAACCTTGTTGTGAACTATTTGATCTATGTTTAAGGTTACATAGAAGTTAATCACCTGAATGAACTTGATAATTGTCATTTTCGTGATGAAATTGTCGATTTGAGCTATGATAACACACTTTGCACATGCATACACCTTAGTATGTCATGTATACTGTCCAGGAGCATGAGATCTAATATTCATTGATCATATACATGCATTCTTGTATATTTGCTTATGTGTGATATGATTTGGATCGGAAGCCTCTGACCACGCAGGACGGATTGTGTTGTTACGCATGCAACCACACTGGGCGGATTGTGTTGTTATGATTCTGACCACGCCGGGTGAATTATGTTGTTATTAATATGGCCATGTGGGGTGGATTGTGATATATGCATGTGACCACTCCCGGAGGGTTCTGTTATTGAGGTTGTGACCACGCCGGACGGATTGTGATATTGGCACGTGAGTTGTCCGTGCGGATCCAGATATTAATATTATTGGCACGTGAGTTGTTCGTGCAGCACGTGAGTTTTTTGTGTGATTGATATTATTAGCACGTGAGTTGTCTGTGCAGCATGTGAGTTGTTCATACAGTGTTTGAATATGAATCCATCCCCCTAGGGTCACCCTTTCATGTTTCTCTCTTGATGGTGTACACACGGATTATGAGAAACTGACAGGTTTTTGGTTGATGTGATCTCTGAGAGAGCTGGTTATTGGATTGGTTTGGTTATTGAGATATGGGCCTAAGAGCCTTGATGTAATTTCTATTTGGATCGGGTTGCGCGCTGCAACGGGTTGATATTTGGTTATTGCATTTCTTCTTTATTTGCAATTTTCTTGGTTGTTTACATGATTTATTTGTATATCTTTTTTATATGCTAGACTGTTGACTGAGCTGAATACATTGAGAAAATATGTGAGTACCAAGGTGGTTTATCTGTGATTTCATGATTTGATCATATTTTTGTTCTATACTTGTTGGAACTTATGAAATGTACAGGTGATAGCGAGTATTATTTACAATTCTTTCTTGTATTACCTCGCGAAGGTTAGCTATGACACTTATTGAGTACATGAGATCAGTTGTACTCATGCTATACATTTGCACCTTGTGTGCAGATTTGGGAGCTGATATTTTTGTGTGTGGATGGAGCTGGCATTGAAGATTTACCTACCTTCTGGATATAGCTATCACTTATCTTTGGTTGTCTTAGAATTTTTTAAAATTCTGTTTATGTACATTCTAAATAGATATTGTATTTATTGTCATATCAGCTTTGTAAATCTAACTCTTAGTGGCTTATGGCTTGTACTACCAATTATTGGGCTATTGTATGAAACATCAGTTAATTCACCATTGATTTCTTATTAATCTCATTTGGATTGTGTTGAGTATTAGTTGGCTTACCTAGCGGGTTGGGTTAGGAGCCATCACAACTAGTTGGATTTTAGGTCGTGACAGTTTCCAATTAAGTCATCCACATGGTGAGACTATATTTTACCAATACAAAAAGCTCCTCCACTTTCTGAATAGTTGCTAATGAATATTCAGGAAGTGGTAAAGATTTTTGGTAAAAATGAAAGCGTGTTTGACACCCTTATCCCGAAATTAAAGTGACATATTCCGAAATTAAGAGCCCGTTTAAATATAAGAAAATTTTCCCCTTTTTTCAAAAAAATTAACTTTTTTCGAAATCAACGTTTGTTTATAAAATTTTCAATTTTCACTTGAAGATGCATTTTGGAAATTTTTGAAAATTTGAAAAACTCCAAAAAGCTGTTTTTCAAAATTTTCACTCAAATCACTCACAAAACTTCAAAAACAACCCAAAATTATATTCATATCCAAACACATCTCTAAATTTCAAATATCATTTTCACTTGAAATTTTTTTTCCCTATTTTAGAATTTTACAATTCATATGTCCAAAGGCCCACTAAAGCGACATGCAGTATTTTCATTTAATACCCAAAACACGTGGTGTAACTTGATTGGTTTTGACATTTACATCGGTTTCCAAGGCACTGTCGGCACTGTGACTTCATGATAACAGGCCTGTAATGGCGGTTCCATGATCACGAATCTTCCTTCTATAAATATGAAACTATTATTTCTTCTTCACTCTTTAAATCCTTGAAGCACTATTTTATTTTGCAAATATTTACTTTGCCTTACTTGGTATTTTCTTTGCATCTCATGCCTCTTCTTCACAATCATGAATTCTGAAAACATTGATCTTTCATCATTTGAAGCCTCAATTTTACCAAATTTTAAAAATTTCACACGATGCACTATCATTGTTGATGGACTTTCATAAGTTGAAATTCCTTTAATTCGAGAGAAGGAGGGAGGAGGCTTCAGAAACCTAGGTCTGAAGGAGGCGGTGAGGGTTCCACCACTACAAAGCCTCATTCTATGAGTAAAAGTGGTGATAACAAGAGTTTGCTAGTGATCCCACTATTTCATAAATTTTGCCTAAATAGTTTAACTTTGAAACGCATTGTCACGACTCAAAATTCACCTAGTCGTGATGATACTTAACCCAACCCTTTAGGTAAGTCAAGCAACAGTCAACACAATTCTACTGAAGATCATATATAATCAATAAATAAAATAGCTAAGTTTTCATACAATAACTCAAGGATTGATAGTACAAGTCATAAGCCACTAAGAACAAATTTGGTACAAAAATAAATACAACATCTGTTGGAATATACATAAACAAAGTATGAATCAAACATTACCAAGGACAAGTGGTAGCTATAGCCGGAAAATAGGTACATCTTCAATACCACCTTCTGTCATCAACATCAACTCAGCTCCAAGATCTCCACGCAAGGTGCAGAAGTGTAGTATGAGTACAACCGGCCCCATGTACTCAACAAGTATCATAACTAACCTCGGTGAGGTAATAGTGACAAGAATTATTAATGATACTTGCTAATAATCTGTTCAATTCATATGTCTCACAAGTACACAGTTAATATTATCAAGTCATTAATCACAGATAAAGCCTCTTCTGTGCCTAAAGATAACGTAATATACTCTTTTTAAGTTAACAATCCAGCATATAGAGAAGATATGCGTCCAATATCATTAAATCATCAAACTTGCATATAAAGAAGATATGCGTGATTGAACAAGTCAAATCACATCAATTCACATATAGAGAAGATATGTACCGTGTCTCATCTCATCAAGTAAGGTGGCATATGGGGAAGATATGCATAAAGGCATGTATACATTCCGGAGTTAGCAAATAGAGAAGAGATGCAGCAAAATCATGTTGAGAGAAAATGCAGTAACCAAATCAAACACTGACCAGTTTTCCTCATACCATGTGTACACCATCAAAAGAAAAATGTGAGAGGGTGACCCTAGGGGGATGGATCCTTATCTACACGCTGTACGGACAACTCACGCATAATATATAACCACCGCATGAAAAACTCACCAGCCAATTATGATGACCTGATAGGTCATTTTGAGTATTAGCCCTTAATTCCATGTTCTGAGAACTCTGTTGGCTTCATTTGATGTTTTTTTATTTGCATGCGTGGTCCGTGTCACTATTTGAAAAGAGTTTATGTAGAAATTTGAAGAAAATATAATTTTTGGCTTTAAAAATAACTTGGGTTGACCACAGTCAATATTTTATAAAAAGAACCACAAATCGGTATTTTGACGATTTTGGTAGGTCTGTATCCTGATTTTTGACTTGGGTGTATACCCGGAATTGAAATTAGAGGTACCTAAATTGATTTGACTCATTTTGCCGAAAGATAGCATTTTGAAAGTTTGAAAATTTACTAAGTTTGACCGTAAGTTGACTTCTTAGCTAACGGGTTCGTATTTTGATGTTGAAACTTGGAATGGGTCTGTATCGCTATTTGAAACTTGTCTGCAAAATTTGGTGCAATTCGTAATTGATTTGACATGACTCGGACGCCTAAATGTGATACTAGTTGTTTTTGAGTTTACTTTGAAATTTCATTCATTTTGAGAGTTGATTTGTTGATTTAGATGTTATTTTGGTGATTTGATTGCCCGACCAAGTTCATATGATGTTATTACACTTGTGTACATGTTTAGTTTGGAGCCCGAGGGGCTCGGGTGAGTTTTGGACATGTTTCAGATGAGGTTGGTAAGTGTGAAGATAGCTGGTGCACTTCTAGTGCTGGTGTTCTACTACAGATCTCTCATTTGCGAGGTCTGGCTCGCAATTGCACGCCTCTCTTTTGCAAACAAGTGTTCAGATTTGCGAGCATGGGCTGGACTGGGTAATCTCGCATTTGTGAGGAAGATTTTCACATTTGCGAACTATCAGGGGTCGCATTTGCTACTAAGTGTGATCTTTAGCCAGCTTCACATTCATGGAGTTCCTAACCGCATTTGCGATGGGGGTATCTTCGCATTTGCGATCATTTTTTCGTATTTATGACTTTTGTGTCTCTGAGGCAAGGTTCGCATTTGCGACCCTTGTCTCACATTTGTGATGATCGTAATTGCGGACTTGACTTCGCAATTACGACACCTGCAGCTGTGTAAACGAGAGAAAAAATAGGACTTGGATCATTTCACACCATTTCTCAACCCTAAAACTCTAGAGGCAATTTTCTAAGAGATTTTTCTTCCCAAATTCATTGGTTAGTTACTTTAATCCTTTTCTTTTCAATTGCACATTACATTTTATGATATTTCAACATCAAATTTAGGATTTTCATGGTAGAAATTAAAGATTTGGGTTGAATTGGAAATTTTTATAAAATTGAGATTTAGACCTCGAATTGAGGTTGGATTTAAAAAAGAAATCACATAACGGGGCTCGGGGGTGAATAGGAAATTGGGTTTTGATCTGAACCACGGGTTTTAACCAAGCGGGCTAGCGTTTACTTTTGTTGACTTTTTCAAAAAATGAACAAAATTGAACCTCTTTCATTTGTGGGTAGTTTTTAAAGCTTACTTTGAATCATTTGGTCAATAATTTGGTTGGTTTGGAGGCTTGTTCAAGAGGCAAGGCCGTGGTTGATTGATTGCTTGAGTTGCGGAGTGAGGTAAGTGTTGGGTCTAACCTTGATTTGAGGGAATTATGGAACCTTAAACTACGTGTTATGTGAATTATGTGGGAAACTATGTATATGCGAGGTGACGAGTGTATATACGCTGTTAAGATACTTGCTTCCATGTGTTCGTTACTTCATGATATACTTTATTTCATGCCTTAACTGCTATATGCTTTATTGACTTCTATGCCATAATTGTTACTTGTCATTTAGCTATTCTTGTATTAAATTGCCCGTCCCTTCCATGATTCCATGCATGTTTGCCACTTGTCTCTACTTGCTTTACTTGCATATCTACATTGTCATATGTCTTACTTGCCTTATAGTTTTGTAATATCTATTGCTTTCCATAACGTGATTTCACTTGCATAAGTTGTCTATTTGATAGAAACCGATGAGTTGGTAAGGTTGAGACATTCGAGTTGTTAAAGATTCTTTGATTATTATGTGATTCTTCATTGCCTCAGATATTTACTCTTTTGATGTACAAATTCTAGTAAATTTTGGTTGTTAAATTGCTATTGTTGATTGAAATTGTTTGGGGAGCGGGTTGCACACAACAATGAAATTTGAAAGGTAATGAATTGAAATGGCGGAATAAGGACGGATTATGATATTGATAGATGATGATATGGCGGGATCGGGTTGCGCACCGCAACAGATTATATTTGTTGTATTTGTTTGTAACTTTTGGATTTGCCTCGGTATTTTGAGATGAGTTTATAAGACTTGTTATTCTGGTCTCTCTTGTAGTTGGATTTCGAGTTCGTTTTTATGAGTTAACTTCTTTATTTCCATTTCCTGTTATTATTATGATTGCGTACAGGTTGTTGTAAGCGACCTGCCTTAGCCTCGTCACTACTTCGTCGAGGTTAGGCTCGATACTTACAGAGTATATGACATTGATTGTACTCATACTACACTATGCAGTGCTTGTGCAGATACCGGAGTTGGTCCCAGTAGCGCTGAGTGAGATTTGTTCGGATCTAGCTATCAGTGGAGACTTGAGGTATAGTTGCACGGCATCCGCAGTCCTGGAGTCCCCTTCTATATCATAGTTTATTTTGATTCAGAGAGTTATATTTTATTCAGACTATTATCTATAGTACTCTAGATGTTCATGTATTCTGGGATTGTATTCGGATTCCGTCGTTTATTAATTTATCACTTTTTTTACAGTTTTTATTGTTGTCATTTGATTTGAATTGTTAAAATGGTTAATAAATAAAGCTAACGTTGGCTTGCCTAGCAAGAGAAATGTTAGGCGCCATCACGGTCCCGAGGGTAAAAATTTTGGGTCGTGACAAGTTGGTATCAGAGCACTAGGTTGCCTAGGTCTCATGAGTCATGAGAAATCTTGGTAGAGTCTGGAAGATCGGTATGGCGACGTCTGTACTTATCTTTCAAAGGTTATAAGGCTTTAGAAAAATTTCACTTCTTTGTTTCTCTATCGTGCGGTTATTTCCATTATTGAAGTTTGAATCATTCTACTCTTGTTCTCTTGCAGATAGTGAGAACTCGCACGGCGTCTACAGCCGGGCAGGTGCCAAAGCCCCCTGTTGCAGCCACTACCAGGGGTAAGATCCTGGGCCGAGGTAGGGGCCGAGGCAGAGACAAAGCTCAGCCTATAGCACAAGCAGTAGCAGCACCCATGGTGGAGCCACAGCCTGACCATGAGGTGGAGGACCCAGTTCAGACCGCACCAGTTGGACCAACTCAGGTCCCAGGGGAATTCATAGCCACTCTAGTACTTCAGGATGCTCTAGTCCACTTAGTTGGACTCGTGGAGTGTGTGGCTCAGACTGGAGCATTTCCTATGGCACCAGCCATCTCTCAGGCTGGGGAAGGAGCACAGACTCCCGCCACTCACACTCCGGAGCAGATGGCTCCCCTATACCAGACTCTGATAGCGCTAGTAGTTAAGGTAGTTCAGCCCGTATTTGCTAACAGCCCGGGAGAGGCCCGCGATGTCTTCTAAGGGATTGATGAGGTTGGATATGTTTACCAAGCTCTTTCCTATTCATTATAGTGGTGCTCCCTCTTAGGACACACAGGATTACAAGACCATTTCCATGAGGTGTTGTGCAGCACGGGTATTGTTGAGACCAATGGGCTCGACTTTGCACTGTTCCAGATGACCTATTCTGCCAGGAAGTGGTGGCAGGATTTTGAGCGAAGCAGAACAGCTGGTTCACCTTCACTTACCTAGGATCAGTTTCGCAGTTATTTCTGAAGAGGTTTATTCCTTTCACTCTGAGAGAGGAGTACCGTAGGTAGTTTGAGCACATTCAGCAGGGTGGCATGACCGTTAACCAGTACGAGACCAGATTTATGGACCTGGCCCTTTATGCAGCTATGTTGATTCCTACAAATAGAGAAAGGGATATGAGGTTTATTGATGCTCTTATCTTCGGCATCAGGCTTCAGAAGGCCAAGGAGACAGTGGATGATATTTCTTTCTAGAGGGCCGTAGAGATTGCTAGACGGATCAAGATGGTTCATGGTCAGGATAGAGGGTCGACATCTGAGAAGAGGCCCCGTCATTTCGGTGGCTTCAGTGGTGCCTCATCTGGAGGCAGAGGTTCTTTTGGTAGAGGCCATCCTCCTAGGCCGATTTAGTCAGCTCTTCAGGTAGCCCACGGTGCTTCGGCGGCCGTGGTTCTTATGGGTCTCGTCCTGAGCAGCCAGCATTCAGTGCACCTTCAGCTCCTATCAGTGCACCACCGCTTTAGAGTTACTACAGCGGTTATCTGGGTCATCAGGGTCAGTCTCAACTTCAGCAGCCTCAGCAGCCGAGGGAGAACTTTGAGTGTGGGGGCATAGGTCACATCAGGAGGTATTTCCCTAGATTGATGAGTAGCAGACCTCATCAGAGTTCTCATGCCAGCATCCGGCATCGGTTTCTCTACCATCCGCATAGCCAGCTAGAGGCGGGGGTCATGTTGTTAGAGGTGGATAACAGGCCATTAGAGGTGGAGGCCAGCCAATTAGGTGTCGCTAGAGGAGCGGAGGTTAGAGTGGTGGGGCCCAACCCCATTTTTATGCATTCCTAGATAGACTTGAGGCAGAGTCATCTAACGTCGTCATCACAGGTATTATTCCGATTTGCCATAGAGATGCTTCAGTTCTATTTGATCCGGGCTCTACTTATTCTTACGTGTCATCATATTTTGCTTCATATATGATTGTGTGATTCTTTGAGTGCTCCTGTATAAGTGTCCACGCCTTTGGGAGATTCTATTATTATAGATCGTGCTTATCGCTCGTGTGTGGTTTCTATCGGGAGCCTTGAGACTAGTGTAGATCTCATACTTCTTGATGTGGTGGACTTTGATGTTATTTTGGGCATGGATTGTCTGTCACCTTATCATGCTATATTGGATTGTCACGCGAAGATGGTGACCTTAGCCATGCCGGGGTTTCCCCGATTAGAGTGGAGGAGGACTCCTAGCCATTCTACTAGCAAAGTTATTTCTTATGTGAAGGCTCGGCATATGGTCGAGAAGGGATGTCTAGCATATTTGGCCTATGTTCGTGATTCTAGTACATAGGTTCCTTCCATGGATTCAGTACCTGTTCTGCATGAGTTTCGAGAGGTGTTTCCTGCAGATCTTCCGGAGATGCCACCCGACAGAGATATTGACTTTGCTTCGGGAACTCAACCCATTTCTATTCCACCATACCGTATGGTGCCACATGAGTTGAAGGAACTAAAGGAGCAGTTGTAGGATTTGCTTGATAAAGGATTCATTAGTCCCAGTGTCTTGCCCTGGGGTGCGCCAGTGTCGTTTGTGAAGAAGACGGATGGTTTGATGAGGATGTGTATAGATTATCGGCAGTTGAATAAAGTCACCATCAAGAACAGGGTGAAAAGTGTTTTCGAAGAATGATTTGCGATCTGGCTATGATCAATTAAAGATTAGGGCATAGGATGTCCCTAAGACAGCTTTCCGGACTTGGTACGGGCATTATGAGTTCCTAGTGATGTCATTTTGTTGTATTTGCGACTTCTGTGTCTCTTAGGCAAGGTTCGCATTTGCGATCCTTGTCTCGCATTTGCGGTGTTCGTAATTGCAAACTTGACTTTAAAATTGCAACACCTGCATCTACTTAAAAGAGAGAAAAACGGGACTTGGCTCATTTCACACCATTTCTCAACCCTAAACACTCTAGAGGCGATTTTCCAAGAGACTTTTCTTACCAAATTCATTGGTAAGTGACTTTAATCCATTTTTTTCAATTACCCATTACATTTCATGAGATTTCAACATCAAATTTAGGATCTTCATGGTAGCAATTAGAGATTTGGGTAGAATTTAAAATTTTTGTAAAATTAAGATTTAGACCTCGAATTGAGGACAGAATTTGAAACAAATCACATAACCGGCCTCGGGGGTGAATAGGTAATCGGGTGTTGGTCCGAACCTTAAGTTTTGACCAAGCAGGCCCGGGGTTGACTTTTGTTGTCTTTTTCAAAAAAATGATCAAAATTGAACCTCTTTCATTTGTGGGTAGTTTCTAAAGCTTACTTTGAATAATTTGGTTAGTTTGGAGGCTTGTTCAAGAGGCAAGGCCGTGGTTGATTGATTGCTTGAGTTACGGAGTGAGGTAAGTGTTGGGTCTAACCTTGATTTGAGGGAATTATGGAACCTTGAACTACGTGTTATGTAAATTATGTGGGAAACTATGTATATGCGAGGTGACGAGTGTATATACACCGTTAAGATACTTGCTTCCATGTGTTCGTTACTTCATGATATACTTTATTTCATGCCTTAACTGCTATATGCTTTATTGACTTTTATGCCATAATCGTTACTTGTCATTTAGCTATTCTTGTAATAAATTGTCCATCCCTTCCATGATTCTGTGCTTGTTTGCTACTTGTCTCTACTTGCTTTACTTGCATATCGACATTGTCATATGTCTTACTTGCCTTATAGTTTTGTAATATGTTTTGCTTTCCATAACGTGGTTTCACTTGCATGAGTTATCTATTTGATAGATACCGATGAGTTGGTAAGGTGGAGACATTCGATTTATTAGAGATTCTTTAATTATTATGTGATTCTTCATTGCCTCGTACCTTTACTCTTTTGATGTAAAAATTCTTGTAAATTGTGGTTGTTAAATTGCTATTGTTGATTGAAATTGTTTGGGGAGCGGGTTGCACGCCGCAACGAAAATTGAAAGGTAATGAATTGAAATGGCGGAATAAGGACGGATTATGATATTGAAAGATGATGATATCGTGGTATGGGGTTGCGCGTCGCAATGGGTTGTATATGTTGTATTTGTTTGTGAATTTTGCATTTGCCTCCGTATTTTGAGATGAGTTTATAAGACTTGTTATTCTGGGCTCTCTGGTAGTTGGATTTCGAGTTTATTTTTATTAATTAACTGCTTTATTTCCATTTTATTTCTTTCATATTATTATTATTGCGTACAGGTTATTGTAAGCGACCTGTCTTAGTCTCGTCACTATTTCGTCGAAGTTAGGATCGGTTGTACTCATACTACACTCTACACTTCTTGTGCAGATACCGAAGTTGGTCCCAGCAGTGCTGAGTGAGATTTTCTCTAATCTAGCTATCAGTGGAGACTTGAGGTATAGCTGCATGGCATCTGCAGCCCTGAAATCCCCTTCTATATCATCTTAGTTGTTTATTTTGATTCAGACAATTATGTTATATTCAGACTATTATCTATAGTACTCTAGATGCTCATGTATTCGTGACACCAGTTCTAGGATTGTATTTGGATTCCGTCATTTATTTGTTTATCACCTTATTTCAGACTATTCAGTTTTATTGTTGTCATTTGATTTGAATTGTTAAAAATAGTTAACAAATATAGCTAATGTTGGCTTGCCTATCAAGTGAAATGTTAGGCACCATCACGGTCCCGAGGGTGGGAATTCCGAGTCGTGACACCAACATAACTCAAACACGCATGGACAACTCACATGCTATCAACCCAATCCATATCACACAGAAAGAAATTAACATGCTAAGTAACATATTAATTGCATATGCATGGACTGATATAAGTAACATGCTAAGGTGTTGGCATGTGCGAAGTGTACTACCATAGATCAAATCAGGCGATTATGCCACAAGAATAGCAATTAATATGTTTGAACAGGAGATCAACCAACCAATAACGTCTAACATAATCCAATTAACTCAAAACAGGGTAAAACATAGGAAATTTATGATAACATGAAGCTTAGAAATCATATTCAAGGCATATAATAGCCTAATCACTACCCGGAGCATGATTAATACCTCGGTGCACGCACATGGGCTCGATCCCCTCACACGTGCGCCACCCAGAGCGCATAGCCAACACAAATAACTCAGAAAACTAGTGCCTCAACCAAGTTTAGATACCTCAAGCAAGCCAAATCAATACTCTAAAATTCCATCTCGTACGAATCGACCTCCGAACGGCTCGAATCTAACCAAAATCAACTCAAAAATATCAAATAATGCCATAGGAATCAAACCCAAATAATAAAGGTCAAATCTTTAGCCCAATACTCAAAGTCAAACAAAAGGTTAACCCAGGCCCGCACCTTGGAACCCAAAAAAATTCACAAATTCCGATAACCCATTCAAATATGAGTCTAACCATACAAGTTTCATCCAAATCTCACTCTGAATCGATGTTCAAAACTCAATTATTCACTTTAGAGTAGTTTTGTCAAAAACCCCCAATTTTACTCTTAGATTCATCAATCAAATGCCAAAATCAAAGATGAAATCTGGTATAATAATTAAATCCTAGTAAAAAATACTTACCCTACAAGTGAAAATCCCTTCAAAAATCGCTCAAATCCAAGCTCCCAATCTCAAAATATGGTAAAATGAACTCAAAGTCCAAAAATAAATTCTTATACTGCTACTTTAGGTGTACCCTTCGCGATCGCGGCACTAACTTCTCGATCGCGAAGTACAAAACTTTGTCTGCCTCCAAAAACCCTACGTAAACGTCTCCCCAGGCTCGTGATCACGATTCATGACTTCATATACTTGCGCGAATGCAGCGCCTCTATTCGAGAGTGAAGGACAACCAACGTGACATTCCCCGCCTAATTCCAAACTGTGCGAACGTGTTGTCCCTAACGCGAACGGGAAAGCTTAAAGCCTCAATGGTGGCGAACATAACTCCAGTGTCGCGAACACGAAGAATATCGTCCAGCCAACTCCCAAAACACTCTGTGATCACGACCCTCTTCATGTGATCGCAAAGAACACTTTCAGCACACGAAAATTAGAAAAACCAATAGTGCAAACATGGGAGAAAATGGTCTGAAATCACCACGAAACTCACCCGAGCCCCTTGGAACCCCGTTTGAACATACCAACAAGTCCTAAAACATAACACGGACCTACTCGAGGCCTCAAATCTCACAAAATAACATCAAAAGGATGAATTGCATCTTAATTCAAGCTTAATAAACTATTTTAAACTTCTAAATTCCAAACTTACGCCAAACACGTCTAAATAACTCAGAATCACCTCAAATTTTGCACACAAGTTCCAAATGACATCAAACCTATTTCAATTGCCGGAACCACAATCCAAACCCGATAACATAGAAGTCAAATCCTGGTCATACTACGAACTTCCAAACCTTTAAATTGCCAACATTCGCCAATAGAGCCAAAATATTCTATAAATATTCAAATGTGAATCCGGGCATACGCCCAAGTCCAAAATCACCATCAATACCTAGCGGAACCATCAAAACTCTTATCTAAGGTCAAATACTTAAAAGTCCAACTTGTTCAACACTTCCAACTTAAAACTTCTATATTGAGAATCATTCTTCCAAATCAATCCCAAACTAATCGAAAACTAATACTGGCCATACACGTAAGTCATAATACATCATATGAAGCTACTCAAGACCTCAAACTATCAAACACAATGCAAATGCTCAAAACGACCAATCATATCGTTACATTCTTCCCCATTTAAACATACGTTCGTCCTCGAACGTGCCAAGAGTCATTACAAAGCCCTCAAAACACTGTATAAACTCACCATACACATACCCATGGGGATCCCATGTCACCCCAATCCATATAAGCCCGACAACATAACCTAACTGAAGATTCCTTCTTCAAGCTTAGTCGATAATGCTTAGAACCTAATTTTCAACATCCAAAATTCATTATGAGACCCGATTCTCGCATCTATATACTGTATAAGTCTAAACAAGTTGTATCACGCCATAACCATATCCCAAGATATAATCACATGATATACCACCTAACTAAGAAACTCATAGCAATAACTCTCGACCACAATAGCTGCCCATTAACAAACCCAATACCGGCAACATATGTCATATCAAATAAAACCCTATTCTGAACCTTCGTACACTACCGAGGATGAAAGAAACATGTAGAAACTCATAAGCATTCATCAAATCAACAGGTCGTGGAGCTCTCATGCCCGCCATTAACCATAACCAAATTCTAAGCTGACTTCTGACATTATTCTTCCAAACATAAGTTAATCAAATCAAAATGGCACAACCTCCAGATCCAAAAATCTCGTTTCACCCAATGTAAGCTACTCGACTCACAAGCCACATAAATGACACCTAGATCCACACACACTGCAATTTGTGCACCCTCAAGCAACAACTCAAATAAAAATAATGTTGGAAGGAGAATTAAATGAGAGAATCATTTTGCAAGATCAACGATACCACCACAAAGCGCAGTGCTATAAACCTATCTCACAAAGGTTCTACAAGACACAGAAAATAATAACAAAGTATCATATCCCAACATAACCCCGCTGTGGTGCATTACCCAATCCAAACATGGGTCACCCATTGCCCAAATTCTCATACTCACCAACACACGTATAACAATAGCAAGCACGCGAAGCGCATGACCATAACCATGGATAAGGGGTAGCATAATGCACCACCGACATTAAGACCATAACCAAGGCACAATCCACCATTCAACACCCCCAAGAGCCATCTCACTCGGATTTCACCATAAGGCCTAAACAGAACTGCATCATGTGTGTAAATAGTCAACAGTCTCACAACCCATTGTAGCATAGAAGGGTAACACATGGAACATATTAGAACACAAATAAGATCAATTCTAGCTGATGGCACACCCCTCAACACTAGCTGTGCGGAGTAAACAAACCTGATTCGATGTAGAACACATATTCTCATTAGGCCTACCAATGGGCCCCAAATCAATTCCGATCATCCAGAAATAGGTAAATAACCTTCCAAAAGTCCACATTAACCTATTTATAATACACACCCTCAGCTGTCTAACTTTGGCATAACTTCACAGTTCACAAACAAGGAATAGGCCGCCTTTGAGAACTCCTAGTCTCCAAATCCCAAGAATACAAGAATCTCCATATCCAATCTCAACTCAACCACTCAAATGACTGACACATACCTCATACATAATTATCTCGCGAGAAATACTCCTATAAATCTTCCGCGTCACATAGCAAAATTTGAACATCAGTAGTCAATAACTAGACGATTGCCGAAATACTGATTAAGCATCTACAAGTCAAAATACAATGCTCCTTCTGGAATGTGCATACTTCTCAAGTGATACTGGATAGTCCAGTGCCAATAATCTTCTAAACATATGAAATCATCTATGTTGTCTAGAACTCATGACCTCCCTTCAAAACTGAACCGCAACCTTGTACATACAAATCTCAATCCCAAACAATGCACCTTATCTATCATGCCATCATATGAAAATACAAGAATCCTATTATCAACTTTGAATCACAAGTAGGATAGACACCCCATCAACCAGGAACCTTCCACTTGACCCATCTAGGAGAAAATCATGACACGCAACAACCTCCCCATGACTGTAGAAAATATTTGTCCCAAGACGTGGTCGACACTACCAAGAACTCTTTGAAACCCATTTTCACATAGCCAAGCCATCAGAACTATATGCCCCTAACTCAACCAAGTCTTATAGATCGCCCAACCCAAGAGTATTTCCATAAAACACATGCAGAGTTTCACCACACCAAAGGAATTGATCACCCTTATTACTATGTTAATCCAAACCACTACCAAGCTGACTTATTTCTTCGAATTCCTCTCGACTTGCCTTCAAGTTAACACTTCTCCTAGCTAGTACACTACAATCCTTAACCAAATCTCACCCAAGAGATCCTAGCATGAAATCACATCATCTCAAGGCCTATAAGCTATTGTATTCCCTCTTAAGCACCCAATAGTATCGCAACCGAGATACACACTCTAAAGAGACCTTTTGTGAATTTGAAACTATTTCTTTAACCTCTCTGATACTGAAATGTAGAATCACTAATGATGCAGAAATATTGCAAGTTTCAGCACCATCCTATACAAATTTTAGATCTTAGCCATAAACAAATCCGGGAAATCCTCAAATACCACATATGGATCTTGAATCATTAGAATCTTCTCGAGAGTCATCCACTATGCTCTAATATCCAATGCACCACCAATACGATCCGAACGACGTGCTCCATTAGCACACAAACACCCAAAAATGTGACCCCACCTTTAAGAAACTAAGTGAATCCCTTCTCCTTGCAAACTACACCCACAACAAATATCAACCTTGAATCATCCCTAGATTACCATTTTCCTATAAAGTATAGTACATCATGCACCTAGAAATTTCCTTCCCCGCACTAACCTCGAAGTCAGCCCCCTTCAAGTCATAACTGATCTACAATTATGCCCCATACCCAGACTAACATAACACATGCCCATGTAATATGATCGTCGATAGAAGACTCCCCTAACTGTCATGATCACGAACTATAATTCAACTAAATACTTCATAAGCTCATGTAGCACTAGACATAAAATACCTCAAATCATTTGCTAAGAGCATATCCATCCTCGTGACAGCCATGCAAACTTGCTTAAGCGATCCGAACTCAAATTATAGCATATACACTAGGAAAAAAACTCTTCACAGATACATCATAAAAAGCACACAACCTCAGAACATCTCGCAGGAGATAACACACATGCTTAACCTCAATATGGCATCTCTCTACGACCCTATCATGGTCACAACCACTATGCGATCACTTAATCTTCCCGAGGATAAACTCGTCAATATGACATGAGAATATACTTTATTCCATAAATGAGCAACTGAAAGATCCCTAACACACTCATAAATCATGATTATACAACACATCAAGACAGAAAGCAAGCATCCATATTCCTTTAGCATCCCAAGCAAAATGTCACGACCCAATTCCCACTATAGACCGTGATGGCGCCCAACGTTACCGTTAGGCAAGCCAACAATTAAGCAAACACGCCTACAGATAATTCATGACGCATCTTGAAATAAATAATTTTATTTATATTTAGTAAAATACTGATATTATCTTATGTGTTCGAATCCAGATATCATAACATAGAAGAACAAAGATAAAGAATGTAAATGCTAAAAACTGGTGTCACAAATACATGAGCATCCACTAAAATAAACAATACTACTACAATAATTGTCTGGAATAAAAAATAGACAAAGTACAGTAAATGAATAGGAAGGGGACTCAATGTGCAACAGATCGTAGCATAGGGAGAAGCTCACCACAAAGGCTCCTCAGCAAATGCGCCTACGCGCTGGTATGACCACCAAATGTACATGTCTTAGCATCTGTACAATTAGTGCAAAAGTATAGTATGAGTATTTAAATCAATGCGTACCTAGTAAGTATCTAGCCTAACCTCGAAGAAGTAGTGACGAGGGTCGCCATCGACACTTACTAGTGGTCCAATAATCAAAATACGATAAAGGTAGACAGCTATGAACCATAGCATGTAAAAGCAATGAAAATAGATATATGTGCACAACAAGATCCTCAATAGAAGAGTAGATACAAATCCTCAAATACCAAAAACTACCTCGAATGGGACATGTATATGACTATTTACAAATAAAATGCCAAACCTTAAGTCAAGAAGACACATAGGTATGCTGACTCTCTATCGAATATCACGCACGATTCTAACGAGTTTGTTCGGCCCGATCCATAAAATAGTGTACACTATCAAGGTTGTGCGGCCCGATCCGTGGATGCATCTCATAATACTGTCGAAATAGTACAACACGATCAATAATAATACTGCTGAGGCGTTCAGCCAGATCATATAAGAATAGTGAGATTTTGACGGGTCACTAGCCTAACAAACGAATATATGTGTGAGTTATGAGATTCAAGAAACTTTCGGACAAATATGCACAGCACGGGAGAAATCTGTAACAAAAGGTATAATTTTCATGACTAGTCAAGTAACGCGTCAAGTATCTACAATAGCAAAGTTCGATATTCTACCCACGGCTAGTCACATGCAAAATATAACTTAATGCATCTGAACAGGCAAGAATAACTCAAGTAATACAATTAAAATATGGTGTAAGTCAATCTACCCGAACATAGTCAAGAATCTAGTATACGCACGGAGACTCATCAACTCATACGTGTGTAGCTCCCATAACACGTAGCACATAACAAATATTGCACCTACAGGGTCACTTCCCTCTTACAAGGTTAGACATGAGACTTACCTCGCTCCGAAATCCGACAACAGGCTCCAACGCCTCTCTAACACCTCAAGCCAATGCCATATGATCCAAAACTAGTCAAAGAATGTGCAAACCAATCAAAATATACTCAAAGACTCATAATTTAAAAATTAAAAATGAATTCACCACACCGCACAAAAGGTCAACAAAGTCAACCCCGGGTTCGCGCACCCCGAAATTAAAAGTTATTAAAAATAAATATTACCCATAACTTATATAGTCTATATCCAGAAAATCATCCAATTTCGTCCATGACTTGACCCTCAAATCAAGGATTTACTGCTTCTCAACTTTGGGGCTCAAAACCCCAATTTCTATAATCCAAGCATGGATAAAAATGATAATCAACAGAAATAATCATGGGAAAACTTCAAAATAATGGTTAGATATATACCCCTTGTTGAGACGAGAACAATTCCATGAAAATCACAAAAATGAAGCTCTAGAACTCAAGATATGCTCAAAATACTAAAATGCTCAGTTTGTCAATTTAAAACACTGCCCGGGTAATTTTTGTTTAACGCCTTGCGGGACACCATCGCATTCTCGAAGAGCAATTTTTTGCATTGACCGGTCAATCCAAAAAAATTTCTTCACGATCGCGGGACCTCCTTCATGTTCGCGAAGAATTAAAGTTTGCACCAGAAACGAGGAATCTTCCCCAACTCGGAAATGAGCATAACTATCTCATACGACCTCGGGATTCGATGATTTTTATTGCTATGGTTTCATAATTATGATACGGATTGAATGGTTCAATAGAATTACAAAACAAAGGTCATTTGTTCAATATGGTACCCTTTATGCCAAAATAAACGACATTGAAACATCAAATAAGAGCACGACACAATCCTATCCCATTTGAAACTCATCGGAAACTATCCAAAACTTGTAGAAAAGTACAAAATCATCATACAAATTTTGTGAAACTTTTAAATCATGAATCTGAGCTCGTTAAGCCCACTATGTCAATGTTGTATGAAAACTCCATCAATTCACCTGACCTAAAAATTTTCGCCATCACTGTAGCAGTGAACAGTGCCAAACAGTACCGTGAACAGTGACGAAGTCACTGTTCATCGCGGACAAGCTGGAGCTTTAGGCTTCAATGGCCACAATGGCCGGCGACTAGCTGGATTTTCTGGCTGATCTGCCCTCCCCCAGCGTTGCACAACAACATAAAATAACTAACGCCAACCCATCCCCTCTAGATTACTCTAAGATTTTGAAACCAAATTCTTTAAATCCTCCAGCGATGGCTACTGCTGCAGCTTCAATTCAACCCATTCCACTGTGACGAGCAGTGTATTTGAATGGCCAACCAGTGGTTAAATTCACAGAGGCAGAAGTAGATAGAATGAACGTGATTGAAAGCCTCCAATATGCTGTCATTGGCAAGCTTTCATATGGTTCTCCGGAGATTCACGAGCTTCGCCGAATAATTCCAACTCAATGTGGTATCAAAGGTGAGTGTAATATCGGATTCCTTAGAGATCGTCATGTGTTAATTAGATTAACTCTATGGCAAGATTTCCTCGATTTCACATCGAAGAGTACGTACTACATCAAAGCCAAAGATGGGTATGAATACCAATTGTGTACTCTTATCTACGATGCAAAATTTAAGGCAGGTGAAGAAACTCCGATGGCGATGGCGTGGATTTCTTTTCCTGGACTGCTGCCTACCTTTTTTGTACAGGAAACTCTATTTTCTTTGGCTACAGCTGTGGGAAGGCCAGTGTGTCTTGACGCGGCAACTACAAACAAAACTAGGCCGAGTTGCACAAGAGTAAAAGTTCTTGTCGATTTGTTGGCCGAACTACCTAAAAAGGTGCGATTGGATATTGATGATAAAGCTTCTGGTGGTGTTCGAACAGAATGGGTGAGAATTCAGTATGACATGCTACCAAAATATTGTAAGGAGTGTAAACTACAAGGACATGATGAAATTGAATGTTGGCATTTGCACCACGAGCTTATTGAGAATCGAAGCAGCAAGAAAAGGAATGATCTTGCTGAGTTGAACAATTGGAATTCTGCTACTGATGAACAAGGAAAAACCAAAAATCACATTACCCCTTTAATGATTCTCACGAGTGGAAAAGTAGTCGGGAACGTAGGTGCACAGTGGAAGGAAGTTTGGGATAATCGGGGAACCAACAAAAATAACAAAACCCAGGTACAAGGGCAAACTGGCAATGCAATCATGCCAGTGAATGCTGGTGTACAGCAGGTGCACAATAACTTTGCACTGATGGAAGTTGAAGAAGATCAGACAAACAAGGTTCAAACAAGGAATAAATTTACAGTATTAGAGGAGGAACAAAGTTATATAAACGAGAACAACCAACTGGTTTTGGTGGGAGAAAAACCAGTCTTCAGTTCTAAAGATGGTCCTACTCCTTCTGGGATTCAGTCCACAATCAACTGGGTTCATAGAAGGTTTGGGACTACCAAAGAGGAGCTAAAACAACTCAATGTGACCACAAACCAATCTAGTCATGCGATTCCATCTCAAACTTTTAAAGATTCTAGGCGGATGGAGGATCTTGATGAGGTAAACTCTACAAAGGTCTTATGGAACGATGCAGTTGAGGTTAAGAATGATCAGCTGGGCAAAACAAAGACAATAGAAGACAAGGTGAAGAAGGACAACAATCCAAGCTCACCTGGCGATAGGCTGGCGACGCCAGACCTAAAGCCAGGCTCACCGGGCGATAGGCTGGCGAGGCCAGGCCTAAAGCCAGGCTCACCTGCCGATAGGCTAGCGACGCCAGGCCTAAAGCCAGGCTCACCTGGCGATAGGCTGGCGACGGGAGGCCTAAAGCCAGGCTCCCCAGACATTAGGCAGGCGACGTCAGGCCTAAAGCCAGGTTCACCTGATGAGGCAGCTACAGTAAACCCCAACCTTAGATCCACTGGAGAGATTTTGGCCTATGTAGATGGTGTTCCGGCGTATGTCCATGAGCTACAATTCAAGGAGTATGAACAGGCTGATGAGCGGGCAATTGTTCCAAGAGCATCCGGGGAAATAGAGGAGGTGCCTATGGAATATGGCACTGATCAAACCATGCAACTACATCTTAATGTTCTAACTAAGACTCCTCTACAACATTTACATGATTTAGTTACACACAATGTGACACCAATTGATGAAAACTTATTGAGATAAAATCCAATGGAGGATGAAGGAGATGATGAATCAACTGCCGAAAACTTCAAACAAGTGGCTAGGGAAGGGGATTTATCACCCACAACTAGTGCTAAAGGAGGTAAAAAAACTAAGAAGAATCAGAGTAAAGATCCACCACAACCTTGAAGAATAATGCCCAGGAGGGCAGCTTCTCTATCTAGATGATGATCAAAACATTAATATGGAACATAAGGTCTGTGAATACACAACAGGCCTTTCCTAGGGTGATCAATATGAATAGGGAGCATAATTTTTGTGTAGTTGCATTGATGGAGCCTTTTCAAAAGAAGGGACTCATTGATAGATATAAAAGGAGGTTGAATATGGAGACTGCTTATACAAATATTAATGGGCAAATATGGTTGTTCTTTGATGCAGTGGTGGAATGGGAATTAGTGGAGAATACTGAGCAACAGGTGACTGTGAGAGTGTTTCACCATGACCTGGGGCAGCACATGATGATGACATTTGTTTATGCAAAATGTTCAACAATAGAGAGGTTGGATTTGTGGGATCACTTGTATTATTTAGCAAGTGATATGGAATTACCATGGTTGGTAGGAGGGGATTTCAATGTGATATTGCATGAAGATGAGAAAATAGGGGGACTTCCAGTACACCCTCCTGAATATGAGGATTTTGCATTTTGTGTAAACTCTTGTGGTTTATTTGAGCAAGGGTACAAAGGAAGTCCATTCACATGGTGGAATGGGAGATCCAATGTTGAGTGTATATTCAAGAGATCGGATAGGATTTTTGTGAATTTGCCATTTCAGAACATGTTGCCAACTATTGAAGTTGAGCATCTAATCAGAACTGGATCAGGTCATGCACCATTGCTAATGACATGTGGGGTGCAGACAACCAATTTTGTCAAGCCTTTCAGATTCTTGAACTTTTGTACAAAGCATGCTACATTTATGGATGTGGTGAGGCAGAATTGGGAAGCAGATTTCATAGGGGATCAGTTTTTGATGTTCAAGTAGAATATCAAGAGGGTGAAGGCAGCAGTCTCAAAATGGAATAGGGAAACATTTGGTGATATCTTCAAGTAATTGGCTATTTTGGAGGACATTGTTAGGGTGAAGGAGATGTTGTTTGAAGAAGAGCCTACAACTGAGAATAGGATTGTGCTTCAAAAGGATCAATCTGAATTAAAGAAATACTTGAATATTGAGGAGCAGTATTGGAAGCAAAAAGTTGGGATGACTTAGTTTGCTGAAGGAGATAGGAATACAAGTTTCTTTCACAACCATGTCAATGGCAAAAGAAAGAAATTGCAACTGAAGAGGATCAAAAGTGGCAGTGGGGTATGGATTGAAGACCAGGAGCAATTGGCTACAGCTGCAGTGGACTTCTATCAAAAACAGTTCACAAATGAATGTGATGCTTCTGAATTTCCCTTGCTCAATAATGTACCTTCAATGGTCACTATGGAACAAAATTTGGAACTTAGCAGATTGCCAACAATTGAAGAAGTAAGGGCAGTAGTTTTGGAGCTTAGTGGGGAGAGTGCTAGTGGCCCTAATGGATTCACTGGCTTGTTTTATCAAATATGCTGGGATGTTATTGGTGATGATATACACAACATGGTGCTACACTTCTATGGAGGAGTTGCATTGCCTAAATCCATCACTCACACCAATCTAGTGTTGCTGCCCAAGAAACCTAGAGTTGAGACCTTCTCCGACTTAAGACCTATTAGTTTGAGCAACTTCATTAACAAGGTTTTGTCTAGGGTGTTACATGACAGATTGGAGAGTTTTTTGCCATCTCTAATAGCTCCTAATCAATCCGGATTTGTAAAGGGTAGGAGTATATTTGAGAAAATCTTATTGGCTCAAGAAATTGTCACTGACATAAGGTTAAGGGGAAAGCCAACTAATGTGGTGATCAAGCTTGATATGGCTAAGGCCTATGATGGGGTCTCATGGAAGTACTTATTGCATGTGCTAAGGAAGATGGGATTTTCTGAACAGTTCATCAACATGGTGTGGAACTTGATGTCAAATAACTGGTATTCAGTATTGGTGAATGGGCAGTCCTCAGGGTTCTTTAAGTCAGCAAGGGGTGTGAAACAAGGGGATCCCCTGTCTCCAGCATTGTTCATCCTGTCAGCTGAGGTACTTTCCAGGTCTTTGAATAAGATTTTTGAAGATAAGTCATTTGTGGGATTTGGAATACCTAAGTGGTCTGATTCTTTAAACCACTTAGCGTATGTTGATGATACAATAATCTTTGCATGTGCTCATCCTCCCTCTTTGAGCAAGATTATGGTAGTGTTGGGGAACTATGAGAAAATATCAGGCAGTTGGAGCTATTACAGGATTTGCAAGAGGTAAATTCCCCTTCACATATCTAGGGTGTCCTATTTTTTACACTAGAAGGAGGAAGGACTATTATGAGGATCTTATCAAGAAGGTGAAGGTTAAATTGCATTCATGGAAAGGAAAACTACTGTCATTTGGAGGAAAGGCAACACTCATCTCTAGTGTGTTGCAAAGTATGCCAGTTCACATGTTATCAGTCCTTGATCTACCAAACAGCATCCTGGGGCATCTGCATAAGACTCTTGCTAGGTTCTTTTGGAGCACAAAGGAAGAAGGGAGAAGCAGACACTGGGCTTCATGGAAAAATCTTTGCCTTCCTAAAGAGGAGGGGGGCTAGGTTTTAGGTCCTTAAATGATGTCTCAAGGGCACTGTTTGCTAAACTATGGTGGAAGTTTAGGACCACAAAATCTTTGTGGCCTAATTTCATGTGAAATAAGTATTGCAAGAAGGATCCACCAATTATGGTACGTTTTAGGGGTGGGTCTCATGTTTGGAGACAAATGCTGAATGCTAGGGAAAAAGTAGAATATGAGATCGTATGGGAATTGAAGAGTGGAACAACTAATATTTGGCATGAAAATTGGACTGGATTGGGTGCACATTATCATGTATTACCTGAAGACTTTCCAATCAATGAAGGTCTTCAGGAGGTGGCAGAACTGCGGCAAGGGGAAACATGGGATGATCAGCTGCTTAGATCAAACTTTTAATGAGGAAATTGCAGAACATATAAGGCTAAATGTGCACTATGAAGGCAGTGAGGGATATTGGGATAAGCCATACTGGATGCCAACTCCTTCAGGCAAGTTCAATATTAGCAGTATTAAGGCATAGGGCAGATCCTAATCAGGAAGTTAGGTTAATGTGGATTAAAGGTTTGCCATTCAAGATATCCTTCTTCTTGTGGTGATTGTGGAGGCAGAAAATAGCCACCGATGACATATGGAGGAGGCAAGGGCAAATGGTGATGTCTAGGTGTTGGTGTTGTCAGCAGCCCCAAGAGGAATCCATTGAGCATATATTTGTCATAAGTCTTACTGCCTCTAAGGTATGGAACTTGTTCATGGGGGCTGCTGGAATTTCTATGCAATTGATTCAATTGAAGCAGATTATAAGGCATTGGTGGTATGCTCAGTGTTGTCCGAAATTAAAGCCACTATTTCAAGCAGTACCAGATATCATCACTTGGGAGCTTTGGAAGAGAAGAAATGCAGGTAAACATGGTGGTTAAATGTCCACAAATAGTGTGATTCATGAGATAAATAGGACATTGCATCAACTGACAAGGGTAAGGTATGATTGGATCCCTAATATTTCATTGTTATGGCCAGACATGATTCAATACTTTGAAGGATATAAACCTATATTGATCAATCACTACAAGAGTAACATGACAGCTTCCTTGTCATGGTTGGTACAAATGTAATGCTGATGGAGCTTCAAAGAGAAATCCTGGACCTAGCTCCCTAGGCTTTTGTGTGAGGGATGATGAAGGTGATGTGGTGTATGCTAGGGCAGTAGACCTGGGAGTGACAACTAATGTGGTGGCTGAAGCTAAGGCTATTATTCAAGGGTTGGAATATTGTGTGGAGCATGATTTTCACCCTCTCATACTGGAGACTGATTCATTGGTGATAAAGAAGGCGATAGAAGGGGAATGTGATCCTCCTTGGGTAATTGCACAGGATGTGAAGAAAATTATAGAGAAGAAGGACAACTTCGATGTGATCTTTCAACATTTTTTCAGAGAAGGCAACTCAGTAGCGGATTTTATAGCTAACATTGCGTTCTCTTTTGCAGGTACATCTGAGTTTCATTCATTCTCTAAACTGCCTAGTGCAGGGAGAAGGTTGATCAATCTAGACAAATCTCAATCACCTAACCTTAGGATTAAGATAGCAAAGAGAAGAACCCCAGACTGATGGCTTCACAAGATTGGACTCTGAAACTGATATGTCCAAATGCTAAGGAAAATGCTGAACCCATCATATGGTATTTTTGGAAATTGTTGAATCATTTCTCAGTGGCATTAGCATGCTTTCAAGCTCAATCTGAGGATGGTTTAGCAATGTTTTGAATGATGACTACATTAAAGGTTCTAGTAGGGAAGGATCTGAGCTTACAAGTTCACAAAAAGGCACATTCTCAAAGGCTGGCCTTTGCCTTGCAAAGTCTTCTTAAAGCCAGATCATTCCTGGATTTTGCCTTGTAAAGCCAGCCTAAAGCCAGCTCATGCCTGGCTTTTGCCTTGTAAAGCCTGGCTAAAGCCAGCTCATGCCTGGCTTTTGCCTTGTAAAGCCTGCCTAAAGCCAGCTCACGCCTGGCCTTTGCCCTGCAAAGCCTGCCTAAAGCCAGATCAAGCCTGGCTTTTGCCTTGCAAAGCCTGCCTAAAGCCAGCGCATGCCTGGCCTTTGCCTTGTAAAGCCTGCCTAAAGCCAGCTCAAGCCTGGCTTTTGCCTTGCAAAGCCTGCCTAAAGCTAGGCTCCTCTTCTATACATTAATCTTGATGAGTAAGCACATGATTAATACTTGAACAAAACAGTTCACTGCATATGGAGATCATATAGTAGCAACACTTGGAGGACGATGCGGACTTCAACTCTGCGGTGGAGATGTTTGGAATTCATTTTAGCCTATGGATAATATACCCTGGCGCCTGGTGAGAGCTTGATAGGTGCTGCTTGGTATTTTTCCAATGACAATTGGATTCACATACACTAATAGAAGAAGGAAGCATTCAACTTATCCTGTTGTAATAGTTAGTTTATTAGATTTTAGCTTTTCTATCTTTTTTAATAGCTAGTAGCTTCATGCAACTTCTATTTTGGTTTGGACATCTTGTGAGCATTGGACCCATTTTGGGATTTTATTTATATATTAGCCATTAGGCAAAAAAAATCCCACTATGTGACCGTGGTCAACTCATTTTCATTAATTTAACTAATATGCAACTTAAGTGGCCGAATCACTCTTAAAATTCCGGATCACGACCAAACTTCACACACAAGTCCCAATCAACTAAATGAAGATATCCAAGTTCCCGGAACACCACTCGTAGTCCGATAACACAGAAGTTTACCTAAGTCAACTTAGTAAATTTAAAAACATTCAAAATGAAAACTTTCGACAATAAAGGCCAAATTGCTCCCTGACCACCCGATACTCAACCTGAACATACGCCCCAGTCCGAAATTACCTTACGAACCCATAGGAACCTTCAACTCCCGATTTCGAGATCGTTTAACCTTGGTCAACTCTTCAAACTTAAAGCTTTTGAATTAAGATTTATTCTTCCAAATCAACTTCGAACATCCTGAAAATCAAAACTTACAACATATTGACGAGCTTAAAACACAATACAAAATAAAGCTCGCTAGTCGAATATAGTATAATATAATATCGTATCCACAGGGAATGAAGTTAAATAGTATTATCGTAGTTTGTAGCTAGATTGCTATCCAAGATGATCAACAATTGAGAATTATGTGATTAAAACTAAAATTAACTAAGAATCTAGAGCTAATTGACTGTGACAATCGCAATAAACGTAAGCAAGGAAGATATCAATGGGAGAAAATAGGGATTGATTGGATAGGTGCAAGATAATTGTCTAGGATTTAACTCAAGTTAATTCACTTCTAATGTTCAAGAGAGTCTCTCGAATTCACTCAATTATTAGTTCAAACATTTAGTAGAAACTCCTCTCTCGATTAAGTCTCAACCTCACAATATGAACCAATTTAAGCTCGGTGAAGATATGCAAGAGTTCGTAGTGGATTGGTCTTTAGGAGAAACTCTCTAGATTATCCTCCTAACTAGGTCTAAATAATAATTCAACTAGCATTTTTCGATTACTAAGAAGAATTAATGAATTCAACCAAAAAGATAATGCAAAGATATCACATGTATGCCTCTCTCGATTACATGAACATATGAATATAGATGTAATAATTAAAACACCCAAAATGATTCAATGCATAAAAACTAGAGTTAATATCAATACACCAAATCCATCAATCCCTAAAGAGAACTACTCCATAGATATGGAGTAATTCATCACAAATATAAAGAAAAACACAAAGCGATCCAAACTCTTGTCTTGAATGAGGATTGAATGATGAATGCCTTGTGCTTTCACTTCTCTCCCTCCTTCTTAGCCTCCTTAGGTCTTAGATGTGTCAAAAGTCATAAAAATAACATTTTTATATGTATTTATACCAAGTAGGGTCGGGCCCAAACGAAAGCACCTTTTCCTATGCAAATTAGGACATTTACTCTGTAAATTTGTACAGGCGTGCCGCATGGGGCGACGCGCCAGATGGGGCAGCAGTGGGAAACTTCAGAGAGCTTGCACTTTGACAGGAGCAGGAATTTGCACAGGCGCGGTGCGCTAGTGTAGTTTTCTCAGATTTCGGCTTTTTGCTTTAATTTTGACATCCAGACTTGGTCCTCGACCCCCGAACGCAATCTCGGCTAAATCACTTGGGCTTTTACTTAGACTTCAAAGCTCCAAATCACTCGAATCAGCTCCATAACATATACATCACTCGAAATCACTCCTATGCGGCATAAAACACATAATAAGTGCAAAACACTAGCGATTAAAGCTCAAACACAATTAATGTGCAGTAAATTAGAGTGCAACAAGTGACTAAAACACGAGATTATAGCCTACCATCACATATGTAAGTCATAATACATATAGTGAAGCTACTAATGTCTCAAATAGCCAAACGACATGCTAGAGCTCGATACGACCAGTCGGATTGTTACATTCTCCCCCACTTAAACATACATTCATCCTCGAACGTGCCAAGGGTCGTTCCCAAGCTTCCAAATCAATGCATAACTCCCAGTGCACATACGTGTGCCACCTCAATCCATATGAGCACATTAGCTCAACCCAGACTGAAGATATTTCCTGCTACCTTAGTCCACAAGCCTTAGAACAAAATTCCAAACTCCGGAATTTCCTATAAGGTCCGATTCTAGCATACATACACTGCATCAATCTCCCCAAATATTTACCAAAGCATACATATACACCCATGTCGTAGACACACGATGTACCGCATTGCTCATATACCCATAGTAATATCATCCAACCGCAATAGCTGCAAATTTCTGAATCTGGTACTTGTAATATACCTCTAGACACATGAAAGCCCTATGTTAACCCTTGCAATACTGCAATGATTAAAGAGATGTACAAAAACTCATAACCACCCTTCAAACCAATGTTTCACGGAGTTCCTCCGCTCAATAAGAGACATTGCCACATTCTAAACTAATTAGGGAAATTCCCTCTCCTAACATATATTATACAAATCTAATTGCACTGATTCCTGGTCCATTAATCTCGTCTCACTTGGTACAGGCTACTCAGTTAACAAGCCACATCAAACACCATCTAAGATCCCATACGACACGAACTATGCGCCAACAAGCCATAACTCAAATATGATCAATAAGGAAAGGGAACCCAAGTACCAAAACTATCCAGCATGCATATAATGAACCAAACAAAATGCTATGAATCCATCCCATATAGGAGAAGCAAATCTCACTAAATAAGTACAAGGAATTGTATCCAACCTCTCACCATTGCGACGTACAACCTGATCCACACATGATAACGTTGCAGTGTGCAACTCGATTCAAACATCATACCCGTGGCGGTGTGCCATCTGATCCATACATAATAATCTGCATGGGAATACCCATCGAGCCAAGATGCGCATACTCACTAGACACACGTATATCAACATCAAGCATGCCAAGTACATACAAATAACCCTGGGAAGACGGATAGCATAATACACTACGAAAGAGGCCAAGCACAACTAAGATGTAATAAACACCCAGCATCTCGAGAGCCATCTCGCACATATAACACCACAAGTCTACATATGACCACAACACATGGGTGAATAATCAAGTTTCCTTACAGTCTACATAGCATAAAAAATAATACAGGAAATTGACGATGACATGAATGACATCTTCCATGCTCGAAGACTCATCCATAGACAAATGCTGTGATGAGTAAACATATCTAATATGGTGTAGAATATACATTCATATTAGGCCTATCAATGGACCTCTAAAAAGATTCTGTTCACCCCAAAATGGGTAAATAGCCTTCCAAAGATCTACAATGACCCTATCATGACACATACAATCAACTGTCAAACCCTGAACAAACTTCCATAGTCTGCAACTAGAGGAATAGTTTGCCTCTCAAAAATAAATTCTCCAATCTCTGACAGCATCAAAATCTCCATACCTGATCTCAATCTCTCCAAGTTAAATGACTAACATGACACACCTACACAATCATCCAATGGGAGATGCTCCCACAATCTTCTGCACCAAGTAACAAAATCTGAACATCAATAGCCACCGACCATACTATTTCTGTAGTGCTAGTCAAGCACCCGCAAATCAATACACAATGCTTCTTCCACAAAAATGACCATTCTCAGGAGACACCAAAAATAGTGCCAGCATACTTTGAACATCTGAAACATCCCCCGTTGCCTCGAACTCGTGACATTCCTGTCAAAACTGAACCATAACCTTGACCCCCCAAATCCCAATTCAATACAGCTCACTGCATCCACCATGAAATCAAATGGAAATACGAGAATCATGTTATAAATTCTCAATCATAAGTGGAATAAGCACTATATCAATTAGAAATCTTTCACTTAACTCATCTCATGAGAAAAGAATCACAACACGCAACCAACTTTCCATAATCGTAGAAGACACCAAACTTAAGTCATGGTCGAAACTGTCATTACTATCGGGACCCATCTACGCGTAATCAAGCCATCAGAATTGAATCCCTCTAAATCAATCAAATCACGGAGACTGCAAAGCCCGCAAGTATCGTCATGAAACGCTTGTATGGACTTATCATACTTAAGGAATCGATCATTTCCCTTACCATGTTGATCCAAGCCACTGCTATACTGACCCTACTTCTCCAGGTCTTTTCTTGACTTGCCTTCAAAATAACATAACTCTTTACCAGCACATAATGAATCTCAATCAACACTGATCCCGAGTGACCCCAAATCACAAGACCCAATCGTCTCAATGCCCATAAGCCATTTATACCCTCTCATGCACTTACCTCCAACAGATACGCCCATTCTAAAGACACATTCTATAAATCCAGAGTTAACTCTCCCATCCCTCTAATGCTATATTGCAGAGCCAATAAGGATGTAGAAATACTCCCAGTATCTCACAATCTGATGCAAACTTGAATCCTTAGTCACACACAAATCCAAAAATCCTTAGGTATCGCACCTTAGCTATTGAACCCACTAGAACCATTCATGAGAGTCACCCACTCTAACCTAGTCCCAAATACATAGCCAAACGTGCCGAAGGACTACTACTTTGTTAGTACATAAATACTCCAGAAGAAGCAATCGAGTGAATTATTTCCCTAGCACACTACATCCACAAGGAATATCAAATTTGTGTCACCCTACAACCTCTATAAATCGATAAGGCGAATTGTAACACACCTCTATCAAGTTCCTTGCTCGATTTACCCCTGATATACTTCTCTTCAAATCATAACTAATATGCCAACGTGTTGAAATTCAGAAACTATAAAAACCTGTGACCCACTCATCGACTATAGGCTCCCCCACTTGGCTATATGCCACAATCACATAACCTAAGAACCCACAATAACTTCTCCTTGTCAATTACCACGATCTCGCACTGTTGTCCAACTAAATTCTCGTAAGTTCAAGTTGCACAAATCATGAAACAGCCTAAATTGTCAGCCCCAATGCACACTAAACTTCATGATGGTCGTGCCATATTTCTCAAGCGGTTCGGACCTACATCATAGTACATGTATCCCATTGGATAGGAGGTAGAGCTCTTCATAGGAACTTCATCAGAAATCACGCAACCCCTAACCTTCTCACAGGAGATAGCCCACCTGCGTACCATCATATCTACATCCTCCAAGGACATTGCCATAATAATATCCACTATGAAATCAGTTAATTCTCCTGAGTCTACACTCGTCCGCCAGCTGTTAGAATCCGTTCATTTCATCAACACCAATTGAAGGTCCAACAACACGTTCAAAGGTCGAGACTATATTGCATCCCAAAATGATAATCAAGAACTCACATTCCTCTACATTCCAAGAAAACTCTTTTCGACACATTCGAACTGAATTACCCCTCATAAACCCATACTCAGCTTTTGCTAAAAATCATTTGCGTTGTGGTCCCAAATTCGTTCCTTAGTTCCTAAGAATAGAAGCCACCATCTCAAATGAAATACATACACTTAGTCATTTGTCCACCAATACCTAAATCACACTAAGCTCCCTCGAACCATATGGCTACCCTTCCACCAAATCCATATGATACGCCCCCACTTCTACTCTGGCTTAGCCATCTCCCAAACCAAACTACTCAGTCTCTGCTGCTCATACTTGACCTGCTAATAATTCAACCACCGTGAGACATATCCCATCATGTCCTTTTTCATCCTTCACCACCAATACTGCTGCCTCAAATCATGTTCCATCTCGGAAGTGCACGAACGAATAAAATACCACAACATCTGAGCCTTTTCGAGGATCGTCCCCCTCGAACCATCAATGATGGATACACCGATTCGATCCTGGAGTCTCAATTCACCATCATCTCTGACCACTGCTTCACAAGCACCACTTCGCAACATCGTGTCCCCAAGGACAACCAAATGAAGTCCATCATACTGACAAGCCTTAATGCGTTCAAACAAGGACAACGACACAACAACATATACAATAATTCCACCAAGTTTTAAAATATCTAATCTAGAAACTCAGTCAACCAAAGCCTGAACATCCATATTCCAATTGCCTCTCCTACACTGGAATTAAATACTTAATCATCCAATCATGAACCAAATAATCCTCCTCCCAAACCATTCACTGCCACAATACATAAGTAAACACCCTACCATTCACACCGACACTACGGGATAAAAATGCGAGAAACATCATAATACACTGTGTATAGCCCTAACCCCGTGGACAACATCAAACACTAGACTGAAATGATTGAACACCCCTCCACAAGGTGACGATAGTAGTTTGCCTGCATATGTAGGGAAAACATCCTACACAACATATATAGCAGCACCATAACTAGTCGGTGCCCAGCTAATATTGAATGCTCGACATCGCGTACGAATGTGTTGGAAGGAACTGAAAACACAAGATTCAACCGAAAATCAAATCCCATGACAAGGAATCAAGAAAGGGAAGTTCTCCTAACAACCCTGTAGCCTCTCAAAGATAAGCACAGACATCTCAATACTGATCAATCAGACTGTACTAAACTTGATCACAAATTGTGAGACCTATGTGAACCTAGTGCTCTAAAACCAAGCTGTCACGACCCAATTCCCACCATAGGCCGTGATGGCGCCCAACTCTGACGTTAGTCAAGCCAGCAGTTAAATAAACAGGCCTATAGATAATTCATGATGCATCTAGAAACAAATAATGAAATAAACAAGCAGAATCGTTTCATTTTCATATTAAAATACTAATATTATCTTAAGTTTTCGAATCCAGATATCATAACAAAATACAATATCTAAATCCCCAAAATCCGGTGTCACAAGTGCATGAGCATCTACTAGAATATACAATACTACTACAACAACTGTCTGGAATAGTAAATGGACAGAGTAAAGTAAATGAATAGGAAGGAGACTCAGTGTGCTGCAGATCGTAGCATAGGGAGCAGCTCATCACAAAGTCTCCTCAATAACTATGCCTACGCGCTGGTATGGCCACCAAACGTACATGTGTCAGTACCTGCACAATTAAAGCAGAAGTGTAGTATGAGTATGTAAATCAACACATACCTAGTAAGTATCTAGCCTAACCTCGAAGAAGTAGTGATGAGAGGTCGACATCGGCACTTGATAGTGGTCCAATAATCAAAATACGATAAAGTTAGACAAGTATGAAGTATAGCATGTAAAAGAAACGAAATCAAATATATGTGCATAACACGATCCACAACAGAAAAGTAGATACGAATCCTCAAATACAGAATATTACCTCGAATGGGTCATGTATATGATCATTTACAAATAAAATGCCAAACCTTAAGTCAGGAAGACTCATAGGTACGCTGACTCTCTATGGAATATCACGCACCATTCTGCCGAGGTCACTCGGCCCGATTCATAAAATAGTGTACACTACCGAGGTGGTACGGCCCGATCCGTGGATACATTTCATAATACTATCGAGATCGTACGGCCTGATCCATAATAATATTGATGAGGCATTCAGCCGGATCCCATAAAAATAGTGAGACTTTGGCGGGTCACTGGAACTCACAAATATATGAGTGAGTTATGAGATTCAAGAAACTTTCGGACAAATATGCTGTCACGACCCAAATCGATGGACTTCGACGAGCGCCCAAGTTCTACCTTCCGAACACCCCTAAGCATACGTCTAAGATATAAACATGAAATAAGTGTAGGTCATGCATAACATCTACCCCTAAACTGCTGAATCATGTTAATAACATACGTGAGGAGACATACTCAAAAGACATATATAGATATATATATGCGGAATGCAGTAGAGCGAGCCGACAAGGCCACATACTATCCAACTATAGATGATTGTCTACAGACCTCTAATAGAGTGTAAAGCTGTATAAAGGACGGGACTGGACCCTGCCATACCCTTATACGTATACAAAGGTATCGTACCAAAACCCAATAGTAGCTCCGGATCAAATGGAGCACACCAACTCTCGCTGAGCTAGGATCCTAAGGAGGGGGACCGTCAGAATGTCTACCTGCACCTGTGGACATAAAATGCAGGCCCACAGGCAATAGGGGTGTCAGTACGAATAATGTACCAAGTATATAAGGCATAAAAATAAATATATAAAAATCATGAAAGAAACATGGAGTAAAGAACTCAACCTGTAAGTCTGAATAGCTCTGTGAATCATGAAAATATTTATAATGTCATGCGTATGCGTATAAATGTCATATCATGCATAGGTATATGCGTACATAACATCATCAAGCCCCTGAGGGTATCCCATTATATCATCTCAGCCTCTATGGCAAAATCATAAACGTATACCAGCTGATCAGGTGGTGGTGCATATATAACGTCGTAACCTTTCCCCCATACCCCATATATATATATACTATACGCGTATATAACGCCATCTAGTCATGGGTCAATATACATGTATAAATGAATGCAGTGCATAACGAAATAAGTCAATAAGATCTCTCGGAATGTCATGATACCCATGAACAGACGATATGATAGTAGAACATATGGGGAATCAAGAACATAGGTAACCCTAGTACTTCTAGGAATAGAATCATTCGTCAAAGTGGCGTGCTTGCTTGTTTCATTATATCATATGGATCATGCCAAAAGGAAAGAAGGGATATCCTTAACATACATGTATGATCTCTTCCTATTACTCAACCAAACTCAACACAACTTCTTGCATCTACAACAAGTGAAATGATATTGCGTTAACATATAATATCGTACCATCGTATTTGGCTAGTCGTATGGCTTAAGGAAAATCGGGCAGCAACTTCCCTATTTTTAATACATCCCAAAGACCACTAAGGGTCATCAACAGCCCAACAACAACAACTATAACAACAAATAGCAACAACAACACTATAACCTAATATGAGTTTCTCCGATTATCTTGACAATCATATTAAGCGGCAAGCTCGTTTTTACTCATAACAAGATATAAATTGAATCCAACTCTTATTCAATAAATTAGTTTACAACCTTTAGAAAATCATACTTATATGTACTATATTATTTCTAGTTCAAAACATCCACAAAATGCCTTCCACAATAGCCTCATACGTCTAGCACCTTAATTTTATCGCCAATCACTTGTTTTTTATCTTTTCTTCTTCAATAAACTTAATTAACATCTATAAAAGCTTAACAACAACATCCACAATATTATCAAATTATTTCTCACAATTTCCAACCATCACAAACCATATATTTAGCCACAAAATAGTCCAACCAAAAAGAAAACCAAATCTCATGTTCTTTCAAGTGCTATCTTATGGTTTTTCACTCAAACAACACAACCAACACAAGATTAACCTTAGGCACAATCAAGAAGATGTTATACATACCTTGGACACAAGCTACAACTCGAAACTCTATCTCAACTTAGCTCACAATAGCCCTCAATCACACCACAACATCGTAGAAGCATTCTCTTGTAGTCTTTAACACCTTTGATAATGATTTGAGTTGATTTCCCTTGAGTTTGGTTCTTGGGATCTTGAGATATGTTAGGGAGGGTTTTGGAGAGATTTTGGACGAAATTTGGGTGAGAAATGACCCGAAAAGAGGCTAAAACATCTTTTAAAAGACGTAAGGGCAGTGGTCATCTCAAGTGGGTCCCAACCGAGCTGCTTGCGCAGTATCGAAAATATAGATATCTCTATACTCCGATGTCGTATCAATGAACGGTTTAATGCGTTAGAAACTAGACTCGTAAATATTCAACTTGGTATATAATATGTACCAAAAAGACCCCATATAGCATACGAAATATATTGCTCAAAAAGCTCTATTACAGGGCAAATCCTTAGTCGGTTTTTCCGCAACTTTAATTCGATTTTTTTCAAACTTTATATTTTCTATCCAAACATCGTATATAGCCATATTATGACTTTAAACTCATTTAAATTATTATTAACAAGTCTCATATTCATTACGTCACCTTGGGATGCATAGGTACAAAAGGTATGATTTTCGCGACTAATCAGGTAATGCGTCTAGTATCTACAATAGCAAATTCGATATTCTACCCAAGTCTAGTCACAGTCAAAATATAACTTAAAGTATATGAACAGGCAAGAATAACTCAAGTAATACAATTAAAACATGGTGTGAGTCTAAGTCTACCCGGACATAATCAAGAATCAAGCATACGCACGGACACTCATCACCTCAAACTTGCTTAGTTCCCATAACACGTAGCACATAACAAATATAAAACCTACGAGGTAAATTCCCTCTTACAAAGTTAGACATGAGACTTACCTCGTTTTAAAATCCGACAACTGGCTGCAACGCCTCTCTAACACCTCAAACCAATGCCAAATAATTCTAAACTAGACAAAGAACGTGCAAACCAATCAAAATATACTCAAAGAATCTTAATTTAACAATTAGAAACAAACTCCTAACTCCGCATGAAAAGTTAACAAAGTTAACCCCGAGCTCGTGCGCTCGAATTTTGAAATTATTGAAAATAAATATTACCCATAACTTATATAGTCTATATCCATAAAATCATCAAAATTCGTCCGTAATTTGACCCTTAAATCAAGGATTTACCTTTTCTCAACTTTGGGGCTCAAAACCCCAATTTCTACAATCCAAACATAGATTAAATGATAACCAATGGAAATAATCGTGGAAAACATCAAAATAGAGGTTAGATATTTAACCCCTTGTTGAGACGAGAACAACCCCGTGAAATCACCTCTAAAAGAGTTCTAGAACTCAAGATATGCTCAAAATACTAAAATACTCGATTTGCTAATTTAAAACACCGTCCATGTAATTTTTGTTCATTGCCTTCACGAAATACCATCACACTCACGAAGAACAATTTTTCATGTTGACCGGTCAACCCAATATTCCTTCTTCAGATTCGCGGGACCTCCCTGGCGTTCGCGAAGATAAAAGTTCGTACCAAAAATCAGTAATCTTTTCTGACACAGAAATGAGCATAACTCTCTCATACGACCTCAAAATTCGATGATAATTATTGCTATGGTTCCGTAATTATGATGTGGATCTAATGGTTTAATTGAACCATAAATCAAAGGTCATTTGTTCAATTGGTACCCTTTACGCCAAAAGAAACGATGTTGAAACATCAAATAAGAGTGTGACATAATCCAGACCCGTCCGAAACCATCAGAATCCAACCAACACTTGCAGACAAGTAACAATTATCATACAAACCTTTTAAAACTTTTAAATCATGAACCCGAGCTCGTTAAGTCCACTATTTGGTTGTGGTCAACTCATTTTCTTAAACTTAACTAATATGTAACTTAAGTGTCCAAATCACTTTTAACCATTCCGGATCATGACCAAACTTCACACAAGTCTCAATCAACTATATAAACCTGTCTAAGGTCCCAGAATGAACCCAGAGTCCGATAACATCAAAGTCCACTCCAAGTCAACTTAGCAAATTTTAAAATCTTCAAAATGCAAACTTTTGACAATAAGCGCCAAATCACTCTTGGACCACCCGATACTCAACCCGAACATACGCCATAGTCCGAAATCACCTTACAAACCTATAGGAATCTTCAAGTCCCGATTTCGAGGTTGTTTACTCAAAAGTCAAACCTTGGTCAACTCTTCTAACTTAAAGCTTCCATATTGAGAATTATTCTTCTAAATCAATTCTGAACTTCCTGAAAATCAAAACTGATTACACGTGCAAGTCATAATACATATAGTAAAGCTACTCAAGGTCTCAAACTGCCAAATGACATACTAGAGCTCAAAATGACCGGTCGGATCGTTACATTCTCCCCCACTTAAATATACTTTCATCCTCAAATGTGCCAAGGGTCGTTCCCAAGCGGTCAAATCACTACATAACTCCCCGTGCACATACTCGTGCCACCTCAATCCATATGAGCACATTAGCTCAACCCAGTCTAATGATCTTTCCTGCTACCTTAATCCACAAACCTTAGAACCAAACTCCAACCTCCGAAATTTCCTGTAAGGTCCGATTCTTTCATACATACACAGTATCAATCTTTATAAGTTGTACCAAAATATTCATATACACCCAAGTTGTAACCACACGATGTACCACATCGCTCATATGCCCATAGTAAAATCATCCAACCATAATAGCTGCAAATTTCCAAACCTAGTACCGGTAATATACCTTTGGACACATAAAAACATTGTGCCTACCCTTGCAATACTGCAATGATAAAAGAGATGTGCAGAAACTCATAACCACCCGTCACACTAATATTTCATAGAGTTCCTCCGCTAGACAAGAACCATTGCCACATTCTGAACTGATTAGCGACATTCCTTTCCAAACATATATTATACAAATCTGATTGCATTGATTCCTAGTCCAATAATCTCGTCCTACCCAGTACAAGATGCTCGACTGACAAGCCACATCAAGCACCATCTAAGATCCCATACGATGCGATCTATGCACCAACAAGCCACAACTCGAATATGATTAATAAGGAAAGGGAACCCAAGTACCTGAACTACCCGGCACACATAACAAATATAACAAACAGACGAAATGCTATGAATCTATCCCACAAAGGAGAAGCAAAACTCACAAAATAAGTACAAGGAATTGTATCCAACCCCTCACCATTGCGGCGTGCAATCCGATCCACACATGATGTTGTTGTAACATACAACTTGATCCAAGCATCATACCCATGGTGGCATGCCACCCGATCCATAGATAATAATCTACATAGGAATATCAATCTAGACAAGATGCTCATACTCACTAGACACACGTATATCAACAGCAAGCATGCCAAGTGCATAAAAATAACTCTAGGGAGACGGATAGCATAATGCGCTATGAAAAAGTCCAAGCGCAACTAAGGTGAAATAAACACCCAGCATCTCGAGAGCCATCTCGCCAATATAACACCACAAATCTACACAGGACCACAACATGCGGGTTAATAATCAAGTCACCTCACAGCCCACACAGAACATTTTGCAGAATGACATGCTAGAGCTCAAAATGACAGGTCGGGTGCAAAACACAGAGAACATATCTCGCACCCCATCCATGACATCACAAGTCGTTGATACACAGATGACACCGAGTGGTCAACATCTCATATGAGTGAAAGGAAATAAATCAAGGATATAAGCTTCAAGCTGAATTAATGTCGCACGATAAAGATGGGAAGTTTTCTAGATGACCTGTAGCCTCTGGAAGATAAGTATGGATGTCATCATAATGATACGCAAGACTCTAATAGACACTTGCTCATAACTCGTAGAACCTATGAACCTAGGGATCTAATACCAACTTGTCATAAACAAAATCTACCTAGTCGTAATGACACCTAACCCAACCCGCTAGGTAAGCCAAGCAATAGTAAACATAACTCTAATGAAGGTTATATATAATCAATAAATAAAATAGCTAAGTTTTCATATAATAACCAAAGGATTGGTAGTATAAGTCATAAGCCACTAAGATTTAGATTTACAAAGGCGGTACGAAAATAAATACAACAGCTATTGGAATATACATAAATAGAGTACGAATTCAAAACTACCGAGGACAAGTTGTAGCTATATCCGGAAAAAAGTACATCTTCAATGCCAGCTTTTGTCATCCACAACAACTCAGCTCCAAAAAATCTGCACGCAAGGTGCAGAAGTGTAGTATGAGTAAAACCGGCCCTATGTACTCAACAAGTATCATAACTAACCTCGACGAGGTAATAGTGGCAAGAATTAATAATGATACTCGCTAATAACCTGTTCAACTCATATATCCCACACGTATTGTCACGACCTAAAATCCCACCATAGGTGTCGTGATAGCACATATTCTGACACTGTCATGGTGCCCTGACGCAACCGTTCAAACTTTGTGCTCCACATATCCCGGAGAGTCTGGGGAACAAACTCTTTCAAAAATATTTTCAAAAACTGAGCCCAAGTTGGTAGTGTTTCATCTAGGGCTGGGCGTTCGGTACTTAGGTACTATTTTTAAGAATTACGGTTCGGTACTTCCGTATTCGGTATATCAATTATGTATACCAAATACCGTACCAAAGTAGTTCGGTACGGTTCGGTATTTTCTTGTTTGGTTCGGTATGGTTTCGGTACGCTTTCGGTATTTTTATTAGTAATAACATTAAAGAAATAATACCGTCAAATGGTGAATGGTTTGCTTAAATATCTTGATTTCGTAGACTACCGTAGCCAAGCTATTTGATTTTTCCCAAAATCCATTTGAATTTGCTATGTAAGCAAAGCATTGGATTTTTACATACTTCAATCTCTCACTTTACTCCTTGTAATCACTAATAGAAAGGTAGAAAAGGCTCCGTTGTAGGAGCTTTCAAGCAAACAGTAAGGGAAACTGGGAATTTATAAAACGGCGAAACCCAAAGTCCTTAGTTGGGTTGGACTTCAGGATTAATCTTACGAGCTAGGGCCTAGGGAATGAGTAATAAGTTGGATTTGGGCTGGAAATGGAAAATTCAGAACTTGGGCTGGGAAGTAATGGGAAGGCTTACTTGAAACTTTTCAGTATTTCGATATTTTGGTATACCGAAATATCGAAAATTCAATACCTAGAATCATACCAAAATACTGAACTACCAAAAATTTATCCCGAACTAGTACTGAATAACTGAAGAACCGATACCGAAATACCAAATTAATTCGGTCAGAGCCGATTTTTCAATTTTTCGGCTTTTATGCCCACCCCTAGTTGTATCGACTGGTCTATCCTCTTCATAAGCTTGCCACCATCGATATACTGCTCCTGACAACTGAAATGTAGTAAAGGCAACTCCGCTCAATTCCACAATACCCATGGTGCAGAGAATATGGTGACATTTTTCTAGAAATCCCTGGGCATCCTAGGTAGTTGTGCCACTGAAGGTAGGTGGACTATACCTCTTAAATCTCTCAAGTCTCTTTTGTTCTTCTTCTGATGCCTCTGGCTTGATCTCAGGCTGAACCGAGATAATATGATGTATCGGTACTATACCCGAAACCTGACCAATGTGAACCTGTTGTTCTGGAGTACGGGCAGTAGGAGTCTGAGCTACTCCCCCAATCTGTGAAATATTTGGTGCAACAGAGATCAATCCCGCATATGTTAATGTACCAAACATGTTCAGGAACTATGCTAAAGTCTCCTGAAGTCCGGGGGTAACAACAGGTGTCTTTGGTGTCTGTCCTCCAACTGGAGTTACTGGCGGCTCCTGAACTGCTCCTCTAACCAATGTTCTAGCTGTGACACGTTCATTTCATCGGCCTCTACCTCGGCCCCGGCCTCTTGCTGCCCTAGCAGTATGCGCGGGTGTCTGCTCAGCTGACCCGATAGCACGTGTCCTCGCTATCTGTGAGAGAATAGAGAAACAAACGCTCAAATTCCAAATTCAACAAATTCCACACGACATGAATGAAATAAGTGGAAATTTCCTAACAATTTTGTAGCCTCTCGAAGATAAGTACAGACGTCTCCGTACCGATCCGCAAGACTCTACTAAACTCGTTCGTGACTCGTAGAACCTATGAACCTAGAGCTCTGATACCAACTTGTCACGACCCAAAATCCCACCACATGCGTCGTGATGGCACTTAGTCTCTAAGACTAGGTAAGCCGATTATAATAACAATTCAAGCCATTTTTTTTTAAACATATAATTTAATACAAGTGTCAAAACCAACAGCGGAAATATTCAAACTACCTCACAAGACTGGTAAAATTGAGTCACAAACTCTAACTGAATACATGGAATGATCTCGAGGGCCGAATATACAATACTGTTCGAATAAGAAATTAACAGTACAATAAAAATGGAAATACTCCAAGGGACTGTGACGACCAAGTAGCTCTACCTTAAGTCCTTGCGATCACACTCTAACTTTGTTCGAGTCTGATATCTTCAATACCTGGCTCTGCATAAAAATGTGCATAAGTATAGTATGAGTACACCACAGTCGGTACCCAATAAGTATCAAGACTAACCTCGGTGGAGTAGTGACGAGGTACAGTCAATACACTCACTAGTCTAATAATCTGTGCAATATAGTATACAAAAATAATAGAAAACAAATAGCAGTGATAGCAACAATAATCAACTAGTGATGTAAACAGCAAAGCAGCAAGAACTCCATAAATATTGCTCAAATAGATAATGAACACAAGTACAACCAACAATCAAGCCCTTCAAAATATACACCTTTCATCTATAAGTTTTTCAATAAAAATCTCTAGAATATAATCTTTTCCAATAAATATATTTCAAATATACTTCCTTCAAATAAATATCTTTCAAATATAATTCTTTCAAATAGATATCTTTCGAATATAGTTCTTTTAAATAAATATCTTTCGAATATAATATTTTTCAAATAAAAGTCACCTTGTGACACCTCATTTCATAATCATAAAATACGGGTCTCAGCCCACTTTCATATTTTTCGTAACACGGGTCTCAGCCCAGTTTTATATTTTCACGGAACCTCGTGCCAATATTTAAATCATCATCTGCACGGACAGTTCACGTGCCAATAATAAAAACCATCATATTTTCCCCTGACACCTCGTGCCCACATTTTATATTTGTTGCGATGTGCAACATGATCCTATATAATATTAATCATATATGTTGCGGCGTGCGACCCGATCCCATATAACATTAATCATATTTGTTGCGGCGTGCAACCCGATCCTATAAAATATTATCTACCCGGCAATAGCCGCAGGCTCACGATTTCAACATAGATCAGATTATTATCAAGTTTACTGAAACAACAAGACAAGTTGCACAAGATATAAGGATAAACACAAGAAAAATCAACACATCACATAAAAATCACCAACACAATAATCCCACATCATCACATATCATCTCTGACAATAGCCACCATTATCTCTCCTATATCCACCCTTATCTCTCTCATAGCCGCCATTATCGCTCCTATAGCCGCCCTTATCGCTCTTATAGCCGCCTTTATCGCTCCGTATAATAGCCACCCTTATCACTCTGCCCAGACAATATCCCAGCACACACAACCACAGTGAAATGCCACCCTTACACCCACATAATATCAACAGCGGAATGCCACCCTTATATCCTCATAATAATAACTCAAATCACACAACAATTTACATGAACTATTATCACGACAATACAACACAATCAATTAATATCACAATTTGCCCAATGACCACAACCAATTCCAAAGATATAGCAAATCAATAAATTTTTCAACAAATAACCCAAGGCTCCACACAACGTATATAAAACCTCAAAACAACAACACAGATGGAAAAGTAACTCAGCATAGGACAACGCCTTCATTAATCCAAATTTTAATAAATATAAATTAATGCCTCATTTTAAACTTATTTAATAACTATTTGCAGATAAGGATTCCATAATGAATTTAATTCCAAGAAAAATATCAAATCAACAACACACGGAATTCACATAAAAATCCAAGTGACAATAACACCAAATTATCATATAAAATACAAATTCGACAAACAAGGAATGGGGCATGACAATTCAAGGACTTATTAAGTTCCAACAATTTTCCAATTAATATATAAGGGTGTCTACGAATTTCAACTGATATAATTTGCACATAAACCAAGTACGTACTCGCCACCTCACGTACACGGCTTCCAATCACACAATATCCACGTAAGAATCAATGCCTAAGGGGTAATTCTCCCACTCAAGGTTAGGCAAGATACTTACCTTTTTGAAGTTAGGCTGATATTCCAAAATTGCCTTCTTGCTTTAATTGACCTACGAACAGCTCAAATCTATCAAAATTAATTGTATAACATCATTAAAATTCATCAAAAATAATTCCGGATACTAAAATGTAGACTTAGAATTTCACATTTAAAAAGTCAACCAAAGTCAACACGAGGCCCGCATCTCGGAATCCGGCAGAATTTTCACAAAATCCAAACACACATTCCGATACGAGTTCAACCATACCAATTTTATCAAATTCCGATAACCACTCGGCCCCCAAATCTAAATTTTCCGTTTTTAAAAGATTTTGCAAAAATCCTAATTTTTTCCATTTAAATACGAATTAAATGACGAATATAACCATGAATTTATGAAATATAATCACTTTTGGATATAGGACACTTACCCAAGTTGAAGTCCTGAAGAAATCCTCAAAATCGCCCAAGAACCGTGCTACTAAAAACCCAAAACGAAATGAAGGAAATGACCATTTTTGGTCCTTAAGTTTCTGCCCAATAAAAACACTATTCTGGTCGCTCTTATTCCAATTCCCGTCGCTAATAGTGCTAAATCTGGTCGCTAAAGATGCGCACCAGAATTGTTTATACCAGTAGTTTATGTTTCAATTAAAAGGCTCTAACTCCTTCATACGAACTCGGAATTCGACAATTCTTATTCCTATGAGTCATAAATAATAATACGAACCTATTCGTTCAATCGAAACTCAATTCGGAGCTTATTTGCTTAATGCGATACCAAATTTGCTCGGTAAACAATTAACTCATATTTCGCGCTAAAAACCCAATCGCGACTTAATGAAATTAGACCAAACATTCCAGATCATTCCTATAATTCATTAGCAAACTCTCGGAAGTATCGAAATTGATTTTCGATCTTTAGAACTAAAAATGGACCTTTGGATCATTACATGCTTATGCTCAAAATACCAAACTCTCCCTAAAACTCTTCCCAAATAGCCTGTAGTATATCAACCATAACTTTTTGTTTCCAACTCCAACTGCCAAACGGTTTAAATTTATGAAAACTAGATACAAAGGGCTACAGCTTTTATTTTCGGATTACGAGATATAAGCTTCTAAAGTCAGCCATATGCAGCAGAAATTTCTGCGATGCACACTGTCAGGCAAAACAACTGCAGTACCAGACTTCGGTTAATTGATCATAACTTTCTGTACAAATGTTCAAATAATGAATGGTTTACATTTTGGAAACCTAGACTCAAAGGGCTACAACTTTTTTTTTGGATCATCTCCAAATTCCTTACAGATTACGAGATATAAGCTTCCAAAATTAGCCTTTTGCAACAGAAATTTCTGCGATGCACACTGTTGTATCCAAAAACCAGCAGTTAAAATGTCCTAAAAATGGTCCGAAACCACTTTGAAACTCACCCGAACCCCTCGGGACCCTGTCCGAACATACCAACAAGTCTCAAAACATATTACGGACTTAGTCGAAGCCTCAAATCACATCAAACAACGCTAAAAACACGAATCATACCCCAATTCAAGCCTAATAAAACTAACAAATTCCAACTTCTACATTCGATGTCGAAACCTATCAAATCGAGTCTGATTGACCTCAAATTTTGCACACAAGTCATAAATTACATAACGGACCTATGAAAATTTTCAGAACTTTTTGACCCCGATATCGAAAAGTCAACTCCCCGGTCAAACTTTCTAAAAATCTTTCATTTTCCAACTTCGCCAAAATGCGTCGAATTGTCCTCCGGACTTTCAAATCCACATCAGGACATACGCCTAAGTCCTAAATCACCATACGAAGCTATTGACATCATCAAATTTTCATTCTGGAGTCGTTTTGCTCAAAAGTCAAACTCTGGTCAACTCTTTTCATTTAAGCTTCAAAAATAAGAATTGTTCTTTCAATTAAATTTCGAATCTTCCGAAAACCAAACTCGACCATACACGCAAGTCATAATGCACATTACAAAGCTGCTCGGGACCTTAAGTCACTGAACGGAACGTAAATTCTCAAAAGGACAAGTCCAGTCGTTACACGTACACAACAAAATGTTATCAAGTCATAAATCACAAATAAAGCCTCATCGGTGCCTAAAGATAACATAACATGTTCTTTTCAGTTAACAATCCAGCATATAGGGAAGATATATGTACAATATCATTAAATCATCAAACTTTCATATAGAAAAGATATGTGTGATTAAACAAGTCAAGTCATACGGATTCACATATAGAGAAGATATGTATTTTGTCTCATCTCATCAAGTAAGGTGGAATATAGAGAAGATATGCATAAAGTCTTATATACATTTCGGAGCTAGAAAATAGAGAATAAATGCAGCAAAATTATGTATATATCCAAGGAACTTGCAAGTAGAAAAGAAATGCAATAACTAAATCAAACACTAGCCAGTTTTTCTCATACCGCGTGTACATAATCAAGAGAGAAATATGAGAGGATGACCCTAGGGGACGGATCCTTATCTACACGCTGCATGGACAACTCATGTGCAAAATATAACTACCGTAAGGACAACTCGCGTGACAACATAACTCAGATCCGCACGAACAACTCACGTGCTATCAACCCAGTCCATATCACATAGAAAACATATATAAGAATACACATACATGAACAATGAATGTCAAATTGCATACTCATAGACTGATATAAGTGACAAACAAAGGTATAGGTATGTGTGAAGTGAAGTACCATAGTTCAAATCAGGCGATTACGCCACAAGAATAGCAATTAACATGTTTGAAGTGGAGCTCAACCAACCAATAATCTCTAACATGATTTAATTAACTCACAAAGGGGTAAAACACAGGAAACACATGATAACATAAATCTTAGAAATCAATTCAAGGTATATAATAGCCTAATCACTACCCCGAACATGGATAATATCTCGGGGCACGCTCATCGGCTCAATCCCCTTACATGTGCACCACCCATAGAGCATAGCCAACACTAATAACTCAGACAACTAGTGCCTCAACCAAGTTTAGGTAAGATACTTACTTTAAGCAAGCTAAATCAATACTCTAAAATGCCATCCCGCATGAATCGACCTCCGGACGGCTCGAATCTAGCCAAAATCAACTCAAAAATATCAAATAATGCCATAAAAATCAAACCCAATTGATAAAGTCGAATCTTTATCCAAATACTAAAAGTCATCCTCGGCTCGCGCCCCAAAACCCGACAAACACACAAATTCAGATAACCCATTTAAATATGAGTCTAGCCATACAAGATTCATCCAAATCCGACCCTAAATCGATGTTCAAAACAAAATTATTCATTTTAGAACATTTTTGTCAACCCTCCCCCCCCCCCCATTTCACTTTTAGATTCATCTATCAAATTCCACAATCAAAGATCGAATCCGGTATAATAATCAAATCCAAGTAAAAAATACTTACCCTAATCCAAGTGGTGAAAATCCCTTCAAATATCGCCCAAATCTAAGCTCCTAATCTCAAAATATAGTAAAATGAACTCGAAGTCCGAAAATAGATTCTCATATTGCTGCTTCAGTTACCCTTCGCGATTGTGGGACCAACTTCGCGATCGCAAAGCACAAAACTTCGACTAGCTCCAAGAACCCTACGCGAACGCGTCCCCAGGATCGCGATCGCTATTCATGATTTCACAGATCTGCGCAAACGTGGCGCCTCCATGCAAAATAGAAGATCAACCAACCTGACACTCCCCGCCTAACTCCATACTATGCAAACGCGTCGTCATTAACGTGAACGCAAAGGCTTAAAGCCTCAATGACCGCGAACGCGACTCTAGTGTTGCGAACGCGAAGAAAATCCTCCGGCCAACTCCCAGAACACTCCGCGATCACGACCCTCTTTATGCGATCGCGAAAAACACTCTCAGCACCTGAAAATCAGAGAAACCAGCAATGCAAACATGAGAAAAAATGGTCTGAAACCACCCCGAAACTCACCCAAGCTCCTCGAAATCACATACGAACATACCAACAAGTCCTAAAATATAGTACAGACCTACTCGAGGCCTCAAATCCCAAAAAATTACATCAAAACGACGAATCGCATCTCAATTCAAGTTTAATGAACTATATCAAATTTCCAAATTCCAAACTCACGCCGAACACGTCTAAATAACTCGGAATGACCTCAAATTTGCACACAAGTTTCAAATGACATCACGAACCTATTTCAACTCTCGAAACCAGAATCCGAACCCAATAACATTGAATTCAACTCCCGATCAAACCTATGAACTTCTAAACCTTGAAATTACCAACTTTTGCCAAATAGAGCCAAAACATTCTAGAAACATCCAAATACGAATTTAGGCATACGCCCAAGTCCAACTTCGCCATCCGAACCTAATGGAACTATCAAAACTCCGATATGAGGTCAAATACATAAAAGTCAAACTTGGTCAACCCTTCCAATTTAAAGCTTCCAAATTGAGAATCATATTTTCAATTTAATCTCGAACCGCTTGAAAACCAAAACCGACCATACACGCAACTCATAATATATCATATAAAGCTACTCAAGACCTCAAACCACCGAACGGAATGCAAGTGCTCAAAATGACCAGTCGGGTCGTTACTCACATTATGCCTAATGGAATAAAATAATGGGGAAAAAAGGTAAACCAGATTCACCCACGGACAATTGCTATTTGCTCCTCCAATTAGAACATTTTCCCACTGACCAGAAAGAATGTCATCAAAGAATGATCTTAACATTCAAACCACTCAAGAGGATGAGAGAATAACCAGCTATCGAGAAGGTTTTTCGTTTATTTCTAAGTAACCGTTTACCCTCGGATTCTAGCCTGTGATTGATCTCGTGACTGAATAGTGAGCTTGGACTATCCGTCCGTCTAAGGATGAAACATTGTACTTTGCTCGACCCGTGTAACCAACTCACGCTGCACGACTCTTTAAAAATGCAATGTGAACTACGTGACTTGGTCAAAAATGAAAGAAATGGGCACGTCGTGCAAGCGGATAATCTCCCGCATGTAAATCTAAGCCAACTGCTCTGAAAAATAGGAAGTCATCATCGGAATAAAGTGTGCGGACTTAGTCAATTGGTCCACAATAACCAGGTTGTATCATACTTCCTCAAGGTCCGTGGTAAGCCAACAACAAAATCCATAGTGATACACTCCCACTTCCACTCTGGTATCTCTAATCTCTGAGTCAATCTACCTGGGTTTTGATGCTCGTACTTCATCTGTTGACAATTCAAACACTGAGAGACATAAGCAACAATGTCTTTCTTTATCCTCCACCACCAATAATGTTGTTTTAAGTCACGGTACATCTTCGCGACACCTAGGTGAATGGAATATTACGAACTATGGGCCTCCTCAAGGATCAACTCTCTCAACCCATCAACATTTGAAACATAAATACAGCCCTAAAGCCGCATAACACCATCATCTCCAATCACAACCTCCTTAAAGCCACCCCGTTGCACCATGTCTTTCAACACCAACAAGTAAGGATCATCACACTGGCGAGCCTTGATACGATCCAACAATGATGATTGTTCCACAACACAAGCAAGGACCCGGCTACGCTCCGAAACATCTAACCTCACGAACTGATTGGTAAAGCCTGAACATCTATGGCTAGTGGACTCTTCCCTACTAGTAAATATACCAAACATCCCATGCTATCAGCCTTCCTACTCAATGTACTGGCCACCATATTAGACTTTACCGAATGATGTAATATGATGATATCATAGTCTTTCAACAACTCTAACCATCTCCGCTGCCGCAAATTAAGGTCCTTCTACTTGAACAGGTGCTGGAGACTCCAATGGTCGGTATAGACCTCACATGGAATGTCGTACATATAGTGCCTCTAAATCTTTAGTCCATGAACAATGGATGCCAACTCTAAGTCATTCACAAGGTAATTCTTCTCATGAACCTTCAACTACCGAGACGCATAGGCAATCACCCTACTGTCCTGCATCAACATCGCGCCAAGCCCAATACGTGATGCAACACAATACAGAGTATAAGATCTTGAACCCGTAGGCAACACCAACATTGAGGAAGTAGTCAATACAGTCTTGAGCTTCTGAAAGCTCGCCACAAACTCGTCGAACGATCTGAAAAAAGAGAACCCTTCTAGGTCAGTCTATTCAAAGGAGCTACGATGGATGAAAAACCCTCCACGAAATGGTGATAATAACCTGACAAACCCAAGAAGCTCCGAATCTCTGTAGTTGAAGTAGGTCTAGGCTAGTGCTTAACTGCCTCAATCTTCTTCGGGTCCACCTTGATCCTCTCACTGGACACCACGTGACCCAAGAATGCCACTGAATCAAGCCAAAACTCATACCTGGGAAATTTAGCATATAGCTTCTTCTCCCTCAAAGTCTGGAGCACGATCCTCAAGTGATGCTTATGATCATTCCGGCTGCGAGTATACACCAATATATCATCAATGAACACGATGACAAATTAATCAAGATATGGTTGGAACATGCTGCTCATCAAGTGCATAAAGGTTGATGGGGCATTGGTCAGCCCAATCGACATCACCAAAAACTCATAGTATCCATAGTGGGTCCTAAAGTCATCTTCAAAATATCTGAAGCCTGAATCTTCAACTAATGGTACCCCGATCTCAAGTCAATCTTCGAGAATACCTTAGCACCCTAAAGCTAATCAAACAAATCATCAATACGCGGTAATGGGTACTTGTTCTTGATAGTAACCTTATTTAGTTGCCTGTAGTCAATACAAATCCTTGCAGAGCGGTCTTTCTTCTTCACAAATTGAACTGGAGCACCCCAAGGTGAAACGCTCGATCTGATGAAACCCTTATCAAGCAACTCCTGAAGTTGTTCCTTTAATTCCTTCAACTCCACTGGTTACATGCGATATGATTGAATAGAGATGGGTTGAGTGCCTGGCACCAAGTCAATACCAAAAGCGATGTCCCTATCAAGCGACATGCCTTGTAGGTCTGCTGGGAACACATCTAGGAAGTCTCTCGCTACTAAATCTGACTCAACGGTAGGAGTATCCGCACTAAAATCTCTCACATAGGATAAGTATGCCAAGCACCCCTTCTCAACCATCTGTTGTGACTTCAGAAAAGACACCACCTTGATGGGAACATAACCCAAAGAACCTCTCCACTCTAATCTCGGTATTTCTTGCATCGCCAACATCACAGTCTTAGCGTGACAATCTATAATAGCGTGATATGGTGACAACTAGTCCATGCCCAAGATAACATCAAAGTCCATCATACTGAGTAATAGAAGATCTACCCTTGTTTCATAACCCCTGATAGAGACCACACACGAGAGATAAACACGATCTACCACAATAGAATCCCCAACAAGCGTAGACACATAGATAGGAGCACTCAAAGAATCACAGGACATATTCAAATATGAAGCAAAATAGGATGACATATACGAATAAGTAGAACCCATATCAAATAAAATTGATGCGTCTCTATGGCAAACCGGAACAATACATGCGATTACCGCATCAGACGATTCTGCCTTAAGTCTAGCTAGGAATGTATAGAAACGGGGTTGAGCCCCACTAATCTGACCTCCACCTCTCAAGCGGCCTCTCCCTGGATGGCATCCACCTCTTAAACGGCCTCTCCCTGGCTGGCCTCCACCTCTAATGGCCTGACCACCACCCTGGGCTGCCTGACCCCCACCTCTAGCTGGCTGAGTGGGCGGTGGAGCAACCGGTGATGGAACCATGGCACGAATACCCAGTTGTGGCACACTTCTCTAGAGTTTGGGACAGTACTTCCTAATATGACTCGTACCTCCACACTCAAAGCACTCTCTCGGCTAGCGTGGCTGTTGAATCTGGGACTGACCCTAATGGTTCGGATAACCATTGTGATACCTCTGAATTGGTGGTGCACTGATAAGAGCTGAAGGTGCACTGTATGCTAGCTGCTCAGGACGAGACCTATAAGAACCACGATTGCCCGAAGCACCGTATTATGCCTGAAGTGCTGATTAAACCGGCCTGATAGGATGACATCTACCAAATGAACCCCTGCCTCCAGATGAGGTGCCACTGAAACCACCAAAATGAAGAGGCCTCTTCTCAAAGGTCACCTCTCTGCCCGGACCACGAACCCTCTTGATCCTTCTTGCAATCTCTACAACTCGAGTGAAGGAAATATCATTCTCAGTCTCTCTAGCCATCTGTAGCCCGATACTATAAGTAAGGCCATCAATGAATCTCATCACCCTCTCCCTCTCTATAAGGATCAAGACAAGTGCATGGCCAGATAAATCCACAAATTTGGTGTCGTACTGGGATACAGTCATGCTACCCTGTTAGAGGCGCTCAAACTAGCTGCGGAAGTCCTCTCTCAAAGTGAAAGAGATGAACTTCTCCAAGAATAGTTGTGAGAACTGATCCCAAGTGAGTGGAGGTGAACCTGTTGGTCTGCCCCGAACATACTCCTGCCACCACCTCTTGGCAGTGCCATGCATCTGAAAGTCAACTCCATTGGACTCCATTATACCCATGTTGCGCAATACCTCATGGCAACGGTCTAAAAATTCTTGTGGGTCCTCATAAGGTGTACTACCAAATCGAATAGGAAATAACTTGGTGTACTTGTCCAATCTCTTTAGCCCCTCGGACGACATAGCGGGTCCCTCCCCAGACTGTGTAGCAATAATAGGCTGAACTGCTCCAACTGATGGCACTGGTGGAGTCTGATATACTTGAGTCAGGGCTTCTCTCCCAGGATGAGAAATGACTGGTGCCATAGGGAACACACCGGTCTGGGCCACACTCACCATACAGCCCACTAAGCGGACTAGAATGTCTTGTAGTAATGCAGTAGAAATGAGCTGGTCTAACTAGCATAGTCTGAACATAGATATCCTCCTTCTGCTCGATTTGTGGCTCTGCTATAGGTGTTTCTGCGTGCGCTCTAGGCTGAGCTCTGCCTCTGCCTCTAGTCCTACCTCGGCCCCGACCCCTACCCCTAGTAGCAGCTACAACCCGAGGCTCCTACTCATAATCGGTTGTAGAAGTTGTGTGTGTCCGCACCATCTGCGAGAGAACAAGAATAGAATTATTCAAACTCACTGATAGAATAAAGTCGCACGATAGAGAAAGAAAGAAGTAAAATTGTTCCTAAAGCCTTATAGCCTCTAGAAGATAAGCACAGACGTCTCTGTACCGATCCTCCAGACTCTACTAAGCATGCTCATGACTTGTGAGACATAGTCAATCTAGTGCTCTGATACCAACTTGTAACGACCCCAAATCCCCACTGCGGGGCCGTGATGGCGCCTAAAATTCACTTGCTAGGCAAGCCAACATTATATTCATTTTTAACAATTTTTAAATATAGTTTAATAAGAAATAAAGTTGTAGAACTTCAAAATAGATATAATAATTTCCAAATACCCCGTCTAGTCAAATTCCGAAATCTGGTATCACAAGTACATGAGCAACTAAAACAACATACTACAACTAAGGTCTGAAATAAAGATACAATTGTCTGAATGAAATAACAATACAAGAAATAAGAAGGAGACTTTAGGGTATGCGAATGACGTGCAGCTCTACCTCAAGTCTTCGTATAAGGATAGTCCGAGCGAGCCTCCACTAATTGTTGATGGTATCAATACTAGAATCTGCACAAGAAGTGCATAAGTTTAGTATGAGTACAACTGGCCTCATGTACTCCGTAAGTGCCGAGCCTAACCTCGATGAAGTAGTAACGAGGCTATAACAAGGCACTCACTATAAACCTATACGAGTATAAGTAAAACAATAGCAGAAATAGAGGAAACAACGGATGACATACAACCGGAACAATAAATACACACTAGAGGGCCCAAAAATATCATCTATACTCAATTTCTCAACACAACACGGATACGGAACCAGCAGTTAAGAACAGTCAATATGTCTTCTCTATTACGGCGCACAATCCGATCTACAAATAACGTTGCAACGTGCAACCCGGTCCCAAATAATTGTATCAATACCCATTGTGGCGTGCAATCCGATTCCAAATAATATTACTCATATTTGTTGCGGCGTGCACCCGATCCCAAACAATAGTACCATTATTCGTTGTGGCATGCAGCCGGATCCCAAACAATAATATCAATATCCATCGCGGTGTGCAACCCGATCCTAAATAATATAACATGAATGTACAAACTACAACCAACTACAGTGTATCTCACAACAAATCGCAATAAGGGAATTGCATAATTAAAGACTTAAAACGGATAAAAGTGTCTTCTAACAACACACAAAGTCATAAAACAAGTAAATGAAATCAATAAATAAAGGCACGGATAGATAAAAACATATAGCAAATTAAGGCATGTAACAAATAAAGGCATGAATTTAATAAGTAAGGGCAAGTAACATTTAAATCATTTAACGCGTAACAACATGGATTAAATGAAAGCATGATATAATTGAAGTCAATAAATAAATATCTCAACCCGCATGCTTAACCAATGACTACGTATATACACTTGTCACCTTGCATATACATCATCCCCACACATAAATCATGTAGCAAATAGACCAATCAAGTCTTAATTCCCTCAAGTCAAGGTTAACCACAATATTTACCTCTTTCCGCAACCAAATCAATGATCAATCACAAATTTTCCTTTAGAATAAGCCTCCAAACCAATCGAATCTAGATAAATATAGTTCAAACAATTCAAAACAAGCTTTAAAAACTACCCACAAGTGAAAAAGATTCTATCTTAAACTAAATTGAAAAAATCAACCCTGAGTTCGCTTGGTCAAAATCCGAGATCCGGACCAAATTCCGATTATCCATTCACCCTCTAGCCCAATTATATGATTTGTTTCGAAATCCTATCTCAATTTGAGCTCTAAATCTCAATTTAATCAATTTCCTATATTCTACCCAAAACCCCCAATTTTTACTTTGGAATCACTAAATTTAAGGTTAAAAATCAATGGGTGATTATGGGAATACATCAAAACTAGTTGAAATTCACTTACCAATGAAGTTGGGATGAAAATCTCTTCAAAAATCTCTCTAGTCCGAGCTTTAGCTTTCAAAAATGGTGAAATATAATGAAATCCTGACTTTCAGCTTTTATTTAACTGGGTGTTAGGTGTTCTTCGCGCTCGCGAAGTACCTGCCGCGTTCGCGAAGTGCACAGGCTTGTTGGCCTTCACGTTCGTGAGGTCCTCATCGCGTTTTGCGAAGGTATTTCCCAGCCAAGCCTCCAGTTCGCGTCCTATGTGTCGCATTCGCGATGAAGGACCACTTGCCTTCCCTAGATCTTCCCCAACACTACGCGTTTGCGTGGGGTTTGCCATGTTTGCAAAGGTCAGTCCCCCCAAGACTTCGTGTTCGCGAGTCTACCCTCGCGTTCGCGTAGAACAACCAGCCCCAAATTTCCCCTTCGCGATCGCGATAGTAGCTTCGCGGTCACGAAGCACTGATACACCAGCATAAAAATCAGCAATTTAACAAGTCCAAAAATAGTATGAAACTCACCCGAGGCCCCCGAGCTCCAATCCGAACATGCCCACGAGTGTAACATCATTTAAACTCGCTCACTACCTTAAATCATCAAAATAACATCAAATAACAAGAATCGATCATCAAAACTCAAGATTTCAACCTGAAAACTCATTTTTCACAATCTTCCACATAATGCGCCGAAACGCGCTCGAATCACCCCGGACCCCTGCCAAACGTGTGTACAATTCAAACCATAATACAAACCTACCGGAATCGTCAAAACACCGATCCAAGATCGTTTACCACAAATGTTGACTGTGGTCAACTCTAGCCTTTTTACGTCAAAAATCATTTTTTTCAAAATTTTACCTAAAAGCTTTACGAAAAATGACACGGGCCACGCACGCAAATCAATAAACATCAAAAGAAGCTATGAGAGGTCTCGAAACACATAAATTAAAGCTAGTACTCAAAATGATCTATCGGGTCGTCACACTCCCAGGCCCGCTACAACACTATCAGATCCTTATAGTGGCTATGATATGAATGGATTTCAATATTTGGGGACATTCCCTTCCCTGATTTGTTTATTTAAATTTCATCCAAGCTCAATTAAGGCTTAAGAGTACCAGAAGCGTTAAGAGTCCACAGAAGGTGAATAATAACCCATAACGGAGGACAGTGAAAAGCCACAATTTCAACAAAGGTGACATAACTTCTTTCTTGAAAAGGTTGCCACAATTTTTCTCCCGTTATGATAAGGTGTCGGTTAATGAATGACTGTTGGCTTTTTTATTTTAAAACAAAGGAAATAAAAATTGAGAAAAAAGATAAATGTGGATTTTGGCCAACAAAGGTGTCACATCACTCTGTTAAGTCCCTCATTTATATTAGTACTAATATTTATAGAACTTTACTTTATCTTATTGAGTTATAATTTACGTGATCCTTTGTAAAATAAATAGCCGCCCAAAGTTCTGGTCTAATCTGATACTGTTTATCTATCGTATATGCATTATATTACTGACTATAGGCGATAATATTTAACTTAATATAACTCTTGTATTCACCATACTGTCTAATTAACTGATAATACTGTATACGGTCGAAATAGGTTTTGACCTTAGCACGTCCGATCGAGTTCGAACGATGATCTATCGAAGTAATACTCCGAAGGTGGAACAAACTAACCTCGAACCCGGGGAGGCCAATCCGTGTCGAGTTCGATATCATCATCAAGCTCGAATCGAAATCGAACCATGATGCAGAGTAGATCTATCATACTGATAATCCAGAGACCAATCAATATTGACCTCGAATAGGGCTCGAGTCAGGATCGGGCTCGAACCAAGATCACGAGTTCGAGCCAAAATCAAGCTCAAACCAAAATCGAGGATTCTAAGCAAGATCGAGCTCGCAGACAAAAGTCGTTGCAATCCCACTAGAGAGAATCTTGGCAAAAATCATGAAAAAGCTGACTTATCATGGGTTTCCCACTGAATGTTTATTTTATTATGCTTAGAGCCAAATCCCTCCACTATAAAAGGGCTTGGTTACCATTTCTGTAAAACAAGTTTTCTCAGGCTTACATTGTAATAAAAGTGCTATATTTTTCTACAGTAAAGAATCGTTCTTATATTTTTCTACAGTAAAGAATCGTTCTTTCAGATTTCTTATATTAATTCTATTTGTTGAATCCTAATATTCACTGTTCCTCATAACCTTATCTATTTTGCATTCTTCGCAATCTATATTTACATTTCTATTTATCCTTATATTTTGTGTTAAGTTACGCCACATATCCTCGGAACTGCGTATAAATTCAACTCTATCCATATTTCGGGTAAACAGTTTGGCGTCCACCGTGGGGTCGAGGATAACAGTGGTTATTTGATACAAATCTGAAAAAACACGCCATTGTGCTTTGCACTTATTTCCGAAAATATCTTGAATTTCGAATCAGCTATGAATAACCACCAATCAAATGGCTTCGCCGATCGATTATGAAGCCGGCCTTCAAGATGAAACCAACAACTTGGCACCCGGGGCCGGAAGGCCAATTAACGATGGCACCGAGGCTCGAATTGAAGTACCCGAAATTCGAGCCGAAATACCATTGGATGTCAATTCACAAATAGCTTTGGAGGCTAATCAGCATTCCGAACCGGAAAGAAGCATACAGGGCGGTATTCGGTCCGTAGCCCGAGACACCCAAAATGCGGGGGAAATCGGGGCCAGCTTATGTATGATCTTCGAGATGCTATAAGCCCAACAAGTAGCGATAACTCAGCTACAGAGCCAAACTCGCGCACAAAGCAGGCCGGATTCCAGTCCACTTCGAGAACTCACCCCCAGAACAGAGCCCGCCATAGTGAAATCTAACGAGCAAGAATCGGGGACTACTCCCGGAATTACTAAATTGCTCGAGGAACTCACAAAACGAGTCGAAGCTAACGACAAGAGAGTGAAAACGTAGAATGCCAGAGTCGATCAAATCCCGGGGGCTCCACCAATGATAAAAGGGCTTGATTCAAAACAATTCATACAAAAGCCTTTTCCGTCGAGTGCGGCACCGAAGCCAATCCCCAAAAAATTACGTATTCCCGAAATTCCCAAATATAACGGTACGACCGACCCTAACGAACATGTCACCTCTTACACATGTGCCATAAAAGGCAACGATTTGGAGGACGATAAGATCGAATCTGTGTTGTTGAAAAAGTTTGGGGATACCCTCTCGAAGGGAGCAATGATCTGGTACCACAATTTACCGCCGAATTCCATCGATTCTTTTGCCATGTTAGCAGATTCGTTCGTAAAGGCGCATGCTGGTGCCATAAAGGTTGCAACAAGAAAATCAGACCTCTTCAAAGTAAAGCAAATGGAGAATGAAATGCTGAGGGAATTCGTATCTCGATTTCAAATGGAACGCATGGAATTACCTCCGGTCACAGACGATTGGGCCGTACAAGCTTTCACCCAAGGGTTGAACGAGCTAAGTTCAACAGCATCACATCGGCTGAAATAAAATTTGATAGAGTATCCAGCGATAACTTGGGCAGATGTACACAACCGATACCAATCGAAAATTAGGGTCGAGGATGATCAGTTGGGAGCTCCGTAAGGACCCGTTCATCAGAACAGGACAGTTAACCAAACGGAGATCGACAAAGAACAAAGGTCGAACAGAGACCGATATCGACCGTACGTCACAAATCGGGTGAACAACTGTTCAGCATGCAATGCAGTTCGGAAAAATCGAAGGATTGATCGAGGATAAAATTCTCGGGGGCTTATGAGTAAGAGCGGCTTCGATAAATATGCCGATCCTATAAAAGCACCTCGATTATCAGAATATAACTTCAGCATTGGTACATCCACTCTCGTGTCAGCCATCGGACGCATCAGAAATACTAAATGGCCTCGACCCCTGCAGACCGATCCTGCCCGAAGAAATCCTAATCAAACGTGCGAATATCATGGTACCCATGGCCACAGAATGGAAGATTTCAAGCAACTAAGAGAGGAAATAGCTCGCTTATTTAACAAAGGGCACCTTCGGGAATTTCTGAGTCATAGGGCGAAGAACCATTTTAAAAGCAGGGATTTCAGCAAGCAAAACGAGCAAGAATAACTGCAACACGTCATCCACATGATCATCGGCGGCATCGATACCTCTCAGGGACCAGTGCTTAAACGTACTAAAACATCGATGATGAGGGAAAAGCGATCTCGGACTCAAGATTACGCACATATGGGGACTTTGTCCTTTGATGATGAAGATGCAGAGGGGGTCGCCCAACCTCATAACGACACACTGGTAATATTCGTACTCATGAATAAAACTAAAATTAAGCGTGTGTTAATCAATCCAGGTAGCTCGGCCAATATCATTCGATTGAAGGTAGTAGAGCAGCTCGGCCTACAGGATCAGATTGTACCCGCAACTCTGGTCCTAAACGGGTTCAATATGGCATGCAAAACCACCAAAGGTGAGATATTCCTACCAATAAACGTGGCCAGAACCATCCGGGAAACAAAGTTTCACGTGATCGAAGGCGATATGAGATATAACGCCCTTTTCGGAAGGCCATGGATCCACAACATGAGAGCTGTGCCTTTGACCCTACACCAGGCCCTCAAGTTCCCGACATTGGGAGGTGTCAAAACGGTGTACGAAGAACAACCAGCCACAAAGTAAATGTTCACCGTCGACGAAGCTAAACCAATGTCCTCACTTTCGCTGATAAAAGGATCGGGCCCGGAAGGAGAACGGGACACCAAATAGCAATCACAGACATCGGCTTCAACCCAGCCAGACAACCAAAAAATCAAAGAGGATGATGATCAAAGGGTCCCTCGATCTTTCATGATTCCCGATGACTCTGACGCCACCAAATCAACAATCGAGGAGCTAAAGCAAGTCATATTAATCGAGCACTGGCCCGAGAGAAAGGTATACTTGGGAACGGGGTTGAGCCCCGAACTCAGGAAGAAACTCGTCCAATTTCTTATCGATAACATTGATTGTTTTGCCTGGTCCCATTTAGATATAACAGGGATCCCGCCGGACATAACGACGCATCGGCTAAGTTTGGACCCCAGGTTTAGACCGGTGAAGCAAAAGAGAATACCCCAGTCCGAGAGAAAGCACGCATTCATAAAGGATGAGGTAACCAAGCTTCTCAAAGTAGGGTCCATTCGGGAGGTGAAATATCCCGAATGGCTAGCCAACGTAGTTGTAGTCCCTAAAATAGGGAATGAACTTAGAATGTGTGTGGACTATAAGGATTTGAACAAAGCATGCCCCAAAGATTCCTTTCCGCTGCCCAACATCGATCGCATGATCGATACCATGGCCGGCCACGAGATCCTCATTTTTCTCGATGCCTATTTCGGGTATAATCAAATCCAGATGAACCCGGAGGACCAGGAAAAGACTTCATTTGTCACCAAATATGGAACGTATTGTTATAATGTGATGCCCTTCGGGCTAAAAAATGCAGGGGCTACTTACCAACGCCTAGTAAATAAAATGTTCGAAGAACAAATAGGAAAATCAATGGAAGTTTATATTGATGACATATTAGTTAAGTCCCTGCGCGCAGAGGACCATTTGACTCATTTGCAGGAAACGTTCGAGATTTTAAGGAAATACAACATGAAGCTCAACCCCGAGAAATGTGCTTTCGGGGTCAGTTCGGGCAAGTTCCTCGGCGTCATGGTGTCACATCGGGGAATAGAGATTAACCCCGATAAAATCAAGGCCATCAAAGATATCGTCGTTGTGGACAGCATGAACGCCGTACAAAGGCTAACGGGTCGGATTTCAGCCTTAAGCCGGTTCATCTCAAGATCATCTGACCAAAGTCATAAATTTTTCTCTCTACTCAAAAAGAAGAATAATTTTTCTTGGACCCCGGAGTGCCAACAAGCATTAGAGGAAATAAAGCGATATCTATCAAGCCCACCACTACTTCACACTCCAAAAATAGACAAAAACCTTTGTTTGTACTTGGCAGTATCGGAAGTTGCCGTAAGCGGTGTCCTAGTTCGAGAAGAGCAAGGTACGCAATTCCCTATTTATTATACAAGTCGAACCTTAGGAGAAGCGGAAACTAGATATTCGCTCCTAGAAAAATTGGCACTTGCACTGATAAGCGCCTCAAGAAAGTTAAGGCCGTACTTTCAATGTCATCCCATATGTGTGTTAACCACTTACCCGCTTTGTAATATTTTGCACAAACCCGAGTTATCAAGCCGACTGGCCAAATGGGTCGTCGAACTCAGTGGGTACGATATCGAATATCAACCCCGCACGGCCATCAAGTCTCAAATTTTAGCAAACTTCGTGGTCGATTTCACGCCAACCATCGTACCCGAAGTCGAAAAAGAACTGTTGAAATCAGGTACATCATCGGGGGTATGGATCCTTTTTACGGATGGGGCTTCGAACGTAAAAGGGTCCGGGTTGGGCATAGTTTTGAAACCACCCACTGGTAACACTATTAGGCAATCTATTAAAACTATCAGGTTGACTAACAACGAGGCCGAGTATGAAGCCATGATTGCAGGTCTCGAGCTAGCTAGAAACTTGGGAGCAGAAGTCATTGAAGCTAATTGCGACTCCTTGCTGGTGGTGAGTCAAGTAAACAAAAACTCCGAAGTTCGAGAAGGTAGAATGCAAAGGTATTTAGATAAACTGCTTGTCACTTTGCACCATTTCAAACAATTGACTTTACGGCATGTACCACGAGAAAAGAATAATGAGGCCGATGCGCTTGCGAACTTGGGGTTGTCGGTCGAGGTAGATGATTCGGGCTCGGGGAATGTTGTTCAACTTTCGAGATAGGTAATCGAAGAAGGTCACGCCGAAATAAATTCTACAAGCTTAACTTGGGATTGGAGAAACAAATATATTGAATACTTGAAGAGCGGAAAACTCCCATCGGACCCTAAAAATTCCAGAACCCTACGGACTAAAGCTGCTCGATTCATGTTAGCTTCGGACGAAATATTGTACCGAAGAACGTTCAATGGACCGTTGGCAGTATGCTTGGGTCCGGGAGATACCGATTATATCCTACGGGAAGTGCACGAGGGTACTTGCGGGAATCACTCTGAAGCCGATATATTAGTTTAAAAAATAATCAGAGCAGGGTATTATTGGATCGATATGGGCAAAGATGCGAAGGAATTTGTTCGTAAATGTGACAAATGCCAAAGGTTCGCACCAATGATCCACCAACCCGGAGAGAAACTCCACTCAGTCCTATCCCCATGGCCATTCATGAAATGGGGAATGGATATCGTCGGCCCTCTGCCATCAACCCCAGGTAAAGCCAAATTCATTTTATTTATGACTGACTATTTTTCTAAATGGCTTGAAGTGCAGGCGTTCGAGAAAATAAGAGAGAAAGAAGTTATAGACTTTATTTGGGATCATATCATATGCCGATTTGGGATACCCACCGAAATAGTATGTGACAATGAAAAATAATTCGTTGGCAGCAAAGTAACAAGATTCCTCGAAGACCATAAGATAAGGAGGATACTATCGATGCCATACCACCCCAGTGGGAATGGGCAGGCCGAATCAACGAACAAAACTGTCATTCAAAACTTAAAGAAGAGGTTGAACGAGGCTAAAGGGAAATGGAGAGAAATTCTCCCCGAAGTCCTTTGGGCATATCGAACAATGTCAAAATCCAGTACGGAGGCGACCCCACTCTCCTTAGTATATGGGTCTGAAGCATTGATACCAGTCGAAGTTAGTGAACCCAATGCCAGATTTCGATTCACGATGGAAGAATCAAATAACGAGGCTATGAATACCAGCCTCGAACTATCGGATGAAAGACGAGAAACTGCTCTCGTCCAATTGGCCGCCCAAAAGCAGCGAATCGAAAGATATTATAATCGAAGAACCAAGCTCCGCCATTTCAAGCCTGGGGACTTAGTGTTAAGAAAAATTACCATCAATACCCGAATTCCGAACGAAGGGAAACTAGGACCAAATTGGGAAGGACCATATCAGGTGCTCGAGAACATCGGAAAGGGATCGTACAGGCTCGGCATTATAAACGGCAAACAACTATTAAGCAGCTGGAATGTATCACAACTAAAACGGTACTACTGCTAAGGTACAACCTTTCCATATTCGTTTATATCTCAAAACTGACCCCTGCAGAAGACTGAACAAGGGCTAAGATGGATCTCTCGCTTGAAAGCACGCGTCGAACTCTTTTTCCCTTAGACCGGTTTTATTCCAAATGGGTTTTTCGGCAAGGTTTTTAATAAGGCAACCATTGATCGTGCAGTATTTACAACAATATCTGAGGCCTTGCAAGAAAGTTATTTCACAACAGCAGGGTTCCAATAGGAAAATTTGTAAGAGTTAAATGGTCTAAGAGAACCATGCTCATATAGATTGGCCTGAGCCCGAGCGTGTAATAACGTGCGAAGAAAGTTCTCTTCTTTATCGGCATCTTATATCCAAGGAAAATTCCTCTATTTTGAGATTTATTATGCAATCAGAATTAAGATAAACTCGACCACTAAGCCTACGGGCTACTTTTATTTCAAGTTCAAGCAAACACTCACTCGACCCTTACGCCTACGGGCTACATTACTTCGAGTTCGGGGTCATTCACTCAACTAAGCCTACGGGCTAATTTTATTTTGAGTTCGAGCAAACGCTCACTCGACCCTTACGCCTACGGGCTACATTACTTCTAGTTCGAATCATTCACTCGGCTAAGCCTACGGGCTACTTTTATTTCGAGTTCGAACAAACGCTCACTCGACCATTGCGCCTATAGGCTACATTACTTCGAGTTTAGGATCATTCACTCGACTAAGCCTACGGGCTACTTTTATTTCGAGTTCGAGCAAACACGCACTCGACCATTATGCTTACGGGCTACATTACTTTGAGTTCGAATCATTCACTCGACTAAGCCTATGGGCTATTTTTATTTCTAGTTCGAACAAACGCTCACTCGACTATTACGCCTACGAGCTACATTACTTTGAGTTCGGATCATTCACTCGACTAAGCCTACGGGCTATATCACTTCGAGTTCGAATCACTCACTCGACTAATAAGCCTACGGGCTATATCACTTCGAGTTCGAATCACTCACTCGACTAATAAGCCTACGAGCTATATTACTTCAAGTTTAAGTAATCACTCACTCGACTAATAAGCCTACGGGCTACCTTATTTCGAGTTCGAGCAAGCACTCACTCGGTTATAAAGGCTACAAGGTCCAAATACGATCAAATTGCCTAAAGCCTTATGAAAATCTTCATAAGGCATGAATGAAACAAAATTTTCACGAGGTAGAGAATAAAACAGAGGGAAGTCGGGAAAAGAAAAGATCTTTATATATATACAAGAATGTTTACAATGTCCGAACAGGACCCTACACAAAAAACCAAAATGAAAACTAAGTGCTAAGTTTCTTGGTTATCTACGGGGTCAGTCTCTTCTCCATCGGATCAGGAGTGGTCTCTTCTTTATCAGGCTCCCCCCCATTTTCGGATCCGCTCTTGCTCCCATCGTCATCATCATCGCCATCAGAAACTAGAGCTTTAGCATCAGCTTTGAGTTCTTTGGCCTTTTTTTATCTCTTCAGCGAGATCAAAACCACGAGCATGGATCTCCTCGAGAGTTTCCCTTCTAGATCGGCACTTAGCAAGTTCGGTGACCCAACGTGCTCTAATATTGGCGGACTCGGCTGCCTCTCTTGCCTAGAATTGGGCAGCTTCAGCATCGGCCCGATAGACGGCCACGAGTGCATCCGCATCGGCCTTTGCCTTTTCGGCATCGGATTCGGCCTTGGCAATTACAGAGGCCAACCGAGCTTCAAGCTCCTCAATTCTTCTTGCTTGAACCAGGTCTTTTTCCTTCATTTTCTGAAGTTGGGTTTCGGACGATGATAACTGGGCTCGAGCAGTCTCTTTTCTATAGCAAAGCGGTCCATACCTTCTTTCCACCGCAAAGACTCTGTTCTTATCACGTCGACCTCCTCACGAAGCTTCCCGATCATCTCGATTTTTTGCTGCAGCTGCGAGACCGAAATGTTAGCTATCGTTCCGGTATCAAGCCCATAGGCTTTCAAAATCATCATTACCTGCTCAAACAAATCGGTCTGATCTCGATAAGCCTTGGCTAGCTAAGCTCGGAGGTCTTCTATTTCCTCTTCTCTCTGACCTAAGGAAAGTCTAAGGGAGTTTCTCTCGTCAGTAGCCCGTTGTAGGTCGGCCTCATATCGATGCAGCTCATTCTGGGATCGAGAACATTGTTCTCGATAAACTGCCGCTGCCTACAAAGAAATAAGAAGCGAAGTTAACAAAAAATAAACATAAAGATAGTACCGACAAAATAATTTTAAAAGCTCACCTGATTCAAAGCCTGCCGCAATCCGTAAAAAAGATCTAATTCATCACCAGCATCGGCAACGTCCTCAATGCCGGTAAACAGGTCACGAAAGGGATCTTCTTCATCGTGAGGCCTGTCTAGATCGAGGGCTCCCAGAGCTTGAGCTTCCCGAATCACCCCTGCGGAAAAAGCGAAAAAGGTAGGCGAATCCTCGACTACTGCTGCCCCAAATGAATCGCCTGGAGCGTTCTCCTCGGTTCGAAGGGGTTCGAGGGCCTCTTCGGTCATATCCCCTGCCGGTCGACTCCGATGAGATGCGTCTTCGATATCCGATAGTTCGGGGACTCTACCCGAATCTTTCTCTGGTATATCTTCAGTTCGAGGCGTAGCCTCATGGAGCATCATCGATCCAGCCGGTGATGAGGTATCGGTGGTTCTCTTCATTCGGACCGCCAGCACGGACTCATCGTTCTCTTCTTCTTCTTCTTCATCTTCATCCCTTAGACGCATAACGGATTCCACGGTCAAAGGAATGACATTCTTATCGGCTTACAAGCCATCCTCTTCTTTGGTTTTGGATCTTCGGGAACCGAGGCTCTTTTCCTTTTATTTTCCTTCGCTGGCTTTGGGACAGAGGCCGAAATTTCCTCCTCATTGGACAAGGGCCTCAAAACTGTGTCTTTACCCAAACCTGCATATGGAAAACCTTAATAAAATATTTTGAAAACCACCTCATTCGGATCATCAAAGAGTCCGAGAAATGATCTTACCGTGATTTTTGGCCTCCCACCGACCCTTTGACAAATCACGCCATGAGCGTTCGGCGTATGTGGAGGTCGAAACAAGGGCTCGTACCTAGTTCTTGAGATCGGGAACTGCTCCGGGCATCCAGGGAACCGCTACATCACAAAAAGAGGAGTGTCGATGAGAGAGTAAATAAAAGAACAAAGCAGAAGTAACAGCAAGATCACACTTACGTTTTATATTCCACTCCTCGGGAAAGGGCATCTTTTCAGTCGGAATCAGGTTCGAAGTCCTTACTCGAGCGAACCTGCCCATCTAACCCCGGTCCATGTCCTCGTCAATACTCGAGAACAGAGCCTTGGTAGCCCGACGCTGAAGTTTTATTAACCCTCCTTGAAAAAGTCAAGGACGGTACAATCAGATAAGATGGTCGAGGGTGAACGGCATCCCCTCGATTTTGCTCACAAAATATCGGATCAGGATAACGATCCCCCACAAAGAAGGATGGACCTGGCCTAGGGTTACCTGGTATTGTCAACAGAAGTCAATAATAACGGAATCGAGGGGACCTAAAGTGAAAGGGTAAGTATACACATTCAAAAACCCTTTCACATAAGAAGTGATATCTTCGTCAGGGGTAGGAATTATTATTTCTTTTTCACCCCAATTGCAATCCTTCTTTAGCTGTTCGAGGTGCTTTTCGGTTATCGAACACATGTACCTCGATACCGGCTCACACGCCCCGGGAACACACTCCTCAGGCCGTGGTTCTGCCGGTATCTCATCGGCGGCACACTGTGAAGATGAAGCCTTCTCTTTCTGAGGAATGGTTTGCGATGTTTTCGCCATTTTCGAATTCAAAGGTGAGGAATAGAAGAAAGTGACAAGGATTTGGTAGAACTGAAGAGGGGCTTTTGCAGAAAAAAATCACAGATTTACTGGTAAGTTGGAGAGTACGAAGAAGAACTTGCGAAATTTGGAAGATAGAAGATGTAAATGTGGTAAAAGATAAAAGAAAGGGTTATTTATAGGTTCAAGCGATGGCGGTTCAGTATCAGCAGTGGCCGACCACCGTCTGACATACATTAAATGCCTTGAAAGACTAAACCGACGGGACTGCTATCAGATGCGTCATGGTCGAACCCGATGGAAACAAGAGGTTATAATCCGATCGAACTGTTAAAAAATCATATCGTTTCTCGCCACATTCTTTCTGAGAAACGAGGGGACTATCTGTATACGGTCGAAATAGGTTTCGGCCTTAGCACGTCCGATCGAGTTCGAACGATGATCTATCGAAGTAAGACCCCGAAGGTGGAACAAACTAACCTCGAACCCGGAAAGGAATCGAAATCGAACCATGATGCAGAGTAGATCTATCATGCTGATAATCCAGAGACCAAACAACATTGACCTCGAATCAATTCGAGGGCTTGAGCCAGGATCGGGCTCGAACCAAGATCACGAGTTTGAGCCAAAATCAAGCTCAAACCAAAATCGAGGGTTCTAAGCAAGATCGAGCTCGCAGACAAAAGCCGTTGCAATCCCACTAGAGAGAATCTTGGCAGAAATCATGGAAAAGCTGACTTATCATGGGTCTCCCACTAAATGTTTATTTTATTATGCTTAGAACCAAATCCCTCCACTATAAAAGGGTTTGGTTATCATTTCTGTAAAACAAGTTTTCTCAGGCTTACATTGTAATAAAAGTGCTATATTTTTCTATAGTAAAGAATCGTTCTTTCAGATTTCTTAGATTGATTCTATTTGTTGAATCCTAAGATTCATTATTCCTGATAACCTTATCTATTTTGCATTCTTCGCAATCTATATTTACATTTCTATTTATCCTTATATTTTGTGTTAAGTTACGCCACATATTCTCGGAACTGCGTATAAATTCAACTATATTCATTTTTCGGGTAAACAAATACTATGTATGTTTTTTAAAGGGAAGGCGGGAAGGAGAAGGGAAAATGAAAAGGAGATTATTAGATTGGAATTCCAATCCTCGCTGATAAGATAAAAGTTAAGGTAATTAACCAACTTATAAGATTCCCGATACAATCATACCGTCATTCCTGACTTTTTTGATGCGGTGATTGTTAAACCTTAGCTTTCCGACAAACTCAGCTGCGTACTTTCTAATTTCTTATAACGTAACTAAGTCTGATGTCATCCATTGATGATCGTTGTTCGTCAATATATGTAGTCCATTTGTACCAACAATTTCAGCCATTGTTTTATTCGACGACTAATCTAAGTGCTTCTCTATGCTAATTACTAACGATAAAATAGGTGCTACGGAAAGGAAATGTGTTTGATTTAAACCTATTTCAAACTTCAAAATTTCTAGTTTTTTCTCAAATATATAAAAAAGTCAATGATCAAAAGGGTATTCTAACTTTAAAATTATCAAAAACTTACTCATAAAAATCAAGATTAAGGGTGTGTTAGTAGTCAAGGAATTGAAAAAGAGTCTCAAACTCTCAGTTGCCATCGTGAAGTGGAGTCAGAGTTGACGATGTCCTCTACTTTATCGAAGTGATTGTTAAAGAAGCTTGTGTCAGAAATGATTTAATTTTTTATTTTATTTTTTTTTTTACTTGTGGAACAATAAGTTGCAATTTGAGGTTTTTGATTTGAAGGGTGAAATTTAAAAAAAAAAAAAAAGAATAAAACTAATTAAGTTGACCATTATATATTAATACTAAACTAAAATCGAATTTAGAAAAAAGATTTTAAAAAAAAGTCAGTTTGCTATTAAATTTAAATTATGTTGAATTCAAATAAGTAAAATAGAAAGAAGAGAAACATGAGTTTCAAACCCACGTCAAACACGGAAGGGAGAAAACATAAGTACTCTACTCAACCACTCATCCATTCAAGCTTTTATGTAGGGGCACAAGTAAATTTTAAGGGGTCAAAGAAAATATATAAACTAACGGGACCCCTCAAGCGGCAAGGTAGGCCCGCCTCTGTTCATATGTATCTTTTTATACCCGTGGCAATGGCAAAACAAATTTACATGTAACTAATGAACGAAAGATATGCAATCAAATTCATCACTTAACTATGCATGCATGGTTATTTTAATGTGTATTTTTACTTTAATTTGAACTACTAAAGTTATAAATTTTGCTATAAACATCGGGGCGGGTAAATATACCCGACTAATTGTCGATTTTATTTAACTTGAGTCTAATCGCACACAACTTTAAGACGTATTATTATTAAGGTCTAAGCTTGTTGCCTTATATGCCTAGCTTTTTTTCATGTTTTATTTCCCTGAGTGAGTGACGGATTTACATGGTCATCTAGGGTGCTCAAGCACTCATTACCTTTATTGACCAGATTTAGTAAATTTTCATAGGCAATTATAAAAAGATTTGGATAAATATTGAGTGAGCATTCATAACTAAATTCTTTTTTCCTCCTCTTTTAAAAATTTTATCGAGGAGCACTCATAACTTTAAAATCATGGATCCGTCACTGCCCGAGTGTTGCATGATTATGTAAATAGTTTATTAGGGATAGCCTATTTAATTACATATTTCAATACTCAACCAAAAACTTTTAGTGATGGATAAACAACCTTATTTAAAGTCGACATTATTCTTGATTGATGGCGTAAATAACAGGGACTTAATTACTGGATAAAGGATTAAGATTAATCGCGGGATTTTGAGGGTTTTCGTCTTCTTTTGCTCTACATAGACCCTTCTTTCCAGTGTCTTTACGTCAAGGTTGTTCCTCAACTTCCATGCATTTGCATTTTTCTGTTTCCTTCTCTTTCTTTAACTAACGCCGGCTATGTTTTATCCCCAGCTCATTATGTTTATATTTTTCTTTTGTTGAATAAAAGATTTAATGTTAATTTATTGCTTTTTAATTCAAGACCATGTTGATATTATATTAGTGCAAATAGCGACTCGGGTTCGAGCCTTGAGTATGGAAAAAATTATGTTAGGGAGCGCTTTCCCCTTAAATAGGCCTTACGAGGTGCGAATTCGGATATAGTCGGACTCCAATGCGGGTGCCGGACACTGGGCGGGAAACAAAAAAAATAACAAATAGCGACTTTATATATGTCATATTAGTTCATAATAGATTTACCAAAGTAATTTAACCAAATGCAAGATAATTTAGAAAACAAACACTTATTAGAGCCCTGATCTGGATATACATTTCAATGGTCTCAAGTTGCACATGCGTTAAGGTATATATTTTTTTAAGTGTTAGACAATCTAAATTGATTACTTGTTTGGATTTCAAAAACGTGATGTTTCTAATATCTAAAAGGTAATACATATTTCTTCAGTAACAATTTGTCATACCAAATGTAGATGCTTTTGGGAGGTATATTCTATACTGAAAACTTAGAATTACGTTAGCAATATAATTTAGTTTTAAATATAGGAACCTCAGCTATCGCAATTTCTTCTAGAAACTTAAATATGATGGGATCTACTTTATTCATTATTTCGAAATGACGCTAATAAAAAGTAATTAAAGATACATTAAGAATAGACATAATTAATTTAATAACTGAGTAGGAGTAATATATTGAGATACAAAACTACTGAAAATGACATTAAATTTAAAAGGAAGCAATAGAAGAAGGGAAGGAAAATGGTAGGGGCAGTTCAAATGTTTGGGAAAAGGAAATATCAGAAATGCTAGATGGAGAACAAAGCGTGGGATGAAGAGAAAAAAAGGTATAGGCGCACGCTATGACAGAGAAAGCTGGGGAATGATACCAAAGGATTGGTAGGAATCAAAATTCGAATTCGTTTTTATAGTTATCCGATATTTACTCAAACCAAATAAACACATATATGTGCCTTTTTATACACTTTAATTAATCACTTTATTATAATTAATAATGAGTTTAAGTTATTTATACAGAATTTTATATGATATGTGATATGAATAAAAAAAAGTTTTATTCACTCGGTATTTACACCTATTAATGAATATATGATATGTGTTTTTTTATACGCTTTAATTACTAATTAATGAGTTTAAGTCATAAACTATAATAACTTAAAGTTTTTTATATTATCAATACAAATTCAATCGATTAATGCAGGTTACTGTTTGTTAACATATCAAACAGTCAAACATCTTTGTAACAATATCGTTTATTTTGATATGTTTTTGGCATTTATAATGAATGGTTGTTATACACATATAACAATATTTGACGTTTAGATATATTTTGGCATTTATAAATAAACATTATCCAAAGATCAATTTCTTTTAATGTTACATATAAAAGATAAGAAAAATATAAAAATTTATATACTCAAATCACTAATTAAATATTAAAGAAATCTAATACATTATTAATAAATTCATAACTAAATATACAAAGATTTAAACTCTAAGGCACACGTTTTAAAATTATTACAAGATTAAACAATTTCAAGATTGACGAAAGAACTCGGTATTGTAGCTTTGTTTTATTGATTCTAGTCTCTTACTAGCGATATAACGCTTGAATTGATGAAGATTTGTGTCCAAATTTCAACGAAAGGGTATTTGATAGCTTTCCCTTTAAAGCAATCTAAGGGCTTAACAGTTGAATCTTCTATCTCAATCCAAGTAGCAGTATGTTGAGGTCAAAATGAGTAAACTTGTTATTTGTGATCTTAGAGATTCTACATGAATGTTATAGGAGGGTAATTATAAAGATGTATGTTGCTTTTATAAATAAAAGCTATTATACAAAGGTAAAATATAATATAAAAATTAGTTCCGAGAAAACTTACTTTTATAATGTTATTATATAGAGATCTGAAAATATTTAGCATGGAGAGTTATCTGATGTTGTACATCTTGCGTTGGGCAAGGTCTATTAAAAAATTAAACTTATTGATAAAAATATAAAGCTTGAATAAGTTTTTTCATTTTTAAATATGGTGGACGCACTAAGACCCAACAGAAATAGTGAAAGTGAAGGCGCACAAAAAAATCCCAACAACAATACAACTAGCCTTCTCTTGTTTCTGCCAAAGACAACACAACACCATTTCCACTCACAAACCCCCCACTTTCTTCTCATTTCTCTCCATCATTGTCACCTAGAAAAAGAAACAAAATCCATTTTCAGTTTTCACACACAAATATGCAACAAACAAGCTGCTACTACTACTACTAGTTAGTTCATTTCTTCATTAAGTTCCCTTCACTTTTCCACTTCTTTCCCTATAAAAATTTTTTCCTTTTCTTTGGCTTTGGGCTAATTTTCTTGTTTATCTTCGTTTTTGGCCTGGTTGTTTAGTGAGTTCTAATGGGTGGGTTCTGTTTTTGAGAAAGTGGGGTTTGTTTACTTTGGCTGTGTTCTAAAATGGGTAATTGCTGCTGTGGGGGGCAACCTTCAATATACAGAGTCTCTTCTAATGCAAAATCTGGTCAGTCTTTCTTCTAAAGTCTTCTTTCTTGCTATTTTGTGTTGATCATTAGCTCACTATGTTTTATCTATATATTCTATGTTTCTGTTTCTGCTATTTTTCGCTCTGACACATTCATTTTGTATTTCCAAAGCAGAGGACTAATAATTCTCTGGCTTTTGTGACTCCTTAGTAGTTTTAGCTCTCATTTTAATAATTCTTGATCTTAATTTGTTTTTATTGGCTCTTTTAATGATCTTTCTTCTTGGACGATTTTTCCAATGTTCCCGTTATTTTCTACAGTAATAATGATTGTTATTAATACCACTCTAAGATAAAGAATATACTAAGATTCTTTGCCCTTTTCCACGTTTATTTTCTAAGTATTTGGATTTTCAATAGTTTCCTTATACTTGGCAAGAACTGCAACATAGAAAAAAGTTAGAAAAAAAGAAAGGGGTTTCTGCTTTTAAGACTCTTTTATATACTGGTTTTCTTTTTCATCTTTTGGCTTTTACTAAATTAATTTTACTATTTTGTTTCAAATCCTATAGTATATCCTAGATTAAAGTTCACTTTTTCATCTTTTAACTCTTAAAAATAGAATTGTACTTTGTCGTTTCAACTGTCAATTCATATACTAGTTTCAGACTTTCAGTCCACTGCAAAATTCAAAAGCTTTGCAAGTGCTCTGCCTTTAGAATTTCTCTTTTCTACTTTTTGGTTCATATGTGTCTGCCTCAAGAGGAAAACTCTTTAGTCCTTGAGTACCAATTTTGTTTTATATTTCTCAATCCTATCGAAATTATGCACCTTATAATTTGCTTTACTTTTCACTCATGGACGGTTCAGCTATTAGAAGGGGGAAAAAATCTTTATGTTGCATAATATGTACCTAAATGAAATGGTTTTTCTTTCCATGAAATGGATAAGGATGTTTCATATTTGACATTGACGGTTTATACTCACTCCGGTCCACTTAATTGTTTTTTTGGCATTTCTTTGTGGTTTACAATATTTGATTTCTTAAGATATCAAAAAGAAATTAATTTTTTTTTTTTAAAGTTGACCTTGGTGTAAAGAGTCTTTGACTATGTGTTTTAGTTTCAATTAACAAATTGAAAAGATAGTAAAGGTTAATATGGTCAACTCTTTTGTTAATTAATGTTAAAATATTGTTTCCTTAAATATGTGAAAACAGCAAAAAAAAAAATCAACTAAAATAGACCGGAGGGTAGATTGGAGGGCGGAAAAAAATCTCTATGCTGTACGATATGTACTTAAACGGAATGGTTTTCTTATCATTTTAGTGACAACAGTCTACAGGCTTTGCCAAGTTTTATGTTCTCGAATCAATTATTTTCTATTTTAAATTAACAGGTGGCTTTCATTCTGGTGTGAAAGATGCATGTTCTTTAAATTGTTTAATCAATGTGATCTGGAATAACACTATGCAATAGATTTTTTTATGTTGCATCCTTAACATGCAAAATATTTTAATTAGAGCTTTTTACCAGGTTTCTCATGTCATTAGATTATCTGATGCTTAACTTGATAGGTAATTTGAGAAAGAGATAAACCACTTAAAAGTTAACTTCTCTGATTCATGAATTATTCTAATAAATGTTAATAATGGTAAATATATATATATATATATATATATATATATATATATATATATATATATATATATATATATATATATATAACATTGTGCACTTTAATTTCCTTTCAGAGTCTCCTAAAGATCAGAGTCCATCGCAAAAAGCAAGGATAGATCATACTAAGATGCCTTCAAATCCTGAAGAAGTAGAAGACCTGCGCCGTAGTTCAGCTGCAAATCCATTGATCGCGTTCTCCTTCGATGAACTTAAAATAATGACTGGCAACTTTAGACAAGATTACATGCTCGGGGGAGGAGGATTTGGCAATGTTTATAAAGGATATGTTACTGAAGATTTAAGGCAAGGATTCCAACCAATTACAGTTGCTGTTAAGGTTCATGATGGAGATAATAGTTATCAGGGTCACAGGGAATGGCTGGTAATTAGCCGAAAATTTTTCCATAAGGTTTTGAAGTTTCCACGAATTGTCTGAAAAGATTTTTCACTCCTCTTTTTTCTTATTTGTTAGGCTGAAGTGATATTTCTGGGCCAACTTTCTCATCCAAACTTGGTAAAGTTGATCGGTTACTGCTGTGAAGCTGATCATCGGGTTCTTATATACGAGTATATGGCTCGGGGAAGTGTTGAAAACAATTTGTTCTCAAGTAAGTATTTTCAGTTCTTTTCTAGAATGTGACACTTGTTCATTTTCATGATCTGTATTCGTAGTAATGAAAGAGTTTTAGAAGAAAGTCGTTCAAGACATATTCGAAGATTGGCTGATCTGGACATTAGGAAAAACTTTTAAAGTGCATCCTGATCCCATTCCTCCTATGCCTTACTCTAATTTGAAATCCGTCCCTACCTTCTATCTCCAATCTCTAACATGAGTCTGGATGTACTTTCATGATATCATTTCCCATTAAGCTGTGCTATGATTAGTTTTCATTTTTCTCAGGCATGGGAAGTGATAGTCTTGCCTAAGGGGGACCATTGGACAAGCGTAAACTATGAAAATATCTTTAAGTGGAGCTACTTTCAAATAATATTGTCTTGAATACGTCCTAAAAAGTAAAAGCAAAAGGGAAAAAGAAGGAAAAGAAAAGGTTTTCCATGATATTCTGGATCAGTGCATTTGTGGCCCCTTTTTGACCCTATACAATCAGTCAATCACTATCATTTTATGTAATGACCAATCACGATCCCCTACTCTTCACTGCAAAAGAAAAATTTCTCCTATGGAGAAAACCTTTTAATCTTACTTGGAAAAATTTCTCCTATGGAGAACCTTTTAATCTTACATGGTTTGTGTTCAAAAAAAAAAAAAAAAAAAGCCTTGTGCACTAAGCTCCCGCGGTGTCCGGGGATGGGCCGGACCTCAAGAGTCTATTGTACGCAGCCTTACATTTCTGCAAGAGACTGTTTTCACGGCTCGAACCCGTGAGCTCCTGGTCACATGACAGCAACTTTACCGGTTACACCAAGGCTCCCTTCTTTCTGTTTCTATATGAGAAAGTGTAAAATGAAAATTAATTTGTAAGACATGTCTATTTCAAGAATTTCACCTGCATACTTGAGTACCTTTTACCCTAAAATGATTGGTATATTTTGGCAGAAGTTCTATCCATTGCTCAAGCATTAAGTTATCATGTTGCTCACCTTGTTGAACAGGGTTCTTGAACACTAATTTTCTAAAAGAAAAAAAAAAATAATTTACATCTTTATGACTCCTCTTTAATAATTAATTTCCCCTCTGCTGTTTGAGGATAATACGAGTTATTTTCCACATTGGCTTGATCAAGGAATTTGGGCAACTAGCTTTCTAATTTGTCTGCAGTCAGCATGCCTAGAATCTTTTCTTGTAATAGAATCCGAATTACATCTTCTTATGTTGCTACTTGGTTTGTCACCTTTACCTTGTAGAGTATACATTAGATGCAGAGAACAAATTTCTAAAGCATTTGAATTGTTTCTGAAGCATAGATTCCTCAAGATATGTTCCCTCATTAGAGTGTTTAGTAAATGGTAGCATTAATTAAGTTAGACTTATAATTTCATGAATGGGTGTTTCTTATCTTCACCTTGTTTTCAAATTTGATATTTGTCTTTGTTTTTTGATGAGTCGTATTAGATGCCACAATGCTTATGCAGGGTTTTCTTGTTTGCAGGAGTATTACTTCCACTTCCATGGTCCATTAGAATGAAGATTGCCTTTGGTGCGGCTAAAGGACTTGCTTTTCTGCATGAAGCTGAGAAACCTGTTATCTATCGTGATTTTAAGACATCTAATATCCTGTTAGATGTGGTAAGTTTTCTTCGTCTGAATTTCATTCATGCATCATTTCAGACCAATTGCTTCAGCTTTGAGGGATAATACGCTAAATTTTTATATATACAGGAGTACAATGCAAAACTCTCTGATTTTGGCCTGGCAAAAGATGGACCAGTTGGGGACAAATCTCATGTTTCTACTCGCATAATGGGAACCTATGGATATGCTGCCCCTGAATATATTATGACAGGTAAGCTAATCTTTCTTTGGAAACCTATCGTCTCTCTTAATAGCATATGTGCAAATATTTCATCCGATTAAAACAGCATAGGACCCTTTGGCTTAGCTAAATTTGAACTTTTAAGCACCACATGATGAGAGGCACTTTTCAAATGCTGGATTGAATTTAAGAATGCGCAGTTATGTGTTCGGATAGAAGTGCTGAAGCTGAAAATACGCAGTTGCTGTGTTTGGCAAAGAAGCGCCGACAGAATCATAATAGTCATACTGTCATCCTTGAATGATATTCAGTAGTTCGTCTAATGCTGTTTTTATATCTTTATCACAGCTAATGCTTCTTCTCTATCTACAGGGCACTTGACTCCTAGGAGTGATGTTTATAGTTTTGGTGTTGTACTTCTCGAGCTTCTCACGGGAAGAAAATCGCTTGACAAATCCAAACCAGCCCGGGAACAAAACCTTACTGATTGGGCTATACCATTGCTTAGAGAAAAGAAAAAGTTGCTCAACGTTATAGATCCAAGACTCGATGGAGATTATCCCATAAAAGCTGTTCATAAGGCTGCAATGCTTGCTTATCATTGCCTAAATCGCAACCCAAAAGCACGACCTTTAATGAGAGATATTGTAGATTCCTTGGAGCCTCTTCTGATACCTGGTGAAGTTCCAACAAGTGAGAAGCCTACTTTGACTGTGATTACTGATACACCCAATGGAATTATCAAAGAAAAATGCACAGTTTAACATGATTGCAATGTGTTCTAACTTTCCTAGCACTAATAGAAAGCTTTGGTACAATGTTTTACTTTCTTGTTATACAAGGAAACGGAGATTTTATTTGTTCTTCTGGATTAGTATTGGTTCAGTTCACTGTCCCCCTTTTCCCTTTCCCTTCCTTTATCCCTCAATGTAATATAAAAAGTCTATTTTTCCAAAAGAAAAGAGCTGTCCTGAAAGCTCCGCTGAATGTGGGGGGTATTGAAAAAATTACGATAGAAATGAAGCTTGAAAATGAAGGATGCTCCTTCCCTTTTATACATTATGTTCCTAAGAAGTTCCGAGAAGTTTTATCTATCATACTTGCTTCTAATGGTAGCAGCTAGGTAAGAGTGGGATATGTCTCGTAGATGCGGGATAATAGCAACTAGCAAGGTTTTTCCCATAGGACTGACTACAATAAGCTCGCGACTCTAATAGAAAAAATTTAGGACCAACTATAATAAGCTCGCTTCTCTAATAAAAATAAATAAATAAAAAACTCTCTGCTTTATTTTCTAGTAAGTTGTTATTGCAGCTTACCATTTAGAAATTAATTCTCATGCATTTCTTGTCCGTGCAATAGGATTTCCATTCAATGAAAAGGGCCTCATATTGAAAATCCACTGAAGGTGCCTTAGCATTTCTACTTCCGGGGAAGTGCACAATTAGTCATTAATTAGAGATGTCTTTACTCTTTAACTACTGTTTAAAATGTATTTACTCTTTAGTCAGTATTTAATAATTTTTTACCCGCCCGGACGAAAATACTCATGTGCTAGACATGGGTGCTGTGTAAATATTAAGGACATGGTGTCCTTAACTTTATGAATGTTGTGTAAATATTAAGGACAAAGTGTCATGTATTTGCACCTTCCGTTGTTAAATATTAGGACATCATGTCCTTAACTTTATATGTGCAGTGTACATGTTAAGGACATGGCGTCCTTAACTTCATGTGTACATTGTAAATGTTAAGGACATAATGTCCTTAACTTGTATTTGCACCTTCTCTTGTTAAACTTTAGGATCCCATGTCCTTAACTTTATATGTGCATTGTAAATGTTAAGGACACGGTGTCCTTAACTTCATGTGTGCACTGTAAATGTTAAGGACATAGTGTCCTTAACTTTATGAGTGTTGTGTAAATATTAAGGACATGGTGTCCTTAACTTCATGAATGATGTGTAAATATTAAGGACAAAGTGTCATATATTTGCACTTTCTGTTGTTAAACTTTAGGACATCATGTCCTTAACTTCATATATGCAGTGTAAATGTTAAGGACACCATGTCCTTAATATTTACACAGCACTCATAAAAAAAAGATAAAAACATCTTTTCGTATTAATTTTAATAAAATAATGGCTATTTTGCTGAGCATTAAAAATACTGGATAAAAACTAAATATCATGTTAAGAAGTGACTATCTCACGCCATTTCTACTTCCGTTGTAAGATGCCTTGTGCATGAGCTCTACATCATCCGACTCCATTTTTAACTGCAAATCACTTTTTTTTTCTTTTTAGTCCATGTTTAAAAGCTTTGACATATTTAGCATTTATCTTTGAAACAAAAGGTCTACCTACTTCCTGAATCAACTCAATAAAAATTGGTCGAAGAAAAAAAAAATCAATAAACATTCACCATCATCAACACTTTTATTTTAGAATGCACTTAAATATAAGAGGGGTGAATTATGTCTTACTCAATTTTCGCTTGTCAAATAACTTGGTTCTTTAACTTAAGTAATTCAGACACAAACAGAAAATAAAGTGTGAAAGTTAAAGTACACAATAAGTTTACGTGGACAGCCTCCGCATTCAAAGAAGTAAAAATTACGACCTACCATATTTGTCTCAAAACTTCACTAACGTCAAAGAGCGGATTTAGATTACAACGGAATAACCAAAGAGACTAACTTTAGTACCTTAACCCCTACAATCAATCCAATTGTAGTAACTATCTTTTTAACTAACTCTAGCTTAGAAAGTAAAATAAACTCTCAAGAATTACTCATCAATAATTACACTTCTCAATAAGCATAATATGAATTGATATTTGCTAAAAGTAACTTCTTGCTATGAATCAAGACTTAATAACAGTTAAAGGACTAAACAACTTCATCTTCAGGAACAGGTTCTTCAGTTGTGCAGCTTGAAACTATGACGGAATCTCTTTCTATGAATTGCTATTTGCCAAAAGCAATTTTTTGAAACGGTGTGAATAGCGTTAATCTTCAATGGCAACAATATGATGCTTTTATATAGGAGTGAGGTTGGCCGAATTCTTTTTCAATTTTAGCTCCAAGACCTAAAATAAATTAGTTACCTCTTAAGGAAAATAAATCCTAAAAAGATTCTATTTTCTTTCCTTAAAAGACTATTTTACGCGCCATCATTTCCATGCAAGTATTTCATAATTAATTAATCCATATTGAACACAAATTTCTTCAACTATTATATTTCTTATAGTGCACGAACAGAATCTTTCTGTATCTGCAAGAATTATTTTTCCAGCTCGAACTAACTTGCACTAGGAAACGATCTTCAGCTTCTAATCAACAAATTTCAAGCGTCCTGGTTCTTTTGCAAATATTTGTTAGTCATAAATACAAAGTAGTCTCATCCAATAAATTTCTCCTTTTTGATAATGACAAACTCATGTGCAACTTCTCCCTTAAGAACCAGTTTCATAGTCAGTTCATGCTCTCCAAAGTATCTATTTTGCTTAATTGTAAAGGACTAGCCTTTCATTCATTGCAACCCTATAGATGGCTAGGTATAGGAATCAAATAGATTCAATTATTCCCGTAGGCAGACTCCTTAATCAATCATCAGATTATCACATCAACATAACATAAATACCATATTCATTATTTGTTGATCAGTTATAAGCATATCCTTAACTTTTTTCTTTTGGCATCATAAAAAAAATAAAGTGTTAGTAAAGTCAAAAGTGAGAATTAAGAAATATCAAACTCATGGTCACCCGGGCTATACTAGCATATGCATAATCTCAAGAATTCAAACGTTTAATCTAATGATATTATCCATCTTTTGAGAAATAAATCAAACAAAAAAAATAAAATTATATTCATTGATTAAACTTTTATACCACATTAAGCCTTCATGAGCCCAAACTAAAATACGGTTACATGATCAAATACCACATATACAAAAAAAGGTATTATACTAGAACTGAACTGGGCTAAAGACAGGACTAAGGACCGGGTTTATTTACTAGAAGAATGGATAGTAGATACAAGTTGTAGCAGTCGGTCAAGACGGACAGTAGCAACTTCTTGATCTCTCAACATTTTCTCCTTCAGATGCTTGCTCTCCTCCTTCAAAGAGACCATCTCTGCATTCAACCTCTTAATCTTCTCCTTGGGCTCTTTCAACTCATTGATCAGCTAGGTGATCATACTTTTACTCTAGGTACTCAATTCTTTATCTAGAAGATCACGCTCTACCAATGTCGCTTTGTCAAACAAATTATTTTTGGTCCCCTTCTTTCCTTCTCCATGTGGGACCTCAAAGTGAGAAAATACCCGAGTGAGCAAAAACCCATACGACAGTGTATGCTTTTCCTTAGAAGGAGTGGCTGCCTTGGTATATGCTTAATCATAACTGCAGAAAGGTTCATCACCATGTCTTCGTCAAGTACTTCCATCACTACCATGTCTAAGGCAGTGGCCTCATTCCTCTTTTCTGCCCTTGGCAATACATACTTGTTCACCGACTCATAGAACAACTTGTGAACCGATTATATTTTATGGTTGTACACTTTCTTTTCTCCTTTGTTCCTTTCTAGGGAGAAATTCTCATTCAAATATCTCTCTTTCCTAACCCTCATCAACCTTGATCCACTTTTATTTGACATAAATATCAAACACATTGGCTAGGACCCTCAGAATTTGTCCCACGCCTTCAGCATTGAAGGTCATCTCGACCCTCTTCACAGTAGTGCGTGCAGTCTCATCCTCCAACAATTAAAGTTTGGAGTAAAACTCACACACTTATTCCTCGTGCACCACTGGAAATGGATAGAGAAGAAGATAGGTTCGCTGCTGGAAATTTAGCTTCTATTTCAAATCTCTCACCCCCACTTCACTAATAATTTTTGGATCAATCACTCTCCCTTCAACATAGTCAAGTCACTAAACTAGTTCTCCTTTCCTACCCGGTAATATTTTCTTTATTTTTCTTCTCCGTTTAGAACTAGTCCCTACTTCCTCAGGCTCAGATTCCACTCTTCTTTTTGAAGTCCTCTTTTCTTCTCTAGAGTGGTTCTCGATGAACCAACCTTTTCTTTTTCTTTTCTTTTTAGAGGAATCTCCTCTTCTTCCTCTTCCTCGTTAGCCATGCATATAGCATCCACATAGGACAACACATCCCTCAATCCAAACTCTCTTTGCTCTTTTTTCTCCTTTCTCTTTTTCTTACTTGCCTCAACAGCCTTCTCCAGAAAATCTTTTTTTTGCTCCTAGTTGTAGGAGTCATATTCTTGGGAAGTTTCTCTTTATTGTCTATCTTAATTCTTGCTTTCATCTTTTAAATTGTTACCCTTTAAGCTTAATTTTTTAATATATTATTTTTAATTTGGTTTGATTTTAATAAATAATAAATTGACTAAATTAGTTTATTTTAATTTTAGCCAAAAATCGATCCAAATCGACCCATAAATACCTTACATAAAGGATTTGAATCCTCTCCTACGTGATGGGTCATTTGTGAAAGTACAAGTTGAGTGGGGGGAGGGATGAATTGTAACCTATTTAAAAATCTTGGTTGACTTAGTGTAAGTTTAGTCGGCTAGACTTTGCACAGTGAATAATTTCAGTAGGAATGAACTGAATGAACAGAAAGGTAAAGAAGGCACATCAGTTTTTATACTGGTTCAGTACCGGTATGATAACTACATCCAGTTCCCTTAGGTCACAAGGGTTCTCTTAAATCTTTGATAAATGTTTACAGTAGTGATGGTTTTAGTACGTTCACCATCAACGATGTACAACAACAGTAATTTTTACAGTGTTGACACAACTCTCGTTTTGTGTTCTAACTCTTCTTATCTTTTGTGACACTTGTAGACTCAAGAATACAGTGTTTGTACTAAGAAGTAGAAAGGCTTAGTAATAGATTATGTAGTTGCGTGAATCATCTTCTTGAGTTTGCCAGTCTTCTTATAAGAGAGTTTGAATAGCCGTTGCAGATTGATCTTTGATTGAGGTACAAAATCCTCTAAGAGATTTGACCCAAGGGGTGCCTCTGAATCATGCACATGATATAGGCTTGATTCGTTTACGTCCTTCCCCTTTCATATCAATATTCCAGGGAGTGATTTGTGGCTTTGATTTGGTTGATCAATATTCAGTATCTTCATATTCTAATTTAATCCTTGAGGTATGGCCTAATATATTTTAGCAACTGCACTTGATATGTTTCCTTCTTGAAAGCCTCGACGTCCTTTGATTTAGCCGTAACTTCATTTAGCGCCTATACTTGATTTTGTTTCCTTTTTGATTGCTTTGCTTTCCTTTGATTTATCATTGTTCTTGTTGCCTTCGATCTCATTTCCTTTCTGATGTCCTAACCAAAAGGACTTCCTTTGAAGTAGTGCTACTTCCTTAATTTCCTGCAATCAAATGGATACAATTAGATTTGCACTATTGCCATTATTGAAACTTAGATGTAACAATCTCCCTCTTTTTGATGATGGCAATCAAAAAGTAGTAAACAGAGTATACTTCCTTTTTATATCTTAAGATGCTTCCCCCCCCCCCCGAGTTGTTGCATGCTTGCTCCCCCTGAGTTGTTGCTCTAGTTTACTCATTAGGTTTTCTCCTACTTTGACATCAATCAAAAAGAAAAAAAAAGTGCAGACATAACATACAAAATAAAATAGATAATAGACAGAGTAGTTAGGGTAGCAGAGGTTATGCCTTCAGCAAAGGCACAGAGAGATGGTCTTACAGACCAACGCAAAAATAAGTCACAAAATAAAAGCAAGAAAAAATATTTTTTAACACACACACACTGCCTTAGTTTCTCCCCAAAAAGTACTTCAGGGTATTGATCACTTTAGTGCAGAAAGAGTCATAGGAGGTTTCAACTTCTTTGGTGATTTTGTCAATCTTTTCTGTCATGGAGTTGAATGCCCTGATTCCTTGCCTCCTCGTGGCTCCCATGTCCATCATGAGCTTGGCCACATCTGTACCTGTTTCTTTGGTGACTTCCATGATCTTGTCCATCTGTTCTTTCATTGCAATGAGCAGGATTCTTACCCCATCTAGATTCTACTGAATCTATTGTAGGTTGTTAGTGGCAGTCGACTGAGTCTCTGTTGGTTCAGTAGATGCTTCAACTTGTACTGGAGCTCTTTCAACTTTGGCACGCCTGACCCATCCATCGTCACTTAAAGTGTAACCCATCATGGCAAAGGCTGACTTATCATAGGTACCGGTAATGTGCTTGGGTGAGAAAGGTACCAAATCAACCTTCATGACTTCAAGAATATGTGAGATGAGCAAACCATAGGGTAAACAAGTAGCACAAGAGGATATATCCCTGATACTTTCAAGCATATACTGACGAATCCACACAAACCAGTCAAGCCTTTTATTATTCACAAGATAATAAAGAACAAAAATATCTCTAGTAGTCAAAGTGCTGAGGGACCCAGTTCTAGGAAGTAAAGTGGTGGCTATCATGTGGGCTAAAACCCGGTGTTCAAACTTGAGATTTTTAGGACCAGTGAGAGGAGGGTTATCAGACAGAAAAGCTTTTGCCTCTTCTAAGAAAACTTCAAAGTCTTTAGGTTAGGAGTTTTGCACAAAAACATTATAACCATGAAACTTAACTTAAAATATCTTCTCAAATTGATAGGAATCAAGAACAATCTGAGTGCCTAAAACCATGGACTCTAAGTCATCTTTGTCATTAACAAACAGATTGGCATAAAACATTTTCACAGACTCTTCATACACAGAATTTCCAATAGTATCAAATAGAGAAGAAGGACGTTGAAAGTCAAAAATAGCAATCACATCACAGTGCAAATTTTTCATAAGAGAGAGACTTACAGAGCATCCATAAGCCATAGATTTGGACTTATAGGACTCAAACATTGATTTCTCACTTGGTCCATAGAAGTTTAGTTTGTCCTCTGGCCCAAAATCTGTATTTTTCACTTTCCCCTTCTTGCATGTAGGCTTTTTGGGGGTTTGTTCCATAGGCCTTTTTCCTGCTTTTTTCTGTCTAATAGGTAGATCCTCCGATGATTCACTACTTTCACTGTCGATTTTGAGGAAGTCTGAGTCGAGAGATGATTCCAGGTCTACGGTTTCTTTGGGTTGAGGGCTTTCTGAAATCGTCTGCTTCGTTTTGTGGTAGTGGAAGACGAGAGGTTTCTTTTTGCCATGGTAAAGGAATTTTTTGAGAAGATATGAAGAATGAGAAGGAGAAAAGGGTATTTATCTAGGCTTTTGGAAGGTTGAAGGGTTGCATCGGTTAAGGGAAAAGCCAGGTTCAGAAGAAAATGACACTTCTGAGGAGTTGCTTCGGCGACACCAATGGAAGTGTAATAATGACACTTACATCAAAATTAATACATTCATCAATTAAGCAAACTTAAATATGGAAGTAAAATATTTTATATAAATACGAAAGTTTTTTTACAAAATAGGCATAATGCCAATCTTTTTACGCAGAGACAAAATCTTTCTTCCAAAAGAGGTTTTGTGAAACTATCAACAAGTTGAGACTCTGTACTAATAAATTCTAAACACAATATCACCTTTTGCAACATGATCACGGATAAAATGATGCTTGATTTCTATATGCTTTGCCCTAGAGTGATGCATATAATTTTTTGACAAACATATAGCACTAGTACTATCAAAGAATATAGGAGTAGAGGTAAGAGATAAATCATAATCGAGAAGTTGATGCATGATCCAAAGAACTTGTGTACAACAACTTCCAACAGCTAAATATTCCGCTTCAGTAGTTGACAAGGCAATACAATTTTGTTTCTTGCTATGCCAAGAAATTAGTACATTTCCCAATAATTGGCATGTGCCACTAGTACTTTTCCTGTCAATCCTATCACCTACAAAATCTGCATCTGAAAAACCTTTTAAAGCAAAATTATTAGAGTGAGCATACTATAATCCTAATTCAGTGGTCCCAATAAGATATCTAATAATGCGTTTAACTACAGTAAGATGGGATTCTTTTGGAGCCGACTGAAACCTTGCACATTTACAAATACTGAATATTATATCTAGTCAACTAGCAGTGAGATATAATAAAGATCCAATCATTCCTTTATACATTATTTTCATCCACACTTTTTCCATTATTGTATTCTTCAAGCGTAGTTGTTGGACTCATTGGAGTTCTAATGGACTTTGCATTCTCCATACCAAACTTCTTTATAAGTTCCTTGGTGTACTTGGTTTGGGTGATAAATATCTCTTTGGGAGATTGTTTGATTTGTATTCCAAGAAAGAAAGTTAGCTCTCCCATCATGCTCATTTCAAATTCTCCTTTCATAGTGTGAGCGAATTCTTCACATAGTACAGAGTTAGGGCTTCCAAAAATAATATCGTCAACATAAATTTGAGTAATAAGATTACCTGAATTTGAGTGCTTAATGAATAGGGTTGTGTCGATATTACCTCATTAGAAATCTTGATTGAGAAGGAAAGAACTTAATCTTTCATACCATGCTCGGGGGGCTTTCTTGAGACTGTATAGAGCTTTAGACAGCTTGAATACATGATTTGGGAAATTATCACTTACAAAGCTAGGAGGTTGTTTCACGTATACTTCTTCAGAGATGTATCCGTTTAGGAAGGCACTTTTTACATCCATTTGAAATAGTTTGAATCCTTTATGAACAGCAAAAGCAAGTAGTATTCGAATAAACTCTAATCTTGCTACATGTGCAAATGTTTCATCGTAGTCGATTCCCTCTTGCTGAGAGTAACTTTGAGCAACTAGCCGTGCTTTGTTACGAACCACTTGACCAGATCCATTCAACTTATTTCTGAAGGCCCATTTAGTTCCTACAATGGAAGCATTTGATGGTTTTGGAACCAAATCCTACACTTTATTTCTTTCAAATTGATCAAGTTCATATTTCATAGCTTTGATCCAGTAATCATCTTTAAGGGCTTCATCCACCTTCTTTGGCTCAAGTTGTGATATTAAGACCATGTGAGAGTTGAGCTTTTGAGATCTTCTGGTAGTGATATCCTCCTGTGGATTTCCAATGATGAATTTGTGAAGATATCCAGGTTCACTTTTTCATTCATTTGGAATGTTTATGATTGGCTCCTTTACCTCAGTGGTTGACTGTTCAGCAGAAGAAGATTCCTGGATTTCAATGTGCTCCTCAGTTGACTGATTTTGCTGACTGGTCGACTTATCATGGCTGTCTTTTCCTGCAATAACAGACTTTGGAACAATAGAAATTTTCTCATCTTCAGAAAGTTTTTCATTCCTTGAGCGAGGGTTAGTATTCACAAAAACAACATGAATTGATTCTTCAATGCATAATGTTCTTTTATTGTAAACTCTATATGCTCTACTTGAGGGAGAGTATCCAAGAAATATACCTTCATCGCTTTTTGGATCAAACTTACCCAAATTGTCTTTTCCATTATTGTGAATGAAGCATTTGTATCCAAATAGGTGGAAGTAACTGATATTGGGTTTCTTACCATTCCATAGCTCATATGGAGTCTGTTTAAGAATGGGTCGAATCAAACATCTGTTAATAATATGACATGATGTGCTCACAGCTTCTATCCAGAAGTGGTGAGGTAGAGAGTTTTCCACAAACATCTGTTAATATCGTTGCAGAAGTTTTCAAATGCTCTACTTTCGAACTCTCCTCCATGGTCACTTCTGATAGTGGAAATGTAGTATCATTTTTCACGTTGAACCTTCTTACAAAAGACTTCAAAATTTCTTAGAGCTTCATCTTTATGACTCAGAAAAATAACCTAAGTGAAACGAGAAAAATCATATACGATAACAAAAGCATATTTTCTACCACCAATACTAGCAGTTCTAGTTGGACCAAACAAATCTATATGCAAGAGTTGAAGAGGTTTAGTAGTAGAAAGAATGTTTTTGATTTTGAAAGATGAACGAGTTTGTTTTCCTAACTAACATGTATCACAAATATGATCTTTTGAAAAATCTAGTTTTGGAAGACCAATAACAAGATCGCGTTTAGAAAGTTTTTGAATAGTATGTATGCTAGCATGGCCAAGCTTCCTATGCCATACCCAGGGATCATCAATCATAGATGCTAGACATATTTGCTTACCAAGGCTATCTGCCAACATTACTGATAGTATAGCCATTCTTGTCTCTATTACCAGAAAGAATAACTTTACCTGACTTGTCTTTAATAAATCAACCATATTTTTTAAAACGAACCTCATAGTCATTGTCACATAGTTGGCTGATATTGAGAAGATTGTAACCAAGTTTATCAACCAGGTATACTTCGTCTACATCACATATTGAGCTGAGAGGAACTTTTCCAACTCCAATTATATTTTCGTTTGATTTTTCTCCGAACGTAACAGTTCCTCCATCTAATTTGGTGACCATCTTGAACAATTGTTTGTCTCCAGTCATATATCTGGAACATGCGCGATCAAGATACCATTCCCCTTTTCTATTCTTCTTGCGTTGTTCCTGGAGAAAAAGAAAATTACTTGTTTTTAGGTACCCAAGCTTTCTTGGGTCCTGAATGGTTAGTATTCTCAGTATTAGCTTGACTGGAGGACTTGGGTTGCCAGACCCATCTCCTGTTGTTCTTGAAACTGCAATGGTTAGAAGTATGACCAAGTTTTTCATAGTAGAAACATGAGGGATTACTAGAGTTTTTAGGGGCATTTTCTTCTCTGATTCTAAACCTGCAATGGTCAGAGATGTGCCCATTTTTACCACAATGAGTATACGAAGAAGGATATCTAGTTCTAGGTGGAGGATTATGAGAAACGGACTGATTTGATCTAATTGAGCTATGACTGGTGGATTTTCGTAATCCATTCAGTTAAAGTTGAAGTTCATTAACTTCATCTTGAAGCATATTTCTTTCAATTTCACATACTTCTAACTTTAAAGCCCAATATTTCTTTTCTCTTTGGATTTTTCGAAGTTAATTCAGAACTTTCTCAAGATCTATAAGAGCAATGTCAATAAATTCTTGAAGTTCATGATAGTTATGACATTTAGGAAGAAATACCTCACTTGTACCTTTGTCTACCATGAGACCCAAGTTCACTTGAGTTTTCATCGCTATCTGCATCGATGGCCATAAAGAACATGTTGGCGACTTCTTCATGATCAAATTCTTCTTCATCACTCCAAGCTCCAAAGGATTTCTTTCTTTGAATGTTTCTGTTGAGTTTCTTCTTCAGTTCAGGACATTCAGCTTGAATGTGTCCATGTTTTCCACATTCATAACATCTTTCATCATTTTTATCATTATTATTATTCATCCTTCCTTTTCTGAAGTTTGATTTACCTCTCATGTTATTTTTGTTTTTCCTTATCATACTTGTTACAACTTGAGAGAGTATAGCTATGTTTTCATCTTGTTCTCGTCCTTCCTTTTCCTCTTCATTTTCTGGTTCATCCACAGTTACTTTGAATGTAACTATCTTCTTCTTTTCTTGTTGAATCTGCATGTCTAAGTGAGTTTTCTCAAAAGCAATTAAATCACCTCTAAGTTCATCATAGGATATTTTGTCAAGATCCTAACATTCCAGAGCAATGACTTTGGGTTGCCAAATCGTGAGAAGACTTCTTAGAATTTTTCTGACCCGTTCTCCGCTTTTTATTGGTCTACCAAATGACTTTAAATCTCCAAGGATTTTGCTGAACCCGGAGAACATTTCCTCTACTGATTCTCCATCCTTCATTTGAAATAATTCATAGTCTCGAACTAGAAGATTGATCCTTATTTCTTTCACTTTATTGGTTCATTCATACTTGACCTCTAATTTATCCCACATTTCCTTTGCAGTTTCACAGCTTGATATCTTTTCATATTCTTCTCCAATAATAGCATTGTACAACAGATTTTTTGCTTTAGTCTTCACTGTTATAATGACTGATTGTTCTTCAGTGTAGTCATCTAAGTCAAGTGAATTAGTTGATACTATGACTTGACCATTTTCATCTTTCTTTGGCGGAATTGAAAGATTTCCCTTTTTGATCACGCGCCAAACTTTAATGTCATATGACATAGTGTATGTTTCCATACGTACTTTCCAGTGAGAAAAGTGCTGGCCGTTGAAATATGGGGGTCGTACCTGAGAAGTTCCTTCTTAAAATAGCGCTCCAACGCCTGTGTTTGATCCCATGATCATTTCCTCACTAGCTGTTAAGCAAAGTTTGTGAGCCTTACTCTGATACCAATTGAAAGAACAAGAGGGGGTGAAGGGGGGAGGGAATTGTAACTTATTTAAAAAACTTGGTTGACTTAGTGTAAGTTTAGTCGGCTAGACTTTGCACAGTGAATAATTTCAGTAGGAATGAACTGAATGAACAGAAAGGCAAAGAAGGCACATCAGCTTTTATACTGGTTCAGTACCGGTGTGGTACCTACGTCCAGTTCCCTTGGGTCACAAAGATTCTCTTAGATCTTTGATAAATGTTTACAGTAGTGATGGTTTTAGTACGTTCACCATCAACGATGTACAACAATATTAATTTTTGTAGTGTTGACACAACTCTCGTTTTGTATTCTAACTCTTCCTATCTTTTGTGACACTTGTAGACTCAAGAATACAGTATTTATACTAAGAATTGGAAAGGCTTAGAAACAGATTATGTAGTTGCGTGAATCATCTTCTTGAGTTTGCCAGTATTCTTATAGGAGAGTTTGAATAGCCGTTGCAGATTGATCTTTGATTGAGGCACAAAATCCTCTAAGAGATTTGACCCAGGAGGTGCCTCCGAATCCTGCCCATGAGATGAGCTAGATTCGTTTACGTCCTTCCCCTTTCATATCCATATTCCAGGGAGTGATTTGTGGCTTTGATTTGGTTGAACAATCTTCAGTATCTTCAGATTCAAATTTAGTACTTGAGGTATGGCCTGATATTCTTTAGTAGCTGTACTTGATATGTTTCCTTCCTGAAAGTCTCGATATCCTTTGATTTAGCCTTGACTTCCTTTTGTGCCTGGACTTGATTTTGTTTCCTTTTTGATGGCTTTGGCTTCCTTTGATTTAGCAGCGTTCTTGTTGCCTTTGATCTCATTTCCTTTCTGATGTCCTTACCAAAAGGACTTCCTTTGAAGTAGTGCTACTTCCTTAATTTTCTGCAATCAAATGGATACAATTAGATTTACACTATTGTCATCATTGAAACTTAGATGTAACAATTTGGGCCTTAATCCTCAAGAGATGCACATCTAGAAAATAAATTTAATTTACCTTTGAAATAATTAAATAAATTTAGAAGCAAAAATAAAAAAGTTAATTCAAACTTCCAGGAATAGTAACATAGTTATGTAAAATTTAAATTATACTCCATTAAAAATGTACTACATTCATCAATTTGAGATGACACCTTTTCTATACAACGATTTGGATAAAAGGAGAATTATATAATTTTAGGGGTCATTTGGTTGCAGAACAAGTTATCTCAAGATTATAATACAAGGCTTAAATAGTAATGAACTTATTTATTGGTATGTATTTTTATTGGGAGATGTTTGGTTCATTGGACAACAAATGAGATATATAGGGTATAATATAAAATACGAAAAATGGCCTAAACTAACCCTATCGTTTGGTAAATGGTTTATATTTATCCTCCGTCCATCTATTAGTCCAAAAATACAGACCAAGTTATTTTTATTAATAAAATTGCCCCCCTCCTTAACAGTGCAATATGTGGACCTTCAAATTTATGCGCTGTCATATTTTTACTAGGCCACGTGGTTCTCCCATTCAGAAATCAAATATGGGTATAATATCCGCCCATTAACCGAACCCGACCCCTTTACCCTTATATCTTCCACATTTTGACTGACCAAATGTCCTCAACCGCAACACATCTTTTCCGACAACCTCTTTCTCCCTCCGTTTTGTTTCTTATCGTCACTTCCCCATGCGTCTTTGAGTGTGGTGGACTTGAATACAGGGTGCAAACCAACTAATTGACTTTGTTAACATAATTAAACCCTTATTCTCTTGTGTTTCAGTATTTTTTGTCGTGGCTGAAAAGTTTGATTTACCGAAAAATATTGACTTTTAAATTTTTTGGAGTTAACCGCTACCACAAGAAGAAGCATGAAGCAAGAAAACAATAGGAGAAAATAATTAAATTTGTAAAGGCAACAGTCATGGTTTTGATATGTCCTTTTCTGATTAGTTCTTTGAAAAAGAGCAAGTTTACTCGTTCACCATTTTCAAAGCTTTTAGTAGGTTTAAGGACCTATTTTAATAGAGAAAGCAACTCTTTCTCTACAGATTTTTTATGCGCGTATATTTTTGTATGTGTGTCTAAGTAATTCTCACTTTTCGATCATAACTTGAACACTTAAATTTTACCCCTTTAATTTTTTATATTTACGGGTGGAGATAGATTTATTGGGTGAAGATGGTATGGTGGACATTTACATCGCTGGAGGTGATATAGGAGAAACGAGGTATTGTAGTGCGAAATATTAGAAGAAAGCTAGTTTAGGTGTATTACGGTGGTGGTCAAAGAGTGGTAAAAAGGGGTGGCTTTAAATTGAGCCATGTTGGCAGCATCTAGAGGGGGAATAAATTTAATTTTTAACCCGAATAATAAAAGATTGGGTCGGGTTCGGTTAATGGGGTGGATATTGTACCCATATTTAATTTCTGAACAAAAGAGCTACGTGGCCCATTAAAAATATGCAGTACATTAATTTGAAGTCCCACATGTTGCACCGTTAAAAGGAGGGGCAATTTTATTAATAAAAATAACATGGTATGTATTTTTAGAGGCATAGATGGACGGAGGGTGAATATAAACCATTTACTAAACAATAGGGGTAGTTTAGGCCCTTTTCTGTATAAAATATATGTTTTGTGTATACCAGATAAGTTGAGATAAACTTTTATTTTTAATTTTAACCTTGAATTTTTTAAAGGCCTTTGGGGGAAGAGATTTGAAAAGAGCATTTTGTCATTGTAATATTTTATCTATGTATTCACAAGATTATTATTCCACCCTTAAAGTGGGTAGAATAATACCATAATTATGGTATAAATTTATCCAAAAATGCTAATCTCGAATTAAAAAATTTAATTAAATACGAGATAAAATAATCTTGCATATAATCCCAAAATTATTATCCCTTATCTCATCAATGGTACGGCCCCTTAGTGTTTAAATTTGTGATAATCTCCATTCTTTAGCTTGGAGGATTCCAAATCAATGGATCACAATCAGGGCCGGCTCTAACGTGATGAGGGGTAAGGCATGTGCCTTAGGCCCCCAAATTTGGGGGGCTCCATTTAAAAAAAAAGGTTTATAGGTATTTAAAAAATAATATTTAGTACTTTTTAATACAAAATTAGAGTTTTTAATATAAAAGAAAATAGAGCTCTTTAGATATGTAAATAAAGTAATAATTTGACATATTTAAAAATGGATAGATGAATAGTTTTCGCAACGTTTCAGTTTTACTTCTTTATTAGATAATGTATACAAAAATTCACTCTCCCTTTCTTAATATGTCCAAGTAAATCTTTCTTTTCTCCACTCTCTTTATATTTTAGAAACCCCTATATATTTTCTGTCTTTCTCTTTAATATTCGTACTCACCTTCTTTCTCCAATATTTCATTACTCACTTTCTTTCTACAAGATTTCATTAGCTCCACTGTTCAACAATACTTTTAAGCTTCCAATAATTTTATACTTCTATTGCTCTATAAAATATTACTCCCTCCGTTCCAGTTTATGTGAACCTATTTCCTTTTTGGTCCGTTCTAAAAAGAATGACCCCTTTCTAAATTTGGAAACAATTTATCTCAAACTTACAATTCTACCCTTAATGAGAAACTTTTATAACCACACAAATACTCTAGACCCCTTTTTGACTTGTTTAGGACCACAAATTCTAAAAGTGTTCAATTTTTCTTAAACTTCGTACCCAATCAAACAGGTTCACATAAATTGAAACGGAGGGAGTATCTAATATTAACAATATCTCAAGAAAAATTAAATGAGTTGGCTATATTATCAATTGAATAAAGATAATTAGAGAAAATCGATTATAAAAAAGATTATTAACAACTTTGTATTTTAAAAAGTTAGAAGAATATATTTCAAATAAAACATATGTTATAACTATCTTTTAAAAATTTAGCCCCCATATTAAACTTTGGCCTTAGACCCCGCATACCCTTGAGCCGCCCCTGATCACAATGCAAGTTCAATACTATAAGAGAACCAAATTGCAAACTTTCCAAAATACAAGGGGGTATCAGTAAAGTAAAGCATTGTAATACACAAACTTCTAGACTATTCTAAAGGAGGACAAACCAAACGGGCAGCTGCAAAATGCAAAAGTATATCAACGGCTGTGATGGATTAGAAGCTTCACGAGCAACAACTACCGTCCATTCCCACTCTCCTCTCCTCACCCTTTGGTTTGGTTATATAACCTAACCGTATCTTCTTTTTCTCAAGAAGAGATAAACCACCGACTACAGCTACTTCTTCAACAACACTAGTAAAACCCTAAGCTTCTAACACTCAACCTCTTACAATTTTCAAGGTAAGCTTCACGCCCAGCTAATTTCTTGGGTTCATTTCTGTATCTTAAGAATGATGTTATCTTGTTCTGTTGTAATTTTTATTGTATATATGGAACTATTTTTGGGTATGGGATTTCATTTGTTACTGGGTTTATAGGTTCTTTTATGTCTCTTTAAGTGGATAAGTTGCTATTCTTGTTGGCTTTTGCTTATAGTAGTAGCATTTCTTCTGTCGGATGCTATTCGTGTCTTTGTTGCTTCTTAATAATTGTTTCAATTTCTGAAAAAATTTCTTTTATTTGGATGATAAAAATTGGACCTTTTATTTGAACTATGGAAATGTAATTTCGTGTCTTGTTTCTTATTAATTAACTGTTCAATTTTCTGAAGATTTTATTTTATTTGGATAAGAAAAGTTGGACTCTTTTTAAGTTTAAAAGTGTTTGTATTAGGATAAGGCAATGTAATTTACTGGGACTTTGTATTTATGGATTGACTGTGTCACACAGTCTCTGTGTAATTGCACAGGGAACAAGGAGAAGAGTGTATATAAATGAGTGAGGATAACGTGGATAAGAGTATTATTATTATTCTTTTTGATACCGTTATAACCTCTATGGTTAAGAGTATCTGTTTAGTCACTCAACTAATTCACTTGTGGAGTGTGTGTTGAGGCGATTTATCTGACTGGCTTGAAACTTGTTTTGATTATTTAAGCAAGCCGAGCATTAAAAACTATATTTATCTTAGCTGTTTAAAGTAACAGAGCATATTTCTGAATCTAGACTAGCTTCCATTTTGTTGAATACTGTACTTCACTAGGATATGATGGTGTTAATTTTGTTAAGTTGGTCGACTAATCATATAGTGAATTTTTGTATGGACAGATGGCATCTACTTTTGCTGGTATGTCCTCAGCGGGTCCCTTGGCTGCTCCCAGCACTTCTTCAAACAAGCTTTCCTCTGTTGCTAATATATCTTCAAGCGCTTTCGGGAGCAGAAGAAATGTTGTACTAAGAAAGGCACGCAGTCCAAAAATTTCCGCTGCAGCAAAGGAGTTGTATTTCAACAAGGATGGATCAGCTATCAAGAGGCTGCAGGTGAGCTTTTTATCTCAAATTATCAAATAGTTGGTTGCGGTGAATTCTTGTTGTGTACATCGTTAAATGCTTGATTTTCTTGCTGTTGCAGGTTGGTGTGAACAAACTCGCTGATCTAGTTGGAGTTACTCTTGGCCCAAAAGGCAGGAATGTTGTTCTTGAGAGCAAGTATGGTGCTCCAAAGATTGTCAATGATGGAGTTACTGTTGCCAGAGAGGTGTGTTAATCGTTACACCCGATAGATATATTGTACCTGTAGCTGTTTCAACTAATTTCCGGTCATTCTCGAAACATCAAGCTGTTTTAATTCCTAATTTTATTCATTTATAACATTATTTTGACTTTCAGATAACAGAATAATGTCATTTTTTCTACTTTGCTGTCGTCCGTTTGTTTGCTAGTAGCTTAAATTTCTATTTGATCAAAATGCTCTTTATTATTTATAACAGGTTGAGTTAGAGGATCCAGTAGAAAACATTGGTGCTAAACTAGTGAGACAAGCTGCTGCCAAAACCAATGATTTGGCTGGTGATGGGACTACAACATCTGTCGTACTAGCCCAGGGCCTGGTTGCTGAAGGAGTCAAGGTATTTTGTGAAACCCATATGCTGCGGAGTTTTCAGTATGTTAAATCTCCTAGAATATTTTTCTTACTAATAGATTGTGTAAGTAGGTGGTTGCAGCTGGTGCAAACCCTGTCCTGATCACCAGAGGAATTGAGAAGACCACAAAAGCCTTAGTAGCTGAATTGAAGAATATGTCAAAAGAGGTAAATTGTTAGTTTCATCAATGGTTGTTAGACTGAATCCAAATATCTGGCTGTTTTAGTTTTGTGCTATCATGTAATGGATTGTGCATCAAATATTGTAAGTATAAACTTTAAAAAAAGATTGAGAACTTTGCTGACCAAGTACACCACACAGGTAGAAGACAGTGAATTAGCAGATGTTGCTGCAGTAAGTGCTGGGAACAACTCTGAAGTAGGGATTATGATTGCTGAAGCCATGAGCAAGGTTGGCAGGAAAGGTGTTGTGACCCTTGAAGAGGGAAAAAGTGCTGAAAACAGTCTCCGTGTGGTTGAAGGAATGCAATTTGACCGTGGTTACATCTCACCATACTTTGTTACTGACAGTGAGAAAATGTCGGTTGAATATGAGAACTGTAAGGTGGGGATCCTTCTTTCTAGGTTTAGTATGTACAGCTTAAGATGTTCATTATACCTCTTCGAATGCACAGTGTATCTATTACTGATGTTGTTAGGTATTCTGAGATGCAGTTACTACTGGTCGACAAGAAGATAACAAATGCAAGAGATCTTGTTGGTGTCCTGGAAGATGCTATCAGAAATGGTTACCCAATTTTAATTATTGCCGAAGATATTGAGCAAGAAGCTCTAGCAACCCTTGTTGTCAATAAGCTTAGAGGTGCTTTAAAGGTTGCTGCCCTTAAAGCTCCTGGTTTTGGTGAACGAAAAAGCCAGTATCTTGATGACATAGCAACCCTTACTGGAGGTATCTCTTGCTTAGTTATCTTGTTGTTTGACTTGTTTCTATTTGAAATTTGTATCTTTAATTCTGATCCTTGTGTACCTTTGGACTCTGACCCAAATTGGAGATGGAAATAACTAACCCTTTTTATTCCCCTAATGTATAGGCACTGTGATTAGGGAGGAACTTGGCCTTACCTTAGACAAGGCTGACAAGGAAGTTCTAGGCCATGCTTCTAAGGTAGTGCTGACTAAGGATGCCACCACAATTGTTGGTGATGGTAGCACTCAGGAAGCAGTCAATAAGCGTGTTGTACAGATTAAAAACCTCATAGAGGTGAGTGTCTGCTTGGCCTTTTGGTAAAGATTTTTTTGTCATGATCCGGTCTCATGTAGTTCGTGGGAATTCTATGCAGGCGGCAGATCAAGATTATGAAAAAGAAAAGTTAAATGAAAGAATTGCTAAATTATCAGGAGGCGTGGCTGTTATACAGGTAACTTCAGTTCCAATAATTTAATATTTTGGTTTGTTGAATCAGTATAAAGTGCAGCTATAAGTTGCTGATTCCTTAATTGAATGCTGAAGGTTGGAGCACAAACTGAAACTGAATTGAAAGAAAAGAAACTTAGGGTGGAAGATGCTCTTAACGCAACAAAGGTAAGCTAGTTTCGTAGTCAATTAGTTAGGTTTATGTCCTGCAGCATATATTTGAGTTTTTTGATTGATTGACTTGTAATATGAAGACTGAAGTTTCTAATAATGTTTCTGATTTCAGGCAGCTGTTGAGGAAGGTATTGTTGTTGGTGGAGGGTGCACACTCCTGAGACTTGCTTCTAAAGTTGATGCCATCAAGGAGACACTTGAGAATGACGAGGAGAAGGCATGTTTGTGGAAGCCTGCATATTTTTTTTGTTGTGAGTTCACAAGCAGTCCTTTTAACTTCATTTATCTTAATTGCAGGTTGGAGCTGATATTGTTAAAAGAGCATTGAGCTACCCATTGAAGTTGATTGCTAAAAATGCTGGTGTTAATGGAAGTGTGGTCAGTGAGAAGGTACTGATATATTATGGTTTGGTTTTTAGGGGGGAAAAAGATGACTATGCTACCCACTGGAAAGTTTGGTTGTAAACTTTTTGCACTCTAAATATTTTTGTTTACCTTTCAGGTGCTCTCTAGTGACAATCCAAAATTTGGATACAATGCTGCAACTGGCAATTATGAAGACTTGATGGCTGCTGGTATTATTGACCCAACAAAGGTGCGATTATCTGGTTTTGCAATTTTTTTCCCAATAAGGGCCATTGTCTGGATTTGCATTAGAAAGGCCATTATCTGGATTTGCATTATAAGATATTATGATGTGGCCAAATATATATTGCCGTGTTTGCTGGAGATCACCTGAGTAGTGGGTTTTGTGATGGTTCACTGTTCTATTTGCAGTCCTTTTTTACTTGGTTTCTTCCAAGGGATAGTACAGTTTGGATTGTGGAAATAAAGCTGATAGGAGTCTTGGTTTTATTGTTGTTGCTGGCTTATGGTTTTCAGTGGAAATTTACTATAATTATCTGCTCTTTGACACTAGTCAATGTGAGTTACGGCTAGATATGAGAGTAGGCCAAAAAGCATATGCAATTACGGAAGTACTTTTTGATCGTTTCAGTGTATTTTTCCTTTTCTAACCCTGTTTGGGATGCTTAGGAGTGCTTCGTAGGAAGGGTTTGGAATCAGATAAAACAATAGGTTTTATGGTGTCTTTATATGCTGTTCGGGATGGCTAGGAGTGTTCAGCAGGAAGGGTTCATCAGAAAACAGATGACACAAATAAGTTATACAGGGTGGCTGTCCATATAACTGAGCGATTGTATAACTCTTCCAAACAGTAGAGTTCTACCTGATGACAGAAATCCAAAACGAGCATGTTAACTATCCTTATTTACTTGGTTCGTTATTATTACTGAAAGCTGAAATGACTATGTGCCCTGCCAGGTGGTGAGATGTTGTCTAGAGCACGCGTCATCAGTGGCGAAGACATTCTTGATGTCAGATTGTGTGGTGGTAGAGATCAAGGAGCCTGAACCAGCAGTTGCTGGCAACCCAATGGACAACTCAGGTACCTTTCTCTTCTTTTTAACTTTTCTTTTGGGTTGGTGTGTAGTCTGGCAGAACTCCAGTTAACTGAGATTTGTGATTAATTTGATTTTCAGGATACGGTTACTAGATGATTGAATGAAGGCTACTGATAGATAGAAGAGAAGAACTGCCTCTGCGAGATGATAGTGGTAGATGAACAATATCTGGTGGCAATGCTTGAAAGCCTTTATTTTTGTAAAACTTTAGGTGGTATTCTTTCTGGGAGGATATATAAATCCTGGTGGGAGTAGCCTTCTGGGTTCGGCACTGTATGAACATGCAATTCAATGTATAATTGCAGTATCAGTGGGTGTTTGTTGAGTGGCAGAAAACAGAAATAAATCTTTTACATAGTTTTTCATATTGCAACTTATTACCTCTGTTAGTCTTTTACATAGTTTTTAATTAAACAAAAAATGTAGAGCCACATAGGTTACATTTTGCTGAGAAATCGCAGGATTCACTACCCGTTTACTGGCAAATAATAAAGCACTAGTGAGATATATGAAAGTGCTCTCATAATGAGACATTTAACTTCTGATTTTCGTAGTTCAATCGTGTCATTTTGGTACTCTTTTAACAAAGTATTAGATTACTCATATTTTTAGTGTTGATTGTGTACCGAAAGAGTGAGATATCTTCGTATTAAAACCTGTATGACTCTGGTATTGCTACGAGCATGGCCTTTGCTAGTAGAAAAATAATTTATTTTCCTTTTATTTACCGTCCACTTGGGCTGCTCTAGTGGTGAGCACCCTCCACTTCCAAGGGAGCCAGGGTTCGGAAACAACCGAAGGTCTGCGTACACACTACCCTTCCTAGACTCTACTAGTAAGATTCTAATGGGCGCAAAGTAGGGAATTCTTGGAGGGAGAGAGCCGAGGGTTCGGAAACAGCCTAAGGTCTACGTACACACTACACTTTCTAGACCCTACTAGTGAGATTATATTGGGTTACGAGGTTTCAAAAATGAAACCTATATTTGCTATTCCTCCATTCTAAAGTGGGATATAAAACAGTTGAAAGTTCTCAGGAGCTTTTGTGTTTTTGAAAGATTTGAAAAGCTGAGTTCGATTTTTTTTCTTTAGAAACAGCGTTTCTTTCCCAAAAGCAGCTAAACAAAGCCCTGCTTGCAAATACTTCCCGAAAAATATTTTTCTCTGAGTCAATTTCTTGGGTTGTAAAAAAACTAGTATTAGTACCCACGCGATGCACATACATTATTGAAGAATATTAGTTATATCAAAGTATGATCTAATTTATTTGAGCATGTTAAATCATACGTTTTAACAAAATTATAATTATCGCCTTATCTACCTTATAGTAATAGTTTAATATAATTAAATTAAACGACTCAAATATTCATCAAATAAATTTTAGATGATACTCAAATATCATAATTATATAGGTTGTTATAAATAATTTGAAAATGTAAATTAATTTAAAATGAATAAGAATATATTATCATTAAATGAATCTAAAAAATCTTACAATCTTCAATTTCTTCTTACTTGTAATTCGTGATAAAATCATAAAGTGGTTCGTTTATAAACACGTGTTTATTTAAAAAGTCTCATATGAGATAGTGATTCGTCTTGACTTATAATAATGATAAAAGAATAATGCAATTTTTCATAGCGGTCACTTTGACTTAATTTTAACCCACTACTCACCTTTTTATATATAGATAAATATGAAACTTTCGTACTCTTGAAAATTTTATTTGTCTTAAACTTTTATTCAATTGCTCAAAATTATTTTATTATTTGAAATTATTAACAATATTTTTGAGTATTATTTTATTAGTTTATTATATTTCTTACGTGAATTTAAAGTATGATTAGCCTCACACTACCTCTATTTTTCTCTCTTTATATATTATTGTGTATTTTATGATATTGTAGTTTATTTTTTTCGATAGTATTTTACTATAACTCAAAGAATGTATATTTTATTTTAAATTTTAAGGACTAATACTTCAAAGTATATGCATGATTAGTAGATCTAATTCAGCTGCTCCTTCAATTTTTTATCAAGCTCTAATTTTTTCTATTCTATCCATACAACCATCTCCTCTGATTTTCTATCCATTTCTTTGTTAGTTCAATGTATCTATTGTTTGAACCCTTAATTTCCTCTTTTTTTCTTAACCGTAAATGAAAATAAAGATCTTCTCTAACAAAGCAAGCAACATCATCTACTATATCATATTTTTTTTCCGAAGAGTTTATTTTTCAACTATTAATTTTATCTTCCTCTCAGATTATTTGCCAAAAATAAGTTTTAAAAGAAGACATGGTAGAAGAAGAAATAGCTCAGAGAAAAACATCTAACATGTGTAACTAAAGGGCAATGTATAAGTGGTTAAGAAGTTGGAACTTTATTTTAATCTAAAATTTATTCACATTCAAATTTAAAAATCTTATCAATTAATAAATTTTTAGGAATATATTTTTTTGGAAGGGAATGTACATTTTGAAACATTGGATTCTAAGATCCTATTTATCGTTATCCAACAATGATGTATCTACCTAGATAATCATACAACAAATTAACTTTAAAAGGAGCAATTAAAAATTAGAGATCAAACTTATTTATCTACATACAACTCCTTTTCTTTCCTTATGTATGGCTTATTTGATGAAATCTTATAGCTTTCAGTTGGATCTTGGGTTATAAATATTGATATTATATTTGTAAAGATCCGACCGGTCGTTTTGCTTTCTAGATTCCCGTTCCCCTAATTAAGACTCCTCTTATGTGCTTTTACTGTTTTATGACTTGCGGAGATGGTTAGTTCGGGTTTGAAAGGGTTTGGACTGAAATCGGAACACTTAGTTCCTTAATATTGGCTTAAAGTGGTTAAGTTTTACTTGAGTTAATATTTTAAGTAAACGATCTCGGAACCGAGATTTGATAGTCCCAATAGGTTCGTATGATGATTTTAGACTTGGACGTATGTTCGGGTCGTTTCAGATGACCCCAGAGTGTTTCAGCGCTTAATATTGAAAGTTGGTGCATTAAAGGTTTTTTCAGTTTATTAAGTTTGGCTTGGAGTAGGTTTGGTTATTATTGAGGTTTGTTTGGCCTGTGAATAATTTCGTATGGTGATTTGTGATTTGCACGCAAAATTTTGTGTCATTCAGAATTGATTTGATAGGAATCGGATGAGTGGAAGTGTTTCTAGAAGTTTTTGAGTTTCATAATTCGATTTATGCATTTTGGCGTTCGATTCATATTTTTAGATGTTATTTTGGTATTTCGATCGCGTGAGCGGGTCCGTATTATGTTGTTGGATGTGGGAGTGTAATTGGAAGGGATCCCAGGGGCCTCGTATACAAAACGGATTGGAATCGGACTCGGGATTTGGACTTGGGGGAGCTGTTGGTGCTTCAGTTCTGGTGCGTTCGTACCTGCGTGATTTTGTCCGCAGGTGCGACCTCGTAGAAGCGGTCCATCGACCGCAGAAGCGGCCTAGAGCAGGCTGTCCAGTGGTCACAAAAGCGGAGAGCTTACAATACCTACGGGCTCGCAGGTGCGGGCTAGGCCAAGGAGCCCTGGTTTCACAGAAGCGGGCGACTATCCGCATGCGCGTGTGCGTAGATGTGGACCTGCTCCGCAGAAGTGGATGTGCAGGCGCGCATGCTTCTCCACATAAGCGTATTTGGCCAAGCTGGGCAAGGACCGCACCTGCGATGGAATTTCCGCAGGTGCGACCCAAGGTCCGCAAAAGCGAAACTTGATGGGGCAGTGAGGTCCATTTAATGTTGGAACTTAGGCTTTTTGGCTCATTTCTTTCACTTGTTGGGCGAATTTAGAGCTCTTTGAAGAGGAATTTTTACCTAGCACTTTGAGGTGAGTAATTTCTAAACAATATGAGTTTAATACTTGTATTTTGGGTAGATTCTTAACATAAAAATTGCAGAAATTATGGGTTTAGTTGAAAAACCTAGATTTTGATAAAAATGAGATTTAACCACGAAAATAATTATAGAATTGGGTACAAATTATATATTTGACTTTTTGAGGTTATGGGTAATATTTATCTTCGAAAATTTTCGGAATCCGGGCACGTGGGCTTGGGGGTGAATTCTAGGAATCTTCTAATTTGAGGTTGAGTAATTACTCTAATAGCTAAATTATGAACTTGTGAGAATAATTTATACAACATTTGGCTAGATTCGGATTGTTCGACACCGAGTTGAGGCTTTAAAGCGAATTTGTGGGCCGAAAAGTGAGCTTTAAGACGAGGTAAATCTCTTGCATAACCTTGTAAGAGGAAATTTACCCCATAGGTATTTTAAATTACTATTTGTTTATAATTGTGGGGGCTACGTACGCACAGGGTGACGAGAGTCCGTGCGTAGCTATTAATCATGCTTAAGTACGGGTAGTTTTAGGATCCAAATCATGAAATACTTGTATTGTTTGCACTATACTTGTTAATTTAAGTGCCTAAATTATATTGAAACTTGATAAAGGATTCGTAAAGGCTGAATTTCACTTACTTTGAGTTTTGGCGGGTTATTTGACCGTTAATAGAAATATTGCTTCCTTGTGTATTAGTCTTGTGATAATTTATAAATCGGATGTTCATAGAGTATTCTCTCTTCTTGTGGAGCGGGCCGAACATCTGGCAGTATAATAGATGCCGCTCGACCCTCGGCAGTGTACACATTATTCTACATCGGGCCGTATGACCTCAGCATAAATTGTGCGTGATAATGCTTGGAGCCCGAGTACACTTGATATTATTGTTATGACTCAAGAGGTTATAATTTATTTAATGGCCTGAAATTGTTGAAATTAGCATGTCTTAATTGAAGATATTTCTTTTAAGTTGACTATCAGTTAAAGAACCATTTATTAATTTCTGGTTACTATATTATTATTATTATTATTATTATTATTATTATTATTATTATTATTATTATTATTATTATTATTATTATTATTATTATTATTATTATTATTATTATTATTATTATTATTATTATTCATGTATTCCATGCCTATTTAGAATTTCTGTATTTTTATTTTTGCCCCGTAGTAAATGTCGATGTCGACCCCTCGTCACTACTTATTCGAGGTTAGACTGGATACTTACTGAATACATATTTTTTATGTACTCACGCTACACTTCTGCACTAACCGTGCAGGATCTGAGGCAGGTGCATCTAGCATTCATTCAGGCGCGCACCCCCGATACCCTGAGGCATAGTGGTGAGCTGCCCTCTGAGTCCGTTCTGCAGCACCCGCAGTCTCTCTTTTGTATTCACTTTCTGTCTATCCTATTTCAGATATTAGCATAAGTGTTTTGTATATTCTACTAGTTGCTCATACACTTGTGACACCGGGTCTTGGAAATATGCTAGTAGACACTTTATGGCTTTTGAGTATTTATCTCACCGTATTTGCTCTTTTATTCATTTACGCTTTAGTTTATCAAATTTTTCACTTCTCAATTATTTAATAAATAAAAATCAACTACTATGAAATTTATTAAAAAGAATAAATACATGGCTAATTTACTGTTGGCTTACTTATTAGCGACGTTGGGCATCATCACAGCCTATAGGAGAAATTGGGTCGTGACAATATGGTATTAGAGTATTAGGTTCACGTAGGTCTCACAAGTCATGAGCAGGCCTCACAGAGTCTTGCGGATCGGTACGAAGACGTCCGTACTTATCTTCGAGAGGCTATAGGGTGTTAGGAAACTACTGTTTCTTCATCGCCTATTGTGCAGTTAATGTTGTGCTAAGTATTTTTCTCTTATTCTCTCACAGATGGTGAGAACGCGCGCGACAGATGTACCCGATCGTGGAGGAGCTGATCCCCGTGTTGCTAGAGGCCGAGGGAAGGCCCCAGCTCGTGGTAGAGGACGAGGGCTTCCTAGAGTTGCTCCAGTTGTGCCACCAGTGGATCCAGTGGAGGATTATGTTATTGAAGAGTAGGGCAAGGTGCCTGTAGCGGAGCCAACCCCAATAGATTTTATGTCCGCACCTGGATTCCAGGAGGTCATGGGCCGTATGCTGCAGTTAATGGATTCTATGATACAGGCTGGTTTATTTCCAGCAGACCCAGCCACATCTCATGCGGGAGGGGGAGCACAGACCCCTGCTGCTCATGCTCCAGGGCATGCAGCTGCCGTATATCAGACCTTGGGCGTATATCAGACCAGTTGCGGCCGGCGAGCCGCATCGCAGAAGCTATTGGATAGATGGACCAGGCTACATGCTCTTGTCTTTGGAGGTGAGCGACATGAGGACCCCCAAGACTTTATTGATCGTTGCAGGGACAGACTGCACAACATGAGGATATTGGAGTCCCACAGAGTGGACTTTACCACCTTTCAGCTGGAGGGCAGGGGCCGTAGGTGGTGGTAGTCCTATTATCTCGGCAGGCCAGCAGGTTCTCCTCCCTTGACTTGGGACCAGTTTACACGCCTCTTTTTGGATAGATATATTCCACCCTCTCAGAGGGAAGAGTTGCAATTTCAAAGTGCTACTCCAGCAGGGTCAGATGTCGGTGACCGAGTATGAGGCGTGATTCTCTGAATTGTCTCACCATGCACTTATGATACTCCCCAGCGATGCAGAGAGAGTTCAGAGGTTTGTTGCAGGTTTGCACTCTGGTATCCAGGCCACTATGGCTCGATAGGTTGAGATGTGAACTTCTTACGAGCTGGTTGTGGAGATAGCTCGGAGGATCGAGGGTGTTCGTCAGCGGAGCCAAGAGCAGATGCCGAGGGACAAGCGGTTCCGGCATTCTAAAGGGTTCAGTGGTGCTCCGTCTGGGGGCAGAGATCAGTTTGTGCGGGGTTAGTCTAGCAGGCCCACATATCCAACACCGCCGCCTTCTCGGGGTGCTCCAGTACAGCCCTATTTCAGCGCCATTCCAGAGAGCTCCTACCATCGACCGACCATTCAGTGTTCCTCCAGTGGGAGTTCAGGTCCCTAGAGTCAGACTCAGGGTCAGTCATTTTCTGCACCGAGAGGTTGTTTCGAGTGCGGGGATCTTGGTCATGTGAGGAGGTTCTGCCCCAGGCTTTGGGTCAAGGCAGAACAACAGGGTCATCAGCCCATGATTACAACACCATCTGCCACACCAGCCGTCCGGCCGCCTAGAGGCGGCAGGTAGGTTGGTAGGGACTGTCCTAGAGGTGGAGGCCAGTCAGGTGGCACTCCAGCTAGGTTCTATGCTTTTCTAGCCAAACCAGATGTAGTAGCCTCATATGCCGTGATTACATGTATTATTTCTGTCTGCGGTAGGGATGCTTTGGTACTATTTGATCCAGGGTCTACATATTCATATGTTTCATCTCTGTTTGCTCATTTTTTGGGTGTTCCTCGCGAGTCCTTGGGTACTCCTGTATATGTGTCCACGCCAGTGGGAGATTCTATTGTTGTGGATCGCATCTACCAGTCCTGTATCGTGACTTTCTATGGTTATGAGACTAGAGCGAATCTTCTGTTGCTCGATATGACCAACTTTGAGGTCATCCTAGGCATGGACTGGTTGTATCCATATCATGCCATCCTTGACTGCCATGCCAAGACTATTACCATGTTGATTCCCGAGTTGCCTATATTGGAGTGGAAGGGTTCATCAGTTAGTGCATCTAGTCGAGTTATCTTTTTTCTGAAGGCTCGACACCTGGTCAAGAAGGGTTGTTTGGCTTATCTAGCTTATGTTCGTGATACTACTACAGAGACTCTGGCGATTGATTCAGTGCCAGTGGTTTGAGAGTTCTCTGTTGTGTTTCATTCTGATCTTTCAATCATGCCACCAGATCGTGATATCGATTTCTGTATTGATTTGGCTCCAGGTACCCATCTTATCTCTATTCCACTGTACCACATGGATCTGAAAGAGTTGAAGGAATTGAAGGAACAACTTGAGGAGTTGCTAGGAAAGGGGTTCGTCAGACCGAGTGTGTCTCCTTGGGGTGCACCAGTGTTATTCGTGAAGAATAAAGATGTGACTATGCAGATGTACATTAATTACCGCCAGTTGAACAAAGTTACCAGTAAGAACAAGTACCCGTTGCCACGTATTGATAATTTTTTTGACCAGTTGCAGGGCGCCAGAGTGTTCTCTAAGATCGACTTGAGATCGGGGTATCATCAGTTGAAGATTCGTGCTTCGGATGTTCCAAAGACAGTTTTCCGGACTAGATATGGCCACTATGAGTTTCTAGTGATGTCCTTCGGCTTGACTAACGCCCCGACGACATTTATGGATTTGATGAATCGGGTATCCAGGCCATATATTGACTCGTTTGTCATTATCTTCATTGATGACATATTGATTTACTCGCGTAGCATAGAGGAGCACGAGCAACATTTGAGAGTGGTGCTTCAGACCTTGCGAGAATAAAAGCTATATGCTAAGTTCTCCAAATGCGAGTTCTAGTTAGATTCTATAGCATTCTTGGGGCATGTTGTATCAGGCGAGGGTATTAAGGTAGATCCCAGGAAGATCGAGGCAGTTCAGAGTTGGCCTCGTCCTACCACAACGACCGAGATCAGGAGCTTCTTGGGGTTAACAAGTTATTATCGCCGGTTTGTGGAGGGCTTCTCATCTATTGCAGCACCTTTGACTAGATTGACCTAAAAGGGTTCTCCATTCCGATGGTCCGATGATTGCGAGGCGAGCTTCCAAAAGCTCAAGACCGCATTGACTTCAACACCGGTATTAGTGTTGCCTTCCGATTTAGGGATGTATACTGTGTATTGCGATGCTTCACGCGTTGGCCTGGGTTGCATATCGATGCAAGAGGGGCGAGTTATTGCATATGCTTCACGTCAGCTGAAGCCCCACGAGAAGAATTACCCCGTACATGATTTGGAGTTGGCCATGATAGTTCATGCTCTCAAGATCTGGAGGCATTATCTTATGAGGTGTTCTGTGAGGTTTACACCGATCATCGCAGCTTATAGCATTTGTTCAAGCAGAGGGATCTCAACTTGAGGCAGCGCAGGTGACTTGAGTTACTAAAAGATTATGGTATTACCATCCTTTATCATCCGGGCAAGGCGAATGTGGTTTTGGATGCTTTGAGCAGAAAGGCGGAGAGTATGGGTAGTTTGGCATTCATTTCAGCAGAGGAGAGGCATTCTTTAAGCAACTCTCCAAGATGTGTCTCAGTATAAGATAGAGTGTGTAATAGAGTGTCCGTTCCTTTTCAGTGAGTAAAGAGCCCATTAAATAGGCAAATAAATCAGATTTTTTGGACAGATTTTGGTTCACCAAAAGTCTGTCCAAAAGACTGACTTTGTGTGCTAAACACTATTCAAAAGCTGTAAAAAAGTATTGTACTTGTCACCATACAATGACTTTTGAGTTTTGCACTCCAAAGTCTTTGCACAGTAAAAACAACCAAACTTGTACTATTCCTTCTTTAATTTCAGCTTTTATCACACAAAAATTCAAATACTCAAATCCAATAAAAACAAATTCACTAAGCACTTGAAACTTCTATCATAAACTATCATGACTAAGCAAATAGCTATTTCAAAACTAATGAATAACTAATTATCAGTGATTAATAACTATGAACGACTAAGCTAACATAGATTAAACACAACTAATAATAAAAATAAAAATAATAATAATAAAAATAAATAAATAAAAAAATCAAAAATTATGCTAGACATAAACTAAATACAATACAATTAGAAAAAATAGACAAAGGAAATGAGAATAGGGGTTATACCAAACGAGGGTATTCGGGGTGGTCGCCGGAATTTGGCTGAATTTTTAGTTGCCGGATTTTCGGGATGGAATTGACATCAATAGGTAAGTCTTGATGAGCTCTATCCGTTGATGTAGGTATTGTGGGGGTGGCAGTGGTAGGAACTTCAAGATTTTGGGCAAAATAGTAGCGGCTAAAGTTTCCTAGATCTAAAATTCAAGGCGTTTGAGGGGTTTTTGAAGGATTTGGTTTGGAGATATGGAAAGAGGAGGTTGTAGAGATTATATGGTGTGAATTTGGGGGTGTTTGGAGGTTGGCCGCCGCCGGTGGGTGATTTCCGGCGATGGCGGCGGAGAGAAGAAAGAGGAGAGAGAGAGAAGAGAGAAAGAGTTATGGGAGAAATGTGGGAATTTTTCAGATTTTTGAGGCTTTAAATACCTCTTGAGAGATCAAATATGGACCATTAGATCAAGGGGTGATCAATGGGTGAGATTTGATCTTGGGTCACTTAATGAAACGACGTAGTTTTGAGGTAAAACTACATCGTTTCGGACCCTTTCAAGGGCAGCCTCTTATCTTGCACTTTTGGCCACTTTCTCTTTCAAATTTGGCCCAATTTCTTTCTTAATCCTACTTATTAAACTAAATTTATACAAATAAATAAACTAATTAAGTAACTTATTCAAATGATCAATTAACTAGATTAATTCACCAATTGAATAATTAGTTAATTCCTAAAATGCACATATAAAGAAAGAACTATTTTTGGTATTTTTATGGTAGGAAATATGCAATCAAAGATACAAAAATTGGGAAATATAATTAAAGCAACAAAACACTAATGACTTTAGGAGGTGTTAAAATAGTACAAAAATTAGGTATTCACAGCTGCCCCTCTTTGCTCGAGAACATGAAGAGTTTTTGTGCAAAGAAAAGTGAATGCCATGGCTAATATTTGCTCACATATCACTCCAATGAAAGCATATTTTTTTAAATGGTGACCGAACCTTGCTTCCGAGGTTGCCTACATATCCTTGTTTAGAGGAATCAGGTTATTGTAGTTCTGGAAAAAATTTGGTAGCTGGGACTACCAGACACTAGATTTAAGACTGTTGTTGCTGTTGTTGTTATTGTTGCTGTTACTGTTACTTGCTGCTTATATCAAAAGGAAAAGAGAAAGAACTACATATGTCTGCAAACTAAGAGTTACAAAATTCCTAATCTATGTGTCTTGAGGAGTCAAATCTTGATTCTTGACCTGCTCGCTTGTGTTGACCTTAGATTGGATCTTGATGCTCTTTGAGGAAACGATCATGGCTCATTCTCAATTGCTTGCTTTCCGGATCAGAATTCGAGAAAATGAAACTCGAGAAGCTGGGCAGATGACATATTATCCATGCTAACTGCAACTATCTTGTGACCGAAAAACTTCTTTATTCTGATGAGAAAGATGAAACTGCAAGCTTTAATCGTCACTTGTGCTATGCGGCGGGGCCTGCAAAGCCATCAAAGACGAACAAAACGAACAAAATTTTTCTGCCTGAGGTTGGCACTAGGAAAATTTTGTGAGTTAGAGAAAGCTAAAGTATCTAATTTGTTGAAATGAAGACAACGTGAGTAGTATAAACTAACTATGTGAGGATACGCAACCACGAGGGGAAGTAACTTATGTTACCAGAGGAAATGGAATTAGAGGATGGTACCCTGTATTACGGAAAAGGGAATGTAACCAGGGGTTGGTACCCTGTAATATCGAAAGAAAATGTAACCAGGGGTTGGTACCCTATATTATCGAAATGAGTGTAACCAAGGGTTGGTACCCTATATTACCGAAAGGAATGTAACCAGGGGTTGGCACCCTGTATTACTGAAAGGAGTGTAACCAGGGGTTGGTATCCTGTATTACTGAAAGGAGTGTAACAGAGGCTGGCACCCTGTATTACTGAAAGAAGTGTAACCAGGGGTTGGCACCCTGTATTACTGGGAAGGAATGTAACCAGGGGTTAGTATACTGTATTACTGAGAAGGAATGTAACCAGGGGTTGGTACCCTATATTACCGAAAGGAGTGTAGCCAGGGGTTGGTACCCTGTATTACATAAAGGAGTGTAACCAGGAGTTGGCACCCTATATTATTGAAAGGTGTGTAACCAGGGGTTGGTACCCTGTATTACTGAAAGGAGTGTAACCAGGGGCTGACACCCTGTATTACTGAAAGGATGTTGAATCCCCTAGGCTAAAAGGTTCTACCTAGGTTAAACTACAAAAAGTAAACCTGGGCGAATAGTACTTCTACCCGAAAATATGAGCTGGAACCCCCTAGGCAAAATGATTCTACCTAGGTTAAGCTACGTATAACAGCCTGAGCAAAGAGTACTTCTACCCGGAACTATGAGCTGAATCCCCCTAGGCGAAAAGGTTCTACCTGGGTTAAGCTACGAAAAATAGCCTGAGCGAAGAGTACTTCTACCCGAAAACTATGAGTTGGATCTCCCTAGGCGAAAATGTTCTACCTGGGTTAAGCTATGAAAAACAAGCATGGGCAAAAAGTACTTCTATCCGAAAATATGAGCTGGATCCCCCTAGATGAAAAAGGTTCTACCTGGGTTAAGCTATTATAAAACATCTGAGCGCAGAGTACTTTTACCTGAAACTATGAGGTGGATCCCCCTAGGTGAAAAGGTTCTACCTGGGTTAAGCTACAAAAAAAACAGCCTGAGCGAAGAGTACTTCTACCCGGAACTATGTGCTGGATCCCCCTAGGCGAAAAAGTTCTACCTGGGTTAAGCTACGAAAAGCAAGCCTGGGCAAAAATTACTTCTACCCGGAAATATAAGCTGGATCCCCTTAGGCGAAAAGGTTCTACCTAGGTTAAGCTACGAAAAGCAAACTGAGCGAATAGTACTTCTACCCGGAACTATGAGCTGGATCCCCCTAGGCGAAAAGGTTCTACCTGGGTTAAGCTACATAAAACATCCTGAGCGGAAAGTACTTCTACCGAGAACTATGAGCTGGATCCCCCTAGGAGAAAAGGTTCTACCTGGGTTAAGCTACGTAAAACATCCTGAGCGAAGAGTACTTCTACCAGGACCTATGAGCTGGATCCCCCTAGGCGAAAAAGTTCTACATGGGTTAAGCTACGAAAAGCAAGCCTGGGCAAAGAGTACTTCTACCCGGAAATATAAGCTGGATCCCCTTAGGCGAAAAGGTTCTTCCTAGGTTAAGCTACGAAAAGCAACCTGAGCAAATAGTACTTCTACCCGGAACTATGAGCTGGATCCCCCTAGGCGAAAAGGTTCTACCTGGGTTAAGCTATGTAAAACAACCTGAGTGAAGAGTACTTCTACCCGGAACCATGAGCTAGATCCCCCTAGGCGAAAACGTTCTACTTGGGTTAAGCTACGTAAAGCACCCTGAGCGAAGAGTACTTTTACCCGAAACTATGAGCTGGATCCCCCTAGGCGAAAAAGCTCTACATGGGTTAAGCTACGAAAAAACAACCTAGGCGAAGAGTACTTCTACCCGAAACTGTGAGCTGGATCCCCCTAGGCGAAAAGGTTCTACCTGGGTTAAGCTACGTAAAAAAACCTGAGCGAAATGTACTTCTACCCGGAACTATGAGCTGGATCCCCCTGGGCGAAAAGGTTCTACCTGGGTTAAGCTACGTAAAACAACCTGGGAGAAGAGTACTTCTACCCAGAAATATGAGTTGGATCCCCCTAAGCGAAAAGGTTCTACCTCGGTTAAGCTACATAAAACATCCTGAGAGAAAAATACTTCTACCCGGAATTATGAGCTGGATCCCCCTAGGCGAAAAAGTTCTACCTGGGTTAAGCTACGTAAAACAACCTGAGCGAAGAGTACTTCTAACCGGAACTATGAGCTGGATCCACCTAGGCGAAAAGGTTCTACCTGGGTTAAGCTACGAAAAAACAACCTGGGCGAAGAGTACTTCTACCCGGAACTATGAGCTGGATCCCCCCCAAGCGAAAAGGTTCTACCTGGGTTAAGCTACGTAAAACAACTTGAGCGAAGAGTACTTCTACCCGAAAACTATGAGCTGGATCCCCCTAGGCGAAAAGGTTCTACCTGGGTTAAGCTACGTAAAACATCCTGAGCGAAGAGTACTTCTACCCGGAACTGTGAGCTGGATCCCCCTAGGCGAAAAGGTTCTACCTGGGTTAAGCTATGTAAAACATCCTGAGCAAAAAGTACTTCTACCCGGAACTATGAGCTGGATCCCCCTAGGCAAAAAGGTTCTACCTGGGTTAAGCTATGTAAAACAACCTGAGCGAAGAGTACTTCTACCCGGAACTATGAGCTGGATCCCCCTAGGCGAAAAAGTTCTACCTAGGTTAAGCTACGTAAAATACCCTGAGCGAAGAGTACTTCTACCCAAAACTGTGAGCTGGATCCCCCTAGGCGAAAATGTTCTACCTGGGTTAAGCTACGAAAAACAAGCCTGGGCAAAGAGTACTTTTACTCGGAACTATGAGCTGGATTCCCCTAGGAGAAAAAACTCTACCTGGGTTAAGCTTACCCCTACCGTTATACTATCTGGCCAAATTTACCCCTATCAGCAACAAACATTTAAAAAGCGAAGAGTACTTCTACCCGAAAATATGAGCTGGATCCCCCTAAGCGAAAAGGTTCTAACTGGGTTAAGCTACATAAAACATCCTGAGCGAAAAGTACTTCTACCCGAAACTATGAGCTGGATCCCACCTAGGCGAAAAGGTTCTACCTGGGTTAAGCTACGTAAAACAACCTGAGCGAAGAGTACTTCTACCCGGAACCATGAGCTGGATCCCCCTAGACGAAAAAGTTCTACCTGGGTTAAGCTACGTAAAACACCCTGAGCGAAGAGTACTTCTACCCGGAACTATGAGCTGGATCCCCCTAGGAGAAAAGGTTCTACCTAGGTTAAGCTACGTAAAACACCCTGAGCGAAGAGTATTTCTACCCGGAACTATGAGCTGGATCCCCCTAGGCAAAAAGGTTCTACCTGGGTTAAGCTACGTAAAACAACCTGAGCGAAGAGTACTTCTACCCGGAACCATGAGCTGGATCCCCCTAAGCGAAAAGGTTCTACCTGGGTTAAGCTACGTAAAACATCCTGAGTGAAGAGTACTTCTACCCGGACCCATGAGCTGGATCCCCCTAGGCGAAAAAGTTCTACCTAGGTTAAGCTATGTAAAATATCCTGAGCGAAGAGTACTTCTACCCGAAACTGTGAGCTGAATCCCCCTGGGCGAAAAGGTTCTACCTGGGTTAAGCTACGTAAAACAACCTGAGCGAAGAGTACTTCTACCCGGAACCATGAGCTGGATCTCCTAGGTGAAAAGGTTCTACCTGGGTTAAGCTACGAAAAAACAACCTGGGCGAAGAGTACTTCTACCCAGAACTGTGAGCTGGATCCCCTTAGGCGAAAATGTTCTACCTGGGTTAAGCTACAAAAAACAAGCCTGGGCGAAGAGTACTTCTACCCGAAACTATGAGCTGGATCCCCCTAGGCGAAAAAGCTCTACCTGGGTTAAACTACGAAAAACAACCTGGGCGAAGAGTACTTCTACGCGGAACTGTGAGCTGGATCCCCCAAGGCAAAAAGGTTCTACATGGGTTAAGCTACCAAAATGATCTCTATGAACAATAGTGATGCATGCTGAAAATAAAAGAAAATGGAGATTTTGCGAAAACTTACCTTTGGTGACATTCGTCCTTTAGGAATCGACATTCTGCACTGCTTTGTTCCTGCTGCAAACAAAGAAAAAATGTGAGTTTTAAAAAGTGGTAGTCGATTTGTGGCCTTGATGTCTTTGGCAGCTTGGCTTTGTGCCCATCTTTTTTTATGATGACTTCCTGAATACCACGGTTGGCCGCGTGGGACTTAACCTTCTCAACTTTATTTTTACTTTGTGGCATTTCACTTTCGACTTCTTTCCTCAACACTTTTAATTTTAGAGCATTGGGGGAACCTTTGGCTTTTCAAACTTTGCCAAAATTGTTAGCCACTTTAGACTTAACCTTTTCAACTTCATTTTGCCCTTGTAGGCACTTTCAATTTGATTTCATCCTTACAAGAGTTTTTGATTTCGAAGCATCGGCCGCCATGGCTAATCGGGGTCAACTTGATGCCCATGCCGAGTTTGGGTGCCTTTTTTGCATATTAGCTTGTATCAAACCGGAGTCTTGTAAATCAGTCTTGCTATCCCTTCTTTGCCTTAGTTTCAAAACAGAGTTAGACCAAAAAGGATTCAAATAAAACAAACAATGGAATGGACAATGAATTTAGACAAGAGGTATCCCTTTCGGGGAAGGAAAGAAGTACTTATCTGGAATACATGTGGACTTCAATGATCATGACATGCCTTTTGGACTTGATGCCTAATCTATGTAAACCGTCCGACTCTTAGAAATGCATCACAACTTTTGCCTCGAAACCTAGAAACCTTGCCCAGGACTGTCAATACCAATGGTTGTGAAGATCCTCTTTTCGATCAGTAGTGCCCTTTGCGGGTTTTCACCAGCTAATCTCTCTCATTTCTCTTCTCACCATCGCCTTATAGTGCCCTTTGCGAGTTTTCACTAACAAGACTCTCTCATTTTTATTTTCTTTGCTCGTCATCGCCCTATGGTGCCCGTGAGGGTTTTCACCAATAAGACTCTCTCATTTTATTTCTCTCATTTTGGTAGCATCAGATCCAAGTGACTGTATCCTCCAATTCTTGAATATTCTCGTTGATTGATCGGAAGGACTTGAAAAGGATTTGGGTAAAAAGGATTTGGATTTGATTACAACTTTGGAACCTCTCAGGCGAAACCATCGCCGAACCATTGTAACACCTACCCCAGTTTCAAATTTTGGGGGAATATAGATTTTTATTTTGGTATGACTGAACCCCAGAGAGAGGCTGCCTACATATCCTTTCGGAATCAAGTCGAACGTAGTTCGATTCACTTTTTTTTGATTTTCTTTTTCTTTTTTTTCATTTGTTTTTCATTTTCTTTTCTCTTTTGTTTCTTCATAAAACTTCCAGGATCCAAAGAGGGTAATCAAAGAAAAGTAACCGACTCAAAAGGGTTTTCAAAGGGTTGATAGTGTTTGGGTAGCGAGAATGAAAGCCTTCGTCATCCCAATCAGAGAACATTAAAGATGCGTAAAAGGGTCAAACATAATACCTTTTGACCGTGTCTGTATAGACAGTTGTCTCGGAGACATTTCCTTCGAACTTTCTAGGCCGCACTTTCTTGTTGTAGGCACGGGCCATTCTTTGTTGGTACAACTACCCGTGGCAAACTGCGGCCATACGTTTTTCATCAATCATAGTCAATTGTTCCAAACCGGTTCTTGACCCAATCTTTATCCTCAATCTCGGCTTCGACATTGATCCAAAGAGAGGGGATTTCAACTTCTTCCGATTTCATTTGGATCTTGGCTTAGACCTAGTGTTCCACTTCTTTGCTTATTTTCTCACAAGCCTTATCTTCAACACATTCTGCTTCTTGATTCATTATTTTGAGGTCTGGCGGCATTTTAGGATCTGGGCATGAAGTCCGCAAGCATGTCATATTATTAAAATCTGCACTAACATAACTTCAAAAAGAGAATAAGAAAGGTGACAAGATTAAGAAAAGAGAAAATTCCTAGACAATGAAATATTAATTTCATTAATTAATTTTTTTTTTGAATTTGATTTTTTTTCATTTTGAATTTAAAAGATAGAAGGGTTTTCATCGAAAAGTAAGACAATAATGTAAAATGTCCGGATTACACCCTGAAATAATCTGAACGCAGAAAGGATAACAAGACTGGCTACCGAGTCTCCCGTCTGATAGGGGACTTTTAGGTTTGGCGACCATTTTTTGCTTTTCTTCTGTCTCAGCAATGGATGCAATGGCTTTCAATGCCGGATCAAATTCCTCATCTTCACGGATCATTCCAACTACTGGCTCATTGGTGTAAATATGCAAAGGATTGTTTATCATATTAAGGGCATCTTCATCCCTGAGCATTATTGCATTGACCTCGATGAGGTCTTCCACTGCTCTCTTAAGATTCCAACAATATTCCGTATCATGTCACATTTCTCTAGAGTGGTATTCACATCTAGCATTAGCCTGGTGCGAGGGGGACTCTGGGCTTGGCCGGTTCGGGGCCACTGGCTGCAACAGACCTTGCCTGACTAGCTTTTGGAACAAGCTCGAGTATGATTCACCAATAGGGGTGAACTGATTCTTTCTGAAAGGCTCTCTTGGGCAAGGATTGTATTGGGGATCATTTGGTTGGGGGATTATATAGAACTTGGCAAGAACGGGCATTTCTGGAAAGTGGATCTCGGTTTTGTGTATAATGCAGTGGTCGTATGTAAGGTTGCACATTCATCACTGCATAGGAAGGCGGTGTAACGACCTGTGATGTGGCTTTAAAGGTAGCATAACTCAAGATTCGACCCGTTTTTTTTAAAACCATTTTCGATCATCTCTCTAATTTTGATAGCCTCGGCGAACAGATTACCCATAGCGGACCTCGTGTTCTGAAAGTAGTCCGCCTCTTGGGCCTATTGGAAGACCGTAACCATTTCTGCTTCATCCATATGAGTCTTTACGACGGCGGCTTGTTCGCGCCATTAGACAACATATTCACGGAAACTTTTTGCCGTTTTCTTTGTCAAACTGGACACAGAGTTCTCTTTATTTGGATTTTTACTCTTGTTTTTTTTTTTCTTCAGTTTATTTGATGCAATGATCGAATCTGATGGGGATTGCCTACGTATCATGACGTCGCATGAATCAAATCTTGCGTAGTTCAGGAAGATTGGGAATAGACTGGCCCATTTTTCATTTTCTTTACTCTTTTTTTATTTTATTTATAAAGACTTTTAGATATATTTTTTGAGTTTTTTTTTCTTTTAATGGAATTTTTGTTTTTTTTAAAAAAAAGGAATTCTAAAGAAGGAAGAAAATATTTTGGATTTTGATTTAAAGATTCTTTTTGTTCTTTTTTTTTTTTTCCGAATGAAAGGCTTCGGAAAAGAAGAAAAATATTTTTGGATTTAATTTGTTTTTTGGATTTTCTAAGGAAAGAATTCTAGAGAGGGAATCAAGGAAAGGGAAACTATTTTTGAATTTTGTTTCTTTTAAATTGGGGCCGGAACCGATGAGGTTATATTCGGTGAGAATCAGACTCGCATAGTTCGGTGGATGAGAAATAAAAATGTAAACTAACTCTTTTTTTTTCATATACAATTAATCCGACAATATCTCCTAGCAAAGAAAATATTTTTAATTTTTTTTTCGATTTTTTTTTTTTGAATTGGTGAAAGAAAAACTTCTAAAGAAGAAAAAATAAAATAAAATAAATATATATATACATTTTTGAATTTTGAATTTTTTTTTAAAAAAAATTTCAAAAGAAAGAAAATATTTTTTGGATTTTGGGAGAAAGACTTTTTTTTTTAAAAGAAAAAGAAGAAAATATTTTTGGATTTTTGGTCTCAAAAAAAAACTTTTAAAGAAGCAATTAAAGGAAGATATCTTTTTGAATTTTTGAAAATTGGGGGCCGGAACCGATGAGGTTTGCCTGCGTATCTCACATCCGGTGAGAATCAGACCCGCGTAGTTCGGCCAAAATTGACTATTTTTTTATTTTTATTTTTACTTTTTTAATAAAAATTAATCTTTAAAAACCATATGCACTAGACCACATCATTTTTTCTCTGTTCATTCAACTGATTTATGCTGAAGTCGGTTGACATGCAAGCTTCTCAAATAATGCAACAAGTAGTACATAACATGACATAATGGTCTCAACAAGGTACCTGTCCTAGAACAGAACTCGGCCCCTGCGTCGAGCGATGCTAAGTCAAATGCACATGATAAAAATAAAGCGTAGCCTACTAGGGATATTCATTGCTTGTGGCTTGTTCTTCTAAGTTTGTAAATCCTAAAGGAGATGGTATCTAGACCTGGCTTATCCGGACGGACAACCCGAGCCGAGGAGCGTCAAGCGTCACCAGTAGTAGAACAGCACTGGCTAGCTAACGGCTCTCCCGCCTAAACACGTGTGACTAAATCCTTCACCAGAAGCTGGTAGGCTAACTGGCTTTATCTCAAGACAGAAATTTTGTGATGCTGGTAGGCAAACACAACCTAACTAATTATCAGAAGACTCAGAGGGATGCGAGAGAAGATACAATTTATATGTACAGTTCAACAATATCAAAATGGTAAAAATTCGACAAGTAACACATTAGGCCCAAATAAATCACAATATATACAAAAATTAATAAAGCCAAATAAAGTCAATGTACAAGCTCGAATTCTTGAAGTCCCCAGCAGAGTCGCCAGAGCTGTCACACCCCCTTTTCTACGCGCAAAATAATATTATGTGGATTAAAGGGTTTTTCCAATTAAAGTGACAAAATTGAGTAGGGATTATTTTATTTATAGAGTCGCCACTTGGAATTGATTTTGTTGGTGTTCCAAGTCACCTTTTATTTGAATCCCTAATCAAAGGAAGATTTGACTCTATTATTATTGGTATGCGAAAACAAAGTCCGGGTAAGAAATTCTGTTAACCGGGGAGAAGGTGTAAGGCATTCCCCGAAAGAAATTCTTTTAACCGGGGAGAAGGTGTAAGGCATTCCCCGAATCCCGTGGTTCTAGCACGGTCGCTTTTATTGACTAAAATTTGGCTTGAATTATTTTTGGATAAAGTGTGTATTATTTGCCTTAAGTTACTATTGTCTAGTGCTGCTTAATAATTAATAATTTTGGCCTAGGAGCGTGCAAGCACACAAAGTCCTTATTTGATTATATGTATTAAAACAAAGAACATGTCGGTACACATTGTTTAAATACAATTAATATTAAAAAGTCAAGGAGCGGGAATGCACACATGACTACTTTATTAAAATAAATATCGATCAAGGACCGTGTATGAACACACGGTCTACATCTCAAACGTGCCTAAAATTGCCTATCGCTTAAATTAATTAAAAAGCGCTTCTTTTTTATTTATTACTTGTTCGACTGAAAAAAAAAATATTATTATTAAAAATAATTTTCACTAATGCAAGATATTAAACCCGGATAAGCTTATGTTAAACTTTCATGGTATTGGGCCACTTATTTTATTTAACAAAAGACAATTTATTGATTTTAAAGAAAATGCCCATCTTACTTTCTATTGTCATTGGGCCTATAAATTTTAGCTTATTTGGCCCATGTTGCTTAAGAGCCTCGATGACCAAGACAACACAAAATAATAAGTATTCTTCTAAGCCTATATTGCTTCTTACATTGATGTCCAAACTAAAAATTATTTTTTTTCATAAAAGAAACTTACATGCTAATTATTATCGTTTATCTTCTTAACGAACTATTTCTTAAGGACTAACATAATATTTCTACTCATCTACACCAATCATGGCGCTAATCAAACTACACTCATTAACAACATAAAAACCACGACTAAATATAAAAACTACAAAAAACAGTAATACTTCAATGCTAAAGAGAAGAACTATATTAAGTATAGCATTATGTTGACTATTATTCAAAGCATCAAAAAATTTGAAGCTAGAAGTCTTCCTTAGATAATTATATATGAACCATGAAAGTAACTCACGGAAAAGAGCCCAAACTAAACAAACATGGTTAAAAGTGGGGTCTTTATCTTTCCTTAAACTAATTAATCTTAACAGAATGCAATTTCAATCACATATATAAAGAAGAAAACGATAATTTAACTAATTTTTAACAGATTTACATGATGATAACACTAATATAACATTCATCTTGAAACAAAATCAGATCTAATATGTTCCATCAACCAAACCGGGATCAAATCTTTCTTATTATCATCAAGAATCTGCAATATAAGAATTTGAAAGTTACCTGGTTTGTGGAATAATAAAATACAACAGTGCAACAATAAAAAACTCAGCAGCAAATACAGTAGAAACAACAGTAACTCAAGTGTTAAGACAACCCAGAAAACTCAACAAAGATGCTTGAAACTGGTAGCTATCAACTTCACAAATTGCCTAAGGGATCTTTCTATTTTTCTCGAGGTTTTTGCACTCAAATAATCCTCACAAAACTCTAAAATTTCAGCTTGTTATATGTATTAAGCTGCTGATTTTTCTCAAAGATATATGTCTTTAAGCAACTCTCCAAGATGTGTCTCAATATAAAATAGAGTGTGTAATAGAGTGTCCCTACCTTTTCAGTGAGTAAAGAGCCCTTTAAATAGGCAAATAAATCAGATTTTTTGGACAGATTTTGGTTCACCAAAAGTCTGTCCAAAAGACTGACTTTGTGTGCTAAACACTGTTCAAAAGCTGTAAAAAAGTATTGTACTTGTCACCACACAATGACTTTTGAGTTTTGCACTCCAAAGTCTTTGCACAGTAAAAACAACCAAACTTTTACTATTCCTTCTTTAATTTCAGCTTTTATCAACACAAAAATTCAAATACTAAAATCCAATAAAAACAAATTCACTAAGCACTTGAAACTTCTATCATAAACTATCATGACTAAGCAAATAGCTATTTCAAAACTAATGAATAACTAATTATCAGTGATTAATAAATATGAACGACTAAGCTAACATAGATTAAACACAACTAATAATAAAAATATAAATAATAATAATAAAAATATATAAATAAAAAAAATCAGAAATTATGCTAGACATAAACTAAATACAATACAATTAGAAAAAATAGACAAAGTAAATGAGAAAAGGGGTATACCAAACGAGGGTGTTCGGGGTGGTCGCCGGAATTTGGCCAAATTTTTAGTTGCCGGATTTTCAGGATGGAATCAACATCAATAGGTAGGTCTTGATGAGCTCTATCCGTTGATGTAGGTATTGTGGGATGGTAGTGGCCGGAACTTCAAGATTTTGGACAAAAAAGTGGCAGCTAAAGTTTCCTAGATCTAAAATTCAAGGCATTTTGAAGGATTTGGTTTGGAGATATGGAAAGAGGAGGTTGTAGAGATTACATGATGTGAATTTGGGGGTGTTTGGAGGTTGACCGCCGCCGGTGGGTGATTTCCGGCGGCGGCGGCGGCGGAGAGAAGAGAGAGAAGAGAGAGAGAGAAGAGAGAAAGAGTTATGGGGGAAATGAGGGAATTTTTCAGATTTTTGAGGCTTTAAATACCTCTTGAGAGATCAAATATGGATCACCCCTTGATCACCCCTTGATCACCCCTTGGTCACTTTAAATACCTCTTGAGAGATCAAATATGGACAATTAGGATTAAGTGATCAATGGCCCCTTATCTTGCACTTTTGGCCACTTTCTCTTTCAAATTTGGCCCAATTTCTTTCTTAATCCTACTTATTAAACTAAATTTACACAAACAAATAAATTAATTAAGTAACTTATTCAAATAATTAATTAACTAGATTAATTCACCAATTGAATAGTTAGTTAATTCCTAAAATGCACAAATAAAGAAAGAACTATTTTTGGTATTTTTATGATAGGAAATATGCAATCAAAGACATAAAAATTGGGAAATATAATTAAAGCAACAAAACACTAATGACTTTAGAAGGTGTTAAAATAGTACAAAAATTAGGTATTCACATAGGGTCGCCTATGTGTCCCTAACATTGATGAATTGAGGGATAAGATCCTAGAAGAGGCACACAATTCTCGATATTTTATTCACCCAGGTGCTACGAAGATGTATCGCAACCTGAGGCAGCATTATTGGTGGCGGCGGATGAAGAAGGACATAGTTGAGTATGTAGCGAGGTGCCTAAATTGGCAGCAGGTTAAGTATGAGCATCAGAGGCCAGGTGGCCTACTCCAGCAGATGGTTATACCGGAGTAGAAATGGGGGCGCATTACTATGAACTTCGTAGTTGGATTGCCGCAGAACTTGAGGAAGTTTGATGCAGTTTGGGTCATTGACGACAGGTTGACCAAGTCGGCACACTTTATTCCGGTTGTGAATACGTATTCTTCAGAGAGATTGGCCCAGATTTACATCTAGGAGATTGTTCGGTTGCATGGTGTACCTGTTTCCATCATATCAGATAGAGGCCCTCAATTTACTTCGCATTTATAGAGGGCAGTACAAAGTGAGTTGGGGACTCGGGTAGAGCTCAGCACAGCCTTTCATCCGTAGACCGACGGACAGTCGGAGCGGACGGTTTAGATCTTGGAGGATATGCTCAGAGCATGTGTGATTGACTTCGGAGGGCAGTGGGATCAATTCTTGCCTTTGGCCGAGTTTGCTTATAACAACAGTTATCAGTCCAGCATCGAGATGGCTCCATTTGAGGCTTTGTATGGTCACCGATGTCGTTCGCCCATCAGTTGGTTTGAGCCCAATGAGGCTAGGTTATATGGTACTGATTTAGTGAAGGATGCCTTGAAAAAAGTAAAGTTGATTCAGCAGCGACTTCGCAAAACATAGTCTATATAGAAGAGTTACACGGATCAGAAGGCGCGTGATTTATCATTTATGGTGGGCGAGAAGGTTCTCTTAAAAGTCTCGCCGATGAAGGGAATCATGAGGTTCGGGAAGAAGGGCAAGTTGAGCCCAAGGTTTATAGTCCCATTTGAGGTGTTGAGACGAGTTGGGGAGGTTGCTTATGAGCTTGCTTTACCTCCCAGTTTATCGGGAGTTCATCCGGTTTTCCATGTATCTATGCTCCGGAAGTATCATGCCGACAGGTCGCATGTGTTAGTACAACACAATTCATCTAGATAAGAGCCTGGCTTATGAGGAGGATCCAATTGCCATTGTTGACAGGCAGGTTCGCTAGTTGGGGTCCAAGAAGATTTCTGCAGTAAAGGTTCAGTGGAGGGGTCGACCAGTCGAAGAGGCGACTTGGGAGACCGAGGAAGACATGCGGATCAGATATCCTCACAACACTCCAGATATGATCCTAGAACCGTTCGAGGACGAACGTTTGTTTAAAAGGTGGAGAATGTAATGACCCGACCGGTCGTTTTAATTTCTAGATTCTCGTTTCCCTAATTAAGACTACCCGTATGTGCCTTTATTGTTTTATGACTTGATGTCACGACCCGAAATTTCCACCGTCGGGACCGTGATGACGCCTAATGTTCCACTTGCTAGGCAAACCGACATTAGAGAATTATTAAACCAATCCTTATTCAATTCAGTAAATAACAGCAAATAAGATAAAATGGAATACAGCGAGTGCAGAATAATATAAATACTTCATTAATTACTACCACCCGGATCTGGAGTCACAACTCACGAGCTACTATGATTTACTATAAACAGAGTCTGAAAGGAAAAATACATTGTTCTGGAGTAAGGAAACAGTAAATGATAAAACTAGGAAGAGACTCCAGGGTCTGCGGACGCCAACATATCTACCTTGGGTCTCCTGACAGCAAATCCAAGCTGCTAAGCCTCACGATCAGCTAGGACCGGTACCAAAATCTGCACAAGAAGTGCAGAGTACAGTATCAGTACAACCGACCCCATGTACTGGTAAGTGTCGAGCCTAACCTCGACGAAGTAGTGTCGAGGCTATGATAAGACACCCACATAAATAAATGTGCAGATAAAAATATATGTACAATTGGGAGGGGAAACATGCTGAGGGAAATACGAGATAGAGAGCTGCAGCAGAATGGTAACTTGAATAGTCAATGTACTATGAATCAATAAGAACCAGTAAACACAGTAAAGAAAAAATGCACGGCATCACCCTTCGTGCTTTTACATCAGATCAATAAAAATGGCACGTCATCACCCTTCATGCATTAAATCTCATAACATGGCACGACATCACCCTTCGTGCATTAACTCTCATAACATGGCACGACATCACCCTTTGTGCATTAACACTCTCCCTTACCATAATGCAATGATCAAATAACAACAGGGAGATAGAATAACAAGTACAAGCCTTACTTCAACATTTGGATCCACAATATCAACCTCAACTTCGGAATCAATACTCAATTATCACCAGAAGATCCATAAACATGATAAGAACGATCAATTTAACAATACTAGTCTAAACATGGATAACATGAACAAATGAAGCTATAATTGCAAGAACCCAAGCCCTGCCCGCATGCGTTAACCCGACTACAATGAATAAGTACTCGTCACCTCACATATACGTTGTTCTCCAACATTTAAACATGTAGCAAATAGACAAACAAGTCATATTCCCTCAAGTCAAGGTTAGACACAACACTTACCTCGCTCCAAAGGCCACTCAATGCTCAATTACCACTTTTCCTTTAGAAACCACCTCCAAACCACTCGTATCTATCCACAAACGACTTAATAATATCAAATATTGCTAAAAAAATCAATTAAAATACATAAATTTAGATTCCCAAAACTTTTCCCCAAAAAGTCAAAAATCGACCCCGGGCACGCTTGGTCAAAACTTGAGGTTCGGACCAAAATCCATTTACCAGTTCACCCCCGAGTCTGATTATATAATTAGTTTCGGAATCTGACCCCAAATTGTGGTTTAAATTCCCAATTTACAAAAACTCCCAATTCTTCCTAAATCCCTAGTTTTCTACCATGAAAGAACAAAGATTAGGGCTAGGAATTTAATGGGTGATGATAGAAATGGAAGAAAATGAGTTAAAGAGTACAAACCTATGAATTGATGTTGAATTTTCCCTTCAAAATCGCACCTAGGCCGAGCTCTAATGGAGAGTTTATGAAAAATGGGTAAAATCCTGTTTTGGTTATGTTTTAAGGTCTGGGCGTCACGCCTTCTTCGCGTTCGCAAAGGATCTGCCGCGTTCGCGAAGTGCAACAACCCGGATGGCTTTTGCGTTCATGAAGGATTGTACGCGTTCGCGATTGTCTATCCCCCCGGCCATCGTGTTCGCGAGACTTGTCTCGCGTTCGCGTAGAACAACCCACTGATCCCCAGCCCACCTCCAATAACTCTACGCGTTAACGTGTTGCCTGTCGCATTCGCGAAGAGCAGACCCCCAATGCTCCGCGTTCACGACCATGGCCTCGCGTTCACATAGAACAAACCATTCCCCAGCCCATCTCATACTTCGCGTTCGCGAGAGTGCCACCGCGAACGCCCAGAAGGAAACCAGAAGGCACCTGAAATTGCAGAAAAACCAGATTTCAAAGTTTCAAAACACTCGTAGCCTATCCGAAACTCACCCGAGCTCTCGGGGCTCCAAACCAAACATGCACACAAGTCCAAAAATAACATACGAACTTGGTCGTGATCAAATTGCCAAAATAACACCTAGAACTACGAATCAGACACCAAATTAAATGAAATTTTCAAGAAAATTTTAAAACTTTTATTTTCACAACCGAACGTCTGAATCATGTCAAATCAACTCTGTTTCTCACCAAATTCGACAGACAAGTCATATATATTATAATGGACCTGTACCGGGCTCCGAAACCAAAATACGGACTAGGTATCAACAAAACCAAATATCAGTCAATTCTTAAAATCATTAAACTTTCAAACTTTTAATTTTTTATCAAAATTCCATATCTCGAGCTAGGGACCTCGGAATTCGATTCTGGGCATACGCCCAGGTCCCAAATTATGATATGGACCTACCGGGACCGTCAAAATACAGATCCGGGTCAGTTTACTCAAAATATTGACCAAAGTCAACTCAAAAAATTTTCAAAGAAAAATTTCATATTTTCATAATTTTTAACATAAAAGCTTTCCGGAAATACGCCCGGACTGCGCACGCTACTCAAGGAGGGTAAAATGAGATTTTTAAGGCTTCAGATCATAGAATTAGGTTGTCAAACATAAGATGACTTATTGGGTCATCACAGTTGCGGGGATGGTTAGTTCGGGTTTGGAAGGGTTCGGGTTGAAATCGGAATACTTAGTTCCTTAATATTGGCTTAAAATGATTAAGTTTGACTTGAGTCAACGTTTTGAGTAAACTACCTCGGAACCAGGATTTGACGGTCCCAATAGGTTGGTATGATGATTTTGAACTTGGAAGTATGTTCGGATCGGGTTTCGGATGATCCCGAAGTGTTTCAGCGCTTAATATAGAAAGTTGGCGCATTGAAGGTTTTTCCAGTTTTTTAAGTTTGACTTGGAGTAGGTTTTGGTGTTATCGAGATCCATTTTGGATTCCGAGCCTGAGAATAGTTCCGTATGGTGATTTGTGATTTGAACACAAAATTCGGTGTCATTCCGAGTTGATTTGATAGGAATCGGATGAGCGGAAGTGTTTCTAGAAGTTTTTGAGTTTCATAATTTGATTCATGCATTTTGGCGTCCGATTCGTATTTCTAGATGTTATTTTGATGTTTCGATAGCGCGAGAGGGTCCGTATTATGTTGCTGGATGTGGGAGTGTAATTGGAAGGGGTCTCGGGGGGTATGCAAAATGGATTGGAATCGGACTCAAGATTTGGACTTGGGTGAGCTGTTGGTGCTCCAGTTCTGGTGCGTTCGCACCTGCAAGGTTTTGTCCGTAGGTGAGACCTCGTAGAAGTGGTCCATCGACCATAGAAGCGGCCTAGAGCAGGCTGTCCAATGGTCACAGAAGCGGAGAGCTTACCGTACCTACGGGCTCGCAGGTGCGAGGAACATGGTCGTAGGTGCGGGCTAGGCCAAGGAGGCTTGGGTTCGCAGGAGCGAGCGACTATCCGCATGCGCGTGTGCGCAGATGCAGACCAGCTCGGTAGAAGCGGACTTGGCCAAGCTGGGCAAGGACCGCACCTGCGATGGATTTTCCGCAGGTGCGACCTAAGGTCCGCAGAAGCAAAAATTGATGGGGCAGTGAGGTCTATTTAATGTCGGGACTTAGGCTTTTTGGCTCATTTCATTCACTTGTTGAGTGATTTTAGAGCTCTTTGAAGATGAGTTTTTACCTAGCACTTTGAGGTAAGTAATTTCTAAACAATATGAGTTTAATACCTACATTTTGGGTAGATTCTTAACATATAAATTGGAGAAATTATGGGTTTAGTTGAAAATCCTAGGTTTTGATAAAAATGAGATTTAACCACGAAAATGATTATGAAATTAGGTAAAAATTATATATTTGAGTCCGTGAGGTTATGGGTAATATTTATCTTCGAACATTTTCGAAATCCGGGCACATGGGCCCGGGGGTAAATTCTAGGAA